>NC_133975.1:51344480-52594480 GCF_047716275.1 Strix uralensis | reverse complement strand
CACTCCTTTATTGGATGCAGAGGGAAACATGGTAACTAAGGATGAGAAAAAGGCTGAGGTGCTCAATGCCTACTTTGCCTCAGTCTTTAGCAGTGGAACTAGCTGTTCCCTGGACACCCAGCCTCATGAGCTAGGAGACAGGGAGAGGAAGCTGAATGAGGTCATCACAATTAAAGAGGAAGTGGTCAGAGACCTGCTACACCACTTGGATGCACACAAGTCTGTGAGACCAGATGGGTTACACCCAAGGGTGCTGAAAGATTTGGCAGATGTGCTCGCCAAGCCATTTTCCATGATTTATCTGAAATCATGGCTAACTGGGGAGGTCCCATTGGACTGGAGGGTGGCTAATGTGACACCCATCTACAAGAGAGGCAGAAAGAAGGATCCAGGAAACTATAGACCTGTCAGTCTGACCTGGGTGCCAGGGAAGGTCATGGAGCAGGTCATCTCGAGTGCCATTAGAAGTCATATAATGGACAACCAGGGGATCAGACCTAGTCAGCATGGGTTTATGAAAGGCAGGTCCTGCCTGACAAACCTGATCTCCTTCTATGACAAAATAACCTGACTATTGGACGAGGGAAAAGCTGTGGGTATTGTCTACCTGGATTTTCGAAAAGCATTTGACACAGTTCCCCATAGAATTCTCATTGAAAAACTGACAGGTTATGGCCTGGATGAGTGTTCAGTCTGCTGGATCAAGCACTGGCTGGATGGACAGTCCCAGAGAGTGGTGGTCAATGGAGTTAAATCCAGCTGGCGGCCAGTCACAAGTGGTGTTCCTCAGGGCTTGGTGTTGGGACCATTTCTGTTTAACATCTTTATTGATGATCTTGATAAGGACATATAGAGTGTCATCAGTAAGTTCACAGATGACACAAAGTTAAGTGGGAGTGTCGATCTGCATGAGGATATGGAGGATCTACAGAGAGACTTGGATAGATCGGATCAGTGGGCCAACGTCAATGGGATGAACTTCAACAAGGCCAAGTGCCAGGTCCTGCACTTGGGCCACAACAACCCCATGCATCGCTACAGGCTTGGGGAGGTGTGGCTGGAGAGCTGTCTGGAAGAGAAGGATCTGGGGGTTCTAATTGACAAGCAGCTGAACATGAGCCGGCAGTGTGCCCAGGTGGCCAAGATAGCCAACGGCATCCTGGCTTGTATTAGAAATAGTGTGACCAGCAGAAGTAGGGAGGTGATAGTCCCCCTGTACTCTGCACTGGTGAGGCCACACCTTGAGTATTGTGCCCAGTTTTGGGCACCTCAATACGAGAGAGATATCGAGGTGCTGGAACAAGTGCAGAGGAGGGCAACGAAGCTGGTGAAGGACCTGGAGAACAGATCCTATGAGGAGCGAGTGAAAGAGCTGGGACTGTTCAGTTTGAGGAGGAGAAGGCTGAGGGGAGACCTCATCACTCTCTACAACTACCTGAAAGGACATTGTAGAGGGGTTGGTGCTGGTCTCTTCTCACAGGTAATTAGTGACAGAACAAGAGGGAATAGCTTTAAACTGCAACAAGTGAGGTTCAGACTGGACATTAGGAAAAAATTTTTCCCAGAAAGAGTGGTCAGACAGTGGAATAGGCTGCCCAGGGAGGTGGTGGAGTCACCATCCCTGGATGTTTTTTAAGGGTGGTTTAGATGAGATGTTGGGGGATATGGTGTAGGGGAGAACTTTGCAGAGCAGGGCTGATGGTTGGACTTGATGATCCCAAGGGTCTTTTCCAACCCGAATAATTCTGTGATTCTCACAGAAAAAGCAAGCTTTTAAGAAAAACCTAACAAAGAGAACAGGTCCAACATAAGAAAAGAAAGGGCAGGGAATAACCAAGGGTAAGGGCTTTCTCAGATACTGTAGCCCTCAATTATTGCACACAACATGAAATAGGGTAGTGCAGGTCAACAGTATGCTATAAAAAATGATCATAGATCAAAGAATCATCAATAATGCAGCTGCATAGCAGTTTTCTGTATGTATTTCCTTATAGAGCTTTCTTTTTACCAATCTCAGAGGAAACACACTAACTTTTGTCTCCTCTTAACTTCCTCCTCCACTAAGGAGTAGCATCAGTAGTTAAAATGTTGATTTTGGCACAAATGACATAATGCTTCAGGATTCTTACCTCAGCCTGACCTCCAAAGGTTACTTAATGAGCCCTGTATATTACATTTTTCTGTTTTCACTGACTCTGAGCAATAAGAAACCTTGCAGAGATTCTGCTTAAGCCAAATTTTCTTCCACAAGTTTTTTTCTACTTTAGGTAGTTCCTAGGTAATAAGTGAATTGTATCCAGCACATTTAGAGATCTGTGATACAGATGGCAATTGTGAATAACTGTTTTAATACCTGAGATAATAAAATGGGTCAAGAAAGAGAACAAAGACTCTGTCAAGTCTTCTAAGAGGAGAAAAGGTAAAGAAAAAAAAAATTCAGTTGAAGTGACAAGTCTTTAGCTTGTGCTAGCCAGACCAGAACAAAGTATAAGCAAGAATAGCTCCTTGAAAGGACAAGAGTTTGATATAAGTTCATGGATACAATCTTTACTACGGCCATTATCATCACTTTTTGGCCTGCCTTTTTAGGCAAAACCAGCAACACTGTGCTTAAATCTGGTTTTGTTTTATTGGTTAGTGGTATCTTAATATTTAAAAATATCTGTCTTATTCACAGTCTCAGAATGGTATAGTCTCATTTTACATGGGTACACTGTAAACTGTTCTCAGTTTAGCTGTTATAGTTTACGTGATGTGCTGTCAGATGTCTTCCAGATTTTGAATATACACTGTCTACCATGCCAACTGTTAGGTCTATGATATTTCAAAAGAACTAAGATTACTCACAACTGATTCAGCCTCTAGCCTCAGTGATCAAATCTCAATACGCAGATTTGGAATGCCTAGACATCTATATCCAGGATTTTTTAATTTGCCCTTTATGATTAAAGACTTGGGTCTAAGTCTTGAGTGAACATATTTCTGACTTTTAAAAAATCATGACATGCCAAAATCTCACCATATAATTGAATATGACTGGTCTTCTGTCAAGGCTTGACTAGCAGGGAAAATACTCTGTAGACATGTTTCACAATTTCTATTAGTAAAGCACTTTACTAAGAACAATTTCTTTTTTGTGCTTTAAAACTTTATTCTAAAGTTGTGGAAAAAAGAAAATCTGATGCTTATATTAATTACAAAGCAAACAATTTGATCAAGACTGCAGCACAGATCTGTCATCCACCTCATGACAATCTCAAGTTTACACTAAGTTAACCATAGTTTCCTTTGGTGTTTTCTTACTCTGTTTTCTTGCCAGTGAATTCACTGGTACTGACTTCAGGAGAAGCAGAATCTGTCTTCTGGATGGGTAATTTTTTGTTTAAGAGGGACAAAGCCAAGACCCACACACTGGACCTTTACAGTTTCAGTTCACTTCTAATTTTTGCACAATAATATTATTACTGCTCCCACCCTCACATTCCTGTACAGCACTGCTGCTGCCGCATGCAACTTTTATTCAGAGCACACAGAACAAATCTGGCATGAAGACTCTGGTACTTAATGGGCATACATCTCTCACTGGTGCTGTCTGAGTCTGGAAATTTTACCCAAGATCATTAAATCCAAGAAAATCCTTCTATGCTCTTATATTCCAAACCCTACTTATTTCCTGTTAGCAGTAAATTGTTGCTTACTTTCAAATGTTTCTAGCAACAGTTTTGCTTTGTGAAGCCAGAAGCTTGCATTCAGCTATAGCAGTATTACTGAGGGTCCATACATAGCAATTTCTGTAGAATCAGAAATAACTTTGTCTTTCATGCTCTTAAGCACAGATTCTTTGAAGAAACCATTTGGACATGCTGGAGTGAGTGATTTCCAGTAAATGGAAAACAAGCAAAGCCATTCTCTCTGTCACTACTGTGGTAGGCTTCTGAAACAAGACAAAAGCTACTAAGAAGATACCATTAACTGTAATTGTATAATCCTTATAATTCTCTGGTGTTACATAAGAGTAAAGGAAACTAGAGAGGGAAAGCTGCATTGCTCCTGCAAACAGAATTCTCCTGAGCTTGATCTATTTGTTGTGAATCAAACTTGTATCATTGTGATGGTTTAGCCCCTGCCAGGGTCTGAGACCACGCGGCTGTTGCCCCTTCCCCACAAAGGGAGTGAAATACAAAGCCCCGAGACTGAGATAAGGAAAGGTTTAATACAGCGGTGTAACAGCAACACAACAAACAATAACAATAAGAATAACAGTGATAACAATGAACAGAGCAAAGTATATACCAATACAGCAAAGAGAGAACCAGCTGCGCCAACCCACGCGATCACCAATTCTTCCCACGCTTGCGCCAGGATGTGACATCAGCATGATATATGAATAACCCGGCTAGAGCTTCCCCCCCACTGCTGGGGAAACTTAACCCTATCCTGGCTAAACCAGGACAATCATAGAAATAAACCACAGTATTTTTCCTTGACAAGCCTGCTAGGAATTATATGACTGATACCTTTCTCCCCAGCACCAGTGGACACCTCACTACTTGCATTCCAGAGGAAGACTTGTGGATACACACTTAAGATCAACAAATTCACACTACTGCAGATGGCAAAGATGATCCTGCCAGCATCCCTCTCTCTATGGGACAGGAGGAAAGCTCAGTTTGGAAGCTCTGCTGACCTGGGCAGTGACAGCACAGCAAAATAGCTAACTCAGCCATAGAGCTTTCAATATCAGGTATTTACATATGCACCCTGTCATAACTCCAGCATTGTGTTCTGGAATAACAAAGAATCATGGGAAAATTTTATTTGGGAAATGGTTGTCTTATTTTGTAGTATTCTGTCTCTAAGATCAGAAGATAATCATTTAAAAGGCAAGCCATGTACAGCATGGTTGAATAGTGCCCAGCAGAATGACACAATACAGGCTTCAGTATTTCAGAGTGATGAATGGTATCAACTCCCCCAAAGATGTTTAAAAACATACAAAAGTGATTAATTTCAGAAAGTTCCATTACTGAGTGTGTCTTAATAAAAGCATATTATAAATGCTAAATTGTGCTGCCAATAGAGTCTCATCTCAGCTTGAGACTAATAAGATAAAATATATGTTACACTATGCCATATTTATTAAAATCAGTTCCATATAAACATCTAGGTGACTTTTTTATTAAACTGTAACATGAGCTGACCAGAGTATTATATCATACTGACATAAATAGTCTACAATGACTTATATTTCATTTCACACAGCACTTAGTAGTCCGTTAATAGTAATATTGGGATTCAGCTAGAAAAGAAAAGGCTTTCAGAAAGAAAATATTGTTTAGTAGGCTTCTACTGAGTGGTTCTGAGACACCTTTTGTAGACTGGAAAAAAAATTCAATCGTGTTTTCTGTATGGAATCTCTGACAAAATACAATGTGTAATCAATCCCTCATTCCCTGTTAAACAATTTGAATAAAGGGAGATTTCAAATGCACAAACACCAGCCAGCTGTTTGATTCACCAGAGAATAAGAAGTTGTCTGTTTTCTATTGTGCTTTTTGAAAAGTCCTACTTTGCCTATTAAGAAGTTGTTAAAATAGAAGGCACAATTCCAAACAAGGCAATGGAACAAAATTGGTCATTTGGGATCTGATATGACAGATCACCAGCAGCAACAAGAAACAAAAGAACAGGATGGAAAATAGATTTGTCCAAAATTTGAAAAAGGTCAAGTGCAGAAAAGGAGTAGAAAATGTACAGACATATTAAGGGGAACTTTACCTTGAACTGAAAAAATAAGTCTTCTTTCTCTTGTGAGTATGACATCAATCAAAGTTTGGGAGGATCTTTGTCCTGGTAGCTAGAGGTATCACAACACATTCTTCCAAGAAAGGAGCATGTTGTTACACCAAAGCAAACTTTTATACAAGCACACCAGAAGTCTGGTTGACTATTACAGGCATGATAATTCCTCCCCAACTTTTACTCCTGACCAGTGAATGTGAGTTGCTGACAATAAACTATGCAATCTGTCAGATGACCTAGTGATGTGAAATGCTTCAGATTATACACAGCACATGTTCATCACCTGTGGGAGACAGAAAAGTCAACATTGGCCTGTGAGTTCTGTGCAGCCCCTGAGAAGCAGCTAGGCTTTGATGAGAAACAGGCCTTGGGAGAAAGATAAGAAACTGCCAAGTTGTGCCAAGGTGACAGGGAAAAACAATGGACAGCTGCAACACTGAACTGGGAAAAGTTACCGCTGTGTGAACAGCGTGTGAATGAGAGGGTGATTGGTCTGCACAGCTCGTGTTAGAGTGGTCTTATGCTGATAGGAGAAAAGGTCGATAGCTGTCTATTTGCTGGTTTGGTAATTATGAAGTAAGAGCTTTAACGAGAGCATAAGTATGTACTATTGTAAGTAGAAGAGGAGAATAAAGAAAAAAGATGGCCCCTGCCCTGCAGAAAGAAAGAACACTCTCACTCATTATTTTGGCTGCTACAATCACCTATGTGAAAATACAAAAAAGAGAAAAGAACGCCTTTGTCCTGCCTGCCCAAAAACTGTCTCAACCTGTGACACTTACGTACAAGGGGATCTCCGAGAAGCTTAGGGCTAATGGTTTCTATTTTATGCTGTCAGTATATTTCTGTTCTAAGCAACATAACCAGAGCAACACGTGCTGTTCGGTGGTTGTTTTTTTTCAATAACTACATCACCATATCAACTCAGGTTGAATGAGAGAATAGAGCGTCATTGCATTTGATGTTTCCTAGACACACTGCAAAGATATTTTTCACCTTAAAGGGATAAAAGACAAACACATAAGCAGAAATGAACACTCTGAAACTGAGCAAGAGAGGGAAGAAAGATCCAGGTTTTTTTAAGTATGCCAATACCCAACAGGTTCAGAATCATATAACACAACATCTTTTCCATGTCCCTTTTGCACGTCATCTCCTCAGTGCCATTTACCCTCCTTCCTTTTTCCCTGAGAATCCAGTCCTTGACCTATAACAATATGTTCTGCAGGAAGGTTGGCTTAGTTAACCCTGATGCAAAAAGAAGCAAACAAGGCATTCCTAATGGTGGCATGAAGAACACCCTACTGAAGAGCATTTTATTTCCAATCCCACAACAGTTTATTGCAGTTTTTCCTCAAATAACAAAGCCTCAGATATTTTTACTACTGACACCACTTATGTAGAGCTATTGTTACACTGCTTCTGAACACATCCCCATACTCTTGCCATCTCCCTTTATAACTGGAAAAGCAGAAAACATAAGCCTATGTCTGTACCTCTACAAAGGTAAACAACCTCTATAAGACATTTTTTGGCTGAAGGCCATCTCTAAGTGATTAAGCCATAAACCTCTGAGCAATGTGATTTAGAAGAGAAATGCTACCACAATAGAAATGAATCTCTGTTTTAGTAGTGTGAACAGCAACTGCTTTTATAATGAATCAAGACAGCAATCTGGATGTTTTGAGAGTAATATGCTTTGCAGTTTTTGGATCATTTAATGAGGCCTATCATGTCTTTTCTATACTTGAAATTCAGAGAGATTTATATCACAATTTATAAATGGAGATTTAACTATTTTCAAAACCTCACTGTTGAATGTATTTTTGTCACTATCAAATTTACATTGTATAACAAAAAGTATTTATATTGTCTGTGAGACTGTTGCTACTAATGGAACGGATCAGGTTAGCTTTTCATTGCTATTATGGACAAGCATATGGGTGAAGCAGCAAAAACAGTGGCACACTAGAAGCCAAGTAGACTTGTGAAACTTTATTCTCATGAGAGGAGAGACTAAAGCACATTAGGATGATACATTGCACTTGAAGAGAAGCAAAATGACCCATTTTGTTCACACACAATGAGAGCAATTTGGATCTCAGTAGATCTGTATTTGCCTGTTTGAAGGTTACATACCCCAAAGGAGCTCTAGGTTAGTGCACATAGGAGAGATTTCAGCAAGGACGTATGTCAGAGGGGAACTGACATCAGTGAGAAGCTTTTGGTTATCCTCAGATAGCAAAACCAGTTCCTTTACAACAGGTCAGGAATTCCTGCTGTGAAACAGGGATCTAAAAATCCCACTCTCCAACACAGGAGCATGCTTCTAAGGAGCTGTTGCATAAGTGTTGTACCATCTTTCACAAGTTAACCAGAGATAGTTTTGAGAAGATGACAGCTAAAACTCTCATGTAATTTTTTTCCCCAAACAATGAAATAGCTTATGGGACAACTAGTAGGTCCCCACAAAGGCAAGTTGCTAGCACAAATATGAACTTTCTGTTTTGAGTTTGGCTGTAACACTGTGGTATAATGCTTAATACATCACATTTTTTTCTCATGTTGGGATGCTAAAACTACAAGCTGACAAAGGACAGATGAAGTCACATGTACAGGACAGTGGTTGTCCATTAAGAAATTCTTGCAATTTTTTTTCAATTTGAAAGCATGGCTTGGCATTACACTACTCAGTCCTGTGACCCTTCGAGGCAATGAATGCTCACTAGGAGAAATGTGTTGCCACCTTAATTCCAATGTAAAATTCAACCAATCCTTCCCACTTTTAGAACATTAGTCTCTTCATTGTAATTACATGCTAGAAATTACAGTGCAGAAGATATAGTTTCCTTTAAAAGTTGTGGAGGAGATGAATGGCAGAAGAAAAACTTTCTCACTTACTACAGTAATCTACGTTTGACATACTTTAAAACAGCATAGTTAGTTGATGTTTGTTGCTACTTGTGTCCAGAGCAGCCTCTCCAATGGTCACTAATTCTGTAATTCTGTTTCAAGAACCTATTCTTAACTACATTGGTTATGCCTCATACCATTAACCTACATTAATTGCTGCGGAGGCTTTTTCTTTCTTCCTTCCTTCCCCACCCCTCACCCCTGCCCTCAACACCCATTCAGTTACTTTTATTACAAGCTATAGAAAGTCAGGTTGGGCACACTGATTTCCTTTATTCACGCAACACAAACAACAAGAAGTATAAAACAGGTCCAAAAAACCTCAAACCCCAGCTTCCCCTTCTACAAAGTTTATCTGGTTGATATAATTTGTAGCCCAGATTTTCCTTCTAATTATTCTCTCCAGTCAGGTATCTATCAAAAATTGGTTAATTAACTTACAAGTGAAAGATGCACTGAAAGTTCCTTATATACTGCATAAGGACATTTACCAGTTTGCACATCCATATTTCATAATGCCAAAGCAACCCTTTATGAGGCTGTGAGAAAGTGTTAAAGCTGCAAATGGGTGTCAAATGAACTACTGACTGAATTCTGTGTTTATTGTCAGTTAACTGATGAACTGACTCTAATACAGGAAAATTCCAGTAGGCTTTGACTTCTGTGGACTTCAGCTGTTAGAGAGTTTGTTTCCTGGGAGCTATAAAATACCTGGATAAAATACCATTCTGAAAAACAGAATAAAGAAGGAAATCCTAGTACATGGAATAACAAGAGGTTATGCTATTGCTTACCTCTACTGTGGACAGTAATAGCACAAAAGATTGTATAGGATGTTGGATTTATTTGGTTGTGCTCTTAAACAAAAGATCAAAAAAGTAAGAGTTTTCTAGAGTAGTCAGAAAATAAGAGAAATAATTGTCTGAGCCTAACATAGCAAAAACTGAGGTAGCAAATGGAAGAAGAATGCTCTTTAAGACTTTAAGAAGTTTTACTTTCTGAAATAAATGCTGTCCCTACAGCTGGGGCCCAGAAGCTGACTGAGCTTAGGGGAAGGTTACTTACTGTTGTCACTGCATTTTCACAGCTTGTTACAACTACCAGGTGTCTCCCTGTCTTCAAAGCCATACAAGCTTCCAGGTGAACTTCCATGGCAGAGAAAGGATATTGTAAAAGATTAGAGAGAATCTTGACCAGGCATAGCAGCTCTTTCCCTCCATTCTGGCAATAACAAAACCAATCAACAAACCCACCCCCAAAACCCAGAGAAAACAATTAAGGTAGTTTTGGAAGAATAGTAGTTTTCAGTGTCATGACATTTCTCTAATATTCAGCTGAGAATCACTTTCATCTACCTATAGATTCAGAAGGCAATTGATCATACTTCTAAACTTTCCCTTGTTAAGCTAATTTCTGTTCTTACAATGACACCTTTAACATTTTGGTTGTTCATTATTGTGGTCCTATTACTTTGTTTCCAGACTATATTTGTCAGCCTTTTCAGATAATTTTATTCCTGCAGCTCTCCAGTGTACGTACATAAGATGATCTACTGATTTTTCTAATTTTTAAACGCATTTTCAATAGTGAAGTGATCATACCTATGGGCAATAAGTATGATTTTACTGAATCCTATCATTTTCCTGCCTTCTGATTAGAGGCATCCATCATGTGTATGGATGCTCTACCTCACCCACAAGTACATACAAAACATCATTTCAGTAATTCTCTCTCAACACTGTCTTCATGATTAAGTATGGTGGAGAAGAGGCATACAAATCTAAGTAACAAGAAAGAAGGGAAATCTAGCGTCAGAAAAAGGTGGGAGAGGAAAGTCCTAAACTGCTAAAAGTATTCAGTGGTGCCAAATACTTTCTCAGTAAGATTTGACAGAAAGGTTTCTCAAGGTAGGTCTGCAAAGGCACATAGCTGACTTAAGAGTGCATGTCTGTTGACGTAATTTAGGGTGTTTAGAAGAATCCAGTTTGAAATGTGTTTCGCTTTTTGGTGTGATTACCAGGTGTGCCTTGACATCCATGTCAGAAGTCAAACTCACTTGATGCTTTTGCATATATAGATAGAAATATTCTTACCAGCAAAGCAGTGTCAATATAGGAAGGTTTGAAAGTCAGGCAGAGACTGCAGTTAGTTCCGTTCCCAAACCTGTAGATGAGTGGTGCTAAGATTTATACCTTACAATAGCACTTTTTCTATTAGAATAGGTTGGGGGGTTTTTTTGCTATTTTTGCTGTTAGTTTTAGAATATTGTTCTTGATTAATTAAATTAACTGCAGCTGTATCATGATTAGAAATTGATTTCTACTTTGAATCATTAAGGCCATGATCTTTATTTGTTCCATCACAGTTCTCCAATATGTCTCTAAAGAATTGTTGTAATTTATTTTGGAAATTACACATCCCAGGACACTTTATTAATTTATATTTTTCATCTATATTTTAATTAATTTCTCTTGTTAACAGGACATGTCTGAATTTTATAGCACAGTTTTGTTGAGAATAGAAATGTCTTTTGCCATGTGAAGTTATCTGCTATGCAAAGCTGATATTGAATTCCTGACCATAAAATGTATGTGTATATCAATCACCTGAGCGCAATACTTTGCATAGCCTTGTTTTGCATGATTTTTCACTCATAATTTTATTTTGAGTATATTTTCCTGTCACTATTTGTGCTTCTATTTAAGATTACTCTGGAAAAGGTTTTGACTATTTAGACCGAAGTCTTGACTTTACAAAATTCATATTTGATCCCCTTCCCTCCTTTCTTAATATCTCATGGTTCATGGTTAGTCCATACAAACTGTTATAGTATTACCAAAGTCAGTGGGTAGTTCACACCATTAGAGGATATGTAAGTTATATATATAAATCTACTTCTTAGCCTTGCAAAAACAAATAAGTCTTGTCCCACAATGTATCCACTGCCAATGAAAAACCTCAACAAGATTCTACTGTCCTGTGTAGTAACAGGGATTATTTCATTCTATTTACAAAATCATCTAGGTTGGAAGAGACCTTGAAGATCATCTAGGCCAACCATTAACCTAACACTGACAGTTCCCAACCACACCATATCCCTCAGCGCTATGTCGACCCGACTCTTAAACACCTCCAGGGATGGGGACTCCACCACTGCCCTGGGCAGCCCATTCCAACACCTAACAACAAGTAAAGAAATACTTCATAATATCCAGTTCCCAGTTTAAACCTTCCCTGGTGCACATTGAGGCCATTACCTCTTGTCCTATCACTTGTTACTTGGATGAAGAGACTCATCCCCAGCTCTCTGCAACCTCCTTGCAGGTAGTTGTAGAGGGCAATGCGGTCTTCCCTCAGCCTCCTCTTCTCCAGACTAAACAACCCCAGTTCCCTCAGCTGCTCCTCGTACGACATGTGCTCCAGACCCTTCACCAGCTTCGTTGCCCTTCTCTGGACACGCTCGAGTAATTCAACGTCCTTTTTGTAGTGAGGGGCCCAAAACTGAACACAGTCATCGAGGTGCGGCCTCACCAGTGCCGAGTACAGGGGTAAGATCACTTCCCTGTCCCTGCTGGCCACGCTATTTCTGATGCAAGCCAGGATACCATTGGCCTTCTTGGCCACCTGGGCACACTGCTGGCTCATGTTCAGCCGGCTGCCAATCAACACCCCCAAGTCCCTCTCTGACTGGCAGCTCTCCAGCTACTCCTCCCCAAGCCTGTAGCACTGCTGGGGGTTGTTGTGGCCCAAGTGCGGCACCTGGCATTTGGCCTTATTGAAGCTCATACAGGTGGCCTTAGCCCATCGCTCCAGCCTGTCCAGATCTCTCTGCAGAGCCAACCTACCCTCGAGCAGATCAACACTCCCACCCAACTTGGTGTCATCTGCAAACTTACTGAGGGTGCACTCGATCCCCTCGTCTAGATCATCAATAAAGATGTTAAACAGGGGTGGCCCCAAAACCGAGCCCTGGGGGACACCACTCGTGACCGGCCGCCAACTGGATTTAACTCTGTTCACCACAACTCTTTGGGCCCGGCCATCCAGCAAGGTTTTACCCAGTGAAGCGTGTGCCCATCCAAGCCACAAGCAGCCAGTTTTGCCAAGAGTATGTTGTGGGAAATGGTGTCAAAGGCCTTACTGAAGTCAAGGTAAACAACATCCACAGCCTTTCCCTCAACCAGTAAGGAGGTCACCCTGTCGTAGAAGGAGATCAGGTTTGTCAAGCAGGACCTGCCTTTCATAAACCCATGCTGACTGGGCCTGATCATCTGGGTGTCCCGCATGTGTTGTATGATGGTACTCAGGATGAGCTGCTCCATCAGCTTCCCAGGCACCAAAGTCAAAGCTGAAAGTCTGTAATTTCCTGGATCATCCTGCCAACCCTTCTTATGTATAGGCGTCACATTGGCCAATTTCCAATCTGTCAGGACCTGCCTGGTCAGCCAGGACTGCTGGTAAACAATGGAAAGTGGCTTGGCAAGCACCCCAGCCAACTCCTTCAGCACCCACGAGTGTCTCCCATCTGGTCCCATGGACTTGTGTATGTCTATGTGATGCAGTAGGTCACTGAGTGTCTCCTCCTGGATTGTGGGGCGGTTGTTCTCCCAGTCCTCTTCTGGGTGAGGAGGCTGGATTCCCTCAGTACAACTAGTCTTGTTAATAAAGACTGAGGCAAAGAAGGCATTAAGCACCTCAGCCTTTTCCTCATCACTGGTTGCTATGTTTCCTCCTGCATCTAGCAGGGGATGGAAGCTCTTCCTGGTCTTTCTTTTGCTGCTCACATACTTATAGAAACATTTCTTGTTATCTTTGACTGCTGAAGCCAGATTAATCTCTAGCTGGGCTTTAGACCTCCTGATTTCCGCCCTGCATAGCCTCACAGCATCTTTGTAATCATTGTGAGTCGCTAGTCCCTTCTTCTAAAAGCTGTAAACTCTCCTTTTCTCCCTGAGTTGCAGACAAAGCTCCCTGTTCAGCCAGGGTGGTCTTCTCTGCCACCAGCTTCTCTTACAGCACCTGGGCACAGCTTGCTCCTGTGCCATTAAGACTTTCTTCTTAAAGAGTGTCCAGCCTTCCTGGACCCCTATACCCTTCAGGATTGTCCCCAAAGGGATCCTGTCCAGCACGTGCCTAAACAAGACAATGTCAGCCCTTTGGAAGTCCAGAATGGCAGTTCTGCTGCCCCCTCTCCTGGACTCTCTAAGAATGGAGAACTCTTATTTCATGATCGCTGTGCCCTAGTTGGCCTCTAACCGCCACATCATCCACCAGTCCTTCTCTGTTCACAATGAGGAGGTCCAGCAGGGCACCTTTTCTGGTCAGTTCACTCATCAGCTGTGTCAGGAAGTTGCCTCCCTCACATTCCAGGAATCTCCAGGACTGGTCCCACTCTGCTGTGTTGTATTTCCAGCAGATGTCTGGGAAGTTGAATTCTTCCACAAGAACAAGGGCAAGCGATCATGAGATTTCTCCTAAGTGACTATAGAATATTTCATCCACCTCTCTGTCCTGGTCAGGTGGCCCATAGTAGACTCCTACTACAACATCTGCTCTGTTGGCCTTCCCTCTGATTCTAACGCAAAGACACTCCACCCTGTCTTCACTACACTTGTGCTCGAAGCAATCATAACAGTCCCTAACAGACAGTGTCTCCCCACCACCTCTCCTTCCTTGTCTATCCCTTCTAAAGAGCTTGTAGCCATCAGTTGGCACACTCCAGTCATGGGAGGCATCCCACCATGTTTCTGTGATAACCACTACATCATAATTTTCCTGTTGCATCATGGCTTCAAGCTCCTCCTGTTTGTTACCCTTGCTGAGTGCGTTAGTATAGATGCACTTCAGATGGGCTGACATCCCCAGCACCTTTTTGCATTTAGAGGTCTTAAGTCCAGCCTGACCTTTCACAGGTCTTACCGCAGTTACTGATCCATCAATATCCCTTGCATCTTTGTTGTGCTGCATGTCTCCATCCCTTGCCTCCACTGAGATGGCAGGGTGAGGGTTGTCACTGGCACAACAGCCCACAAACTCTGGTAATCTACCCTGGGGCTTATATCTGGGACTTCCAGTTTTGTCCCCTTCCCTCTTCAAATCTAATTTAAAGCTCTCTCAATGAGCCCAGCTAAGTCCTGCCCCAAGATCCTTTCCCCCCTCTGGGACAGCTGCATCCCATCTGATGCTAAAAGGTCTGGTATCCTGTATATACTAACCCATGACTGAAAAATCCAAAGCCCTGCCAGTAACACCAGTCTTGGAGCCACAAGTTCATCTGTTGACTTCGCATGCAGTCTTCCTCATCCATCCCTGCAACTGAAGGGATGGAAGTGAACACAATGTGTGCCCCTGACCAGTTAACCAGTTTCCCCAAGGCGCTGAAATCTCTCCTCATTGATTTTGGTCTTTTCCTCGTAATACCTTCGCTACCCACCTGAAAAACCACGAGAGGGTAGTAGTCCTTGGGTCTCGCTAGAGCGGGGAGTTTTACCATGAGATCCTTTACCATGCCCCAGGGAGGCAGCAGACTTCCCTATGAAGTGAGTCCAGTCTGCACATTGGTCCTTCGACATCCCTCAGAATGGAGTCACCCACTACAATGACTCTTCTGGAGTTGTTTTTAGAACTGGTTTTAATACGTGGTCTAGGGCGACAAAGCCTTGGTGGACCTTCATCTTCCTCCTTATTTGGCTCATTTCCTTTATTCTTCTCTGCTTCATTCACAAGTTCCAGGGCCCCATATCTGTTGTGAAGGGGCACTATGGAAAATTTCGATTGGGAATACAGTACAGTGGATGTATTAAAGTGTTTCTCTGTCCTACTTAGGCAGTACAATCTATGCCAGTCTGCACAGCATATTCAGGGACTAAAACTGGCATAACTCGTGTCAGCAGGGGATTCACATGTTGGATAATACTGTTGGTCAAAAGGGCACATGTACTAACACTGTTCTGCTCACTTCCAGTACACTTTCATTCTCACCATGGTCCAAGTATTTGTACAACTAAACTGCAAATCACACCAGGCAATGATGTAGATTAAAACCAATCTAGATAAAATTAAAAAATCATGATCTAAAACCAGTTCAAAGTACCACTATAACAACTACAAATAGTTCAAAAATCAGCTATGAAGTGCTGCTGACTTAATGGTCCACAAAACCATGACCCAAAGAAATAGAAAGGTAAATTGCACAACTTTGGCTTTCTTCTTTCTCACCTTCTTCAACTGCAGCTTCCCCTGCATATCCTACATATCCATCTTCAGTAGAATTTCCTACATTTGAGACTTGAATTTGATAACAACTTCCCACATTGCATCCCTTATTTTTTGTGTAGATTTCCTTTTATCAGTCTTCCACTTTAGAATTTATTTTGCATTTGTCTCATGAATTCAAACAATTCAAAATAAGTGTAAAATAAATTCTGCCTCAGGTATGATGTTCCCTGAAGTCACTACATCTTTTTCCTGATTGAGTTAAGTAGATACAGGCTCTGGTCTATTCTGAAGCTCATATTAAGGACATAATTAACTGCTGATAGAGAATAGTAATCTAGGCAAGGACCTAACAGTACAATGAAAGGGAGTTTACAGTAAAAAGAAACAGATATATTTTGGTCTCATGTTCCACGACTATGTTTTGAATAAACTGATTTCACTTCTTATATGAATCCCCAAGAGAAAAACGCTATCAAGGAATTTCAGTTACAAAAAACCTGCTGTATAATATTACCTTTTCATCTCTGAAGACACAACATATGCTAGGGTTTCAGTAGGTAACAGTCCTCCTGTGTTGCTGATGGGAGCCATTATTTTTCTACGTGAATAGGACAGTGATAAAGCATTTTCCACCTCCAAATTTTAAGAGTGAATGAGCATGTGTGTAAAAATGTATACCTGCAGCATTCTGATGCAGAAGGTGAACTTTGAATCATATAGCCCCAGCTGAAAAAAATAAGTGTGAGCTAATAAAAACAAAAAAATTAGGGATAACACTCAACAATTTCCTGAATAACTTAAAAGTTGTGATAAGAAAGGAATAAAAGGAGGAAGAAAAGCAGTCTAGTTAGAATCTAAGATAAATGCTGCATTAAGAATAAAGCAGAAGCAATATTGAAGAATCAGCAGTGGTGGTGATGTTGAAATCCACATACAAAAATTTTCATGTATATATTCGGGGGTGTGTGGAGGGGTGAAGTCACATAAAAAGAGGTGATTGACCTAGGATTTTTGCCAAACGTAGCGTAGGCCAGATCAGATTTTATTGTATGTCTGCTTCTGGTGTCAATGTGTGTGCAGTTCAGGAATTTGCCCTGTAAGCAAAAATTGTTCACTGCACTGAGAGGAAAGAGAAACAATCTTCTTCCCACAGTATGTCACATTATTTTGATCTGAATTTAACCCAGCTACTTGGAGAAATTCTTATTTGGAACAATCAGATTTCAGATACAGGGATAGTATATGAAACATCATAAGCTAAAATTTAACATAGAAAAACTCAAAAAAGTATGCAGGGGAGGGCAAAAAATGTCAAGCTTACTTTTTGAGATCAGTGACTATGACTACAGGGACTGTGGCTGAAGAAGGGGTACTAAATAATCTAGAAGAAAAACAGTTAGATGAGAGTCTCTTATTCCTCATCCCTGTTGTTGCTGTTCTGCATTGTTGGTGTCCTATAGTTCCTATCAGTAAGGCCCTTACACAGGTTCAAGAGCTCGGCAGTACGTCTTTCTAACATAAAACCAATGTAAGTTGTATAATCATTGTTACTACTCTTCTCACCTAGCCCTTGCTGCTAGACCACTGTTGATAAGCAACCCATAAGGATTATCCACTCTTCCTAACATTTGTTGAGCAAAGAATCAAAGCAAGAAAAATGGACTTGATCAGACATGAAGAACCTACTGAGGAGCACCAATTCCTTTCCAGTAGAGACTGTTGCCTCAAAATGGCAGGGTGGAAGAGCAGAGACAAAAAAATATATTCGTCAGCAGGAGGGAAAAATCCTGTCCAGAAAATGGGAAAAAATGGTTAGGTGCTCATCTTTGCACAGATCTGATGTGCCTTCTTACTCTGTTAGCTGCCAACAGAGGAAGAGGTTGCCAATCAGCAAATGAGTAAGAAGCCAGAACTAAGTAACTGGTCTTGTGTTTGCTTCTGTTCTCTAAACCTAAGCTTTTGTGGTTATTTTTCTTAAACTGGGTGGGGGGTTGGGGAAAAGCAATTTAATTTCTTAAAACTGCAGATTTCTTATAGGACTCCATGTGATAGCCTCATGGAAAATTACTGGTGTTTTACAGCCAATGGCTGTTACCAACACATTGAGGGCCATTAGTACCATCTTATTTAGTTTCCAACAGAGGGGAAAAAAAAGATGGGAAAAGGGGTAAAGGAGTAATCTTATCTGTTTGAAAATTTCTTTAATAGATTGATTTACCTTGGATGCTATGTCATATATTCAACAATGAAGTTTTATTTTCTCCCTTTGGAGCCTTTTTTGGTCAGATTTCTTCTAACTGTCATGCTAACAAGCCACCAAAAAATCCAAACCAAGACAAAGTAACAAGTAAGTCTTCTCTTGAACTCTTCATGACTATTACATGCTAATCAGAGCAGAAAAGTATCTAATTTGTCACATTTCAGGGTTTGGATTGATTGACAAATTAGTTTTCTGCAATATGTCTTTTTAAATGAAGTAAGTTAGAAATAAAATGTTTCATCTTAAGTAAAATTAAAGCATATCAGAATACCACATGACTGCTCCTTCCAAATATTAAAAGCCAAGCATATACTTTTATGAGAATGACTGATTAATGAGGATTTAATTTAGGATAAATCTCATTTTATACAAATCATCTAGAATGATTTTCTAGCCAGATATCCTACCAAATATATAAAGATAGTCAATTAATGAAATCATATTTGTGTTAGGCTGACAGACAGGCTTTGAATATTTCAAGTTCTAGTAGAACAGAGGCTCACATTTCCAGTAATTCTTTGCAATAAAAAGTTATTTTATTTGACTAGATTCAATACTTTATGGACCTTAGAGTATTTTCTTAGTGATTATGCTGTACTAATAAATTTAAAATACTTTAAATCATACATTCCTATAAAACATTAGAATGTCTTTTAAAAATTTACATGCTTGTAAGTCACAAATTTACTAGGGTTTGGGGTTGAATAAGGATGCTTTTAGGCAGTACCTTATTAATGAAATCATTGTCTGGACTTACATCTTTAGTTAGGAACCAATCTTTTTTTCAGTTAAGTTAGTAGACAACTTACACTATGCAACACCTGTCTTTTTGATTTTATACAGCATAATTAAAATCCATATTTTTTTAAGAGTCAGTTATCTGATTTGGTCCAGAAGAAACAAGAATATTTTCTCTAAGAGATATGTTAGACTATAGGCAACTGTAGTTGCTTTGTTGTTTGCTTGGGTTTTTCTAGTTTGTGTATTAGTGCATATGTATGCATCTCCATCCACAGTTGTATTCAAACACAGAATGAGGACCAGAGCATAAAGCTGAAATTATTTTTCTATTGAAGAACCCATAACAGGTCTATGTATAAGTACTAAACCAAGTGCACATGCACTCAAACAGTCTGGTCAGTTCCCCTGGTGTAAGTTACTTGAAGTAATATACAATATAGGTAAAAATTCAAATTTTATATAAGACGCCTCTAAGGATACCTTAAAATGTGTGAATTATGTATGAGTGTGTGTTTATGAGATGATGAAAGCAAGTGCTTATTGTAAAATAAATATTTTTTTTTGGTAGAACATTTCTTTTGTTGATCTCAAAGACTGTTAGAAAAATCCAGCTCAACAAAACGAACCTAAGCAATTAACTATTCTAATTTAAAAAAAAAAAATGAAAAATGTGAGGATTTTTTTTCCAACAAACACATATAGACAGAGAAGAAACAGGGAACAGTATCACAAGGAATATGGAGAATCTTAAGTCTATTCATAAGTTGTCATCTTTGATGATCATGAGGAAGAGTTGTCTACAAAGATTATAAAGAAAGAAAATCAAGGGTGTCAAAATGTATATGAAGAAAATTGCATCTCATCAGATAATGAACTTGTTTTGAAGTGATGAAGATGATAATGAATCCATTAATAATGCTGTTCTCAGGATTAAAGATGAAAATGGTAATTGTGAATGCAGTGTAGAAGAAATATTTCCATTCTAGATGAAAGAAAGTGGCATAAACAGGTAAATAAAAGTTAACCAGCAAAGAAGCAAAAGATACATGCTAATAACAAAGAAGCGATAGAAACTTCACTCAACAAATGAAAAATTTCAGAACAGAATATGGTATTATTAGTAGTGAAATTGGAAACTACATAAAGAAGATTAAATAACACATGAAAGATATGAATGCAAACCTATCTTTCCTTATCTCAGTTTGAATACTGTAATGCATTCGGCAGGTCATCTATATGCTTTTAAATAAACCACGAGCTTATAGTTTTCATCTTACAGTGTATCAACAGCATTGTCCCTATACTGTAAGTTTCAAAACCTTTTCACCTATTGGATCTCAGGGGACATCTACAAAGTTATTTTCAAAGTAAAAAAGCATGAAATATAGTAGTTTTAAGTGTTGTCTTGAACAAACAGTTGGTATTTCCTAATATTTTCAAAACTGCAATCAGATTAAATAATGTTATTTTGATATATTTATTCTCATTAGTAACTGCTCATTACATGTGGAACTTAGATCTCATTCTCTAAGCATCTGATGGGAAATTTAGATTGAATAAAAATATTAAAGGCTTTGTTTTAAAAGGTGCTAGCTGTTTAAAAGCATTTAATGTCTTATAGTTCAAGTAACTAAATCCATCACCCAGAATTCACCATTAAAGCATCTTCAAAATCAAATTTCAAGCAGCTGTTCTGCACTGATTAAGGTAAACATGTTAAAAAGATTCATGTCTTTAAATACTTGCTAGGTCAAAATGCTATTATTGTCATAGTTGCATTCCAAACAGCAACATGCATCTGCTGTACTAAAACATATCTCTGACGTTCATCAGTCTGCTAATAAAAATGTGAAATGGCAAGCTGCCACTGGAGTTAAAAAGAAGTGATTATTAACTCTTTGGGGTTTCTTTTAGTTTGTTTTTTGTTCTCAGATTTAACAAACAGGGCTTCATTGTATGCTCAGTGTTAAAAAATTACATCTTTTTTCCCAGATGTAGCATAACAGAGCAAAAACATTCCAAAAAGAAAGTATTTCCTGAATGGTGGTTTCACCTCTCCTTGCAGAAGGGACAAAAGAATGAGATACCTGAAGGCGTTCTGCGCTGGGAATAGAAGTGAAACACAGTCTAGGTGTAAATTGCAAAGCATATTGGGAAGAGAAGTATTCGGGGCCAGAAGAATTCAGACTGCTATATTAGATAATTTCAGTCAGCACTTCTTTAAAAAAGACTTGAGGAAGGAGCAATACAGGTGCTACTGTCAATGTTTCCTGCATTAGTGAGGGTACACTGCAATAGAGCTGGAGCATTTCAGTCTGGGTTTGGCTTATAGCATTAAAAAGAAAAAAAAATTTAGAAAATGCCTTATCATTTATTGTCCTCATCATCCCTGTAACAGACAAGAAAATTTGTCACTGCTGTAGTTGTCCACAGAAGCTAGGAGCTATCTATTCATACACAGCAAAAATCTGTTTATTTATTTGGACACAGTTCTCCACAGTGTCATGTTGGAAAGTAAAAGTTCATCCTGTGAAGTACATTTTCTTGCAAGATAGATATACATCAGAAGATTAGGCCCTTAATCATCAGGCAGGACTCTTTCATTTCAAAGAAATTACTTAAATCAGTGAGCCACTACTTCATTCAATCTTCCTGTTCAAACACACTCAGTTTTATGATGTTTCTTCTTTGAGTTCCTGTATCTTGTCCTTTTGACTGGTAGATGTACAATCAACCAGTGGCACAGTAAGAGTCAATCCCCTCCCCCCAAAGTACTGTGCCTTCTTTGTTACTAGGTTTCATTGCAGTTAAAAGTCTATCTGACCACCCCATGCCATTTTGAGTGAGGTAAGTTAGGGTGGGTGAGAGGTCAAAGCACAGAATATGAAATATGTTTATCTGAGATTTTTTAAAGAGTTATTGCAGTAAAAAACAGAAGATGAATTTTACTACATGCACATCCATTTCTGTGAAGGGATACAGACTGCAGTTTAATCACCTCAGAAAATGTATTAATATTTAATAATCAAAAAGGATTGTGCATTTTAGATATGGATATACTGATATGAAATGTGGACTATCTAATGCATGATGACTGAGAGAATCCACAACATGTTTCATTCAGACTAAAACAATCAGGCAGTTGGAGCTTATTCATCCTCAGCATATTCACACTTGACAACTTCTGGGCTTTCTGTTCTTCGGTACAAAACATCAAACACTATTTTATAAATGACAGTAAGTAAAACTAGCTGATGTTCCATATCTAAAAACACCTTCAGAAATGTGTTATTAATTGAACTATGTACTGAATTTATTGAAAACCTTTGGTACAGTTCATTTAAATTGACTTGCTCTTTCTTATACAAATCACATGATAGAATAAAGCACTTTTAATGCTGTAAGATACCTTAGATGTTGTATTCTCCACAGTAATCAACAGAAATATATATCTAGGTGAATAAACTGAGTGTAATAGTCCAAATAACTGTAATAAAACTGTCTCAGATCAAAAACAGGGTGTTAAAGCAGAAAATTAAAACTCAATATTAGGATGCAAGTGTCAGGTTCAGCCTGGAAAAACACCATTTAAAAGCCTTATTAGGTTTTTTTTTTTGGAACAGACATGAGAATCAAGATAGATTTATCCACATAAGCATCAGTTAAAGTGACGTTGTGCCAAGGTATGTGGCGTGATTTCTACTTTTATTGTATCTTGATGCCTTTCACAGTACACTTAACTTCTGAAGCATTATGGTAGGTATTAGATTGTTTCCTCTGCTTATTCGTTAGCTGGACACGTGACCACTAATTCCTGGTCCTGAAACTTGGATAATTTTCTTCTCGCACATCTCCACCAGTAGTAAAGAGCCAGCAGCCCTGCGTGACATGCAAGAACAAACACTTTTGCAATCCCCTTAGCCATCAAGTCTTTTTCCATGGTCCAGGACTGAGAGGAGAAATTTAAAAGCAGGTGCATCTGCAGTGGCTAAATAGAAATGAAAAAGTTCCTAGGACTCATAGAATATAGCGAAAGAGATATAGAGGAAAAAATAAAAATCATTTGCCAAGCTGTGAGAGACTGAAATGTCATATGACTGTCTCAAAGCTTGCTTGTGTCTGTGCAAACTTCCAAGAGAAGATGCTGCAGCCTGTGAATTGGTCTGGGGGATGTCGCCCAGAGAAGTGGGAGTGTATTGAAGGATGCACCCCCCGCCACTTCCTTGCGGTTGCATTGTCGGACTCTTTAGACAAGCCTCAAAGGGGCAGACCTGTACTGAGCTGGCCCTATCGTAGCCATTTGTGGCCCCATTGTGTAGGCCAGACCCCATACATGCATTGCTAATGAACTGATAAGAGGCAAACGTTCCTGCCCTGAAGCCAGATGCAACAAAACCTGTGGGACCAGAGAAAAAAAGGAAAGGTGTGCAGATATGCTAATCAGCAGATACAATGAGCTTAAAAAGACAGCAGAAAATTTTGCTCAGTGTGCATCCACCATCGAAGCCAGATCCGTGTGCACCCACCACCGAAGAACTGAAGACTGAGGACCAACGGGACGCCACTGGATCCCATGATGGTGACTATTCTTGCAGCCTTATCCCACATCCTTGCTTTACTTCTGTCTTTTCCTTCCATTCTGTCCTATCGCTACCCCTCTTCCCTTTTTAATAATAAAAGCCTGTTTTGGGCATACGACATTTGACCTCGTTTGTGTCTTAATCTCACTCTTCGGATCATATCTAAGACTCCCTCAATATTGGATTGGGACACAAGCATACCAGTTACAGTAGATGCCCTAGATGTCATCTTAAAAAGCCAGTTGGTTATAGAAATGAAGAAATGGTTAGCTGAAGAGGCCAGAAATAGCCCTAGAAAATAAAAATTTTCTTCAATTCTTTCTCTCCATTGTTATTTGAACTTTTCTCATTTCCAAACTCTGGGAGAAACTCTATGTTGGCTTAATTCTGTCTCTTTCACATAACTTGCAACACCTAGTTTCTTTCTCTTTTCCCACATCCCACATCATTTAGCACTTACTCCTTTTACAGGAAACCTGGACATTTTAATGCATGTGATATCACTTTGCGGTCAAGAGACTATGATCTCAGGAGTGGGTGCCAAAAAGTAATGACATCTCCAATTCCATTTATTCAGGGAATCACAGAATCATCTAGGTTGGAAAAGACCTTGAAGATCATCTAGGCCAACCATTAACCTAACACTGACAGTTCCCAACCACACCATATCCCTCAGCGCTATGTCGACCCGACTCTTAAACACCTCCAGGGATGGGGACTCCACCACTGCCCTGGGCAGCCCATTCCAACACCTAACAACAAGTAAAGAAATACTTCATAATATCCAGTTCCCAGTTTAAACCTTCCCTGGTGCACATTGAGGCCATTACCTCTTGTCCTATCACTTGTTACTTGGATGAAGAGACTCATCCCCAGCTCTCTGCAACCTCCTTTCAGGTAGTTGTAGAGGGCGATGAGGTCTCCCCTCAGCCTCCTCTTCTCCAGACTAAACAACCCCAGTTCCCTCAGCCGCTCCTCGTACGACATGTGCTCCAGACCCTTCACCAGCTTCGTTGCCCTTCTCTGGACACGCTCGAGTAATTCAACGTCCTTTTTGTAGTGAGGGGCCCAAAACTGAACACAGGAATCGAGGTGCGGCCTCACCAGTGCCGAGTACAGGGGTAAGATCACTTCCCTGTCCCTGCTGGCCACGCTATTTCTGATGCAAGCCAGGATACCATTGGCCTTCTTGGCCACCTGGGCACACTGCTGGCTCATGTTCAGCCGGCTGCCAATCAACACCCCCAAGTCCCTCTCTGACTGGCAGCTCTCCAGCCACTCCTCCCCAAGCCTGTAGCACTGCTGGGGGTTGTTGTGGCTGAAGTGCAGAACCCAGCATTTGGCCTTATTGAAGCTCATACAGTTGGCCTTAGCCCATCGCTCCAGCCTGTCCAGATCTCTCTGCAGAGCCTCCCTACCCTCGAGCAGATCAACACTCCCACTCAACTTGGTGTCATCTGCAAACTTACTGAGGGTGCACTCAATCCCTTCATCTAGATCATCAATAAAGATGTTAAACAGGAGCGGCCCCAAAACCGAGCCCTGGTGAACACCACTCGTGACCGGCCACCAACTGGATTTAACTCTGTTCACCACAACTCTTTGGGCCCGGCCATCCAGCAAGGTTTTACCCAGTGAAGCGTGTGCCCATCCAAGCACAAGCAGCCAGTTTTGCCAAGAGTATGTTGTGGGAAACTGTGTCAAAGGCCTTACTGAAGTCAAGGTAAACAACATCCACAGCCTTTCCCTCAACCAGTAAGGAGGTCGCCCTGTCGTAGAAGGAGATCAGGTTTGTCAGGCAGGACCTGCCTTTCATAAACCCACGCTGACTGGGCCTGATCATCTGGTTGTCCCGCATGTGTTGTATGATGGTACTCAGGATGAGCTGCTCCATCAGCTTCCCAGGCACCAAAGTCAAGCTGAAAGTCTGTAATTTCCTGGATCATCCTGCCAACCCTTCTTATGTATAGGCGTCACATTGGCCAATTTCCAATCTGTCAGGACCTGCCTGGTCAGCCAGGACTGCTGGTAAACAATGGAAAGTGGCTTGGCAAGCACCCCAGCCAACTCCTTCAGCACCCACGAGTGTCTCCCATCTGGTCCCATGGACTTGTGTATGTCTATGTGATGCAGTAGGTCACTGACTGTCTCCCCCTGGGTTGTGGGGGGGTCGTTCTCCCAGTCCTCTTCTGGGTGAGGAGGCTGGATTCCCTCAGTACAACTAGTCTTGTTAATAAAGACTGAGGCAAAGAAGGCATTAAGCACCTCAGCCTTTTCTTCATCACTGGTTGCCATGTTTCCTCCTGCATCTAGCAGGGGATGGAGGCTCTTCCTGGTCTTTCTTTTGCTGCTCACATACTTATAGAAACATTTCTTGTTATCTTTGACTGCTGAAGCCAGATTAATCTCTAGCTGGGCTTTAGACCTCCTGATTTCCGCCCTGCATAGCCTCACAGCATCTTTGTAATCATTGTGAGTCGCTAGTCCCTTCTTCTAAAAGCTGTAAACTCTCCTTTTCTCCCTGAGTTGCAGACAAAGCTCCCTGTTCAGCCAGGGTGGTCTTCTCTGCCACCAGCTTCTCTTACAGCACCTGGGCACAGCTTGCTCCTGTGCCATTAAGACTTTCTTCTTAAAGAGTGTCCAGCCTTCCTGGACCCCTATACCCTTCAGGATTGTCCCCAAAGGGATCCTGTCCAGCACGTGCCTAAACAAGACAATGTCAGCCCTTTGGAAGTCCAGAATGGCAGTTCTGCTGCCCCCTCTCCTGGACTCTCTAAGAATGGAGAGCTCTTATTTCATGATCGCTGTGCCCTAGTTGGCCTCTAACCGCCACATCATCCACCAGTCCTTCTCTGTTCACAATGAGGAGGTCCAGCAGGGCACCTTTTCTGGTCAGTTCACTCACCAGCTGTGTCAGGAAGTTGTCTCCCTCACATTCCAGGAATCTCCGGGACTGGTCCCACTCTGCTGTGTTGTATTTCCAGCAGATGTCTGGGAAGTTGAATTCTTCCACAAGAACAAGGGCAAGCGATCATGAGATTTCTCCTAAGTGACTATAGAATATTTCATCCACCTCTCTGTCCTGGTCGGGTGGCCCATAGTAGACTCCTACTACAACATCTGCCCTGTTGGCCTTCCCTCTGATTCTAACACAAAGACACTCTACCCTGTCTTCACTACACTTGTGCTCGAAGCAATCATAACAGTCCCTAACAGACAGTGTCTCCCCACCACCTCTCCTTCCTTGTCTATCCCTTCTAAAGAGCTTGTAGCCATCAGTTGGCATACTCCAGTCATGGGAGGCATCCCACCATGTTTCTGTGATAACCACTACATCATAATTTTCCTGTTGCATCATGGCTTCAAGCTCCTCCTGTTTGTTACCCTCGCTGAGTGCATTGGTATAGATGCATTTCAGATGGGCTGATGTTTTGTCCCCTTTTCCCTTCAAATCTAGTTTAAAGCTCTCTCAGTGAGCCCAGCTAACTCTTGCCCCAAGACCCTTTTCCCCCTCTGGGACAGCTGCATCCTACCTGATGCCAAAAGTTCTGACATCCTGTATACTAACCCATGACTGAAAAATCCGAAGCCCTGCCGTTAACACCAGTCTTGAAGCCACAAGTTCATCTGTTGACTTCTCCAGTATTCTTCTTCATCCATCCCCACAACTGAAAGGATGGAGAAGAACACTATTTGTGCCCCCAACCCCTTAACCATTTTCCTATCTACCTAAAAAAACAAGAGAATGTAGTAGTCCTTGGGTCTCACTGGAGCGGGGAGTTTTGCCGTGAGGTCCTTAACATGGGCCCCAGGGAGGCAGCAGACTTCCTTATGAAGTGGGTCTGGTCTGCATATTGGGCCTTCAACACCCCTCAGAATGGAGTCCCCCACTACAATAACTCTTCTGGGGTTCTTTTTATAACTGGTTTTAATACCTGGTCTAGAATGACCCAGCCTTGGTGGACCTTGATCTTCCTCCTTGTTTGACTCATTTTCTTCATCCTTCTCTACTTCATTCCAAAGTTCCAGGGCCCCGTATCTATTGTGAAAGGGTACCATGGAAGCTGAGAGATGTTGGGAGAGGATTTTCCTGCCTCCCTGAGCAGGGACCTCTTTGCAGTCTCCCCCATATCTTAGGTCCCCTCCTTCTGCCTGGTAGCAAGAGGATGAGGGTCACCTGCCTCTTTTGGAGCCTCCATTTGCTCCTGTCACTTCAGGGGTGCTAAGGTGTTACTCTACCAATCCATTTCCCTTTCACACTCCCTAATATTTCTTAATTTTTCAACCCCTTCTTTGAGTTCTGCCACCTGGCTGAGCAGGTCATCCAGCTGATCACAGCACACACGGGTTTTGTCACTGTTGCTCTCCGACAGGATTGACAGGCTCACCTGCTTTTGAAGCAGATCAACATCCTTTCTAATACATGCATGAGTTTTTAAATGATTTATGTGCGATTTATATGCACAATACAGAGATGACATTATTTAAATGGCATTTAGTCAATTTTCAATTCTGTGCAAATTTGAGGTGAAGTTATTGTGCATTAGTTAAGTAAAACAATTCATTTATGATTACAGAGGTATCTAAAACCTGGTGTCCTGATGTAGTCATATTCTGAGACTTTCTTCTATCCTCATCCTTCCTTCCCACAAGAAAAAAAAAAGAGACAAGGTTTATTTTTTTGTATTTCCATGTCTGCTATTTATGAACATTCAACTCGTCCTTTGAACATATTCTCTTAAGCTTCCTAGTAAATAATTTATATTTCTAGAAATAATTGAGCAAGTTTATAATTATGGCAAATTACTGTTAGTTAAACAAACTGTACTGGTAATTTAAATTGTGCTATACTAGTTGGCAAAATACACCAATAAATATTTATTTACAAATATTGTGTGATTTAACTCAATAATCAAGTATCTACTAAGAATTGATTCATTCTAGCCCCACAAACAGGGAAGTCCTCTTCAAAGATTAGCATGAAATATAGAACTATTACTGCATAAAAAGTCTCCTTTGTGCCTAGAAAACCAAACACAAACAATACCAGCAACTTAATCAGAGAAGTAATAGTACTCCTCCAGAATACACATTACAAGGAACAAAATTATATATTTTAAACACAAAAGATGAAATAAAGCAAGTGATTACTTTAAGACCCCTAGGGTTCCTGAAATCAATCTGCCTCAAATTGCAACTCAAAACTCCACAAACACATCCAGGAACCTTCTCTCCCTCTGAACTGTCTTCTCTTTCCTTATGCTTTGGTTTGAGTTTGTTCTCAGACTTTCTCTGTTTATTTTTCCCCTCTGTCCACTTGTCCCTTTCTTCAATAGACCTCTTTTTCTGCCCCAAACTACTCTACTAGTTTCTTCATTGTTCTTCCATACTCTTTTTCTTTTGTATGCTTCCTTAGCATTAAAAGCTTACTGCTTTGAACAAAGAATGAGCAAGTCATAGGGACTTGTTAAGTTGTACGTTATTTAACAGTTACTTTAGGCACTTGAGGCTTACTTTAGGCTTGTCAGAATAGGTGATATGGTTTTTCGATTCCATCATTCTTCCTCTTCACTCAGGTTATTTTTTTAATGAAGTTCAATTCTTTGCATATTATAATTTCTTCAGCATTTCTTTTTGTCTGTGTGGTGATACAAATAAATGTAAAGCTATACCAAAGAAAGAACTCGGCAGGCACAGTGAGTGTACATGCCACATTGATACTTGTCCTTTTCACTTCTTAGAACTTCACACATTCCTTTGATGGGTTCTGTCTTAATGCTAAAGATATGAAACAAAGATAGGAAAGAAAGTCACCCTAAAAATTCTCAAAAAGATGTTTAACATGATGCAAAACTTCGAGCTGCTAATAACAAAATCATACAGTTTCCTCAAAAAAAGCATCAGTGATGTTTGTCAGTACAAGCAAAACTAACCTACTGCAAGATCAAGGAATGCTTTGAAGACTACTTAAATACAGAGAACACACTCAAATAGGCAAGACACAGCAAATATCAATGACCCAGTACCTCTCTATTATCCTCACAAAAAGGAAAAATACTTCAGATACTTAGTAAAACAATTCAAAGCACTCATCTGAAGCAAATTATTCTGAACAGAGTCCTGTTACCCAAGAACAGCAACAGAGGTAGGAGCAAACGTTCCCTGAATTCTCAGTGTCAGAAACTGGGCACTTATACAGTAAGTGCCAGACCTACTGCAGATTTACTTCCCTAGAACCAGTGATTAATTTTGATCTAGCAGAGTATAGGTTTACGTATTATGAACTATTAAGATGCATCTATGTACAATGCTGTAGTTGTAAACAGTGAAACTTGTCTTTCCATGTTAGGATGCCTGAGTTTCCTACAGACCCACTAACATATTCTCAACATTTTTCATAGAGGTACTAGAGCAAATCAAATTTCTAGTATTGTTTTCAGAAATGCAAGTCACTGAAAATAGTCTTTTATAGAAAAACATAGTGAGATGCATTAGAAGGTTTGTTGATGACGCATTTCATATTGCAATTTTTTTTTAAGTGCCAGACACTGATGAATTGCATAGAATGATGCCACACTTTTATTCTGCTGCTCTGTAGGAAGTGGATCCTCAGTTCATGAAACTCTAGCTTATGAGCCACAGCACATGATTCCACATACACCTACACAGCAACTGGAGTGTGAATGAGTTAAAAGTATCATTGTAACCACTGTCACATTTATTTCAACATAACTAATGTATGAATTACTTCAAATGACAAAGCCCTGGTATAGTGAAATTTGTAACTTTCATTTACTTTAAAAAATCTTAAAGATATTTACCTACTTTCTTGTCATACATGGTACATGGGCTATGCTAATAAATGTCAGCTCACTGGTTCTGTACATTTGTCAAATGTTCAGATTTTCACTAACACGTTAAAAATTTTCATTTAAAACCAAGTAGAACAGTGTATGATGCTACCCTGTTCTGAAATTTCATCTTGACCAATGTAAAGTTCTACAAAATGTGCTACAAATCAGAAACTTTCAAATTTTTTTTTTTGGCAAATAATTTTCTGATAACAAGCTTACAAGAGCTAAAAGAATCTTGATAAAACTGAAGAGTTCATGTACTGTCTAGGTACTTGCAGACCCTGGCAGTCCTTCTCAGGATTAACCCATTTCGGGAATTGTAGAATGCAAAAGAGCAAATCTGCATATATGGTCAAGAATGCATTTTCAGTTTGCCAGAAAAAGTCCCCCCCAAAATTATGAACCCAGGATCATTTTGATCACTTAAAGTCTCTGCATGGGCATATAAGTAAGTTTTCTCCTACTTTTTTGATGTACTCCCAATATGCTGTTTCGCTTCACTATCACTAGGCACAAGCTAGCTCGCCTACCATGTTTTTCAAGTGTCCTTTGTCATTTCAAAATCCTTTAAAACTTCATGATTATTTTAAGTGCATTTTTTTACATTGATGAAGCAGCTTCTTTTAACCCATTCTGTCAAATAACAGTGCTTGTTTCCACAGACAAAACCTCTATCTTGCAATTTCACTTTCCACAGTTCCATAAGTATATACTGCCCTGGGGGTAAAAAAAAAAAAAACACCAAACAAAAAACCAGCACAAAATAAAACCGCCAAAACCACTCCACTACAAATCCCAAATGTCCTGTCTTGCAACTAAACAAACTGTTTTATTCTGTATTGAAATATCTTAGAGTACCTTGGGGTTTCAGTCAGGGGTCAGAGTTTATTATGTGATATAATATGTTAGAAGGTACGTTTTGTTTTTTAAAAAACATCCATGGAAGTGCTCCTTACCTCAAAGAATTTATAATATAGATAGGATTTCTTTTTGCTGTTGTTACTAAGTATTAATCCCATTTTTCTGCTCTGCTGATAGAAAAGATATGGCAATAAAAATAACAATCCTACTTTTAGCTGGTGGTCAACTTCATATTATTAGAAAATACTGTCCTTTCACTATATTTCAAATCTTTTAAAGTTTAAAGGAAGTGTTCTTCACATACTCATTCAGAATGTTGTTTACAAAGCAGATGAGTCCAAAAATAATCTGAGGGGGAAATAAAAAGATATTTGGAGGCTTGGAATTTTTCATTTTTGTTTTTTTAACTCTTTTGATATTTTGGAAAAGTTTGAATATAAGTATTGGAGGGAATCAGCAAGAATAATATTAATGGGTAGAAGAGAAATGCCATATTCTGTCTTGAGGTCCATGGAGTCAGTATGTAGTAACAAAGAGAGATTGCATTTCGGAAGCATAAGATAAAAATATCTTTCAGACGTTCATGCCATTGTTAGCTTAAAGTTTATATGAATCTGGAGGGTCTGAAAAGCTATTTTATTGAGTGGCACTGCATAGAAAGGGAAGATAATTAGAAGTGAATGTATGGTCAAAGAAGGTTTTATGTGAAACATTAATGGATTTGAAGACGCTTAGAGGCTACATGAGAATAAATAGTACATTTTCTAGAGAAAATAAGTGGAAATCCACGGATTATTTTCACCTCCAAGAAATGCTGTTTGTAGTAACATGGTACTTTATTCCTTTTAGTCATCTGAAAAAAGTTATAAATTCTATATACCCTGTTTTTGTCTTATTACATGTTCTAAGAAACGTGGGGTGGGAATAGGTAATCTGTATGTTTGTGGAATTGAGCGGGAATAAGTATCTCTATAATTTCACTCTGTTCTATGGAATTACTCTATATTGATAGGGTTGTAGCTGAGAACAGGTTCTGGATTTGTGTTCCTTTCCTGTACTACTACTTTCAGATAACATATTATAATACTTAAGAATGAAAAAACCTTATTCTTCACCATTCATAAACTTCCTACAGAATTATGTTCCTTCATTAAAAAAAGAATAAAGCTTTTTTTAAAATCCGTGACCTACAGCAACTTTATACATTTGAGATCTGGCATAAAATTAAAAATATCTGTAAGAAGATTAAAAAAGGACTAGGTTGTAAATACATATTTTTAGAGCATAGATAATAAATAGTAAGGACTTTGCCTTGCCTGGTTTATGTCATTGTTTAGGGTTTTTTTTGTTTTGTTTTGTTTTTTTCTCTCCTTTTCTGCATTGTCTTTTCAGGTCTGTCTTCAGAGACTTCAGCATTCAGAGCAACAGCAGTACAGCAAATCAAGAAGTAATATGAATCCTAGCAGAGAGTTTGATCAGAGTGGGAATGAGAGCAAAAGTAGGCAGATTGAGGTGAGTGACTAAGAGGACGGTTAGAAACAACACACAGAAGAAAGTGTAGTCGGAAGATAGCAAACACAAGAATTATAGAAGGTAGGTTCCAGAAACAGTGCACGTTTTGTATTTTTGTGGTGAATGACTGGAGAGGGAGCACTGATTTAGCAAACAGATTTTATAGCTGATGAAGGATGAGCTAAGCCAGGTTTGTTTAACAGCTTTGTCTAGGAGCAGAGAATGAGATGTCCCACAGTAATTAAAATGAGTGGGAGGACTGAGCAGTGGAGACCCTGGCATTGAATCTCAGCCAGCAAGTGACTGAAACCTGTGAGAAAAACAAGTACCATTCCTTAAGGAGAGCACACCAGAAGGGAAGAGGCCATTATTAAGAGCTAACCAATTCAAAAAAAGGCTACAGAATTGATGTGAGAGTTCAACATTTTTATATTTTGTGGTTAAGACTTGCAGAGCAACACGCAATAGTGCAAACTCTTCTGTTTGGGAAGACTAAGTGCAAAAATTCACAATTGTTCTTGTCTGTGCAAGAAACCAAGGGAATAACTGGACACATAATGAAAGGTCAATACTTATGAACCTATGGGGCAAGAAAATGAAAACAGAGAATTAAGTCAGTAAATGATACTTCTGTATTAGTTCTTAAAAAGCTAACGCTTTATGTCATGGCAAATTTAAATATGATCATGAACAGAGACTAATCTCAAATAGTGAGATACAAGTGCAACTACAGTCCACATGAAGAGAACAGGATCACGTGCTCACCTTGTGTTTTCAGAAGTCTTGTCCTACAATAAAAACCCCAACCAAACAAAAAACAGGATAGAGTGAAATTACTACACCCTTTTGCATCAATGACAGATCCCCACTGAAGGTAAATCACCACTAGGGGAGGGAAATATGATGAAAATAAAGATGAGTAGTAGTAAAGTAACACTTAACTGTGATTAATATCAGTCCTCCTTCAAATATCAGCCATAAAGAAGAAAAATATTGAAAAACCAAAATATGTATGTTTCTCTGCATGACATAGGAATTGGAGTTTATATTTTTGATAAATACTGAGGGACATAAAGTGGGGTGGAAAGGAGAAGAAAACAACAACCAGACAAAGTATCTGAACTAAAATCTGAATCCAAATAAATTGACCTCAAGTGTCAGACTTCTATTATCTTCACCTTAATTAATATTATTCTATACTTTTTATTATTACTTCAGACTATATCTTGGAAGCATTATGGACTATATGTTGGAACCTCTGCTATCTCTATGCATTGTTTTATGAAATCAGTTATGCACTATTTTCTCTATTAACTGTTACGTATATCAGAATCTAGAACTTAATGTTATTTCATAATGCTGCTAGTCACAAGATATTTTTGTAGCATAAGTGAACTTGATAGTCATGTTCAATCTCCAGATTATCTTTACTGTAATGGGTGTGACTAAGATGTGGGGCATCACAAATCTTTAAATATTTTTAAGATCGTGTATCATCTCTTTCCTTTCATTCTTTCTGTAATACTATCTCTCCATCTATGCTAATTTCCTCCCCTACTACACTTGTGTGCATCACAATGGTAAAGACTTCATGCAGAGGAGTACATTATACATAAACTTTTCTGTTTTGGGCAAACAGATATTTGTCCTATACGTCCAATATGTAGCTACAAATTCTCACCAAAAAAACACCTTTCCAAGCCCTCCAGAATTTTAGATTTCCAGAGACAACCTCTCTGGAAATGATGATTGTCTCTAGCTGCAGATTACAAATGAGAAATATATCCATCCATTATGGCAGCATGTGGGCATAGACCACAAAAAGCTATTAGTGGTAAGTCAGGTACCAGCCTCCCTGTGTGACACTAAAAATTTAGCCTTAAAGCTGGAGGATAGTTGGAATAAAGATTTTTTTTTTGTTGTTCAGATTTTTAGTTTAGAAGATTGTACAGTGCTCCCTGGTGTTTGGCTTTAAGCCTCCTGGCAAACTGAAAGGTAAATATTAGCATGTTTTTTAAAACACATCTTTTTTAGAAGACCTGCTATGGTGCAGGAAAAGAAAGAGAGGAGTGATACTGATAAATCTTTTGTCATCCCTTTCTCTCCCTCTTCAAGATCAAGAATGCTATAGCCAGAAGGGAAACAAACCATTACAAGAAGCTCCAGAACAGTAAAATAAAATTAGAAACTGCTTACTACAAATGTGATTATAAAACAGTTGTGCAAAATTAAAGGCTCACCACTGTCAATAGAAGGAAAAGAAGAATTTGATTCCACCATTTTTGCCTTCCATTAAGTTGTGCCCTCACAGTGCTTCAGTGGTCTATGTCTGGCACATTCTTCAGTGAACCAGTCTGGCTTATTAAAGTGTCAGAAAAGTGTTTCAGAAGAGACAAATAGTTCATGTTTTCTGCAGGTTTACTGAGCAGAACTGGGTGATCAAGAGGTCAGTCAAGCACTAACGTTTGGAACCTCCTATCTTAAGAGTACAGGTTGGAATACTTAGATCATCCCTTTGTGGCAGCACTGAGTTAGGCTCAGCTATCTCAAACATCTCTGGATTCTATCTGAAGGCATGCTCCCTCCCTTTAGGCAGCTGACCTGCTATTAATACATTTCTGACACTCGTTCTCTGAGGGTTTCTGCCTTTCTGATAATGAGAACCTGTTCTTTGGTTGCATCTGTTAGATAAAACCACCTACTAGCACATCATATTTCAGAGTTTTTTTTTCATTTCTGAATACCTCCAGGGGATATAAGTTGACTTGCTGACTGTCGTCATCCCTCCTCATCTGAAAATTATTTACCTTTACTTTATAAGAATCCTTCAAATTGTCTCACTGCTTTGGAGGTGTGGATGCTACTTCTTCAAACAGATGTTATCTCACATACTTGGCTGTCTAATCAACAATTTCCCCCTTCTGGCTTTTAAGTGACGAGTCACCCTGAGAATACAGTTCAATTTAGAGTGAAGCAACTCCACCTACTGAACCCCAAGTAAATCTATACGTGAACAAACATACTTGATACTAATATCTAAGTGGGATTACTCTGTTCATTATTGAAACTTCATTGAAATCTTAAATTATGGTAAGTGAACACTGGAGTAACAGGAGATTAACAACTCACACTAAAATAGCCTAAAAATACCAAAGTAGACACATTTTATAGAATTCAGTTGTGGCTTACTTTCCCAATGAAGTTTGTTGCCTCTGTATTGCAGCTTCTTTCTACAATGAGAAGACAAGAGAGACTACTTGATGGAACATCATACTTTCTGCTTTTTGTTGTATGCTCCAATATACATTGCAAGCACTAGTAAATGTTATGTGGTGAATGTGGTAGAAACATGTTTACCAGGCTTATAAGCAATTTTCACAAGCATGAGCACCTCCAATTAATATTATTGGCAAAAGGAATCTTAAGTACTTGGCAAAGCAATAGTTACTGACAATCACTGCTGCACGTAGGTTCATTCTTGCGTGATGAAACAGAATCAAAACTATTACTAGCATTCTTAGACAATCCACAGAGTACTTCATGGTGATAACTTCCTCCATTCCTACCAGAACTACTGTATTGGTGAACATAGTGGTTTTAGGGAAATAGGAAATGTAGAACAAAAATCTTTGCCTCCTTGGGGCAACACATAATTGTCTAGTTATCTTTTCCCATAGAGGTGTCTACAATCTTTTTATAGACAACAGTTCTTTTGTTAAATGAAGAACAAAAGTTCAATACAATTTCGTGTTAGGAGAACATGGAAATTGTATGAATAAAAACTACACAACTGAGCTTGCTAAAACCAGTGTTTCGCAAACAGCCTTAGTGCCACCTAGTACATACATAGTAGGAATATATATCAGTTCTTTCAGTGGACTTCAAGTTCACAGAAATTTCTCTGTGTAAAAAAGCCTCTGCTTGGAATACACACACTCACAAGAGCACATCAGTTGAAAACAGGCCTCCAAGAGGACAGGTTTGGAATAAACTTAGCACAGAATCGATTAAGCAGTAGAATTTGCTCATATTTTAATGAATTTTAATTGGCATAAATTGTTCAAGCTGAGATTTCAACATCTTCCTTCCTAAATTAGTTCTACTTGAATGTTTGGCGAATAAGGAGCACATCAGTGTCAATTCATGTGCAGTGATGATATCACATGCTGCCATTGTTACTTTTGCAGTGTCTTATCACCTGACTATAAGAAAAAGCCATGGAAATGGCACTAATGATGTGCTTCCAAAATACTGCCTGAAATGACACTAGGTAGATGAAGGAAGCAGTCATCTGCAGCAACCAGAAGCAAACTCTCCGTTCACTATAATATAATAAAAAAAATAAAGTACTTCAACTATTTATCTTTTTTGTTTGAAAACAGGTGTAACATTTGTAAACCTCCTGAAAAATCTGTGTTCATAGAGTACTTGCAGGTAGTTTACAGATATTGTTGATTTAACTTATTTACAGGTATTTTTAATAGAGTGAACATGATTTGTCCTCTGACTTTCCCTTCTGAGGCTCACATTGGTAACAAGCTAAACTTTACAGTGATAGACTAAATAGCATTGGTTTTGCTAACACAGCTTTTCAGCACAGTAGAAGCAGCACCCTGCTGGACCCTTGATGCTGCTAAGATTTCCTGTCATTGATTGAAAAGTTAAAGTTAGTAACAACACTTAAACATTTAGGGCCACAGATCTATAGCCCCAACCTTGGCATCCTAGTTCTCAAAGGATGTCATGGGTAACTGAAACCATGCCACATGTAATTAGAGGTTCCCTCTAGGCTCATGCACTTGACACACTTCTGATCTCTTGTAAAAGTAGCTTCTAGTGTTGAAAATTTACATTTAACATTTCATTAACAACAATGCAACTACTTCTATCTCTACTCATATAAAAGCCTTTAAAAAGGTCTATTTCAATTATTATCTTGCTTAGGAGCTAACCCTTTGTCTGTAGAATATCTCTTGGATGTCCCCAAAACACTACTCTTATTGAAGGAGCCCATTAAATATGACTAGTCCTAAAACACTGTGTGAAGTGTAGAGCCTTCGTTGAAGTCAGGAGACAGTTAGTTTCTTCCAGGGTCTGGCTCTGAGTCTTTGTCCTCACCAGAGACAAAATAAAATAAACCCTGGAGGCATGGGAGTTATTCAGAAAGCAGTTTGTTCTCCAAATCCTTTTGTGGTGCCATCACCCTGTTGGAGTACTTCCTATTTCCCAGATGGCCAGCTTTATGCTCAGTTTGCATGTTGGAAGTTGAGTTTGGAGTTTGTTTTGGGGTGACCTTAAGGTGACCTTAACTTCCATCCACAACTATGTGCTCATAACTGTCCTACTGAAGATACTCTCTTACATTCAGGGATTTCTTTGACTCCTTTCCGATATTACACTTTCTTTGAAATTCAGCATATTACTTTGTACGTCCATGGAGAGAACAGAACTGAGGTTTTAATACATAGTTGGGTACCTTCTCCTGTGATGATCTGAGCATGTCATGAAATGTGTCATTTACATCTATATCGTTAAGAATTCAGTGAGTTTTCTCATGTAATTTAAGCTTTCTATGCCCCTGTTAACAGCTTGCTTTTGTCACAGGACAATCAATGTTTCATATTCCATACCCATATTTCCTTTTTTTTTTTTTTAAACAAGGTTATCCAAAAAGTTCAGTCCTTTTTGAAAGTGTAACTCAGCTCTTGAAGGCTTGTAGTCAACAATGGGTACCTATAAAAAACCTTAAATACTAATAACGTAGGCACAGTTTCTTCGCCACGAGGTGTTAAGCTTGCGTTCAAGTTAAATTACTCTAAACCAGAAGAATTTCCTTCCTGGACATGAGACATGGGAATGTATTAGATTGTTTGTCATAGCAGTGCATTTATTCTCCTCATATGTTTGATTTAAGTAACTAAGTTATTTTAAATCAAATGTGTGGATCTCCTACTCTCTCCTTGTTATTGTAACCTGGACAGATTAACAGTTTGGAGACTATCATCCCTGAAGTACATGTTTTGCAGTTCAGGCTTCTTTGTAATCCATACCCATTGTTATTTATCTTTTCAACTGCCCATTGGTGCTCAATCCTCTCCTCCCTGTCTCATTTTATGACTTTAGCAATTATTTTTTAATAAAAACAGCTAAAGACAAGACATGAGAATGTGTCTTTCCAACTTCACTGTTTGTTTTCCTCTGTTGTGCCTGAACTAATCTAACTGTCATCTGAGATTAGAAAATGGAGTTTGGTCAAAATAAATTCAATTTCAACCAGTATGTATTTTTTTTTTTTTTTCACATCAGAATGCACTCACATTCCTGACTCCCTACTCTTTCATCTTTTTTTGCTATTGGATTCTCCTTGTACTGTGTTCTGCAACTCTTGTAATCCAATAGGTAGATCAAATGCTCATTAATTTATGTTACGTTAATCTAACAGTAGAGACAAGTTTCAGAAAGATTACTGGAAGAAAGAGAAGACTGAATAATTCTTGATACTGTCACCAAAAAGTTTAGGTTCCTCATTTTGGTCAGAGGTGAGAAGGCTCAATGTTCTAGCTTTTGGTTATTTTTACAGAAAAGCGTGTAAATTCCTCACGCCTTGTACTAGCAACTCCAGTCTGCTGCTTGTTTAGCAAGATGGTTAATATCAAACTAGCACTAAGTGTCTATGACTTCCTCACCAACATAATGCTAATCAGAAATTCTTAGTATAGTCACTAATCCAAACAGATTTTGGATCATCTCCAACTCTGTTCTCTACTATTTGAACTTTAGAGAACCTGCTCGCCCTACTATAAGCCTTTCAAAACACATCTAACCCAAGCACTCTTTAGAAGCTTCTTGTAAACTAAATTGAATAATTGCACAAATATATGTGTTTACTGTGAGAGTAAAAGTTTTGGTACAAGAAGGGCAAAACATGCTGCAGTAGTCATTCTTAGACTTTCTGATCCCATCAAGGAGTGTAAAGACTAAACACCTTCCCAAATACAAACTCTGTTCAAGGTGTGTGTTGAGGCGTGTCTGAAGATATGGGAATGAAGAAGAAAGAAAAGCAACAGGTTGAAATCCTAGTGCATATGCAGCAATATTAAATTTAGGTTATACCATCTCTAGCAATACCCAGAAGGTGATTTATGGGAAATAGTAGGAGATTCACCAAATTAATGTCATAGGATCATAGAATGGTTTAGGTTGGAAGGGACCTTAAAGATCATCTCATTCCAAGCCCCCTGCCATGGACAGGGACACCTTCCACTAGACCAAGTTGCTCAAAGCCCCGTCCAACCTGGCCTTGAACACTTCCAGGGAGGGGGCATCCACAGATTTTCTGGGCAACCTGTTCCAGTGTCTCACTACCCTCAGAGTAAAGAATTTCTTCCTTATACCTATTCTTAATCTACCCTCTTTCAGTTTAAAACTGTTACCCCTCATCCTATCACTATACTCCCTGAGAAAGAGTCCCTCCACATCTTTTCTGTAGGCCACTACAAGGTCTCCCTAGAGTCTTCTCTTCTCCAGGCTGAAAAACCCCAACTCTCTCAGCCTGTCCTCACAGAGGAGGTGAGCCAGCTTCCTGATCACCTTTGTGACCCTCCTCTGGACCTGCTCAAGCAGGTCTATGTTTTTCTTATACTGGGGGCCTCAGAGCTGGACACAGCACTGCAGGGTGGTCTCACAAGAGCTGAGTAGAGGGGGAGAATCCCCTCCCTCGACCCGATGGCCATAATTCTCTTGATGTAGCCCAGGATAAGGTTGGCTTTCTGAGGTGTGAGTGCACATTGCTGGCTCATAGTCAGTTTTCCATCCACTATTACTCCCAAGTCCCTTCTCTGCAGGGCTGCTCTGAATCCACTCATCATCCAGCCTGTGTTTGTGCTTGGGATTGCCCTGACCCATGTGCAGGACCTTGCACTTGGCCTTGTTGAACTTCATGAGGTTTGTACAGGCCCATCTCTCAAGCCTGTCCAGGTCTCTCTGAATGGCATCCCTTCCCTCCAGCATGTCGACCTCACCACACGGCGTGTTGTCATTGTGAGAGATGAAAAAAATCAGGCCTGTGAGAAACACAGGCTGAGAAAAACAGCCTGAGAAAGAGATAAAAGTTGAGGCCCTCTGAGCTAAGGAATACCTCAAACACTCACAAGACAAACCTATAGTCAACGGGATGGATGGTGTCGAGGTCAAAGCTGATAAGGGTGCCTGAATAACACAGGATACAGTTGGAGGAGGGAGCCCTGTGGAGACAGGACAGCTCTGCTCTGGTGCACCCGGTCAAATTTCAAGGGCCACCTGTCCAGTGGATGACCTTTGCTTCATTATCTACGAAATGTATATTAAACTTAACACCCCTCAATATGCTTATTAAGACTAACATGATCATGCTAATTACATCATCTCATGAAACACCTTACCCCTCCCCATACATGCGATATATAGATATGTGGGTCAACCTAGAGGACGGACCCAAGGAAAGTGTGTATAAAGCAAGGGGGAGGAAAGGGGCCTTAGGGGTTGGCAGAGAGTGCAGTGAAGCGAAGAAGATGGATACCTCCTGGAACCCTCACTGGCAGGATCAACACAGAAACTCAGACTGGTGATCTCTATTTCCCTGTTCCCTCTATCTTCCTCCTTTCCTTTTTCCCTTTTTACATCACTACCGTTAAGAAATGCAAGGCACACTGTATTGCTTGCCATGACTCATTATATACTTAGCCAATTACCATGTGTCCAATTAGTACATTGTGGGTAGTTAATAAATGTTTGGAATTTAAGACTTGTCTCAGGACATGACAGTCATTGGCAAACTTGATGAGGGTGCACGCAATCCCACTCTGCATGTTGCTGACAAAGATGTTAAACAGCGCTGGTGCCAACATTAACACTTGATGAACACCACTTGTCACTGTTCTCCACTTGGACACCGAGCCCTTGACAGCAACTCTTTGAGTGAGACCATCCAGCCAATTCCTTATACACCAAGAGGTCCATCCATCAAATCCACGTCTCCAATTTAGAGACAATGATGTTGTGCAGGACAGTGTCAAATGCTTTGCACAAGTCCAGGTAGATGACATCAGTTGCTCTTCCCTTATCCACCAACACTGTAACCCCATTGGAGAAGGTCACCAAATTTGTCAGGCACGATTTCCCCTTAGTGAAGCCATGTGGGCTGTCACCAATCACCTCCTTATTATCCACATGTCCTAGCATATTTTCCAGGAGGATCTGCTCCATGATGTTGGCAGGCACAGAGGTGAGACTGACTGGCCCGTAGTTCCCCAGGTCTTCCTTTTTTCCCTTTTTAAAAATAGGGGTTATGTTTCTCCCTTTCCAGTCAGCAGGAACTTCACTGGACTTCCACTTCTCAAATATGATGGATAGTGGCTTAGTCACTTCATCTGCCAGTTCCCTCAGGACCCACGGATGCATCTCATCAGGTCCCATTGACTTGTGCACCTTCAGGTTCCTTAGATGGTCTCAGACCTGGTCTTCTCCTACTGTGGGTGGTTCTTCATTCTCTCAGTCCCTGCCTTTGCCTTCTGCATCTTGTGCAGTTTGGCTGGAGCACTTGCTGGTAAAGACTGAGGCAAAGAAGTCATTGACTACCTCAACCTTCTCCGTATCCCAGGTAAACAGGTCTCCCGTTTCCTTCCAGAGATGACCTACATTTTCCCTAGTCTTCATTTTATCAGTGATGTACCTAGAGAAGCTTTTCTTGTTGCCCTTGATGTCCCTGGCCAAATTTTGCCTTTGGCCTTCCTAACCCAAACCCTGGCTGCTCAGACAGTTTCTCTGTATTCCTCCCAGCCTATCTGTTCTTGCTTCCACCCTCTGTAGACTTCCTCTTTGTGACTGAGCTTGTCCAGGAGCTCCTTGTTCACCCATTCAGGCCTCCTCATGTGTTTGCCTGACTTCCTCTTTGTCGGGATGCATCACTCCTGAGCTTGGAGGAGGTCATCCTTGAATGTTAACCAACTTTCTTGGGCCCCTCTTCTCTCCAGGGCTTTATCCCATGTTGCTCTACCAAGCAGATCTCTGAAGAGGCCAAAGTCTGCTCTCCTGAAGTCCAGGGTAGCGAGCTTGCTGTGTGCCCTCCTCATTGCCTTAAGGATCTTGAGCTCCACCATTTCATGGTCACTGCAGTAAAGGCTGCCCTTGAGCTTCACACTCCCCACCAGCCCCTCCTTGTTGGTGAGAACAAGGTCCAGCATAGTACCTCTCCTCTATCACTTGGAGAAGGAAGTTATCATCAAATGCATTGCAGAAACCTCCTGGATTGCTTATGCCCTGCTGTGTTGTCCCTCCAACAGATATCGGGGTGACTGAAGTCCCCCGCAAGGACCAGGGCTTGTGAATGTGAGGCTGCTCCCATCTGTCTATAGAGGGCCTCATCTGCTTGGTCTTCCTGCTTGGGTAACCTGTAACAACCCCCCACTATAACATCTCCTGTCCCTGCCCAGGCTTTAATCCTGACCCATAAGCTCTCAGTGAGTTCTCATCCATTCCTAGGCAGAGCTCCATGCACTCCAGCTCATCACTGAAATAGAGTGTGACCCCCCCCCCCTCATGTCCCTTGCCTGTTCTTCCTAAAGAGCCTGTATCTTTCCAGTCCAACACTCCAGTCATAGGAGCCATCCTACCACGTCTCCATGGTGCCAGTAAGATTGTAGCCCTGACTGTTTATATTACATACCAACCCCAGTGACATCATTCACTGTTTTACAGACTTTGTAAGTATGGCTTAATGGTTGAGACACCTTTTTTCCACTAATCAGTCTAATCCCAATTTGCATCTATTTATAGGTTTTAGCAAGCCTGTTTGAAAAGGAAAAACAACTAAAGAACAAAGTCTCATGTCCTTCATTCCTGGAAAATGTTTTCACTCAATCCTGATACATTTTGAGCTATAGAAGAAAAATTCTGATCAAATAACTTTTCAAATTAGTATTACCACTCATGGTACATCAACATAACTGATGTTAACCCATGAGGTATGGATCATTTTTTCAATGCCATGGATTCCTTGTATTAGGAATCTGAAGTACATTATAGTGGTTTACAGATACTCGATAAAGATAATTTTTTCCTCCATAGTGGTCTTGAGTTGCTTTACTACTCTTAGTCATTATGGAAAAGAAACAAATACTCACAGTCAGGTGAGCTGTTAGCTCTTGTCATACGGGTGCTTTTCCTTAAAGTCAACACTTTGCAGATAAGACTGTCATTTCAGTGCAGTCCTGCAGGGAAGTATTAGGGGCCAGGAGAATTTACAGGTGAGAACCAGGATTGCCAGGCTGCCCTGCAGAGCAAGATAGGTGGCAGGCTTTTTCAGGACTCACATTGAACTCCAGGATCAAAGCAAGGGATTAAAGTTCAAAGCAATTACTAAATGAATCCAGCTACAATTTGTCTTAAATTATGAGAGTGGCAAATTGGCTGAATCCAGTTTAGGTCCTTGCTCCTCTTTGTTGAAAGTCAAAGCACAAAAAAAGTTTGTCCCAAAGGAACCATGACTTTAGTAACTGTAAAGAACAGTTCTTTTCCTTAGCAAATAGGAGAGGTGTGAGTACATGCCCTCTGGGAACCACAGCTATCATGAGGCAAACTCATGTCAAGCTCCCAGTGGAATAAGACAACTAGTAATGTAAAAACAGGCAGGTGTTCAGCATTCAGCTGTGTTTCTGCAAATCAGTTCTACTACCCTGCATGTATTGAGTCTGCTGGGAAATCTGTAAGCAAATTCTGCTGACTTGGCAATAGGGGTGTTTACCTTATCTGAGAACAAGTAGCTGGAAATGACAAACATCTAAAATACATGTTGAATTTATCCTCCTAGAACCACTCAAGAACAATCATTCATAAAAAAGCTAATTCCTACAACAGTCTAGAAAAATAAAAGTGAACCAAAAAGCAAATTTTTCTTTCATCCCGATTCAAGTCTAAGTCAGGTTCTGTAAACCAGTTTTCTTGTTCACTTTTCTTCTTGGTTTGCAAAACTATCATTTGTAAAAAAGGTTAAGGAAGGATGTGCTTGCCTTTCTTGATTACTAGGTAGCCAGAAAGAGAAACAATAGACCTTATCTAATGAACTGGGACATGTATTGAAATCAAGCAGCTGTACTCAGTTTAGCCAAGCAAAGAAGAAACCTCAACCCTTAAACAGCCTGCACAATCAACCCTGCAGAAAGAGATCCCCATTATGAGAGCACTTTGGCCATAGTATGTTTATAAAGGGTAAAGGACATACCACTTGGACTAGGACCATTGTTGATGTCCTGTATAAAATTTAAACTGTTATAGGATCATATGACTTCTTTCCAAGTTAGCAAGTAGTTAACTGAATTCCTGCTCAATAGGCATGTGACTTCATAGTTTAAAGTCCTTCCAAAAAACTCCCAAGCCCTCTATCATGGAAATGTATATTTTCCTTGGTTGTCTTACTGACAAAAATAAATCTCTTATCTTTGATAGCTTTTCTGAAGACATTCTAGGTTTTTCTTCCTTCATTTCTAACAGCAAAGAAAACCAAGACAAAACTGGGTCAGAAATGAAATACATATTTGATAACAGGTGCAGATTTTCTTAAATACAAGGAAAAACCCTGCAGGCTTAGACATTTTAAGGTGTTCTAATTTGAATAATTTTGCAGGTATTTGAGTGCAAATGTGTGCATGAAAAAAACTAACATTAACACACAAACATGCTAAAAATGTCACAGGTATTCTTGGAATGAGAAATGAGGAAATCTGATCCACAGTTATTAAAAAAACTCTCAGAGCTCAGCATTTACCATTTTACAGAGGTTCACTTAACAGTGAACAGAAACAAATCCCACTGCCAGTGTCCCAGAATGAGTAGGCAGAGCAGCTGGACAGAACCACTGCAAACTAAATTTTTTTAACATCAAGATACACAAGTCACAGAAACCATTCAGCAAGACTTTTGACTTAAACCTGTTAGTGGGTAAAGGGAGAAATAAAACTTCATATAGCAAATTCCAGTCCCCCCATCCAAGAGCCTCTCAGATTCTTCCACTGCAGTAGATAAACTATTTGTTCTTTATTATAAACTTAGAACTCTGATTGCAGTACATTAGCATTCAAAACACCACCAAGGAAAAGAATGCTTCATGATAGCATTAAATATTATTACAACAATGGTTTAATTAATAAAAGCAGTTAATACATGTCTGTACCTTTATATGTGTCTATTGAAAGGTAGCATGCAATAGCAAGATCTTTATCTTTGGATTCTCTTTTGCTTTGCTTTGTTATGTGGGTTGGAGATTTGGGGGCAGACATGTAATATGTCTGTATGTAAGGATTAATACTTTATTGGAAGGCTGTCTCTAAACCTGTTAAAGCTTTTTATGTAGGGGGAGTGGTTTCCTAGTCACTCTTCATTTGTACTGAACTTTTAATAAATTTTTATTCAGTTATAGTTTTGTTCTGAACTGAAGAGAGGAAAAGAAACCTTAAAGTCTAATTTTTTTTTTTTTTTTTTTTTTTTTAAGATGAAGTACAAGAATTGTAGTCTGACTCCCCAGACACTGAAAGGTGATCACTTAAATCACACTTCAGTACTGCATGGTTATGTACTTTCTTCCATAGTTGATGCAAGCCACAGTATTAAAATTCGCTCTCAGTTTTGGTCATTCAAATCAGAAACATGCTCCCATTAACCTGAGTAGAACTATATTTGACTTATAACTCATGAGAAAAATAATTTTACAAGGATCAAGTCAGAACCCTCACCTACCACCTGGAATACTCTAAACTCACATGGCACATCCAAATTTCAGTCATTATATGGACTGTAATGATTACAAAAACTTGCTATGAACTGGTTCAGGATCAAGTCAGAAAAAAAATGTCTCCAAATATTTGTGAGATTAGCCTGTATTGAGCTTATATCATTGCTTACACAGCTCTCAGTATCCAAACTATGATGAATCACTTATGATGCATCTGAAAGTTTGAAACTCATCTTTTTCCTACATAACATAGCTTTGTTACCTGAAGCAGAAGGATATGCTATTACAATGCCATTAATCACATGCTTGGAGGGGGATAACCCTTCCAGATGGCCCTTGCATGGAATATGACACCAAGAACATACACCATCTTAGCTCAAAACATTCGGTTTGGAAGAGGTAACATGGCTCTATGCTGTGAAGGTACACAGAATAGGTTATGGGGTTTTGATAGTAATAGACTGGAGAAAATAAAATTATATGTATTACTCCTTGTCCCACAGTGCAGGCTGACATGATGTCACTATAATCACATATATATACTGGCACAGAGAAGAGAGTATTTTAAGGGGATCTATCAGTACCTAGAAAGATGAAAGGAAAAGCACAATATGCTCCTGACAAAGACAAAGCACTTGTCAACACTACCAATGGCTAAGGAAGGGTCAACCTTCAAAGATACCTTATCTTCTCAGCTTTTTAAAGTATCCATCATTGTTTCTGGAAGCCCTACTCAGTATTTTGACACCTAGTACTTTGCCCTTGTGCCCATCCACTCTTTTTCTCAATTTTCTTCTCTCAAGCTAGAAATTCAGTAGATGTCCTTGCAAATCAAGAAGAAAGCATATATTTCTCCTTCCTGTTTGGGCTTTCTGCCAGCTGGATAGCAATAACCTTGAAAAGGTGACTGTCAGCCAGATTATTGGCAGGCAACATCATTGTAATTCCAAACAGCAAAGAACAAGAGATAAGGACAAGTACAACCATTCTTTCCCCTCCTGATCTAGCAACCTGCTTTTATTTTTATGCAGTCACCATTATTTCCATTAGAGACACACTCTGAAAAGTTCTTCACTATCAAAGATTAAAACTGACAAAGCAGGATCAAGAATTGCTCCAGACTAATATTTGTAAATTACAAGCCCAACTCTGCCATTAGATATTGATCACATTTTACAGTAACTCTGGTATGGCTATACTTTTATTATATTCAGTTGGGAAAAGCCAATATTTTAAGTGTCATCTTCATTTCTGTAATCACATTTATCAATATTATTTCTTGTCCCCCACTGTAGTTTGTCACAGAATATAGTTTCTATAGTCACATGAATCCATTGCCTATAGGATACCAGACTGTACCAATATGGAATTTCTGTGTCCAAAAAGAATAAATTGTGTTTAGCTAAAGAGTGACTGTTGTCACAGAAATAGTGACCAGGGATCCAGACATCATGCTAAATTGGGAGTGCAGATGATTGCAAGCATGGAGGTACTGTGCCCTTCTTTTTGCCCCCACAGAAAACCACCTGTTTTCAGGTTTCCCACCCATACTACTTAGTAGTCAAAGTATCTCAGTTTGGAAACAAACAAAAAAATATCAAACCCAACTCCCAAGGTTTTCCAATCTGAAAGCATGATTTTATCACACATTCTTTACTTCATTCCAAAAAGCATGTTAAAATAAATTTTGTTCATGTTTACTGTCAAAGCTCTGTACTTCCATTCAAGTTACATTTCTTGATTTCCACTGTTGAATTTTTTTTTTTTTTTAAATCAGTTTCAGCAAATCTCTCTCTCCAGCCACCTCAGGCTCTTAAAAAACCTTATGTTCACACACACGAGACAGCAAAGATTATGACAAAGATTTATCTTGGAAATAAATATGTAAGAATTTAGACAGATCCTTTGGGTTACTATGAATAAAATAGAGGAATTTCCAGCTTATAGCTTCTGCCCAGACACTTTGTGTAGTAGTCACCTTCACCACTTAAAGTGCAGATGTTAGACAAGAAAATTGAGAGAAGGTGCTTTTAGAACCATAGCACTTGGATTTAAGATATACAGTTTCAAATCCTGGTTTATGCTACAGCCACTGGGTAACCTCAGAAAAATCTGTTCAGGCTGGGTTATAAATTCTGTTTTTCAAAATGCAAATTAGCATCCAATAGGCTTCACCAGAATACATGAGTCCTTCTTGACATTAATTGTATAAAACTATTCATGTAAGTTAGGCGCATTCTACTAAAAACAGGAATTAACCTTATTGCTGTGTTGTTTATGAGAATACAAGGGTGGGGCAGAAGTAAATCTTAAAATATTTATTTGGTAGAACTATATTTAAGACATAAGTCAAGGTTTCTTTCCAGGTTATAGTGATACCCACTTGCCCTTAAATTGGCTCAAGGAAAAATAACTGATGTTTGTGTTACACTGTTTGAGCCATTTGCTAGAATTATTTTTTATGAGCTTAATGAAGTGCAAGGTTAAGTTGTGACAATAGCTGCTATGGTAATATGTGTGTAGCCAGTAATAATTTACTAACCAAATTTAGTCAAGAAAGTGACAGTTTTACATACATAATGCACAAGGAAGTGACCCTTCCCTTATAGAGATATTTGGTACAAGCCATACTGCAGTCAGCCTTTTTAAAGCTGAAGTTGAGAAAACTTGTCACATTATTTCTGCTTAAATAAGCACATGACTTTACGCAGTTGTTTTTTTGATGAATCATAGAATGGTTTGGGTTGAAAGGGACCTTAAAGATCATCTTGTCCCAAGCCCCCTGCCATGGGCAGGAATACTTTCCACTAGATCAGGTTGCTCAAAGCCCCGTCCAACCTGGCCTTGAACACTTCCAGGGAGGGGGCAGCCACAGCTTCTCTGGGCAACCTGTTCCAGTGTTTCATCACTCTCAGAGTAAAGGATTACTTCCTTATATCTGTTCTAAATCTACCCTCTTTCAGTTTAAAACCTTTACCCCTCATCTTATCATTACACTCCCTGAGAAAGAGTCCCTCCACATCTTTCTTGTAGGCTCCTTTTAAGTACTGGAAGGCTGCTATAAGGTCTCCCTAGAGTCTTCTCTTCTCCAGGCTGAAAAACCCCAACTCTCTCAGCCTGTCCTCACAGAGGAGGTGAGCCAGCTTCCTGATCACCTTTGTGACCCTCCTCTGGACCTGCTCAAGCAGGTCTATGTTTTTCTTATACTGGGGGCCTCAGAGCTGGACACAGCACTGCAGGTGGGGTCTCACAAGAGCTGAGTAGAGGGGGAGAATCCCCTCCCTCGACCTGCTGGCCACACTTTTCTTGATGCAGCCCAGGATATGGTTGGCTTTTTGAGGTGCGAGTGCATATTGCTGGCTCAGTAAGTTTTTAATCACTACTACCTCCAGGTCCCTCTCCACAGGGCTGCTCTCAATCCACTCATCATCCAGCCTGTATTTGTGCTTGGGATTGCCTTGATCCCTATTAGGGACCTTGCACTAGAACTTAATGGGATTTGCACAGGCCTGTCAAGGTCCCTCTGGATGGCATCCCTTCTCTCCAGCATGTTGACTACATCACACAGCTTGGTGTCATCAGCAGACTTGCTGAGGGTGCACTCCATCCCACTGTGCATGTTGCTGACAAAGATGTTAAACAGTGCTGGTTCCAATACCAACCCCTGAGGAACACCACTCATCACTGCTCTCCACTGGGACATCAAGCCATTGATGGCAACTCTTTGAGTGTGACCATCCAGCCAATTCCTTATCCACCCAGTGGTCCATCCATCAAATCAACTTCTCTCCAATTTAAGAGACAAGGATGTTATGAGGGACAGTGTCAAATGCTTTGCACAAGTTCAGGTAGATGATGTCAATTGCTCTTCTTTTATCCACAGATGATAATTATTCAATTACAAAAAGCACAGCCAAAGACATAACTGTGACCCACCCAATCTTCTACTCCAATGATTAACAGCTAACAAAACCAGAGAAAGGGAAAGTTTTTCTAAGAACACCAAGGAGACAGAGCATTGCCTGGGTTTTCCCTTTGCTTGTTTTAAAGTTAAAACTTCTTCCAGTAAACCACACTTAAGCTGGCTGTGCCAGGGCACCAAGGTAATTGATTTTGGGTCCTTCTTTATCCCTCCTCACTCTGAGCACTGATACTGTGAGGCCAAGTGTTGTTAACTACCTTCAAAACACTACAGGATGAGGAGATGAAGAGCTTTGCTTTTGCTAGTGCATTAAAACACTTAATGAAAGTTATTTGACATTTTCAGTTGGATATAAAATTTTAAAGGAAGGAGTATTTTATTTTTTCCATGATGCTTATTTCTTAAAGAAGAAACTGGTTAAGTTCACGTTGAACTTGTAAAGGTGGATTCTCACAACCATGTTTTTATTGATAATCTCTTTATTATTTTCTTCTTCACTCTTATTCTTTGAACCTGAGCAAAGCCACCAAGACACAGGCATTCCTATTCTGAGTTGGTAGAACATCCCTGACAGGGAAAATTTAATAAGAGGAAGGCATGTTTTTCCACTTCCAAGCCTTCAGAAACAGTGGTGGTGTTCCCCTGGACTATGATAAATAGTGTATCCCAGTTCTTCACAAGAGAGCAGGGCAAGAGGATAAAAAAAATATATATAGATAAAAACATCACCACAAGAACCTCTGCCTGGGTTACATGTGAAAAAAAAATTACCTTGATGGTCAGTAGGTAGGGGTGTGGTTCCCCTTGACAAACAGGGCCAACTAATGCAGCTTTGATCAACCTGTCCTTAAAATAGACTTTATAGTTTTCCCCCAGTCCCTTGTTGTAACTTTTTTCACCCAGTTTATCCAGCCTGTTTTCTGGCCAGCTCTGAAGTCTAGACAAAACTTGGGAAAGAGGTTGATGAAAGAGAGATGACCCAAGTGCCACATCAGGCATTTACAACATTTTTGCAATAAAGTATAAATACATGGTGAATACAGTGTTATATTTACAGTGTTTCCTTTGTTTAGCATGCAGATAGCTTGTTTTTCAATAAGTAAACATAACTTTTCTCCCTCCCCCCCCACCTTATTTTAGCAGAGGATGGACATGGTTTTAATCAAAAGCTTCATTCCTATGATTAAGTATCAACAGTTTGGCTAGGCTAGGATGTATCCAAAAGCTCATTGTAATGTGCTATAAACACTGTTGCAGGATGTTAAACATCTTTTTTTCCCCCTGAGTCAAGTTCTATAAGTGGGAGAAGTTTCTTCAAAAAGCTTGTATTTCAATTAATAAATTAATAGTCCTCCACATGCCATAAGTGTTAAATTCTTAAATCTACCATCACACTAAGAAAGGTCTCTAGACTGCCCTGAACAGCAACCATCTTTCCTAAAAGTGCAGATGCAGTGTATTAGAAGAGCAATGGCCACAGCCTTAAGACTATAGAATCCACTTGGATGGTACTAATTTATCAAGGAAACTACACTTTTTGTTAGAAGACAAGTGCAGGGCCAAAGAGCCTCAGGTATCTTCAGACCTTACACAAGTGATTGCCAGGTACTTGTTCTGAAGGATGATACCATTTTTGGCTATTAGTACTGAAAAGCAGCACAATTACATACCTAGACTAAATCCAGGCACGGATGCAGCTGCCAGTCCTTCGGTATGCATTTACAGTGCAGTAACAGAGCTGCTGAAAGAATGGTTTTAATGGCAATCCTCAGGGCATCTCATCTAGGGATTGCTGAAGTCCTCTGCTTCTCGGATACATAAGAAACCACTTAGAGAGTCCCAGTCTGTCCCACACCATCCAATACAGCTGATAATGGGAATGTTGACTCGTTGTGTGCAACAGGAAGTGGTGATGATTAAGCAATTCTCTAACAGTAGCTTTATGCTGTAGGGTAATGTTTCAGACAGGAAATAGAAACAATACTTCTGCAGCCATCTCTGTATGCACACCACACACCTCTTCCCCAGAAGATTAAGCATTATTAGATTCACCCAGGTTGCCTTGCAAATTCGTTATTTTGACTCTAACTTATCAAAATACAAGGGATGTGTTAGAAAGACTTAGTTTAAGGTGGGGTTTGCTTTTTTTGTTATTTAAAGATCACAACTTGCTTTCCTAATGCATCATAGACATCACTGTCTGGGTTTATTACATATGTATGATTGTATACACAATTTTCATAATCTACATAGGAGAGAAAGAAATGGCTTTTCTCCCTGCCTCACCTTTCTGATGCTACCAGACAGTTTCAAGTATTACAGATCTTGAGCAATCATCAGTACAATTTCTAGGGTGACAGATGGAAATGTTCATTATTTCTATAAATATTTCAAGTAGTTTAAGCAACTTCTATGAATATTTTGCTGCTTTATAAATACCTTAAGTAATTCACTTTCTCAGTTGGCTGTAATGACCACAGAAAGTAAAATAAGTAATCAGCATCCTTTATGACATGACCTCCAAATAGGAAAACAAGAGCTACAGTCACTTCCTATGTGCTATATTTTAATTACACATATGTAAAGCCCACGCAGCAATATATTTACCACCAGAAGGTTTTACGCTGGGAAACATATCACAGTTTCAGTGATACAGCATAAAGTGAGTTTAGCCTTTTATGAGCTAAAGGCTTGGCATCTGTGAAGTTATGCTACATGTAGAAGTGGAGTTTGGGAACTTCACAAAGTCTGCAATGATCTTGTGTTATGTCAGAAGACAGAAGGCTAAAGCCACCTGGATAAAATAAACACCTGTATAGCAGTTCTGAATAATATGATGTGACCCAGTGGCCACATACCTGTGCTGCTGTGGAACAAGCTGCAGCTATTTCAGAAGGCAGAATTTGAAATTACCCAATACTGTAGCACCAAGGTCAGAGAAAGAATTCCATATGGGTCAAGGCATATGTTCCCTATGTGTTCCTGTAGTTTTACTACTTATTTAGTAATGCTTCTACAGCATTTTATTAGACCGAGATGACATCTATTAAAAAAAAAAAAAAAGAAAACCTTAGAGGGGAGGGCAATTTTTAAGCCTGGGATGGTTTTGCATCTAGTCTACAGCACAGTCTGTTTGTATGGAGGCAACTTCTTGAAAGGCTTTAGATTCACAACAAAACGTAGTTGAAGTATGAACTAAGTAAATCACAGGTATGTCCTCAAGTAGCCTGCTGTACAACACTGCATTTTTGATTTCTTAAGAAATGAAGAACCTTCTTCACTGAGGTGTTCTAGCATTAGTCCTAGCTGATTATGTCCCCATAAACAATTTACATCTAAAGTATAGATAAAGACAATATGATTCTGTATGCATCTGTTGCCGTAAGCGTACAGCAATTTGAGTGTTCTTTCTGGTACTTTGTACAGAGCATGTGGTACTTGAGATCTTTAAAAAAACCCAAAACTATTTTTGATCTGGGAAAGGGTATATTATAGAAGACTTAGCTCAGCCCCACAAAGACAGAGCATTTTACTTCTATAAGAAGTACTGAAGAACACCTCTTGCCTCTGTGCCTGAACTTCCAGGCCTACCCTTGTGAGGCACGAAGAAATTTAAGCTTGGAGAATTGGGAAATGCAAGACAGAGAGGGGATGTCCCAACATGACACGGGGAAGAGAGGAAACATCCATGGCAGAAAGGCAACTCTCAGGTCTCATGTTTGTAAGACTCCACTGTCCAATTTAGCTAGGATAGGGTTAAGTTTCCCCAGCAGTGGAGGGAAGCTCTAGCCAGGTTATTCAACACCATGCTGACGTCACATCCGGGCACCCAAGCGTGGGAGAATCGGTGAACGCGTGTGTTATGTGATCTCTCTGCTCTCACTGCTATATCGGTACATATCTTCCTCTGTTCATTGTTATTACTGTTATTGTTTGTTTTGTTGCTGTTGCGCTGTTGTATTAAACCTCTCCTTATCTCAGCCCCAGGGCTTTGTATTTCACTCCCTTTGTGGGGGAGGGGTAGCAGCCCCGTGGTCTCAGACCCCAGCAGGGACTAAACCACCACAGAAAGCAATCCAGCTACACCCAGGTCTGGCCCTAACAGGTTACCTCAGAAGCAGCAGAAGTGAGATACATGACAAGGGTCTTTAGCAAAGTAATTTCTAGATAGCAGAGCATAGAAACAGTCCTTTGAAGAATTTTATATGAGGAATACAAGTTACTTTTATGTTTAGAATAATAACTGCAGAGTGTAAGGAAGCAAGACGTTGAAACATTGGAAGCAGTTAACACAGAGGGAGACATTTCTTTGACAAGTGCTAACATATGTAGCTCCTCCCCACATGTTAAGCAGGTTCTCAAATAAAAAACAACCACTAAAAATTAAAAATTTGTTGCCAATACAATTAACTAGCCCTCCACAACTATTCAATTACATGTTCAAATGTCCACAAGAGGAGAACAAAACAACTTCCTTGAGTTTAACAACAACCCAAAACACAGAACAAAGCACCACTTTCTAGGGTTTAACGACAACCCAAAATGCTCTATCACTCACCTAGCAAGTGAGGGCTCTCAGCCATGAGGAACTTCTAACGGCAGAATCCCAATGCAAGTCACCTCAAGGAGCTTCCTTAGGTAGCATCCCAAACCAAGGGAAAAGTTCTCAACCACAGCATGCTACTCCAGGGGACAAACTCAAAACAGCTCCTCCAGGAGACTCCACTTATACCCAGGTGAATCTGATCTGTGGTCAATAGCAGCTCCAGAAGCTGCCAGTTGCTGAACAGGGGGGTAACAAAAGTTCTTCAGATTTTTTTGTTTCCTATTTATCACTGGGTTATCTGAACCATGATGGCAGCTAGCTGCTACTATGGCATGTCTATTTTCTTATAGATTATAACCCTGTTGTTTAGAATAGATGAACTTATTAACAAGCCAATAAAAATAAGTTAGCTGTTGCCAGCAAACAGCATGTGTAAAAAAGCGGGGGATTAAACCAGACTGTTTTATATATATACTATTGCTACCAGGGTAACTTAGACAATCTGAGTACTTGCTGCATCTCCCCAAGAACCGCCGCAGGCAACAGCTTCATTTCAGCGTTTACCTTACCAACTCTACAAATTTATATAATCACACCTAAATGTCAGAATGCAGGATTCAGGGGAGAAAAGGATACTTATTGTTTAGGTGCTTTTTTTCTCTCTCATATTAATGTCCTGAAGTCACTAGCTTTCTAGCTACTTCTGATGCACACTGCAAACAACTGTGTTATCTGAAGTCTTTACTGTTTGTCACATGCACAGACCACCGGGAAGTTCTTTTGAAGTATCCTTCACAGCAAAGGTTGCTGACAGGAGAGACGATTCCCCAATTATTTATCTATCAGATGGCTAGGCCGTCCAATACATTTTTCTTTCCAATTCCTTAGTAAGAGTCCGTGCTGGTAGTAGACTTTGGCTAAAACTTTTTAACAGGTCAAGGAAGGCAGTTTCACAAAGAAGGATGCCGAAGAACTGATCTGTGAGCATCTGGGTTGGTGTAACAACCCTTTCCTCCTCCCAGAGTTTCTTCTGTTCCTGTAGTCTGAACAGAAATAACATTCACCAGGAAATACTCCCAAGCATTTCCAAAGGAAAAAAAAAAAATCTCAGCAGGTTGTTATGTCTGGGATTTTCTTTTTCTGAATGTATACAAATGCCTATTAATATCAGCCTCACATTTCCACATTCTAATAGAATTAGAAGATTAATTACATTTGAAGGGGTAGGATAAGGAAATTAATTTATAGTAATTTATAAATTCATTTATAGCCACTTTTGAAATAGAGTATAATAATCAGTTGCTCAAACAAATCTATCCACGGTTAGTTTAGATGTCCTAGATACCATGTCCAGCTTCTAGCTGTTACTCTGGAGGAGCATAACTTGTGGTTTTTATTTTTATTTTTTCATTTTTTTATCTTGTATACAACCAGGGGCAGAGCTGTTAGCACCAGTCAGACACTTGGTACTTTAGACTGTCTGCAATGGCATTACATATCTGCCTAGGCAACAGACTCACGCCCAAACCAGTTTTACTTAAAGTTTATTTGTACTGCTCAACATTGCAGGAAAGGATTATTATTTCTACATATCCACCTAGCCTGAGAAAAAATAAAAACTACTTGTTTAGAATTTCTATTAATACAGGCCTCAAATTTCCATGTTCTGATACTAGCATCTTGTTCTAAAAGCTCTTTTTTTGTGGGCAGGTACCCATCCTTAAATGGTCCTTCCAGTCTGTTGGAGTCTGCTGAGTGTGGGTTCTGGTTTTTTCAGAATATGGGTGAGAACTTTTGGACAAAAGATATTTTGATACCTCAGTCTATTTTAGTGCCTCAAAATATTTTGCTGCAAAAAACAATTGCCAGAGCAGGTATGAAGAAAGGAAGAAGTACTACCCAAAACCCAAGCTGGTATTACTATAATTTTTCATTTTTTAAGTACCCTGCCATTCCAACTTCCTCTCTAATCTGACTTCTTAAATAAAAGCAAGAAGTACTAATAATACAGTCAGTCCTTTCTTTCCTAGTTGTACCCATTCCTACCCATTTTCAAAGTACTTGTACTGTGAAAGTGTCTACTGTGCAGAAACTCCCAGACAAAGCTTCTAGATCGTAATAACTCCAAGCTTGACAGTAGTGAAGAAATTAGATTATTGTTAGAACTGTTTTGATTTTTTTAAAACGCAGAATTTGGCCTGTGGTTTTATATTAAGATTCATGTCATATGGTATTATAATTCATATTACAACACAACACACTCACTACTTCAGCTAGGATTTGAAGCAAAGCCAGATATAACTATGCCATAAGTTTCTACTTGAGTGAGAGTGAAATATGCAAGCTTGACTTTTGGGAGAAGCATGTAAGGCTTTCTATATCAAGCCTCAACATATTAGCATGAGCACCCAAAGGGCAATCCATTTTATCCTAGGAAACTCAGATGTCAGAAGTTGGAAGAATGCTGTTCTGATTGTGAGATCTTCAACAGTTGTTAAACCAGAAATAACTGGAAAAAAAAAAAAAATCAAGATTCACAGGAATTTCTTATACCACAATGAATTTTGGTCTGAAATGAGAACTGAAAGCTTTAAAGAGTTGTGCAGAATAGTTACACATTTCATGGGTGCTCATGTTTTATTTTATTTGAGTTTCAAGTCCCTAAATTGTAGCTTGAATGTAACAAACATTAATTGTCTACATCCTTACTATCACAATACCTCATGGCCAGTGAGGATACAGTAAGATCCAAGATTCGTAACAGTACTCTGACTGTAGGATAACAGACCATATCTATTCCCCAGTTACTTAGAGGCTCACAAATTGCTGAAGATAGATTAGATCTTTTTTCATTACTATATATCCAGAGAACACTTGAGTGAAAAAAACCCAGACAAACAAAAAAAACCCAAACTATCAAAAAGCAAACAAGGGCGTGGGAGGGAAGCCTTGGTAGAAAGTCAAAGTGAGAGTGTAACACCTGTATATACACTCACTGTGTGCATGCCCCTCTATGTCCACAGTCTATATGAACCAAACAATATATTACTCTTTGAAGGCATTCAGAGCTCTGCCTTTCTAGATTTTCCCAAGAAATTTGAACAAAACAAGTGTAGAGACAGTACTGGTAAGTCTGGCTCCCCCAAGCATCTAATCAACAGCCAAATAAGGTTTCCATAATGATTAACATGAAAAAAATATCATTCAGAGGGAACAAGAAGCAAACAAGGCAGATGGTCAAAGTGGAGTGTGGGATGGGGAAAGAGATCTGGGGTTCAATGAAACAGTGAAGCAATTTGACAAAACTGGCATGAAAATAAATTACCAAGGTCTTGAGGTATCAAGATGAATATGATGTAACTGCTAAGAAATAAAGGTAGGGTAACAGCAATTTAAGGAAACTAAATCTCTATATAAAAATCTGTATCACTACTAGAAAGAAGGACAAGGAGTCTCTGAGCAGGCCATTCAGCCTCAGAAGAAAAGTGTCAGGAGTCACTTGGTCACTGAGCCAGTGCTGCCTTTTGAGAACCACAAGGGGAAGTTCTTTTTCAAGGCATAACCTGGGAGGGTTTTTCAGGTTGTTTCAAACAGATACACTAAACACTAGTTAGGAATTTTATCCTTGGAGTCTGCCTTTCGAGTCAGCAACATTATAGCAAAGTCAGAACTGCCAAAGTCCCAGTGGAATTAATTTGGATGTGTAAAAACCTTTACAAAAGGACCCGAGTTACTTTACATGATTTGTTGCCTTTACCATTCTACCAGTTTTTCCATCAGTCATGAGTTGAAAGGTCTTTCACAGCAAAAGAAGTTTTTTATTTTGTTTTCATTACTTCCGTAACAGAGTATCATCTTTTTGCGAAACCGTGTGGGTCAATGTCTAGCACTGTCATCTCCCAATCCATACAAATTGCATTGACACAGCAATACAATTTAGTGTTATGATTCCAAGATTCAAGCTCTTAATTTTACAGTTATGTATCAGACAAACAGCAACAGTGTGCACGTGGTTGAACTAACACTGCGTTTTCTGGATGTACTTCTTTCTTGGCTTTATGTAGTGGTGTGTTACCATAGAAACTAATAAAAAAATTACTTATACACACCTTATTTGATGTTTCTCTGGTAAATACTTCTTTAAGCTTTGGTGCAGCTAAGGCACCAAGATGCCTTAGCTCCTCCTATTAAATGGACTTAAGTGCAGGGCATAGGGAATTCCACAGAGTTAGGTTTCTCTGTTGGAGCCAATGCTTTTCTGTATACTCAAAAGCACTAGTTTTAGCTTCTTTTCCTCCCTCTCCAAGATCTTATTGCAGTCTTTTTCTTCTCGTCTAGTTTGGTTTGTTCAAAACCTCTTTTTAGATTTAAATGGACCTCTGAGGAATTGTATCTTTATCACAAGAAAGCAGAAAGGCTTCAAGAAGGTATAGGAACTGCAGGTCCACAGGGGTTCACCTATGAAATTTTAAATTATATTTTGTATCTATGCGCATGCGCATGCCCGTGGGTGTTAGAGCAGACCACGGATTTGGACATTTTTCATGCTTGGCTCTTAGAGATCAAGAATTTCCATTCTGAAGCTATTATATAGTCTGAAAAAGAGAGAGGTCAAAACTGAGACCAGCAACACAGACTAACTACCCCAGGATTACACACCTAGTTATTAACAGAATTAGGAACACAAATTCACAGTCTTAATTTGTAGTCAGAGTTCTAAGCTCTGCTAAGTAACAGAAATATCCCATTGACTTTATTAGGCATTAGTCACATTTCAAAACAAAAATCAGTTTAATAGAAGGAAAAAGGCAACAGACAAGTAATGATAGGCCAGTAAGAATAACTGGTCAATAAGCATAATGAACTAAGGGATTGAAAACAAAACAAAAAAATCAACCCGGTTTTATTTAATAGGTACAAAAGTACTGGAACCCACAGCATAACCATCTTCCAGTACTAAAAAGTTCACAGTGTTTAAGTGTAGGACCATAATGACTTACCAAAGCATTCTTTCACGTGGTTTATTGTAGCGTTCTTTTGCTAGTTGCAACATTTCCACCCTTTGTGCAATCAAGTCTTGAATTTGTACACTTGAATCAACTAATGAGCCCACACTATTATAGTCTAAAAAAACCCCAAGGTAATATGTAATTCAGACTATGCTGTTCCCACTTCTTTGTGTTGTCTCCTCACAAAATACACTTTCTCTAGACTCTTCTGATTGTTACTTGACCAATGACAAGAATAACAACTGCCTTTGCCACCCTCATCTTTTAAGGCCTGGCACTTATCTCATGACCTGGTAATTAAATCAGGCATAGGTGAAACTCAGTTCTTAAAGTTCTCAGTGTCTTAAAGGCATCATAACATCTTACAGGTAAAATTTGTAACAAAATATAAAAGAAAATTAAAAAAAAAAAAAAAAGAAAGAAAAGAGGGAAAGAAAGAAAGGAGAGAGCGATTAAAATAACTGAAGTAATTTAAAGTAGAACCTGTATCTAGCTGGTGTTGCTAACAGGAGTGCACATCTGTGTTATACAGCAGCATAGAGGTAGATGCGTGCCAATTCCTCTGAAATAGTGCTCTGCATAACATCAGGTTGCTTGAAACAGAGTTGTATGTAGATGTAACTATGCTCGCAAATAATTCAACTATATACAGGATTTTTCTGAATGAAATTTAATTCTTAAATAAAGTATTTCACGTTTGTCGTTAAAAGAGATGAACTCAAGGAACTATGCTGAATTTTAGTGCTTTTCTAACACCTGAAAAATCTTTGAGATCAATTTCCTTTAGTTTTATATTATTTTTCCTTTTCAGTCTGAAACCATGAATTAAGACTTAGCTCATTGTCTTATATGTGGTTTTCTGAAGCAACAACACTAATAATATTTTTAGAGTTATTACAACATAAAAAATTATTAATAATAATACATACCAAACAATTGAGGAATTACTTTACTGTTTGCTGAATATTGTTTCACTGCAAGTAACCAGTAGCTGTTGAGGTATTTATGTGATAGGGAACAAATTCCTGTCCTGTTGTTTCATAAAAGATGAGAACAATTTACAGGGAACCAAGGAAATATATGTAACACGTAACCATGAAGAAATTCTCAGGCTCTTTACAGACTATCACAGACATCGTTTTGGGCACAGTCAGGCTTCACAGAAGTGTTGTCATGTGGGGGTTTCCTTAGCTCCTAAACACTTTGTATAACCTGTGCAAATTTCAAAGAAACTTCTTCCTCCTTGCACTCGCATCTAATCTGACATTCCTTTATTATTGAGTAGAAGGCTCATAATACAGTAATTTCATTTCACAGAAATAGCTCAGTGTTCTGTATAGATATGGACTGGTATAACACTGTCATAGATTAGAATTATTCTTGTACTGATATAATAATAACATATTTCAGTTTTATTTTTCTGTGGAAGATATAGATCGATATATAGATATATAAAGTAGAATAACCTATTAAGCTTCATATTCCTGCAAAGCACCCAAATGCTAGAAAGAATTACTATGTACACCACTGAAGTGGAGTAGCTATTGAACAGTGTATAGTACCAGTAAGAAACAGCTCGGAGTAGGACATATATTTTTAACAGTATTATGGACAGAGCAGTAGACATATAAGTACTGTGAAATGAGCTACAGCCATTTTTAGATGGAGAATTGTAGGCCAAGCTGAGGTTTTCTAAGTGGGGACTGAAAATGGTATACTGATCGTGATGAAAAAAGAAAAACCCAAATAAACCTGCTGGACTAAGAGTGCAGCCCATAGGAATTACTTACATGCAGGAATAAGCTGAAGTAGAACTGTGCTGGCCACTAGACTACCAGTTATGACAGGATAAGCAATCATTTTGGTCTTCATACTTCATCTATTAATAGAGCACTATTAGTGATGACAAATATTTTATAGCCTTATAAATGTGATAATTTGCTTATTTCTTCTATATTTGAATCAGTAATATTTATGATTTTGGCCTTTGAAGGTTAAGACACTCATTTAGCTATGCTACAGGGAAAATGAAGCAAAGTGGAAGAGTGTTTTATAACAAGCTGAAGAGAAAAAAAATAAAATTAGGCCTAATCTTAATTATGGAAATTAATATTTTCACACTAAGAACAAGTGGAAAGTGGAGCAGGGAAGTGAGAAATGTGGATGCAAAATTACTTTGATACTCAGGAAATAGTGTAATAAGGAATTTGCAAAATACCAAGGCAGAATGGAATTTTTTTTTTTTTTTTTTTTGCAACACAGTAGAATATTTGTATATACTCTTTTGATTGTGTAAAAACTTCTGAAGAGGTGTTTGTACTTAATTATTAGCACAGGATCAAGTAACTTCAATCTACAATTCTCATTGAACAATTAAAGAAGATAGGGAAAAAATAATGTAAGTCTTTTGATTGAGATAGATTGCTAACAACATTAAGTCATAAAAGTATTTTAGTTTATTAAAGTACAACATGTATTTCACCAACAAAAGTATAAAGAAAAGTCAAAGAAATGTAAGATATTTCAAAAAAACCAACACAGGCTCATCGTAGAATAACATAAGATTTTTATTAACCAATTCTCTTTTGGCAGAAAGGAAAGAAAAACTGTAAGAGCCCTTTATGTTCACTTCAAATATGGAAATATCTGAATGTGCACCTCTACAGTAAGGTTTAAAATTAAAATTCCATATAAATATTCAAAAATAATATTTTTTTCCATCAAACATAAAAGTAAAAATAATGCCAAGTAGAAATAGGAACAAACAAATGTCCATTAAATAATACTAATAGAATCCCATAGTACTGTTTTATGAACAGCTATAACTCTTCAAAGTAACCCCCAGAAATCATGTCCCCAGTAATCTGATGAAAAAAACAACAGAATGCTGGTTGATATTCTTCAGAGACAACAGTGTTTGTATCCAAAAGCTATGTGTTTTTTTTCAATCAGTGCACAAAGACTGAATTTGAAACAATCAGGTTCTTATTGCACACAAGTTACAAAACCTCAAAACAATTAAAAAAATATAAAAGAAAAAATATAAAGGACTGTCATACTAAAATCAAAAGATTAGGGTTGTGCCTTGAACATTTTAAAATATTAAGTAATATTTGTGTGTTAAATAAGAATAAGAATTTAACTCATTTATGGCTTTGTAGGGTAAAACCACAACAATCACCAATGAACTTGTTCAATCAGAACACAGACATATTTTACAGCTTCCTATTCAGAACATAACTGAAAGTTAGGTGCCTTGGGGCAATTATCTTCACTATTGTAAATTCTGCTCCAAGATGGTTTTTAAGTTGCCTTTTTTAGTGTGTCATCTCTTAGAAAAAATATTTTCATTTCTTTGTTTTTAAATTTAAGTTACTATCTAAATCATCAAAGTGAAATCCTGGACTAGAGTATGTTCAGTGTGAAAGCTTTCCATTGCCTCATGTAGAACTGTACTCTTTTCAATATTTTTCAACATTTTGCAACAGTGCATTATTTATACTTAATCTTCAAGTGAATATTTTCCTCCTTTTCTCATCTTTGTTACCCTTTTAAAGCCTCTAATTCAGGTAATCTGTACGGTATTACCAATTACATTTTAAAAACTTTTTCAATATTATATAACAACTGGCTTTGCAGTGTACTGTTATTGAAATTAAATGGATGTCTAGTAGCATATAATACAAAAATCAGTGTCTTATTAGTTCTTCAATTTTTATAGTGGTCAGCAGTTTAAAAAAATACGATCTTGAACAGCAACATACTCATCAAGAAGCACACAGTGAGAAAATTATTTGATACAATGTCCAATTTTAATACATAAAGAAGAACACTTCTGTTTAAAAAAAAAAAAAAATAATGTGCCTAAAGCTCTCTAATGGCCATTGTCACTATTAAAAAACAGGTACAATTTTCAAAAATAGTCAGAGTTGGCCTAATTTTAATTCTTATTAAATCAGTTTGAATTTCACATAGGCTAAACTGTTTGTGGAGATATTTGTGTAAAAGACTTCTCACAAGAATGTGGTCCTTCATTGGAAAGGAAAAGCAAAACTGTGACCCTATTAACTAAACGCAGCGCTTGATGTAGAATCTGGGTCATGACTCTCTTGAATGTTTCCTTATTGTTTAGAGTATGTCAATATCTAGCATAAGGATATTACCACAGCTGCATGAAACACAACTATATAAACCTACTTCAGAATTATATAAACCTACTTCAGATAGTTAGAAATGACTACACAAAGTGCAAGGTTTTAGGGATACAATAATTTTTTTTTGTCTGAATAGTTACAAGGCAATTGTGTTGTTCTGCTTATACTTATCCTTCAGATAAAGATAACACCCTGGTAATAAAAAGATGCAACTCAGTTGCTGTTTGATCAAAATATCGAAGTACCCTGATACATACTTTGTGGTGTTACATGATCCTTTTATCTCATTTCTTGTTATTCCAAGAGATTTATTTTATAAATATTACTTCAGTGTATTTCACAGAAAATGGCTATGCACCACCATCCCTGGAACAGAAAAAGAGCTATCAATCTGTCACCCTTTACCCTTACATTAGATTTTTCCCAGCTCTGTTCTCCACTTACACACATTTTTATATACTGTTGAACCTCTTGCTTAAACAACATCAGATGCATCACTGCTTGAGGACTTTGATTGCTTATATTCTCTTTGTAATATTGATCATCCCTACACACAAACTGTAGAGTATGTACAAAAACATTTATATTTTTTTTGCACTCATAACCATGGAAAAGAAATAGATTTTTTTAAAAAATTAATGATTTTGAAAGGGAAGTTTGATGGTATAGCTGGACAAGGGACTTGAGTGGGAAGGCTGTTTCTTATCTTTTCTACTTATCTGGGTTTTTATATGTAGATATAAGTAAAAATACTTTTTATACATCATACCTTTTAAACAATAAATATGAATGAAGCTGTTTATGTTAGAAAAAATATTATTTGTTTTTTACCTTTTCAAAGAAGCAGGATTTGATTGTTTTATTTTGATGGGATTGTTCACATGCTTGAAGTTAAGCAGAGAATTCTGAACCCTGTTGAAATCAAGTTTAGGTAAGAAAAAGAATACAAGCTAATTTGTAGTTCATATTAAGCCCTCATATAAAGTGCATTGACATAATGGAAAAATAAAAATAAATTAAAATTCTACTACTACTGTTGATATCCATATACATTTAAAAACTACCCTATTAGGTCTTTTTCAATGTGATAAAAGCAGGTTCAAGTCAGGCAATGTATTGGTTTATACAGGTGCTTAAGTAAGTTTGAGAATCTTTTTGGGTAGATGTAAACCAGCTGTAATCACAACTCACCAACAGAGTTGAAGCCTCCAGTTAGGAAGTGGAATTTTTTCTGTGAATGTACCACTTACTACTCTAGCAGCAACACAACAGTTCTGGGAGAAAATATTAAATATTTTAATGATTAAATATTAAAAAAATCCAGTGAAGCCTTCTTAAAGCTGAACTGACACTGTGATGCAACCTGTCTACATGGTCAGCATAAGACCATACGTAAAGGGAATGTTTCTGAAAACCAGAGAGACACAGTAGGGATCACAATACAAAATATAAGGAGATATTACTTGCACACTAGAAAAATACTCTCAGTGTAGTATTTTGTGCTCTATAACCTCTATATGGACTTGGAAAACCAACAGCTATGACACGTGCCACATCCATCAAATTCTCATAAATCTTTCATAGTTAAGACCAATCAGAATAGGTTTCCTATCTCCAGTAATCAGGGACCTTCAGGTAAGTTTATTGTTGCCCTGTTTTCATAGGACCAGGATTATTTCTGCAGGTATCCTTAACAGTTCTCCCTGTGTGTTTCAAGTACAGGAGTGAGGGAAAAAGAACCCCATAACTAGGGTAATGAGTTGCTGGTAATGAAGGTAACAAAAATGGTAAGTCTAAAAATATTTCACAGCTGTAGAAAATGCAAGTGCCAGCTGTTGCTACTGAGAATCTCAGAATTATAGGAAATTTATGCTGATAAAAGTTACTTTTTTCTTTTTTTTCCTTTTTCTTTGGATACAGAGAGACATTTTATATATATTTTAAAAAATAATAACCACAAAACATTTCCAGAATATTTCAATAGGTAAGTTTCTTTACCATTAACTTTGCAACAACTGAAGATCCTGGAAGAAAAAGATAATTAAATCCAGACAGTTCCCCTAGACTGAAAATACACTGTAAGTCTCAAGCCCCTCAGAGAGGACAGATATCCAGTGTCTTTTATATCATGAGGAGTTAGTATCATATGCATCACAGTGGATATACTCTAACAACCTGGACACATCATCAGTGAGGAAGCAAGATTCAAACAAATAGAGTTTACCAGGTTAGAAACAGCGCATGGCATTTTTATCTTAAAAAAAAAAAAAAAATCAGCAAGATACGTTCTGCTGCTGCTGAAATTTCCAAATTATCTTAGAAGTGTCACATAACACACGTTAGAGTAAACTCCACTTAAAGGCAGTCGTGGCCTGCACAATTTGAGTATGTTCTCCTGAGGGATCTCTGCCAACTTCTTGCTGACTGAAGAACACTAAAATACAGCCTGGAAATTATGCTGTGTATTTCTCCAAGCTGGGAGAAGACCTTCACCATTACTTTCAATGTACTTTCTCACTCTGTACTGCCTACTGCATCTGGAACAAGTTTCAAACAGCAAATTCTCCTCCAGAAAAAAAGTTAGTAGGGAGAGTGGAAGAAAAGGGGCCATAGGACATATTTCATTAATGCGCTCAGATACAGAACTTAAGCTTTTGGACAACTACCAACGTCTGTAAGAGGACTCCCCTGGATTTTTCGCTCCAGGTATTTATTTCAAAGTTTTATTAGAGGTCACTTTTACTCTACTGGACTTCATTTATGACCTACGTATATGCATGAAGAGTTTTGCAGGGATTTTGTTTTTGCTTTCAAACATCAAGGAAAAAAGAAAAAGCACATTCACTATAGCTTGTGAACTGGCATTTTTGCTAGGTGAAACCTTTTCTTGTCTTTTCTGTAAACCAGGAAAGATTTCTGAATTCAGAGATCTCCTGTTCATAAACTGAGACTAGTTGGATCAAAGGCCACAATTCCAATCATCTGGTGACTGACTTATTAGAATAGTCTAATTGAAGTCAGTGTTTTACCAGTGAAACCAGTGGAGACATGGCACAAAATTTATGGCATGTAAACTATAGTGTTGATTTGTAAATAGCCTATTTTTATCAGTTTGCAGAGTATACTGTGTATCTAACAGTATAAAATGTATCAGCACAGGCAGAAATCACTTCTTCCCAACTGGCTTTTAGGAAAGGGAAAAATATCAATTTTTAGGCAGTGATTGCAAGGAACTTGTATGACAAACATGAATATCCTAGGCAAGTTTTCAAATGCTTATCCAAACCTCATGTGAACATCTTAGTCAGGATATACTCTGTTTCAAAATTTCCAGAAAAAAGACATGTAAGGAAAGCACTTCTAACATTTATGTGGATGTGTGTGTTTTGGAATGAAAAGCAGTAAAGTTAAATATAACAGTCTGGATTGAAAAAAATGAATCTATTTCATATGTTTCATTTTATGTATAAAGGGTTGGCCTGTCTTGAAAAGGTCGCAGAAATTTATGTTGCAGGATGCTTTCAGATGCTGCTAAATAGCCTAAATAGAGGAGAGGTTTGTAGTAAGACTTGTCCCTCCGTTATGCACAAGCACACAGATTGAACTTCATTTATGTGCACAAAGTATACCAAAAAAACCTTTCCGCTGCTCTGAAAGCTAAACATAAGAACAGTACCAGACAAGTTTATGACCAGGGTTGGCCCTACCATGTTATTGTATCTTATAAACATATCCTGTAGAAGCACTCTAGTAAGGGAAGCAATGAAAAGTCTAGAGATGATATACCATTTCAGGTGTGGCTCTATTAAATTACTAAAAAATATTTAGGTCACAGATCTAGTGTTTCTTCTGTCAAGCGATTGTTTCAAAAAATGGGACATTGCTTCAAATGGAAACAGCTTTTCTTTGGGGATTACCTCCTCCTTAAAATGCCCGCTATCACACCAGTGATATGAAAGTAATAAGAAGTAGTTTTCAGCAGAAATTTTACAGTTATGTTTTGTTGTACAGAAACATATTTTAAAAAAAACGAAAAAGGTACATCTGTGAAAAAATTAATAAGTGCCTTTTCCCCCTGGTGTCATGTCTTTGGATATGTACAGCCTTGGAGAAATGTATAAATCATTTTATACATGGAACTCTTAAAAAACTAGAGATTTTTAGTACAAAGGAATCAATTCACTGCAAGAATGTCCACATGTTGTTGCTTTATGATTTACTGTATACACAAGAGGATCAAACAAAGGACCTCTGTTTTACAGTTACTGCTGTACTGTACATTAACATGTGGCTAATACCCTTCTCTGGGTGAGATTTACACTTAGTATTACAAATAACCTAACAATGCTGAAAATACCAATACAAAACAGCTTCAGGATGACATTTTAAAAATACCCCTCACTTTAATTGAACTGTTTTCTCCAGGTTTTTTAAGTTTCAGCTTTATAAAAGATTCTCCAAGAAAATAGTAGCATTTAAAATGTTCTTTTTGAAATGTATAGATGGATTTTTTTAATAAAGTGTAATCCAAAAGTCCATTTTTCCAGGAAAAAATAACTATAGATACAGTACATAAGTTAAAATTGAAGAGTTTTGTTGGGTTTTTTTGTGTTTGTTTTTTTGGGTTTTTTTGGGTTTTTTTAAATGTAATATAGTACATTTGTATCCTGGAAAAAAAATTCCTTGATTACAGTATATGTTAATTTATTTACAGATCTGAAATATAATTGCATACATCGACTCTTGAGATGAGCAAGACTGAAATGTATTGTTAGTAAGAATCAACTGTCCCTTCAGTCTACCATGACTAAGAGATCACTCAGATGAAAATGCGATTCTAAGTAGTGAAATTCTGTTACTACTATTTTTAACTTTTTTGGTAGACTTTAAACTATGAGTTTCAATGCAGAACTAGGAGTCTTGAATACCCATAGTTAATTCGGTCAAGTTTTGTTTGCAATTTTTACACATTCTGTTTTGGCAGTAGCAACACATACATGAAGTCAAATAAGTTTCGGCAAATGTTTGTCTTGATTCTTATGTATCGAGCTCTGGATACCCAAAATTACCACTACAGAATGTTTAGACAAAACCTGCTCTCTTCAACATTAGATAATATCACAAAATTTGCTCTAACCAAACTAAATTTCTCAATAATTAGAATCCTGAAAGTTCAGGCTTCTGAAATGGCTTTGCAGAATATCTGCCAAGCTCATGGTCTAATTTTTTTCTTAATCTAACCAATCCTTCTATTAATCTGAATATTAGGTAGTTAGGCAGATATATTTAACAGAAGGTAAAACTTGTATCACTAATTAATTTTATATGCCTTATGTGACTTACCTTTTAAAAGTTACAACATTTTTGGTGGCTACAGAAGCTTCATTTTTCATTATATGCTACTTCAGTTAAGTCACTGGTTTGTTTCTTTGTGTGAGAATGTGCTGCATCCTTGTCTTGTTATTAATCAACAGTTAAAGAGAGAGGTGACTTGTCTCAGACCTGCCTCAATCATACTTCAATGTGCCAGATTATTTATAAACTACTAACTATATGTCTTATTACCATTCAGACATTATCCTCCATCAGAAAGGTTGTAAACTAAGTGTCATTTTTAGTATATGCCACATGTTTAGAGTAACTTGACTGAGATGCCTCTTTTCAAGCCCTCTGAAAGGGGAAAACAGGATCTTTTGTTACTGACAAGTCTACAAGTTCTATGGTGTGATCAAATGATTTCATATTCCCATGAGACCAGTATGCTGCACGTTAAGTAGCATTAGATCATCTCACTTGTGTGTAACATTTCAAGACTAGCAAACCCGCTGAGTTGGTCATTAAGTGCAGATGATACAGTCTACAGAAATTACAATTTACACAGGTAATTTGGACTGGCTAATAAGACAATTTCTCTTATTTTAGTCTTTCACCCATTTTCGGTTTGGGAAGTGAAATGAGATTATATGATGCATTACACTGCATAGAATGTCACATTGTGTCATGCGCGATGCAGTGCCTCTAAAGCACAAACTTCACCACAACTTGGCATGTCCTATAGAACAAAAACACTTAAACAAATGTAGTTAAATAAAGGTGGGGAGAGGGAAGGTAAGGTTGAGGAACCAAGTTGACATCCTCAGTTTGGGACCCAGTTACTGACTCAAGTATCTGGTAAGCCTCTATGAACCTTGCTGTTCAAGGAAAATCAGTCACTTCCTCTACTTGTGGCATGAGGCATTCATAAAGTACATACAGCAGGAAGCAGTAACACACCTCTGTAAGTGAGAAAATTTCATTGTATTAAAAAAAAAAAAAAGTCTAATAAGAGGGTCCTCAAAGATTTCTGACTCATTTCCTTAGTCTCTATGAAATTCAAGAGGGTTTACTAATTACTTATCTATTTATTCCTCACATCTACTTTAACAGTAACATTATTAAACATACACAGTATTATTTAAGATCATGTTCTAGAACTTCAGGGAAAGATAGTGGCTTATAGAGGAAAAAATAATAATACATTTAGCCAATACTGGACTAGCAATGACAGCCAAATGGTCCCATTTATTATACCCCTTGGTGACTTTTGTATGACAAATCAATCTAGTTATTTAACAATCTAGTTCACCCTTTTGCCACAGTCTCAGATAGGAAAGTATGGAACCTGCAATGTTAATTTTTTACTTTATTTTTTTCAGATGAAAGTAGCAGCAAATGAAAACTGAAGACTGAGCTCTGGGTGATCTTATGTTCCTCTTTAATCAACTCTCCTTCCATGGAAAGAATACAAGCACCTTGTTACCCATCTTGTTGACCTAAAGTCTGTAGCTCTGCTGTGTGTAAATTGTGGTGGAGGAAGACATTTTTTCTGCTGTACGTATGTAAAGAGATGGGTCCCCTTGGAGGCTGTCCAAGTCTTCCTGTAAAAGTCGTATGCTGCCGAGGTACAGCAGTTTGGTCTTTTGGAGCTCCTGAGAACATTGGGTAGCTGTCTGCCTTAGATGCTGGCTTTGTTGTACTTGGTGTTGTGGTGGCCAAACCATTCTGGGTGACCTCTGAAGCAAGGGTTTCATATGTGCCTCTAGTATGCTTGATGACTTCCACAATCTCCTTCTCTTTTAGGAGGTTGCTCAGACACAAATTAGACAGCTGACAGCTCTTGCTTTCATAGGTTGTTGCTTGGTTGCCTGATGAGTATCTAAAAGGGTCCTCGGTGGGAGTATGTGCTGACTTTCTGTCCCTTGTGCTGAGATTTTGGCTCACCATTCTGTTTGGATATGTAGCCTGAGGAAACAAAACAAACAAACAAAAGTATTAGTAATAGAATATAGTAGGAAAATGGTGCAGAGTATATAAAACACTCCTCACTACAGACACACAGCACTATCGGCTGGCAGATTAAAATGAAAGACAAATTTCAAAAGCTGGCAAAACTCCCAAAGCACGGCTAGCATAAAATAGAAGTATTGTTCATTCATATTTAACAGAACTAATATTGAAAAATGCTTATTATAGGTAGTGATTTGGGCACCTTCTTTATAAAAGTAGTTTAAATCAAGGGAGGACACTTTTTTTTTTCAGAACATAATAAATGGATAAAAAGGTTCCATGAATTGTAAACAGATTTTCAAAAGCATTTCACATGATGAAACAACAAGAATTTTGATTACATGGAGTTCAACTCTTAATACTCTCAAATACTTACAAAATGTAAAAAACATCTTTTGTGAATATCTTCATGCCTTGGTTAAGCACAGAACATGCTCAATTTTCATTGTCCACTGAATCTAGGTGTTTTGTTGCATACTTACAGTTAAATATATGACAAAATGCTCTGCTAGAACAGAGAAATAATTTTACTTCAGCTGCCTGGAAAAAAAACAATGTGAGAAGGATTCCAGCATGTTAGCAACTTCTGATGCTGTGTGGGCATGCATGCATTTGTATTTGTTTAAATAAGGGGAATTTATCTGTACATGGCAAGCCAGATCACTGCATTTTTCCAGTGTGCACTTAGTGTGATGCTTCATTTTATCCTCCACGGAACACCTGGCTGGGGAGGAGATGATGGGGCTGTGGAACCTTCTCTCACACATTTAAAAAATGTATTCTCAGTGTATAAAGTAGAATAAAGTGTTGAGGAGAAAATGCTAATACAGTCAAAGCAGGATTCTGCCTGTTCCATGACTGACTGTACTAGGTAGCTTCTAGAGGTGATGCCCAGGAACTCAGCTCACAAGGAGATGTGCTTGTGACTGAGGAATGACACTAGCCAAGCTGTGAATGTTCAAAAAGTCTGGTCCCTAGAGGAACTTGAGCTTTGAGCCTATATGGCCTTGAAACAAATCTTCATGCTTCATCTTTTCATATATTGTTAAAAAACATATACGACACCAATTTGCCCAAGAGGATTTAAACACCTGAAAGCTGTTGTGAGTTTCAAAAGTTGTTGAGATAACCCACTTAAACTCTACTGTCCTTTGTCACCTAATATTATGTGTGCAAAAAAAAGGGGGGGCGGGGGGTGTGTATGTTTCATTAACTTCTCCAGTCCATACCATGTTTCAAGGAAATCTTTAACTTACATTGCAATTAGTGCATCTCTGATTTCTCTTTTTTTCTTTTTTTCTTTTTTTTTTTTTTTTTAACTAGCCAGGTTACTGTTAACTATGTGAAGAAGAATTCTAATAATAGCACCACTTGTACTTTATTTTAAAAGTTATTTTAGAACTCACATTTGCCCTTGTTTTATTGCTGTCACACTTTCCCAGATACTGATTAAAGCACCTTGTTCATTTTCAACAAAAGTCTAATTTTGCTCCATATAGGTTTTCTGCAACAGAACTCTGAAAGGACATAGTAGCAGCTTCTTGATGTTTACATTGCTATATGGGCTTTGATGCTGCAAAACAAAGCTGAGAAAATAAAAAATACTCCCTATACTTTGCTAAAACTATTTCAGGATGTTTCCATGATTCCATAGGAAACTTGTCTACATTGTTTCAGGACAATCTGTATCACTTCACATGCATTTCTATTTTAAGAAACACAGAAGAATGATACAGTCAATATTTACAGCTTACATCCTTTTTTTAGTACAGGCAGGCTAATGGTCATGCTTCTACGCAGATTCACGCACAGGTTTGGACACAAATATTGCAGTGCATTTTAGGCATCAGAGATTTTCAAAAATTATTAGTACATTTTTACCACTTAATTCAGTGCTGATTGCACTCAGACTCATAAATGGTAGTAGAACACTTCTGGAAAACATCAGTTAAGTTTTTATACCTACACCACATAGATGTTGAGATGAAATTCAGTTTATTTCCTAGGGACTCATTCTTGGGGACACCTGTCTGTTTCAATCACTTTTAAAAATTTTATTTATTTCTATGCTAGTAAACAAAATCCCTGCCAAAAATCCCTGCAGTTGTTATAAGGGAATGTTTCTGGAGTTATGCTATGTCACCCTATGCCCTTTGACAACCTGAAGATTGATATCAGAGAACTGAGAGAAACTTTATAATGGGACATCTAGCCTATGCTACACTTCTGGTTAGCATCAGTTTATCCCTATGTTGTTTCTGGCTTTTTTTTTTTTTTAACCAGCTGTTAAGGACCTTCATCGATGTAATCTGTACAACCTCCTCAGCTAACCTTTTGCACTACATTACTTTTACTTTTAGGAAAGGTCTTCCTAATGTCTAAACTGAATCTTTGTGGCTACGAGTCTCTTCCTTCTATCTGTCTACCATGGAAATGAAGAAAGAATTGCTGTTTGATCTTTGAATACCTGTTTATTTCTTTGAAGAATGCTGCGAGCTACCCCTTAATCTTCTCTGCTCTAGAATAAAAAAAAAAATCACACTTTTTTCATAGACTCACATTCTGGACTCTGAGTCATTCACACTTCTCTATAGATTCTCTTCAGTACATTTTTTTTTGAAGTAGATGGCCCAAGAGTACAGTACTTCAGGTAATCCTCTACAACTATGAAGCCGAAGAAGCACTATTAATCTTATGAAGGACTTCTTCACCTGTTTCTTTTTAATTCACTCCAGTATGAGGTTAGTAATTTTATTTTGCAACAGCATGGAATTGTTCACTCATGTTCATCTTGTTGTCCACAATAGTTCCAAGATTTTTTCTACAAAATGACTAAGTTGTTGAGCTGACTATTGTCACATAAATTCCTCATTTCCCTCTGTTAAATTTCATAATTTTTCCTCTGATCTTGTCTCTAATGTATCAAGATCATTCTGAATTCCAGTTTTACCCATTAACATGTTTTCCATCCCACCCAACTTCATGTAAACTGTAAATTTAGTAAGAATATTCTGTAGTCCATCATCCAGGTAGTAAATTAATAGTATCGAACACTATAAAACCCTACTCACTATAGACTTCTGTTTTAACGTTGGGTCATTGCTAAGTAATTTCCAAGGACAGTTTTCCAATTTACTCTATATTTGTTTCATTTACTCTGCACAGTATGTTTATAAAACAGTATCAAATGCCTTACTAAAAGCAAGAAATCTGAATCTACACTTTTCTTCTAGCCAGAAGGTCTGTTACTGTGCTGTTCAATTAAATTAGGTTGGTTTGGCAATTAATTTGATTTGTAATCCATGTTGGGTCTTGTTCATCTTGTTTTCTTCTATGTGCTTATAGTTTGATTATTTGCCTCAACTTTTTGTCTGAGAATTGAAGTTAAACTAATGGAAAATATTATAATATATTTAAGAGGAATCATAAACTCCCCTCCAGCACTCACAAAAATAGATGCTGGTACTGTACTCTGATCAATATATACCTGTTTAATAAAAACACCTCAGAGCTTTTCATGGTGGTACAAACTGCTCAGTAAAAAGTCTAGGAATTAAGAACCATTTCTCTTCTTATAGCTGCTATTGAAGTGCCAGCAAAAGCATATAATTCATCTGTCTAATCAGCAACTATCCTTGTTCTTGTCTTCATTCAGTGGGATTGCTCAGTCATAAACATCATGATGTGTGAATAATCAGAGTCTAAACATGTTGCTGCAGACCTTTGTAGCCTTGGCTACAGAGGCCACTTCCAGTGAAAAGAATGGCCATTGTTGGAGATCTTGGATACAAGTGGTCTTGTACTCTTAGGAATGACTTAGCAGCTATTTTTATCTCTTGAAATAGAATAAAAGATAAAAACTTGTAGAGAACAAAATTCTTGTGAAACGAGTTATATCAGCAAGGTATGTTTTAAAGTAAATACTATCATTGTTATCTATGACAAATTACTGAAGAATAGTTTCTAATCAGGAAAAGAGAGAACAGTGGTCAGATGGGAGTGAAGATGACCAAGAAATCCTCTCCCCTCTTCCCCCCCAGTAACATTATTCTCCCCCAAAAATATTGTCAATAAAAAGTCCAATGCTGCTTTGATTATCATGCAAGTTATTTTTTGCTATAATTCAAACATTTTTATAAAAATCACAACATACAGAATTGAAAATAGTTGTATGTTGTTATTCATTTGATGAATTCAGATAGTTTAGCCTGAAAGAATGTAGCCCAACTGAGTTTTCTTGCTGGCCCATTTTACAGTTATTTAGGATCCTCATGGTCTGGTCAGAATAAGAAAAATATCCCAGAATGAAATGCACAAAAGTAAAAACCACACATGCAGTACCAACAAGGAAAATACTTTGGATAAACCTGAACTTTTATTTTTAACCTATTTCTCCTTATCTTCCTGTGAATGTTTTGTGCAGTATTTTCTGCAGTGGACTGTTAGGTACCAACTGAATTCTCTGAGTGTTAGATGTGAGCGAGCAAAGCCACAATCCCAACGCATCTGTTTGCCAATTTGGAGGCTGAGTCCTTGTCCAAAGCTGAAGGTGGCTTCATGCCAGTCATGTTCCAGCCTAGCCTAGAGCAGCTGCAGGGCTGCTGTAAACTGCTGCTTGGCAGTGCTCCAAGGAGCCAATCTGCCAGCTGGTGACTGCTGAAGCAAAAAATCCATTCATCTCTTTCCCTTTATTTTTCAGTAGCTCAGCTAGAACCAACAACTTCTCTGCCCCAGGAATCCCCAAATGCCACCCTACAGTCTGTCTAACTGTGGACCCAGGAAATGGGCTTCAATTAGAATGCAAATGTGGCTCTGAAATTTCTTTCAAAAGTAGCCTATTTTAAATATATGGAGAGAAAGAAAAAAGCTTCCTTTGTTGTTTCAAATACATCTTTAAGAAAACATCTCGATTTGAATTTCCTGATCATATTAAACACAAAAACAGTGCATGCTTTTTTGCTTGAGTCTATATCCCCCACCCTCCAAAAAAAAAAAAAAAAGGATTTCTATTAAAATCTGATTAGCTGTAAAATTCTGACAGGTTTGTATCATGAACACCGGTGTTTTAAGGTACATGAATACGAGAAAGATCTAAATATTTCAGATTCAAGTATTTCACACTGGTGATGAATACATTAAGACTGAACCAAAACCAGGAACTTAATATTCTTGGAATATTTTTTCCATAAATTTTTTTGAGGGTTCCTCTTTGTGATTGTCATTCTGGCAACTTTTTCTTATATTAAGAAAAAAACCCAAAACCCCTCAATGACCCACTTTAAGGTAATGAAAACTGACTACTCTCATAGAAAGCTCCAGAATAGGACATGTTATTAAAGAAACACTGCAGCCATAAATCACTTTTCATTTTCAAACCCAATGAGTGAAATATGACAAGAGTTAATGACAAGGCAATACTGCTGCAGGACATTAAAAAATGGATATTGTTGCTGACTGTCTTGTGATAAAGTACTAATATAAAATGACAGAAAAAGACATAAATTACAAAAACATCCAAAAAAGGGTGCAGATTTTTAAGATGCCTGTGTCCAGAGGCATCTGGGAGTCTTGGATGCTTATAATGTAATTCTTCCAAGTAGAGCAACTTTCTTAAATACATCATTCTGACAACAGGCGTAGAGAATAAAACCAAATACTCTCTCACCAGTGTACCCAGTGCATCTTGACAACCAACCAACAGCGGTGTATTTGAAGAACAAGATTTTACTACCCCATAGCATTTTTGTTTTCAGAGGTGTTAATGGAAGCAGACTCTAGAGAGAGTAATTATTCTGACAGAAACCTGAAGACTTTCTGGATTCCCTTAAGTTTCCTACCACTTAATTATTTTGTGTTTGTGAATACACAAGAAATGGAAAATGTGTTCTCCAATGTAATATTAACTATATAGATCAGCATAACTCACTCAGCCCTTCAGGTCTCAGCTGGACTGCAGCACCTTCTGCAGAACTGCCTCTACTTGCAGCCTAGCCCAGAATTCATAAAATATAAAGCAACATAAAGAATTCCAGAAACAAAACAAGGTGCTATAGCTCTATATCTCTTTGAAGGATGAAAAGGATGAAGCCCTGCGTCATGGTTTTGAATTTATATCCCTTCAGACGCCTTTCACAGTTCTGGCAGTTTATATAAGTACAGATCTAATTTACCAAAACACAGGTTAACTCAGTACTTTGGTATGCCACATCCGTCACTATGTCAGCTCCTTAATTTCTACACCTCCTCACTTTTCTGTTTACCAGCTTCCAGCCTAGAGATGAACAAAATGTAGTTTAGCTGCAGCAGGTAAGTGTTCTTCATTCAAGTCTCTTAAAAAGCACTCACTTTTATTGATTTCAGTAGCTCCTGGACCACAAGAGTAGTTTTTAAAACCCAGGTCTGCACCTATTGATAAAGGTGTTGTCTTACTGATAAACTGATGCTGCCTTCTGGCAACACGTGGCACATGAAGGAAATAAAGTTCAATGTGTCAAAATAAGGCATGGACTAGTATCAACAAGTTATGGACAAGAACCAGCTGCTGATCAATTTACAAGCTCTGCTGACATCCGTTACAAAATTAATGCAGTCAACATAAATCAGAGACATTTCTCTTTCTGCCTTTCAAACATCTTTACTTACTGAAAGTAAAAATTGTGACACGCTAAAATGCATGCCTCTTCCCCATAAATGCCCTTTTAACCAACAGGCCAGTTGAATTCAGGTGAACTATAGGGGTCAGCTAATGTCCTAAAAGAATGTTATGATAGTGGTGATACAGTGAGATAAGTAACCCACAGAGGGCTTAAATAGGATATTCATCTTCTCAGAGCATAGAATTATCATTGAAAAATTTCATTTATGTAAGTAATAATGCACAGTAAGGCAACAATTTGTAAAAGGATGTAAAGCTATTTTATAAAGTAGGAAGAAAACAGTGAAGAATTTCTCATTAATCTCTAGTAACTTACAGTAAATCACTGCAGTTCAAGAGTTAACTGGAAGATCTTTCTCATTAGTAAAGCTAATAGATAATTTTGCATTTTACAGCTGTTCACCATGCCTTCTAAATTAAACATTAGGAACTTAGGAGCTGTTCACCGGTGTTAGCCATATTCTTCAAAAATGCTACGGAATTAATTTAGATGATACTGAATATGCCTTGTTATACCCTATGGCTTAAAATTCTAAATAACTATAAAAATACTAGTGAAATTGAAAACCTAGCAAATAGTGTGGATCTTTCAATGATATGACTACAGAACAGCAGGACACACTCAATGTTAACTCAATCTTATTTTACTCAGTCTGTATCTAAGAGTATCTAAGACTTCTCCAGGATCAGAAAGTCAACCCAGAAATTTTCCCATACAGACTTTTATTATTTTGGACCTGGGGACAAAATGGTAAGAAAGATGCAATAGACTTTTAGCTTCATTTTAAAAATGTTATATCCCTGATTTAGGAAACAACCTAGACATTTAGCAATGACTAGCTTCCCCCACCTCAGGCAATTCTCATAACACCTCTGTCTCTCTTGATGCCTTTGGCATTTTTTTTTACTGATCTGCTATCACCTCAACTTCTTTGGGTAGCCATTGCAGCCAATGATGAAGAAAATACCTTCATTAAGCTCTCGTTATACACAGGCTCCACATTTGGTTACAGGCAGCAGTCTAGAATAAGGTGTCCACATCAGACTTGCTCATGGATCTTCTAGGCTCCATTCAGGGGGACTGAATAGGCCCCATGTTCACCCAGCACTTTGGGTCTTACTATCTTTGTGCAACCCAAGAATTAAGGGCCACTTGTGCCATGCTTTTAGCTACAGTCATATAGAAAGTCATAGGTGTCTACACTTAAGGTCCTCTTTTGCATAACAGATGTAAAATGAACTGATAGAAAATGGAGAAGTGGATCCACAGGAACACCAGGGTCACTTCAAAAGACCACAGTTGAAGCCGAGTGAGCAGTGAAGGATGATACAAAGGTCCTGAGGAAAAACTAAGGGAGCTTGCTCTGGAATTACAAGCAGGAAAACTGCACAAGTGCTAATTAGCCCTTCTGAAAGCGTGTGATACTCAGCTGACATTTATTGCTATGCTAACACAGGAGTTCTGGCTTTGCAAGCCAAACTAGTATTTCTATACAGCATTTGATGTGCCATGTAGACATAATAAGTTGTTCAAAGACCTCTGCCTTGTGCCTTATCTATTTTTTTAATGATCATCTGCCTGAAAGCTGTGAAGTCCATTTCTAGCCTCAGGCCTGACATGTGGTCACCAAAACTGGGTTATCATATCTGTAGATCATGTGAATTAAAACTGACTTGTAGATGGCAATTACCTTCGACAACTAACATGTATTATATACATGTTTAAGTTTTAGTAAGTTTCTAATTATACAGTTATTTCCTACTCTAATGACACTTAACATGATTTCCTATAGTACCAGAAATTCCATATGTAAAATGAAATTCATATCACTGTGTATTCAGTTAGATAAGATACAGTTGTCTTAGAGGTAGTAGTCTCGAAAAGATTTAAATTTGCAATGTTCAATTGTCTCTATACTATATAGCTCTGTATCTGAGACATACTTTTAAGAAAAGAAATAAAAAACATAGTGTCCATATTAATTGCTTATAAATTCTCATTTAAAAAGCAGAGGAATGCATTAGACATTATGCTTACAGATGTATTCCTGTTATGTTTAGGGTGAGAATCTGAAAGACTTGGGCATATGAGGCTTTTGCTTTATCAGCTGGACATACAGGAACTCAAATCTCTTTTGTGTTTCTGTATGTTTTTATTATCTTACCTTCAGTGAAGCAAATGAACTTACCTTTAAGTTCAGGGCTTTCTTGTCTCACTTTCAGTTAGTGAATGTCACAAATCAGATTTCTAATGAATGTGTGCCTTCTGAAAAAGGCACTGCTTGGTCTTTCGTAAAAAACCACAAAAAGCCAGATGAATTGTACTTAGCAAACACTCACCTTTTCACATTACATCCTTTAACAACAATAAAAAAACCTTCCATTAGTTTCATAAATCAGCATCCTTATTTTTGAAAGCAATAGGGGCTGAACATATAAGAACAGGGAGGGAAATTGCATACATGGGCTAATGATGTTCACCTACTGTCCTGTTAATCAGTGACACTATCCCTCAGCTCAATATAGTCTGCAAAGGAGAAATCAAAGGACTAACAAAAAGGGCAAATTTTATCCTGATGACATGAAAAGAAATCCTAACTGCGCTTTAATTGTCTTGACTTTTTATTTTTATGACAGCTTCATCGGGGGCTCGACTTAAATGCCTCTGCAAACGCATGTAGCATGGGGAATGAACAAGAGGAGCTACAGACGTGCGGACACCCGCAAGGCTACAATCTTATTGGTAACACGGAGGCATGGTGGGATGGCTCCTATGACTGGAGTGCTGGAATGGAAAGATACAGGCTCTTTAGGAAGAACAGGCAGGGAAACAAGGAGGGGGGATCTCTGCCAGTAAACAACTGGAGGGCATGGAGCTCTGCATGGGGATGGATGAGGACTCACTGAGAGCTTATGGGTCAGGATTAAAGCCTGGGCAGGGACAGGAGATGTTATAGTGGGGGGTTGTTACAGGTTACCCAAGCAGGAAGACCAAGCAGATGAGGCCCTCTATAGACAGATGGGAGCAGCCTCACATTCACAAGCCCTGGTCCTCGCGGGGGACTTCAGTCACCCCGATATCTGTTGGAGGGACAACACAGCAGGGCATAAGCAATCCAGGAGGTTTCTGCAATGCATTTGATGATAACTTCCTTCTCCAAGTGATAGAGGAGAGGTACTATGCTGGACCTTGTTCTCACCAACAAGGAGGGGCTGGTGGGGAGTGTGAAGCTCAAGGGCAGCCTTTACTGCAGTGACCATGAAATGGTGGAGCTCAAGATCCTTAAGGCAATGAGGAGGGCACACAGCAAGCTCGCTACCCTGGACTTCAGGAGAGCAGACTTTGGCCTCTTCAGAGATCTGCTTGGTAGAGCAACATGGGATAAAGCCCTGGAGAGAAGAGGGGCCCAAGAAAGTTGGTTAACATTCAAGGATGACCTCCTCCAAGCTCAGGAGTGATGCATCCCGACAAAGAGGAAGTCAGGCAAACACATGAGGACGCCTGAATGGGTGAACAAGGAGCTCCTGGACAAGCTCAGTCACAAAGAGGAAGTCTACAGAGGGTGGAAGCAAGAACAGATAGGCTGGGAGGAATACAGAGAAACTGTCTGAGCAGCCAGGGTTTGGGTTAGGAAGGCCAAAGGCAAAATTTGGCCAGGGACATCAAGGGCAACAAGAAAAGCTTCTCTAGGTACATCACTAATAAAATGAAGACTAGGGAAAATGTAGGTCATCTCTGGAAGGAAACGGGAGACCTGTTTACCTGGGGTACGGAGAAGGTTGAGGTAGTCAATGACTTCTTTGCCTCAGTCTTTACCAGCAAGTGCTCCAGCCAAACTGCACAAGATGCAGAAGGCAAAGGCAGGGACTGAGAGAATGAAGAACAACCCACAGTAGGAGAAGACCAGGTCTGAGACCATCTAAGGAACCTGAAGGCGCACAAGATCAATGGGACCTGATGAGATGCATCCGTGGGTCCTGAGGGAACTGGCAGATGAAGTGACTAATCCACTATCCATCATATTTGAGAAGTGGAAGTCCAGTGAAGTTCCTGCTGACTGGAAAGGGAGAAACATAACCCCTATTTTAAAAAGGGAAAAAAGGAAGACCTGGAGAACTACAGGCCAGTCAGTCTCACCTCTGTGCCTGCCAACATCATGGAGCAGATCCTCCTGGAAAATATGCTAGGGCATGTGGATAATAAGGAGGTGATTGGTGACAGCCCACATGGCTTCACTAAGGGCAAATCATGCCTGACAAATCTGGTGGCCTTCTACGATGGGGTTACAGTGTTGGTGGATAAGGGAAGAGCAACTGACATCATCCATCTGGACTTGTGCAAAGCATTTGACACTGTCCTGCACGACATCATTGTCTCTAAATTGGAGACGTGGATTTGATGGATGGACCTCTTGGTGTATAAGGAATTGGCTGGAAGGTTGTACTCAAAAGAATTGCCATCAACAGCTCGATGTCCAAGTGTAAAGCAGTGACAAGTAGTGTTCCTCAGGGGTCGGTGTTGGGACCAGAGCTGTTTAACATCTTTGTTGGTGACATGGACAGTGGGATTGAGTGCACCCTAGGCAAGTTGCCAACAACGTCAAGCTGTGTGGTGCAGTTGACATGCTGGAGGGAAGGGATGTGCCATCCAGAGGGACCTGGAGAGGCTTGAGAGGTGGGCCCGTGTAAACCTCATTATGTTCAACAAGGGCAAGTGTCCTGCACATGGGTTGAGGCAATCCCAAGCACAAATACAGGCTGGGCTAAGAGTGGATTGAGAGCAGCCCTGAGGAGAAGGACTTGGGGATATTAGTGGATGGAAAACTGACAATGAGCCGGCAATGCGTGCTTGCGTCCAGAAAGCCAACTGTATCCTGGGATGTATCAAGGGAAGTGTAGCTAGCAGGTCGAGGGAGGGGATTCTCCCCCTCTACTCTCATGAGACCCCACCTGCAGTACTGTGTCCAGCCCTGGGGCCCCCAACATACAAAGGGCATGGACCTGCTCAAGTGGGTCCAGAGAAGGGTCACGAAGATAATCAGGGGTCTGGAGCAAGTTCCCTGTAAGGTCAGGCTGAGAGAGTTGGGGTTGTTCAGCCTGGAGAAGAGAAGTCTCTGGGCAGACCTTTTTGTGGTCTTCCAGTACTTAAAGGGGGCCTACAGGAAAGATGGGGAGGGACTATCTCCTATCATTTCAAAATTGTGTATAGTTGGTGGTGATAGAAAATTTCCCTTACTGTGTAATTTCAAACAAATGAAGTTTCACACAGGTAAGATAGTCCATCAGATAATTACATAAAATAATATCTTCCTGCCTACACCAGTGGCTTACACAAAAGAAGAAAAATATTTCATAGCATCTTTACTGTACCTCTATAAGTGTCCATTCAGTTCAGCTCTCTTTAAAGCTGCTACTGTAGCATGGTGTTCATTACAAAATATACTACTTAGTATTCAGGAAAGTCAACTTTAACAAGGTAAAACTATTTTAAAGATTTCATGTATTTTAAGGCCAGCAAAAACCATTATCTGGCCTTCTTTGCAGTAGAAGCCATAGATTTCTCTTGGTGAAATCATGTAATCAAAAAATAGGGTAGAATAATTTTAAGCATAACTTAAAAGACTTGAAGTAATGGAGAATGTATTTTATTTCTTCATAATCCACTAAAATATTTTTATAACAATGCAATCCAGTTCCTTACTGGAAATGTTGTATTCTGGTAACACATCCTAAATTAGTATTTGAACAAAAGAAAATAAGCGGTATCTGCAGACAAAACTGCTGCTAAAATACACTAGGACATAAAGTGTCTCTAAAGAGCAGAGGAGACTAGTGTCTAAAACATTTAGGAACAGGGAATTCTTGGAGAAAGTGCTGGTTGTTTTGTAGTTATTCCTGTCTAGAGAAAGTTTTGATCATGTAAGTAGTTATATGTACAATTTGAAGGTCCTATTCTCTTTTGTAAATGATTATACAGGATGCATGACCATGAGGAGCCCACTACAGCCTGCAAAATGACAAAGAAACCAACACTCCACAAAAACCTTGTAGTACCAAGATCATGTTACTTGGAAAAATAACCTTCCTTTCCATCTTACTTCCTTGAAAACATGCAAACAATTAATGCAGCTATTTCAGAATATTCAGCATATCAGCTCCTTATTTTCTTCAGGAAAACTATATTACACAAACATAGGATGGGAAATTGAACAAAAGGAAAGAAAAATATAAATAAGCACCTGCTAAAATTTCTTATTTTGCCTTTCCTTCTAGGAGAACCAGCACCAAAAATTTTGGCAAAAATGTTGTAATACCTTCATTGGTTTCTGCTTCTCTAATCATCTGCCTAACCTAAGGAAGGTTAGCAAGAATGTATTTCGTATTATACCTCCAACTTTCTGTAATAATGCACATAGGGAGGCATTTACCTACTGCTTGTTGCAGCATACCCTTTCTCCGTAAATGTCAAAGTTTACATTTTAATTTCTTTACAGTCCATACTCTGGGTCTCTCACTTGAAAAAAGTAATAGAAGATGATTTGCTCACTTGGGTTTATAGGTTTTTCAGCTGTAAATTACCCGTTGCTCCATAATAGCTCCATAATAGCTGCTAAAATGGTTGAGAGTTTTAGGCTTCTTGTGACATAAACATCAGCTCAACTGTTAACCTCTGCTGTTTACCGTCTTATTTCATTAAGTACCAATTTAATGGAACTCCCAAATTCTGAAAGGTTTAAGTGAAATCATGGTCCCATTGCATCCACTAGCAAAACTTCCACTAGCTTTATTGTGGTGTCTTGAGCAGGAATGAACTTAAGTATGTGCCTAAACGCTATTTAGTATTATATAAATTAGGGTCCAGTGTGTTTTTGTCTTGTCTGAGCACCACATGCTGTTGTGATGTTAGTCTTTTATTCTTCCCTCCTGCCAAATTAAGGGTATAAATTACTTCAACTCATACAAAAACGTAATTTGTTCAAATACACTGTTTTGCACAAAGAAGGTTTTTTAATACCTTTAAAGAAAAAAAATATTTATTCTGATTAGCAGTCTTGAAAGATGAATATCTGATTAGAGCTATATATCAAAGGCATTTTAGAAATACAAGGTATTCCCCAGGGATTAATACCAGGTCCAGTCCTGTTTAACATCTTCATTAATGCTCTGGATGATGGGGCAGAATGCCTCCTCAGCAAGTCTGCACATGACCACAAAACTGGGAGGAGTGGCTGATACACCAGAGAGTCATGCTGCCATCCAGAGAGACCTTGACAGGCTGGAGAAATTAGCCAACAGGAACCTCATGAAGTTCAACAGAGGAAGACAAAGCCCTGCAGCTGAGGAAGAACAACGTTATGCACCAGTACATGCTGGGGGCTGACTGTCTAGAAAGAAGCTTGGCAGAAAAAGACCCAGGGATCCTGGTGGACACCAGGTTGAGCATGAGTCAGCAATGTGCCCTTGCTGCAAAGAAGGTAAATGATACCCTTAGCCGCATTAGCCAAAGTATTGCCATCATGATGGAGGAGGTGATCTTTCCCCTTCCTTCAGCACTGGTGAGGCCTGTGTCCAGTTCTGGGCTCCTCAGTACAAGTGAGATATGGACATACTGGAGACAATTCAATGAAGAGCCACAAGGATGATTCAGGGACTGGAGCATCTCTCCTGAAAGGAACAGCTGAGAGAGCTTGGACTATTCAGCTTGGAAAAGAGAAGACTCAAGGGGATCTCACCAATGTGTACAAATACCAGAAAGGTGGGTGCAAAGAGGACGGAGCCAGGCTCTTTTCAGTGGTGTCCAATGACAGGACCAGAGTCAATGGGCACAAACTGAAACATGGGAGGTTTCCTCTGAACATCAGGAAAGGGTGTCAGAGCACTGGCACAGGTTACCTAAGGAGGTTTTTCGAGTCGCCGTCCTTGGAAAAAGCCGTCAAAAGCCATCTGGACATGATTCTGGGCAACCAGCTCTAGGTGGTCTGGCTTGAGCAGGGAGTTTGGACAGGATGTCCTGCCAACCTCAACCACTCTGTGATTCTGTGAAGGTATTTGTTAGTCTGAGAGAAGATTAAAAGCACATGTGAGAAGGAAAAGTCTGAAGAGGATGCGGTTTAGGAAGTTACATACATAAAGCCTGCAACTCACATTCTATTTTCTCTTTTTATTTACACCCTATCACCAGGGCTGAAGCTCTGAAGTGTGTTGACCTAGTGCATTGGTCCTAAATAAGACCAGAAGAGTTTACAGCTAAATCTGGCAAGGAACACAAATTTTTCCAGGAGGTGAGTCCTTTGACCAGCTTAAGCACTGGCTTGCAGCCATGCCACTCTAGCAACGCATAGCTCTCAAGCCACTCTTCAAGAGGAGATATCTCTGACCTGACCATTAGACTTTCCCTTGGAGTTCTGCTGAACGCCTCCATTTTGTAGCATCATTAGTGTTGCAAATGTTCTTAGTGTTTTTCCCCATAAACCAAAGCAGAACTGTTTTAAAACTGTCATTTATTTATAGAGGATCCATTTAGCATAATCCACAGGCAATGAACCTGCTTATTGGTTGAGAGGCCCCAGCAATTAAACTGGCTAAAAATTTAGCCAATGTAGCTAAAAAGGCACCATGCTTAAGACTCACAGAAGCCCTAGAAGCAGGATAACAAAACTTTGCACATAGACAACAAAACTTTCTAAGGCAACACACCAGACACTCCATTTCACTGTACACTGAAAGACAGAAGACGGGCAATGTTTGAAATACATGAAGGAGGACAATGTGCACACACACACTCACACATACCCTGGGGATTGATAAAAGGTAGCCTCACATTTGACTGGCATCCACCAACTCACAAAAGCCTATAAAGCACACTCAAACAACTCCCCAGAATATCCCAACAGCACACCCAAAGTAGGCTATGTAGGCTACACTTACAACTCATCCTAGGTGATCATTATTTAGGAGGGAGGGGATATCTTACAAGCTGCTCATCTCACCTCTGGATTTCTGCCTCTCAGACATTGGCAAATCTCTCCCCTCACTTCATAAACCTTGCAGGAAACAGGGAATACTGTTATAATTCAGGGCACATATCCACTCTGCTGCCTCCAGATGTCCAGCTAGTGCATGTCATCTACCTTTCAGTCTCTCAAACACCATCTCTGTTGTGATCTAGAAGATGCTTAGGCACTAGTTTGGCAGCTCTTTGCTCTGGTCCCAAACTAAAAGCCTTCCTCAGCTGTGGAAACAGAAATTAAGCAGGGTGTCCTGGAGTAAAACCAAGTATACTAATGCCATTCATGCCTATACTGCTAGGTGTGCTGAAAAAGCATCCTTGTCTCATTAAGTATATCAAGCAGAAATTTTGAAAACCCCAATTCACAAACATTTCCATCAACCAGGATTAAAAATGATGAATCAAGTGTTTTTTGAGCATTAGAGTACAACTGAGCATATTCGTCCTAACACATATCTAATTTACCACTGCCAGGATAGTTCCCAAGATTACATTTCCCTGCAACTGGCTGAGCAATCGCATGCAGAGCTGCTAGTAACCTCAGGAAGACTGGCAAACAGTAGGACACCCACCAACTGCTACCTGCCACATACAATAAGCAGCACAAAGCCACCCTGTCAGAGCAGTCTCAACAGTTCACCTCCCCAGGCCAAACAGGTTAACAGCTGACTTGTGGTTTCTCCTGTAGGAATAATTACACACTTCTCAGCAGACAAACTCTCATGCTGATACGCTGCCTGCGTAATGCTAGGGAAGGAAATCAAATGAAGCAGCTCTACACCAAACCTGATTACCCCAAACCTGCAACACAGCCTTTTATTTTTACCAAAATCAGTTGTTTCTTAGTGCACAATATGTTGCTGCTTTGACACAATTCAGGCTCAAGCAGCATCTCTGTTTCATCTTTCTCTTCCTTGTCCTTCTCTTTTTCCATTTGTTCATTTTCTTGGAGGTGCAGCTACAAGGAAGAGGAACTTAGGCAGTTGCTCCTATGCCAAAAATCAATTTGTCTAACAGTCACAGTGACAATACGTCGAATAATGCTAACAGAAAGTGTTGAATAAGCTTGAGTGCCAGGCTGCAGTGCAGAGAACTGCTCCTGCCCTGAGCTCCAAGGAATTTGAACACTGGTGACAGAAGAGGAGATTATCAAAGTGGGAGTCATACCCTTTCTGCAAGCTTGACCGGTGACATGGCACTCTGCGATTCCCTTTCCATGAACTATCCTGCCTTGGAAAGTGGGAAACACGTGGCTGCTTGAAATCCTTTCACAAGGCGCAGTGACAAATGGAGTAAATCACATTGCAAAGCTCTGACTGACTCCTTTGCAACTGGTTTTAAATTGAAATGGGAGTCTTAACATTTCAGACCACTTCCCTTTAAATGCAGAAAAGCATGAGTTAGAAAATAAATAGGAAATGGCTGCTATGTTGAAAGAAATGCACTCTCCTTTTAGTACCTGAAAATGAATGTTGAAAGTGTACATGAATACCAAGCTTTATAATGGGAACAAAAATATGTCACATGCCCATGCAAAAATGAAACTGCTTTTAAATAGCAGAAATATAGGTTCTCCTTTCTCTTCAGAGAGTATTTAATTGAAAAATAGTCCACATCTAACACCTTTCACGTCAAGATACAGCACCATTGCTTCGAAATCTTAATAGTGGATTTAACAAAATTTATGCTATAAATTCAACACACATTATTACTGGAATCTGTAACCAGAATGTCTCATTACAAATTCTCATTAATATTAAGCCACATCTTTCTGAAAGCTCTGATAAGGTCATCTAATATTTTCTTTTTTTTTTTAATCTGATAACAGTTACTAAGATTTATTTTAATAGGATTTAAATCTCACAATATCACCTTAAAATAAGATCAAGCAGACTTGTAAGTCCACATAAAGGAAAATAAAATTTAAAATTATACTTACAGTACAAACATAGAAACTTTTCTTTTTTTATGTTTAGCATATATTTACAAACAAAAAATAGTAATGTTTGTTATTTAAGATCATATTTAATGAAATTATTGCTACTACCCATGAAGCTTTTAATATTAAATTGTTTTCAAACAATGTTGCCTATATTAAATCTCAGAAATTCAGAGAAGGAAAGAACTTGCACAGATATCAAAAAGCAGAAAGAAAAATGAAAAAAAAGTGAAAAAAATTAATTCGTCAGGCACAAGAAGTGTAAGAACAAGTCAGGCCAGACTAAACCCACGTGTATGTGTGCACATATTTGGGTTTACATCTATGGCCTCATCAAAATATAGATGTCTGTCATGGTTTGAGCTCAGAAGGCAACTTGAGCTCACAGGGGGCCACTGCTGTAGCCCCCTCCCCTGATACCAAAAAACCCCTGCCACTCACTCAAACCAGGACTATGTCCCAATATGAAAGCTATAGATTGCACAGGTAATATTACCATAATGTTGCTAGAAATGTTGACATGATGTACTGGCTGAATTTGACCATTTTTGATTTAGATAGCCTATGTAGACATGACGTAAAAAGCACACTAAATCTGACTACTCCACAATGCCATAAATAACACCTATTATACTTTATTTCATTCTCTTGGGGAAAAAATATATGGTAATTTGCTAAGCTATTTTCACTTAATTCTTAACATTTATGGATATTACTAGTAGAAAGCAACAACAGCTTGACTTTTTAGCATGCATAATGCTAGATCGGAAAAAGACATATAAAAGAAAAATATGTGCTACTCTCCATTTGTACTGTGTCAGCAAAGCCTTTAACTAGGTATTCTTGGTAGAGTTTGCTAATTATAGGTGATTTCTAGTTCTTACAAAGTATCAGAAGATGAGATAATGAGGCATGAGAAGAAGATAATTTATATGGGTGTGGCATTAAAAAAAATAATGTCCCTATCTTGCCATAGTTTTGCATGTGAATTATAGAAAATGCACAGAATTCCAAAGCCTATTTCAAAAATGCCTCATATTTAGCAGCTGTGTCTCTATTCAGACTGTATATTCTATGTTTAACTGCAGTCATTATTGTTTCCTTCTCAAACATGAGGCAACAGGATGTCTACATTGTAGGGAATCATCTCAAGCTCGTACTAAAAAGCAGGGTATAACATCCACAGAGCATTATTTAAACTTCCACCCTGGGGACTTGGGGTTCTACGTAGAATATTTCTCTTGGGAAACACATTTTTTAAAATGATATCGAATAAAATAGCCACTGCTATGGTAGCCAATATGAAGCACAAGCTCATGTGTGCAAAACTTACCCCACTGTTTTACATTTTATATCTTTGTCATCTTTACTGTTTAACTTTGAGTAAATGTTTCCTGCTGCTTCAGGGGGGTGGCCTACTCCCAGCCATCCTTGCCTGTTAATTCCCTTGTGCCAGTGTTGGGGTTTGAGTGGCTACACAGTGAATTAGATAAGGAAACTGGAGTAGCTGAAAACTATGTCTTTCAAACCTCTTACATGAGTAAAGTTATTTTTCAACCAGAGCAGTTCACTGGTCAAACTCATCATGTGGTTGTACAAATGCTTTTCATTCACACGAGGAAAGCAGCCAGAACAATAAGCAAAGAGGAAGAAGGAGACCAAGATCTCCTTTTTTTTTTTTTTCCCCCCCGAGAGGCCAGCAATGTGGTGAGTGAAAGTGGGTTATGCAAAAAAGTTTGATGGGGAGCCATCTCCTTCTCTGCCTGAGCTCTGTTGCTGGATGCACAGTACTCCTGCTTCTCTGATGCTAGCAAATGCCCATCGGCACTTGGCCCTGAAAGGAAGCAAGACTCCTGTAGACACACGGGACTATAAAGCTGTGGTGGGAATGGATCTCACCCATCTCCAGTGCCAAAGTTGTCCCTGTGCATAACTATAACCTTCATACTCCTAGTGCAATGCCATTTTCATCTCCATCCAGCCTGCCTGGCTACTGGCTTTGCCATATTCATCTCTGAGACTTGTTCATAGTTCTGGTTTGTCAAGGCATTGAAGAAGTTGCAAGTACTGGCCAAACCGTCTCTTATATGTGACATCAGTGGGAGTTAACAACTTTGGAATTTCACAAGATCACTATCTAACTATTGATTTTGCTGTTAACTTCTTATTCACTACTTCACTATGAAAAAGCCATAAATATCCATCTATCTTAGGTCCTATTTGGCCATTAAATGAAAGCCATCACCTTGTTAAATTTTCCTGTCTTCAAGTAAATAATGACAAAAAAACCCAATCAAAACTTAAAATATATAAACAGCCCTTTATAATTCTTTCTAGCATGCAAATTATTAATAAATATATTGCATTGGAATAAACACATTTGCATGGGGTTTGCATGGGTTCTGCATCATCTCCACACATTAACTGTTCAATTGACTTCCACTCTGAGATCAAATTTGTTCAAAGACAGAAATAGAATATTGTTCTGTAGGGTGATTTTTTAAAAAATAACCTGCAAAAGTGTAATGTTCTTATATTTTTCAGGTTTTAAAAAGAAAACGTAAAGATAAAATTTATGATTAAATTTGAGAGAGAAAACGATTTGGTAAATGCTGCTATGAAAACCTAGTGGTCATAGGAGAATGTAAAACATTCTTATCCATATTATGGAAGTGTCAGTTGCAAGAATAATATCAGGAATAAACTACTGGAGTGACTCATCTTTCAATATTTTGGCTTTGATAGTTCTTTCCATTTGAATTTTCCCTCATTTTGACTTCACTCATACAACCACTACCTCCCGTTGTATGATCACTTCACAAATATTAATACAATTAGTCTTATGACAATCAAGGGAGAAAAGGAAGAATTATCACCTTATAGGCATATGACACACAGAGGATTGATGATTTCCTAATTTTACACAAGGATCTTTTGACCCCAGGATTGACTCAGGTTTTCTGCATTCCAGTCCAGAAGAACATGGTTCTCACCCCTTCGCCCTCTGTAAAAGATACTTGCTTTTACACAGAGCCAATAAAAGGCTCATCATTTGTTATTCCAAAAAAGATAATGAAATTATTAATGCACTCTTGTACTGCAACACTTGAATTCCATCTGTTCTGGTTTGGCAGGCATTGGCTTATTTTTGAAATGTGATGGTCTTTATATCAGATTATAATTTATCACCTTTAATGTTATTCTCAGACACACTATTCAATATAGGATAAATAAATCAGCACTACTTCTATGTTCTGTTACATATACTGAAAAACACTTTTCCAAAAATTTTACAACTTTGAATTACTTCAATATTTCTTCTGAGAGTGAAGATACTAGGTTTTTTGCTTATCCACATTGCTCACAATCAAGTAATGTAATGACCCAGACAGAGCCTTTTTCATAATTAAACCTCTCTTTTCTTTACAGGTTTCTGGGAGGAGAACTTGAATTTAGAGAAATGATTGCAGATGGTGATATAAAGCTGTACTGAAGATGAATGGTAGTTGTGGCTTTCAGGTGAAACTCTCTATTTTATAAAGAGCCCTTGTAAGGTTTCCAGAACATTTTATCCATGAAAATAGAACTTAGCTAGGATTTAAGTCTTTTGTATACACTTGTGCTAGCTGCTTACAAAGAGGAGTTGCTCAGTGAATCTATTTCTGTAGTTAAGTATATATCTATATGGAGGTTTGGGGCTTTAAGGAACACACTTAAAAGACTTCTTGGGTTTGTTTCCACCTCCCCGCTTCCCTTCTGATATCTTTTGAGTAATGGGAAACATGAGACCTGTCAACTCCCAGAAGTAACAAGTGAGAATTTATTGTCCCTGGCTTTATATATAGCACGTCAGATAATTTAGAAGGAAGAAGTTCTTTTTCTTCTTCATCATATATAGTGAAATATATATGTTCAGATTTTAGAGTCAGATGTTTTTATCAGAGTATATTTTAAGGCAGATCATTAAGTACGCAATCATAGTTTCTGAGCTTTTAAGCAAAGATCAAAGCGGAAATCCTTGTTCACCTCCCACATTCTCCATTATGATGGAAGCTCAGACACTGCAATAGACAAGTTGCCACAATAGAAGAATCCTTTGCTCCTCTTTTTTATTTCAAGTCTCTGAACTCTGCGCAAAAAGCAGCAGAATGGTATCCTCAGGCTGTTAGGATCAATTGTATAAGATGTATATATTTCATACATATATCCTTACATCCATTGCACATACTGTTTTCAAAACAATCCTACAGACTTATTTTAATGCTTCACGCTTAAGCTATGAGTTTTCCAATAACCTTGATTGAGACCTAAATTAAAGCTCTCTGAAGCCAATGTATACCTCCATCAGTGGTCTGAGTGGAGTTGTTAAAAACATCTTTAATCCTACTTCAAATTTCTGGTCTTCTTTATCTCCCCTCCCCCCCCCCCTTTTTTTTTTTTTTTTCTTCTTCTCTTTCTTTTAATGATTCATATAAATTCAGAGATACTTTTACTGTCTCTTCATTCATTCAGGACTGCTTTACTGTCTGAAATGGGTAACTTCTGCCCTTCCTCCCCAGCATTGATAACTATCACATATATTAACTTGAAAAAATATGTAGAAAGAATCTGATTTATATTTCCAGAGGCAGTTATATAAAATTCTTAAGCTGGCTCTTAGGCTCCAGTTCAGCCATTAAATGATATAACTCAGTAGTTTCTTACTATGGAATTTACAAATTGACCCACTAGCTTCAGAGAGCTCTGAATTAGGCCCTTAGTAATTGGAATTTATTTCTGAATTTTTTAGTGTGTAGGGAGTTCCAAAGCACATTAGGTCCCTGCTGGAAAGAAGGCTCCTTACTATATTAGACATTTTAAAAGAGAAGCTCATATTGCTACTCATCCTGCAGTGATATATCGCAAGTAAGACTGAGTGCTTACCTGGAAATAACAAAAATATCATTTTGCCTTTCAAACCAAGCTCCAGTATTCTTGCCACAATGTACCACTATCATGTGTCAGGACAGCAGGCTGAATTTCAATGGACATAATATCCCCACTGAAAGTGATTACTTAAAAGAAAAACCTCAAAAGATTTCTCTAATGATTGAGGTTTGAGCTTTGTTAAAGTTTTGTACTAATCCTTAAAAAATGTCTGGAGGAATTATAAAGGACCTTTTGCAATTTCAATAACTCCAATTGACCCTTTGTGAAAGGGACATCATGGCATGTAGTCTTTTGAAAGGTCCCAATAAGATGTTATGATGTAGTAATTACATTCTGTTTAGAGACCAAGTCCTAGGGAGTATTTAAGTAAACAGGGTTTTTCATGTTATTATTTCCTGTTGTTGTTTTAATAAAAATTAAAAAAGGAAGCTAATTAATTTGTAACAGAAAGCCATTTTATTTTTCTTAACTTTATTAATTAAGTCACTTGTTCACATTCAAGATACTTTGGTCCTCATTGAAACAAACAGGAACAACTTAATTTGATTTCACTGGGCTTTGGGTCAGGACCCCAGTGGGTTACTGCAATTGTGTGGTCTGTGTTTCTTCCTTCTCCTTCATCACAGACTGCAATGGAACAGGAAAAGATTGTGTATAACAATAATCTATTGGACTCTCAATATAAATTTGGGATTGTCATTTCACTGAAAATTGTGCACATGGCAGTCAGTTTGCCACATTTTGTCTGGAAAAAAACAGTTTCATAAAAATGACATGAGACTTTAGCATGCAATTCAGGGAGGTTTGGCATATTGTAATATATTTAGAATTAGACATCTCTAGATATTACAGATCTTAAAACTCTTGTTTATGCTACCAAAGTAGGGATACCTACCTACCTCAGAGGTTCTCTTAAAGCTAGAAAGAACTGCCCATCTGAATAATGACAATCCTAGCCACTGAGATTCTTTGTCACCCACATTACAGGGGACGGGGAGTTATTTAGATTGCCGTGGTTTATGACCACCTCCCTGTGGTCAAAACTTTCTTACAGCCAAGAATCAAAATCCACCCTTTTCCCTCTTGAAGACATGAAATTCATTAGCATTAAAATCAACAACTGATTTAAAGCAAGAAATTTGGCTTTTTGAAACCGCTCAGACTACAAAATGCTGGAAATAGTAACAAAACATTGGAAAAGGAAAAACGTAGACTAACAACTCAAATGTGGTAGCAGTCCCATGACAAACTCCAGAACCACATAAGTTATTTTTGAAGTATATTAAAAATGTCATCAAACTGTTTCATGAAATACTGATTTAGTTGGCATTATACTGTACACCACATAATAGATAATACTTTAAGCTTCATTTCTGAAACAGCTATACAATATTTTCAGCCCACTTCTTTCTCAGCAAGTACACAAAGTGTCTCATTCTGTTGATAAAGCTGTTGTACAGCAGCATAGTCAACAGTCCTCAAAAGAAAACAATGTGGATTTTAATGGCAGAGGTTGTATAAAATTTTACTGCATTTTAATCAGTAAAGCTGCAAACCTACCATCTTGTGGGAGTCAAAATTAAATCTGGATCCAATCTTGTTCAAAACCGAGAGCTTTGAGCCCATATAGCACTCCTAATGTTCATTATGAGAAGCAACATTCAAATTTCCAGTTTAACATTACAGTTCAAATTTGCCAGGGGAAAAATTGAAACACAACCTCTGTATTTTCAAGGGAACACCAAGACAGATTATAACTTAGAGCAACTTATTTTGCTATTTTTTAAATTTTGTTCAGTCAAGCAGTAATGTGAAACATACTGTAATTATTATGACTAATCAATATTCTGTAATGATCTTGTTCAGAAAAGCTCCCAAGAAGAAACAGAAATCTCAGTTAGCTTATGCTGTGTAATAAAATGGTCAACTTAAGCAATGCATGCTATTTTTCATTTTCAGTCTTATAATAAAGCATTACTAACAAAGCATTAGTAAAGATTACATTACACTGCTTTCTGCAATTAGAGAACATACAATTCCCAGTTTTTATGCTTTTCACCACCCGACAAATTTTCTTCTAGCTAAGAAGGCTACACCATGGTGAAGTCTAAAGAGGCTTGTTGCACGCCTGCATGGAGGCCTTTACCTACCTATACTATTTCATGGGATGAAGCAAAGGAGAAGGCAATGGAGCTTAAATGGACCCTGCTTTGTATAATCTTTCTTTGTGCCTGTACTGAGTGCAGTGGTCCAGGTTTTGGTAGTGGCAGGGGCTATAAGGCAGCCTCTGTGAGGAGAGGCCAGGGCTGCCCTGTGCAGGACACAGTCGATTCCAGCTGGCTCCAACTGATCCACTGCAGGGCCCAGCTGAGCCCTTCAGCTAAGATGGTCTGGAAAAGCTCTGGAAAAATGTATTTAAGAAAGGGCAGAAAATGCTGGGCAGAGAGAGGATGAGGGGAAAAGCACTATAGTATAAAATACAAACTTCAATATCCTCATTGGAAGGGGGGAGGGGAGGGGAGGGGAGGGGAGGGGTGGGAAGGGAAGGGAAGGGAAGGGAAGGGAAGGGAAGGGAAGGGAAGGGAAGGGAAGGGAAGGGAAGGGAAGGGAAGGGAAGGGAAGGGAAGGGAAGGGAAGGGAAGGGAAGGGAAGGGAAGGGAAGGGAAGGGAAGGGAAGGGAAGGGAAGGGAAGGGAAGGGAAGGGAAGGGAAGGGAAGGGAAGGGAAGGGAGGCACATAAAGGCAAAATGAGGCACATAAAGGCAAAATTAGCATTAATAATTCAACAGAACTTTTTTCCATCTCTATGTCTGTTCATAAAGCCATCAATGAATACACTCTGCACAGCTTTGCTATATACATGATGCACAAAAGTATGCTGAGAGCTGATCTTCACAGGTCATGTTGATCACTTGCAATGAATAATGAGATGTATTTTTTGGTGTGTCTATAAATTCTACTTCCTTTACTTGAACACAGCAATAACATTCAGAGAAGGAACTGACTCGTAGTACACACTTTGAAATTAAAAAAGTCAGCAGACTATTAGCACGAAATAATTCCTTTAGAGGTATCTGCATACTATATTTCACTGAAGTATAGTACTTACAGATTTATTACCAATTCAGTACAACCTAAAGTGTATTTTCAGCCCCCCAAACAACAAACTAATGTCTTTTAGGTTTGATAGTAGCATTTCAAACCTCACAGTTTCCTTGCTTTATCAGTGTGAATAATAAAAGAACAAATAAGCTTCTCATCAGCCTTTCATTCCTGACTTGGTGGGTTTTTTCCTCATACTTATAGAAGAAGAAAGTCTTGCAGCAATGTAAGTACTGTGCATACGCCTTTGTTTTCGAGATTTGTTGCCTTAAAAATGTATTTTTTATTCTTAATCTGAAAAGCAGTTTCAGTGTTCAGTGGGTATGAAAATGATTCATAATGGAGAGGAAAACACTCTTGGGATATGAAGGGCTTCAGGGAAGAAATGTAATATACATACAAAAAGTAAATAAATTCCTCTCACTACCCTCTGATGTGAATTTTTGTAAATATCTACAACGTGTTCTGTCAATACTAATGTTCAGAACATGTATCAAGCATGTGACACGGAAAAGAATGAACCCAAGTAAAATTCATTAAAGAGTCTCTTTTTTAGCCTACACCAAGGAAAATCAAGCAATGACTTTCTCATTAACAGAGAAAGTAATTCTCATGTTGTTCTGATAGCTTATCATTCCAATGAGTGGTTTTGTGATCCTCTACAAAAAATAACCTTGCTAAACAGACTGGTTATAGATTCTTTTAAATTCTATTTCTAAGACAAAGAAATAACAGGAGCAGCATTGCAAATTATCTTTGCAGGTTCTACTATTCTCATGATAAGTCTCGTCACAACATCTAATGCATTTCCCATTGCAACATCTAACCATACAATGCTCATGCAAAATAAAGCTAAAAATGATGTGAATATAGAACACTTAATTCACATTAGTTTGCCACATTTGATTTAAAGAAACATTTTTTATATGATTCTATGGGGCTTCATAATCACTTAAATAGCACATAGTTGAGAAGTTTTATTTAATAATGACAGGACTAGACAGATTCTTAAGGTAATCTTTTGCTAAATTAATTCAGTATAGCAGGACCATATGCAAATACAGATTACTTCTGATGTTATGAGGGTCAGATACACTAGGTAGTGATGTGACATGACTTGACACTGAAAATCATATGCATGAATCTTAGGGCTTTCTCAAAGTTTCTAACTCCATGGTTACTATTAGGAAAGCATCCAAGAATTCACAAAGACTAACATTATAATATTATATGTGTTCTAGACATATAGGTACATATGTACTGCACACTGAAAATCAGTACATAACCAAATTTGCTTCTTTCATTATCCCCCCCTCTAGTTCCTCCTTAGTGTTTTTTAATGAAAAACACTAGAGGACATACAGTTGATAAAATGATATAAAATTCCTTATTTGTTTATTGCCTACATGAGATGCACAATAGAATATATGTCCAAGTATTGGGGATCTGTCACTTTGGTTTTTCATGTCTTGCACATACACATCAGGCTACAAAACTCTGTGAGTACAGAAACATAATTTAAAATTCCCCCAATACTAATCTTAGCAATTCCCACATTATAGGAACTGAGCATAACAAATGCTTTACCTTATCCTGAACTGTAGTCATAAGCAGACATTTTTTCTTATTTTATAATGTTAATTTGTTGGCAGCATTACAACCATTAGACTATTTTATTAGAGCTAAAAACACTGATAAATTAATGTATTATACTTTTAGAGCCTTTTTGCATTTTAGTGCAATTTTGAAATTTCTAATATTCCTGTTGTAAGACTGATTTTAGCCTGTACCAGCAAACTAAAACATGTGAAAAAAACAAAAGACTAAAACACGTCTGTTGATTTAATGGACTGGAGGTAATACATTTTCATATTAGTGTTGTTGATATCATGGGCTTTTTTACATCAATGTTCCATTCAAAGCCAATCATTCAACAGAAAAGTTATTTTAAATTTCGTACCTACAAACCTATTTAGTACTCCTCCTCATTCATCCCTTTAATAATCATTTGAATGATACCTATACTTCTGTAAAAATCCTTCTTTAAAATCCCATATCCTATGCTCACATTTTCTATATGCTTCCTGTTGGATATTACCTAATTTAAAATCAGGAAAGAAAAAACAATCATTCTGGCCATCACCTCTGCAGCTTTATACATCATAAGACCTCTGTGAGTCTTCAAAATTGGATTCTGTTTTATACTGCCCCCTGCACTAGTGTGCAACGAGTAGATAACTAATAACTGCATTAAAGGAAACAAATCTGTTCCCTGAACGCTCACATTTAGGCACTACATTTGCATTGCAGTATTTGATTTGCATATGCCTATTAGTTATATAGCTGTAGGTAAAATGGGCAAGTTAATACAGGTAGACAGGTATATCTGATTTTGAAAACCTGACTTAACACACAGGAAACACTTTGATGTCCACTAAAGACGTGTCACTCTGAGATTTCTTTTCCCACATTAGCTCTGCTAGAAGCCAAAACAAGAGTATAAAACACTACAGCAAAGAGCTACCATTTATTTGGAATGCAATGAAGGTTCCAATCTTTCAGCCCTGACTAAAGCTAAACTTGCATTTCTTTCAGTGAGTCATGATAACACAATTGGATCAGATAAAAGTAACATTGTTTCTGATTAGAGAGACAAAAAAAAGGTGCTCATTACAACAAGTTCCATATATGGGTAGTCAATATTGAGACACCTAAAAACACAAGCAACTCGTGAAGTGATAAGGAGAGTTTTTTCAGTGTTTCATTTCTATAATAGATTAGACAGTTCATAAGGATTTTTGTCATAAAGAAAATAAAACTATGCAATTTTGTAGAGCTGAATAAAAGGAGACAAAGGATAATATCAAGGTAATGAAATAGTAACACACAACGGTTTCTAGGGGATGAGTTTGTCTAGTTCCTGACTTTTTAAAATATATATTTCTCTGAATTCTTTTGACTTTTTGAGTATACAGTTTTGACAATAGCCATCTCCTTACAGAAGTGAGATCCGTCATTTTTGCTGAAAGACTTCTGCTTAGCAAAACTGAATTTTCACCTTCAAGGGCACTGTGAAATATTGCCATAGAGACCACCTATTTTTAGAAAGAACTATCAAACGTGCATCTAGAGCTCTGCACTTGCTTTTTCTTGATCTGCATAATGGGGAGAATAACATTTTAGAAGCCAGAAGGGAAGTATTGTTAATATTGAACATTGAGAGAAAAACAACAAAATTCAAAGTGGGAAGGGGGAAGGGTATAAAAAGTGGGAAAGAATAAAATGGAAGAGACATGTTCGTTTCATTGGGTTTTAATTTTAGTGGCAAGCTTTTTTCTTCTCACCAGTTTGGAAAATGTTAGTTTTTCCTCACGTGAAGAATTCTGATGTGCATAATTAAAGTTCAGCACATTCTAATTGCATAAATTGCAACCCTTCCCTTGAAGGAGATGAACACCAATACTACTCCTTGTATGTTTGAATAATAAACCAGTGAAATCTTTGCCACAATTTTCTGCTTTTGTTTACTTATTTATTTCTATTTTAGCATGTAATTCCTTGACTATAGACTTTTTCATCAGCTTTTCTGGCATCCATTCCACTGGAGCTTGGTGGAGGAAAGCCACAAAAGACTTAGCAAATATTAATAGGCAAACCTGTAGTGCTTGCAACCCCTGCAGTTTGGAACTAGCACAGCACGATTAATTAGAAACAGTTGGGCACTGCAATGAGCCTCTGTCTATATTGCCCTGGTTGGGTTAGCTCTCTGATATGAGGATTTTCTGTAGCTGAAAATCTCTTCTAAGCTGATTTGTGTAACTACTTTAGGTTGCTTTTGGAAGAAAAGTGGTTTTCTACCATGCCATAAAAGTGCAACTTTCTTTGTACACTTCCCCTTCTCCTGTAAACCAAGAACACCAACAAAGCCAAAAATAAATGGTGCACATGATAGAAAGATGAGGAAAAAACTGAGAAAGAAATTTCTTTTCACAATTTTGTTCACCTAACAGAACTATGACTTGTATTAGATGCCAACTATGCCTTATGATTGGTCTGAAGGCTAAGAGCTTTTTAAAGATGCATGGAAAAATGAATCAAATCCATCTGTTCTATCGTATATGTCTATTAAAGAAAAAGCCAAACCTTCCCCTTTCAAATTTTATATTTTTATCACCTACATATGTGGCATATTAACATCCATTTCTTGCTGGAGATAAATACATAAAAAGATAGACTGTTTTAGTGGCCCATAACAGCACAGACATGAATTACTATTAATGTAACTTAATGTTCATGGTCCAAAATAAATTCTAAATTATTATATTCAAAGCTGTCTTCACTTACTGTTGATTTTAACTACCATCATATGAATTGGCTTTTATTCTCTGGGATCATTCACACTTTTATTATACCTGTTCTCCTTTATGTAAAAATCCTTCTCATAGTAATTTTGAACTTCTTTACTGTCTCAATGAGTGTCATTAAATTCATATTCAGTAATGTGTTATTTGGAGTAAACAGAATATTAGGCTCCAGCTTCAGATATTCCTTGTTTCTCTACACATACTGTGTTCAACAAGATCAGATTTTTATCTTTATTTTATTCCTCCCCTGTTCCCACACATACTTTTTGTCCCTGAAGTCCAAAAGAAACAGTTTCAAAACCCGAAAAATTATAATGCATGTTTTTAACAATGAGCAATGTCACTGGAACAAACAATTTTTAAACTGATGAGTTAAGACCAGGAAGACTGTTTTTTTTCCAGATTAAATATAATTTGCCACAATTTGTATGCATATGTATTCCTCTTTTCCTTTTTTTTTTTTTTCTTTTTTAAATAGGATTTGATTTGCAGTGCCATGCTAGGGACTTGTTGTCCATGTCACACCTTGAACAGGCAGAGAACTTCACACCAGGCCGGTCCTGGTTGGCAGTGCCCACACAGCGGTAACAAGTTGCCTGAAGACCCCATCTCTGCAATGCAAATAGCTCTTGCGTGCAAAATCAGCTGCAGTTACACCAGGAGGAAAGTCAGCTCAAACACACCCTCAAACACGCATGTCAAGACTCAGATACACAAGGCGAAACTCACTGTAGGATGAAACTCATGGGAACATGAGGTTCCTTTGGGCTTACTTTAGTTTAGTACCAGAGGTATAACAAAGTCTTGTTTAAAAAACTGTTAGAATTCTGCTTTCTAAACGACACAAATGGAGATGGGGCACCTGGAACAGTTTTTCCACTGTTTCTCAGAATTTACTTTCTGAGTTTCTAATGTTTAATAGATTCATTCAATTCAATTGTCAAAGTGTGTCAGCCACAAAATTTCCTTAATAAAAATTAAACAGCATGTAGCCTTTGTTCCACTATCTATTTCTAGAGAAAAAAATAAGTCTCATGTTTGATAATGAAGTCACGAGGAAGTAACTTTTTTCTTCTGCCTTCTTTCTTTTTCTTTTTTAAAAAAATAATAATCATAGGCTTATATAAGAAATTACCCTGGAAAATACATAGCACATCAACACCTGTGGCAATGTCATTTATAAACCAGAACTCTAGGAGAGAACATAGTATTGCATTACCACTATTTATATATAAAAATGCTCATTAATATGAAATCATGAATTATGTTCTTTGGAAATTCAGCTGATAACATTTGCATTACAGAATGTGCATTACAGGAATTCATACTACAAAAGGAGAAGACAGGGACTAAAAAGGTTGGCAAATTATTCTCCATCTATGGATAAATCTGCTGATTGATATTTTGGGGAGGGTGAAAGACAACAGCATCTATCATACATAAAATTCTACAGCTTTTCATCTGAAACTTCACATTATCCCCCCACAAAAGAAAACTGAAAAACAGTATTCTGCAAAGGTTGATAACAATAACTCACACAAATGTCAATGGTGTTTCTGCTCAATGCTGATCTGACTTGCAATTGTGAGAAAAAGTTCCAATGGCACAGAGCTGTGAAACTGAAACACTGGTCATGAATGCAGTGATAAAAAAATAGCGAGGTTTTCTGCGGGGTGACAGAAAGGTACAAAGCTGAAAGAGCTTCTCAAGTGATAACACATCATATTCATAACAACACAATAATAATGCTAAAGATAAAACCTGAAAGAAACAACTGTTTTCTATGTAACACAAAGCTGCTGAACAAGAAACGCATAGGAAATTTATGCACAAAAAAAAATAAGCTGTAAGGTCAATGTGACAGAGCAATAAGATACTCTGAGTTCAGTGGAATTAGAAATATCCATTTCATGTATTTTAGTGTGTGTTTTTTAATGTCCTAAATTCAGCATTTAATGTGGTGACCACTGGTAGGTATACATAATTTTTATTGGAGAGATTATTAAAAATGTGCATTTAAGTGTACCCTCTCTAGTAATGATATTGTGTGTAATGTAATGTTTATTTTGGGAGATTACATCTTGAGCTCATGTGGGGCTATGCTGAAATATATGGGGCTGGGCTGGGCAGGATGAACACACTGCCAAATTCATAACTCTTTATGTGGAAAATGAGACAAACCCAGCAGACTGGGTTTTTGCCTATGGCAAATAATCATTTATCATGAAGGAGTTTTGTGAAAAATGATCCTTCAGTTTGCCTTAGTGCACATGGAGTACTTTGTGCTTTCCAAACACACTCTGTTTAGCTCTAATGCTTACACTGAAATGATCATTTCTTTCTCTTTCAGTATAATTTTCACCTGCATTCATTGTTCTGTGATTAGAGACAGGAACAAATACAATGTAAATCATACCAATCCCACTGCATTAAGCATACTGTGCAATAATAATAATAAAAAGAGATAAATGGAAACAGGAACTGCAAAACTTTGTAAAGTCATTTGATCTATGTGCCTAGGAAGGATCATTGGTGCTTAAATCATACTCAAAGATAATTTTTTTAATGAAAGTTCTCAGTAGAGCTCCACACTCTGAGTGACTCATCCCACATGTTGGTAGGAATTTGCCAGTGTGGTGAATATGTTTTCTTGTTTGCTGGGATTATTCAGTATTTGGAACTATCATTTTGTACTGAAAGCTTCTCTGGATAAAGATTTTCTCTTACTTCCCAAGAGTACCAACAAAGCTTTCACTTAAAACATTTTATCTCTACAAGAAGATGCTGCCACTACGGTTCCCCACCACCAGCAGTTCTTCTTGTGCCTTTTGTAGCCTATAGGTAATAGTAACAAATTTTATGGTCTTTGGAAGTAATGTAAGAAGAAGCTATTACCCTCATTCTGTATCGTGTGCTCTTTTTCCCCATATCTGAAACCTTTATACAGTTGACTTAGTCATATCACATGGGGACTATCCACCTCTCTTTAAATAGAAAACCTGAACAATTCATTTCTTTCATGACTGAGCGCAATTATGAAGGCACCAGAAAGAAAATCAGATAGTACATGTTTAGGCCTCAGATATAAAATAGATCAAAGTAATTTAACCATTCCACGTTTCAAACCAAATAGCATTCAACTATTTGATGCTGCCTTCATGAGAAATCACTGGACTAGTGATATTCTCTGATAAAACCTTTATTTCATCTCCCAGCCTATTTAAAAGCCTCACAAGGAATAATCTCATATAGCCCCACTGAGTTCATGACACTCCATCAGATTTACACAGAGGAGAATCTATGTTGGCCACAATTTTGTGGTAACATTGTCTACAGTTTGAAGACCAAAGCTATGAAAATTTCTAAGCATTCCAAAATTTTATCAGGCTTCACAAAGCATATTGAGTTGGGATATCATCTAGCTTTTGATATTGCACACAATATAAGGAAGGAGCTTATTTACGTATCCTACCCGTCACATCTGAGGGTCTTGAATCAAGACCTCTCTTAGTAGCCAGTAACAGTGTTTACATGGCTATATACATGTTTACAATATGTAGAAAAAACTACGGTCAGTCTTGTCTTATATTAACCTACCTTAAGGTGATTGCTGACCACCATCTGTTCAAATACTAGGACTCACATCGACAGAATTTCTTTCATTTGCTTTGATGGAAGAAGGAATTGGCCTCCAAGAAGAAATAAAGGATGTTCAAGGTAAATTCTGAAGAAAAAGAATTCCATACAAGAAGGTAGAATTTTGTCTCAATTTACTAATTAATCCTGTAATGCAGACCTTCAACATGAACCACCTGGAGCAAAGAGGTAGAGTTTTCTGCACTAAGATTTCATTTAAGGTACATGAGACAAATGCAGGACAACATAAGACCCCACAAAAATTCATATTACTGGCAGAATAAGGTGGAAAAAAAAAAAAACCAACCAACAGTTGTTTGACAATTGAAACACGATTCCCTAGAGATACTTCTTCATATGGAAAATCCCTTGAATTTCTACCCCACACTTTATACCCAGCCCTCTGTGACTGCCCAGAGCTGAAACTAAATATGCCACCTTAACAAATCAAACAAGAAATATGATGTTAAAAGTGATTAATACTACCCACACAGACCACTATGCTACATATTAGTTTTACTCAATGGCTCTATTACTCTAAATATTGCTGTAGTACTTTCAATTTGTATAAAATTATTTTTCCTTTAATATCCAATGTAAGACTATCAATAAAGCGTCAGTCACTGGCATGGTGATTTGTACTAGATTATATAAATGAAACTTTTCTCTTTATCCCTCTTTTTTTGTTTTGTTTTTGTTTTAATGTTCTGTGTGAGATGTGTGTTTACACAGAGGAATGTGTGTGCACTCCTGTAATATGCAGGGAGGGAGACAATCTTGCTAGCAGCTGACAAAGACCCAAAGAAGATTCATCATATACACAGGCTCCATAGATGGGGATGTCACCTATGATCTGATACATTTTATGGGATGAACACTGACAATGATATAGTCAAGCTCCTAAGGTTACGTCGGTTCTTCAAATGTGATGACCATTTTTGTATTCCTACTGGCAAGACAGCTAAAAATTCTCAGATATTTCTTTTTTTTTTTATTCCAGTAACAGCTGGCGCTTTCTCTCCTCAGTGTTGTATGTTCAGTTGTTTATTGTTACTGCTAAACAAACAAACAAAAAGAGTGCCAACAGAAAAAAAAGAATATAATGTTTGATATTAAGTACTGCAAATAGGGAATTATCCCAGTAGGGTAGTGTTGAAACAGCACATTTCAGATGTAACCATAAGAATAAGCTGACAAACCACAGGAGTTCTACATATGAGAACACAAATGTTATTTTTATATATGTATGCATGTTTACATGTGTATATATAGACGAGAGAGACCTTATTTAGAGTAATTATCACAGATATGGAAATAATTTTTTTATGAAGCTATAGTACGTGCTAAAAGAAGTGCTAGTTTTCTTCCCATCCATTCTTATAAAGAGAATTTTTATTTAAAAATCCTAGGGTTTTACCAGGCTGACTGCACATTTGTCCCTCATATTTACATGTACATTGTGGCTTCCCATGCACTTTTACTACTGTGATTTTTGAATCCTCATACAATCTGTCAAAGCAGAATCACTTTCCATAAGAGCACTCAGCGGTGACTGTCTTCTGGCAACTGTGACCTCTGACTACCAAGCAGCTTCAGTGACACACTGCCATGACTGGGGCTCTGTTTCACAGCATGCCCCAGCATGCTCCTTCCAGGCAGTTTGATGCTGAAGCTGTTTGCAGAAGTGATTTTTTTTTTTCTTTTCTTTGAAATGAGAAAAAGGTTTTAGACTTTCACCTCTCCTGAAAGTGGATGACACACATTTGGCCAACCACCTTGTAAAAACCTGAAATCGTAGATTCACACATTACAGAAATCAAAACAGCCAAAGTGGAAGACAAGATAGTTTAATTTGGAATTAATTTTCAAAAGAGTGGCATAAATGGAAGACTCACTTGAGGATGTGATTTCATATATTGAGTGTGATGAGTGGAAATTAAAAGCGACAAGAACATATTTGAGATGTGCACAAAGTAAGGGATTGTCCAGGAGAATGGAAAGCAAGTGGGTGTTTTAGACTGGCATTTTTATAGTGGATATATAAAGTAGGGAAGAGTGCAAGTACTGCTAAGGCAGCAATCATGGAGAGTGAGACAAGAAGAACTCATAAGGAAACATTTGGGGACATCACAATGGACTTAAGACAGGAGGAGGTGATCTTACATTGTCAATCATGGAAAAGTGCATGAACGGAAAGCAGGAACAAAAGCATGACAAGACAGTAATCACAGCTTCAAGATAAAGACCTGAGTTTTTATGATCATAAATGTTCATTGATACAGGGAAATGATCACCTGCTCTACAACTTATAGTAACTTATAGTAACTTATAGCAACTTATAATGATTTCTGAATATTGCTTAATAATCCTGCTTGCCTTGACTGTTCTGTGGAAACTTACCATGGACTGCTGTGTTTGTCAAAACAAAGCAGTTTTCTGTGAAAACTTACCAAGAACTACTGTGTTTGTCAAAAACAAGAGACATGTCCTTGGGAAGCAGATGTGTTCTAACAAGCTGAGTCTTTGCAGAGTACAGATAGCCATGTATGGACAGTAGAAACTAGTGTGCTACTGCTTTTAGATAAGACAGAGGGAGTAAACTGGCTGGGACAACTCTTGTTGTTCAAGAAATTATTTAGAAGAATCTGCACATGCTCCGAGGAACGGGGTGAAAAGTAGAAGATGAGGAAGACTGTGAGCCTTCCTGCAGAAGACCCCTGAGGACAACCACCAGGAGGCAACGTGCAGGTGTAAAGATAACATAAACTGATGACGCAAGCCTTTTGAACTAACTCCACTTTATCAATAGGTATGTATTGTGTGACTCCATGAGTATGTATACCTACACTCTATACTCTATAAATTTCTGGTAAAATGTGTTGTTGGTGTGCAAGCTTTGTGGAGAAATCCCCTTGCACCCCAGCACTGGAATAAACATACCTGCTTTATAACTCTCTCCGAGTTGTAGAGTTTGTTTCTGTGCATCAATCTGGCGACCCAGATGGGACCCTCTCTGTCTGGCTGCAGGACTGGCTGAGAGGGGGATGTTCTAGGCACGCCCCGACGTTTCTTTCTCGGAGAACCTCCCTTTCATCATCTTTTTGGGGGAAACTTTCAAACTATGTCAGACCACGGGCATCTCCTATCTAGAATCAAGTACTATGAATAATGCACTGGCACAGAGAAGGTGTTCGAGACTGTATGTGACTTTAGATCAAAAATCTTTCGTGCTGTAAGAAAAGGATTGCATCTGCATTGTATACCAGAAGCTGCAATTATGCAGATGGCACAATTCAATCCATTATCCTTAGAGCCCTTCATATAGGGTTTGCAATATAGAGTTTCTCTATGAAGATCAATGTGACAGTGAGTTATCACCAGATACACTGCACAGAACATCAAATTGTACAATACAGATACTGTGTTCTTCATAGAACAATAGTTGCACTTTGTTCTTAAAATATCCTGGAAAATGCACACTGCTGCTAGAAGGTGCTGCTAAAAATTCACAGATGTTTTTTCTTGGACTGTCCTCTAAAATGTGCAAATTCGGGGCAAACATTAATGGATGCTGTACCTCCTGTAAAGGCTAATCTGAAGGATTACCAGATGTTGCTTATTTCAAAGGGACTCTGTGATTCAGACAAGACCCCAGTAGAATGTTATGTAAATGAGTTATTAAGAAAACAGACACTAAAATGAATGACAGGAATGCGGGGGAAAAAAACCCAACAAACATTTTCAGAGCGATAATTTGTCGTGGTTTAACCCCAGCCAGCAACTAAACAGCACACAGCCAGTAAAACTCATGGGTTGAGATAAGAGCAGTTTAATAACTAAAATAAAATATAACAACAACAATAATAAAATATAATAAAATTAATAATAATTATAATAAAAGTAATATAATAAAAAAGAGAGGCATAAACCCCAAGAAAAGACAAGTGATGCACAATGCAGTTGCTCACCACCTGCTGACCGATGCCTGAGCAGCGATCCACATCTCCTGGCCAACTCCTCCCGGTTTATGTATGTCCTATGGTATGGAATATCCCTTTGCCCAGTCCAGGTCAGCTCTCCTGGCCATTCTCCCTCCCAGCTTCTGGTGCACCTGCTCACTGGCAGAGCATGGGAAACTGAAAAATCCTTAATTTAGGATAAGTGCTACTTAGCAACAACTAAAACATCAGTGTGTTATCAACGTTATTCTCGCACTGCATCCAAAACACAGCACTGTACCAGCTGCTAGGAAGAAAATTAACTCTATCCCAGCTGAAACCAGGACATAATTCTAGGTTTGTATTGCATCTGGGATTAAAGATGAAACTGCTTTAGTAACAGATTTTCAGTGAAAATCTCATTCTAGGTTAGGGGTTTCATATTTAAAATCTCATCTCAACTCAAAAACTGAGTCCAAAAACTAAACCTAGCCTCGCTCTCCAGTTTGTGTTGAAAGACAGCAACTCAACTCAGCAGTTCAAATGCAGTGTTTTGTTGCAGGGGCATGGCTGTTGGGGAATGGGTTTTCAGAAGAAAAACAACGGACTAGTGGAAGAAAAATGAAGGCTTAACACACTGCCTTGGCAGCTTGATTAGCCATGAGATCTTGAGCAGTAATCAATTGCTGCTTTGTAATGATTCTTATTAGTACCTCATTTAGGTTCCAGTCTCACTCAAAACTAATAGGATGCAAATTTACCTGTTACTTTTTAATATGCAACTATAACTGTGCAAAACACTGTTTCCTTTTACCTTGTTTAATTATATTAGATTAAAGTTATAAGCTGTTTTCAATTCTGCATGAGCAGAAATATACCAATCTGTGAGTTAAGCAAATGCTTAAACATCTAATTGAATAATTTTTTGGGAAAAAGAGCCAGGACAGTGAAAGAGGGACTTCCTCATTAACAGGGTTCTCATAGTTAGAGAATTGATATCTTCTAACTGAATTAAGAGTTAAATTCATCCAACCAGACTGGTTTTGCTCCAGAACAAAGGAGGTAAATGATTAGGAAAACAAGATCAGGAGTACTGTAGTTTGAATTTGGCAATTGGAACTAAATGTCACCTGAGCTGGTGGTCAGACAAAGAGCTTAATTTGCAAATTTGATTTAGTCTTCAGTTGAGGAGGAAGACATTTCTGGGGCATTAGAAACAGCCACAAGTGGGTTGGCGAAAGTGAAGACTGACTGCTCCCTAGAAAGATTAAATCCTTTAACGCAGAGGAAAAAATTCTAGCAAAAGTTTCTTCCTGTTTATTTGTCCAGATGTTTAGCAGTCTTACTACTGTTACCTTAAATTCTTCATCTTTTTCTGCTCTCTCCTTCTCCAGAAAAGTATAATCTTTTGAACTTACAGATTCAAGTGTATTTAGGGATGTTCCTGATTTTTAGTACCTATACACTAAAGAAAGTTACAATTGCTTATTTCCCAATTTCCCAACCTCAGTTCTCCTTTAATTCCTAAGGGTTATCAAAATTTTTAAATGTAAGTCAAACCACTGACAGCTTACCATCATTACTAATGTACCTTCCCATTAGAAATTACTAAAAATAGAGCCTATATGGAAAAAGGAAAATACACATTTATGATTTCAAAACACCAGGTCAGTGCTGCTTCTGAATGTCACCTGGAAAATGTGAAGGGCGTATGTTGCTGGACAAAGATTACTGAAAACAGGTGAGGAAGTGAAAAAGAGCAGATGACTGAGTCAGAGATAAAGTAGGTATGCTAGCATCTGTTAACCTCATAAGGCTAAAGCACCAACATACTATTTCTAAAGAAAATTAACATGACATAATAAACCATCTGCTTAATGAGAAGACTAAATGCAGTCTTTCACCATTTAAAACAAAAAAATTATAAGCAAGGTGAAAGAGCAGGAAAGCTGGTGGTGGAATCTAAATCTGTAAGATATGCAAATAAGCAATTTATTAAACACAATTTATAACTACATAGAAAAAGCAAATGAATTCCACAGATTTTATGGAGCTATCCATATACATAACTGTAACATTCATATTTACAATTATCTCAGGCATCTGCTAAAAAACTTATCTTTTCAAAGGTAATGAACCCTAAAAAAATGAAAAAGAGGAATCTGTTTTCTTGTAAGAAATAAACAGGCCATTAAGTAATTAAATATAGACACTGGTTTGACTGTGGGGATTTTATAAACTATTCTGTGATCATCCAATTCTGGTACTAAAAGTAGCATTTCGGGAAGCAAAGAAAAAAACACATCTGCAGACTACTTAATAGAAAAGGCCACAATACTTATAAACAGAAACTGTCTCCTTAGCTAAAAAAAAAACCCCAAAAAAGCCAAAATATTGAGCATGTAGAGGACAATGTATTCATTACGTTGGGCTTAGCAAGACCAGGGTTTCGCAGGGGGACTGTGAGCATGCACACCACATACACATGAGGAGTACATAAATGTTTTGCAGTTCAACCTACTCTTGCATTGCATCTCTTTACAGAGAGAAGGGGGCTGGCAGAGGAAGATGGAAGTTAAGTAACAAGAATGATATAATTTTGGTCCAGGTTTCAATATCTGTGATTTAACATCTATAAGACATTCTGCCTCAGAGAATACTTCTGAATCTATGAGAAAAAAGGCTTCGTGTTTCCTTTTAATTTATGATTTATATCTTTTAGAACATATTCATTAGAGCTGTCCTAAGCCATTTATTTCTCATGTGCAAAGGGCAGTAAAAGACAGGAAAAAAATGCTAAATTATCTATTTTTTTTAATTAAAAAAAAAACCAAAAAATTGCCTTCCATTTTTTTTTTTTTTAAATAAAGTATCAAATGGAAAATGTGGGCTCCTCTCTCTGACCTCAATGTATTCGTTGAATTTAATGTAACTTCATGAACTGAACACTTGCTGAACTTGTTCACTGACATCTTGTCAAGTTATACTTCTTACAGGGCTTTTATATTAAGTTGGATCATTTACTGAGAAAGTAGCACACTTCTTGTAGCATTTTCTGATCTTTCCTCCCCCAACTAAATCCCCACCTCTGTCAAGATGCTGAGTTGCACCACACTAGCTTCTATTATGTGAACTCTTTTTGTAGGTATGTTTTATAATGACTTTTATAAAGTCAGTCCATTTTTCCTGAGCTGCTGTGCATTAGAGGTTACACATGCCTCACTGACTTTCATTCTTCTGAAAAAATATTTAACCAGCATTAGTTCTATTCTGATATATGATTAATTCTTAAATTTAAATATGTATACAAATATTTGTCCACAAGTACTTACTACTGCAAATGAGGAACTTTTCAAGTAAAAGTAGTCAAAATAAAGATTATTTGTTACCACCACATATCTAGCTGCAGATAGCTGAATTATTTGAATGAAATTAAAGTTTATACAAAAGTATTATAAATATCAGTTGCTTATTTGTTTTTAATGGTCAACATGGTTCTTGTATTTCAGGTGTCCCTTGGCATAAAAATAATGAAGATTTACTGTTTGTTTGATGGATATGATGTGATGCAATTCAGTAACAACTTCTTCTTATCTAGAAAAGCACTTGAACAACAGTCTTAATTTGAAGCATTTTAGCAACTGTCATTGATTTCAGCAAGACTACTTATGTGCTTAAGATTACAAGTGGTATTAAGAACTGATAAACTGCTAACTTTTGCTGATTTTTTTTCTTCACAGAAAACCAAACCAAAATGCATGTTCTGCCTCAAACTACATGAACTGGTTTCAAAATTTGGAACTCCTGCTATTGCTTCTAATTGACACACCAAAAAAAAAAAAAAAAAAAAAATCAGAAGAATATATAGAAAACCTACAGCTTGCCTAAGAGTTATCACTGTGCTGAACCACCGTTACGCCATATGATAGAGTTCAGCTCTTCCTAAATTAAACTTCTGTCAGTGACAGGTCATAAAGAAGGCAGAATCCTTTGATTCCTCTGTAATACAGGAAAAGAAACCTGCAATTCCCTGTCCTTCTTATTGATACCTCTTTAAGCTGTTTGTATAAATTGACATTTGACTGAATTCCATGTTAGCTGAAAAACATGTCAGCTGAAAAACAGGGCTGAATCAAAAGCACTAAAACTCTCTTTGTTAACATTTGCTTGTATAATAAACCATTTACTTATCATGCCAGAACAGTTCACCTATGGCTTTTCCCATTCCCTGTATATTTACTGGTCTGCATGTAGATTACGTAGGAACATTTTCATGTCCTATTCACAAGAGGACAATATACTGTAGCAATTTCTGTATCTAATGATTACAGTAGGTGTACCATTATTATGTCCTTAGTTCCCAAGCCTCCCTCTGGCCTTTTTAAAAGCTGCTGTTGCTAGTAACCCAAACTCTCTTATGCATTACTGGAAAGGAACGATGAGAAGTCAAGGTAGATTTTTTTAATGCTGCTACAAAATGAAAGAAAGCTCAAAGGAAAAAAACAAACAATGAGAATCCAAGTCCCATTAATAGCCAAACAATTTTCATCATAAAGATAGTGAAAGTCTGCAAAAACAATGCAGTCTCTTTCTCAAAGAGCTATTTTAAAGGGAGTTTAATTAAAACCTGTCTGATGTGCTCTACTTTGAGCACAGCTTTGACTTGTTTCAACTTTAGTGGCACAGCATTCATTTATGGCACAACTTTTTAGAGAGGATTAGCTCAAAATGACATGGTGAAATCTATTATAATAGTGCTCTTGCAGAGAGACACAGAAATTTCAGACCAAAGCTCCTTCCATGGTGATCTTGTTACCCTTTCAAAGTCTATGAGCGTTAGCTCAAGCAGACAGCTAAGTTACCTGCTTAAAACAGACAGGGGAACTGAAAACTATTCTTCATGGTTGAAATGCTCATTACTGCACACAAAAATGCCTTACCTAATGTTTTGTTCAGTATCCCTACTACCATCTGTTTGGACTACAGCTTGCAGATTTATGTGTTAAAGAACTCTTGCCAGACTCCCTTGTTTCCTTGCTGAACACAACCCTCGCCATTATTTAAAGAGGCACCAAATAAATAAATAAAAGAACACAACTTTTCAGTAAATGATATTTGGGGAAAGGCAGAACATGTATTTGCAATGAAAGAAAATTATTCAATGTATTAAATGTGATATATGTTTGAGTAGAATCGTTCCACTGATTGCATTGTGGCAAAAAAACCTGCTTCCAAAACACCGAGGAAAAGGCAAAGATTACTTGTTACTGCACTGCTAAAGAGTCACTGGAGCGTATAAAAGTAGCCTAACATCTGAAGTGGCACACTATCATGCTTAGTGTGCCATATTTTCTCCTTATACGTTAAAAATATATTTGTCAGAGTTGCCCTTGACTTCATGAAAATATAGTTTCAGTTTTCCCTATCATTTTGTAACAAAGATGCAAGCAAACTGGGGACAAATTTATTAGTTAATATAAAGAAATATTTAAACTATAAATCTGTCATGATTCAGATATGTAAATTCACTCCTTCCCATATTCTCCCATTTCGCCCATAATCCATAGCTTTTCTGAGCTTGTCAAATCATCCTTTTGTCCTCTAAAGTATTCTGGAACAATGTCTTCTGATGACAGTGACATTTAGTGATGACAGTAAAGCTGATAAACTGATTATTGGATTACTATAATTTCCTATTCTCCTCCCCCACTTCTATAAACCTGGAATAAAGAAAGTCTACTACCTGTGCTGCATTAAGTAGTCCTTTTAGCCTTCCCTGTAATACTAGTCTCAGTAAAACTGAGCCATCTGCAGACTGAAGAAAAATGACGCTACTGTGAACTGTTTCTTCTTGTCCATATAAAAGTACACTCATGTCTACATTATATCAAGGAAAACATTGTGCTGCTAATATCGTATTTCATGAGCAACAGATTCAAAGCTGATTCTGCTATTTATAATGTACATGTTGGTTGTCAAGGAAAAGACTCTTAATGCTGAAATGGCATGGCATGGCATGGCATGGCATGGCATGGCATGGCATGGCATGGCATGGCATGGCATGGCATGGCATAGAATAGAATAGAATAGAATAGAATAGAATAGAATAGAATAGAATAGAATAGAATAGAATAGAATAGAATAGAATAGAATAGAATAGAATAGAATAGAATAGAATATTTCAGGTGGAAGGGACCAACAACGATCATGTAGTCCAACTGTCTCATCACTTCAGCATGTTATTAAGGGCATTCTCCAAATGCCTCTTAAACATTGACAGGCTCGGGGCATCAACTACCTCTCTAGGAATCCTGCTACAGTCTTTGACCACCCTCTTGGTAAAGAAATAGTTCCTAACATCCACTCTGAACCTCTTCTGGTGCAGCTTTGAACCATTCCCACATGTCCTATCACTGGATACAAGGGAGAAGAGATCAGCACATCCCTCTCCACTTCCCCTCCTCAGAAAGCTGTAGACAGCAATGAGGTCACCCCTCAGCCTCCTTCCTTCAAACTAGACAAACCTGGAGTGCTCAGTCGCTCCTCATAGAACATGCCTTCCAGTCCTTCCACGAGTTTTGTTGCCCTCCTCTGGACACATTCAAGTACCTTAACATCCTTCTTAAATCATGGGGCCCAGAACTGCACACAATACTCAAGGTGAGGCCGCACCAATGCTGAACACAGCTCTTTTGACCAGCTGGGTGACCATACTGTGATGCACCCCAGGACGTGGTTTGCCCTCTTGGCTGCCAGGGCACACTGCTGACTCATAGCCTGCTGTTGACCAGCATCCCCAGATCCCTTTCTGCAGGCCTGCTTTCCAGTCACTCCTCTCCCAGTGTATGCTTGTGTCTGGCATACTTTCCACTAGCTAGTCTTTTCTCCAAAAACCTTCTGTGTACCAGTGAAGACTGAAATCTCTTGCACCTTTACTGCAACTGCTTATCTTCATATCTTTGACAAACATTCTTAAAACAGATAAAGCAATATGCAAGCCAACTACTCTTGATTTCTGCCTGCAGACTGTTAGTTTCATATTTGCAAATGTTCCCTTTTTTCTTCTACTAAGCTTAAGTTTATTTTGTTCATAGTGAATTAAGTACAGTATGTTGCAATCCAAGTTTTAAAGTCAAGTTAAAATGTGGTAAAAAGAACTGCTTGAGAAGGCGTATCTTACCATGTTTCTAATAATTGGGTAAATATTACTTACTTTTCATTAGGGAAATGCGGGCAGAAGGAGAATCTGACTCACCCAGAGTAGTCTGCAAGTCACTATATCATCTAGGAACAGAACAAATTAATCCTAACTCCCTGTTGTTTCCAATCTACTATATAACATGCAGGTTAAGATGTACTTTTTAAGTACTTGATTAATGAGTTCATATGCAGGAGGACTTAATCAAATCTTCCCTTTCTCCATCTGGGTGAAGCTCCTTATGCTTTGGCTAAGTGAACGTTCTTCCTCCATGGAGCATGGAGGAGGAGGGTGAGAAAAAAGCTGCAGCATTGTCATTGTTCTCTCATGCATCAGAAGACAGTGTTTCTCATGAGCAGTTCTAGGCACCTGACTCCACAGTGTTCTTGGTTGGTCTGTATCTATGCTTTCTAATGAAAGCACATCAATTTCTATCAGCTACTAGTCCAGTCCATGAGTTTAAATAGAAAAAAGTCTTCTTCACCTGCTCATGATAAGAATCCTAATTAGTATGAGATCTCTGTGTAATGGGATGTCAGTTATGGACTCATGAACGTTAAGACTACATTTATTGTCTTCTGTGGAAGCAGATCAAGACCTTCATTAGAAAAGAAGATCCTATTTTACTCTTTGACACCTTTAACTCTTGTTTCTGTAGCACTATTGACTTTAGTAGAATAAGATACAGCTAAGTATAAGTCAGAATATTAAATCTGGTTCTTATTTAATATGTCTCTGAGATGTTCTAGCTATACACTTTAGCAGTTCCTCTATTTAAAAAATGCTATAAAATTTTATTATGTCATTTTGATCAATTTTGCACTTAGGAAATAATAGTAGATGTTCTTCTTTCTCAGTAGAACAAAACCAGAAGTGTAACGTTAACTTCCCCTGGCAAAGGTGAATCATCAGGATGTGTCCATCTGAGAGAGCATCCAACAGTCAAAACTGCAAATAGCTTTTAATATATACTCCAGGCTCTGCAAAAAATGGAGACAGTATTCCATTCCTGTAATCTTCTCTCCTGTGTGCACTGTGTCCCATCATCTCACTTCAGCTTTCTGGAATTTGTGTTACTTTACATTTCCAACTTGCAAGTTTCCCCTTTTCTAATAAAATATCAATGCTGATAACTTTTTTCCCCAAGACCCTTTGCTCTTGGCAAATAATAGGAATGTATTCTGTTTCTCAAAACTTGGATCTGTGTGTCACAAAAAAACTCACATATTTAACCTCTATTTCCCTATTTATACAAAATATAACTGATCCTGTCATGAAAGACAATGCAAACTCACAAACATGAGTGAAACCTTAAATGACTTTTTACTACTGCTTTTATACATCCATGAAAATGTAAAAATCTTGCTCCTATATAAAAATTATACCTCACTTCTCAAGTCCCTTCTTCCCTTCCCCTTGCATATGCACAATTTTTCAGCAGTTTTTAGTATTCCACATTTCATAACCAATATACAGAGAATTTTGCTTTCTGAGAATTGTGCTGTTCCTTGAGTGAATCAGACTGCTTTTCTAAATACTGGAAGATCCTCCGTTAATTCTTGTAAACATGATGTTTTCTATCGACTTTATATCCTCCAACCAAGGCAGACTGACTCTTAATGTGTGTTGTCCTGTGTTTCCTTCCCTCTCTCTGTCTAATAGATTGACACATATAAATAAATGACAACTTCTGTGATGCCTATAACTGTGCAAAATAACATTCTCAGATGTACTGCCAGACGTATTACTTTATTGTAAAAGAAAAAAAAAAAGCTGCAATCTTGCAGCTACTTTGTGAAAAGTGACTAAAATGAAAACAAAGCTGTTCTGGTGGTATTTGTGCCCTTTTTTCATTTAATTCTTTAGAGCATTCATTCACAGCATCAGACACTGGATTAAGGCCTCAAAATTTATCTCTAGACAATCCAATGGATGTTAACAGCACTTGAATAAAATAAAAATAAAACCCGCCATAACACAGAGACTCAGGGGGTCTAAGAATACAACTAAATTATAATCAAATAACATTTTTTTTACCACAAGCATACCAAGCTCTTCAAAAATGTCTGAAGATGTGAAAACATCCTGAGAAGGGTAGACCTATCATTCCTGTTTAGAGAATAGAGAATCTGAACAAGAAAGAAAATCAGATCCTCCATCCAGCTACCATTTGCTATGTGACTTTGCCAACTGAATGTTGTACAAAGTGCAAAATGACTGAATATCCAAACTTTCTGAAGCTGAAGTACCAGAAATTGAGATGGGAACGGCTGGGGAAGAAAAGGTAGATTAATCTTTTTTTTATACTTGTGCATACACACCATGTTCCTGCTCTCCAATGGATGACAGCATATGGATCGCTATTCTAGTAGTCTGAGATGACTGAGTTCATAGCTAAGGAAGCAAGTAGCCTTCTCCATGCCTGTCTCAGTCCACTACTACTCAGTACCACTAATTTTGAAGGTCTTCTATTAACTCTTGCAGAAAAGGCTTTATACTGGTAACCTAGGCGTTGAATGATTATGCTTTCATAGAAAAGGTATAGAATTCATTAATCTAAACGGGGGAAAGAAAAGGAAAAACAAACAAACAACAAAAAGCAAAAATACAAAAATACAAAGAATTGCAAGTAAAAAGATTAGTATAGATAGAGCCATGTCCCGGTCATCTTTTGTAATATTCAACTAGCACTTTTCTCGAACAAACAGCACACTAGGGGAGTGGGTGCTTCAGACAGCCTGCTGTAGGTTTTCTACATATGGGTAAATTTGCACATCAGAAAAAACAGCAACAAACATTAAAAATAAATGTTTAAATGAAGTAAAATATTTCCCTGAATGCAGTGTTGCATTTTATTTCTGAATTGCAAATTTTACTCCTACCTCAAAGTATAATATAAGAGCCTGACAGACATGTCACAAAGATGACCAGGTAAACAGACTGACAAAGGCCATGTCCTTAGCAGGAGCCCCCAGACATTCCTGATAAGCTCTGCTGAAATCTTCTTGATGGGGAGTAGTTAGCAGGACAAAGAAACCTTGATGGTTGCAGGACAAAGAAAGAAACCTTGATGGGTGCAGGACAAAGAAATAGTGATAAGGAACTGAGCCTCCAGGAAAACAGGAGTCAGAAACAATTATTCTGGAAACTGATGTCGTACACCTAGTTGCACCAAAAGGGATAGAAAGGAAATGGTTACCTACCCGAAATGAGCTTCTCTGCCTGCACAAGGTCTCCCAGACCCTCCCCGGCTGGGGACACCTTGCTCACTCTGGACTCTGTGACACGGGTCATCTTTGAAGTGAGACTTTTCTGTCATTGATTAGCCCCACTGCTGAGAGCAGTTTAGTGAATGTCATAGTGGTAACACCTCATGTAATATACTTATAGACGCACACACAGGTAAAGGTTCATAAATATATACTTGCTTCACTAGTTGGAATTCTGTAATAACTTTTAATAAACATATATTTGCTTTCCTAGTGGTAATTTTGTAGTGACTTGTATATATTTATTTATTAATAGTAGTTTTGTAGTAATTTGAAATAAGGTAAATCCAGACTCCCGTGTCCTTGTGCAATGCACAATCTTCAGACCCCCACTGTCACAATCTTTACACACCTGTGAGTTGGGTAACCGTCACAGGTCATGTCTGTGATCACTACAGAGCTGAGAAACTCTCCATCAAAAATTTGACATCCATTTAGCTCTTGATAGTCAGGGTGAACATTTAAAGCTTATACTGACTATCAGTGTCCTCTCCTGGAAACATCAACAGCAGGTCTGGAGTAAGCATTTCACTTCTGCCATAGGGATCTTCTGTCAATCCTTTAGCAGACATTTTACTACTTCTTTGAAAATTTGTAGCAACATAGCCCTACAAAAAGTTCAATTACCATAATTTGCCTCAAGATAGACTGCGAGAAACCCTGAAGTTAAAAATACACAAGTTGGTAAAGTCAAAAATTGTCCAAATATGAAGAAGAAAATTAGCTAAGTGAACAAATATATCTTCTAAAAAAGCAGAATATCTAAATACAGATAGTTATTACTGTAAATCCTGAAAAAGTATTTGTGTGACAATGATTATAAAATATGCCACTCACTCTTTCATTACTCAATATTAAACCACACATGGCATAATAATTACGTTTGAACTGCTTTTACTCTATGCTGACTGTATTTAAAATAATCCTGGCTCCAAGAATCTCGTTCCTCAGAAATGAAAATAAATGTTACTTCTGTGTACAGCTACTTATCCTCTCAAATCTTTTCATTAGTTTATTGCCTCTTCTCTATCAAGGTCCTGAGCAACTTTCTGGGAGCTTCTGTACTCCTGCCATCTCCAACACAATGATGGCTCTCTCCCTCAGGAAAGCTCCTTCTCTTGTGTCTTAAAATACTCGTGTTTTAAAATACCTCATATTTTAAAATACTCTTCATCCATATTACCTTTTAAGCCTGGAGCTCCCTGGTATATTTCACACTTCCTTAATTTTCTCCTTTTTGAGGCTTCCCTCACAGTGTCCATATCTTAAGGGGCAGCAGCAAATCCATTACAGCTTCCTATTTCTCTCAGCACCCCAAGCTGCTACTCTTAAACAGTTTGTGTTGAATGCACTTGGGAAGGGTCCTACCTGTCTAACAAAACAACACTCTTTTGTGAAGACTTCTGTCATAAACACGTGCTGAGGGTTTTGGTAGTCTGTTTGACACTGCAGTATCTCACCTATTAAACTCAGTCTGGAGTAAGGATTTGTAAGATCGAGCCCAGGGACCACATGTTGGGTTTAGGGCAATGATTGACACGTTTAATTTTTTCTGTGTTCATTATTGTCTTCTGATGAGTTTGATACAGGGCACAAATGGAAGCCATGTTATGAAATTAGATAAGAAAGCATAGGTAACAGAAAACTTTCACTCTTTGAACCACACCAAATGCTTCACGTATTTTTGTAAAAAATGGTATTTTCTAACATGGAGATTCTCCCTTAGGCTTGAGGCTGTTACCTGGATAAGAAAGGTAACTTGCCAGAAGATCTCTGATCATATTTATCACGTCAGCCTGCTTCAGTCAAGGTGTTAGCTTGCACTTTTCTCACTGGTATCTCCACGTTTCTTCAGGGAGATGTGTTTCTTAATTTCAGATGGATTCAGGACACTCCTTCCACTGTTTCTGTCAATGGTTAATGGACTAGCTTTCACTCAGCCTCCTTTCACACTTCTCCAATCTTATATGAGTATTATTTCTTCTTACCAAGCCAGAGCATGCGTTCTGTATTTCAGGCATAAAAATCTGATACAGAAGCCCAAACTGATCATGCTGCATGTATTTAAACCCACAACTAACAGAAACTCAGTACTTCTGGTGCCAGTGAAAAAGAGGTGCTGCAAGAGATACATCAGGAAAAGAAACACCCCTTGAAGATAAAGACGTCTACATTATTTTATGAGAGATAGAATGTAAATAACAAATGCCCTACTACTTGTCCCTGACTTTCTATTACTCAGTCAGTCAGCTTAAAATTTCAGAGATTTCTTCTTTGGAAGTAATGTAAGATTCTCTGGTAAGTGACCACATATCCCAACAGAGTGCACACCAGCCCCCCTGGGAGATCACCACGAAGTAAACCCATTTAACTTTGCCTATTCTTTTATTTCCCCACATATTTAGAAAAAAAATTATCGCCTTGCCGATGGAGGGACAGTATACTGATAATTTCTTAGGAAAGTGGTTATGGGAATAATGATGGTTACTATAACTGACTAGATTTTTTTGTTCTCTGGGATGGCAAGGGAGAGTTTAGTTGGATGAACTCCCATAATGTTATGTTTCAGGTGCATTAGAAAAGTCTTCGTATGTACACAAACTTATCTTTTTTTTTTTTCCAAAGCACGGAAGTGACACTTCTGTACCCCAACATGCTCTGCAGAGTTGAGTAAAGGGGGTGGGGGCATGTGGAGAGGCAGAGAAGAAACAATTTATACAATGCTGATTAAGAAAAAGAGGAATTTGCATCTTATCCAAAGACTCTCTAGGTTGACAGGAAAAGACCTTAATCAACTTTAACAAGAGCTGTTGGCTTCTACAGCTGTGCCTAAAAGAAGAGAAAAAAGTTGCTGGGAGATAAGCAGTGGTGCAGAGTATAGGAAGGAAAGTTCAACAACACAGAAAAATACCTTCATGGTTGGGAAAAATATGTTTGTACCAGTATCTGTCTGAGGCCACAGTCTTTTTTTAGTTATATACAGCTATTTCTATCATTGTTTCTCTATTCATGCTAGTTACAGTCAAGTATTTACTGAAATTTTTTTCCGTGCTGATAACATGCCAAAGATTTAAAGTTAATGAAAACGTTGCTGTTAACAAATGTAATTTCTATAATTACTTGCAAGTATTAGTAATAATTGCCTTTAGGCTGATTTGAAGATGTGTATCTGACAAGTTTTCAAAGGCAAATTTGAATTAAAATTTGACAAAAACACAGATATTATGGAAAAGAGGTTTTTTTTTAATCTAAGATGAAGAAACGTTTTTTCAATAACAGTTTCAAAAGAAAAAGATTTTTCAACAAAACATGAAGTAATTAATTAGCAATCTTTTTTTTTTCTTTATCTTGAAAAGAAGGGAATGCTTTGTACATTCTGATGTGTGAAGATTACTTCCAAACATGGTAATCATAAATTTTATTTTTTAATTATTTTACTGCATTCTTATTGGTCAGAAGTAAGCTTTGGCCATAAATTATGGACAAAATTGTTTAACTTGTATGCATGAAGAAACAGAAATTTTTGAAACTATTATACATAATACTTTTGTTCAATGTTGGGATTCTCAAATGAAGAAAAAATTCCTATTGTCATACGGACGAAGCAGCTGATAAACAAGAATTGATGCTTGATTATCATCATTCTCTTTCTAAAGAAAAGATTTGCAAAAATTAAAAAAATGCATATTAAATCCAGCCTAAACAGTAAGTACACTGAAACACAGGGAGCTACTCTATTTTAATCATGCTGATGTGAAGTGTGTGCAAAATCAACTCTGACGTGCCAGGTTCTCCTAAGAATTAACTGTTTTGTGGGCAGATTTCTCTAAATGAATAATCTATAAAATGTTAAGTAATTTACTTGACAAAGCAAAACAGAAAAAAAAAATTATTATAAAATAGTATCTTCTAATTTCTGATGCTTTACCTGATCTTGTACACTTCCTGAAACCAAGCTACCATTCCTTAATAAGAGGTATCAGAACGTGATTCTTAACCATTTTTAGTCTAGATGTTATCTGACATACATGCACTTCTGTTGATTTCTACCAATATTGGTTGAAACATTAAAAAAATGATTCACTTTCCTGGTAAGGGCTTCCTTAGGGTGTTATTTTACCAAACCAGATGTGAGACACAAACAAATGTTAAATTTTGCCTTCCAGCTGCAAGTAAATTCCTACTGAGTCAGGTTTTTATTATATAAATGAGGCAGGTAGGTGTTAAGTATAAAGAGTAGCCCAGATGAACAGTTTCCTTCTGTGGAAAGTTAAATTAATTGCAATTCAGCAAATTTATTATGCCTATAACAAAGGTAGGGCTATTTAAGCTGACTGAAAAATACTGTATGTGAAACATAATTTCCTTCCGCTATTGCTTTAAAATTATATAAAATATACGTGCCAAATTCATTTGTTTTAAATAATGACTCACTGCAACCTGATAATTCTTCTGACCTGTCATTTAGGCAGTATCTTTCCTTACTCCCAGCAATGTCTCAAAGGCATGCTGTGCAATGGCCTATATGCAATAACACTTCATCTTAAACATATGTTGAATTTCATCATGTTTCACTTCTTTGGTACAAACTAAGCTGAAAATTTTATTTACATATGCAGTGCTACTTTCATTGTACACCTGGAGAGAAAATGACAACACCCACTTCTCATGCTACCACAACACAAATCTTAAACTTGCCTCTCTTCCTCCCCAAAAAAGCTTTTCTTTAATGGACTGTGTTAATGTGATCCATTAAAGCACAAATGTTCTGTCTTTACCTATTGAGCTTAATAATAATCTGAAAAAAAAAAAGATATATCGAGGTTGGGCAAATTGATTCAGTCTCAAATTAATCTATCCAATGGATAGATTTAATGCTGCTCATGCAAAACCAGTAGTTGTGTGTGTCAGTGTTCAGTTTATTTTAGTCCATGTTCCCTGCGTTAACATGAAAAAATTTCTAGGAGCCTAGATACCACTTACATAGCACTGAAGAACATAGTAGGCAAATAATTAGAGGGCTACGTTTTTAAAAGTCAGAGGTAGTTTTGATAGAAAATATGGAGAAAAATTTTAGAAACTTTAAAATAGGTTTTCCTTTTCTTTTTCTTAAACAAAGCAATTTTTTTTTCCTTTTTATTACAATGAACAAAAATTTAAGCATCATTTTGATAAAAAAATTTCTTTTTTCTATCCACAAGACTGTATATGTTTCACCAATAAGGTTTGGGTAGAAACCAGAGCCATTTTCAATTTTTGTTAAGAACCAAACAAAAAAGACCCATATTTGTTGAGCTTTATAAATCAGAGCTATACTCAAGTATTGTACTTAATATCCCAGAAAAGCATAGAAATTGCAACTTGAAGAGAGAGGTGAGAAGAGACTAGGGGTGATTCTGCATCATCGATACACCGAACTGGAAACAATACAAACAGTTTTTGACACTAGAAAAAAGTTCAAACACTGTTTTTTAAAGGTTACATCCCTTACAGCCTTGTTGCCACCAAATTAAGTGTAGACTCCATTTACCTGTTCTGTTAGTGCTAAACACACACATCATCTTAAGCAATGACAGCAGGGAAATGAACACAGGTAAATGTGGTGTAAATCAAGCATCGAGTATTGCCAGTCATTGTGGAAGAATGGACTGGATGTATCAAATGTGTGAACATAATTAATAAAATCAAACATGAAAAAAAGCATGTACTTTTGGTTCTTTAAACCTCCCACCTGAGTTATACCTGAGAAAAGGGCTATTCTGAAATCACAAGGAAACCTATTTAGACAGAGGTGTTCCTATGCTGTTTGTACACAAGCATTGGGTCAGCATGAAACATTTGTGAAATATAGCCATGCTAAATAAGCCCATTCTGAGTCTTGTCAAGCATATATTCTCCTCATAGGACTTAACATTACGCCTGCTGGTGTACCCATACTTAGAAAAAGTGCTAATACTCAGTAGATATCATGTGTCAGTTCTACTTAAAAGTATGTTTTATAAGCAAATCAATCAAAAGTCAGTTCAAACTTGAAAGTACATTATTACATTTATTTTATAATGGAAGCATCTGATGCTAAATATTTGCTACAGAATATGCTCATCTTTGAGCTCCAGAAATATATCTGTTCAACGAGTCTCTTTCATTTCCATTGTTCCTTAGTGCAAAGTCTTTTACAGACTACAGCATGCAACTTATTCTTAATGGACCACAGCTCTGCAGTTAGGACCCTGTTAAACCACCACAAATATTTTCCCTGGTTGTACTGGTTTTGGCTGGAAGAGAGTTAAAGTTTTCATAGTAGCTTGTATGGTGCTATGTTTTGGATCTGTGACCAAAACGGTGCTGATAACACAGGGATGATAACATGATCAACAGTGTTGATAACACAGCATCAAGGTCTTTTCTGCTTCTTACACTACCAGTGAGTAGGCTGGGGGTGGGCAAGAACCTGGGAGGGGACACAGCCAGGACAGCTGACCCCAACTGACCAAAGTGATATCCCTAACCATATGACATTGTTCTCAGCAATAAAAGCTAGGGGGAAGGATAAAGGGGGGACGTTTGAAATTGTGGCATTTGTCTTCCCAAGTAACCGTTAGGCATGACGGAGCCCTGCTTTCCTGGAGATGGCTGAACACATGCCTGCTGATGGGAACCAGTGAATGAATTCCTTGTTTTGCTTCACTTGCATGCACAGCCTTTGCCTGATGTATTAAACTGTTTTTATCTCAACCCACATGTTTTGGCACTTTTACCCTTCCAATTATCTCCCCCATCCCACAGCGGGGACCAGTGAGCAAGCAGCTGTGGGGGGGGGGGTGGGGGTGGTGGTGGTGCTGGGGTTACATCATGACGCTGATGCTACTAGGCTGCAGTCAGTCAGCATGACAGCACTTTTTACAACAATTTTTAGTATTTATGATATTGACTATAGGTGGTTCAGACTGTTGTTATAGAGTTTGAGTTTGTCTTAATTGCAGCAGATAGTTCAAATTAGTATCTTCGGGTAATTAATTTAAACTATTATAGTGACATTGGAGTGCCATAAAAGAAAAGTTCAAGCTACAGCGTGATTTCACTAACAATACTATATGTACAACCCTTTATTTAAGCCTTTCTGCTCCCACCCCTTTATAAAACTGCAAAAATTACCCTTAACCTTTAACATTTCTGAGAACAAATCAGAGGAAAGCACAACCTGGTTCTACTCAGCACTCTACAAAAAAACATCCTGAAATGGTTTATGCCTTAAAGACCTCATAAATGTGGATGTTAAAAAAAGTGCAACAGGAGAGACCAGTAAATTGGATGACAGCCGTGTTAAGTACTGACACCCAAGCAACCCTGTGTCAGATGGCAACCCACCAATAGAACAGAAACAGAATTGAAGTACAGTACTAAGGATTACTCTTTAGAGAATAAATGTGTAGCTTTGTGATTTCTGATGTAGGGAGACAGGAGAAAGCACTTCTTGTGAAGCTAAACAAATGGAGAAGTTGAGTCCTGCTTGTTTTACAGCATTGCTGCAGCAACAGAAGTAGCTGATATAACTTTCAACATTTTTTGAATTTCATCAATAACTGCCAGTATTGCTGAGCTGTGAGTGCTTATAGTGTGTGGGCCCTGGTTCACTGAAGTCCAAGCACTGAGGTGCCTGGAAAATGTCCTAAATAGGTGTCACAGAGGGAAACATTTGAACATGTGGCTATGTTTAGCATTACATTTTCTAAGTGAAAAGGAGTTGTTGGACATTGTCTTGAGAGTTATTCTGGCATACCCTAGAATGCAAGATGATCGGGGTTTCCACTCATGTTATCACCCGTAGTCTAGGTCTTCTGAAGAACAGCTAATATTTGAATTCCCACTCTATTCAGGTATGTTGACTTCCCAACTAAAAACTGCAAGTTCTTTATCATATGATGACAAAAACTGTCTGAAAGATATTTAGTATTATATTCCAGAAAATCAGAATATGAATATATGCTACACAGCTAACAACAAAGAAAAAGAGAGAGTCTGATTTATCAAGGAGAACTTAGAAGTCCTTGAGAAAGGAACAGGAGAGAAACGAGGACAGAAAAAAATGAGTACGGATGGTGGCTGAATATGCTTCAGACGGCAAGTTAGTTATAGGGACAGATTGTTGGCCTTATTCTCAGCAGAAAGAACAACTGGACTATGAAATGACTGTACTAATAAAATAGCATTTTAAAAGGTTGAAATGATAGCAGTGTAAAATTTAAATTATCCAGAGAAATAGAGCCTAGACTGCATCTATTTGAAGTAATAAGACCAGGGGGCACAATACACTAGACTAACTGGAATGTGACTAAATTCAACATACACATCAAATTGCAAAGGAATAGAAAGAAAGCAACACAATAAGTGTGATTTAAGGCAGAGAAGAATCTCAGCAATGCAAATTTGATTAAAAAGGAAGTTAAGTTAGGAAGAAGGCATATACTGTCAAGGCTGGGTACAGTTAAAGCCATATGGAAGTAAACAGAATGAGGCAGAAAAGTAAGAATAAGTGAAAAGGGAGTAATTGAGATGATTAACTGAACATAGAGATAGTACTGACAGTGATTATAGGAGTTAGAACGTAAATAATACACTGCAGCAATGCCACAGTTCTGTGACATTTAGCTGGAAAGGTAGATTGACAAAAGGACTGAGAGTCTTACTGGAACATATAAATATCAGTGAAGGAGGCTGAGTGAAAGATATACAAACAGAAATTATATTAGAATCTCAGCATGGATGAGGAGGAATAAAAGCAGCCAGTGAAATAAAAATAGCACAGAAAATAAAGAATTGCAGGCAAGTCTTTAAAATACACAGGATATAAGCGGCTCAATGAAGAGACAGTGGGACCATTAAGGGACAAGAGTGACACCGTGGTGACAGAAGAAATCAAGTTGCTGAGAGGTTGCATGAAGTCTCTGCCTATTTTTAAAACAGTGAAAGCTGAAGGTGATCCCTGAGAGAGATCTTTCTGATAGAAAAGTGCTTTACTTACTATTTTCATTACCACAGGGTAAAAGAACACTTGATAATGGGGCATGACTTCAGGCATGGAGTAAATATTTAATACCCTGAAATCAATTAAATAGTCCAGTGTGCTGGTAACCAAGACCTGAAAGATGCAGTGAAACAATTAGAAGGGCACAGGCCCAAAAATTAATGAGGGAAACAGGTAAACCTTTGGCGGATGGCTTCGTCATTCACACAATGCTGAACAAATTCCAGGAGATAGCCAATATGTGCAGATGTCCCCATAGGTAAGAAAAAAACCAAGATGAAGGAATGATTCTGTCTTCAGCTGTGAGGACACACTAATAAAAGAAAAGGATTATATACAACACGCAGTGAAGTAAGGGCCAGCCAGCCCAGATCCATGAAAAGAGGATCACACCTGTCAGACATGCTTGAGTTCCTCCAAGCACATTATTGAACTAGAAAGCAAAAATGTGAAGTAATGGATATGATTTGTCTGTAGTGAGAAACTGTCTCACAGTGTAAAATTAATGTCTGCAGTAAGGTTTGATTGCTTGTGTCAGAGTGCCGCAGCAGAGAAGAATTATTAAAATGAATTAAAGCCTATTACAGACAAAATAAAAGGTCTTAGCAAGAAGTAATTATTAGAAATGGAGGAAGAGAAAAGGTGAACCTACCTGTGCCAGAAAGCCTAGTCTTGGGTTTGGGTCTTTATTCCTTACATATGAGCATCCAGGGTGATGACATAATTTCTAAGTACAATGGAACAAAGGAAATCCTTTCAAGAAGAAGATGCAATATCTTCATTGGCTAGGCAGGGTTATGAGGTGAACGGAAAGTCTCTCCTTAACTGTCATAATATGCAGATGGTAGGTCTCACGAGAAAATGTGCAGTAAATTGAAAATTATAACTACTATAAGAAAAGAGAGAGTGAATTATGCAAGAACAATTAAAACCCTCTTCAAAAGAAAACATAGATGGTACTGCAAATGAGATTGTCTTATTTCTGCCAGTTGTAAAACAGCAAAAAACCATGCATACATACCCCTCCAGCTCTCACACGCCGACAATTATTTCCAGCCCACAAAAGTGTTACAGAGAAAATGTGATCCTTCCTATGGAATTCTTATGGAATAGTCAAGTGAAACATTGTGCTGAGTGTAGCTTGTTTTAATATATCCAAGATCCTTTTAAATTACTTAGAGCACATATCAGTAGCTACATAGCCACTATTTTCCTTAAGCACAATTTTAGCTGATCCCACCCCACTGATCTGTATTACAGTTACAAACATGGCAATTAAAGTTGTGTTCATATCGTAGAGACACGCAACAGCCAAGGGCTATTGAGACTCTCCAGTCTATTTTTTAATCTGGTCCACAAGTTTTAAATTACATTGTAATTCAACTTCATTTCCACCACAGCAAAATTTTCAGTGCTTTATAGACAGGAGAGGGAAAAAAGTAAAAAGTAAAAAGAAAAAAACAAGAGAAAACATCAGCTGTAGAAGGTTCTGGATTTCCACTTCTCATCCTTCAATAATCTGTGAAGAGTTTAAGAAAAGACTGACTAAACTGTTTGCAACTAATCCATGCTGATTGCTGTAAGAAAATAAGATCAATTTTAAGAAGAGAGTAAAGCTTCAGATAATATAGTAAAAGAAGTGATCCTGCCCTGACAGCCAGGAGGCCCATAAGACCAGATAAGTTACATCTTTTATTTCTGTACTACTGTGCTAAATTTATCCAAAGCACCTTTGAGAAGGGTGGATGTCTCAGGCAAACTGGCAATAGTAGGCATAGGTTTTCTTCACCATCCTTTGCAGCCAGTTATAATTTTTGTAACAGAGAAGTTAGTTGTAAGAAAGTTAAATGCAGCTCCACCCAAATAGAATGTTTATAGGACAATATATTGATTACATTAAATTTTCATCAGAAAAAGTAAAAATAAATGGACTTCCTTTTTCTGATAATCTAATTTCTTTCTGACTAATTCTGATAATTTCAACCATCATTTAGATATCTTTTACAGCAATCAAAAAAGGGTATTTAACACTATGATTATTTTAGCATAATAGAAATGTGAAAAAAAGCATAATAAAAATTAAACATTCATGCTTTATGACTAAAAATATTCAGAAGTTTTATTCTGTAGAAAATTTAATCTTATCATTCCAGTTTGGAATGGAAAGTAAAGTTTTCTGCATTTGATATTCTAGGTATATAAAAAGCACTACTTCTTCCTTGCACAGGATGCAAATGGTCACATAAAGAGGTGCAAGGAAAAGTAAAAAGCATAAGCAGCAGGAGTGAGTGAAAATAAATAAAAAGGTAGCAGTGCAAGAAGATGAACTGAAGGTAGGTATCAGTGAGAAATAAAAGGGAAAGGGAAAAAGAAAGGACAGGGTAAGATCAGTCAAAAGTGAGGAGACACAAACGCAAGCTAAAAAATGCATATACCCAGTAACAACAAAAAAACTTCCTATCTTCATCACTCATCAAAAAATTGAGGCCTAAATCATTTATCAGAAACTGTGTGTGCATCTGTTTTTTGCCATATAGAGGTGGAGTAACCACTTCTGTTTCTCTTCATTTATGTTAATGTAAGTAAGAGAAGATTTTCAAATGTCAGGCTATGGAATGAGATTACCTTACTGAAATCTCAGTGAAGAATTGTAAAAATATAATACATAACTTGTTGTTTATGTATATGAATATATTCTCTGAATTATCTCTCCACCTTTATTTAAAACCCTGTATGTGAAGTTTGACATATTTTTTGGTCTCACAACCCTAGTGAACACAAGCATGCTGATTTTAAATAGATAAATAGGTAAAAGTGGCCTAATTTGACATTTTCCTGCATATCCCTCAGGGCAAAAGACACTGCAGAACTTCGATGCAGTGTTTGCAAAGTGCCTATTTTCTGAAAAGAGAAATTAAATCCTAGTAGCACTTCTACATTAAGTAGATAATTTTGATATGAACTAGATTTCCATTTGAGATGTATCGCTTTATAAAGTCAAAAGAAGTGACGCTCCCTTAAATGTGGAATACTTCACATTTAGCAAATAATGGGCATTCTGCACCTGGGCTTTTCAGCTGGGCATCAGATAACAGAGATTTAACTTTGGCTTGTAAATCACAGTATCCATACTATTTGAGCCAGCATAGATTGTTTAGTATTGCTGCTGCTATACATTGGCCCCAAAATCTTGTTTTCTAAAACCAGGTGAGACTGAGAAAGGATATAAAAACCAGATTCTTGGGAATACTCCTAAAGACCATTGATTTAGCAAAATCTGATCTAATACTCTTATATAAAAAGGTCATTCATACCTGTGAACTTTGACTGACCTAATACACTCAAGCTTTCTAGAATTAAACTATAAATCTAGGCCCACTATGCTCAGTAGCAAACCTCTTCCTACATCACTGGCTTTCATGAATCCATGATGACACCGAATCAGCTGAGGTACCTTTTCATGTCATCATGCCGGAAAACATTTAATATTTAGAGCAACATGATCATTAAAATACTACTACTGAAAATATGCAGTATGACAAATCAGGAACACACTAGTGTTTTCTACTTTATGTGGTACAGTTACAATAATTAAATATAATAAGCCTTTGTATATTATTTCCCATTCACTTCTGAACATGCTACTTGTAAAGAAGAATCCCATTTTTTCAAGAATATCATCAGTTTGAGAGCAAGTAAAGCTATATTAATGGATGACATTCCTTTTAAGAGATAACCTGTTTGTGTCTACGTTGTTCATCACTCCTCATTTGCACAAGCCTGGAGAGAAATATCATTTTCCAGATTATCACCCTGGAAAGGTGCACAAGGAAGGGGAAAGTATAATGTATCATAGATTATAAAGTATAATTAAAGTTTTCACAGAAGAAACATCATTAAAACTATGTCAGCCTGCTGTAAAAAAAAGCGCCCATTAATTATAATGGGGTGGAGGGATGAGAAGAAAGCGGCAAGTAACAAACTTATCTTTAGATGCTTCGATTAATTTCACCCATAAAACTGTCAGTACACCATGGCACATATAAATTCCATAAATACAATTTGGATGACTTTGCAATGATGGCAGTCATGAATAATGTGAACACTAAGTATCTTAGGACTGCATATGAAGATTAAAGCCTAAGGTCACAAACTATGATCACACAGCAAGTACTGAATGTGGTATTTGCATAAATGCTAGGATCAGTTTTGAGCCACTACTGGAGACTGAAATGGGTGCGGAGCAGTTGTTACAGAAGAATCCCTTGAACAGCTAAAAATTTATTTTCTGCCATAAAAGGAGTTTATGCAAACCATCATATATGTTAGATTACATTAGAGTATGTATCATGTTACATATAATCTATTCCTGTATGCAGCTGGAATCTTATGCATTTGAACTTGCTGTAGAGCACTACAAATGTACACAAGTCTGTTATGTATGAATGTATGCACACATCCAAGCTTCCTTTCTTCCAGGAAGGAGGAGATCTAATGTAATGGAATAATTTGTTTTGAACTAGCCACGAAAAAATGTTGCACAGTTTTACAAATAACTAATAACTATAATAAGCAAAAGAACCACTAAGGTTCAAGAAAATTAAACATTCTCAAATAAGTTAAAATATTTCTGAGAGGAAATGCCTCAGATATTTATTTTAAATGCTGTACCACAATATCTGTCAAAACCTTGTCACCCTTTACACTGATGTCACTTTTTCTACCTAGTTAAACTTAGTTTAAGTAGTCTTAACTTCTGCAGTTCTCCATTTTAATTTCAAAGCACATCAAGAATTTAGCAATACACTCTGGTGAAATGAGACATAAATACCACAGAAAATTTTGAACACTGTATAAAGTATTTATCTTTATGGTAGTCTTATTTATCTGAGAAACTGCAGCCATGAAGGTCCCTATCAGAGACAATACTCATCCTTCAACCTTGGAGAAAGGGAAAAAAGTGGTTTAAATTTAAAACCAAACCAAACAACCCTACATATCACTTCAGGAGAAGATAACTTTCAGACTCTTCCTTTTGTTCAGCACAAAGTATTTGTTCTGAGAATAGTGGCGAGTATCAAACAGCTCCAGCTTGAGACAAAACAGATTTGAATCTTTATATTAAAAAGAATGAATGTGAAGTCCCATATCTGAGCAAGGGTCATAACCACAGGGCTACACAATATTCTGAGATAAGACCCACCATTTTTTCCTGTTGGTATTTCTTCATTAAAAACCTTGAAAATGTGCTGAAATAGGGACTGAAATACAGGCATTACTTTTCCCAGGTGTTCACAGCCACCTATATACCTTCTTTTTCCTTCCTCAAAGACAAAAACAAAAAGAAAAAAAAGTGTTTAACACAAACCACAGAAAAGAATCAACAGGAAAGCCTGAAAGTAAGTTACCCCATAATACATGCTGACTCTATGTCTAGGATAGGAGATGGAAACTGTGTTTTCAAATTCTTCAGTCAAGGTGCCCATTGCCTAGGCTACACATTATCTAAACTGAGAGCACGACATCCTCCTGCTTTCTGGCACTGTGACTGGCTTTAAAGGTTAGCCCTACATTTCTGTTGCTTTATTTTTACTTAAAAATAAATAAATGCTGAAATGAAAAAAACCCACAATTCTATTTTAAATAAAATTAACATTGGTTTTGAATTAAAAAGAACATAATTTCAAGTTTTTTATTTCAAGAAAATATTGAGAAAATATTTTTTCATTGGATTGATAAAAAGTTAGGTTTCCTTCCAGGGAAGGAAAAAAGAGTACACTTCAGGCTACAAAAGCAACTGAGAAGGCACTGAAACAATTTCTAGAGTAACTGTAAGGACATGTTTTTACAGCACAAAAAGGCGTATCACCCAGTGTTAAGATTTGAGGAAGACACCAATGTGGAAAAATACAAAATTATGCATTTCCAGATGAGGTGCATACTGAGTATTGCTCTATGATGTCACATTTCCCACCTCTGAATTTGTCTAAATTTAACTAAACTCTATATAAGATGCTTGAATGTGTCCATATTAGCATCGCTTTATCTCCTCTGACCTGAGATTACACTATGCACAAAATCTTAAAACACTTACACAATGTAATTATGAAAGTTTGGAGTTAATATTTCAATTCTGGCATGAAAAAGAGCAATCCAGGCAATTAAGGAAGTTATTTTAGCTCTTCAACTGTGTCTTGCACACAAAACACCCATAATTTTTAGAGTGCATTGAGTTTACAAAATTTAAATTGCCTGTAACCAGGAGTGTTGGAGTGAGTCAGCCACTTCCATTCTGGTCACTGTGCATTGTTCTGAGTTTCTCTGATGGTACTACAAACTCACTGACCTTCATATGACCTCAGGAATTATGCTTATACAATACATCACTTGCCCAGAAAACATGACTTGATATTTTATATCAAAACACATGGTAGCCAAAAGCTTTGCTCTTCTCTTGCACCACACCCAAGGTTGGCATAATGTGCCAGTGAGATTAGCTGCAGAAACTAGGGCTAGATACACTGCATAACCACTCTGAGACAGACCTGAGTTCATTTGGGACAACTCCTTAAACATAGGTAATTTCAAATCCCTGAAGAGGATTTGAATGAGTACCAGACAGCATCTCTCCTTCCCCCTTCTCTTCCTTGACCTGCCTTCATACAATCCCCTCACTCTTTTTTTTTTTTTTTTTCAGTCTATCAATAGCTTGGCATCAATATTCTTTCCACTAACAAAGATCAGAAATAAAGAAAAGAAAACAAAAGGGATGCACTGTATCTGAGGACAACAGATATAACAAAGAGTACCAGAGCAATTATAACTGCTATCTTCATTTAAAAAGAGATGACTTCTAAGTCAGGAACCAGTCATAAGTAATGAAACATGAAAATTTAAAAGTGTTCTCAATTGCTGTTAACTCTTAATTTACATTTTAACATTGAGTACAAAATATAGAGTTTTACGAGTAAAAAAAAGTAATCAAAAGCTTAGCTCTCTCCTTTTTAACAGGCTGTACACAATGTATTCCAGTTTTCCGTGCAGGAGTAGCCCTTCATTGTGTCAAATGTACTTTTATAATGCTCTCGTCTCAGCAGTATCCATCCATATTTACACTCTGTTTCAGCAACACCTCCTTTCCTGGAAAAAAGAAGTCATCCCTCTGTTCTCTACAGTGCTTCATAAGAGTTAGGTTTCAAGTACTTTAGTCAGGGACAGAGGAAAAGTTCTTACTACTTGAAGATTTCTGCAAGAGCTAAAAAAACCTGGAAATAGCATAGCAAACAAATTCTGAAGTTCAGTACCAGCATATCAGTGCAGCCATGTGAAGTTCCTTTGCTTCAACAGAAGGAAATTACAATACTTCATCTTCTGACAGCGCTTTTTTTTCTTGAACCTCTTATGTGATCTTCACGGCACTGCGATTTGTGTGGCTAACATATGTTGCACAATTGTGCCTGTCAAAGGATAAATTTGGCTCAAGAATTAATGTATTTATTCTCAAATTAAAAAAAAAAAAAAAAAGAGCTGGAGAAACACCATCGTCTTAAGGAGCTGTGAATTGAGAATGAATGGTTGTCCCCCTCCACATCTACACAAAGAAGCTTTATGAAGCAGAAGAATGAATGTGTACCTGTATTTCTGACATTAAATCAGGGCATGTTAGCATCACCATACACAGATGCCCCTCCAAAGGACAATGCATCCACCAAGGACTTCTCAGTAATCACCTGTTTACCATTTGGTAATAAAAAAGCTTCGGCCATGTCAGATGGACAGCACAATGCACAATTTCATACATACTACTTGAAGACTTCTGCAAGATCTGATTCAAAAAGTTCAAAGCAGATCTGTGTTGTGCTTGTATGCACACTTCTATTCACACCATAAAACTACAGGGTTAGAGAAGACCATCTCTATTAAGGATGCAAATAACAGTTTTGCAGCTAGTGATCCCATCTTTGAGTCAAGAACATTTTACAGTCAAACATCTAATAAATCATAAAGTTTTGCTACTATCATCTCTAACTTGTCAAATAATTCTCAAAAATGGAAGGGATTTTCTAGCAGAATTCTGCCTAACTGAAAAACTTTTCCTTAAAGCATAAGTTCCCATGATGCACTCTGAAAGTATTTTTTCCTGAACAATGCTATAAACTAAACCTTCATTTTATTGCTGTGCTTGTACAGCTTTGTAGCCAGCCTATAGCTAAAAAATTAAGAACACCTGGATAAGATCTTTTTACCTGTCTCCAGGGCTAGAAGGCATCTTTACTAGAAGCCCTAGTTATGGCAAAGTTTTTACTAGTTTTTTCCTTTAATAACTGTGAGATGAACACTGCATACAAAAATGCTTAAATTCACTGTTAAATGGCATGATGAACCCAACTACATTTAATGGAAGACTGTTAAAAGAATAGTTGAACCATATATCGAGGAAGTTCTGAAACACCCCAACATTAACTGCCAATTTTACAGCAGCTTATCAGAAAGATTTTTTTTGTTTAGTTAGAAAAATACATTTGAATCTATTCTTGTCAAAGTTTTCCACCTTCCATTAGATGCAAAGTGCCTATTAAAAATATGGTTTTTGCCTAATTTATCTTTGTATTTTTCTATATTTTGTTCAACAACACAGACAAATTTCCATTTGTCTGTCCCTGTTACTGCTTATGGTGTTAACACAGTCATACTCTTCTAATATTGTGAGTCTGACTCTTCCTCACTAATGCTAATTGACCTAAAAAAAGAAAAAGCACTAGAGCTTATTGTACCTGTTACAAATCATTGGTAAGATGCATCATATTCTCATAACCTCATGTATTTCCTTCTTTAAGGACAGAGAAAAATAGAATGCTTACCTCAAGTATTTGACTTACATCTATTGGCTTTACATTATGTAGTATTAAGAACAACAGGAAGCACTAAATGAAATAAAATATGTTAAAGTTTAAATGAGTTTGTCACTTTTTCTGGTGTTTTTTGGAAGACAACAAGAAGATCACCTAAGGGGCTGGTCAGGCTGAGTTTTTGCTGGCTTTATTACCCAGCAGATGGAATGGCAAATGTGTGACATACGGAGAAAGCTATCTTATATGCCAGTTTGTTAAACAGATTGTCTTCATCATCTGACCACTGTTAGAAAGGCAATTGAAAACCACAGGCTTCTAGCTTCTCCATAATGAATGTTAAAAATGCAAATATGGAGCCATTTCTCACCCTTCAAAACGACTGTCAAAACCACACACACAGTTAAAAACTCTACACAGGCCAAGGTGAGCCCATATCAGCAACAATCCCCATTCTGCAATCCCTCCATGGGACCTAATGAGAATTTAAATCCTAAGAACTGGTCCTTGGTTCTCTTCTCAGGAGTAGTTAGTGGGAAAAGATTTCAGAAGTCTGTCAGTGCACACCAACAATAAAAACTGCCTTCAACTTAAAAAAAAAAAAAGGGAAAAAAGAAAAGGAAAAAGAAAGCACTCCTGGTCTCTTGGTCTGCACACTAGATCTCAGTGCTGGAAAATCAGGGAAATAAATTCTTTTGCATTGTATGTGCTGATAATGTACTAGTGTAGCACACTGACAGGTTCTGTGCATTAAATAGGTTGCACTACTATTAGCATTCTTATTACTGTTTAAAATATAGCTATATATTATCATATATATATATTAACTTTCAGTGAGTGCAGTTGGTACGATCAGGTGATAACTGCAAGTAACATGGCAGTGTGCAAGTGGTCAAATACTTTGATGCACTATGTCTATACACAGTCTGATTTACAAGGAATTAAACCAGTTAGTCTTGCAATATATTTAGATTAGAAAACAAAAGAAAGGAGTTTTGGAACTGTCCTCCAAACAGCGCATCAGGACAGGAAAAGTAATTGTTTTAAGCTGGAACTTGAGAAACTTATGGGAAGGGCAGTGAAACCACTGCCCTTCCCGTAAGTAGCACATGAGTACCACATTTTTATTGTGTGATTTGCATGCATCTTTATTTCTGCTGGTTCTGCGCAGGGGAACTTGTCCACACTAGGAACCTTTTCCCTTTTTGATGCATAGTTTACCTTCAATTGCTACAACTGCTACAATTGCAAATAGGATGTAAAGCAAGGTAAACTGATATGAGTTAGGGGTACTAACATTTCTGAGGTACTTGATGCGTATCTGCTTTCACACGAGACAAACCAATTGCTAGTTTTGGGGACTGCAAGGACTCTTTGCTCCCATTAGGTCAGCAACCTCATTGGAGCTTTGGTTCATGTTATGTAAGACTGTCTTAATGCAGACATCGACAGCGCAGAGACCCAGAACATTAGTGACATTATTGTCCTCTTACCTAGGGGCATGTTAAAGGTTCCATTTTGAATCTTTTACTACCTTATCTGAAACTGCTAGAGACAGTTGCACCTGTCCTGTGTGCAGCACTGGGACATTGTGGGCATCACCGACCTTTTCCAGTGCACTATGTTCAGTAACAGATCTACTCATTTTCCATTCTGCGTTCTTCTATAATGCAATTATGTTTATACTGTTGCTGAAATTAATATTTATATTCTTTTTTTTTAAAAAGACATTTGAAATAGAAGTCCTTATCCTCATTAGCAAATTTAATCTTTAAAGCTTCCTTCTTCCCATTAAACCAAGCCCAGGGAGCTGACAACAGCAAGTCCTGTAAGAAGGACAAGATGCACAGATATGCTCAGAAAGGTACTTGGAAACATTAATGTGTAAGAGACGCAACTTTCTGTGAGCCTACAGCAATATCTCTAACGCACATGTTGCTTAGCATGTGAACAACTGTAATACATTTTAAATCAAGAGAATAACACTGCCGTTCCCTCAGGGAATCTCAAAGGTTAGCACTGCTTCAAACACTTTCAAAGCAAGCTACATACAGCTCACAGTCACTTGGTTCAGAGCTGAACATAACGATGGCTTAAGTGTCAGTTAGATGTATTTTACTGAGAAATGTACCATTTCTTTCTAGCATCATTAAGCCATGAATGCAAACAATTAGCAGAACTACAACTGCTAGAATCATGCTGTCTTACCATTTACATTAATACAGTCCTACGCCATGACACAGTTACAGCCTGTGCCACTGGAAGGCGTTCATTAATTTTAACTTCTATCCGTTCACTCCACTCATGCTCCTAACGTTTTTTTAAAATTTTCTTATTTCAATACCATTCCCACACTGCTTTCTTCGGTACATGCTTTAACTGATCCTATGCCTTCAGAAAAAAATGAACTAAACAATTTAATGTGTCAGTCTGAAGCTTGAACTTTTTACTTTATGAAGACATTTCAAAACAATTTATAGTATTTACTGCTTTTAAAGATCCTTCCTTTCAGCTGTTTTCTGATTCCTCACAATACTTTGATACAATTAAATCTTACTACTCTGCCTTTAAAGAAGGGGAAAAAAGACAAAGATTAAGTGACTCTCTCAAGATGCTGTCAATGGGAATGAAGGAATAAGAATGAAGGTTAGTGAATATTTTGGAAGCTTTTTTTAAAGGCAAACTTGGTTGGTTATTTTTTTAAGAAAAGTATTTGCTTCCTCTGAGTTTTTCTTAGAAGACTGAAAATGAGCGGTTTCTTCTGAAAACATCATGTGCCTTTGGTTCTCAACTGAAATATTTCTTCTTTTAATGAGTTGGCACAATTTTCTGCTGTGTAAAGATTATGGAGATACTTTCTGCCCATCTGTGTTTAGAGATGCAGTTCAGCACTCCAGCTTCAGCTTCACATTCTCAAGGTTTGAATTAGAGAAGATCCAGTAAAATCCACAAACACACCCAACACTCAAATACCTTCTCTTTCAAATACTGACTGGTGCTGTATTTTCACCTATTTCCATGCATGAATGGAAAAACTGTGTTTCAGAAACAACCCATGAGCTTGAGAACACAGCAAACATGACAGGTGAATGAAAAAAACAGCTGAACACAACAGGAATCTGCCAGGCTTGATGCACACACTATGGGAATCTCCTTGGAAATCACAATGTAGAAATTGAAATCACAATCTGAAATCAAAGAAAGGCAGACATCCTTCGCTTAATATGAAACAGAAAGAAAAATAAATATTGCGTAAGTTTGGATCCTAAGAGCCCAATCTGGAGAACAATGGAGAACTAGGCAACCAAATGCCATTTCTTACTTTGACTCATCAGGTTGAACAGCTTTTTAATGCTTCTACAGTGTGTAAAACTGTTATAGTCCTGTATCAGACTGGAATCAGAAATCCTTAATGTAGTTACAGCAGAGATTATTTCTCAGGTTTATTTCCACTGAATTTATTAGGATTATTTTGAAGCAAGATATTATGCACCATAATATGAACATGAGCCAGCAGTGTGCCCAGGTGGCCAAGAAGGCCAATGGCATCCTGGCTTGTATCAGCAATAGCGTGGCCAGCAGGGACAGGGAAGTGATCTTACCCCTGTACTCGGCACTGGTGAGGCCGCACCTCGATGACTGTGTTCAGTTTTGGGCCCCTCACTACAAAAAGGACATTGAATTACTCGAGCGTGTCCAGAGAAGGGCAACGAAGCTGGTGAAGGGTCTGGAGCACATGTCGTACGAGGAGCGGCTGAGGGTTGTTTAGTCTGGAGAAGAGGAGGCTGAGGGGAGACCTTATTGCCCTCTACAACTACCTGAGAGGAGGTTGCAGAGAGCTGGGGATGAGTCTCTTTAACCAAGTAACAAGCGATAGGACGAGAGGGAATGGCCTCAAGTTGTGCCAGGGAAGGTTTAGACTAGATATTAGGAAGCATTTCTTTACAGAACGGGTTGTTAGGCGTTGGAATGGGCTGCCCAGGGAGGTGGTGGAGTCCCCATCCCTGGAGGTGTTTAAGAGTTGGGTTGACATTGCACTGAGGGATATGGTGTAGTTGAGAACGGCCAGTGTTAGGTTAATGGTTGGACTAGATGATATTCAAGGTCTTTTCCAACCTAGATGATTCTGTGATTCTGTGATAAATAAAGATATCTTCATCATATAAACTTCATGAAGCATTACTCATTGCATTCTCTCTTAATCAGTATATGTTCACAAACAACAAGAACCACTAGAGATCCTCAGGATTTGCATGAACAGTTCAAAGCATCTCAAAGACAGGAGAAGAAACCCAGAAGTAGAACTATCACATCAGTCTAATCTTTGATTCAAACTAAAGGGGAATTTTCAAAGTCATGTGCCTCAAAGCTTTTTTTTTTTTTTTTTCATTTTCCCCTTTTGTATGTATTCTGTTGTCTATGAATTATAACAGAAATACTGCTTCCAGTGCACTTAACTGATTTTGTAAACCCTTTCTAAAGGCTAGATTTTCAAAGCAGTCTGGTGATCAATGCATCCAAATCTCACTGAAGCAAATACAAACTACACCAAACTTCATGATTTCCTTCAAAAATCCTGTCAGAAAACTGAAACAGTAAATGTCAGATGACACAACTTATAAAACTTAATTTTTTCTAATGCATTTCAGTAACCTGCTATAATGAATTCCCCTCAAGAGTGGAGTAGTAGTAGAATTCACTATCACTTGGAAAACCAGAAGTTGAGTCAATTGCTATTTGCAGTAAGAGACCAGGTTAATCATGACGGGGAAAAGAAATAAATAAAAATCTGTTTATTCTGTTACACTAACTTAGTAGAGGCCCCAGTAGGGAATATTCATTATTTCAAATGCCTATAACTTTTCTAGAAGGAAACAAGGACACACTGTGTAACTTAGATGGCAGACAGTGAAATACATCAGTGTCTGTCTCTCAGGTAAGCGGGCTTTAATATCTCCAACACTTACTTTAACAGCATTACCTTTAATTTTAACTGTAAGTGAAAAGTTTCTATCATAAATGATGACCCCGGACAACTGATGAATTTGCAAGTAAATATCTCTTCTTGCTTTGAAGCTGTTAACATGTGCTATGACAGGAGGATTTATGCTAAGATGCTGCTAAGAATGCACCTTTTTTTTTTAACTGGAATTTTAATTGTCTTTTGCCTCTTTAAAATGTCATTCTACATATTTTTCAGTGGTTTAAATTAACTTGAGGAACTGAAAAAATAATAAAGAACACTCCATTCATGGACACACACTCCACCTCCACCCCATATAGGACTGAGCAGAGCCACCTTTGTCTTAAAACATGGTTAGAATTAACAGTGATTTCACTAGGAGCTGATTTAGGTCAATGCTGAACAAATCTGGAAATCTGACCTCAATTATTCATCATCAGACTCAGTACGAACTGTAACACAGAAGAAAAAGCAAGAAAAATAAATTGTCCACGATTTTTTTTTTAAATCCCATTGCACCTGCCAATGAATCTTTCTCATTAATAAACATTCACTTCTCTGAATACTGTATCTTGGTCAAAGCTGTTGTCAAAACCGCATGCAGAAGATGTTAACATTTAAAGTCTGCCCTTCAGTGCAGCTTAAATTACTTTGTTCACTGTTAACCCAAGGCGCTAAATATCACAAGCTCTTTGATCACTTAAATTAAAATTGTCAGCTATGAGAAAAAAGTCTTTTCTGATTTTAGATGCTTAGGTTCTCTTACATGTATTGTTTATGGACAGATCAACATATCACATGAGAGTCTTTTCTTCATTATACCTTCCATTGCTGCAGTAGCTGTCCACAGTAAATAACAGATCTGACAGAGGTAGTCAATAAAAGGTACTTACTAAACAATGTCCTATGATACATTGGGTCCAGTGAGAAAAACAGTATTTACAAAATGGCATGTTTGAAAATTAGTATCATTACTGTAACACTGTTCCTACAGACAGCATGGATTACCATGCTAAGTCAGGCTGACAGCTTCATTCCAAACTAAACTGACTACAGCAGCAGGTCTATATAGCCTCATATACTTGAAAGTGTGGATTAGTTAACAAACTGGTACTTTTGTGCCCATTGCAATACTTTCGTTTTGGCCCTCATATCAATTTTCCATGGGATTTTATTGTTCTTAAGTAAGTAAAGGCATCAACTGAGTCAGTAAAGCACTTCTGACTGAATCTGCAGCAAATTTGCAAGTACTCATCAAAATTTTTTTAACTCAGAAGATTGTCTTTAAACTTCTGCAGTTTACACAGAAAAACAGATACAATAAATTTTAGGCTTATTCAGTGACTTACTGTAACAAGTGAGCAGCTTGTGAGTGGGATGGAGGGTATGAATCTGATAAATTAATGAGAAATCTCTTTCTCACAGAGTACAGGAACCAAGTAGGATTCTGCCACCAGATCATTTATCTGTGCTTTGCTTTATATTAAACAGCTCTTTCTAGAAGGAAAGATACTGAAAAGCACATATTGGTGTGCAAACCTCAGTGGTAGGCTGCTTGTTACAGGCAGATGCTATCAGGAAACTGATATGCACACCAAGGACCAAATCCATATACCTGACTGGTGTGGAGTGAAATCCTTCACACCATCTGATGAAAGAGAGAAGGACTTGGTCCAACAGGAGCAGATATCAGATGTCTTGCATCCCGGAGTGGAATCTGGGGACCAAAACTTGAACTCTTTTATTGAGTATAAACACAATCATTGCAAATATCTTTGACTGCATGAAAGCTACCAAAGGAAAACAAGATACAGCTGCCTGAATGGCTGGCTACCTGTTCGTGCCAGAGACTTTCCCTTCGGTAGCTAAGAGAATCAACAAATTCTGAAAAGCTATGAAAAAGGAATGTAATTGAAATAGTTCTATTTCTATACAGAAACTATAAGTGTTAAAAAACCAGTATGTACTCGCATAATTCATATAACGTGAGAAACTCTTTCAGATTCTTAAATTAGGAAGAATCACAGAATCACAGAATCATCTAGGTTGGAAAAGACCTTGAAGATATCTAGTCCAACCATTAACCTAACACTGGCCGTTCTCAACTACACCATTTTCCTAAGTGCTATGTCAACAAGACTCTTAAACACCTCCAGGGATGGGGACTCCACCACTGCCCTGGGCAGCCCATTCCAACGCCTAACAACCCGTTCTGTAAAGAAATGCTTCCTAATATCTAGTCTAAACCTTCCCTGGCACAACTTGAGGCCATTCCCTCTCGTCCTATCGCTTGTTACTTGGTTAAAGAGACTCATCCCCAGCTCTCTGCAACCTCCTCTCAGGTAGTTGTAGAGGGCGATGAGGTCTCCCCTCAGCCTCCTCTTCTCCAGACTAAACAACCCCAGTTCCCTCAGCCGCTCCTCGTACGACATGTGCTCCAGACCCTTCACCAGCTTCGTTGCCCTTCTCTGGACACGCTCGAGTAATTCAATGTCCTTTTTGTAGTGAGGGGCCCAAAACTGAACACAGTCATCGAGGTGCGGCCTCACCAGTGCCGAGTACAGGGGTAAGATCACTTCCCTGTCCCTGCTGGCCACGCTATTGCTGATACAAGCCAGGATGCCATTGGCCTTCTTGGCCACCTGGGCACACTGCTGGCTCATGTTCAGCCAGCTGTCAGTCAACACCCCCAGGTCCCTCTCTGACTGGCAGCTCTCCAGCCACTCCTCCCCAAGCCTGTAGTGCTGCTGGGGGTTGTTGTGGCCCAAGTGCAGCACCCGGCATTTGGCCTTATTGAACCTCATACAGTTGGCCTTAGCCCATCGCTCCAGCCTGTCCAGATCTCTCTGCAGAGCCTCCCTACCCTCGAGGCGATCAACACTCCCACCCAACTTGGTGTCATCTGCAAACTTACTGAGGGTGCACTCAATCCCCTCGTCTAGATCATCAATAAAGATGTTAAAGAAAATAAAACCATCAAGATTCACTTGCATATGGAAGACAACATCTTGCTTCTAACAGTGATCATGCCACAGGTTTCCTGGGTACTATCAAACAGGACACCTGTGTGTGCTCTTTGTTTAACAGTGTAGAAGATGCAACACTACTTTTGGTAGTCTGTGGAAGTATGCTCACTGTTACAGGGATGGCACATTGCTATGTTACTAAAAAATGTGTCTCCTACAGTAGCAGTGCTTTGCAGTCAGCACGAGTATGGCTATCCACAAACTAGTTAAAGCATATAAATGTAATTGTGTTCCTGAAAGTTACACTTATAAATATATAGAAAGTTTTAGAAGGAATAAGATTCAGATGAGATTAAAAACATGAACACAAATGGAATTCACACACTCATTGAAGAGAGTCAGTTCTGACTGTCACCACATACATGTTTGCGTTTTTTTTACAGGCACGTGTTTCCCACATACACAGGATGGGCATTAAGGCCAATAACATGACACAAATCACGAGAAGAGAGGATTATGATAATGTCATTCTCCAAAAAGCTAGTATAATAATTTTAAACAACTCTCTGAACAGAGATTACATTATCTGCTATTCATCATATGTGAGAAGTCATAGCAGTCCAGTAAAGTTCCTGCTGACTGGAAAAGAGGAAACATAACCCCCATTTTTAAAAAGGGAAAAAAGGAAGATCTGGGGAACTACAAGCCAGTCACTCTCACATCTGTGCTCAGCAAGATCATGGAGCAGATCTTCCTAGTAACTATGCTAGGGTACATGGAAAATAAGGAGGTGATTTGTGACAGCTAACATGGCTTCACTAAGAGCAAATTGCGCCTGACAAATCTGGTGACCTGCTACAACAGGGTTACAGCACTGGTAGATAAGGGAAGAGCATCTACCTGGACATGTGCAAAGCATTTGATGCCATCCCACACAACATTCTGTCTCTAAATTGGAGACACATGGATTTGATGGATGGAGCACTTGGTGTATAAGGAATTGGCTGGATGGTCAAACTCCAAGAGTTGCTGTCAAGGGCTCAGTGTCCAAGTGTACAGCAGTGACAAGTGGTGTTCCTCGGGGGTCGGTGTTGGGACTGGCGTTGTTTAACATCTTTGTCAGCAACATGGACAGTGGGATCGAGTGCACCCTCATCAAGTTTGCTGACAACATCAAGCTGTGTGATGCAGTCGACATGCTGGAGGGAAGGGATGGGCCATCCAGAGGGACCTGGACAGGCTTGAGAGGTGGGAGGGACCATGTGAACATCATGAAGTTCAACAAGGGCAAGTGCAATGGATCAAGGCAATCCCAAGCACAAATACAGGCTGGGTGATGAGTGGATTGAGAGCAGCCCTGTGGAAAAGGACTTGGGGGGTATTGGTGGATGGAAAACTGACTATGAGCCAGCAATATGTGTTCGCAGTCCAGAAAGCCAACCGCATCCTGGGCTACATCAAGAAAAGTGTGGCCAGCAGCTCAAGGGAAGTGATTCTCCCCCTCTGCTCCACTCTGACCTGGAGGTGGTGTTCAGCTCTGGGGCCCCCAACATAAAGAAGGACATGGACCTGCTTGAGTGGGTCCACAGGAGGCCATGGAGATGATCAAGGGGGCTGGAGAACCTCCCCTGTGAGGCTGAAAGAGTTGGGGTTGTTCAGCCTGGAGAAGAGAAGGCTTCTGGGAGACCTTATAGCAACCTCCCAGTACTTAAAGGGGTCCTACAGGAAAGATGGGGAGGGACTCTTTATCAGGTAGTGTAGGGATAGGACGAGGGGTAATGGTTTTAAATTGAAAGAGTGTAGATTTAGATTAGATATAAGGAAGTAATTCTTTACTGTGAGGCTGGTGAGACACTGGAACAGGTTGCCCAGAGAAGCTGTCGCTGTCCCCTCCCTGGAAGTGTTCAAGGCCAGATTGGACAGGGCTTTGAGCAACCTGGTCTAGTGGAAGGTGTCCCTGCCCATGGCAGGGGGGGTGGAACTAGATGATCTTTAAGGTCCCTTCCAACCCAAACCATTCTATGGTTATGCTTCCACTGATATCATTAAACAAAAAATGGCTAAGAAGAATGATCACACAAAGCCAGTAGTAACAGGCACTGCAAAAACCTTGCAAATTTCTTTTTATTACTATATCAATTGACTTTCTTTTATTTCTTCTACCTTTGGAGGAGTAAAGAATGACAGTAAATTTACTATTTATAGTTATAAAAATAGTGACTTCCATCTGCTATAACTTGGAACTGCTGTACCAACAACTTGCATGCTTGATGAGATATGAACAGCAGAATATAATTAGGCAACATGAATGATGTGTAAAGTCCCTTTTCACTAAAATATTCTTTAAATAAGGCATACTAATACACCAGCCTGACGGTGCCTGCTAGGTATACACAGATAATCAGAAGATTGAACATTTTCGGAACATTATCTGGAATATTTTTTCCACTTTGAAGAGATCTAGAGGACTAATATCTCAAAATTGCCATCCACAAATGAGTATATTACTAAGACAAGCAGCAAGCAAACTTTAATAATAGATAATATTTAGACAATGATACTAAGAGTTTGGGGGAAAAACAAAAACAACAAAATGAGAATATAGCTGTTCCCATTTTTAGCCTGAAGTATCTGAGCAAAAATTAAAATTTTTAGAGTGCTTATGTGCCACCTCATAGCTCCAGGTACCTATTTTTTATGTAACCCTGATTTTTTAATCTAAGTATCCATTCAATTACCCCCTGCAATATACAGTAGAGACACTGTTGTCAAATGAAGGTATCTCTGAAAATAACAACTGGCAAACTGGAGCATTCAATCATTTTCAGGAATATTAAATACACTTTATTCCTAAATGACCACATCTAAACTTTGTGAACTAATACACTAAATAAATAAATAAGCTTCACACTTAATCTTCCCCTGTCTGAATCTTTCCTTTTAGGAAAATCCTAAAATATTATTTCTTGGGGCATACTGGGAGAAGTTGCACTGCTAGTATTTTCAATTGTAACTGTGCTTTATAAAAGATTTTTTCTAGCAGCTTTTGTCAACAATACTTTTTCCACATGGAAGAGTAGGAACAAAACCTTGTATTTAAATATACCTTGAAGTCCAGCAAATAATTTAGCAGCCAAGGTCTTGTAGCAGTACTCATAAAAAACCAGAACTTCTCACAAATCTGTAGACATTATGGGCATCTCGTCTGTAGTCAGAGGTTTTGTTTATTTAAAAGAATCAAATCCCTTTGGTTTCATCACAGAGGAAAAAATATGATTTTAAGTTATACTTTGAGTACTTTATTGTTTTCTCTTCACTGTTAAGATTTATCTTTTGCAGACAAACAAGCACTTTTGAAAGGGACATTCTCTTTTTTCCCCCCTTAACAACTCCGACTGTAAAATGTTCGTCTCACAAGTTGGTGACTGATAAAAAGCAGAAATTTTAGTTTAACTGCCAACAGATTTTCAGCTTCAGAAGAGTCCAAATGATTGCTCCACTGAAACAAAATTAATAGCAAGGAGTTCACAGGAAACAAGCTTTTAAATAAACTCTTCCAGTATGGGAGTATATTTCTTTTTTATTTAAACATTGCAGGCAATCACTCCTAATAAACACTCATAATTAAGGCAAGGTTAAGTAGCATGATGATAAACACCTTTTATTATTCACTGAAGACAACAAACCCTTCCATTTGGAATTGTTTCAAATGGCTGTGGTTAATCTTATCATTCCCCTTTCTACAAGAACTAAACCTGGGCTCATAATGGAATCTAGATCCAGAAATCCCACTGACTGCAAGGGTACTCAGGTTCCCAAATGCTTCTGGCATCTGAGGAGAAATCTCTGCCTTCTGGTGTAAAACTAGATATGACTATCTTGACTACTGAGGAATGAACCACTTTTCACATTATCCTTACTAAAAAAGTCCTCACTTTTCCAATGTGGACAACTCCTCTGTATACAAAGTTTCCCCTGCTGATGCTTCAGCACATAATTAGCTTTTAGTGAACTAAAGAGTATGTGAATTAACAAGTTGCAAAACCTGTTGACAATTAAAGGTAAGGTAAGGTTGTTCATATTTTGTCACAATGGAAAAGGTAGAGGCACATACAGATGATCTACCTGCCTACATTCATCATAAGTACACCCATGAAGAAATTAAGTCTTCTAAATGTGGGACTCATGTGTAATGACATGCTCGTGAGCTTTACAGATAGCACCCAAAGTGCTCTGCATGTTCATTGCATTTTTGAACTCTCACCCAGATATTGGTGGACATAGTCATAACACAACAGGGTTTGCCTGTTCAGAAAAATGCAAACTCCTTTTCACAATCTATTTTAATTTAGCAGGGATGGGAATGGCTTATTACACGCACATGAGGTTTGCTAAAACAATTTATACAGATATTTTCTTTCTTTCAGTTATTTATTTTTGCTTGTATGTATCTTAGGAAAGGCCAAGCATGAAATTGGAGCTGTAAAGCAAGTCAGAATTTATTGATATGACTCTGCTCTGAGAGCTCAATAGGTGTGCAGCAAAGCAAGAAGGGTAAAGGGGCTGAATTATTCATTGAACCTTTAAGCATCAACAAATAACATTTACAGTGAAGAATGCCTGTTTTGCAGCAGTAGGTGTGAGGTGTACGCATAAAAGAAAACAGATTTTCCAAAACCCATCTTGTAAGACAGTCATAGAATCTTTTCCTTATTAGTAATTCTGAGGGATAAGAACACTAGCAAGTTATTTACAGGGGTACATAGCACAAATGGGTTTTTTATTTGACATAGCACAACATCTTGAACACTGCACCTACTGTATCAGCTTAAAGGGAAAAGAAAAACTGATGAAAAATTGATAAAAGGAAAAGCCTTTCTTATGAAGCAATTACAGTGCTGGAATAAAACAGTTTTTATTAGCATAAACTCAATATAAGAAATGAAAATATGTGAACTATATCTAACAAACCATATATATAAAAATATATATAAACAGATATTATAACACAAATTGTTACTTTTAAGTTCCATCTTCCATTCCTAATTCCACTACTGTGATAACTTTCCCAGACAAATCCTTTCAATCTTTGAGCTAAAAATTATTTTCTTATGCTTCAGCTATTCAAATTTTGAAAGCATAATTTTTTTCTGTATGCCCATATCTGTAACCAGATCCATTTTATGGTGAGAGCCACTCAATTAATTCATAAATTTGAGACACCCTGTTGGTAAAGTCAAGTGGCTGCACATGGAAAGCTGGTATTACAAAAGAAGGTGCAATATTGTTTTCAGATTGAGCTAAACTTTGACCAAAAGTATTTATGTTGCGGTTTGGAAATATGTCGTTTTTAGTATTTACTAATTTTTGACAGATCCAGAAATAGTAACATTAATATTTCTCATCCTCAACTAGCTTTCAGTGTCCATAGTTCTGGTACATTGATTTGTTTCGATTTCACCTGCTGCAGGCCTAATCCTAACATTTTACCAGCAATCTACTGCTACGTCTTCTGAAGGACCCCTTGCAGTATCATTTGGGAAAAAGAAAAAAATAAAATAACATGGTACGATCACTTCTACTTTAATTTTGTACTTCAGTGAATTCAAATATTTTGCTTTTCCTTTTAATTTCCATGGTAGCTTGTTTCTATCATACAGACTTTCCAAGTTCCCTGCCTGCTGCTTATGAACAAGAGAACACAGAGGAAATGGGCAAAATTGTGGCAATCCAGCATCCTACCTCTGACTGTGGCCTAATGCCTAGGGCAGGGTATAAGACCCTGGGCAATCATACAGGCATAGGTCCCAAATATGCTTCACCAGCCTCCAGACTTTTTAGAAGATACCATGTAGATTTCTACCTCGGCTTTTCTCTGTGATTCTTCAAGAACATCACATACAAATGAGTTAGTAACTGCTGCCTTTATCAAGAGAAAGAATGCAAGGCATGGGAATTTTGTCCCCTGCAAACCACATCAAAATGCCACAAAAATGTTCCCCCAAGTACACTGGTCCTGCTTGCTGCTGCTATCAAAAACGACTGCACCTGCAGCAGAGTCAGCAGGAACAAATGCGTGCCTCAGGCTCAGTGGCTGCAGCTCACCGCTGGAGCACAAAAATGACAGTTGGAGGGGGCATGGCAGTCTATAGGCATGCACTGCTATCCACTGCTCCTGCTGTGGCATTACTAACCTTTCCACAGAGGGTGGGTAACAAGTGTTGGCAATCTCTTAAAACTGCAGCAACCACAGCCAAAGGAACAATGGTGAAGTCTGACATCACGGTAAGACTGTTGCATCACTGAAGGTGGCTTTGGGCAGAAGCAGATTTGACCCCTATTGTGGCACAGGCAGATAGATCCAGACAGATTGAAATTCAGGGGCAGTACTCATAGAGTGGCATTTCTCATATCTCATATGTTAGACCACATGTTGCAAAGACACTTAGGACACACACTGCTTTCTCTTTTCAACGAAAACTTAAAAAAACCCACATTTCCAAAACCATCACCTGTATTTCAGCCTGGCACAGCTTCCCTCATGTGACAAAAGCAATTTCCTTAATGAGTTATCATCTGTAAATATCCACTTGCTCTTTTCCTATACCAGGCCCACATACCACCAAAAAGTACAAGAGTTTATAGTTTGAAGCTCTCACAGAGGAAAGCAAGGTTGCGATGAATTCTCTTCTCATTTCGTAATAACTTATGTACACCTTTATATAAAAGAAATTATCTCTCTTATTTTGAAGTTTGTACAAAATAAATAGCGTTTCCAGAGAATAGAATAATTCAATTGTACTTCTACTTTTAATTAACTGCAGCAATTATTTATTATTTTGTTGTATCACAAAGGATGAGAGCTATGTATAAATGAAAGCCACATAAAATAAAAGCTTTAAATTTAATTCAGTGTTATTCCTTCAGCACAAATTTTGTTAAATCCTTGAAACTATTGTGAAAACAAACAGCTGGCTTTTACAGACAGATTCTGTAAATGAAAGTAGTACGTACATATCTCAAGCAAGAACAGATTCCTATTGTTGTAGGACTTGTGTAAGTCATGGCAAGGAGCCATCTTTATCTGAATAACTTTCAGTTTGGTAGCCAAGATGATACAGGGACACAAAAGTGTAGAGCAAAGTCATAAAGCAAATCAGGGGAAAAATCTTCATGGACAGCTGTTTCACCATTGCATCCACTGAAATGCTTTGCCCTCCTGCTTCTAGCCCTCACTGATAAGCCCAGGAATGCTTTTAAAAGGACTAGCTCTTCCTAGACATCCGCCTGCTGCTCAAAGGGACTTTTCAGGACTGTACTGCCTTAAAAAAAGTTTATTACAACAACTAAGAGAACTGGAGCAGAAACTCCCAGGGAGCCAATTCTGCATTTGTAGAAAGGTGTGAATGACATACCACCTAGCCACACAAGGAAGTGGCCACCACATGAACACTGCTATGCCCCAGGAATCCTTTCAGAATAAACTGAGCTGGAACTAAACTAGGAAAAGGTCATGTGAAATTACCTCATGAAGGAGTATCATGCTTTCCCTCTTACTTTTCTATAATATCTTTGCACTCTCTGTAACATTTCAAACATTGGTTTGCTCTGCTAGGAAGAAGTTGATCCACAAACAATGCGTATTATATCTTATTTTGAGCCAGCAGTTAGACCTTCAAGGAGAATGCAACCTCGTTACTCTTTGTTCTCTATCACATGGATTCTACAATTTCATCTACTCCTATCTCCAGATTGATATCCTGCTCAATATTTATTAACTTCTGGGTGGTGAGTGCATGTTCCCCTTTTATGTCCTTTATCCCATGTTACTGTTATTTTATATTTCTCTATGTGGAAACAGAAATCCAACTTCAAGCCAAGCCTGTGTAAATGACTCCCAAGTTCATTGCTTTCTTTGGCAGTTTCTTTGGCAGTTCTAGCTCAACAGAGGATTTCATCACATTTCAAGTTATTTCTCTTAAGTCTTTAAACACATACCAGACAAAATCCTTAATAGCTTCGTATCCAGAACACAATCATTTCACCTCCCACCACAGTATCAAACTGTGTCCGCTCACATACTTTCTGGCTCCTAGTCTCTGACATGACCCTCAGTTCCTTGCCACAATTTCTTACTTTGAACTTTAGTTATTTACATCTGAATCCCAAACAATTAATAAGATAACTTCCCCCGCTGTCAACCCAGAGAGAAATCTTTTAACACCTCTCCACAAAGTTTTCTGTATAAAATCCTTCAAAACTTCAGGGGGAAAAAAAAAAAAAAAAAGGAAAAGACGAAAAATTACATGTGGCAAACCATTCACTGCCAGAGACGTCTATCAAAGGGATCACTCTCTAAGCTCCAGATGGCAGGTCTCCTACAGGAAGCAGCTGGTCCTTTGGCAGCATGTCCTCAAAAACTGCCAATGGCTAAGTCCGTCTGTGGTAATTCAGGGCCACCACAGGAATTTTATGCTGAAATTATTTCAGCTGTACAAGCTAAGCCGCTAAGCCTTTGCTCTTCAGCGGACCAGAGATGGCAGACAGACCGACTGCTTTATCATGTACCACCCACCATGCCAGAGATGCTTTCTTCTCTATGAGGGGGTATGTGGGTGTACCATGTGCTTTGAACTGCTTTTAACATAACCAGAAAAGTTGGTAAACTTGATTTATTAGTTGGGCCACTGTCTGCAGTGACATATTACTGCATGTGTAAAATAGCTAGCAAACCTATGGTACTAAGATGTGTAAGAAAAAGAACAGTAGGTCATCTCTTACATACAGGGGACGATACCCTGATTTCCTTACTTGATTTTTTATTCAACCCTTAAGCAGAAGAATTCTTACATTTTATGTTCAATACTACTTGATTTATTACCATTTCTGAACTTAATACATTCTGTAGTTAAAAAGCTAACTAATTTTGTTTTAAAATTTCTCTTATTTGTGATCAGCATATTTGGGGCATAGTTCTATCTTATTTCTTCCTTTCCTTCACTGTACCTGTCCTCTAGAATCTCCTTTGGACAGGAGATTGGTAGCTTGCTTTCAATCACACTTTTAAAGCCAGAAAACATGTAGCTCCTCTCCCTTCTATATAAAACTCTCCTCAACATTTTTAAGATGCTGATCGGCGATTCCTCATTACAGTGTTTGTAAGATAACCACCTAACTTCTCCAAAGAGCAATTAAACTCAGTGGGTGTTCAGCACATTTGTTCTGCGCTAGTGTGCAATATACTCACCATTCATAGCATTGATCTTCCTACACCAGCTATATCGGTTGACAGAGAAAGCAATTCCCGAAAAATTAGAACACCTTCTAACTTATGTAAGTACAGCAATACCTTAGGAAACAGACAATGACACACAATGTCAAGATTTCCAGTCAGACTGCAAAGCCCTACTTGCTCCACACATCAGTGGCACCAGCTGTAGCCCAATTAAACTCAAAAGTGCACAGGTGTTCCCAGAGATGAGCAACAAAAGCAAACTTCCCTTTAGGGTTCTGAAAAAAATTAGAGTTCTTTAACTTCTTTAGGTCTTCAAACATCAAACAGATTGAGAAAATGGGAAAGAAAGAGAAAATGACATACAGAGGAATAACAATAATATGAATTATATCTTAATTATATTTAACATATATTTGTACTAGAAAGTACATATGCTCATGGTTTTTTTTGTACAAACCAAGACTCACGGAACATTTTAGGACTTTGACACAAAAATCTACTTTCATTTTAGCTTTGTGTTAAAGGAGTTCTAAACTGGGAAAATAGCATGTATCATCCAAAAGACAAAATGCAATATTGGTAAATAATAGTCTAAAGCTTCATCTTTTATTGACATTTAAAAGCTACCTGCAGCAAAGATAATTTGGAGTAAAAGTAACTCAACTAACTGTCTAAAATTTTTGGCAACGTTTCAGTGTTTCTGTGAACAGAGTGGAATCAATTTACGTAAAATACCAAATAGAAAATGTGACCACCTCATTTTAAAAACCTGAAAAAGCTCACAACTGCAATATTCCAAAGAGCTAATTGAAAGATGAAAACAAGGAAAACAATTCTATGGAAATGTATTAATGGAAAAAAACCCCACATTAACTTCACCTTAGAATAACCTGTTTAATAAAAGAAATCCACTTTATTTTCATGCTAAGAAATTAATCAAACTGAAGATTTGGAAAGTTTCATTCATCAGTAAAACATTGTTTCATTATACCAATAAACTTGCTCTGACAAAATGAGCAAATGTGTATTTATTAATTAAGCTACTGGAGAGCCAAGATACTACAGTACAGTTGTCAGAATGTAAAATTCATAGATTAATATTCTCTTATTAAAAATAAGAACACTTATACTGATTAATTGATCTTATTTTCTTAATAGAAGCTCTAAGGGAAGCTGTGGGGCTGTGCAGAGAGCACAAACAATAAAAAATTAATTACACTATGAATGACCGTCTTTTCAGTTGGAGACAATATTTACCTTTATTGAAATGACCAGCCAATATCATAGAATATCACTAGCAGATAGTCAATTGTCTTATAAATTATTCTAATATACTAAATGGCAGCACAGCAGATTTTCCGCTCACAAGAAGACATTCATTAGTAATACTGTTAATACTCACTCACCGAACAGAGAATTTGTTTGGAATTTTATAAGGTGAAAACGGTCAAGAAAGGAGAAGCAGCTGTTCAAAAACTCAAGGTACTCAAATAATCAAAGTCCATAACACAGCTGCATTCTGTAGACCATGGGACAACATCAGCTCCTAAATTAGTCATTACAACTTCAGCAAGATAACACGGAATAGTTTTGGTTCTGCAGCTTCTAGATGAGTACATATAACCAACTCATTCACAGATTTTTAATAGTTTTTCTTACCTGACATGTTATCAGTTGAGAAATATAAAGAAGGCACAAGCACATTACCTTTTAATTAATTAACATAGATGGGAGAAGAGAGCTAGCCCAAAAAGATTTTACAAGCCTTCAGAAGTAGTTTGGAAAAGTTGTGATTCTGGCTAATAGATCTGATGTATTCAGCCAAACTTTGTGATGTTTTATAGATTTATTTTAAGTTGAAATTTAAGAATTAAATAAGGCAGGAGAAACAATACCTTGTGAACTAAAGCTTGAAGATGGATCACTGAGTCTCTGGGACCAGAAACCTGAATCTTACACTGTGTTCTTGTTATGCCAGCGTATATGACTGTTTACTGCCCCACGCCTACTGTATCAAATCAAAGCACTTCCAAAAAGACAAAAAGACATAAAGTTGCACACACCCCCTGAAAAATCTGTTCACATAAATTCTTTTTATTTACTCTGGTGGAGAGAGACTCAGAGACAGGATTGAAGCTTTCCGTGCTGAGCTCGGATCACATCCTCCCTTTGTAAACAGCTGATTCGAATTGCAATACTACGTTAGAGAAAGGTTTTCAAAGCAGTAGCTATTCATATTTCTTTTTCAAAGTGCATGCAAAAATAATGAATCCTACCTCGCATTCTTAACAGGATTGCAGATGCTGCTTGATGACAACTGCACTTGTGAACAATGTTGTTGTTTTTTTTTTTTTTTTTTAAATTGTGGTTGCATGGAAATAGAAACCTGAATGTAAAAATCTGCAAAGTTTTTCTGCAGGTTTCATGAGACTTTGTCCATTATATTGCTGATACAGTGTGAAGATCAATCAGGGAGTTGGCTTTTCAAGAAGTTTTTCATAAGCTTGGCCCTGTTCCTAGCCGAGTGCCAAACTGCAGTCTTATAAACTATGGAAAACCAGAGCTATAGACACCTCAGAACTTCTGCCTAAGTCTGGTTTGAAAAAAAGAGTTACTTTTTTGAGAGTAAAATTTCTGCCTTTCCAGGACTACTGTGCTTTCACTAAGACTCAAACGGTCAAAGGCATGGTAAATCAATCACAAAGGTGACAGCCAAGAGATGGCCATGAGATGCTACAACAATTGCAAAAAATAGCAACAGTTTTGCTATTCATAGTTTGGAAAGATTGGTACACTGGTAAAGAGATACAGCATTTTAAGTCTGCTTTCTGAAGCCTCTCTGAATTAACAGTTGTGGGACAGCTCTTCTCTAAAAACGTACTTGATATCAAGGAATAACTAGATGAAAACTGACCAAGAAAGGAATTAATTTTTTCAACCTTTGAACTCATTACTTTTTTTTTCTTGGTATTCTGTAAACCTAGTTAATGCGCTATGGACAGTGCATGGAGCTGACATTTTCAGAGAAGAAAATGCAGAGACTTAATTTTCCCTCTGCTAGTTTATCAGATTTTGATAAGATGGCTGTAATCAAGTCTAGACTTAGTAGGCGCCTCAGATTACAAAACTCTGGGTGCAGATGTGCCATTTGGCATTTTCACTAAAAATATTTTCCAGTAACACTAGTGAAACTTCTACAGAGATTACATTAAGGTGAGAAAGTATTTTCCAAAACGTTACAAGCTCTAGGAAAACACATAATAAAGAAAAGCTACAGGTAGCCTTAAGTATGTCACACTTGTTGTCTGACAAGTATTACACTTGTTGTGATATAAGAATACAATTTATATAAAAGTTGTATTGTACTTTCACAATATAATTTACATAAGCAACTGCCACGTAAACACAAATTGTTTTGTGGTTGCTCATTTTTGTCACAATCCCTGAGCAAGGGGCTGAGGTGAGACAGGAAAACATGGCTCAAAAAGGTTTAGTCATGCCTCTCCCAGGCACAAGAGATGAAGTGATTAGTATTAGCCTTAGAAAAACTTAGCTAGAAAAACTTAATAAGAGAGGAAACAGAAGCAAGTTCCACCATTAAATGTAAATCTCAGAGAACAAGGGAGCCTTAACAGACTCTTAGTTTCTTATAGAGACATACTGTAGCATAGCAATTTGGTCCTTAATTTCAGGAACAACCTACTAGATTCTCCCAGTTTCGTTCCACTGGCCAGAGGGCTTTTCTACAAAGGTTGGAATGAAACAGAAATAAAACAAAAATATAAAAATCCTTCTGAGTGCAAACATGACCAAGGGAGAACTCAATTTCAAAAAGCCTTGAAAGGCATTAAGATGTTATAATGAGATTTTTTTCCCCTCCTTATACAACAATGGATAATCCTCTGAATTACAAGTCTCTTTTTACATCTAGTCATAAATTATGTTGTTAAAATATTGATATAGTCAGACCTGGTTAATTCAAGTCAGTTTTGCTTCTCATTAAGATTTAACAGAGGCTGAAGCATTTATGGTATAATGTCATGCAGACTTTGGGACACAGGGAATACAGCAAGCATGAATTAGGTGGGAATTCAACAGCAACTGAATTGCATTAGAAATAGAGAATATTTGATAGGGAGAAAACAATTTTCTCTTGGGCTAATGGTAAGGGATGGAGTCTTAGCCAGTCAACCTCTCAGGAGAGTTTACATGTGAGTAAGACTTTGATGTCCCCTTTTTATCTGCCACCTTCTTTGTCCAGTGGGTGCCACCGGTGTTTATCAAAACAGCTCCCTGCACACCACACACACCTTGTGGGGTGAATATGATCTATCAGGTGGCCTGTATGAACTGCAGCCATCCATCACAGCTGTCTGATGGGGCTTGGGCTCTAGGCTGCGCAAACAAACAACATGGTAAATCTAAATGTACTTTTAAATCTATTATGAAATAGAGGAGTAGTTCAAAGTAACTGCATTAAAAAACACTTTACAAAGTCATCACTTTACAGAGTGGCAGTACATGCACTGTAGCTTTAGATCAATATAAGATCCAACTTTATTTAATCCAGAAGAAACACCAGCATGTAGTAATTGTGACAACAATAACAAATGTGTTCTTGAGAAGTGTTGAGAAGTGACTGTTTCCAGGCAATTGTAAGTTGTCTGTACTATTGGAGACTGCAGAGCAGCCAACAGCAGCAAAATATCTTTTGAATAAGAAGTTCAATGAGGAAAAATAAGCAAAAACATTTAAGAGGTCAAAGCTAGTCCCAAGATGTTAATCTGAAGCATTACTATGATTATTTACTATCAATTGCCTAACCCAAGAGTGACAAAATACAAACTTATGCAAAAAAATCAATTTTTTCTTTCTTATAGAATCCAAGTTCCCAATGATGAATAAAGATGTTCACAAGAAAATTCTTTGTTACAAAGTATCTAAGTTGGAAAATCTAAACAACTGCAGAGAAAAAAATCACCCTCCAACCACATTCCTACAACACTACATCTCTTGACAAAAAAAATCTATAAATATAAATCAAATATTAAACACAGTAGATAAGAGAACTACTGGTCTACATTGTGACCATGCATCATTACCCCAAAGTAGTTGCAAAAGAATGGGAATATCAAGAAGGAGAAGAGAAACATTCTTACTAATGTTATGAGTATAGTAAAACGATGATTAAATTTCAGAGGGAAACAGAAAATACTATCTTTATCAATAGGCAAGTAGAAACTACAGAAATGTTTATTTAGAATTAAGTTAGTGCATTTATTTAAAAACAAAATTAGGTAGAATAATTTTTCTTAGTATTTCTGAATTCCTGGAAAAGATGCCTCCTTCTGGGTTCCGGGAGCAGGAGCCAAATGTGCAGTAAGTCTTACATACAGTGTTTTAAAAATAGAAAATCTGTGATGGCATCCAAGTTTGCCTGTTATGGCCAGTTACAGATCTGTAGTATAGAGCATATACGTACATTGGGAGTTTCAGGGCATTGATTAAATGAAATGACACAGCTCCAGGAAGACAGATGTTTTCTCTCCAGCAGAAAAGAATCCTGCTCCCTGTCTGAAATGATGAAACCAGAAGTTTCTTGATCATACATTTATCCTTGAACTATGCCATTGCCTTTTTACTAGCAGAGAAGATGAACACATCCTCCGATAACATCAGACTATACCATTCGACTAATAATTAAAGAGTGGATAAAGTGTTCCTTTTTTACTGTACATCAGAACCAGAGTTCTTAAAAATGTAAAAATCAAAGGATATAACTCATATTGGGCATACTAAGTCCAATTACATTTGAAGGCATTTCTGGGCCTTACAGCAGAATTAAAACATAACTCTCCAATCTGTTGCACAAAAGGAGCTTTACAACATCTCTCCACCATTTCTGAGTGTGGCAGTACTGCACAGCTCTACAGATGTTAAGATAACTAGAGACTAAAATTTTGCAAACCTTCCTTAAGCAAAAACCTATGCTACTGGAATTGGTTTAACTGTGATGAGGTAAGGAAAATTTTATGGTGACACAGGACTTTTCACTTGCGCTCTTACTTCTGACAAACACAGAGTGTATAAATAGGAAATAAATCACAAGTCTCCATTATTTATCATCCAGCAACCTGGAACTTCCTTCTCTGACATCAACAGAAAAGTAATTGAAATACTCACAAGTGTCCTAGTTTACAATATTCACTACAACTGTAGTGTATAACTACAGTGCAACCGAGCTCTGCTGGTCTCGCATAGAAAGTGCAAGTCTTGGCTTGAGGAATCCTTATGGATGGTTCCCTCAGAGAGGAGCAAGGCACCATCAGAAGAATGGTGTTCTCCATGAAGGCACTACTGTCCAGCTGTTTTGCAGTTCCTCTAGCTTCACTGGGTAGGTACAACACTGTCATGGGGCTAAGCTTTCTGCAAACCCTCCACCTGGTATTTTGGGCATCGAAATAAAGCAGAGCAGTTTCACTACCATTACAATTTGCACATCTATCAAAACGTAAATGGTAACATGCTTAGAAGCAGAGGTCTAGCCTCATCAAGAAATGTGCTACTATGGTTTAACCTCAGCTGACAACCAAGCACCATGCAGCCACTTGCTTACTGCCCCCACGGAGTTGGAAGGGTAGAAGTGAGAAAACTTGTGGATTGAGATAAAGACTGTTTAATAGGTAAAGCAAAATGCATGTGTGCAAGCAATGCGAAACAAGGAATACATTTACTACTTCCATTGGCAGGCAGGTGCTCAGCCATCTCCAGGAAAGAAGGGCTCCATCACATGTAATGGGTATTTTGGAAGACAAACGTCATAACTCCAAATGTCCCCCCTCTTCCTTCTTCTTACCCCAGCTTTATATGCTGAGCATTACACCATATGGTATGGAATATCCTTTTGGTCTGTTGAGGTTAGCTGTCTTGGCTGTGTCTCCTCCCAACTTTTTGTGCACCCCCAGCCTACTCACTGGTGGGGCAGCATGAGAAGCAGAAAAGGCCTTCACTCTGTGAGCACTGCTCCACAATAACTAAAACATCCCTGAATTACCAACATTGTTTCCAGCAAACGAATCCAAAATGTAGCCCCATACTAGCTACTATGAAGAAAATTAACTCTACCCCAGCCAAAATCAGCACATGTGCAAACATATTTCCCATTGTATGCTAAGCAGTACGTGTGCACACAGTAAAGGAAGAGCTGTCTAAACCTTAGTTACAATTCATTCCTTATTTCTGTCTAAAACTGGCTGCATGATGGGATAGAAAGTCCAGTGGAGATTCTGAAGTAGATACAAGTCTATACTTGAATAAAACATTCCTCAAAGTTAATGCATTACTCCAAATTAGGTTTTCTTATTGAGTGAATGTCTTGTATTGCTTCTTTAAGAAGGCATGGCAAGAGATGTTTAAACAAAACCAGGAAGCAACATCAATTGTTTTTTAATTTTTCATAGACGAGAAAACTAACAACCCTCCCCTTCTCACTTGTGTGAGTGAGAGAGTAGAAAGAGGGAATTCTGCTAAATGACAAAGAGACTCTGATACTGAAATACAAAGTAAATATAGAAGCTTGAAGATAATAGTAAAGCATACCTTTGTGAAGTTCTGCATTAAGGCTACATACAAATGTGGCCACAAGGACAAGAGTGAAAGGTCCAGTAAATGGCTACAAGATACACTAGTGAAATTAATGAGAAAAATTATGTTATCACTGTCAAAATAGATTGCTACTACTTAGACCTAATTAAGTGAAAAATTCAGAGAACATATTCTTCAGATTTATGGGACAGACTAATTAAAAAGTTGTGAACAGCTTGCCAAATTAGGTGACAGAAATTACATTAAAATACTGAAAATACAATGTTTGTGGGTTTTGAGAAAATAAACTATTACTGGGTTAATATCCAGAACTGCATGTTCCTTTTATGTCTTTGCCTAGTGGTTCAGGCTACTACTTGTTAAGTGGGAGGACAGAACCTGTGTCCGATGATTATTATTATTACTACTACTAGTCTTATTATTAGTAAATCAAACCTTGCTTTTAAAGAGGCAACCTCTCAGATCTGAATAAAAGAAAGACATAGGTTTGCAGCTGATGAGCAATGGAGTAGAACTGTAAAAAAATTAGGAAGCACTAAAATCCCAGAGTTGCCCGTAGGAGGTTGTTGGTATGAGAAATCTCATAAAGCAAAGCTGATGATGCTACAAGACTTCTGCTGAATCAGATGGGGAAACCAGGACTCTTTAATATTGAATCTGTTTAGACCAGAGATGGTTAAAAAGGAAAGGACTAAATTAAAGTTTGAAGGTTTTGCATATCCTACTAAATGAAAATGACAAAATACTACTGACAAAGTGTCTTCCAGAAAGAGTATAATTTATTTTTAAAAAAGCGAAGATTTTAAAAATGTATGATGAGGTGTCACTTATTCTGCTTCAGCCTTTTTAGAAGAGGCTTATTCTTTTACCTTGGTTATCCACATCGAACAAAATAGCTGGTGTAAGCTTGGTGCTACCTGCAAGTACCATTCTTAAACCTTCCCTTTTGATCCCTGGACAGATTTCCTGTAGGCCTGTCACTGTTCTTAACAGTGATGATGACTCCCAGATCAGATCACCTAGTAAATGCAGATTTGGTAAACACCTGACATGAGTCCAAGACCATATTTTAGGTGGAATGCACAACACAGAAGAAAAGGTAGTTTTAACATCTTTATGCTGGTTTTATGTCAGTTAAGGTCTAGCCATGTCTGAATCCATATAAGGCTTCCCAGGTAAAACCAACCTGTCAAGATTATTTGAGTCAAACAGTGAGTTTACACTGGATTAGCACTTTACTTGATATAACTGTGACATTTCTGATTTGTATAATAAGAGGTCCACATGCACCGCTACAGCTCTTCTATCCAGAAGTCCACAGCTCGGGATCTGCTTGGGCAGTGACGTTTAGCTCCCTGTATATAAAGTGTCATCGGCCACTTTACAAAAAGAATTTTCCTTCACTGGTCACTACTGCCCCCAAAACACTCCATTTTCTGTCTTCCAGAGACAAGGAACTGAAAATGAAGAATGATTCATCATTCAGTTCCTCCCAAAGGATTTAGTGTGATGAGACATGTAGAGGCACTAATAGACTGTGAAAGAAGTGTGGGCTAAACTAATTGAGTAGTATTGATCCACTAGTGCCAGGGAGATTATCATGCAAGTTTACTTGTCTAGCTGCAAAGTCCTCACAATATGGAAGATTTCAGATGAAGTGAGTGAATTGGGAAAAAATTCAATGCTACAACTGACTCTTAACTGTGCATTTAACAACCCTGTTGCAGTAATACTTAACACACACAACACATAGCCTGATTTATCTTCGGAGCTCCACAAATATTAGCTAATTAATCTTTCACCATTGTAGTCTCACTCCGCAGCACATCTTAATTTTTCTTTATTACTGAAGCTAAAGATTTTAACTGGCACAGAACTATATACTATTTCTAAGGAGAAAGTTCCATGACCTCATCCTGCTTAATTTGTATTAAACACAAATTAATGTGTTTAATGTGTATTAAACACAGCTAAAAACTTTAAAAAAATGGATAGAGGAAATATGCATATTTATATAATGAACTACAATCGCTTTTCTGATTACTATTTAAAATAAAATGCACGTTGACAGTCGTAACAGTCAGTAAACCTGTTTTACTGAAAGTTTAATGAGGGATTTGTGGTGGAAGTTGGTACTTCTGCATTGCAGCTGGTTGAAGTGCTAAAATGTCAAGTACTGACTGATTGCTGCCTAATTACAGACCCATAAACAACTTTATATGGCTACAGAATTACTCCCCAAGGTCTTCACAGTGTTGTCATCAAGACTAATTTCAAGAGAGTTGCTTAACTTGCGCGCTGTATTTGACATGAAATTTTCTTGTTGCACATTCTGGCATTAGTGCTGGTTAAAATCTGGATGAAGATTTCCCAGTTATCTTTGCAACAAAAGCTTTGTCTCTTGCCTCTAAAAATTGTTCATTTATTTTTATTTCCAGTCCTTACTTTCTATTGAAGCTGAAAATTGCATCAAGAGACATGGTGGTTTTGTGAACATGTAAATGTTAGCTTGAGACAAGAAAGAAATCATCAATTTACTGCAACTCAGCTGTGAAGGGGTAGAAAGTTTAGTGTGCATGCTCAGTGTGTCACCTCTTAGCACATTCAAAAATAACATGTAGTGTATAATTATTTACAAATTTATCCCTGTAAGGGTGCAAAACACTTTTAAGCTCTTTAGAAATCATACATGACCTCTATCACTTTTACAATACAGCAAATGGGCAAGGCAAAAGTTTGAACTGTGTAAAACTATGACTCTTCCCTCCAGATGATGGTAAAAGAGGGAAGAAAGAATAGAAAGAGCCAAGAGTAAAAGAAAGGCATAAGGAACTTGTCTTTTACTAAGGAGAGAGAAAAAGGTAGAGGTTTGTTTCCAATGGTTTGATTTTGGAACTATTTATGAAATCTTTGCCTTTGCCTTTAGATCATCTGACTTCCTGAAATATCTAAATGACAACACAGACAAGCACAAGTTCATTTGGAGCAGAATTAATGGAGGATTAGTGTGCCACCAAGCTCTGCAAATCTAAGTTGCTCCCAAGAACACAAAAGGCAGATTTTAGTAATAATTTTTTATTACTCATATTTTGATAAAATTGTAAGTTATAAATACAATTGATATGACCTTTATGTCTTACTGTTGTTCTTAAATTGGAACAAGAATTTAAGTGAAAAAAGACACACCATAGTGCATCGGTCTTTAAGGACGCTTCTTTACCTGTTTTATACTGTATCGACTGATTCACTGCTTATTAACACATCTATTATTTATTTCTTAATGCTTATTAAACATCCCATCTCATTACCTAACTATATCACACACATTTTAACACCACGAGACTGTGAGGTCAATTAAAGATTTTGTTAAAACAATATGAGAGTAAAGTCTATGTTTTCCTTGGTGTATACTTTAAAAGCCAGTCTCAGGTATGTTTGATTATTTTGTGTTTTATGCAAATAAGCCATTAAGCTCCCAAGGAAAATTTCACATTTCCCAACACACTTTCACCTCATTTTTCTAATCTGAAAGTGTAAACCTAATTTGAGAATTGTATGGTTTCAGCACCACTGCTGTGTATAATGCATTTCTTTCATATTGAAAGTGATTCTCATTTTTCTAATAAATAGCCTATTGTATTTATTGCATATTCCATTTTTGTTTGCATCTCAGCATATTTTGCTTCACATAAAAGTAACAACATTTTCACTGCCCTTTTAAGAGCTCGGTAAATTTTCTTAAGAACTTGGTTGACTGAACAGCTTAAAAAATGCTGAATATTTCAAACAACTAGCCATTCCCATTGCGTTCTGTAGTGCCGAGTGTTCTGTGAATCTACAGCTTTCACTGTAAATTTGCACAGTGCAGTAAATCTTTAAAATTATACCCTTATGTTTGCCTCTCTTTTCTACTCCTCCCAAAAGACTGCATTACAACTGATAAAACCCCACAACTGGTCTTGACTACTAAGCCCACTAAGACATTTACATGGAGTAGTAGCACTGGTGCCTGCAATGCTGTCACAACACTCCTATTTCAGTCTTATTCAGTGTGTTTTAATCTTGACAGCTTGACTGAACTCTCTTTAGATCTAAATCACATACTTCCGTGGTCCTTTGCACAATCTTATTCTAAGTTTGCATATACATATTAAAAGAATACTTTTTTCCCCCTCTGAAGATGTAAAATCACATTGTTTTTGTGACTGACAGTGAAGCTGGTTAAACAAGTTTCCCATCTGTCTGTCCCTTGGTTACTCATTCCTCTCTTCAGGATTGTCAAAATCTCTCTCTACCTGAGTTATGCTGTTATAATTTATGGCACAGCTGCTCTGTAAACCAAATCCCTGTTTTGCTATTAAGAATAAACTTGAAATTTATTTAAAGATTAACCCATTCAATCTGAACTGTTTCTCTGAAGCAGAAAACAGGTATGCAAAATGATCCCATAAAGCATTGTATAGGCATGTTTGACACGTGACAGCATCTTTTTTATATCAAAATGAATAAGCTTCTGATGACCATTTTCTACTATGGCCTATGATAAATACATGTTTTATCATTTACCCTTACTTACATCTTCTTTTGAAAGGTTACATACAGATATTTCATATCTAAAATTTCCTCCATTTGTCAGAAAATGCAGAGAAGCATTACTGCCAATAAGAAGATATACAACTGAAGAGCTTCTTAAGCTAAATTATAGAATTATTTAAATGTCACCATAGTTCTCCTTTTCTTAAGACTAGAAATGTGAACTTACTGGTTTTGTTCATCCTATACTGGAAATATAAAAAAGCAACCTGAAAGCATACCATTATCATAGATGATACTATTATCACAAGTTCAGGTTACATTCTGTGTTTTATTCCTTTATTTGAATGTTTCAATTCATCTTGACTATGACTTCTGGGCCTCCAACATTTGGAATTAAATATGCACTTGTGAGCTTGAGTTCTTTCTTTCTCTCCTCTATTGCCCCATCTTCTTCACAGCTTTTGCAATTTTTCCTTCCTGTTTACAGAGATTTTCTTGACAGTAGCTAATAAATCATTGCCCCTTAAACATGCTGCTGAAGTTTCCATAAATCTGGAGGTTTCTAAATTAGTATATAAATACACATATATTTTTGCTCTGCATATCTGCTTTTGAAATTGAATGAAACAGCATAGCAAAATCCTCTGAAGAGTACTGCAATGACCCCTTCTCCTAGATACTACCACTGTAACTCCCCAGCACTGATTTGCTGAATTCTGTACCGTAGTATGATGCAAGAAGTTTTGTTGCAAAAAAATGTTCTTCATCCTAAGTGCTACAGAAGTGAATTTTACTCATGAATATTCTTTTAGATTTCTCTCAGAATTCTTTTTACTCCCATTCTTTCCTTCTCTGCCTGTTTTGCCTTCCATAACCCTTTTTGCACCTGACTGTAAGCTAGACTAAGAAAGATTTAGAAGAGCTGACGATGGACAAGGCGGCAACTTGTTTTCAAATACTCAGCCTTGGAGAAAATCCATAATCCTTATGAGGGCATCTGGATTCCTTATTTGGTTTTTAAGAGTGCTTCATAAACTGTCTGCTGAAAGAGGAGGTAACCCCCTCTCATGCTAGAGCTGCTGACTCAGGAATGCAATGTTTGCACCCATGGGGTACAGTAGGACACAGAATTCTCCCTGACAAGGAAGAAATCCCCATCAGCTCTTGGAGAGAAAGGCTGAAGCCTCTCACTCTTGGTGCAAAATAGGAGAAGGAGAAGTTAGACACCTAGAGTATCATTTTTTAAAAATATTGTTTTCATGTCCTCCTCAGCTGCATGACTGAAGTCGCTCATCTCCAAGCTCCTACTAAGAGCCCTGGTACTGGCAGAAGGTCAGGGAGAGCAGAGCACTTGCTGCTCACCCTGATGATACTATGCCACTGTGAAAGGGGAGATTTATGGGCTCAGAAAGAATACAAGTGATATAGAGCATAATTTAAGACCTTTGAGGTGAGGGCACTCACTAGACATTAGTCCTAAACTGGCATTACAAAGACCAGCAATTGACTAAAACAAGAAACTGCATTTAAAGTGAGGCTGGCCACTAGAGCTATGTGCAACTGAGGAGAGAAGAGGAGAAGTAGAAGAGAGTAAAAGTTTGAATAAGAGTATGGGTGTTTAGATCTTGATTCTACCCAAAGTCCTCCTTAAAATATCTATAGGCATGATTTAATGGCAACTTTTGTTTTGATCCTCATGTTTACAATCTCTATGTTCTATGCAGGTCAGCTGAATGACCAGTAAAAACCTTTTTGTTCATCATGGTTCCTCTCTGTCATATTGCTCAGTTAATTTCTGTATTTTCCCCCAATTACTGAGAAATACATTTGACTACATTTAACTGTTACATCTCTCATTGATTTCTCACCAACTTGTTATTTATTTGAAGCAAGCGCTATACCTCTGAGCAGACATATATTATATCTACATGTGGGTTTTTTCTGCTTTATGGTTGGACTCAATGATCTTAAGGGTCTTTTCCAACCTAAATGATTCTACAATAAATATACATTAAAATACTTGAGGAAAACAATAAGGCTTCGTTAGACAAGCTAGTAGAAGCACATGTTTTCCTGGATGAAATATGTGAAATGAAAAAAAAGTGTTTAAGAAATGAAACAAAAGAAACCAAAATAAGACAGAATTGCTACTTTGGAAATCCCTAACTACAGACAATTTCAAAGGCCCATCAGCACTCTGTGAATACTGTGATGGTGAGCATGGGAAAAGGCAGTACATTTTCCCAGAATAAAGTTTTATTCATATTGATCCTGTCTAAACTCAACTCACTTCCTCCTTCAGGAAATGACCTGAAATTACAAGCCACAAACACCCATGGCCCTGTTCTTATCTTACAATGCAAATTGTTACCAAAAGCCAGAATGTCCCACTGAGAAGCAGACCTGGGGCCTTGGACATAGACGTCCTTGTCCATACTTTAAGACCTGCTGTGGTGTTGTGCACGTGGATCTGTTCTCCTCCAGTGGAAAAAAATCTTGATGGCTAATTAAGAATGCATAAATAATTTCTGTGGGAGAGATACATTTTGGAAGTAGTAATTGGCATGCTGTCGAGCTTTGATTTGCAGTTATATTGCATGACAGACATACGGCTGGAAAGAAGAAAACATTCACTGCCTCAGCCTACTGTAGTGTCTTCTTAAATAGCTTAGATGAGTGGCAATGGAAATAAAGTGATTATTCCAATTATCAAAGGCTCACAGGAATACATTGAGCCATGAGAAATTTACCTGCATTTAATAAACTGCTTGAAATTAGAACTGTAAAAAACAGCAAGAGAGTCAAAAGTTTTATGAAGTTCAGGCGACTTAACTGCAGCAGCATAGGGCAGCAGCATGTACCGAGCAAATGGGGACATATTCCTCTTCCCAGTCTGTGCCGACAAACACCAATTAAGATCTCTAAAGGACTCCGACTAGACTTGAAAACAACAAGAATGACACTAAAATTGACTTTGAATATCATTTATCTATTGTTTAGATTTACTGAAACATGCTGCCCTTTGCTTCTATCCTCTGGCATTTGTCCATTACAGCGATGTGCCAAAAGTGAATTGTTTCATTAAAATCTGAAACAAAAGGGATCAATGCTCTGAGTTACAAAAATTAGTCTTTTTGAAAGATACTACTTGTTAATAGAGAACATCTGATCACCATGATTCAGTGCCTGCACTTAATTCCATTAAGCATTCATACTCCCAGTGCATTTCAAATTCACCTACAAGCACATTTTCAGAGAAACTTGAGTAATATTTTCTTTATAAGATAAAATTACGGATAGATTTGATTTCTTGGTTTTCCACAAAATTATAACTCTGTACAATTTCAGCTGCTTCATGAGTGGAACTACAGAAATCTCCTTTAAGTTAAGTCTTTGGGGGTTTGGGATTTTTTTAGAATTTAGTATGCTCTGCATAAATCTAAAACAGTCACTTAAGAAAATCCCCTGGCAGGTTTTTAATGATCTGGGTGAAAAAACCCTTTGAAATCTCATAATTTCATCACAGAATAACATCTCTATAACCTGAAATATCAACAATATACTGTTTAAAGAAAAAGTACAGCATTAATTACATGGTATTCCATTCTCATGAACAAATATATTTATTATATGTCTCAGAAAATAATTAAAACCAGCACTGATAAAAATATTAATTATTTAAATGACAATAGCCATATCCATACAGTCTCAGTGAGGTTGCTCAAATTGCCAAGATGTGACGAAAGAAAAAGGTTTTACAAGTGAAAATATACAGAACAAGAAGTTCAGTAGCATAGGCCAGATACAAATAGTACCCCTTGCATAGCCTCATTTAGTACTGTTTACATCTAAAAAATGTTAGCATATTCTATGCAATCATTTAAGGGATATTTCTGATATATAATATACAATTAATTATAATTAATATTATATATTATATAATTTATAATATAATACTAACTAATATAATCAGAGAAGGCTTACATTACTAGGACTGGAATTTAAATAACAGTAGCTACACATAACTTTTCTTTTTCTCAACTCACTACAAATTCATGAACAATACAGTATAATAACACTTTTTTGTGAATTGCCCTACTCTCTTACTAGCAACATATATTGCAAAAAATAGGTAGAATTATTCTGTAGATTATTAGCACTGTTGTAAGCAGTGCTACAAGATGAGGCTTTGCTGTTTTTTCTCAGACTGTTCCCAGAAGCAAAATACAGACCGAAGTATTTCATTCAGATCCTGTTCTCCTCCTCCGTTATCATACCTCTTCACTTTCTAGATAATTTTCAGTGCCTACAATTTACTGAACTTTGACCAAGAGACTAAAGATTATGCTTAAAAAAACCCACAAACAGCTGCTGGAATTATATGGTCCTCAACTCGAAAAAGTTGCTGCTTGAACTTCAGAAGTGATCTTGAGATTGCAAAACCCCAGTAAAAGTGGAATGTGTAAATTCCCAGATTTATATCTTCTTTTAAGTACACGACAGGTATACTGTGCACTTTTGTGACCCAAATACTGTTTACAATGTGGAATTGTCTCTACTAATTTGAATCCAAGAATTCTACAAAATCACCAAGCCTACCAGTGGAATTAGACTCATAGTCATCCAACTATTAGTACATCCATTACATACACCTCTAGTTATCTCAATGTTTCCAGTTCTTCCTTCTCTAGGAAGCTCACTGTTCACAACAAACCAATTTTTAATTATTTAAATCAAATTACATTTGTGCTTTTGCAAAATGTGATTCTACAGCAGGTACCACAACAAAGCTATTACCCCACATGATTACCATAACTGAACCATGATCCTTATCCATTGGCTTAATAGAGGCAATTAATAGCTAATTTTATATCCCACATCTTTTACCTTACTAATAAGTAAGGAAAATCCATTAAGGTAATGTAATTATACAGGTTGGAACATAACAAGGAAGCAATGTTAGTTCATTTAGGTTTGACCCCCCGATAACGTACCTTGGGAGTTTGCATGCTACAAAGCTGCAGCTTGCAGCTATTTAGGACCACATCTTATTTATAGCAATATACATCCTGAATACCTCTATGTAAACTTGTCAATGAGGGACTGAGATGAACCTTAATAGCTCTAAATGTTGTTATCACTCAATAGAAGAAAATGTTATACACATAAATCCAGCTATTTCAGAGTTTACTTTAAAAGAAGTACTTGCCATGGCATTTTTTTGACTTCCTAATGTTTATTACCATTTTACAGTCTGAAGTTGAAGGGACAGACAAAACAGGTCCTACTTTCCTAGCAAAAGAGCAACTTATACAGCAAGTTAATTATGTCTACATGAGAAAATTATTATGCTGTTAAAGTTGTTGCAGAGACACTGGAGATAAGAATGGAAAAGCTGAGAGATGACTTAAGAGCCTAGAAATGGTCATGCTTTAATTTTCAAGATTTTTCTTTTCATTCAGAAGAAGTTATACCTCTGGCTATGTTACGGCTTGGAGTCATAAGGACTGTAAGTTGCTCCAAAATAAATGTTAAATAGAAAGAACTGGCATTTCAAATGCTGTATGAAATGTGTCACCATCAGAAGCAACTGGGTTATATTCATTTTCACCAGCTCTGGATCTGGTAAGTTGCATTTAGGAAGAACACTTGTCCTTTCTTATTTCTTGTAAGAATGCTTAGAAACACATCATTCATGTTTAACATGTCCATGTATAATAAATGTGCATAAGCTCATGAGCTCACATTCATTAATTACATTAATTTTTATTCCTGAAAAACAGGTTGTAAAACATGGTTTTCCACTATCACCAATGACAGTTTACTTGCAACAGCTCTTTAATGAAATTTTCTTCTACCAAAGTGCAAAAGTAATCAAGGTACAAGCCAGTGATGTTCAGAAATATCATTAGAAAGTTATAAAAATTTGCATGTAAATGAGCATCTTCAGGATCTTGCTACTTTTTCAATAATAAATAAATAATAATCATCTAGCCATATAGCAATCTGCACAGAACATGTTTCTGAAAGCCATATAAACACTGATGAATGACAGTTTGGATACTTAGAACTAGAACAATAAGGAGAGACAAAAGTACTAATTTATTCATCAGTGTTTACAACTACAGAGGTGAAAACTACAGCTGAGTATAAAGCATTTAATATAAATTGTTCACAATCACAATAAAAACTAACTGAACAATGTAGCTCAGGGATTTTTTAAAAATGAAACTTCATAGCAGATGTTAATCAACTAAAAAGATGACAGAGTCCAGGCCATGACCTATGGCAATCAAAACCCTGTATAGTAGTGCTTTCTAGACCATAAGAAAGATAGTACTTCTTTGTTCCAGAGTATTAAATTTTTAAAAAAATAAATTAATTTTAAAAATCACTCTTCTGCAGAAATGTTAGTTCATATCCAATGGGAAAGGAAGAGAAGAAGAAAAGAAGTTAACATAAAAGAAATATATGACCATGCACAACACTGAAAACGTTTGAAAACACATACATGTTTCAGAGACATGTGACACTGTACCTGGTGATGTGGGGAATTGCCTTCACACGGTGGTAACGATTACACAGACTGTAATCAAGAATGCAATACATGACAATGGATGGATGGAAGGAAAAAGAAAGAAAAAAAAAAAGAAGAAATGAGAATAATATTAAAACACATATAACAAAGATGAACGACTAGAACACTTCATGGACATACCAAAGAAGACCTATAAACCAAACTAATCGTCTTTGCAGACTTCACCCTGACATTTGGTTACTTTCTACTTGTAACTGCAGTAAAGAAAGACTCTGGATATAACATTTCAGTTGATATTACCTTCCATTATTAGAGTATTACAGACTGTGGACTGTCACCAGAGTGCAACTGGGGTTTTGTTGTTGAGTATCTCAACCTTACACTTACATTAGTTTATGAACACATAGAGTGAGATGTTTTCACACTTTTGCAATCACTGGAGAAAAATCTTAGTTAAATCAATATGAGAAGAGCTATTTAAAATTTATCTTAAAATTCCAAAGAAGGATAGATGATATATATATAAATATATATATATATATATATATCAGAAACACCTCCACTAAAACTTCACCCCCGAATATATCTTCTGTTTTACAGCATCAGTCCCACTATTTTGTGAGGAAGAAACAAGTGGAGAGATAAGAGAAGCACAGATCACACCAAGCTCTGACTCTCTGGTTCAGTGTGGTACCTGAGGGGAGCTAAACAGGAGTGGTGTGATCCATCTGCTTTCAGAAAGCCTAATCCAGGTGTTATTTGGCCTTATGTGAGTTTGGTTCCCCATAATGTTATTCTTCAGCCAAAATACCACTTATGAGGTTCCTGTTGTTTCTTTCTTGTATTCTTTCTTCACTGATGTGCTTAGGCTCCCTCCCCCTGGAAAAGGCCGCAGTGTAATTGAAGGGAAGGGATCTGCTGTGGTTCAGGGAGCAGGGATGGGAGGCAGCAAAGGAAAGGGATCTCATTGACCACTGTATGCAACAAATCAAGGGCAAAGTTAAGCAGTAGCAAGACTGTTCACAGCTCCCATAGTCAGCCTTTCAAGAGATACACAGCCAGAAAAGTAAAACTGCATATAACCTCGAATTACAGTAAACCATCAATTTTAATGTCACTTATATATAGTGTTTTAATTACCTCTGTTACACTAAAATCGGACTTACAAATTTTTGGATACTTTGGTCCACTTAAGGAGTAGAGTCAATTGCCAAGATGTAATCACTGATGAAAGCCATTCATAGAAAGACATATAAAAGAAATTACACTATAAGGATCTGCTGTTGCTATTTATTGTATTTTTTTGTTGTTGTTGTTCTTTCTTTAAGGGTAAGTAGCCAGATTACTGACCGTGGAGGGAGGAAAGGGTTGCATATTTAACTGCAGTGACCTCTTACGCATAGACAGTGCTCAATATGAAAGAAGCTGAGGGACTGCTTTTCTGGATTCACAATTACAGATACAGCCATAAGGACTGGGCTCCTATTATGCTGGGGTTTTTTAGTTAGAATACAGTTTCATGAGAAATTAAAGATGTTAATATTACTTGGATTGCTGAATCTTTGAATCTTTGGAATAATCTTCTCTCCTTCTGATATATCAATTTCTTAGAGAGGAAAATACTAGCCTAAATATAATAAAAAACTGCTACTACACTTGCAAAAGAAGAAAATTTGTTGAATTGGTACTCCTTTGTTTACCAATATTATCTGTATGTCCTCTGTTAATATCACATTATTGTATGTGTATACTATATACGTTGTATGTATTGTATATTTTGTATATACACAGATCACGCTCATTTTCTGCACACTACATGACAATTTGGAAATAAATGTTAAATTTAGGACATTGGTCCTTTAAGATGAGGAGCAAACAAACAATAAATTAATTATAAAAATTACACAATTTTATGTATCAAGAACCGAGTTTGTATCTACCTTATGCATTTTTTTTGTTGTTTTAAGGAAACTATAATTTAAGTGCTATGTAGGGGTTTTGGTTCATGTATTTTACTAGTGTAATTTGAAAAGCATGACAAATGATAAAACTGAGAAACCAAATACAACTAAAGCAACCATGTAACGATGAAAAATATCATCCACTTCTCCTGTTATTCAGCTGATTTATCTGAAAAATCATTAATTCTATTTTCAAATTAATTTAAATTACTTTCTAAATCAGCAATAATTAGATCATAGACTGAAATTCCATGTTTCAAAGCAAAATTCCTATATATCATGCAGCCAACTGATGGTTCAAAGTGAAATGTGGAATCACTGCAAGTTGATTATTTTATGCTATCACTCTCCTTACTGCACCATCACAGCTTTCAATTACCAAGAAAATACATCTAAAAATAAAACACAGAGCTAAAACCTAGATTCTCGCAAAAACTTATGTTCTAAAGTCACATATAAATCAATGAAACCCACTGTAATAGCATACGAAGTCTCAAGGCACCAGGATGAAACAGCAGTGCAATCTACTGATGCAGGCAGCAAAGTTATCATGATATCTTCCTAAAATTTTCATTAAAACTGGGAAGCTTGGCAGTAGTTTCAAATAGAGATTCTGCTAAAATTTTGATGGTAGGTCAGTAAAGCCATGATTAACTGATAGAAGTTAAATGCCTTCTACTACTAACTGGATATCACTAAGGACTGAACGAAAACCCTAAACAAATGGTGTTTAACCAAGTCACCTACAACTGAAACTAAAAATTCTTTTCAAGAAGTCTGTTGAGGACTGATAACAGGGACGAACTCATGAGTAAAAATAATCCTAAATGCAAACCAACAGCAGAATCAAGATTCAAATTCAGCGAATGACTGAGTGCAAGTGGTCCTGCTGAAGGCACCCAAAGCTCTGTCACAGTTTACTTGGCTACCTGAACAGTTGGGCTTCAACCTGGACTGACAAAGCAACCAGAGGCAAACCCACCATCATTAAAATACACGTCACATTCCTAGGCTTTGGTTTCCACCTTACATTTTATTACCATTTCAATAAAAATATGAGACCGGAGAATAATTTAGAGGTGTCCATTAACACCCCTACTCTTCCATCCTTTGCATGGGGACCTATATCATATTCCCACATGGATGTATCAATACTCTAGAGGGGCTGGCACATCTTTTTATCTGCTGTTGAAATTCACTCACAGAGAAGTTGTGCCTCTTATTCATTTTGCTTGTCTAGAGGAAGTCCTGGAAGGCATTTTTTCCTCTTTTCCCACAGTCCTACAGAGTCTTGGGACAAACTGTTCTCACTGCTGATATGGGCATAGTTAGCAGCTGTAAGATTTAAAAGGCAAACACCAACATGAAAATGTACAAATCCCTAAGGAAGAAAAAAAGAATATTTTTTAAAAAAAAGCAGAGGATCAGGGGAGTGTCACCCAGCAGCAGGATCAGCTGCTCCAGGGAGCAACTGAAGGGGACCTTTCCTCACCTGACTGGCTAAAAGGGACTGAAAACAATATGAAACCAATTTCTCTGAGGATTTTTTTTTGTGTGACACCCTTTCAGCTCTGTCAGTCAGCAATGTTCTGTGTTCAGTACATCAAGTAGCAATTTCTTTCATTAATTTCTGCTGGGTAAATTCTGTTCTTCTACATGTCACTTCCCATTCCTTTGCATCGATTCCCACCCGTTTGCCTATGAATTAATTCAGAATCCTTGTTAACTACTGCCCTACACCGTAAACTACTTTTCCCAGATGAAATCATAAGAAGTGGTTGCCTCAAAAAGATATGGCTTGTTTCCTGTTTTAGAAAGTCAATTTGTTCTTTTCCCTATTTTTTCATGCATTTTCTTTCATTAATATCATCAGTACCACATTTCTTGGTATGTCTTAATTTGAACAGTTCACAACTGTCTTGGCTACATCTCTACTGGGGAAGAAAAATGTTTGTCTAGAAATGTCCAATAACCACTTGGAAACCTTCCATAAGAATCATTGCAAGATGAATGTTTATAAATACTTCTTTGATATAAATAGATTTCCTGACACTTTATAACAAACCTCCAAATTAAAGATATAGCCCTAAATAAATAACTAACATTTTGTAAAACAATTCATATTATCTCTCCAACAGAGCATGAATAGTATTTTGGCATGAAAGAGAATAGTTACAATTAATTATTGCTATGATGGTTTACCAGCATGCAAGTACTGCGCATTTAATCTTTTGTCAACAAATTTTATATGGCACTGTAAAAGCGAGACATTTATAGGAAGGCTGGAAAAAGACTCACATTAGTAAATGTTCGTGGGGGTTAACTCCACAGGTAGCGACAGCACAGAAACAGGAGGTTAAAGAAAGGGATTTGTGAGTTTGGCCTCGCTGAAAGTTTTGAATGCTTGGGGAAAGTGACAAGACACAATTTAATAGGCAGGCTCACAAGGATTTGTGTTCAACCTTGAGACTGAGAATGAGACTTTTACATTTAATTCTCAAAGCAAGGGATCAAAGAGTCCGGTGAAATAACTCCTTATATATATCATGCTTGAGTACCTTACTTGACGAGTGGGCATACTGATTTTAATTAATCAATCCATTTATTTCCAGTAATTTTGCTGACTGGAAAAAACCTCCTTTCCAAACTCACTAAGTTCCTCCTTTAATTTGCCTTTTAACATAAAAGTAGGAGTGCTTTGGGCATTAGAGATTCATGCACAAGATACCCTTTAACTCTACACAGTCATGTCCTCAGTAAATCACAACAGCAATCCAACTGTCCTGTAAAACTAGAGTTGGGTGCTAGATACCTTCAACAAATGGGAAGAGAAGCAGGCAAACACTGTGCTTTATGCACTATTTCGGCAAGCACCTGCATCTAGCATCTTCTACGAGGCCCTGTTGGAAGCCACAGAGTCTGCTGACATTGCTGTATTAAAACCATATCTGAAACTTAAAGTTTGCTTAGCTGCTTTATCAGGATAGTGATTAACATTACTCTGGAGTTGTTCTGGGCAAAGAACGAACTTCCCTTCATTTCCTCTTGAAACCTCAAGGCTGCTACTTAAATTCATTGGTACACTGCAGCAGCTATTCAAGAGAATGAATTAGTTTTGCACAGATTTTACAGAGATTTCATTTAATCAGAATTATCCCTTCCACCCACTTAACACTAGTACATACTTTCCTATTGAAATATTGTATTGCTTTTCACCATATAAAACCTAAACTCGACAGCAGTGTAATTGCAAAATGGTATCTAATATTTCATCTTCCACCAACCTAGAGGATAAATATGTAGAATCATATCTATCACTGGTTCATCCCAAACTGTTACTGCTATAATTTAAAAGAAATGAAGAAGTTATACCATCAAAAATAAGACTGACTGAAGAAGAAAGGACTAAGAAAATTGCTAGTTGGATTCCATATGGAGTCCAGTATACATCAAGTCCTCCTCGCTGAGTCCTTCCACCTCCTAGGCAGGATTTTTCAGTGTGCCTAGACCCTCATCCGTGTTAAATACAGCAAATTCTTTGAAACCACTTCAAAATTTTCAGCAATAAAAGCCTGTGAAAAGCATGAAAGATGTAGTTAGGTACCCTGATTACACTAAGCTAGCGTAGCAGTTAGGACCTATTGCAGACTGCTACAGTTTATAACATACTTGTGGCTTATACTAAGCTAATCAGGGGAGAAAGGGAAAGCTGCAGGAGAATAGCTCTCTTCCAGCCTCCACACTGATGTGGACCTACTGCAGACCTATTTACGAGAAACATGAACTTTTTTAATAGACTCTAAAAGTCCTTTAGAGTTTGTTGACCATTATGAATTATGTGTAAATGTACAAAAAATACCAACTCTGTGCCATAGAAAAATTATCTCATGTAATGCAAATTCATTTTAAAAAAAATAAAATAAATAGTGGTGGTGAGAAGAACAATAATAGAAAAATATCAAAACACCTCAATGATTATTGTGGGTATAGGACAATCCAGCATGTCAGCCTGAATAAATGTGTGAAATTCCGAGAGATGACTTCAGTTGAAGCAATGGATGTTCGCCTTCTCAATACACTCAACACCTCGAAGAATTGGTCCTTGAGGGACTTTTGTTTGTTTGTTCTACAGAAAATTCCTAATTGGGATTGAATGACAAATTGGGGGCACAAGGGATCCTAATGGGTGAATTTTGTACATTTAACTTGTACAATGTGTCTAAACATTCAGCTTGCAGCAATTATTTCATCAGCTCTAGTACAAGATCTTGTTTTTTTACCGTGCTAATGAGTTGAGCGGATGTAAATTAAAAGATATTGCTCAGAAATAAAATGTGTCTCATGTTTCTCTCTGAGGATACCGATCAGACAGAAAAAAAAAAAAAAGTTGATCTTACTTTGAATATTTCACTTAATTTATGTAATTCCTTCTGGAAAGCTTTCCCCTTCCCAGATTTATTCATCCTTGCTATAGCATAAAATCATAGTTATGATTTTTAAGTTATAAAAATTTTTCAGGACTTTTTGATATTGTATTGGTCATCAATCTTGCATTAACTGCATAATAAGGATGGTTATAGACCAGTTATAGTTCTATGTTCTTTAACTACAAGAAAAAAGAACAGTAATATCAGAAAGAAAAGAAAGAGAGACTTATTGGCAAAACTGAAAAGATTTCTTTTTGTAGATATCTTCCAGAAGATCATACAGCAGCATAATGTTGAAAACGATTATGCAATAGCAACATGGAAGTGTCATGCATATATATTTTAAATAATTCCATAATTGTTATGACTTTTCAATTTACATGTGTACACCCCATGTCCTCCATGGAGGAGGTCAGAACATGACAGTTAGTTACATCTGTCAAACGGCATGGTTTTATGTGCAACAGCATGCCCTGTTATTAGCTCAGTTATTTCACTGACCTAGAAGGCCATATTGGGCACATTTGCTTTTTTACTGAGATACACACACACACACACACACTCTCTTAGAATTTATCTTCCAAGTCTAGGCTTGAGAAAAAGCTATCTGGGTTTGCAAACTCTTTTGAAGGCTAACTATGATTTCCTTATAAGAAAACAATCAATGTCTCTCACTGAATAATAGGTGGCACAGATTTGTAAAAATGCATGTGCAAACACTTTGAAAGGTATTCAAGTTTTTACTTCTAGATTTCCTATTGAAAATCATCCAAGAATTATGGCAATATGTATACTGTGATTTGTACCATCTTGCTAATTCTTCTGTTCAGCCTCACGGCTAAGCAGAAGAGTTTTCAACATGAAAATTTCAGAAATTGGCAATGTCCAAGAGTTTGAACTAAATGTCATTTCCATCCTTGATGATGCTGTCAGTTTTATGAGCTGTGGCACACAGAGAATATATTGCACACTTAGAGCATGCTCAGCAGTGTTATTTTAAAACCATGACAGATGTACAGCCTCAGCAGGATCTCACATTACAGAAGCCAGAGCAACCCTGCCATACAGCTGATCCCTTTGTTCAAGAAGACAGCGTATCACCCAGGGAAACCAACTACCCAAACCCATAAATTCCTCCACCTATTAAGTTCCTACTGAATTCCAGTTCAATTTCTACATTTTGTTCTGCAACTTGTAAGGTCTTCATGAGGCTGACACAATTACTGGAGATGCTTTTCATTTACCAGGTACTCATCTGTAACAAGAGGAATGAAAGCATACAGAGTAACACCGTTCCTAACAGAGAAGATTGGTCACTTGATTTGGTATAGTATGACTAATTCGCTGAATAGGTCTGAAGAGCTCTGAAGTTCACCACCTTTAGAGTAACTTGCAAACACACTTCTTTCTTCAAGTCCATCCATGATAAAGTCAACAGAAAAAGACAGTGAGTGGGAATCCGCTCTATGTATTTCCAGTGAAAATTTGATGTAAACAAGTGCCAAGGGTGATGAATACCTAAAAGTTGAACTGCTATAATTGAGAAAACATTGTGGTAGGATCTTCAGTTAGCATCTCTCCCATGCATTTCTTTTTTTTAATCCAATTATCCATCAAACAATAATGTATCTCCTGGTGAGAAAAATGAAATTGTGCATCTATATCAAGCAAAAATTCATGTGAGAAGCAATCTAACCTTCTGAAATGACAGTTCTCTCATGAGATTTGGTGAGAAAGAATGATTGGTTTTGAGCATTTTTCTAGTTCCTAAACCAAGCAGACTTTCTTTCTTGAACTGGCTCTTCACTTGTAGTGAAAAATATCAACTGTCTTTGCAATGTTAGGAGGCAATATTTTTATATTTTGTTTGTTTGGTTGTTTTTTTTTTCCTTTTCCATTGCTTGTTATACCATATATCAGATAGCCCCAGGGATGTCTGGTCACAATATGGATTTCCACTTGTGAGATCAAGAACTTCTGAATTTCCTGGAGATTCAGGACTGGAGACAGCAGGACTGGATAGGTATTTAAAGTTGTCATAGGTAGAAGGATAAAATATGTTTCTCCTCATGTTCCTCTTTCATGAGAGCGACACAAATATCCCTGACCCCACCTGAAATCCAACACAGCTATGAGCATCACTGACCTATCAAGAGTATCAGTGTTTAAGGAGAAAATCCAAAGAAAATAGCTGTAGGTATAGCTTCTTTTCTTAGAAAGGATATGGATTCCAGGATATTTGTCTCAGTAGCCCACAGCCATAAACACCATTCTAACCCTGCTGCAAAGCTGGTACTCTAAGAAGGTAGCAAATTAGACCAAGAACAACTTTGGTGAGAAAGCTGGTTTAGAGCTATGTTAGCATGTAATATAGGCAATCCTAAAGACAGATACCTGAAGAAGGAAACTTCCACTGGTAGCAAAACAATTGAATGCACATTATAAATGTCAGAAACGAAACAATCATGCTAATCAACCTCATATCATTCCCACACATAGAGTCACAAAAAGGTTAAATATTACAATGCTTAAGAGCTTAGTCACATTTCAAAGCTTTTGTTTGGGTTTTCAATGGTGAACTTTTGTGAAGAAACAGCAGCTGTCATTGACTCCGTTTTACTTCATATTTGCCTAACAAACCAAACCGATAGAAAATTTAGATTTACTCGGAACTGAAGAGGGGTCCAAAACACAGTGTTCAAAGTCTAGTAGGGCTGTCTTCAAACAAGAAAGGAGGGAGGGACAGGACTAGATTCGTTTTGACTCAGATGTATGTACAGAGATATGGTAAAGTTGGAAAACTCATATGTTAAATTTCTCTGAATTTGAGAAGCCTTCAAATATTTTTTTCAAGTTTTGTCTTTTAGCCAGAGTTGCCTAAGCTGCATCCAGAAGCTTCAGTCAAAGTCCTGGCACCATCTGCCATGACCTGAAATATAGCCAGGTATGACATTGTACAATTTCAGGTGTACATGGCCTATCTTCATTGGAAACTGGGTCATTAGTTTGCCTTTCAACTTTTCTGAACTACATTTCAGACAAGCTTTGTGTACTTCTGGGTTTCTTTGGGAATGATTTGTCCAGCTCTGTTCTAAAACTTTGCCAGTTGATTGGATGCTCTCCCTCCTTCAACAGCAAGTCCCAGCCTGTCAGATCTGCAATTTTATATTAGTCTTTCACCAAGTATCAAACACAAACAGATTTAATGGACCCAAGAATTTGCTCAATCAATTCCCAGATGGGGCTAGGATGGTAAGATGGCAGTAAAATGGCAAGGCCATGCCCCAGTTCTCCAAAGAGGAGATGGTTAAGCAGCATTTATTGATTCAAGGAATTTCAACAGCATAAACTTACTTACATTTCAAAAGGAGAAAATGTTTTCATACTAAATTACAGGGCAAACAGAAAGAAGGGATTTGCTCCACTTTAAACACAGAATTGGAAATGTAAATCATAGGAAGGAACTGCAGAAGAGATTATTTTCAATTTTTTTTTTTTTTTTTCCCCAATACTATGTTAAAAACAAAAGTTAGAGAAATAGTAAATAGTGCAACCCTTGCTAATATCTTCTCTAACAAATATCCAGGGAACACTCACCAGCCTATATTGCCTCTCTAGCTTATAGTTTAGTTTGAAAAGAGTACTTTCCTGATGTTCTATCATTTGTAACTACAGTAATCAACTTCTCTTTTTATTTAGATGCTGCTTTGGTAAACAAGTAAGTGGCTGACATGCCGTGACAGCTGATTAAGATTGTGTATTATACGGTATTCAAAATTCTCTTCCCAGGCTATCAATCCAAGGATAATGGTATGTTTTAAAAACATGCACATTTGGACAATTCCTCTGATAACAACAGTATCCCAAATGTTTATGCAGCTGTTTAGCAAAGATGCTCTTTCTGACAAGAATGGCTGGTTAGACATGAGCATAAAGAGATAACTTCTCTGTGATACAACTATCCTTGAAGATTTATTGAGTCAAAAAATAGCGTAAATGTAGGTTTGAAAGTTTAGAAAACTTTTAGTTCAGCAAAAAGGGCTACATATTATCAGGCCATAACTCATTCCACAAAATGTTTCATTTTGATAAAAGATAAATTTTAAAAGATTTCATAAAAATAACTGGTAAATCTTACTTTAATTATTATGATAGCATATTAAAAAAATTATAATACTAATTATATTTCTAGCCTATCGGACCACTTGCTTTCTCTTTTATCTGTTTTGCTAGCTTGCTTCTGAGAATTTTTTGTACAGCAATAATCAAGGTTACAGGAAATGTTTTATACTACTTGCTTTTAAATTACACTGTATCCATTTATTTTATTCCTACTAGAATTTCATAGTCCTTTATGAGATAGGACTGAAAACTAATATCAAGTTTCTTGAGTTCTAAAACAAGTTGAGATTAATCTATTTGGATTTTGCTAAGTAAAAAGAAATTCATACATACATTTAAAATAAGCTGACTTTGTTTACAATATATTACATATTACAGAAAATATTCTGCTGTTTGGATAATTCAGACCTCTGCATTAGTAAATTTACTTCAGCAATGTAACTACTGGAAGTCTAAAATACTGTCAAAAATACAGTCTACTTAGTCCTACTTATAAATGGATCTTTTTTGTTTTAAAGTTATTATTTTTAAATATAAAGCTAAAATATAAATATTTATTGATACAGTATTTAGAGTAGCTCCTGGTTATCCTTGTTGGTACTATTACCTGTTTCAGTCTGTGAACCTTTCAAACTGTGTAATGGGAATGTGAATCTAAATCCTTTGAGATAAACTGATAAACTCCCATAGAAGTAAATAAGCTTTGAATCCAGGAGAAATTTTCAGTTTTTAAAAAAACTATCAGAAACACTTAAAATGTTTAAAGCCATTTATTTCTCCTCTTCTTCATTGGTCTCAAAATAGGAAAACTCTTTTCCCTCTGACTTAAGGGAAAAATAAACACTATCAAAAAGAAACACATCCAAGATCAGGTATTTTTATGTCTGTGATTGCCTTCTAGCCTCAACAAAGCTATCCAAATAAAGCTAAAGGCTTGACACTGCATTTTCACTGTGAAAACATTGTTCAGATTGTTTTATTTAGCACCAGCAAAGACAGAATTTGAATACACCATTTGCTCTGTTAGGGAAAAAGTTTCAACCTACCACAACCTAATATATAAGGAACCCAGAACTGCAGCATCAAGTCTATAATCTCTGATACTAATACATCACATACAGTTTTAAAGGCCTCTAGAAGACACAAAACCTCATGAAAAACATGTTCAGTAAAATTTTCATATCATACATGATCAATAAAATCTGTTGACAGTTTTAACTTCTGAAGTATTTTAAATAACTAATACATACAGGACTGCTTCTCCCAAATGAGCACTACAAAATTCTTCAGCATGAACTAACCATGAAACTCCTTTCAGTAGGAATAACCCATCTTACTGGCATAAGGGGAGAGGAAACAGGCAACACTGCGACTATTCAGTAAAGACATGTGGCTCAACAGAAATAGGCTGTTTGAAAAAAAAATAACAGACACACACAACCCCAAAAAACAACCACAAAAAACCCCAAACAGATAAGTAGTCCAGCAAGTTGGAGTATAAAATTAAGAAAAAGATGGACATGGAAGAACGTATTACACAGAAAAAGGAGGGAAAATAACAGAGGCAGGACCAGACGGTGTCCGCCTGAGGACCCTAAAAGACCTTAGGGATGAAATAGCTAAATTACTACTTGCAGGATATAATGTCATGCTTAAAACAGCCTTGGCATCTAAGGACTGAAGAATGATAAATGCGATTTCAACAGGGGAAAAGAATGTGACAGATCTGGGGACCACAGATGTTGATGTCTGTACTAGGGAAATTATTAGAAATAGCAGAAAGTCTAGAATTGGTGTACATCAGAATAAATGTTTTCTGCTTGAGAGGAGTCAACTGGCTGACAGTTTGCTGATGATACCGTGTTATTCAGGATCTAAGGGCAACGGCTGCCTGTTAAGAATTGCAGGACATTACAAGGATGAGTGGATGGGCACAAAGTGGCCAGAGTGAGATCATCTCTGGATTATGATCTGTGGCTTTATGGAACATCAGTTCAATGCTCAGCAGCACTCAAGAAAACAGAAGATACACCGGAAATTTTAAGAAATAGAGAAAATCCAAAGAAGGATAACAAGGACTATCAAAATATGGAAAAGTTTTCCATGGGAGGAACAACCAAATGAACAAGGGCACTTCTTCCTGGAAAAGAAATTATGATAGGACATGGAGGAAGTTGCTAGGAATGAACTATTCACTTAGAATAATCAAATGAACAAACAAAAGGAGATGGTTCTTCATACAGCACATCACAAGTCACAGATATGCCCTGTACAATCAGTGGGAGGCTCCGAAGCCACCCAGACAAATAGCTTGTAAGCAAGTGACTGAGGAAAGCTGATCTTGTAACATTTTTAATCCAACTCAGTGTTAACATGAGCCAGATCAAGGCAGTCTGAAGGCTACAGCAAGTAGGAGAAAATGTGACGTGAGTGTTGACTGTTCATGGATAATGTGATGAAGCCTCTTACTGGAGGGCTATTTTTGCACAGCCCTTAGGTGCCTGTAAAGACTAATGGATGTGTGTATGGAAGCAAAGAGGAGGAAAAAAAAAAAAAAGAAAAAAGAAAGGTCCTGACTTCATGATACCAAGAAACAGTACCAGGATCAAGGAAAACACAAGGTCACAAATTCCCTCCTGAAGATACCTAAAATCTGATCAAATCTCAACTATAGTTCTGCTTAGTGGTAATAGATACAAAGTTAATTTAATGCACTATGTTGTTGTTAATTAACTCATACCTTCAGCAACTAGTAATGTACAGAGTCCGTCTGTGCTGTGAAGCATGTGGCGAGACATAATATCTGCTCTCACTGTAGGGATTACTTTGCATACTGTCTTTGAAAACCAACAGGATTGGTCCGGAAACAAAATATTCCATTAAGGGTTATGATACAGTTGAAAGTGTATATGAATTGGAGCTGAAAATACCTGGGCTGTGGGAAAGTATAGGGGAAGGCACTATCATAGTGACTTACCACTATTCGAGATAACACAAGGCAAGCTGACATTCATATGCTCTTATTTAGAAAAATCACTGCAGAAAGCAGCCCAGAATTGAAGAAATGAGGTCCTCAGATCCCTGTTAACAATCAGGTTGAGTTGTATTTGGGGTGCTAAGTTGAAGAATACTCACTGCTAAGTCAACGCATAACTTAAATAACATCAGGCTCTCAACCAACACTGTAAACAGGACTAATCTTCTGTGTGTGTATTTTAGACAAATAATTGAAAGCTCTTATACATAGCCTGAGTGAACTCTTCATTCAGTTCTATTCTTCAATATAATTAGGTTCTACTGTTGGGTGCATGTGTGAAAATACTATGTCCTTTCCCTAAACACGACTAAGCATACGCATACAAAAGACGTAGTTACTTTCAGTGCAACTAGTTGCTTCTGTGAAAGAATTCAAGTTTCTTTTGTACTTTCTCTCGTGCTTAGAAGTGCTGGATTTTAATCAAGAGAAAAGAATATCAAACAATTACTTTTCCAAATAAAAAAATTAATTTCCCATTAAACAATTGATTCATAACGTTGTGACTAATGAATAAACATCTCCATTTTCCAAGATAAAACTAATGAATCATTTTACCATCCCCAGTATTCTAGGCTATTAATATTTAATTGTAATTTCAGCTTGTTTTTCTTGTCTTGGATTGAAAGAGAAACAAAATAGTGCCAAGTACTAAGGACGTGCAGGCACATTATTCCTAGCAAAGAAAAATTAAAGTAATAGAGGAAGAAAGATCTGTGAATTGGCTCATGTATTAACCATATGGAAATCTGCCAATGCAAGCAAGCAATGTTCAGTTCAAAAAATGAGTGAGACCATGAGTCTGATGCAAGACATCGCACTACAAGGCTGTGCCACATACTTTAATCTCTGCTTTTCTGTGGAACGCTAACAACTCTGAAAGCAACCTTGACCAGCAAAATATTTCTGTCTTGATCTTTTATCTGTCTCATAAAGTTGATGATAAAAAAAGACTCGTCTGTTTTCATTGGCTTCATAATTAAAAAGATAAAAAAAGCAGAACAGAGGATTAGATGAACAAAGGATGGACAATCTATCTAAAGCATCATTAACTTCTGTGGGCTGTTTTTGGTGCTCTGTTGCTATAATACATTTTTGCATTTTAGCAGGAGGTCAAGCAGTATAATCCAACTAAACAAATGTCAGAGTTAATGTGGTAGCGTATCCCAGTAAGCTCAGTTTCAGATATACTTGGGGTATAGTTTTTCCTCATAAAAGCGAACAGTCTTCCAAATGCACAGTAGACCAAAAGCAGTAGTAGTTAATGTACACATCCCTATAACCTCACTTTACTTTTTTCAAATGCTATATTGTTTAGACTCAGTGGTAGTGCAATTCTTACCCCTCCCTGCCCCTACTTGTTGGGCTGCTTGGTGCAGCTGCAGGTGTGATTCCACCCACATCCCCTGAGCTATACACCAACCTGCGGAGATAAGGACTGCTAACGTTAAGGCGCCCCCTTAACTAGCCTGGCTCCTGCCTCTCACGATTGCTCGGAAATGGTTATAATGGCCCATCATCTCCTATGGGCCTGGCGCACCTGTGCCTGGGATGTGGTCAAATGGGAACAATAACAGAGTTGCACATTCATCAAGTTCTTGTGCAACTGCTGGAAGGCACCAGAAGACTTCATTGTTCGAGCTGGTCATGAGCAAAAGGTATCTGACAAAAGTCAATTATCTTGGACCCTATAAATTGCGACCACAAGGGAGACCCTTTGAGCTCTCCTGGATCACAGAATCACAGAATCATCTCGAATCAGATCGAAGTGGGCCTGTGACCAGCAACTCACCTGAGCTGGGACATCTCTCAGGTATCAAATCCCTTAAGGTGTTGTCTGCTGCCAGAGCTGATGGAAGGCCAGGGCAAAGTCAACCCACCCGAGTCTCAATTATCTTCCTGTTGAGGAATGCCAAGGCATTGTGAGTATTTACTCTAAACTCGAGAAGAGGGAAATTTTTCTTTGAGCTAGCGTCTCTTTCACCTGTTCTTTCTCTGTTTATTGGTGTGTGGGTACGTACTTCATTCTACTGGATCCAGATACTTTTGTTTCTGTGTGTTTGTACGTTTTGTGTATGTGCATGTATATATGTGTAAATTAAGGTACCGTTAAGTAAGTTAGTGTGAATCTTGTCATTTTAGAATCTGTAAATAAGTTGCTTTTCTTTCTTTCAACATTTCTGAATTATTTTGTAATGGTAAATTGCTGTTAGTTACTCATAAACCTTGATCTCCTACTAAATCATTACTGTGTTAATACTTTCATCCGTGACAGACTCCCTCTGTTTTAACACAAACCACTAGGAAACACAGAAATAATTACTCCTACGACCTGAGAAAATATCTGGACAGGACCACCATGGGCCAGTCAATAGCTTGGTGGATAAGCTTTCACTTTCCTCTCCAAGACACAGAAAATTAGCATATACAAAACGTTTGTGAGTAAAGGCATTGCTTCACGATGATCTACTGAAAATCTGAAAAATCTTCTGCTCCAAAATGGTTATGCCTCATAATACTGTACAGTATTTGGCAGGAATGAAAGAAGATATCAGGTGGATCAAGGGAACTTAAGGAGTACTAGATCATCCATGCAACTGGTGCATCTGTGAAATAAAACCATATTTCAGCACATCAAGCTGCTGCGAATATCTTCACACTAAGAGCAATGACCTGCCAACACAACTGATAGGTAACCTTTTGTGTGTCTCTGAAAGCTGCCCCATATGCTCCGCAGTGACAGTTTCCATTTTAAACAATGCATTGATCTTTTTGTCATTGTCTCTCTTTTCACCAAAACTCACTGATATATATTGCTGCCTCTCCTATTTAAAACGTTGCAAAAATTAATTGTATAAACAAAATATTATTTATGTATAAGGAACTTCTTATTAGCTGTCAAATGCTTATATTGGCCAAATTCTATTAGCAAAACAGAGGGGAACTTCTGGAACCAAAACTAAATGCTAACTATGCTTGAACAGTGTTTCTTTTAAGCGTCTTTAAGTATTAAGTCTTTAACCATATTTTTTTAAGCATCTTCCATTGCTAGTGAAAACAAGGATGGAAATATTGAAACCTGAAATAGTTGTCAGATTTTACAAGTTGTATGAAAAGAAGCCTCAAAAGAGTAAGCTTCAGGAATTATTGTCTCTACCTGTTTCTGTACTTATATGATAGGTGCTCAGAACTGTAATTACTGATCGTTTCCTACCATCAGGCCTATTCGAGATACCAAATTGCTCTGTGGCACCAGAGAAAGAAAGAATAGAAATGCCCACTTCTACATTTAAGGGAGCTATATGGTAATATGTGTGGGAACAGCATGAGTATGACTATGACTAGCTCCTCTTCTCTGTCCTGTGGTTACCTATGGCTACCCTAGCTAAGGGAAAATTAAGGCCTCTTTTGAACAGTTATACTTACAAAATACACTCCATTGTGTGTCTGAGATAATACAACTGTGTCAGTCTTTTCAGCAGTGGGTTTGTTCAAATTTAGACAGTGAAACATACAGTGTAGCAGTGTCTACTTTTGTGTTCTCCCACCATGTTATTCAAGACAGGTATATACTCTCAAACCAGTGCACAGAAGGAACTGCAGTATGATGACATTAAAGATTAATTATAAGTTCAATTATCTGTAATTTAGAGTGCAAACATTTGCTGACCACAGCCAGGAACTAACTGGTCAATACACTTGCCTGCTTGTGCCTGAGCACATGCCTGCATGGCACTCCATCCATGCAAGCAGGGAAAGAAAATGTTATTCTGGAAATCTGATATGGTGAGTGAACTTAGATATTTTCAGTTGATGGTTATTAGGGAGTCTACAATTATTTGCACAAAAGCAGGAATAAAAAAAATAAAACGAGTGTGATAAAACTACAGGGATCCACATAATGAAAGGTCATTAAATCCCTCAAAGTAGTCAAGCCATGAAGAAATACAAGATATATATACAGAATGCTTTGACAGTCCTGCCTTTTGTGTACCAGAATATGTTATATCTCCATAATCCTCTTTTAAGGCTATGCAATCAGAAAGGTTATCTTTGTGGGCTTTTGTCACCCTGTTATGGAAGGATTATTTATATTTCATGCTGCAAAACTCAGTACAGTAACTACACTCCTATGTAATCAGATACTTTTATAGTAACTGATTGCCACAATTAATTAGTATTTTCAACATTTTATATGAAATTTATTACATTCATCCTGAAAATAATGGATTTTTTTAACAGGTCAAAGAAATGCTGTCACTGAAAATTACTGGTTTGCAAATATAACCATTACTTTATCACATTACTTTCTGCATTTATGATGAAGCCATTATATGGTTTTGAAATCAAATCCTTACATAAAAAGTTCTCAACTTCCAGGCAAAAAGCCATGTTGTTAGTATTTCTCCAAGGCTTCAGAGCACCTGTACATCAACCAGCAACCACAGCTGGACTCTGAAGTATTTACTAGATTTGGTACTTAAACTCCAACAAATGTGATTTTGTACGTGAAACTTGTCTGCATAGCTTCTGCTACTGTTTTATGGTCTGAATATGCAGTTTGAAAAATTGAAATATATACTGTATATTAGAGAATATTCGTATTCAGAATTTGATTGGAGTCTTAAAAAAACTTATTCTGGTCTTAAAAATAAGCAAGACCGCGTTCGTGTGGTCAATGCTTACTTAGGCTTTTGGTGCCCTTACTGTTTGATGACTATGCAGTAAAGAAATGGCAGCATTCCTGATCTCCCCAGAGGAAGCAGTGAGGGCAGCAGCACCACTCTGAAACCTCCTCGTGTCAGGAGACATGAGCACAGGCTCCGTTTCCATCTCTGAGAATACTGTGTGTTGTGGGGACCAGAAACTAGCTCATGAGCCTCTCCTGGTGCCAGGCAGTCAGCCAGCTTAACTTTCCGACCTCTCCTCTCTCTTGATTGTGTCTCAGGACTGACTTTGGCAAAAGAAAACATCTGTGTTTTGTGCTAGCTCTGAGAAACCTGTTTCTATCTCTCTCCAATTAATGTGAAAATTCAAGAGGTTTCTAATATTATAAAAATATTGCAGCATTATCTTTCTTTTGTTCAATAAGGTACAACACTTTAAAAGACAGACAAGATGTTTTTTGTTTGTTTCTCATTCTTCATTATAATACAGTATCTCATCCTGAAATTTTTTGTTTCATTTTGTAGTGAAACGTTTTTAATCCCTTAACACTACCACCACCTATAGTAAATTTGTTAAAATGTAATGAAAAGCTTCATCCAGAAGGCTACAACATTCTGAAAGTTAGATAATACAAAATTATCATGGCTTTAAAATTGTAGAGGGCTGAGCTCTCACTCCTTTGTTAGTCAGACACAGTCCTCCAGATGCATGAAGGTAGCAGCCTCAAAGTGAAACAGCTCACCCCTGGGTTCTGACTATGACATTTAGCCTTACTTCTTTCATGCTCTTGGTATTCCACAGGCAACGTCTGGCACTGTGCGTATTATTAAGGTGCCTATTACCATGACTTTACACTTTAATAAACAATTGAACAAGTTGGTGAGCTGTATTATTTCTGGACATGGGAAACTGCTCAGAGCTTACTCAGCCACTTGCTCCCCCAGCACCTTATCTGCCTCCCCCTCCAATGTATGGTTTGCTTCATTCACCAGATGCAATCAAATTATGCAGTTATAGCCTGTCTGGGAATAACTTTCTCCTAGAAGTCTAGCCTGTAAGCTAAAAAATTTTCATAATGTAGTTAGGAAAACCATAGAACAAAGGAAAGAAATATTAGGGAAGCTTTATACACACACACTGTGTCTACATATGAAGCTGCAGAACTGCATTCTACAGCACAGCAGGAGCAGGCACACAGGATACAGCTATTAATTTATCTATCTGTGCTACGGATGGACTGATTGGATTAATACTGAGGGGTAAGGAATATCCTAAACTCTTCAGGCTTAACAACTTGCTGGAGATGCTTAATCCTTCTCAGGAATTGCTCTGTGAAAGGAGAGAAGTATAAATCACATTACCATGACCAGTCTAGAACATAACATCCTTTTCCAATTAGGAGGTACTTCGCTGCATTCGCTGTCTGAGAAACCAGCACTGATAAAAACTACTACCAAACAGTAATAAAAGTATCCATATTTAACCCCTGGCTTTACAAACTAACTTTTGATGGTGGTGAAAAATATATTAAACTTCAGATGCCATTTACACTTTTGCCACTGTACATCATAATTTAAAAAGTGCAAATTATGTAGCTTTACGTAAATAATCACACAATATTGAGTATACTTCTGGTGCTCGAAGTACTACGTTCACCTGTCTAAAGCACACCTATAGGGAAACAGGTAGCATTTTTGTAAGAGCAACCTGAATAACACACAGGAATTTACTGTAATACACCATTAGTGACTGTACATCCTGGATGCCACATACTATCCTACCCTAGCACCAATAACAAAAGTCATTAAGCAGTTACACCTAGCACCAGAAGATGACTGGTCTTCAAAGAAATCTTCCTAGAGCCATGTTTTATATTAATCCAAGCAGTTCACTATCCTGACTAAGCTCACCATCACAAGCATCTTCTGTGAGAACATGCCTCAAGGATAGCTAGATCATGAGTGTTGTCTGTGTGTAAAGCAATAGGTTGATCCTTTTCCTCAATTACTGGAGTAAATACTTCCCAGTCATTCCTCTCACCCTTTCTCCTAAAAGAACCTCAACTACACGTAATAATACACAATTATAACATAATTAGCTCCTTCCTGACTCCATAGTGAATGAAGCATATATTATATTCTCGTCTCTTTCTTCCTTTAACAGTAAAAATCGTATTGCACCCTCTGCATCAGAAGTACCAGTTACCATTCTATTCACATAAATGGATACATGTCTAAATAAACTCATAGCAGTTGGTTTTGATTTGAAATTTGCTCTGTCTGTGGAGCCCTTCATAGACTTAGAACACTGCTGTTGAATATGATACTATCTATGACATGGTACCTTGATTCAAACAAGGAATAAATGCCACTCTCTGTTTCCCTTCAAAAACTAATATTAAATAAAAGTGTAATTTTAATGCTCAAATTGATATTTAAAAGGGCAAGCTCCCCTGAGAGATTATCTTCCTTAAAACCAATAGTGCCAGCAATCTGTATTGCTTTCCACAGATGAAGAACACAGCAGTTTATCAAGTGAGTTCACTCCAGGATCAAATAAATGATTGGCATTGACTTTGAAGCCTTTGAGCACTTAAGCAATGCTATCTGAATATCACCTAATGACTGCATTATATCAAACCCCACAATTTTCTTGTATTAAAGTTCATATATCACATTTAATGATGTTCCTCAGACACTGAGGTTTTCTAAATATAAACCAGAGTTACTTCTTAGAAGGCAGCATTAAAAACAATAAAGTGTGTTACTTCAAACTTTTTTTTAACCTTATATCTTATATTATTCTTGTATTTATAGCTCTTAGGAGAAAGACTGCAAACAACTTCCTTTTAGAGAAGCAGATTATTCCAGGAGAGACACTACCTCACTTGTGCTTCACTTAAAGGGAATGCTATGAGAGGTTTGGTTAGTTACTATAATTAAATGGAATTTAAAACATGGATTCAGGATAGCAGAGTAGCCTAGATATTTTATAGTCTGTCATAGGACTTGAACTCATGCCTTGAGGAGACTCTGGTTTAAAGAATAAATAAATAAAATAAAAATTAAATAAAAAACCTGAAACAAATGGAAGAAAACAGGTGAATGGCCAAAGTAATACTGTATTTGTGAGGTCTGTTATGCTTCAATAAATGTGTATCTATTCAATTTCTTGGGTTTTGCAGAGTAAGGGGGAAAACAGTGCACACCTAAAACTGGGAATACTGTCATTTAAAGAGCCTGAAAGAGGAAGATGTGGAATTCAGGAGGTAATGAAGCAGATGAACTACTTGTGATTTTGTTCTATTTGCCTTACACTCAGACATACCAAAATGACTTAGGGTAGGAAGCAAAGTGGTTTGTAGTACAGAAATAGTAAAACTAAGATAATTTCCAGCCTGCAACCATTAGAATTACCCAGATGACTTGCAGTCAGTCAGCAAATAGTTAATACTGGCCTTAATGAGCCAGAATAGATCCACATACAGGAGATAACACCCATCCAGACAAGACTAAACAGCAGTAGTTGAGCATAAAAAATTACTTAAGGTTTTGATATTTGCCTGGAGTCTCAGAATCCATCCCTCACGGCAATGTCTAGTTCCCTAAAAATAGTAATGGCAACAAAGGTAATGAAAGAGTTAAACTTCTTAAATTTATAGGTGAATGTATATTTCTAAAATATGTTAAAGGTTCAAATCCAATCTAATCTTCAGTTAGTGCAAAGATGATACACTCCATTTATGGTACAATAAAGGATCCGTTAATTTTCCTATATATTACCATTCTGCACTCTTTAATACTGGGTACGATAGAAAGTTTGCCTTAGGATAAGTCACAGCAACAAGGAAAACGTTCATGAGAATACAAAGTACTCTGGCTTGAAAGTTACTACATTTTACCAGGAAAACTCTAAAAACATTAAGTGCTCATGTGAATTATTTAAACTTTACTGACAACCAGAAATATTTTTTCCAGTTTATTTGTAATGTTCAATGTAAGATTTCATCTTATACAGCATGGCATGACTACTGCTGTACAAAAACTATATGTGGGTTAAGTGTTCTCTCAGACAGATCTGCACCAAAAATATGAAAGATGGTCTTTCATTTTTTTTTCTTCCTTTTCACCCTGTTAAAAGACCACAGGTTAATGTATGCTTAATGAAATCCAATTACATCAAATGATTTATAAGGGAGTGGGAAAGTAACAAAATTATTTCTCATGTCAACAGACTTTCAGGAAAAGTCATACAAACATAGTTTCACTTTTTGGCCTGACCTAGGGCTGGGCACAGCCTAGTAACATGAAGGTAAGCCTCATCTATAATTGTATTTAAATTATTTTATTTCAAATGTGCTACCATTCACACTTCAAAGAGAGTATTTACAACCCTACTTTGTGTAACATATGGTGCAGATCTCCAGCTAAATCAGAAGGACAAGAATACTTATATCTCTCCTTCAACTTAGTGATCAGGGTAGAGAACAGTCCTTGTCCCATGCTGTCATTACATAAACTGTGTATTAATAATAATCCTATAAATCATAATTTAATTAAAATCATAAGCTTATTCCAATTTACAAAAAGACAACAATGTCTCCTCACACTACCTATTATGAACCATAGCTGGTCTTAAGCAGGTAGGTGACTTCAAATCTATGAAGCACATAAATATACATGTCAAGCATCTCAAAATTACTCCCACAGATGCAAACAATCAAGGAAAAATTATAACTGACAAAAAAAAATTAAAAACCCTGGCAAAGCTAAAATCATTTATGCTAGTGAACCAAATCCTAAAATAATTTATGTCAGTGGACCAGGAAAAGCAAGAAAGCTAAGCACTTAAATTTTCTCATTGAGAAAATAATGGTTTATACTTCTATTCACTTAAATTTACAATAAACTTAGAAAATTCAAAGCAAACCCCAAATCTCCAAGGCTACCTGATAAAAAAAAAAAAAAAGGATAAAGAGAATTTAAGCTACATCTGAAAAAAAGGTGTTAATGTTTGCCTGAAGCACAAAGAGGCATTTAATACTTTTGATGTCAGGATCTCAAGGTGAAACCAGCATGGAAAATTTTGTAATGTGATTCACCCTGAAGCTTTGTAAAATGTGCATTGAAATAGAATTGTAACAATCTGTCTAGTTTTACAGATTTGCATTTGTACCACTGAATTCAGTTGGGAATGTAAAACCACATGATGTATTTCATGTTTTCCTTCAGAAGTCTGATTGTGCACTATTCTGTTTATCTGCAAGGACTTGCATTGTTTTCTGAGTGATGGCTGGTGATCGAGAAGGAAAAAAGCCTGTGATAAGGTGAAATAATCCAGTATTTGCTCAAACTTGAGGAGTTTCCCTTTTTAAACTTGGCCAAAAAATATCTTAAGTGGAAGACTGCACTGTAAAATTACAGATACATTTTCCGGTATGATGATAAATGGGGTTGCCATCATTCACATGAAAAAAACATAGTTCTCTCAGAAATTTTTCTTAGGAGAATAAGAGGTGATCCTGAAGGTTGTCTTTATGCTTGCAAGATCCCCATCTCCATGTATAGCTTTAAGGTTGACTGTATAAGCTTTAGATAAACATCTTAAGCTACTTTAGCAGGACTCATATTTACATAATTCTTGGTAAATGTAGTGAGGCAGCATGAAATGAACAAGGAAATCTTTCTTGTTTTTTTTTTTTTAAGGAAAACAGTCAGATGCCCTACTTCTGGTGAGGTGGTAACCTCACCAGCTGCTTCCATGGGGCAGAGGATTTGACCTTGCAAGACAAGCCAGCTGTGGACCCAAAAGCATGGCCATGCAGACATGTACTGATGGGAATGAAATGTGGCATTCTGCCTCTTATCTTCCTTTTTACCTTAACCGAAAGGGCATAGTTTAAACTATGTTCAATTTAAATCAAGATGAAGTATAACATAATGCTAAAAGAGACTGAACGTGTTGTTTTGTCCAGAGTCCTGCAAGAAGGGTAACATCATGGCAACATGCTTTCACCTCTCATTTTAGTCTCTGAAATGTAAAATTGTAGTTTTCTTCTAGTAAAGGATAATCTAGTCAAGACTTACTCACTGGTTTTTGGCAACAAGTGATGCAGCATTGGTACTGACTGCTCTTTTCTGACATAACTCACTTTTCTGAAAGAATTACCACTGAAGCCATAGAAGTTCTCATGGTAATGACAACAAGAGTAAACAGATATTAAACTCACTTCGGGCTTTTCTTATTGTTTTAATTTATCACGTATCTTCCCAATGCTTTACTAAAATAATTTGGTCTGCTTACTAAAATTATTTGACCTATGAGAAAATGCAAATAGCAACAAGAACATGGAAAGGTATTTCTTCAACAGAATTTATTTACACATCTACACTTTTTCAAACTGTAGAGCCAGTGTTAAATTCTGTCAGTCTGATTTTTTATTTTTATTTTCACTGCCAATTTTGAATGGTTAGCACATAATGTGCTATATCTTCAAATACATTAATGTCAAGTTGTGCCAGAAAGGGAGTAAAAACAGCAATTACGTGTCATTTTGAAAGCACTTGGTAAGGCTAGTAGGGTGACAGAGGGGAAGTAAACGGTCAAACTACCCAGAGAATATTTTGTATTCTGAGTTTTTCCTTCCTTCCTTTTCATCTTATGAGGTCATTGGCCCAATATTTCTTCATTTTCTGCTCAGATTGAACTACTTAAAAAAAAAAAAATCAGCTTCAACTAAGTTTTAAGGCATATTTTTTTCCAGATTTCTCTAATTCTATTTCAAGTGAACATATTATCACAAAATAGATGTTTTACTCCATTTACTATTTTGAGGGCTCGCATAAACATGTATTATGAATCTAAATGAAAAGGTCTGGTGCCACCTTAAGAAATACCATAAGCAATAGTCAGTCATTTAAAGTTATCTTAACTGATATGATAATAGTACTTCCATATATTCAGAAAGCCTTATTAGAGTAAAATTAACTCATTGCACTGTTTCTAAATGCAGTATATATTTTCACTGATATTTATTTTGCAATAAACTACACATTTATATTACAATTCAAAAATGAATGCTATTGGAATATGTGTTGTGTTACAGAAGATACACTTTTTAGAGATGCTGTACACGCCTGGGGATTTCACAGGGCTGCAGAAGAAACAAAAGCCCCACCACAGCTCATGTAGGCGCTGTACAGCACAGCTGCTCGAAGGGTAGCTGTACAATAGTCAGTAGGTGACCAAATCTAGCATGGACTGTTGACAATCTCAGTAACACAACCACAACCCTGTTAGCTGTATAAACTTAATTTAAGCAACATCAAATTACTGGCAGGGTGGGAAACCAACCCAAACCCAACTATCGGATCATTCTAAGAACTGATTTCTACTCACACTTTATTTTGTGGACATATTCTGCACAGTCAGACCTCACAATCCATACACTGATTCCCAACCATTGAAAACATTTTGTATTTCGATACCACAATAGAGAGAAAATGTTTTAAAAAATCTCTTTAGTCTTTGTTACACAACCCTGATGAGTTAACCTAAGAGCCAAGAAAAGACTGCAATCACATAATGGCATGGCAGTAAGTTACTTTTAAAAGCAATTATTAAGCATAGTTTGGCTTATGGATGTCAAAGTAAACATATTTTCTTCAATAATAGCTTTGAAATGGCTCCAGATGACCATCGATGCCCTTTCAGAAAGGCTTAGTTGTTCACTCATAGTCTAGGCAGAGAAATAAAAGGGTGAATGAAAAGAAAGAAGTACCTAAACTCAAATTATTTACTAGTTTAGATCACTTAGTTTTAAGTATTTGTTTTGTTTATAATTTTCCTAATTTTACTTTACTCAGAGATGCTGTATCTTTCTCAAGTGAGATTAACTCGAATGGCTGAAATAGATGAGTTTACTTTCAGAATTAAGCTAAACACTACAAGGCAGCACAATTTCATGCAAACTCAGTATCACAAGTGCAGGGTTTTATGGAAGACGACATCTGACACATGTTACTGAGATACTACAAACAAAAGGAAGCTTGTAACTTCAAAGTTTTATTAGAAAGTCGGTATTAGAAAGATGATCCCACTTCTGAGCAAAGAACCCTTTGTAACTTCAATATTCATTCTACCAGTAGCTTTCTACATCAAAACAATTTGAGTATTTGCTAGGTAATGCTCTCTAACAAGAACAAGAAATAGAGTTCAGCATGTTCCCTTAATTGGCAATAAAGGCATAGGAGAATTTTATAATATGAAGAGTCTTTTTTCCCCATATATGTAATTTAAGAAAGTCTGAAATCCATTAATGACACCAGAAACTAAGCAAGCATTTAGGAATTAACATGTCTAAAATATCAAGGGATTAGCATATAAGGCTCATTATTTAAACCAGTCCTTTCAGAAAAAAAAATTGGGCAAAAGTGTATGGACTATATGTAGATGGAATTGGTTTTCCCCAAATTAGTATCTAACTTTTATAATTTTATACATTTTCTTTACAAGTGTGCACTCTAAAACTACTGCTTATTTACTGATTCATAACCAATGTTGAGCTACGGCTTAAAATCCAAGCCAACAGCTTCACACTGATCATGTATAACTAGTCCTGGACTTTCTTTTTTGAAGAAAACAGCTTTGTATCTTAGCATCACCGGTGCACTTCATCCACAGCTTATCTCTCACTATGAGATGTCTGTGAAGAAGCAGTGCAGGACCATGTTATTCAATAACATGTTTTAAAACACACACACATAAAATATGACTATATGGCTGCAGGATCCCATGCCAAAAAAAAAAAAAAACAACCCACACAAAAAACGCCCAAGCCCAAAACAAAACAAAACACAAACCCGCCTTTTGCCTTTCTTGACATTTTGATCCAGATTCCAGGAGAGCCAAAGGGCCATTTCACACCACACAGTTGGCAATATCTATTTGTACTACAGCTGCACTGCCATCGAGGAAATCAGTTAAGTGCAGCAGAATCCCTCTAGTGCCATTGACTCTTCTCCAACAAGCATTAATAAAAACAGAATAGGGAAAACACACTGTGCCTGGAGTGGGACTTCACATCATCAGCAATCATAAGGATTTATATAAATCATGTAATATTCAGTTCATATTATCTAGGGTAAGGATAAGGCTTGACATGTCACTGGGTCATAACTCCTTTTGTGCCTTGCCAAAGGCAAGCTTGCAGATTTTGTTTCTAGCAAAAGATTTGGCCACTGAAATCTGGATGGGCTAGAAACAGATTTGTAGAATCTCTTGGCATTTCCTATGAAATCAACACAGGAAAGTGTAACATTTTTCCTTTGCTGCTGAAACTAGAACTAGACCTCATACCTGCTAAGAGCCACATTTGGATGGTGAGAGTCAGCATATGCAAATCCCTGAGTGGGATCAGAATGTTAATTGCTACATGTTCAAATTATTTGCTTTCAGCTGCTTTAAATACATCACCCATCAAAGATAAATTACAGTATTTAAATTGCCGTCTGCCTGTTGTTTTTCAAAGGAAAAAGAAAAAAAAAATCAGACTTCAAATATTTAGTTCCAAAATAAGCAATATGAAGAATTACTTCATACTCGCCTTTCTTGATTTTCCAGCTATTTCAGAAGCAGGACAGCTGCTTAATCAATATCCTTGGAAAACTACAAGAATATGACACCTCATCCTGTAATTATTTAATTAAATATTTTTAGGGAATCTTTGTTCCATGATGAGTCCATTAGGAAACAACATTATTCGCCTGTTTTCTGCAGTGACTCCTTTTGTACTTTATAGCTCAATGTAAACATGAATGCAGAATCTGTAGTGAGGCATTCTATGCTTACAGCAATGAAACATACGTTTGGCACACAGACTCAGTAGTTTTTCTTCTCACATGAATTAATACTGCAGGGTATTTTTCATGCTATTGTTTTATTTCATATGACTTATTGCACAAATTGCATTTAAATTTATTTTAGCACTGAAGTCAAAATGAACTGTAAAATATCCAGATGTGATTCTCATTTTAGTCTGTGGCTATATTTGACAGTTCCTTTAAAAATATTTGAGATACTTATACTACCATAAACATAATATTTAATATCATACTCAATAAATACTAAAAGAGATTGTGTTAGCATCCAGAGACAGATTATGGACTTCACAAAAATGAGTAGAGAAATAATTTTTCAAATCTTGAGACTTGTGCTCATATTCAACCTGGACATCTAACTGAAATTACTGTATTGTTAAAGCTTTCAGTAATGGAACAGTTCCATTGCTCCTAAAAGATCATTTGGATGTGCAACTCACTGGCAAATTTGACAGTTGGATGTGAGATCTTTCAAGTTTTTATAAACATTTTATAAATTAATAAAACCACTTCACTGTCACAGGAAGTCCTCCTAAATGCCCTGATCCTCCTGCTGTGTGGTTAGTGCTGAGGCAAGAAAACGCAAAATCCATCACGGTACAGAAACATCCCCACCCCTGCTCCAGGAACAAAGACACATTTAGTCATACATGGGAACAGTCTCATTTTGTTCCAGTCACGCTCGTGAAGTTAAACACATACAACTACTTGCTTGGCTGAAAGACACGTTAGTAAAAAAAAGTCTGGAATGTAGGAGGTGAGAGGGGAGACTCACAGCCCTCCAGGTGAGAATCCCACCTCCCAGATCTCTGTGTTCTGCTCCCACATGATGCTTGAGAGGTCAAGCCAAGGGGCACCAGTAGAAAAAAGTAAACATGTGACTGCTATTGCTAGCATCCAGTCATTACACCTATATTGCTAACTCATGCCACATGAGGATGTTGACAATATAAAATGAAAATTTGCAACACTTTCCTATTGTCTCAGTGTGGATAATTTAAGCAAGACAAAAAGAAGGAAGGAGGTACCGCTCTTTTTAATTCATTGTCTTCATGATATGCTGAAGTACAGCCATATTGTTCCCAACCTAGAGTAGCAGTTCCTTTATTTTATTTTATTTAACTCCGCTTATTTTGCTAATATAAGCGACTATTAGATTATGTTGTAAGGTCAAGAACATATCACAAAATTTAATACTTTGTGTACTTAAAATGAAAAAAAATAATCAGAATGGTATTTCTATCGTAATCCAAAGAATAAAGGAGCAAAGACTTTTGTTAGGCATGTGTTAGATAAAACATTTTAAATATAATTTCCACTTTATGAACAATCACTGCTGCTGAAAGACAAACTACAGGTGCTTACAGTTAGGTGACAGTAGCCTAGCTTTACCATCTTTTGTATAGTAGAGTTAAATTTTATTATTTGAAATTTCCCAGCCAAGGAATGTGAACAAGCCAACAGAAATCTTTAGCTGGATTTTCTCCTACTGAACCCAGTATATGCTCATATGTCATTACCCAAGAAAGGGTTGACATAGTCAATGCAGCTAAAATAATGACTAGACTGTAGTTTTACTTACAGCTGTAAACTGGTAAGCATGAATATCATCTAGTGTGCAGGCACCACCATACATGCCATACTTGAGGGCTACAAAACAGTGTGGTGAGACAGAAGATCTTGTTCATGCAGAGTCACCCCAAGCTCAGAGTTCATCACCTGGCAACTCTTTTCCTTCTCAAGGCTGGCCCTGGCTGCTAGCAGAAAAGCAAAAAAAAAAAAGTCCTGTTTGTCCTCGACCTGTGTGTTCTTCACAGTAAGACTCCTCTACTCTTTCTAATGAAGACTGATAATATATTATGCTGTTTATAATTCATTCAGGTAGGAGTAGGTGAAGCTGATGGCACGGATATGCTGCACATAGCCAACATTCAAATGAATTCAAACTTTAAAAGCTTTTCACAAGCCCCAGTGAGAAAAATCACAACACGCTGAAGATCTCTGTCAAGGTTTTATCTATAAAAGGAGTAGCTCATAGAGTGGAAATTCAGACACAGACTGTAAACTAGTGAGGCTTACAAAACACTAGCTAGTGCCAAGTACAGACCAAGACCAGTAGTACTGTCTCTTTTTTCAACTTCCACAGATTTTTATTTCTTTTTTGAAAAGACACTATGTATAAATTAAATTGAACAATAAGGCTTTTCACACCAGGAACTATTGTTGATGTTATAGGAGATACAACACAGTCACATAGAACAGGTTGCTTTGAAAGGACAACCCAGAAGCAGGCAGAGACACAAGGTGACACAGAAACACTGGGGATTGTTCTGTAAGTAATAAACCCATGAGTACTGCAAGCTGATTTAGACTCAACCCTCCTGGAAGGAATACCAAAAGACATGAATTCACACTTCTGGATTGCTTCTGTATCTAGCTAGTGAACTGCATTTCTTTGTACTCCTGCCTATGCTTGTCTTCCAAACACTTCTCTTTGCATGAATGATAGCATTGTTCTTGTTTGGAGTAATGCTTCAGTTAGTTTAGGTGCCCAATCCCTTAATTTCAACGTCTAAACCTACACATAATAACTAAATATAAACAGCCCAGGGGTAATGATGATAATCTGAAGACTAAAATAGTAAATGCTAGCATAAGGCCAACTTTATGAATATGCTCACTATCCTAACAAATAATGGTTTCTGTTAACCCTTCTTATAGTTTTTACCTATAAAAACACAGAATACTGCATCCTTTTGTTAGAGAAGGAGAGGGAGGCTCAATTACCTGTACAATACAAGTCATAGAGCATTTCTACTTTCTGGTTCTCCAGTCCAAGTCTAGAGTCATTCCCAGAGCCAAGTTGAGAATGCTGTCAGGAGACAGTGGTAGAGGAATGACAGCAACCACAGGACCCCACAAGGGAAAGAGAACAATTATTTCCACTAGGGAATTGCCACTGGGCTTCTTCAGCTATCCTGTTAGTACAGAGGATAAGATTTTTCATTGCTAAAACCTGTAATTTTAAAATAAGTAATAAAATCATAGTATATCTTTATTATATATGTAGAGTTCATTTTTACTACATTAATTTTTACATCTATCTTCTTTGGAATTACAGTCTTTTAAAACCCCAAAGATCAGACCTGAAGGCAAATGGGAACAAATATCAATTACATTTTAAGTAAAACTCCAGAAGCAGGAAACTGTATATAACATGTTATTTTAACAACAAAACTAAGGCAGTTATTAGCCTGTTGAAGAGAAGGAATGTAAAAATTATTATTGCTTTGTAGAAAAGCTTAACGAGGTTTTGTAGCAAGTACTGCTTTCATTGTATTTTCTTATAACAAATGCTTGAAATAGCTTCCAGAAAACATTCAGCAGATATTTATTTCCCAACAATAGATGACTCTAACAAAGCACATAAAAACCTCTCATTCTCTGTGTGTTTGAGCTTCAGCAGTATGACCAAATGACAGTAATGAATTGACTTTTCTATAAAAGTGAAGCAGTAGATACTTTCCAGTTGTTAGAAATGAGTGAATGAAAAGGAGGGAAAGCTTATTAGAAAAATAACTGAAAGAAGAATGAACTTGAATAAACTGAACTTGCATGATACTAAATGTTCATTTTTAACAAACCATACCATGTTATTTGTATTTATAGTTCCTACAGGTGAACTTGACAAATACCCGTTAATAATTCAAGCATTAGCAATGTCTTGCTTTGTCACATTAAAAACAAGTAATTCTAATTAGTCATCTATTAAGCATATAAAATCCATGGATTTTATGGGAAAATGACAAAATGAACAAAGGAGAGGAAACAAGAGAGTGAGTGGATCATTTGTCTATCGTCTCTCTAGAAAGGGACAGACTGTGTTATGTCTGCAAGGGATAGAACAGCAAAGGGTGCATTTGCAAGCATGTTTGTGTGGCATAGGGAAATGGTGAATATTTTTATTCTAGCTTTTAACTCTTTTCAACCATCTGAATTAAAATGTCTACCAGTCTGCTTTTTCCACTGTTGATAAAATGCAAAAGTGATTGCAATAATTGCAGATGTCTAATCTCAGAAGGGAAATCTGAGGAAAAATTCATGCCTTCTGTACTAGGAGTTGATTAAAGGCAGCATTTTTTAATCTATCAAATGGATTTAAATACAATGCAGAAAACTGTTATGGTTTAACAGCTATATCAGAAGAACAACAAATGGTATAATTCATTATTCAGCCTATAGCCATCTGTAGTTATGCCAAAGCAAAGCATGTTCATGATATCTCTAGTCACATGTACAGCAAACAGCAGTATGCCAATAAATGTAGTTTCATAGATTTTCTCCACTGTGTTTAACATACTCTAATGGGAATGGCTTGAAAACTTTTTCATATTGACTTGCCTATTAAGCCATTCAGTAATTTAAATAACCATCTTCAGCAGTCCCAAATTTCATTAATCCTCTGAAGACAGAACTACTGACCAAAACAATGAATACAATAGTTTTTAATTTAACTACATATGAGAGAAAAGCACTATCCATTACAATGATGAATCAAAAAGCAAATACATTCTCTGTAATTGTAAATGCTGAATGTCACCCAGTCTAACTAAAATACAAATGTGTAGGCTGTAAGTCCTCATCATAAAATGATGTTGTATTTCCTCATATCATGAAGTAACATTTTTTTATGACTGCACATACTCTAAATCAGAAAAACATGGGTATTTTCTTTAGTTTGTATTCTGCCTGAGACTGCTTTGCTTAAGTCTGTTCCGACATCAATGAGAAGGCCAGTTCCTGAAGCCGTGACACTCAAAATTCCTGAGAAAGAGTCTTTTTGCTGCAGGTTTTACATTTTCTCAGCAGATAATGTTCATTGTTCATGTTCATTCTAATGCATCCTTTCTCTACCACAGTTTCTTTCACTAGAAGCTTTATCTTGAATTGCTATATACTGTACTACCCTACTATACTCATTAATGAGCTAAAGCATCAATTTTCTGCAAGTCATTTTTCTTCCTTTTCCTAATACTTTCCTTATATAAACATCTGATAACTGTGATCAACAGAATATTTACAATAATTGAACAACTAAGCTGCTATTAGAAAAAGTTTTTCACAGCCAAATTAAACAATAGGCAATTTGAAAGTATGTATTGTTATTATTACAGCACAGTAGATGGTCACCTGGAGAAAGAGAAGGGGTTTTTGTGTGGAAGAGTCCAGGAACAGCAGCAATATTACAGTGGTCAAAAGGGGAAGTACTGAATGAAGAAGAGTACTCTACTGACAAAGCATATGCTAACAGAATCACAGAATCATCTAGGTTGGAAAAGACCTTGAAGATCATCTAGTCCAACCATTAACCTAACACTGACAGTTCCCAACTACACCAGATCCCTCAGCGCTATGTCGACCCAACTTTTAAACACCTCCAGGGATGGGGACTCCACCACTGCCCTGGGCAGCCCATTCCAACGCCTAACAACCCGTTCTGTAAAGAAATGCTTCCTAATATCTAGTCTAAACCTTCCCTGGCACAACTTGAGGCCATTCCCTCTCGTCCTATCGCTTGTTACTTGGTTAAAGAGACTCATCCCCAGCTCTCTGCAACCTCCTTTCAGGTAGTTGTAGAGGGCGATGAGGTCTCCCCTCAGCCTCCTCTTCTCCAGACTAAACAACCCCAGTTCCCTCAGCCGCTCCTCGTACGACATGTGCTCCAGACCCTTCACCAGTTTCGTTGCCCTTCTCTGGACACGCTCGAGTAATTCAATGTCCTTTTTGTAGTGAGGGGCCCAAAACTGAACACAGTCATCGAGGTGCGGCCTCACCAGTGCCGAGTACAGGGGTAAGATCACTTCCCTGTCCCTGCTGGCCATGCTATTTCTGATGCAAGCCAGGATACCATTGGCCTTCTTGGCCACCTGGGCACACTGCTGGCTCATGTTCAGCCGGCTGTCAATCAACATCCCCATGTCCCTCTCTGACTGGCAGCTCTCCAGCCACTCCTCCCCAAGCCTGTAGAGCTGCTGGGGGTTGTTGTGGCCAAAGTGCAGCACCCGGCATTTGGCCTTATTGAAACTCCTACAGTTGGCCTTAGCCCATCGCTCCAGCCTGTCCAGATCTCTCTGCAGAGCCTCCCTACCCTTGAGCCGATCAACACTCCCACCCAACTCGGTGTCATCTGCAAACTTACTGAGGGTGCACTCGATCCCCTCATCTAGATCACATGCCTCTATTGGCAATTAATTACAATTTCAAAATAGTTATTACTAAAAAAAAAATCACTGTCAGATTTTAGACAATTCACTAACAGGAAACAGAATTATTTTGATAGGTAATTTATTAAGAATAAATGAATCACTGAGTTTACTTCTGATGGAGATTATCAGTGATTCAGTTTCATTACTCAAAATAGAGTTAGGTAAATAAGGGACTCTTTGGTTTGATGCATGAATGAAAAAGATCAGATCAATCAGAAACATTTTGTTAGGCCTAAAATATTACTGTATTTGAAGAATTATTTACTTCATTAACCTTATTTTTAGGTTAAAAAAAAAAAAGTATCACCATGTTTACGAGTCAATCTAATTTGAAAAACTTGAAACCAATCATTAACTTCTTTTAAAAAAATTTACTGGTCTCAGTAGCTGAAGTTTCTTAGATTAATTGCACATGAATTTGCAAACAGAAAATAAACTCTAAAGAAAGATGCAGCTTCACAGAACTGCACTTTTCCCCTTCTTTCCATCCTTATCAGTGCTCCCCAAATTACAGACTCAGAGAAGCATTAGGTGGGAGAGACCTCTGGAGGTAATCTTGCCCTGCCTACTGCTTGGGACTACCACCAATTCCAGGTGAGCTCAGTCATGCCTCTGCCTGGCCAAGTCTTGAAAACCTTTGAGGATAGAGATTTTACAATCTGAGCAACCTGTTCCAGAGCTGAACTATCCTCCTTGAGAAAAGTTCTTCCTAATGCCCATTTTCTACCAGTCAAGCTGTAATTTATAGCCTGCACCCCTTGCCGTATCGTCTGGCAGTATCAAGAAAAGTAACTTTCAATCACAAACTCTTAAGGAACTATAGTTAAAAGCAACCTTTTTGTAGACACAAGCTCCAGCATGAGACATATGAAACTGACAATTCCCTGAGTTTATGTAAAAGTTTCATGAATTTCTGTAGAAAATATAGAGCTCAGTCTTTAGGAAAATCGGTATTCACAATTTTAATTATATATATTTTTCTGAGTTGTTAGAGCAAGAGAAGTCTTACAAACCTCTTCCCTGTTGTAGTCACCACAGACATAGTCACCACATAAATTACTAATGGAAATACAAAAAAATATAGGGTGTAAACAACAGTGTCTCTTGGAGACTGCCACTTCTGCTCAATTTCATGTGAAAAAAGCAGAAGACTAAAGAAATTACTTTAAAACACTTTTATAATAATGAATTATATTTTACAGATGTTTTGAAGACAGAACTTCCAAAAACATAAAATCACAGCTACTTGAGGTAGTTCAAGAAGCCCAGAGAAGAACACTTTCTTTTTAAAATTGTCTAGTGCTTTAAAATTAATTTAGCAAGAGACTACCAACTTCAATGGATTCCCTTAGTTTTCATTTTTTAACTTTCAAAAAAAGTGTAGCAGAATGTATCTCATTTTTACAACTATAACGGCAGTGAAAGCAGAAACAACAAACAGAACAAGCAATTCCTCAGCTCATGACTTCTGTACTCTACTTTCTCTTGATTAAGGTGCAATCAAGTCTGTGAATGCAAAGCAGGACAGGAACACTGATTATGTCTGAATTTGGTGAATCTCACCCTGATAGACTATTTATTTCAATGATGAAAGACTCAGTTGTTGAAGGGCTATTTTATTTAAACAGGAAACAGTATCTGATTTTTAATAAAATTATGACCATGTTTTTTTTTCTGTGCTCAGGGATAAGTTAGCCAAGATAGCAACAACATATTTGTTTTGTTTCTTCTTCCATACTCAGGTGTAGTATGCAAACCAAACGAAGATTTTTAACGTACCACAGTACATACTGGTCTAATAAACACTATTCTCACTCATCAAGCACAACCTGATGAAAACAAAAATTAATTTTTCTAAATTCCTCAATGCTCCTAGGTACAGAAACACATCCCTCAGTGTAATACCACTCTTGGAGAGTTCTGTAATAGCACAATTTAAATGCAATAAAAATTATTTTTTAAAGAATAAATCCTTCTTTTCAATCATGGAACTAAGAAACGAAGACAAATAAAGCCCACATGCTAAACTATAACATAAAAACTTTTAATTTCTGTTCTACATCTAAGCTCCATTTTTTTTTTTTTTTGAGTGGGTTCCAAATTTGCTTAAATGAATTCTCCAGTTCCCAGTATTTTAAAATAATAACTTTTTAAAAACTTTCAATGTGCTAATGTTTGTTTCCATAGAAACAGGACTGAAAGCAGGAGCTCCTGTTAAAAGAATTAGAAATCTCTTCCACAAATGAAAGACTTAAAAATAACAATATATTAATAAAACTATTGTTAGAATATATATTTTCTCATTTTGCAAAAACAGGGCATGATCTTACATCCACTGGAGTTAATAGGCCTATAACTTCTGATTAAACTAGAATAAGCCTGAATCACTAAGAACATATTACTGAGTTAAAAACCCTGATCAAAAGATTATTCAGTTAAATGGATAATTTTCTAATGGATTTTTAAATTAAATTTAGCAGGTGACTGTCAGATTAAGCCATTTTTAGAATTATTACAATGAAGAATTATGAGCCAAAAATGTAAAACAATAGATACTAAGGATTATTACTATTTACATAATTTATTTCTATTACTGTTGCTTAATTTTTTGAGAGTGAATTACTTCATTAAAACCTGATCGGAAGTCTTTTACAGTTAGTCAGATATGTTTCTAAACTCCAGCCAGGCAGTAATTGAATCTATGGACATCATGCTGGTATAAACCTAAACTTCTATAAGATTAAGAACATATTATTTTACAGCAATTAAGAGGTTTGTATTTTTCCTCACAAAAGCTGTTCTAAGTGCACTTCTCTGCATATCTTATAAACATTTAAACACCTCCTGTAAGAAAATTAGTAACTTAAGAAAACTTACCTACCCCCCAAACCATAGCTTCAGTCAAAATCTTGAAGAGAGAATCTATCCAGGATTGGCTTGCAGTTAGTAAGGTTCCTGAACTCACAAAAATCTTACTTGTGCAGAGTCCTACTGAGTTAAGACACTGAGTTATTTGGATTCATTGCTGCACAACTATAATTTTTAAGTCTGAAATGACAGACAAAGACAACCTTTCCTCCTCATCAGCCCCAACCACTTCATTGTCTGGATCAGCTTCTGTTATACTACATACATATACTACTATACAGAAGACCAACAAAGCTGGTGAAGGGTCTAGAGCAGGGGTTCTCAGCATTTTCTTCACCACGGACCCCCTTCAAACACCTTTCGTGGCCACGGACCACCAAGACTTAATTAAAAATTTAAAGCACTAGACTGCATCAAATATTTATTTCAATTTTCTTGTGAAGGGTCTTCAAATTTGGAGACAAGGGGAAATAAGTTAATCTGTTAATGCACACACTCCTACTATAATATCTTTACTGCAATGATTCCATATGAATTTAAAATACCATCAACACTCTTGCTCAAATGGCCCATTTTATGGTATTTTAATGTGCTAATTCTGAATTTGATGCCAATTTTTATATTAAAATTTGATGAAAAGTTTTTACAATTCTTCTCACCTCCCCCCTTGTTTGTCTGTGCTCAGTCACCATATATTTTTGTTTACGGGTCCAGGGCCACCACTTGGAGGAACAGACTTCAGCCCCATTGTGGCCCTAAAGAGAAAAACCACCTAGTTAAAATGGGTCCCACCAACCATACTAGCACTGAATATACTAGCGTGCCAGGGCAGGTGGGCAGGGGGAGTGCTTGAGTATGAGAGAAGCATTGAGGGGAGGGGGCTGTGGGTAAAAGAGGCGCAGTGCTTGCCGCAGGCCCAACTAAATGTTTCTGGGCTGGACATTCCCCACCCCTGCTTTAAGCCTTCGCGGACCCCCTGTGACAACATCGTGGCCCCCCAGGGTTCCGCAGACCTCAGGTTGAGAACCACTGGTCTAGAGAACAAGTTTTATGAGGAAGGGTTATGAACTGGGGTTGTTTAGTCTGGAGAAAAGGAGGCTGAGGGTTCTGTATAAATACTTAAAATGACATTGCAGCCAGGTGGGTGGTAGTCTCTTCTCCCAAGTAACAAGTGATAGGACAGAAGGAAACAGCCTCAAGTTGCTCCATGGGAGGTTTAGATTGGATATTAGGAAATATTTCTTCACTGAAAGGGTTGTCAAGCACTGGAACAGGCTGCCCAGAGAAGTGGTTGAGTCACCATCCCTGGAGATATTTAAATGATGTGTAGATGTGGTGCTTAGGGACATGGTTTAGTGGTGGACTTTGTAGTGTTAGGTTGATTGCTGGACTCAATCTTAAGAGTCTTTTCCAACATAAATGATTCTATGATTAAGGCAGACACAGCCTTTAATAGCTCAGGTTTGCATGAAGCTTGGGGATTTCCCATCTGCACATCTTAGAAAGTTCCAATGAATCAGTACTGGTCAAAGTGACAGCAGCACCAGCAAACCCGGTGTTTAGCAGGATAGTTGCCATCAAGTTTGGAAGGAACCATGGCAAAGAGAACAGGTGAAGAGTTTTAGACTTCAAGCATGCTTTCAGATTTTCCACCCTTTAGGAATGAATCAAAGCTATAGTTGCAACTCTCTTACACAAGGTATTACTGCACGCATACCTAAATGAATAAAATTGCGTATTGTGACACAAAATATTTTCATCTTCAAAGGTTAATTCTTTACCTTTTCATCACCTAATTATTTACACTGCTGTTCTCAATAATCTGTCATCCTGCTGTACATGCCTGGTCAAACCCCTCACGTTATCCTGAAGCCCCCAACCTTGTTAGGTTGACTAACCTGAATAATGTTGCCGTCATAAATTTTACTATGCAAATACCTTTGTCATTATTCTGAAAGATGAAATAGGGATTTTCATCATTTCAAGCTGAAACCCATCAAACTGATACTAGTCTTACTATAGACTTTGAGACCCACCACTGAAATTGGTAACCCTGTGTGAGATTAAGACATTTAGCAGTTTCTTAGTCAGATATTTAGTCTGGAGAACTCACATGTGGCCTATGGTTGGGGGGAGAGTTTTGCACCCTTCTGTGAAGGTAAAACTTCCTTATAAAGCTCAAAATACATCCATCTATTTTCCTATGCTCACATTTTTTATCATAAATAGAATAGAATTCTAATAGATAAACCTTCACAGAAAATGCCATGCTTAGGCGTTAGAAACATGCATGTATTTTCAATAAGCTTTTTTAAGGTATTATTTTAACCAAACTACTACTTACATGTCTTGACTTCATATATTTTGATCTACTACAAAAAAAGACTGTCAGTATTTTTTTTAAGAGAATCTATTTGTACTGGTAGGTTAGCCTACTCATTTCTGAATTTCTTGAAAATTCTGAAAGAAGTAATTTTAAATGTTTTCATTTGCAACTTACATATTTACCATTACCACCTTAGGTTTCTCCCTATATTAGGAAAGCATTCCCATGAAAAACGTTTCTTCCTCCACAATGGACCATGATTCAAGAAAACAGTTAACTTCTCAGCATTGTATCTATCTTCCTTGTTTTCTCCCTCTGGCTGACCAAAGAAGCCATCCACTCCTTTGAAATATCTTGACAGTGGGAAAATACTTCTTTAAGATTGTTTTATCACTTGAATATCTATGCTACGAATTTAACTCTTGTAATTCCATTCTACATATTTTCTGCTGTAATTTATGTCTTTAAAAAAAATCACTACAGCTGAATTTAAAACTCTGAAGTATTTATGTTTGCCCTGAGTAATTAAGCTTTGCTTGTAAGATTATAACATGAAAGTGCCATTTATCAACAAACTAAGGATTTCACTTCTGTGAATTTTCATTGTAGGGTGGTTTATTTTTAACAGTGAATTCTTCATTGTATGAAATCCCCTGCCTAAAGGTTAGTTTAACTGCATTAGATTTTGGCACTTTTCTTATCATTAGATGGTATGAAATTCTTTGGATATAATATGGCTATTTCAAGTGTCTGATCCAATTTGTTCTATCTGTAAAGTTGATTGTCAGGTACCACATAACTGTATTGATTTTTGTTGAGATTCTACTGTGTTTCAGGAACATCTATTATAGCAAGGTTCTTTCTATGATACTTCTCATTGATTTCTTCTTCTAAGTAGTGCTAATCAAAGCTGGTAAGCATTTTTCATTCCCCAAATTACACGTAAATGATAATACATTTTCTTAAAAAGTACTGCCCACTGCGACCTTCAATTGGCAGTTATAGTTTGAGGACATGTTAAGTTAAACAAGGAAAATGTCTGGAATAAAGTCTTGATAAAAAGTACCATAGATATAAAAAAGCAAAAGCTTTGTCATCTGGTGCAAGGCCCACTAGCTTAATCCAATAGTTTAATAGAGGATATAATCTTAAAACCCTGACTCTAATGTATTTTTGCAGGAGAAAAGTGTAGATTAAAGGAAATCTTGCAATGATAAAGTGTATTTTCAGAATTGTGGGGTTTACTCTTCATGTAATATGCAAATAAAATATTCTGGCAGTTTAAATTTCACAGTGTATCATTTTCACTGGTGTACTTGTGCTTCTGCTCCATGTAATGGACAAATGACAGGAGAAAATATGACTGCTCTTCTCTCCTTAGGGCAATTATATTTCAATTTTGCCCAAAAATCTAGAGCTGCATTTTGTTTTGATACATCTTATTTAGTCATAACTATATTCTGTAGGTCTGTATTTTGCTTTCAGGTCAACAGTACTCCCATGACTAAAGCTGGGTTATATAGCTATCATTACGGACTTATGATGATATCTATATTCACTGTGGATTCCCCATTCAGTTTGCCCTCTGTCTTTGCATCTTATTTTGTTGCTAATTACAGATGATCTCATATTTACAGTCAGTTTGGATTGTATGTTACTTTATTTCCACTTGTGTTGGTGTCTTCACTGTAAAAGAGAAAGGAAGTTGCAACTTATTCCATTTCAAAATGCAAGTTTTTATCTCGTGGAAAGGAGTCTTAACTCCCATATTGGAATTCATTAGTTATCCTTGTACTCAGTGTCTCATAGTTTATAGCCGGAGTGTTAAAATGCCCCATCAGTAGAAACTTGTTATTTTAAAATGTTATGTAAACAGCATCTTACTCTCAACCACTCATTACTTTGGCACATTTCACCAGCAGGTTCTCAGGGTCCTGGGCTCCAAGAGAAAATGTCATAACACAGCATTGGCACAGTTGCCACTCAATGTCTATGACATCTTCAGATGCCCAGAAGTACAGGACTTCCCGGTGACTTGCAACACCACCACTGAGCCTACCCTGCTCACTCTGAGGTGAAGCAGCCACAAGTCCCCAGTAGTCTAAAATATCTCACGTGAACTCAGATCAAATTAATCTTGCCTCTTCTAGTGCAGTAGAGTTACTGTAGGATCACTGGTAAACCAACTGGAAGAAAACACAGCCCACCTTTCAGTTTCTATGTGACAGGACACAGCATTTATCCAGCAGCATTCCTGCTCTGGATTCCCAGACATCCTCATTTCCCACCTTTGTACATAAACAATAATAATGTTCAATGCTTTGCAAGGACCAGAAAAGTTACCTCCAGTGACTAGAAGACAAACTTAGGAAATTCAAGCTCTAATTTTAGCTTCCTGTTAGAAGAACGTTGCCACAACATATGCATAGTTCCATATAATCTTTGCCTCCCAGTACACAAAAAAGCAGAAAATAGCTGGTTGAAATAATCTTTTTTTTCCCCCCTTTTTTTCCCCCCGATGTTAGGGATTCCCTTATTTATGTGTTTCTTTTGCTTCTATTTGCTTCACAGTTAAGCCACTGACACATTCTATATATGCAGTTTTAAACCTACTCCTCCCATCTCACCATTTCAGTAATGTTAGTTTTACCTTTATTTCAACAGCTAATCACGGAGATTCTGACCACTTCTTTCAAACTATTCATCCACATATTTAACCCAACCATCATGCATTCCTATGTTTACTTCACAGTTCTGCATCTTCAGTTAGGTACACAAATTTTATCCTGTCTTTGTCAGATAAAACATTTTATGCCCTTCCCACACCTTCCCTTATGTTCAAATCCTAGTCACTTCATTATGTGACACTTTAGCATTCATCTCAAAGAGGGGCTCCATACAAGGAAGAAAGCTGTGAACAGTGGTACCATGCACACTTCTGATTTCTTATAACTAAGCATGTTGAAGTGTGTTATCATGTTGGTGTGCTTCCAACGTCTTCACTGATGTTAATCATGTAGACCAGTATCAGGATTAATATAATGACAGTAAGCCAGACAGAAATTTAAATTTTCATTTTAGCAGACTGCTAGTTGTCATACACATTGGATAAAAATAACTTCAGCATTGTTTTTGTAAAGGATTCAATAACAATATTAATTCTTTCCACCATACCTTAAATAACCATAATAGGAGCACAATTACATTTCATGAACAGTGTTTCATCTTGATATTTTTTCCTCCCCTTAGATATACCCAGTAGAATAGGAACATCTTAGATAATTGCACAAAAGAACGGACAGTCATATACAGATTATATTTTTTGTTACTTTTGCAAGACCCACACTCATAGACAAATGCTGTGTTTTCCTATGAATACACAAGAGCAGCATCGGTGAATTTATGCAAGCAACACGTTTCAAGACTGCCAACAATGAAGCATCGTTCAAACTGCACTGTATTTTATGAATAAGCCTGTAATGTTATATTATGATGAATCTATTTGACATTCAGCAGTGTGATACAGTGCATAGTAATTATAATAATGCAGTGCATGGCTGTAGCTTATTATGTGGATATGGAAGACACCAATGTCTTTAGGATGGACATTTAACTCAAGGTAGGAGGAGACAGAAATAGACTCAAGGAATGTAAGAAAGTCCTCATCTCAAAGTCTGATGGCATTCTGAGAATCTATGTATTCAATATACACACGCGCGCAGTGTTAAAGCAGCAGAGAGATCATCTTGAATTAGAATGTAAGCCTTTCTCTTCTTTTTTGAAAAAATATATAGCACATTATGTTTGTGATTCCTTGGGATTTTGGGTGGACAACAGGGAGGATTTTCTTTTAATTTAGAAGAAATATTATCTATTGTCAATATTTCCAATGGATTTAAGGAAAAAAATGAATGAGATCCCTCTATAAAAGTTTCCTTTCCTCCCCAACTAAGGGGATGGACTTGTTCTTCAAATTAATTAGAAGGAAAGTCTTATAAGAAATACAGCTGCTCTCAGTAACGTCTACCTTACACCATATTGTTTGATTTTCCATTTCTTAATTTTTTGAGATCCATGGGGTTTTTTTGTTTGCACAATGGAGAGATTAATTTAAAGAATGGAAAAGAGAGATTCTTTAGTTTTAACAATGCTACTCATTAATATGTTGAACACATGATCTGTGGATATTATTCTTATTCCCCTCCAGACTTTGAGTCATTATGGTATTTTCTTCCCTTCTTGCAACTCTATAGTGCACAGCACAGTCCCAATTTATGATGTGTTGAACAAAACACAACAAAGAAATAAAGAAGGGGTCAATAGAAGCTGTTAGCTACAAACACATTACAGGCAATATACAACACCAGCGGTTGAATATTGACCTCAGGGCATTAACTCTATATTGGCATGCCATGCTACAGCACATGAACACATAGTCATCTTTACAACACAGAGCGGAATTTAAGAGACTCACATAATTGCCTGCGAGAAGGTACAGGAGCACTTCCAAATGCTGTGCCCTGTAAATAAAACACATTTTTTTTTTTTTTTTGGAGCAAAGGATGTCAGATTAACAGCAGCAGAAAATGAAAAAAAATGACAAGACATGAAAATGAAGGCAGTGAAACGAACTAGAGACTGTTTAGATAGAGGAGCTTGTTATTACTGAAGAACTGCGGTTCCTATTTTCAGATAAACATAAATTATAGTGGAGAATGTTCTATGAGTAATCCACCCATCAGTGGACACAATGAACCAAAGAGAGAGAAAAAAGAGAGAGAGAAAGAAAGAAGACAGAAAAAAAAGTATCAGCGTAAGACAGGCATGCTCACACTTGTCAGAAATAAAATTTGATGGAAAGGACAACGTACAGAGTATATATTAAAATGAACTCCTTTACAAAAATAAGAAGGCTCAGTTACACCAATGTCTTAGCTGATACAGTCACTGTTTGAAGGTGAAGTATGTTTCAAACAGGTAAGAAGGAGAGAGAGAGTGCAGTACAGTTTGGTTGCTGCCACTTCCTCTTCATCTTCTCTCCAAAATTCTTTAACAAGTCCTCACTGGGTCAGTTTGATGACAGCTGATAGGAAGCAGCTTTATTAAATCCCCAATCAATATACGCAGTATGCTCTTTCAGTAGATAGAGTGCTTCATCTTTTATGTATTATGTCAGCAATTACCACACATCTCTGAAATACGAACTGTGCATGTAAAGAAAATATGAATCAAATGCCAAGTCATACTGGTTGGGATCTGTAGGCAAGCCTCTTCCCAATGCAATCCCCTATCCCCACTCCCCCTGCCCCCCCTCAAAAAACAACACACCCCAAACCCAGAAAAACAAATTAGTAACAGAAAGAGATTAAGAGAATGACTACGTAAAGAGAAGCTCTGGTGTATAAAATTTGAAGAGCAGTGTTAAAACAAACTATGTTGTCTCATTCTGAATCTAGATCATGAATCAGAGCTTTGCTTCGAGTTTGTGACCAAGACTGCATCCTCCTTCCCAATGTGTAAAAGGGCACACTGATCATTTGGACTCAGTAGTCAAGGATGACTAATTACAGTAATATTTAGATTGCACTTATTGCCTTAAAAAAAAAAAAAATCAAACATCTGAAACTTATGAGACTTCACTGGAGTTTGACTTCCTTTGAAGTCATTTTGACTTCCACCATCTTTTTGAATTCAAGGCTGGGAACTGATTTACCAGGCATTTAGACAGTGCTAGGCATTTGTTCTTGGAGATCATTTGCTCTTTCAGGTCTTGTAAAATTCTGATTTCCCTTACCTAGGAAGAGTGAAGCATATGCATAACTAGATACATGCATAGCTAGAAAGCCCCACAGAGAAACTATCTTTACAACACTGCTCCCATACCACTTTATTTAAGGAAAACTGGAATAATTAAGATTATTCATCACTTCAGATGCCATCGCTGTGCTTCTGAGACCACAGCTGACTACGCTGTGACCACATGCAGCGCTGAGTAACTCTGCAGAAGCCCTTTGTCTCACTATGCCTCAAGCTTGTCTCTCAGACACTAACTCCTTCCCGCAACTGTAGTAAGACCTCACAGTCACTGCAACAAATACCCAAGGGAGCAAGCTGGGGTGATCTTCTGTTGAGGCAGCAAAAAAACCCCAACCACTAGCTGCCTCCCTTGTTTCCACAGTTGCATACACTGTCAGGAAAAGGCAGTTAGCTCTCCTATTTACCAGGAAAACAGTGCAAGCAGGCAGCGTGTTCAAAGAACTTTCCTCCAGGGCAGGCAGTGCCCTGCAAGCACACTATCCCCCAACCCCACAGTTATTTGTGGAATTATTTCAGCACTGCCAAAGTTCACCTTTGTCTCCAACTAACTTCTCAAAATAGCCAAAGGACAAGTTGATTTGGGTACCAAATCTAATTGTATATTTGGCACTTAAAGCAGTTCTTCAGTGACTACTAAGGCTTTACCAATTATTTCCAGTGCTCTCTTAAGTCTTGTGGAAACAAAATACAGCTATTTATTTGAAATACTAAGAATACACATATTCATCTAAAGCAAAGCTTTAAGTATTGAAGACTATACATTGCACAAGAGTAGTACCACAGCCTCCCCATTCTCTCAACTATATGCTATTCTGTTTTGCTTAAAGGTAGCTTTCTAGAAAAGATGAGGTATGCAGTGAGGTACCTACGTTTTCAGTTCATCATTTAAGGACATTGAACTGATTTGTGAAACTATATATAAAAAAAAAGCACGAAGTAAATTCATCTGACAATGGTTAGCTGACAGCTTGCTTATTTAGCCAAAAGTACTTTTTTTTTCTACGCTTTGAATGTGTAGCATCTACATTTTTTCCCTCCATGGATCAAAAAGAAAACATTTAAACAGCCTCAGCTTATACAAATCCATCAACCAAAGAATTGGGAATTTAGTTATTCATTGTTAGTTACTATTATCACTACTGACACCAATTAAGTTCTAATGACATAATGCTCCTTTGAAAAGCATTATTTTGCATTACTTTTTCATGTTTCTGATTTTCAGAGTAAATGGCCTTCCAGACGGAAAAGGATATATGCCTTTATCTTTCAACCAGGCCTTCCTTCCTTTTTTTCTCTCATATTCCAGAAATAGATGTTATCCTTCAGTATCATCTGGCACAATGATAAGAAGACTTTTTCAAAACTAAGCCAAATTTCAGACATTCTCTGTTGAAATTCCAGGCTCTGCTGGAAGTCTTAGCAGTTCTATAGTTTTAATCATATATAGGGTTTTTTTCTGTTCTCTCTGTGTGGTATAATACTTAATCGTAATGGTGTCTAGGCTTCCATGACAGCTTTAGCTGTAAATACTATATTAAGTTTTCCAAGTGCCCTGTGATTCCTAGAAATGTAGAGCCTTACACAGGGATAAGATAATGCTATTAATAATGCAGAGGCATTGTAGATGACTAGTTATCTTGTAGTTACTAAGTTAATGATTTATAAAAGTTAGAACACTCATCTGAAGTTTCTAAAAGGCTAACCCTTCCCTACCTTTTTGCTGCATAATTTTAACTAAGAGATCAGTTACAGAATAGCATCTCTCAAAATACTGCTCTTAGTATACAGTAAAGTCTGAATTTGGATACATCTTTACATACTGTTGTATGCATTAGGTTCACCACAGGACACTGATGTATGTTAAGCATTTCCATACATTCTAAACACATGTAACTCAATTTAAAATGTTTTGAAGTTCTTTTAGAGGGTACATAAAACATGCTAGCGATGGCATCTTCTAAACCTTTGTTATGTAAATGCACAAAACAGAAGTACAGATTCAACATCTTTGGATCACTGTAAAAACTTTTTTTGCCACTTAATTTTTTAATGGTAAAATTCCAGCATGTCCGTGCTGTCACTGATGAGAAGCAGGAAAAAAGTTTTCATGATGATTGTATTTTTTACCTCTCCTAACCACTTCAATTGGTTCTAAAGACCTTTTTGATTTAACATACATAAATAGATCTCCTTCTGCTAATACATTTAACAAGGAGTAAGTTTTTTAAATTATATTCTTGATATTACTACATACATTATGCTTCCAACAAATACTAAATAGTGTAACAAGCACAGGAAGTTACATTTCATCATTAGCCAATTAATGTACCAGTGTGAGGAAATGGGAAAAAAAAAAAAAGTTGCTGTTTGTGATCAGACACCTTCTGGAGAGAAGGTTTAAAAATGGCAAACGCCTAAGTTTCACCTTTTAATATACAGCTGAGGAAAGAACAGTCATCAGTACCTGTAAAGTCAGAGCTCAGCCACCACAAAGAAAATCCATCAAGATCTGGAAGCCTCCAAAAGTGAAGCTGTCAGGATGCCTCATTTATAACACCTGGACTATTCAGGGGACTGATGAGGGAAATGCAGTTTCTAGGACCACTTTGCACATGAACATAGTATGACAAGAAAACACACCTGCTCGGGTCTGGATTCCTACCTACTTCTTACACCCTGTGGCACAAAAAACCCCAAGTATTGAGATTTCAGTTCACTTGCTGGCCGCTGTTCTGAGAGAGGCAGACGTCATCTTCTAGGACTAAACCAGTCAGCATTTTCTATCTGCAGATGCAAGGCACATTCAGACACCTTTTATTTGGATTTTTTTTTTTTTTTTAAAGCAGCTTAAGTGCTTTGTGTAACCATTATCATTTATTTAATATTTACTATGTCATCAGATGCTGAACTAAGCACTAACCAGCTAGTTGACTCATGCTTTGGATAGATTCCCTAGCATGTATGTTCCCTTTGAAATCAGGGTAATTTTTCTATATGTTCCTGTGCTATGTAATTCAGTGCTACAGTCTTTTTTCCTCACAAGGAAAAAATTAGAGGCTTTTTTTTTTTTTTTTTTTTATCTTTTCTGCCTCCATACAGCATAACCTCAGCATCTCCTCACTGTTAATGCAGGAACGTTGGATTAGCCAAGACATCCCTAAAGTGAATGTGGATTTTATGCACCAGACAAGCAGATACACTGTTGTTCTGTTTACATTCCTTCAGCCAGTCACTTATAATTTCTTTTCACTTAGCTTTCAGAAATGCAATCAGAACATTACAAAACTCAGCTCTTTTTAAAAACACTATCAATTTTTAATATTGTCAAAGTGAGAGTATGACACAGTTTCCGTCAGAAGTCACAGTTAAGTATTCACTGGAAGCTCCAATGACCTCCACAAGGGAATCTGGCATTTAGTTCCCACAGATATTTTATTTCTCACATCCTCACACTGAATAAAGCCTGTTACTGTCAATTTTTTAAAGTAATAACCACAAACACCAGCCAGCCTAAATATTTGTGAGTGTAGCTGTTCTGGGACAACAGCAGCAAGGAAGTTGAAATGAAAAGGGTTCATAATGCAACCTATTCAATGAAGCAAAACATCCAAGTATGTATTAGTTTGCTGTTCAAATGAAGCCTTTCAGTAAAAATACTTTAGCAATTGCATACATTTCCTACATCTCTCTGAACTCTGAAGTTATGAGTTCACCTGTTATTAACTGCATATAGTGACTGAAGTCCTCTGCGTTCACCTTGAGCAACTTGGAAGTCTGAGTACTGCAATATATGAAATGATCAAATCAATTCAGCTGAACTGAATGCCCCCTCTACAGCATAACTACACAAATATTGCTGTTCTTTTTGTGTCACTTTCTATGAGGAATCTCCAAAGATGTGTATTGACAACAGACCAATCAATGCCAGAAGAAAAGAGAGCTCGCTACCCATCAAATGAATGCTTTTCCAATAAATGCCCTCTTTTCTCTTAGAGCACAAACCCATCTATTACATGGTTAAAAAGGAACTAATTAAAAAAACCCAAAACAATAAAAAAACCCCAAAAAACCCAAACACCACCTCCCCCAGCCCCAGATTATGATTTTAAAAGAGGCTAGTCATGGTAGGCAATATTTTCTCTAGACAAATTGTGTAATACTTTGACATGAACTTTGAAAATGAACATATCCCTTTTTCTCATCATAGAAATTAGACTGATACCTCAAAATGTTTCAGAGCACTACTAAGAATGAAAGCAGTCTTAAATGACAGGCTGTACTGAAGTCTTAGATATTACCACCTGATCTCACAAGAGTTCTGAAAGATAATTCCTCATCAATACGTGATGGCATAATACCAGATATGTAAGATTTCCCAGAGACAGAAAAACTTGCTAGATCACTGTCACTGTCATTCTCCTGTAAGGGCAGAATGTGTGTCTTTCACAAACAGAGCAAATATTAAAATGGTAAGCTGTGCTCTGATATGAGAGCTTTCACTTGTATCACACAGCACTTGACTGGTTGAGTATATCAATGAAATGATGCAGAGTAGCTTGCTGCTACTGAGCTCAGTAAAGGCTGCCTTGGATCTACTACATTTCCAATGCAATGCTACTCTTCAATGGTTGTAAAAAAATTATTTAATTCTATATAATGACATTAGCATGTTTCCAGATATCATGGTGCCACCATATTCTAAACCATGCAGACTTTTATCAAACTTCATGTCCTTTCTCAAAAATTTCAGTTTTGGAGCAAGGAACTTACTCATTAACACCTTTTTGATCACTGGATTTTACTGTGCACACTCAACCATTCTGAGCACAAACATCTCAAAAGCCTTTGCACAACTTAAGACCTCTTCATTACCATGATACAATCCATGGCTCCCTTGACATAAGTATTGCTTCTTCCAACTGCATTTATAAAGTGGCTCGTAACAGCTGATTTCACCTTGATACTAATGTCCCACCACTTATTTTTCCATAAATGCCTGAGATGCCTGCTGTAGGCTTCTTCATTTCAGGCCATAGGAATTCACTCATTTTGTTTTTAAGATTTTTACTATTTTGATAGAAAAACTGCTCTTTGTCACATGACCTGTTTTTATGTGAACTGATTCAATGGGACTATGTTAGTTAGGATAGCTCTGCCCTATTTTCTATCCAAAATTCTTATACTGCCTTTTAGCCTTCAGTCTATTTCTCATTTAAAGAAATCCCCATTTAAAATTTTAAGTGCTGAGACCATTTCTACTTATGTAGAAACCATCCATCCTTCAGGCTCATTTTGACAAGTTTAAGAAATGATCATTTGAATACAGAGAGGTGGAGAGTTTGATATTTTGGCAGAATAATAATCTGCATAAATATACATTAAAAATTGTAGTCCAAGTAGAAGCATTACAGAGGAAGACCAAGGCTTTAAAGCAGAACTCAAGCAGAACAGGAATCATCTTTCCTTTCAGAAGGATAGGATTAGAAAATGTTAAAAAAACCCAAGCAAATAAAAAACTCCACTACTTTTCACAAGCAATTGTTTACAACTTAATCTCTTTTATAGCATTATCCAACTTTAATAACAGCCAACATTCAGTCTTTACAATCCCTCTGGTGAAAACCTGCTTATCGTTTGTGTCTTTTTCCTTTATTAGATTTCAGATTTCAATGTGTTTTACCTTAAACAAAGAAACAAGAAAAAATATTTTGTTCCTATGGTGGCCTGAAACACCACAAGGCCTCCACACAACTCCAAAATATTTAAAGCTATGTGCAACTGAAGATGATAGCACAGCAATCACACATATTTATTTTCATTTTTTTTGAAAGCTATGCCAGGCATGAACAAAATTACTAAAAGAAAATAGCCTCAAGAGCAAATGCAGCTCCATAGTCTTTAGATATATTAATATAAATATGTTCTCCCTACAAATATCTTCCAAACTGAAGTTATAGCTCAATAAGGAAGACATATTTCCATCTTAAAGTTATCGGTAAATATTTTACTAGCAGACTCTTGGCACATTTTCAAGTCTGAATCAACATTTACATGCAGTTTTCAGCAATCTGCTTCCACATGTAAGTGAAAGATCCTAAAATACTCTCACACCACAGTCTGGATTGCAATCTCATAAGGCCAAACTATATATACCATGCTAGATCTAGATACAATCACACAATGCAGTAACAGTCTTTCTGGGTACCTACAGTCCCTTATGTGATAGCAATAGGATAACTGTTTCAAATGGATAATCCATCTAATGTTTCTGTATAGCTAGCTTGTGTTTGTTAATTGAATGCTTCCTTGCAACTATCTTACTAGCAATAACAATTTGCTCAAATTGCTTAGGTAGAAATTTCTTATAAACTGTGAATTCCTGCATGCCTTAACATCTGCTGAAATACTGTTCTTACATTTTCAAAAAACTATTCGTAAACATAATAAAAAAATGAAATAGGAAAATATTAACTCATTTGCAGATATCTCATTCACACTAGAGATGTTATGTTACATTAATTTCTTAATCCCTTTATGACCCATCTGATTCTTTATCCTCTCAGAGGACTTGTCTTAAGAAAACCTGAATTTATCTATCCCTGCCTTCAAACTTGTACAAGTTGTTTTAAAGCCACCCTGCTTTGCTCATTTAAGTCTTTCATAAACTTGGTCTTACAGGTCTCTTAGGCACTACTGTCGATGACATTGTTCATTTAGAGCATATTAACTGTACTCGCTTCCACAGAAGTGTTTCTCTTTCAGGTCTGTGTGTTGGAAATTCAGACTGAAACTGCTGGGCAGCCTCAGTACTTGCTCAGCTTACACCCCTTCTCTCATTCTCATCAGCCTCCTGTTCCTACCAAAAACTGCTCTTCTGCTGACAGTCTGATCCAGGCTGATACCATGTATTTAGGTCCCCTCAATTGCACTAGTTTTTCTACGAATGGTCACTTTTTGTCTGCTTGTACCTGGATCATAACTATGATATCCAGTTCTGCAAAGTGATGTTCAGCCATTGTTTGGCAAATATAAAAGATCCCATTAAAAACAACAGTATAAAAAAAGGAATTAATTGCATTATATAGCAAGTGAATTTGGCACATATTTTAAGGACAATTAGAAGCCTTCTATGCAATTAATTGTCACATATATTAAACAGTGTGTCACAGATGAATAACAAAAGCATTTTAAATTTGTTTAATGTTAGAAAAATACTTCTTGCTGATATTATATTTAGCACTATATTTTGCTGATATTACATTTAGACTATAGGTGGCTTAAAGAGTCATGGGTACTTCACCACCTCTCACAGTGCATTAACTTTCCAAGTAGGGTAGATGTCATTTCTTATGCGAACCATTTGGCTGGAAGCAACCCCTGCGGTTGAATTTGATATTGTTCAGGAATAGTGATTCTGAGACATGGCTACAGAGAAGTTTGGGTTTTTTGAAGACTGGTATTTTTTACCCCTAAATTACACCCTGCTTCAACCATAGGAAAATTTCTTCATTAGATTCAAAGGGAGGCAAAAAGGAAAATGACTCTGTTTGTGAAGTTAATTGTTTTCACTTCCCAATTTTAGATGTTTTTGCTTTTTTCTACACAACTGTCTTCATATATATATACATATGCATCCCTATGCAAAGCGTGTCCACAACATACAAGCAAAAGTTCAAAAATGCACATGGTGTAGATGTATGCACATCCTTTTCACTGATTATCACAAAATCAGCACCGGTCTGTTTGAAAGGGACCTCAACTGGTCACCTAGTTCCCCCTCCTGCTCAAAGCCAAAAATGAATCAAAAATGCAATTGAGAGAAGGGCAGAGACCATTGGATGATTATAGCTAGATCAGAATATAACACTGCAGTAAATGTTGGTATAAAGCTTAACTGGATGCCTAGGGATTCACATTCCAATTTTAATTCAGTCAGAACCTAATGCTGAAGCACATGTTTACTGCTACCTTTTCAGCTCATATTTCCGCTAGAGATCATTTATTTCCTCCCCAAAACCCCTCCTGTGCTTTCATAATAAATAGTGTTAATGCTAAAAAGAAATATATGCCAATGAACAATGAATATGTGAAATCTGGACTTTTCTCCCTATTGCAAACTGCAAATCTATTCACGTGCTTAGAAAGTGCAGACCTACAACATTAGCTTTGCCACATTAAATAAATATATCCACAGTCCCATATACTATTTCCCGTAATGGTCTCTGTTTGAAATATCCCAGCAAGACAAACTCATTTTCTTATTTTTAAGGGGTGAACATGAAGTTTGTACAAATCACCATGAATGTGATTACCACTGCAGGTTTTGATGTGATTATATTACAGGTCTGACCAAAAGTGACTGGCAATCTTTCACATCCCAAAGCACTTTCTTCTTGTGTAAGCTCAGATACAGTATGGAGCTCTCTCTCTGTATATATATTAGTTGCCCACATGAAGTTAAACATTCACAGTCCTCAAGCTATGTGAGAACATTTTTAAAAGCTTTTATTTAACTGAGTTAATTTTAATTTTATCTGTCACAAATAACATGAGTAGATAACACAAATAACACGGTAACACAAATAACAGGAGTTATTAAACTAATTTGATGGCTCAATCAGGAAAATGAAGATTATAGCTGAATAACACATATCTATAAAAAAAGAAATCACGATTCCACATGAGAAAAAAGTGACCGACAAGGAAGAAAAGGAATGGTTATCAGAAGATGAAAAATCTCAGTCAGTATGAAAGCAATTGCCATCAGATCAATGTTGGATGGCCCTCATGAAACAGTGTTAGTACTCCTGGACCTAGCTGGTAAACACTCACATTACAACAAAATACTACTGCAGGGAGGTGTGGATGAGGTATGCAATGAGGGAGAAAACATTATTGTCCTTACTCGATAGACAAAATTGATACGACAAAATCTCTCCTCTTATGTCCAAGAGCTGAAGCAAACTGTTATTTGAGAAAGATTTTGCTGCTGAGATGTATGTTAATTTGTATCACCTTCAAACAGAAGGTTTCTTTTTTTTCAGACTGTTGATTCAGCTTTGTTTCAAAAACAAATTAAAATATAAATAAAATACATACCATAGAAGAAAAAGGATGATTCTGGATACATCTCATTTTGATATTTACTTTACAGGCAGTGTAAGAAGCTCTCAGAATTTAATTTCACACTGCCTAAGACAGTTATCTTTCTTGTCTACTCTTCTCCCTTAAATAGAAAATATTTCTTTTTTGTTTTCAAAGTAGATAAGAGTGTCTTGCCAGTCAAAACTTACAACTAATAATAATTAAAAACAACCCAGCAGACAAATTAAAACCACAAAATTTTTTATGATTCTGATATCTAAATCACAGTCTGATTGCTGTGTTCATGCTTTGATCCACTTTTTTCAGCATCTGAGCTTCTGAATTGATACAATAGAACATTGTTTGTTGAACAGATGGTCAGTCATGGAAGTTTGCTATTAGATTTAGCTTTGCTAACTGTTTCTTTCTGTCGTTTTCATTTAGTTTTAAATATATATATACACATATATATGTGTTAAATTGACTTATGCTCACCTGAGCTATATAGTATTTCACCTTTTTTGGCATGTCCAGACAGAGATCAGTGATGAATGGTGTCGCTTAGGGGTCTGTGCTGGAACCAGTACTGTTTAATATCTTCATCAATGACAGACAGTGGTGTTGAGTGCACCCTCAGCAAGTTTGCAGATGACACCAAGATGAGTGGTGAAGTTGACATGCCCGAGGGATGGGATGCCATCCACAGGGACCTGGGCAAGCTTGAGAAGTGGGACCAGGTGAACCTCAGGAGGTTCAACAAGGCCAGGTGCAAGGTCCTGCATATGGGTCAGGGCAACTGCCGGTATCAATACAGGCTGGGGTATGAAGGGATTAAGAGCAGCCCTGTGGAAGAGGACTTGGGGGTACTGGTGGATAAAAAGCTAGACATGAGCTGGCAATGTGTGCTCACAGGCCAGAAAGCCAACCATATCCTGGGCTGCATCAAAACAAGTGTGGCCAGCAGGTCGAGGAAGGTGATTCTCCCCCTCTACTCTGCTCTCCTGAGACCCCACCTGGAGTGCTGTGTCCAGCTCTGGAGTCTTCAGCACAGGAAAGACTGTTGGAACAGGTCCAGAGGAGGGCCACAAAAACGATCAGAGGGATGGAACACCTCTCCTATGAGGATAGGCTGAGATAGTTGGGGTTGTTGAGCCTGGGGAAGCGCAGACTCCAGGGAGACCTTACAGCAGCCTTTCAATAATTAAAGGGGGCTTATAGGAAAGATGGGGACAAACTTTTTAGCAGGGCCTGTTGCAATAGGACAAAGGGTAACGGTTTTAAACTAAAAGAGGATAGATTTAGACTAGATATAAAGAAGAAAATTTTTATGATAAGGGTGGTGAAACACTGCAACAGGTTGTCCAGTGAGGTGGGAGATGCCCTGTTCCTGGAAATATTCAAGGTCAGGTTGCATGGGGCTCTGAACAACTTAATCTAGTTGAAGATGTCCCTGTTCATTGCAGGGGTGTTGAATTAGATGACCTTTAAAGGTCCTTTCTAATCCAAACTATTTTAAGATTCCATTATTCTGTGTAATATAGGGCTACCTACCATGTTTTTACAGAAGCCTTTTAGTGTTTCAATAACATCTTAGCTGTTTAAGGAGTTTATTGCAAAAAAACAACCTTACACATGGCTACAGGGAATTCCTCTATTACTAACATGTGTGGTGCTATCACTACCTGAATATTTCTGTTGCTACTTAATTTTATAGGTTGGCACACCTTCCAGAAACACTCTTTCTATTCCATTTAGTCCTGTCCCTTCCTCAAAATTAATCTAGAAATAATCAGTCAAATACTATTTTTTCCAACCTCTTATACCAAAGTGCTTTCAAAACAAGTGAATGTCTTATAACAATAAAACATTCTGAATGCAGCTCAGTCCCTTGTTTTTGTTCCTTGTCAGATGTCCCGACATCTTGTTAATGCATATTTCCCTAATACAATACTGCATGCCTCAGACAAAGGGTGTGTGGCATAACAAAACCTAATTTGGCTCCAAACATTTCTTCCTTCCCACACTCTGCAACTGAACTAATATTTTCATGCAGTCCCAATATGGAAAAGCCTTTTTACCACTTGGCGCATTAAAATTCATTACTATAATTAGATTTACTGGTAGTGCATATGCCATAAAAAATTCCAACTTTTTGTTGAATGGACAGTAGGCTATGAGGAAAAAAAAAAAAAAAAGTAACTATTTTACTAAGTAGCTTCATCAATGAGGCATAAACCAAGAGAAAACTAGAGGCAGGGAGGGGTGAACAAAAAGAAGGAAGCAGAAGAAATTGAGAAACCTGGGTAGAACTTCACGGACTAAATGTCTACTTCTCTTATTAGAATCAATAACAATGCCAGAGCCAAGAAGACCTCAGCTAGAGCATATGGATGACGCTAGTAGCTATGTGGAAATTATTTCTAATAAACACAGCTCCAAACATAACTAAAAATAAGGTAGGTGACATTTCTACTTTGAACTGCAAACTGCTGAAGACATTTTGGGTTTACATTTGGGGATCTTTGAAATTCTCATTTGATTAAAGCAGATTCACAGCAACATCTAATACAGCTTATGTAGCTGGAGATACATTCTATCTGTGTCTAGTCTTTTAATTGGAACTTCGTAACTTCCCAAATCATGGATATAACTCCACTACAAACAGATGAGTTTAGATATGAAAAAAGAGTAACTGTTGGAAAGAAGGTTATTAAACACAGAAGAATTAAAACCTTTATGACAAGGCAAGAGATTACAATGGGTCTTTTGGTGAGGGGAGTGTTAGTTATAAACATACATACACATGGGATTTGATACCATACCAAAGTTTTCAGCAGTACCACAAAATGGCAGTAACATCTGTTTGTTTTCTGGATTACTGACGAGAGTCACCTTGATTTTTCCTTATTATTTTGAGGCGGTGGTTTTCTTTCTTTTTTACATAGCCTTGAGGCTATGTTACTGTCAAAGAAAGGACACCAGCTATTAAGAACTAATGATGACAGACAAAACTATCCTACAGTGATAGTTATAAAGATAATGACAAACATGGCTTTTCAAAATGTTTCCCCTCTCCTTTTAAAGAATGTCTACTACAGTAAGAAGGAGGTATTACCAAGAGCATGAAGTATACACACAGCAGCTTGTCTGGGGGTTGAGGGTACATTTTTACTGTTTCCCAATTTAACAAAACATTTAAATCGACATTTAAAGGGAAATCAAAATAAAAACCCCTCCTTTAACTTTGAATATGCTCTATGCATTAGAACTCAAAAGTTTCTCATAAGAGTACCAACAGGGTATTTGTCAACCCATCAAAGAACTTGCACCAGAGTAATTCTTGTCAGAGTACGCATCTCATTAAAACAAGAGTTTAACTATTATAAACAAACAAACAAGCTTATTATAACTGGAAAAGGTATTTTAAAAGCTGACAAGGCATGGTTAATAATAGCTAATGTCACACTTAGAAATCAAATCCTCATTTACAGATCATCCACTGCCCAAATTATACACCTCCAAATAGAGATCCCATCTTTATAGAATTGCTTTTTTTAAAGTGAAACCCATACGACAAAACAATTTATTTCATTACCCACTAAGAATCATTGAGAATGAAAAATTATTAGCAATTTTATGGCACTTCAGTATTTTGACATACGAGCACATAATTAGCTTTCAGGGAAAAGAGGCACACCTCTAACTGTACTTTGAGTAACTTAAAATCTTTGTGAATACAAAAGTGAAACTTCTCAATGTGGCCCATGTACCCAAGCCTACAAAACAGAGATTCTTTTTGTTCTCCAGAAGAATATGCAGTGTACACTCACACTGCCACTATGCCTTCCTCAGTCAGACAGACAGCAGGGAAATATTTCACACTGCCCTTGCTTTGAGAAGCTCTTTAACTGCTTTTTCAGAAACTCAAAAAGACTCTATCAGAGAAAGGCAGAGAATGGATGGTGAAGAGATAACACCTGTCAAGGAACCATAGTTACTATTAAGCAACCCTTCTCTCCCCGTTTCACATGGTACTTACAGTCACAGAAGGAAGGGTGGATGGGAAGGCCATCTAAAACACAGGGGTGGGGCAGGGGGAAACAAGGAGATTTGAAACTGCTGTTCATTTTCAAAATCTACTAACCACCAAGACTTCAAAATCTTCACAAAATCTAGGTTAGGTAGAGAAGAAAAAAAAAAGAAGAATTTTGCATAGCAAGCTCTACCTTTCAAAGCTCAAGGAGGGAATAAGGTGCATAAAGTATGAAAATCCTTTGGTTTGCAGCATGTCAGTGGAGCTCCATCCCACTGTGAAGCAGATGCACAGGGGTAGTCAAAGAAAAACCTAAACTGCCCAGAAAATACATGTTACATTGTACATGGAGATGACTTCAATAACCCAAGCCCCAGCAAATACTCACTTTGGGCACCAAAGGAAAAAGTACAAGAGCACATGTCAAGGAAAGACAAGTTTCCACAAAATGAAAGACAAGTTTCCACAAAAGGAAAAAGCACATGTCAAGGAAAGACAAGTTCAAACATTTTGGAGATCAGCAAAGAAACACATCATCCACCCAAATATATGCAACAATGTACTTGCAACTGGAGAGGAGATTGAGCCAGCTGTAAAGCAGTCTGAAAAGGAAAATCACATGAGTTTGTTGACCCTGCAGCAACCGATACAGTCAAAATAGACATGAAGAATCAGAACTGAAGGACTGTAGCTTAGAATTTCACCAATTTCCTGTTTTCTAACATGGATGAGGCCACCAAGGTCTTGCTTGTGCTCCCAGAGAGAACCTGGTTTGTGTCTAGGGTGACAGAGGTGGAAGGTTAATGTACTGACTTGCAGCACCAGCTCGCCATTTCCACACAAACATTCACATGTCTCATTTGAATAGCTGTGTGTCTAACTGAACTAGCGCTAGTTAAAATGTGCCAAAACCAATTAGTGAATAAAGATGCTGCTATAGCAACGGCATCTAATTTTCCAATTAGTAATAATTGCTGAAACACCTGCCATAAAACATAAATACATTTGGATTGGGGCTCTCTGAAACAAACTTTGCTTTAACGTTGGGTTTTTTTAATTGACCTTTATCATGATAATGAAAAAGAAGAAAGTGCCAGTTCTCTTTTTCCTACTATCAAATGTAACACAAATAGACAAAGTATTATTTATTTTTAAGGAAGTCCAAAGAATGTGTCCTAAAGTATTAAACTAATTAACTATGCTGTGCTTAGAGATTCCCAGGCAAGAAAAATTCCAGATGGCAGACAGTTTACAATGAAGAGCAGTGTAATGAATGCAATATTGAAATACCACCTGTAAGATACAAATGCTGTGATTCACAGAGGAAAAGACAAAGCATATAGTAGTGCTACGGAACAATCATGGGATCAGGCAAGATACAAATGAACATATTCATCCTAGTCATGTTCTGAACTCTGAACATACATTTTTTACATATAATTTTATCTGTACTGTCCAGTTTCAGTCACAAATGGAAATGGGACTTGCGTTTGCTCTGTGTTGTACCTAGAATGATTTTAGCTTCCTCTAGTAGCAGCCACTGTCCAGCCATACGTTGGAAGTATCTGAAGTCACTAATCTGATGCTCATCTTCACTCTTAGATAGCAGCAGTGGATGAGAGCGTAAATTCCCACGGTCTTCACATAGTTAGATTTTCTGTATTGCAAACATTTACCCTTGCTCCCCACCCATGTCGCAGGGATTATACAGTTTTCTAGCGCTTCTCAAAGTTATTTGAAAATAATACCGTTTTCACTACTTTCTGATAGCATCCATCTGATTACATAGACTCACCTGTGATCGGCCCCCTAAGTACATTCTCATACACACTGAATTTAGAATAATGTGAGTAATGTGATGGAAACACATAGTCATAACACAGTGATGTTTGTAATTTTTCAAACACACATTAAGTATGGGCAACATGCAATCCTTGAAGAAAAAGGAGAAAAGTAAGGGAGAGGGGTATTATTTCCTATACAAAATGTGCCCCAATTTTTTGTTTTCTTGTTTTTGTTTTTTTTTTTAAGAAACCCAGGGTGACTCTACGATCAAGCTCTTACAGATTTCAAATAGGTAGAAGAAAGACATTTTCTCCTCCATAGTGAAATGATTGATCACACAATGACAGAGCATTTTATATTGGTCAACAATTAAGACTGTAAAAGACCAGCCACACGTTAGTTCCCTGCTTGTAAGAACCTAAAATCACACATAAAGATTCCCATTTAAGCCTCTTCAGAGATACTAATCAGAGTGAACATAAGCAGTTAATCAGAAAGGCTGGTTTCACAACAAATCTAATAAATTCCCAAATGGTCAACCCAGCAGTGCTTCTTGAAACACCAGCAGCAGTAACTGCAGCAAACAGATGTTGTTGTTTCACAAAGATAAGTTTTAACAAACACTTTAAGATATGACTCAAAAATAATGTTTCTATATCACAACAGAGTTTTGACTTGGTTTTTGATTTGAACAGAAAAGGAGTAGAACAGTGGTAAACACAAATTTACACTGTTAGTGATGTACACTGCTCACTGCACTTACATTTGTAAACTGGTTATGCCACCTGTTTGGATCAACAGAAAAAATCTGTAGATTTTTTTGTTTTCTGGGGCTTTTTGGCTTATGAAAAATAATCTGCTTTTTGTTGTTCAAAAAAAAAATAGAAAATAATCATTTAGCACTTTAAATTCAAATATTTAACATGGAAAAAACTGTTCGTTACTATGGCAGACAGACAAGTACGGGAAAAAAACTAACTGTGTTTTAATACTCTATTTTTACAAGTGACCTAATTAACTTTACAGAAGTGTCCTCTAAGTTACATACTAGTGTATTGTGCTTCAGAGTTTCAATAACATGTTAACTTCAATAATTTATATAAAATCACGGTCCTTGCCCAGTTATTATTCTTGAACTCCAAAGGGACATCTTTGGATAGAGGAACTTATCTAAAAATTACAATTTCATTAAGCAATTCACTTTCACTTCACCTTTGAAAGGTGATGTCACAGTGACAAATACATTTTGAGAGGACAAAGTTTGTGATAAAGGCTTTTACAGCATTATTAATTATGCCCACACTGAATGCTTAAAAATAAGATATACTTCCTTTATATGCTTAAACCATATCAATGCACATAAGGTGCCATGGAAGCTATTGGAAATCTTATCATTGAAAGGAATGCAAAATTGTGTCAAGATTGAAGAAAAGCTTAACAGTTCCATTAAACAGCATGAGCTTACTTTTTTTTTTTTTCCCCTGATTTATTTGGGCCTCTGCAGAACTGGCTTTTCATCCTGAAGCCACCTCCTAGGACCTCTATGAGCCAAAAAGACATGTAGATTAAAAACCAACCAAACAAAACCCCAAAAGAGCCAACTAACCAAAACCATCCTATTTATTATTACAGAGCAAACAGAATCTTCTACACTGTAATTCGAGTTTATGACCAGCTTCTCAGGATCTTCCTCCTGTTTTGCTAAATTAGGTAGGAAAGTATGCTTGAAATGCCAGGAAAACTCCTTCAACTCAAGTTTTCTGGTAGTTTTTAAAATAATACAACTATAAAATTATAAAATAATACAACAATAAAATAAAACTGCACAGGCTGCACACAGCTTTTACATGATGGAGTATATTTTCAAACAAACCAAAAAGTCAGGTATACTTGTTTATCCCTGGTCCTTTTGAGCATGTTAGCCTTTCAGGGGGACAATTATGAATCATGCTCTCTGGAAATGTCCAAGCTAGCATGAGAATTAAAGGAGGTAGAAGATATGCAATTACTTCACAAAAGGACAGATCTACAAAGAATCGACGATGGGCTACACTGCAGGGAATGAGCAGAGTTAAGATCTGTATTGTGAATTAAGATTTAATGAATCCCCAGGCAAGTTTTATCAAAGAAACTAAAGGAAAGGGAAAAGAAAAAGAAAACTGCTTGATCATGGATTAGTTAAATGAAAATACCATGTATGTTAAAAAGGAAATCCATTCAAGACAGAATGACCTTGAACATTTTAGCTATAGCACTAATCATCAGGAAGTAAAATACTCCGTTATTTCAATGTAACGATGAATTGACTGCCATGAAAAGAAAACTACGTTGTAACAGTATTTCAAAATCACAGTGGCGTATTTCTAATATGCATTTTCTGATAATAAGAGATTGCAAAATATGGTTTTTTTTCTTTACGAAAAGGTTAAAAAAAGAAACAGCCTTTTAAAACAACTAAAATGATCAATTAAGTGTACAGAATTTTCAGTAGAAGAACATTTCTCTCTCTTTTTTCTTATATCCCTCCTAGAGACGGTAATCTAAAATTAGATGGGCACCATATCACATCCAATACACAAGTATAACTATCAAACACAATTATCTAAATGATGGTAAGAGTTCACTGTACAAAGTGATTTTTTCCTCTGATAACTACGCTAAGGAACTGTTTTTCAGGACAGAGAAAATAGAGTTTATGGACTGATTCAGATACATTATAGACATAAAGTGGTTATTTGGACAAACATTTCAATCAGTCTGTCACAGAAGTAGTTCCATTTCCTATTTCCAACTGATGATAATTTTAAATGTAATTGATGGTAAATTATTTGTGGAGCTGGGAACTAGAGCTTTCAAAATCATAAGTTTGAGGACATTTTTCAACAGTTATTAGACATAAACTGCCACAAAGAACAGTGGGGAATGTTCTCTTCCCAACAAATTGAACTTGTCTATGTAAGATATAATCATATCCCCAATCTCAAGTACCAAAATTATTGATTAAGAATGCAGCTGCTAAGGAGAAAAAGCATGATCCAACGTCTTCTGAAAGAGCTCACTGAACATTGCACGTTCCACAAAATAACAGCAACAATGGCAATTTTATTCTGTTTAAGAGACTCAATGTTCTTCTGTGAAATTGCAGGACAAAAAGTTGTCTATGGGAAGGCAAGGAATTTCAAAAGACTTAATTCCTGTAACTAGGATCATAGTCAAAGGTAAGACCAGGGGCATAAACCAAATGAGAGGCATTACAGCTCATCCCTATGACTTAATGGAAGTCATAGGAGTGTATCTGACTATGCTCAGGCCCAGACTACCCAGAGGAGGCTCAGTCCCCCGTTCTGTTCCCCAGCAAGGATCATTAAGCTGCAACGTTTATGATATCCTTGGCACCAGCAAGAATTTAAAGCTGTAGAAACAATTTCAGAAACAAAGCATTTTGTCATTTTAAGGGTGGATCTCTCACAAATTGTTATGGAAAAACAGATTTTTTAAAAGTATGATTTAAGTAACAGAATAGTCAGAAAATTCACTTTTTTTCCCCTCAGAGTTTAGTTTTTCTTTAGAAATGAGACCCTAAAGGATTAGCTCCCTTCTGCATGAAACATAAAATTTTAACACTCTTGAAGCTACTTTTCTACTGTATAAACATGGTATTACCAGTAATCAGAGAATAGCAAAGCACTGAAAACTCCTGTCTACAAGCAGGATAGAAAAGAAGCAGTAAAGAAAGTTGTCATCTTCATAATTTCATGTAAAACACTACTGGCAGACTACATATCTTAAATTCTGTATTTTGTTTTCCTTCATCGGCACTGACTTGAAACAGTTGAAAAAAATGCTCATTTTTATTTGACATGAGAACCATGGACCAGTAAGTTAAGACTGCAAAATTCCCAGTGAGATATGGTCACTAAGAATAGTAAAGAAAGAGCTTAATCCCTTCCCTAAAATGATACTATCTCAGTAACAAGAATATATTTATGTGTCTCCTCAATTCAGGACACATATTTACTAGCAATTAAAAAAATAATTCATTCAATGCTAGAAAAATACTTTTGGAGGCGGTCTTCAAAATCAAGAAATACTTATGGATAAATAGAGGCAGTAAATCATGGCCCTGATCGAAGACATTTGGCTTTCAGCTTCACCTTCTGCTTTTCCTTTCTTTTCATAATGTAGTGTTAGCAGCTACACATATTTTTGGGTACACATATATCCTTCCTGCCAGTCAACATAAAGACTCATTAGAGACAAACAAGGTGGAAGAAAATCCAAGCAGCATGACAGAAATTCTGACCTGCTGACATCAACAGTAAAACTTCTATTTCTGCATGACCAGCACATCGTCTCCATGCTCTTCCCCACAGAGAGGTAAAGTGGTCTAATGGTTTCATCTCAAGTCAGAAAACACACAAAACTGACAGATTTCAGGTACAACCCTGGGCAAGCCACACAGCTGTTCTCAATTCCCTTATTTGCAACATGCAGATAATAAATCTAGCAAATGTAGAGTGCCATAAAATACCTAAGAGTGATTATTGATTTTTACCTTAAAAGGCAACAGTAACAGACCCCAACTTAAGAACACTGTAGCCCAGTGATAGTAAGCAGGAGAATCTGGGAGGAAGATGATTGTCTACTTTTATAACCATTGATTTTTATAGGGTACATATCACTTTATTAGCTTGACACTCTTTAATTATGGAGCTTCATAAGCAATTAACAAACCAAATACAAGAACAAATGGACCTTATATAAATGCCAGTAGCAGACCTGCTTTAAAGGACAAAAATTAAAGAAATGATATTAAGCAGGCTAAATGTCAGGGATTCCTGAGTGCCACACTTAATTTGAGAAGACTTTGTTTTAGTAAAGTATCCTTAATCTAAGAGAGTTCATAGTTAATTGTATACCTGCAAGGAACAATCTCCAAGGATTTCTAAATTCTATAAACGTGAAAAACTGAAGGAGAATTTTTTTGTGTACATCCTATTGGGAGATCTGTGAAGAACAGCTAAGCACCCTCCCATATATATAAAACACAGAAACTACTTTTGGAGCTTCTTCTAAAAGTTAATACAGTTTGGTATTAGCAGTTTGTCACCAGGACTTTAATTGTGCAAGCTCCACACAGAAGCTCCAACTGCTCAGTCCATGCAGTGCAGAGGTCTGCCTGTCCAGGCAAGTCCTGTATTTGCAGACACAAAGACTATCCTTACAAATACAGCCTATAACCAGTGGTTGTGGTTTTGACCTGTAATTGTCCCGTGGTTCTTTTCTTTCATTTGTTTGTTAGCGATAATAAAGTTACTCATCTCTTACATAGTGAAAAGTCGTACAGAAGTCTTACAATACCTAGCAAATCTCTCACAGGATCTCTCCACCCCACCCCACCAACAAGAACCTGCTGATCAAAGGGATTGTCTTTGTGCCACTGACCTGGGTGATCTGGTCCACCAGTTCATGTTGCCTGTATAACTTCTGGCAATGTCACCAGACAAAGGGATATTCTTCACAGAACAATACAGTTTATGGCATGTCACCTACTTATCCTTTACCTACATGAAGTTCATTATTTACATGAGTAGAAGACTGGTGAGTGAACTGTGTTTTTCCAGAGACTCCTCCAACCAGCTACAAGAAAACACCTAGCAGCTGCGTAAACTGAACTCCTGGTCTTCTCTCTCACAGGACTTCCATTATTAAGGACAGTACAGAATGGGGGAAATCACTGAAGACTGCCAAGGAAACTGCTAAAGGGGAAAAAGAAAAAAAATGAACTGATCAACAGATGTATTTTTTCCCATGGAAACTAGGGTATAAATCCATGCAATAATTTCTTTTACAACAGATTATTTCTAAAAAGTCTGCTGAAATTTGCTCCTAGCTCCACCCCGTTGAACCCTCTCACCACTCCCTGCACTATGTCATTTAAATAATGGGCAGTAGTTGCCACTGTAGTCGAGACAGGGCCTGTTAATACTCAGAGTTAAAAAGCAAGGGACCATATAACCTTTTAGAACAGCTTTTTCAGAAGAGAAATCATGATGCTGCTACGTACTGGCAAATATAAAACACCTTTCTTGCAAAACATCAGAAAGCTGCAGCTACCATACTGATCATAAAAAATATCAGCAACACTGATACATTATCTCTCTCTGTGGCAAGCCAAGGATCAACAGTGTTTGCCACCTCATGGACAAACTGTAAAATACAGACAGTGTGTATTCATGACTGGCAGCATCTGGAAGCAGGATTAGAGGCTTTCAGATGAAAATTTGTTCTGTTCAGACCAACATGATTTGCAGTCTTCCACAACAGTATTGAATATTGACTGCAGCTCCTTGCGCTTGGATCTAGCATTTTCAAATCCCTTGTAAATAGCATAAAATTTTATATTCCTAAACACACTTGTCTATTTCAAAGGACAAGGTAGAGTTAATAAGAAATCAGAAAAAGAAAAGAAAAGGAGAGGGACCATTACCTAGCCTTCTGAATCAAAGATGTTTCTAATGTGCAATTTATAGAGCAAGTTTACTTGCATGCAGCTCAACAAAAGTAAAAGTCTTCCATACTAATGCAGAAACTCATTTCACATATACAACAGCACAGCTCATCACAAACCACATTTATCAGACAAACTAACATGTATGATTATTGAATATCAGGATAGAGCATGTGATAGGAGTTCATCTCCTTCCTCCCCCACCAATGTTTAGTAGCATCTTTTTTCTTTCAGTCTAACAACATCTGTGAAGCTCAATCAACTGACTCCAAATTCCCTACCCTTGTCCTAAAAAGTTCCCAAACCTGACCTGCTTCTCCTCATTTCAGTCACTGCAACTGCGTAGAAAACATATGTTCAACTTCTTGTTTTTCTTCTCAGTCTGTGGCTAGATTGTTTGAAAAACCCATTGCTAAGCTGGGAATACCTGCCTTGTATCTTAAATGGGTGTTAATGTTAAAGGCCAAGCTCAGCTGTTTGAATGCTAGCATTGTTCAACTACTAGATGAAACATGAAGACTCAACATGAGTCATTAAAATTTCATTATTCAGAAATGGAGGATTAGACTAATTTGGTTTTAAATCTCAGTACCAATGTAGAATAAGAATCGACAATACATTCACCAATCTACAAATAAACCTCACATTTTCAGGGAGACAAACTAGACTGCTTCATTAGTCTCTGCCTTATCTAGGGTTCTCCTCTCAAAAACTGAGCAAATGACTCATTTTGTACAATATTCAATTAGTATTTTGATTTGTATAAAAACTGGAATAAGAGAACTGAGGGTAAGTGAACGTAAACTGATAATTCTACTCTATAACCTAAATTAGTTGGAGTTACTAATTTACTCTCATTTCTAAAACTTTTTACTGAGTATGGTATTTCTATTTCCCATAACCAGTGATTGGAGAAGGGATTCAGACACTGAAGTTCAGTCTGGTTAGGTGCTGCCCCATTCATTATATTACTAAAACTTTTAAAAGTAACAAAACAGACCAGTGCAATTACAATGACCAGCAGATATCTTTCAAATTCTGTGTCCATATCATAGTGGAAATAAAGATGACTCTTTACCTGAAGCTAAGCTCTGGACACATTTCCTAAAGTTATCATTCCTGCTTCTAGAACAATTATTTATCATAAGCTGCCCATCTATCCATCCCATGGTTTTCTGCAACTTTCATGTCGCCAGTATTAATAGTAGTATTCCTTTGTCCTCAAATCTATCTCTCAGCTTTTGGCAGTGCTGAGAATTCCCTCTTTTTCAGGTTTCACATACCCTACCCAGATTTAACATCTCCTCCACCCTACCAGAAGGGCTGTGACGGCAAGCCTCTCCTCACTCCTCTATAAAAGCTTTCTTAGGTCTTGTTCTTCAACTCTCTCTAGTGCAAATCCCATAATTGATCTGATTTCTCTCCATCCCTGTTCTTCAATTTTTCTATCAACTTTCTTGCTAAACATTTCAGCTTCTCTGGCTTATTTCTTCCAAACTCCACACTCTGAACCCCAGAAGCTTCCCACACTGCTGAGTTACTACAAAACATCTGAAAAGTTGTGTTGGATACCTAGCTAGATGTACAGAGATGGGGTGGCTACTCCTGTAAAAAGGCATCTGCCAAGTCAGAGAGGAACACTCCTGCTTCTCCTGAAAGTTCTTGGAAATGTTGTTGCCTTTGTCATGAGTAATGGTACTTTGCTTCCTGCAAGTGGCTAGCTTGGGACAATGAAACTTGGGAAACATCATACAGCAAACACCATACAGCTGCATCTTCCTGCAGCACTAATGATTACAGGGATTTTTCCCAGTCTGTTAGAATTACTGATTATATTTAACTTTTTTTTTTTTTTTTCCCCCAACTGAAAGTGAAAAATATCTTGATAAAAATCAGCAGAATTGAAATTAATTAATCTGGGCAGCACTTTTTCCAAGTGAGTTGCCAGCACATTAGCAAAAATAGAAAAAAGAGGATCGCAGTCACAAGCCATCAGCCTGTATTGGAAGCAGATAGAAATAACTGTCATCCAATTCCATTTTGCAAAGAAATCCACATCAAATGCTTTCTCATGCAATGAAAAACCAGTAATACCAGGACTGAAGTATATGCTTCCTTTCTGTTTCTAAAACTCTCTGACACACTCTGCAGGTCACAAGGCGTCATGTCATCGTGTTACATACTGAGTGGGACAGGGGAAAGTGTATCAGGACCTAAGTGAAAGGAAATTAAGACTGCAAAGCCTCTTCAAGAGGGGAACAGCAAATAATAATAATAATAATAATAATAATAATAATAATAGTAAAATGCAAAAAACTTCAAGAGTTGTTTGTTTGACCAAACAACACACTTGCACAGGAATTTAAAGAGTTTTAAAAGCTTACTCAAATATGTTATTTTACTGCTAGATTAGAATAATGGCTTTCATTTCCATGGCTGTGTCTCTCTCCTTCTTGGACAAGCACTAGAATGGTAAGCGAGACAGAGGCGAGGCAGGGGGGATCAGTGCAGTATGGGCACAAAGACATCCAGTAGAGTACAAGAAGGTTTGCAAGAGGAAAGAGGAGTGGGAAGGAGATTTTCCAACTGCAAAGAGCACTGCCCACATCCCAGTGGCTCCTGTGAAAATGCTAACAGCCAGTCACTGCAACCCACAACCCTTGCAATTATGCTTGCACTGGTCTGCATAAAGAGCAATTCCTTTTATCCCACCAGAGCCTCCTGGTGCTCCTCCACCTCTAGCTGGCTGTACAGTATCAGAAATTGCATCTCTTGTTTTGCCAAGTATTTCCACTCCTCCATGATCAAATTGTCTGGAAAAGGAGAAAATACAAAGATGTGCAGCACAATACCGTACACATGATTTAAAGGTTTAAGTAATGGGTAGAGCAAGCAGCGACAGTGAATCAAACTCCAACACATCTTGAAGCTTAGACTGGAAAAGAGAAAATAGCAAATTTAACCATGTGTGGGGGTAGAGGAGAAGTGAACCTCATGAAGCAGCCACAACATCCAAATTAATTTTAAACATTTCTGTGATATCCACAAAGCCTAGAATAACTTTGTATAATTTCCAGTGCTAGTTAGCACACTGTAGGTGCTGCTAGAGTAAATATGTACTCTCCCATGTAGGTGTGAATTTTCAGACTATGGGCTATACCTCTGAACTTGTCACTACTTTCTTGAAATGAGCTCTCAATTGTGTCAACTGGCTCCTAGTGCTATCCATAAATGTTCTCTTCATATAAATAATGTCTGTTCTACATCTCAACAGGAGCAACTCCCGAGGAATAGGGAATAAAGAAGTTAAAATATTTTCAACTTCTTTAGTAGTCATAGAACAAAAAAAAAAAAAAAAATCCAAGGGTTTATTTTACATTTCTAGCTTACCCAGGCCCTGAAAGCAGAGCTGCTTAAAACTTTAGAGCAAGTTTTACCATCATGGGTGGTACCTACTGATTCACCATTACTGATCTGCCTTTCAGAAGTACAAATTTCAGAATGTTCATAATCATTTATTTTGGCATGATATATTCTAGCTGTGAGAATTGCTCTTTGCATCAAAAATATCTTGATGAGACCTGCTAAACAGTGTCTTCCCCCAGTGATTTCAGTCAAGATACCAGATAGAAAAATTGGTATATAAAAAAGGCAGGTACAAGGTACCCTTATGTTATAGGATTCCTTGTTAAAAACTCTTTCCATACATATACTTCTCCCAGAAATGAAACCTTGGGCATGATGTATCATTTAGAATTTCAGAGATTAGTTTATTGTGGGAGAATCTTGGAGGCTGATTAAAAAAATAAGATTGATGTAATGGAAAGTTTGATTCAACCTTAAATATTGGGATAGCTACTGCTCCATTATACAATCAAGATGGATGACTGGATTAAAAAGTACCAAAAAAAATGCAAAAGGGCTTTATAAGAAGCCAGCCAAACATTAATGTTGAAATAACAAAATCTAAGTCCTGCTGAATTACTTGAAAGGATAGAAAACTTATCATTATGGAAACAAGCTAAATCTAAATAATAAAGATATATTAAAATGCAGTAAAGCTGTCTTGTTTTAATTCTTTTCCAACACTGACAGTTTTATGATGTATTGTAATCAGAATTTGGGTTTGTTTTTGTTTTTTTTTTTAAATATTGGGTTATTTGAGTTGAAACAACAGATCACATTCAAATCTTGTCATAATATTTTTTCTTCCCTTCAAGTCCACCATGTCTACATTTTCTGAATATATATGCAACAAAAATATTTCTTTTTCAAAATGAAAAAAATAAGCTTTTTACAATCAAATTGTGTAACAACTGAAGTAAATACTTTCAGAGAAGCTTTTCAGGATATCATATTTATTATATATTTTGCAGATAGCCTAATTAGACTAATTAGTTAAGATGACAATCATTTAAGTAGGGATCAGCTAAACAACTTGGTGATTATATTCTTCAATAAATACGCCTTTTTGTTTGGGTTTGGGGTTTTCTGTTTTGGTTTTGTTTTGTTTCAGCCAGCTTTCAGTATTAACTTCTGATACTAAACTCCAGAGAAATCTTTACAAAAGTAAGCAAGCAGCTGGTAGCTGAACGCTACCTTCTACTAAGCAATTATTTACACCAAACAACTAGGAAACATAATGTAAACAGTACTTCAGGCATCTAAGTTCCTACACAGAATTACACCAACACCCCGATTAATTTTTACAAGAAAAAACATTTGTGTGAATCCATAGAGTTTTTTAATCATTATCTTATGCAGCAATAATATTGACAAGGCAGAGCACAACCCCTCTTTGGAAGCACTTTCCCAATCTTTAGTCATGCTGTTCAATGTCAAATCTCATGGATGCTGAGGAAATTTCATGCTTATCTGGCTACGATGGGTTCACAAACACCATACTTTCACCCCTTACTATCCATAAAGCACTTTGCAAACTTTACTGTGTCTTTAAGTGCACTGACCTCTACGCATGGAAAAATCTCAGCTAAAATATTTCCTAGATATATTTGTACTAAATTTTCGAGTTTGGCAGGGGAAATAAAAACAAAATTAAGGAGAAATGTCCTCTCTTGACTATTTAATAGTCAAACAGAGAAACAGGTGTGTGATTTAAGAGTGCCATAGTTACATAAGCATACATTTGAACACACATCCAATTCAAAGCCTCCACCTTCTGGGAATCTGTGTCCTAGTTTTCCAGGTAGCCTACAGCACATGCCAAATTTGAAATGGAAATATTTCCCTTATCAGCTAAATCTGGGTCAAAATGTCAGCTCAGCTTAGGTCCAAGTCATTGCCACTCATGATCTCCAGAATGGTCATAATGAATAGCTGTGCGACACAAGGGACTCCACACATTAACAGTGGGGCACAGTCTCCTAACAACTATCACAAAGCAAAAAATATGTACACACTTATCTCTGCCTTTGGTACACATGGATCTGACTACTCACCTTAGGAAAGTAAGCAGCAGGACAGAAACACTGCACTTGTCTCCACTGCCTCTCAAAGGCTGCACGATAGTTCCTGTTCCATAAAAAACCACTTTGTGATCATGATTCTTGTGCAATGCAGCTAATTTTCACAGTAGCAGCTTTTGCACTGTAGCTATAGCAAATTAAAGGCATTTATTTTTAGCCAGTCAACTAAGCTACCTTGACTAAAATACATAATATACACAACATTTCCAGATAAAAGCCCACTTTTAAGGAAGGGGCATACACACAATACCTAACAGGAATTTCTCAACTGTGGTGAAGAAGAGGCTGGTGACAACAGCTAAACTCAGGGGTAAGCAGGTACATCTCTCACTGACATGTACCGAGCCCCCCACCACCTCTAGTCAGCAGCTACTGATCTTTTGCAAACTAAGATAGCACAGAGGTTATTAGCTGTTCATGTTCACTTTTATTGTATAAAAACACCCCAAACATTGATATAAAATAGAACATTACAAAAGAAAGCAAGATCTTCACTCTGCAAACTGCTAAAAAAAGGTGGCAATTTATTAATTACTGAGAAAAACTCTGCTCATGAAATTATTGTCTTTAGTGAGTTATACAGATCAAGAGGACAAAACTAAAGACAAGTCTTAAAGCTAGCAAATCCTCTGACTCCTAGGCTTATACCAATTTACACCAGCAGCACACCTAGCTCTTTGTTATGACACTTTCATTCTTTTAAACCACTAATGCACAAACTCAGCAATAATTTCAGACAGTTTTTCTAGTCTGTGGAAAAAAGCTACATACTTTTAAGTGTATGAATACATGCACATATATATATTAATTGTACTATGAGTATGTTACAGAAACTTAAATTGCAAAAATATGTTCAAAATTCCCCTTACTTTGTAAATGTTTCCCATTTTGATGTAACCGGCCCATTAAGTCAACAGAAAGCAGACAAAGTACAGTAAAGCTGCATTACTTGATTGACTTGGACTGCATCATTACATAGTCTGGAAGTAAAACACCATGATCTATAGAAGGCTATGCCCTTCCCCTAAACCTGATGTTTTCACACATTATATATATTTTGTTGAAAATTGACTTTTCTGGGGGGATATTTTTTATACCTGAGGCAATCCCCCTGAAGTTCCTGTACTCTGCCTAACCTGGTGCTGAGAGCAGGCAAACAACTTTCCTTAGCTATGGAGAGTACTGTTTCAGGGGTTAATCATCCGGGATTGTTTAAATAGAGGGACATCTGGCACACCACCCCACAGAGACCAAACAAATCATTTCTAATCTCCCTCTACTGTATCAGGGTCTGGGTTTCATCCAGTGCTAATTTGCAATTTTACTGCGCATTCCATCATTTCCACAACACTTTGTAGTAAAAATATCCAGCTTTACATTTATTCCAGCAGAGAGAAAAAAACCACAGAACTATAACCAGAAGAGCTGTAAACTGCCAAAAGACAAAAGAAAGTTTCTGTTTCTAAAGAACACTTACCTAGTACTGTTGGTATTGTTTTTAATACATGTGAGGTATTTGGCAGAGCTACTGAAATGTGCAAAACCAAGACTTTGAAGAATAAACAGAGCAAAACGTGGCAATACACAATTACATGCAAAAGTACATTATTTGAGATAATAGAAAGGGTGAAATGAAAAATGATACTCTTAGAAATACCAGTTCTATACAAATTTCAAACCATCAATTTTATGTAGCAAAATGAACAAAGCAATTCTACAGGCAAGGCAATCACTTATTTCTCACTGTACTAAATGCAGAAGAAATGAAATTAAGCAGAAATATTGTTTTTGTGCTTCAAACATAAAACCTTGACATTTCATATGTGAGAAGACTTTAAGCCTTTTTTCCCCCTTTACTCATCTTTTAATTGTTCTACTCTCACTTTTCCACTGAATATTTTAATGTAAATGAGAAAGAGGATTGTAGGTCTTCCACCAAGGGGCCTCAGTAGTGGAGATACACAGGTGGAACTTTGACTAGGATAAAATCTATTACATTTTATTTGAAAGATGAAGAGATACAAAGAAAAAAAAGATCCTCTGAGAAGTTTATCGCCTGGCATCTGTGTCAAGCAGGGTAAGAAATATGACTATATTACCCAGCTGTGCTAGACAGAGTATCATAAACCTATTTGAGATTCTATCTCTTAGTTTCATCTGTTAGCATATGTCCTGTTTTTCAGGGAATAACCTAATACAATACAAGTAATTTAGAGGTAATTAACTGTAAAAGCCTTTGAATGGATTATCACTTCAACAGAGAAATCAAGTCATTATCTATATTCAGATATATTCAGGGACTCTTTCATCATAGAGCAATATCACTGCTATGCATCTTGGGAGATATATTACATTTTAAAATCTCTCTGTATATTTCAGCCTTAGGACAATAATCTGAGTTTTATAATTATATCCAAATTATCATTTGAAGTTGTTTTTACAGACTGACAATGTTTTGGAAGAAAAAAAATACTGAAGGTGTGTGTCTATCTAGGATTTCGAGATGTTGCTGTTCTTTAACTGGACTACATGATGGTGGAGAAGCAGACCAAGGGCCTCCACTGAATTGCTAAGCTGTGGCAATGCCATCGCTCAGTAAACAAAACTCACCAGCCTTTCTGCAATTTATATATTTTTGCTCCCAAAGAAAACAGAAATCAGCCAGTTTAAATATGGAAGATTGTGTCAGTGAAACCTCTAAACCCTGTGTGCACATCTCCTCATGCCCATTTTGTTAGTATTAAGAAAAAATGATGATCATGATAAATATCATATCTGCAAAGTTTATGTCTGGCAAAAAGTTCTGTTGCAGTCCATACCGTTCAGTAAATCCTAATTCCTTTTCAGGATAAAGTGTAACTGGCCTTTTTATCTCCACCCTAACAGCTGAAACAACATAAAAGTAAACTGATCCAGGCATGGTCCTACCTTCACCTTGAAGAGGCCTAAACATTGAGAGTTAGTTATGCAAATATCACTGAACACAATTCAAGCGATTATTCATACTTTAGACTGAGGAGACTGAAAAAAAGCTATAATAATGTGATACTAAGATTCCAAAGTGGAAAAGATAGATGACATTTATTCAGCAACACCATGACTTCCATATATATTAAATGATACACATTAGAGAACCTGCCAACATCTGCCAAGGAAGTGATATATTAAGCAGAAAATTGGTCAAGTTAATAATACTAAGGGTTTGTAATTTAACCTCTGAAACTTCACTATTACTGGAAGGCATTTATATACGAATAAATACATATACACGTATATCCAAATGAGCCCATACATAATGCTAGGCCATATAGCGCTTGTCAGGGCAGCTAATATATACAGTATAATTTCTGTGTAACTGTCTACAGGAAGAAACAATTTACTCCAGAACATTTACATTTCTGGGGATTTACATCTACAGCTTATTCACACATTATAAACATAGGGATGTCTGCAGATAATTTGTTCTGTCTATGCAATTATACCTCACATTATTTTTACATGTATGTGTACATATATACATACTCTAGACTATAAATCTATATATATAGGTATTACATACAAAAATATGTATGTACAAAACAATGTGTACTTATGTTTTATTGCTAATTTGATGTGGGTCAGATTTCAATAGCATAAACCATTTAACTCTCACCAAAAAATTCCATCCTGAAATCTTAGCATACTTAGACAAGTGACAGTTTATCTTCGAAGTTTTAACTGTTATTAATATGATTTCTATATATGTATAAACTAATTATACATCATTATGACCTAAAAGTTTTTGAGAAGAACCATTTCAGTTCAGTTTCTGTAACTAGTAATATCTTAGTTAATAAGTTTCAGTAATGTGGGGTCACTTTATTCTGAATTGGAGCAGTCAGTGGAAGGTAAAGTCAGTCTGTGGCACAGAAACATTTAATTAATCCTGCTTTGCAGATGTAAAGCCTCAGCCATTTCAGTTGCACTTCAAACTGTCTTATGTATCCGATACATACATATTTAAATATTTCACACTGTTGAAAGAGATATTAACATTTATATTGACTTTTAAAAATACCTATGTCGGGGTCACCATTAGCCGGGGTCCTTATTTCTCCATGCGGGAACAGAAACGACGCAACACCAATGTGATGATCAGGTCGTCCATCTTTCTTAATTCCTTTTTCTGGTTACATTTATATTCTACTAAGTTCCGTACACGCACTCATCTATCTTCTAATAGGCTACAGGTCATCTACACGCGCTGTTCACGCGCCTCTACAAGCATTTGCAGTGGTTAATTGCAATTAGCACGTAAAGCCCCAAACTTGTCAAAACTCCCTTATCTCATACCCTGTTTTGCTCAGACTTGTGTGCTTTTGCTGACCACAGGTGTTTCTCACTTATCTGCTATCTTGTGTGTTTTTGCCAGCCTTATTTTGCTGGCCTTGTCTTTGTCCTTGCATTCTTCTGTCTGCACTAACTTTCTCCCAGCACGGTCCAGACTCCTACATACCTATATAGCCTGGGAAGCAATAAATGCTAATTAACTGCATTTCTAAAACTAAACAACCTCATCTAAAAAAAAAAGTTTCCATTTCCGGGGGTTTCCTAAGCACCATCAAAGAACATGAAATTATATGTCTGTATTTCCTCTGATATAACCAGTATACCAGCCAAATCACAGTAGGCACGAGTTTGATCCATTTAACAGGTGGTCTTTACAGTTTCCAATAGAGATGCAAGAGCCCTGGAAAAGGCAGAGTTAAATGGCATAATAATTACAGGCAGGATTTTATCTTCTAAGAAGATGTGGATTTTTATTGTCTTGAGAAGATCCATACACATGACCTCAGACTGGGCACCACATGGTGGTCATCAAGCTTGGCATTTCATTTGTAATAAATGTTACATATACTGGAAAAGACCAGCTCATGGTCTTTGGTCTAAATGTGGTTCACGATGTTACCATATAGAGTGAGACATAAATGTAAATGAACCACTGCATTTTTTTTTTAATAGAAACTTATTTATGCTTAGACAATTTGGATTTTGAGTGAATTACATTTAGAAGCATATTAAATTTATTCTGAAATCTTTGTACACGTGATGACCTTTCAGATGCTAAAGAACTAGTAGAAATGCAGTGTTATAGATGTAATAATCAAAACAAATGGGCACTTGCTCTGAAACTGTAAATAATTCTTTTATTCATAGTTTCCAAGGTTTCACAGAAATTTAAACTTGCTGAAAACAATTCACAGTTCTGAATGGTAACTGAACAAATACCTTGCTAATTTGTTCATTCAAGATGGGTTCAATATCCTCTAGAGGACTTTTGAAAACTGAAGAGTGAGTGTTCAGAATTAATTTTTTTAATATTGCCTTTTGAATAGCAATAGTTTTGGGTTAAACCAAGATGAAAATTTTAGCAGGTATTTTAACAAAAGAGATACACCTCACTGCCACTGTCTTCCATTGCTGTCTCCAGGTCTGCACACAGCAGTCGTTACCATGGACTTTGAGCATGCTGCATACTCTTCGACTGCCCAGTTAGGAAACCAGATAACCAAACCAGAGCCTAAAGTGTAAGTACAGGTTATGTCTTGTTGATCTTCTTGCACCTCAAAGGCCAAAAGCCCTTGCTTCCAAAAAGTAGGAAGCATCAAAGCCTAACACTACCAATTTGAGAATGAAAACGAGGGAATTACGCTCAGTCTTAAGTCTCTCTGCAACAAAACTAGCATAGGATCTTAGTTAAAATCAGATTTTGGACTACAGAGCACTGATCTTATCTAATTACAGTTTTTCATTAGCACCATATTTACAGGTATCATTTTTATCACACAATTCTATAAAATAATCCCTGATCAGCATGCGTTAGGTCTTAACAATACCAAACAATAGCACTTGAAAATAGAAACATTTGTTGCCAGTGGCTGGTACATGTAAACTTACATTTAATTATATTGGAATAATTAAAAATTAGTTTTATTTCAATAACAGCTCCTTTTTTCTACTATCTATACATAAACAGAAATACCCAAAACCCCACAATGCTTACAAAGTTTTCAGAAGAGAGACTTCTTTTCAAGTGAATGTTTCATCCTTTAAAGACTGTTCATGGTTTCTAACCTAACATCACAGCAATACTTTTCATACTCTGTGAGATCTTAGCACTACAGCATAGAATGTAACAGATGGGGAAAAAAAAGGGAAGATGCATGTTCACGTAGGAGCAGATTTTTTGGGGTAGCAGCTATGTAAAAGAAGTAATAGGAATGGAGACAAAAGTGAAGCTAATACATTTAGATGAACTGCTCAGATGAAATCCAAGCAGTCACAAAAATGCTTAGAAATAATTTTTTTGTTTGTTTACAATATAGAAAATACTTTGATAGAGAGCTGTACTTCAGTCCTGTGCAGCCAGACCTCCAACTCATAAAATGGTGTAAGCTTTACTGAATGAAATCTATTGGGGTAATGTCAAGTTACATCACAGAAATATCTGCCTGGAATATTTTTCAATACCTATAAAGTTCATTGTTGCTAAAGAACAGAATAATGATGGTATATAAAAGCAATACTGACTTACAGAGCAACATTAAGATGGACTTTATATAATCATTGATCCTTATGGTATCATATACAGCATGTAAATATAACATGCTTATAGCTGGAGAGATTCATATTTTTAAAGAAATGGTCACTCAAAGTGTTTTAAAGTTTTGGAAGTGAAGCATTTCCTTTTTTATTTCCAAAGGATAGTGTGTTTCAAATATGCCATTTTTAATATCAAATTTTAAAAATTTTGTCAAGAAACAGAAAATTGATTTAATAGTAAAAAAAGGAAATGCTTGTAACGTTTTTTTTCCAAACTTTTTCAGTACCTGCTATAAAAATAGTTTTATAGTGTGATTATTTTCAGTGTTAAAAAGCAGATTCTTTGTGAATTTCTCATCTTTCATTAGAACTGAATGAAACCATTACCTGTGTGACCTCCTCTCTTTAGTCATCTTTTTGATGCTTACATCAGTAAATATCAGAGTATTCTAAATAATTCTAAATAATACTGATTCACAGCTTTAATAATATTTTCTGTATTCGTCCCTACCCTGTTCTCTTCTGGAAGAGGGTAGGGGGGGGATTCATACTCTATTTCAGACCTTTCTCCTTGGTGTCTGTGTTCTGAGTCCTTGTACAGTTAGGAGAAAAGAGCTAAGCTCCAAGTGTATGTGATGGGGACAGAAGGCACAGGGATCTTAATGAGATTCAAAGTTATTATAGGAAAAGCAGGCAAACAAATGTCTTTTTCCTAACACTCTGAATGACAAGTGTAAAGTTAATGGCAATACAAAATTTTAAATCTGCTAGATAAAATAAAACTATTAGCTCAAGAAATATTACTTGCTTTCTGGCCTTCAAAATCATCAGAAGGTTACTGTACTATAAATATTCTAAATACAGTTTAATTGTAAGCTAAAGACTTGGAAGTCCACAAAAGTGCCAGAAAGGCACTTTTATGACCTTCCATTATTTCCTTTATTGCCTTTTCCAGATTTGCACAGGCAAATTGTAACATCTTCATCATAACTATCTTTTGCTAGCTGTTTTCTGCACAGGGGGCTCATTTTTATGTGAGCAGTTAGGTCTTATTGTTTCCTGCTTCTTGAAAGCAAGAGTAAGAAGTAAGATTGTAGAAGATTCATGAAGATTAATGTGACGTATCCTTACACCTCCCAGCTTTGCCAGTGTCTTTGGCCCTGTGTCAGTTACCTATTTACCTCCACAGAGTAACAGGCCATCCACAGAGCATCTAACATGCCAAGATATGATAGTGGCATGAGCCATATGCATCCTAACAGCAGTAGCAGGTTGTAAGAACATAAAATGCATTTATTAATAAACTATTGAAGCTGCTTCTGCGAGATGCAGAAAGCCACTAATAAAATCTACTAATGCTAGACAGGAACATTTTTCTCATTTGTAGGTTCTGAAAAATGCCTTCTGAAATTACAGGAAAGGTACATCACACAGACAGCAGATACAGCAACTACCTGTGCCCATTCCTGGGAGATTCCCGGTGTGCAGGTAATATGCAAATAAGTAGCAAAGACTAACCACTAAAAAGGTACCAAACCAGTCTGAATAAGCCTAAAGTTGTTGAATGTGCATTCCGGCACCATACTTTGAAAGGGTACTGTTGCTGGGGAGACCAAATGGTCTTATATTAGCCTTAAGAAAATACTTTCAAGTGCCTTTCCTAAGGGAAACTTAGCATTCTGGATTCTGATAAAAACCATGCCACAAAAACAAACAGGCTAATAAACTGTTTTTTCCAGGAAGCTTATTCTGAGATGAAACTTTCTCCGACATAATCCCACCTGTAACCATGAATTATACTTCCTATTTTAAACTAAGAAGGAAGATCGATTATGCATTTTTTCCTTCAAGCCTGATACAGCTGTAACATTTTAAATGCCTCTTCATCTAAAATTCTAGCTCTGTAAAGGGCTGAACTTGCATCTATTCTAACAGACAATGTGTTTTCCAGGCTGAATGTGTTTAACTATTGCTTGATATGTTTTTTTGATCTTCTGTGGCACATCTATGTGGACTGAAATGGGATTTAGATTGCTTAATCAATAACAGGTTATAAAAGCACATCATTAGGAATGGAGTTTACTTGAAAGGAGAAGGCCATCGAGAACTACTAGTGCAACAGCATCGTCAGCAGCTCACCCTCTTGGTGCCAAGACTGGTGTCAACTCAAGTAACAAATTACTTCAAGGGAGAGACACAGATAGCAAGCACAGTAACAGGCACTATCATCAAAATGCTGGATTACTATGTATTTGCATTTCATGAATTCTGGGCTTATTATTATTAGGAAAAAAAACAACAGAAGGGAGACCTGCTGAGAAATATGAAGCTGTATTTCTCTAGTTGTAATGCAAGAGAAAACACCAAAGACATTCATTTCCAAAACAGAACTCAAACATTAAGAGGGGAATTATTAATCTATACAGCATGCATCTTTTACCATTTGTGACACATTTTAGCAGTTTTCACGAAGAATGAGGAATGACTATTAAAGATGGGAAAATACCTTAATTTTCCAGTCAAAATTTGGTGGATACTGAGCAAATATCTGAGACCAGCTACTCTGCTATAGCCTATAAAAATACTTCCGCATAAATACTACATATTATAACACAAAGCTTGAACTAGCTCTTTAGGACATTGTAGCATTAGCAACAGCGTAATGGCAGCCATGGAAAGTAGATTAACTCTCCTGCAGTTTTGCATAGTGAGATTTTACTGTAGTGTGACATTGCAAGTCTTCTAGGGAAGGAAAGCATTTGTGTGTTTGTACGGAGCTGAAAACATTTTGGGTACTGCCATGATAACAATACCAGCAGCAAAGACTCAATCCCAGCAATAGGTTGAACTATCTTCTGGAGAGAGGAAATCTAAGATTTAAAAGCCTAACATAAGCTCAGATAGTGACAACACTAATAGGATGTGAACTTTCCCTCTGAAAACAGTTTGTAAGTGCTTCAAAAATAAGCATCTCAGCTTCATCTCATCATTCATCTGTCAAAGCTGGATAACATTAAGATAAATGCACATTTCAATTCTATTATCTTTTAACCACATTCACAATTTTTACTGTGAGAAGGCACGATATACATGAGGCTCTGAGTTTCTCCTAGAGCAGGACAACTTGCTATGCATTTGACAGCTACAGCGGGATGTTACCGCCCCAACTTTTCTTCCCTTACTTTCATAGATAAACAAAGAATAGGGGGGGGAAGTAATTTTAGACATAGTACCTCAGTTGACCACTTGCAAAACAGAGGACTAAACAATTTCACGTTGAAAAGGTCTGGAGAATTTGCACTCTGACTAGGTTTCCATTAGTGTTACGATTTGCTTCTACCCCTTTCACAAGCCTGTTTACACCTGGTGAATTTCCAGCTGATTTCCTATTTTTAAAGCAATTCCCCAGTTTGATTTGTTGCAAATATCTTCCACTGCTCTTTGTTTCCAATGTCTTATTTACTTATGAGGTCTTCCATGTAAATATTTTACTAATGCACAACAATACCAAACTGTAATAGGACTTCCTAAACTCGTTTCTTCAGGATAAATTGCATCAGCACAAGGCAGTTATACAGGTAAAGAAAATATTATGGCATGTCTTAATGACATGCAGCACTCTGCTTTGATCTCTTAAAAAGGCATTTCAGTATAATGACTCCTATAACATAAAACGTGTTTGCTAAAAGTAGTAGCAAAAATTTGAAAGGATCAGTTATAGTAAGTGATCTTCATTGTTTAAAGTGACTCTTTCTAACTATTTTTGGGTAGAAAGATATGTAAAAACCCTTTTGTCCAATTGTGGACAGAATCTGAGAATTTCTTTGAATATGAATTTGCCTCCTTAACTATAGAATCCATTAATGTAATGAAAATACTTATTTTGGGCCTGGGACAACAATAAAGTTTACATATGAAATAAAGATTAAAAAGCCCACACAGGAAGTCCTAGAAAGAAGTGAAATGTTCCTAAATCATAATTCTACTGCTGTTCCTAAATCCTAGCTCCCTGAGGAAGTCACTTGGATTTAAAATTATCTGTAATATAAACTCATAATTTAAATTGCCTCAGCACTGGCTTATTATCCTAAGTAATTACAGCAAACTGAAGCACCCTTTAGTGTTTCTCAAATAAGAAAAGAGTTTGTAGACTCAGCAATTCTGTTCATCTTAAGTATAAAGTAAACCAGACTTGAATTAGAAGTAATTCCTGACTATATGATTAATTTTTTGTACGCTTTATGTATAAATGTGTTCTATCATCCTTCCTCAAAAAATATATTGCTAAAAATACATTAGAAGGGTATTAAGAGGTAAGGCTACCCCTGGCCAGCCTGCATTTTGATACCAATACAAGTAAAGTTATGAGCATAGTAGAATATGCAGAATACTTACCACGTTTTTGGTGTACATACAAACACACTTCAGAACCAATCCTTTAGGCTGGAAAATAATATATAGGATTCTACAAACACAAATAAAATAATGAGGGCTTCAAAAGGCTCTTTCTCAACAGAGCTTCAAATAACTGAGAAAAAGAGAATTCTGTCTTAGCAGAACACAGTGTTTAGATTCAAGTCTTTTACTTCATCTAAGTAATTTATTAATATGTTACTCTTCCTTTTCTTCTGCCTTATGAATTACTCAATTTTTGTTTGGGAATGGCACTGGATTTTCATGTCATCTTTGAAATTTCACAATAATTTCCTTTTAAAATAAGCAGTAGAAAAATAGGCTGATCATCCTCAGGAGAAAGGCAGGAGACGGGGGGAGAAGAAAGGATATAATGGAGGTTATAAGTGAAGCTGGCTGCTACCCAAGAATTCTACCAGCTGAACCACTGAATTAATTGTTGGCCTGAATTCTCATTATATATTGCTGCAAAATTATACTGCCCAATTAGGTTGGTAATCTAATATTCTAACTACACCTTAGATTTTTTGTACATTACCCAGCAGTGAATTCCAAGAACTAATTAGATAGTCAATTTGAATCCTTGTTCATAGTTTTAATAACTTTTAATGTGAGTTTGTTATTTTGCTGCTGTCTTAACTCAAAATCCTTTTTAATTCCTCCCTCCCCTCCAATTTGAAGAAACATGGTGGGAGGATGGCATACGAGGAATATAAAAATATTTTGACACAGGCTATGAATGATTCATTAATTCTTGGTCAATAATTCAAAATGAGGTTTCCAAGATAATAGTCACAACTTTTCAGATTTTATTGGAAAAACACTCAAATTAGAGATGTGCCCAATTATGTGATGCAAGCCTGGTAATTCTTAGCTGCACAACAAGCAATCTAATATACTTTTGTGAACAATCACTGGAACTTTCTCAGATTGCATTTGCTTTAGTAACAGCCCATCAGCACACCTTTCCACCCCTCAAATAGCTGCCTGTTAAATAATGGTTTAGTTCAGCATCTGAGCAGAAGTTAGATGCAATGCATTAGTCTGCCAGAGCCAACATGGTTACAAATACGCTTCCAAATGCTCACTGACAACATGGCAAATGCCTTAAGTCTGTTAGCTACCTTTATCACAGAACACAAAGGTTTTAACAGCAGTGGGAATACAACGTAAATGAAAACTGTCAATTCAAAGTGACTTTTCCTGTTATAAATTAAACTCTGTATGAACGAATGGATTGGTACTTGCTTTCTTACACACTTGGTCAACAACTACACTTCTCAGTTAGGGGCTGGGGTCAGGATGAAAGAAGTAGTAGCAGGGAAGAAAGAAAAAAAAGAAGGGTAGGGAAAAAAAAAAACCATAAAATACTTGAGGCATTTTATTTTCTCCTTCTGTTTTGCTGCAACAGAGCAGTCCTCTAAATACACTACAAGTAACCCTTTGTCTGCTAAGGTGACTGCTATGTATTGTTCCTATTAGAGGATAACACGTACCAGAATAAAACCTGAGTTGAATACACATTTTAGCCTAAAAATCTAAAGACAATGGTGCTAGAAAATCCAGAGAATAAAGATATAAGATATAAGAGTCCTGGCCAAGTTAAAATCTTGGATTGGGGGTATATGAGATCTGATCAGGCTCCAATCATAGCCTCTAGATATTGTGTGATAGACTAGTTCAGAAATCCCAAGGTACATCAGCAGGTTTCATATAGTAGTAGCTTACATTCAAATGGGGCAGTAAGGCCCCAGAAGAGTTTGCTCAGTAAATTTTTAGTGGAGTTACCACGTCCACAAAACAGCCCTCAAAAAAATGATCACCGAAAGTAAATTTTAACCTTTACAAGAATAGAATAGGTCTTTTAGTGAGCTGCTTTAGTAGCTGAATGAAAACTGAAGTTGCTGTCTTTTCTCCAAGACAGACTGATATTTTGCTCATCCTAATGTTGCAGTGTTGAGAATTAAAACAAGGTGTCTTTCATTAGGATGTCTATATAGGAATGGGAAAGGAAAACAGTTTGTTCTAAAATGAAATAGGCCAGACGGATATGTACAGAGATGACACTTCAAGCAGATAGTGATGACTCTGAATGTGACTAGCTATTCATACAGAAGGAAAATTTAAGTAACAATATAAAGCCAAGGACTTATGCTTCACTTATAACAGGTCCAAACCGGCAAGGCCAGAAATAAAGCAGGTTTGGTTTCTGATGCACATTCTGCAAAGAAATGCGAGTTCTTCCACAGTCTCTTGCACTGTTGTGGTTTGTCTCTTGGCTAGTTAAACTGCACTCTACTGCTAAAAGGAAAGAAGAAACTGGAAGTTTGGCATAAACACCAAAGGCTAACTGAAATAATCAACATTTATGGTGGTCTACACTAGTGATGCCCTACTTAGACATTAGCGAGGGGAAATATTTGTTTGGTGCATTTGGAACTGTTGAGACAGAGACTGTGATTCCAAATCCCCCTTCAAAATTTTCCTGCCATCGGTTGCTTTCCAGTCATTCTGTAAAGACAGTAAACTTTACAGACCTTCTTATAATTAAACAACAGACTAAAAGGATATAAAATAACTTCACAGAACTTGCTCTCTGCTTTGCTTAAGTAACACTAGAAGTATACTCCACTCCCTAATACAAGCATAAACGTGGTAGCATGTACAAGACCATTGACACAAATGTATTTTTAGCATCCTACTGATCAATGTATACTGAGCAAACATAATAAAATCTGGGAGAATTTAACTGGGAAGAGATACTAAACTGCATGTGTGAGGGTAACAGGATCTAGTTTACAGTGTTTTCTACATAGTTACAATAGATTCCAGTCCTGCTGTTTCCCAAGTAGGATAAGCACAGTGCCCAAGATTACACAAAAAAACTACTCTTGTTTAATAGTCTCTGCGGTTTTGTACACACTGTTGTCTTAGAGGTCCCCATACTCCAGTTATAAAAGCAGCTTTCTCTGGAAGCTTTGATCAGCAACCATATTGTCTGTTGATGATTGGGCTTTTTTTAGGGAGGAAAGGAAGAAAGCAGTTTCATTTCTAAGCCAACAATATAAACCACTCAGCAATCAGTTCTTTAATTGAAGCTCAGTCTCACTCAAGCTAGTTTGAAAGGAACTAGCATGAGTACCTGAGAAATGTCATCAGTCCCACACAGGCTACCTAAGCCCATTCAAGTGCCTCTATACTCAGAAAATGCTGTGCAGATATCCCCTAAATTGTGAAATGATACCTTGTCCCCAAGCAACACCTGGAAATAACTGACCATGCAGATTTACTGTATCAGATCCTGTATACTTATTTTGAATAGAAATCCAAAGATGCATAAATAATAAAAAGCAGTTCCCTGCCTTGCTTCATGTGCTCTCTGATATTACTAAAAGTAGATCTTAAATGCGACTTTCCCTGGAGCTGCCTGCAGCTCTGTCCTCAGCCCTGTCGCTGACAGGGAGGCACAATTTAATGACCCTGCTCACCTCTGTTTCCCTTACTGTACTCATGCCTCTCTCCGAGGCAGCTTGACACAGCCCCCAGCAACCGAGGTCAAGTCAGAGGCCATGTTTAGTTAAATGCTGCATCCCCAGGGCTGCCTTTCAGGGCTGGTGAAGACTGCAGTTGGAAGATAGGGCAGGATAGGTATCTATACGTGTTCATGTATGTGGGTATATATACTTCTGCACAAGTGACACGCAGGAACTTTAGTATCACATTAGCTAGTTGTGCACCAGCATCATAAGACAGTGTAACTACCACTTGTTGAATTTGTGCTTCCCAAAGAATCTCTAACAAGAATTATTATCTTTCTTTTAATCCATGGCCTAGATGAAGCAGGTGACAGGGGAATTGCCTACCCTCTTCTTTTTGGAGAAGAAAAACACAGCCCAGACTCCATAGTCCCTCTACTACTATAAATGTAACTAAGTACATGTGAGACTGGCATGGTGCTGCTGTTTGAGACCATCTTGCGGTTGTGTGGTGGGGTTTTTGTTAGCAGGGGAGGGTGCTACAGCAGTGGCCACCTGTGAGAAGTTTCTCGAAAGCTCCCCCATCTCAAGTCAGACCCACCTATGGCCAAGGCTGAGCCAATTAGCAATGGTGGCTGCGCCTCTGTGATAATGTATTTAAGAAGGGGAACCTGAGAGGGGGTTGGGGGACTTGTGAGGAGGTGTTAGGAGAAGGACACCTGTGTGAACACTGAGGTCAGTGGAAGGAAGAAGGAGGAAAAAGGGGGAGGCGTGCCAAAGTAGAGAGCCGCCCTGTATCCCATGGTGAGACGGCGGGGCCACAGACCCCCCCCCCGCCCCTCCCCCGCCCTCCATGGAGGTCAACTGGAGGACCAGAGATCGGCCTGCAGCCTCTGGAGGGCCCCTGGGACTCTGTAGGAAGAAGAAGCCCCTGCTGCTGTAGTCCAGCACTGGGAGGACAGCAAGGCATGGGGGTGACCCACACCAGAGAATTTCGAGAAGAATGTATCCTGTGGGGAGGGCTCATGATGGAGAAAGTTTGTGGAGGACTGTCTCCCATAAGAGGGATGCTACATGGAGCAGAGGGAAGAATGCAGAAGAGTGCTTCCCCCCCCCTTGCAGGAAGAAGCAGTGGGCTGACTGCACCCCCCATCCCCTGACTCTGTGCCGCTAAGGGAGGAGGTAGAGATACCAGGAACAAAATTGAGCCCTGGAACAAGGAAGGGGTTGGGGGAGGTGTTTTTAAGATATGGTAATGTTTCTCACTCTCCTATTCTGTCTGTTAAGTGTCGGTTCTGTTAGTGTTTGAATTAAAGTGATGTTCTTGTTTTCTTCCCCTACCAAGCCTGTCTTATGCCTGTGATCATAAGGGGTGAGCTACCCCTCCCTGTCTTTATTTCAATTCCTGAGCCTTTTGATTCATTTTTCTTTCTCCTTCCCAGCACTGGGCAGGGGGGAAGGAGTGAGTGAATAGCTGCGTGGTGCTCAGTTGTCCTCCAGTCTCAAATCATAGTAGAGGCAAAGGTGGGACAGAAAGCATAGTGAATTTTAATTTTTGTGCAGGTGCCAAAGCCATGCTTGAATAAAAAAATCTAGTCTACCAGTAAGATTAGTATTTCCCTTTTGATATGAATTTACTGAATTTATTTAGTACACACATTTGGTGAATTTATTTTCAATGTATACTCTTCTACTTGTAGTCTGAAAGCAGGAGCATATTTTTTCTATGGGGATCATCTTTTTTTCTAAGAATACAGAAAATAAGTATTGAAGTTTATTTGAAACAAACAAACAAGGTGAAAATAGGTTTTCTTAATTTCCTTTCAAAAGAGATATTACCCTAAAGTATTTCTGATTCTTTAAGAATGTAGCTGAAATCTGTCTTACATAAAGACATAACTGTAAAGTTTCACCACAATTAGGATTCTTCTGCATTTTTGCATTTGAAAATGTACAAATACATGCAACTATATAACATAGGTAACAGATTGATAATAGCTCCTCAAAATAAATGCTGACTGTATCTTTTTATGGAAATACCTGTGGAAAATGTAATTAATAATAGACCATTTCTTCTTCAGTACATTTCTTTTACTATTTTCAGAAGGTTTTACACAAGCGTGATTTCCCCTCCACCTTGTATCAGGCAATTTTGACTCCTCTGTGGGTTACAAATTCATTGATTTCAAGGTACTTACTAATTTCCTTCTAAAAAAGGCTGAACAGTGACAGAAAACAGTTGCTGGGGAAAGCATATTTCCCCTTTACAACAAGCTGAATTGAAGTACATTGACTTTGCCCAATACCAGTATGGTTTTGAAAGTGTTTTTCTACTGCTACACTCAAATTACCTTACACAGAAGCCAGCTATTGCATTTCATGCTGTCCAAAAAAACCCCACAATCAATAAAAATCTTATAACTATGTTCTTCCATTTAAATAAAGAGAGAAATAAAAGGACCTTGTGATGCAGGTATGGCTGCCTTGCATTCCACTGTAGACCATACGTGCCAAAAATTCAAGCCTAGCTTCTCCGTATGCTTTCCCTTGGAAATTATTTTCAATAGTATCCAGGCTTGGACCTTCCACATGCTGAAAAACTCCTCTCTAGTTTGAACATGCTCAGTTCTAATGAAGGACAGCAAATCCTGCAAAAGCTCAGGCTTGGGGTTAAGTTCCTACTGCGATACAGTGACAAATCTGCCACACTGCAAAACTCACCAGGTCTTCCAAGTGCGTAAGGTTACCTGACGGCATGAAGTAACTTCTCTGAACTAATTAAATGACTTGGAAGCCAACTGGATTCTGAAGAGGAAAAAAAGGGGATGGGGGTGTAAATTCTTACATGACTACAATGAAAATACTGGCTATTTTCCTGACTAGCTCAAAGGATACCACTGGGAGCAGCAAGAAAAAGATAAGGTACTTATGAATGGCAACAGTGTTTTAAGAAATAATGGGAAGATACCTTTAAGAGGAATATTTGCAAGTGAGGTTACTTTCAGGCTGGTACAGTTTGTGTTTCTCCAGGAATAAAGGAGATATAAAATGCCATAGATGAGGGAGGAAATGAGTGGATTGGAGAGATGCTGAAATGTGAAACAATCTTAAAAAATGAGAAAACCATGCTGTCTTGGATATTGATCTAGAAGAATGGCTATCTTACAAACTCACTGATCTAGAAGCAAGACTTATCTGGCCAAAATTGGGCTCATAATTTTTATGTTGTGTTGTTCACTATGCATTTTAGGTTGAATGAATTGCTGTCAAGGGCATCAGAAGGAAGCATCAATCACAACTGGGACATACATGGAAAACTCAAGGGATCACACCTCAGAAAACATATCCACAAGAGCTGAATACTTGGTTTCCATCTTGAAAGAACTGCAGAAAGCCAATCCTGCCGTACATGTGAAATAGACACTCAAAGGGATCTATGGCATAAACTCATTTGACGACTTCCAGCACATCGCATATAATGACTGAAGACAGTTCATTAATCTCAGTCCAAAATGACAAAATCACATTTACTATGAGATTTAGAAAATGCATGTTAAAAACCTCACATAAATAAACCTATTTTCTCACTCTGTAGATCCTACTGCACTATCTTTTACCCAAACCCCAAGCAATCTGCCTTATGAAAGTTATTACCTAAGGTCAGGGCTAGCTTCTGAGACAGGCACACCAGGTAGCAATCCAATAGGAAGTGAAACCAGCAGAAGACTGGCCAGCCTAGACGCCTTAACCCCAGCCATGGCTCAGGGCACAAAATACCTGAACCACCCCTCAGGCCATGTAACAGGTAGCCAGAGCTCTGCTAGAAATGGGTCATAGCAGCTTTCACTTCAGTGTTGTCTTCAACAACCCCCCAAAAAGCAGAATAAGAAAAGAGTTTCTTACCACACAGGACTGTAATAAACAAAACAAAAAAGAAAAAAGTTTCAGAGAACAAATAGATCAGTTTATCAGCAGAATGCTGAAGATCTAGGACCCCATTTTGGTCTCTCTTGTGTGTTACAATTTTCCTTAAGCAGCATATAATGGAAAAGTAAATGAGGTGACAATGATGGAAAAGACGAAAAAATTGCCTGCGTTCAAAATTTTGAGATAGAATTGATTTGAAAATATTTTGTATGCAGCCCTTCTCATAACATGAAGACCACCGAGAGGTTGAGCTCCTTCATGTTTTTGTTGGTTTGTTTTTATGGTTTTGGTTTTTTTTAATTCTTTTCTGATCTGCAGTTTCGCTGGTGTCACCACAAGGTCAATTCCTATTTCAGCATCGCATAGTGTTCACTCCTACTCTGCCCACTCCCCTATCCCCCCAACAGTATTACCATGGTAGGAAAACAGGGGAAAGGGGGAGGGGGAGCCTGAAGACATGACTGGTCATATAGTGAAGATACAGACAAGCAGCCATCACAGGACCTGTTTGCAGGAAAAGTGTCCATGCAGACTAACTTTCATTCACGGGTTATCTCACTTAAGCTGTGCCAGATGAAAAAATTTACCTTTTGAAAACATCTGGTTCTAAAATGTAATGTTATGAGAAACTTCTGCCACAAAACACATGCAGACAGTAAACAAATAAATGAAACCAGTGCAAAGTCACAGGGACCATGTTTTCTATGCAGTGTAAGCCATGCTTCCATTAAAAGGAACAACAATACAATTACAATACTTGTTACCTGTATATCACCTCTCATCAGACATCATTTTCAGAACATGCATTATTCAAGCCCCACAACACTCTCAGACTCCAGAGTATTTAAATTTGAGCCAGTTTTGTCACCATAAGCTGATTTGACCATTTCCAACACTAGTTTCTCAAGAGAATCTCATTGCCTATTTGGTCCCAAATTTGATATTTTTAATTGCTTAAGATCAGTGTAAATGAATGAAGAGCACACTTTCATATGTATTTGTGAGAGATGTTCATAAAATTCAAATGGAAACAGTTCTTCTAAATAAACGTATCTTCAGCAATAAACAACTCCAAAATTTCAGCATTGTACAGAAGAACCTGAAACCAACAAACCTATTTCAGTATTCCTGTAGATGAAAATTAAGGAAAGAAACTAACTACATATAAATGAGAAGAGAAATAGTAGAATATAATATAGTTAAAAGAAAACTCTAATGATTAATTATCCATATCTAATATCAATATGGTAGCTCTTTTGCTGATCTTAAACATAAAAATATTTTTACTTCAAATGAAGCAAAATATTTATCTGGATTAACCTTTGAAAATGTTTTATAATATGACTACACAGTAGGAATAGTCATCACCTGATTTGCCCATTTCTTTTAGATGAGGGGATCCAAATGCAAGCGAGAAATTCTCCAAAATGGAAAATACTGAAATTTTTTTTATGACTCAAACCAGTTCATTCTTGCCTGAAGAAGAGAGTCACAGTATCGGATGATTACATTCTGTTAATTCAGCAAAAGAGAAAAACACCTAATTTTAAATTTCTATGCTATTTTTTTACCTCAGATTCTTAACATGAGGTATATAAATCACTGAATTGAACAGTATAACAGTCTATTTTTTGAAGAAAAAACCACCCAAACCCAGAAAGCATAACAAGTAATTCTCTTACGTTATACAGTGTAACAAATACTAAAAATTAATCATTTTTTATTGAGAGACAATATTCTGAATTCAGATGTGTCTCTATGTAAACAGATAAACAAAATAAAAATGTACTGATGTGGGCACTTAATTATTCCTCTATATTCAACTATAGAAACTGATATATGAATGTCAACTCAAATATATTTGCTTTAACTTAGATTTAGTAATCTCAGTCTTTGACAGTTACTATACAAACTGATATAAAATGTACTACATTGAGAAAGCATGTAAGTAGGAGATCTTGTTGAATTTTTCCCCACTAAATTATAGTATTTATGTGAAGAATACATTATTAAAAGGATGCCAATTTGAGCGCTAGCTCCACTTTAAAAATGTCAAAGTATTGACTGTTTTACAGGGCTTCAAAGAAATTATTTAAATTAACTTCTCATGCTTTCATCTGGTGGTTTCCACAGTTAACTAGAGGTATTCCCTCCTGTGAGACAACTATTGCGTGCATATTAAGTTTATATCAACTAGATAGAAATGTTTTTAAAAATGACACCAACCACAGAACAGAGGAAAGCTATTACGTTTCATGAGAAACTCTCCTCCTTCCACAGAAACCATAAAATTTTCCATAAAATTAAATAGGCATTTGCTTTGGTAGCAGCAGGAAGAAGTAAACCATCCATGAGTACAAACCAGCATATTAGTTAAAGTGAATTTCATGAAGTCTGAAACTTGTATACCTTTTTTTAGTGTTGTTGTTGGCACAGGTGTATCTAACAGAGTCAGGGGGAGTATTTTAACAGCTAAGCAGCAGTTATCAGAGTCATTTCAACAGCATAACATAGATGTGGGCAGAATGAGTTAAACTGCTTTTCATGTATGCCATTCTCTCCTGCTTCTCAGTAGGAATTTTAACCTCCAAAGAAGCCAACCAGATATAAGTGTTAAGAGCCTAATCTATATCCACAAATGCGGAATATTATCCTTTATATCAATGTTGCAGAGTACAACCAGTGCAACTTAGAATGGACCTTACAAATATAAACATTGGTTTGGTTATGGAGGAGAGCTAGAGTAACACTACACAAGTTCAAGAATATTTATAACAATATCCTGATGCTATGATGAACACAAAGACTATGCTTGCTATTATCATAGAGCTACTGGGATCTGATGATACAAAGAACAAAAGATTTTAAGATGAAATTTAAGATATTAGCATGGTACCCTACGAGTGAATAATCTGCTACCCATGGAAAGACAAACTGAAGCTTGCTAAAAAAAAAATGCTGGAAGATATAAAGTAAAAAATGGTATCAAGACTTCAGAATTTGTGAAGGGTTTTTACGACATTTATAGAGGTCTTCAGGGAGAAGGGGTGGTTTACACTACGAAATAGGCCAATACCAGTTTGCAGTTATCTGTAAGTCTGCAGGATACAATAGTACAAGTGTGGCAAAGAAATTCCTCTGTTAACCCCAATTTCTTGTTCGTCTGAAGAGTACAATAAAAAAAATTCAGTATCGATAGCAAAATGGGAGGGAAAGAAGAGACACTGGGTTTAGGGCTTAGGTTGAAAGCCTTGACATTTCTATGAAGAACACTTTAATTCAACCAGCACACCCAGATGATATGCAGACACAGAAAAACTGTTCTTACTCCCAAACATGTGTATAATTACTTTTCTTTTTCTTAAAAAGCTGTAGATCACATTGTTGAGAACTGTAATTCAGCATAGTTCTTAAAATGACATTACATGCAGGTATATGGAGACATACATATGTGTATATTTTTCTAGACCAAGACAATATACTTGAATGAAAACCTGAGTCAGTGAAGAGGCCAAGATTATTATTATATAGTTCATCTTTAATAGTGAGTTTTGCATTTTTTGTATGATAACAAATGCTATGAAAACATTTTTATTTGCCAAGAAACAAAACAAGCAAAAAGCAACAAGCATAGAACAATATAGCCTACTAATTTGTTGCTAAGGGAAAAGTCTTAGCCAAGGGGAGAAATATTGGCTGGAGAACCCAACAAGAGACATGAGACTGTAAATCATCTATTTAAAAAAAGCTCTGAGTGACACTGTTGGCTAGATTTTCCTTTTTGCCACACAACGCCTTCTCCTCTAATGCCATTTACACAATCATTGCTGGGAAACTGTCTGGGAAAGTCGGCTAATGACTAATTAAAGGAATTGCTTGTCAAAGATGGCACAATGACAGTTTGACCTACCTCCCCCATTTTTATACTTCCCCTAAACAAGTTGCTGCTTTTCTGATTTATGTCATAACCATTATATCATTTAAATATAATTACATATGTGAGAGAAAGTAATCTTTCCACAGCATGCATAAAGAAAGCATTAATATTAAAAAAGCAGATGACTGCAAATGACTTGAAAGAGCAAGTGATCAAGCTTAATGCTTGCAATTTAAAAGACACAGGCAAAGCACATTCACCTACACACTTGTTGAGCTCTCTTGAGTAAATACAAGCCAACAAAGCTCACTAGATAGTTTTAGTGTTCTTTATCCTATAAGAGCACTACAGAAAAAAAAAAAAAAAAAAAAAAAAAAACCAAACCAACAAAATAATCCCTGCCTCCTATGGTGGCCAAATTTTGATGGCATATGTTCACGAGTACTACATGAATGCTACAAGGATCAACAAAAACCAACTCTGAACTGAGTCTATGACACACATCTCTTTCAAGTTAGGCTGCTATTTGAATATGTTTAAGTGGTATCTGCACTGAATTCTGTATGCTGCTATTGTGCAGTAAAATATATTTAAAGCCACGCATACCCCTGAGAGGAAGAACAACAGTTTCTCTTTCTTTTTAGTACAGAATATAATTTCACACATCACTATGCATATTCAGTGTCAGATATGGCTTTCTGTTGGCATTTTTCTTTTTATTTATGTTTTATATTTTTTTATTTGCAATATCCAGGTGTATTATGTGAAACTGGTTTGCATACAGTATGGCAAACATATACTGCTTGCTAACATACTTTGCCCTCATTACTGGCTGCAGCTGGTCATATCCCTCACTAGGTCCCAGCAGAATACTGTGGCAAAAGTGCTGGAAGTCATAGTAATTAGTCACAGTCTGATAAGAGCAAAAGATGCATTTGTTTCACACCACACCCACTCCTTTTCTTTTTTCTTAAGGGAAAACAAACTCCCAAACACAAACTGCAACAAAATTCTCTCATTTGGGAGTTAGTTGATTATCTCTGTGGAGACACTGAATATCATATTCACACAGCACACTTTTGGAAAGAACCTCAGAGCTGGCTGCAAAAAAGGAACAGGAGAATTTCAGTGGCACACAGGGGCCTGGATCTGAAAATGAAATTTACTCCTTCACTACAGCCTGTCAATTCTCTCTGAAATAAGAAACAATAATGCAGACTATACCCTGATTACAGTGAGTATTCAATAAACAGAGAAGTCAGCTTAAGTAAATGTGTGTGTTTATTTGACCATTTAGGACTCTAAAAAAGTATTTTTCTCAGCTGCTTCCTCTGAACAAGCTCTATGAACTCCGACAGCCTTGTCTGTAAATGCAAAGTGTTTGAATCAGAATAAGCTTCTCTTTAATGATTAGATTGCAGGTTTAGACATATGTGAAAGTCAACAGGTTTGAAGTGCTTTGATTCAGCTTTTACATCCTCATCACTAGATTAATAATGAGCTGTTTTCTTTACTACTGATCTAACTGTAGGTGTCTATGTAGAGGAACTAATGTCCTAATTAGCAGGAGAAAGAAGCCAATCTACTATGGCAGTAAAGCCAGAAAGTATTCCTCTGAATTACAATTACTTACACAGTTGAAATTAGCAGGAGTAATCGTGCATTTTGTTTCCTTCGAACACTCACTTCTTGACTGGTAACTCTGAGTGAACATGTGCTCTATTATGAACCTTCCTGACATGCATTGGAGAGGTTCTTGACCTTATTTGGCCTAAAGGATGTACTGATCTACCAGAGAATGATTCACCTTTTTTTGGGGTGATGGTCTTTAAGACTCTTGTTGCATATTTTAGGCTCCCTACTCAACCTTCACTGGCTGGCTTTTATATGGTAACCTCTCTCTTACGCTTGACATTTTCCTTTTACTGAATACTTGAGAGTATTGCTGGCATCACATTTTAGGAAGAGTCAAAGAAAGTGGTTGGTTAAATTGCCAAAAACATTGTCACTGGTATCTATGTGCCCATAGATATGTTAAATGTTATGTACCAAAACTGAATAGCCTTCAGGCTTAAAGAATTGATTTTTCTTTTATTAAATAATCCCTGCTTTTCCTAGTTGTAATTATCTTTCTTAGACATCTATCAGACTGAGTATATCCATGCACAGTAACATCATTAGGGATATGTGAAGCAATGAACTATCCTTCCATACAGACTGACATGACTTATAGTCTGATTTAGGGGCATTGTGAGCACACCTAACTTCCACTGAGTTCACTGGAGTTTTGTAAAGCAGGATGTGAGTCAGAATGAAGTGGTAGATTTGGATGTCAACGGATTTTGCATGAATGCCTGTGGTCTCAATCCATTCTCAACCTGTCACTGAAATATGAAAAGAGCCACGTCTCTGAGATCATGTATGTTCCTTTAGAAGAGTTTGGGAAAGAGCAGAGCCCAGCTTCAATCACAAGCAAAATATCAGGCAGAGAAAAAGACACAGTCTTAGGCTTAAACTAACTTATCTTGCATAGGAATATCCTAAAGACCTTGATAATGTTAGCAAAGAAACCAAGAAGCATTTTTTTATCATTCTTCTCAACAGTTATTGTGTATTTAATATAGGATTTTTATTTTCTAATCTTTGGGAAAATCCTTTTTAGTAATGTATGCTAATGCACAGGATAAAACAGATTATAGGCTGAATGACAGTTCAGTTCTGTATTGTTCTGGTTGTAGTTCAGTCCTAGGTATTGTTCTGGTTGCTGAACACCCACCTAGATAAAAGTTTTTTTAAGCGCTTATTGCTTGCTGAATTTTAAACTGTTTGAACTGATATTTCCCATCCCTCCAGCTGTCTTTTTAAGAAGTTGAAGTTGAAATAAGTTGGTTAAGTTTGAGAATGGTGTCAAAGCAAAACACTCCAATATAGAGTTCCCAAATCAACATCATTCACTTCAAAGTTTTACTGCCTCAGAGTTAGGAGGTTAGAGCATCCTTCTCTTGGTTTCTTTAGATACGTCCTTTGTCTTTCTTAGGGAAAGAAATCCAAACCTGGGCAAATTACAAGACACTGAAAAGCCTTCTTCACACAACTCCATGGTAGACATGTTAGTATTTGGCCTTTACATTTTCTTAAATTTTTTTCTGTGCACAAAACAAACCCTACTTTCTCACATCCCAAATGTGCCTACAATGCCACAGGCAGCTGAGTAGGACTTCATTGGCACTCACTCCCACCAGATGTCCAGAGTTTTTTCTGCAGTTCTTAACATGCTGCCAACCCCTTCCCTACCCCGCAATTATCCTCTTATTGTGCAGATGCTCACGCAGTGTGGAAAAATGAAAAAGCTCTTGGTTTAAAGACAAGGAATTGAGGGGAAAGCCAGAAGACAGGACATAGGATCCAGAGTGCCAGGAAAGAAACAGAGACAGAAGGCAAGTATCAAAGCGGAGGAATACTTGTGCGGGCACAGTAGATAAGGATGTAAGAAATCAGATACAGGCTGGAGCCACAAAGTTGAAGAGAAGATGAAAAGAAGAGCCTACAATTACCAGACTCCCTGTTCTAGACAAAACCAACTTTCCCTAGTGTCAGCAACCACCTGTGAAATTTCTTTATCCCTAGCAACTCTCTATCTTGCTGCTTGGTGAAATAAAACATTTCATCAGAAATCACTGAAGTTAAAGTCCAACATTGTCAAGGGAGGAGACTCTGAATTTTAGGTACTTGCTATAGCCTGAATGTACAGCACATCGGGGTGATTATAACACAGAACCTTGTCAGCCACGCATTCTTCCCTATACTGCTTCTGTGATTCAGTGCCCAGGGTAGGTACTGCCCAGTGAATGATCACATGTGTATCAGGAATGAACTTGTTATCTATATGTATCTTTGATAAGTAGAAAATGGAAGATGTGAAATGAATGAGACAATGAAATTACTGAAGAGTACCTACAGAATCAGATCCTTGCTTCCACCATCAAATTTCTAAATGAAGAGAAGCGAACACACACCAAGTTTTCACAGCTAGCCACTAGCCTGTATATTCTACATTTTCAGGGTTGTGTAAGGTGTTAAGGGTTTGATTTGATAAAGTACAGAACGCTCATGATTGCAAATTAACTCAGCTGGATCCATGCTTTGAAAATTACAAAACTAAAACCAAAGAATAGTAAAAACAAAAGTTCACATTCAAAAACCTATGCATTTTTGACAGTTTGAAGTATTAGAATCTCTCTACTTCAGTTTTCTATGTGTGAATCAGGTATACAGCATTCTTTTAATAAAGCCGTTATTTGGGGGTATGTTTACTACAGAATAGCATTATGGGACTGAGTTAAGGTTGCAAGAACTCTAATTCCACCACTTTTAACCAAATTTGAAGCTGTAATAATCTTTTAATATGGTTGTTGAAATGCAATTTCTGAACACATTAACACACTAAACATAATAATGTTCCATTAACCTTTGTAATCCAGGCATATATGCATATTCTAATAATGTGCCCTAATATGATCATCATTACATATTCCTGAAATGTGCAGACAAGAATTTAAGCTAGTACCTAACAAGAACAACAACAACAAAAAAGACAGCATACCATCAAAACCCAACAAAAATTCATTTCATTTGCAACAGGTTTCTAAATGTGTATGTCATATTCCTAGCTAGCATTTTTCAAAGCACTGCATGGATTGCTTCTGAGGCCTCAGAATGGAAACAAAGCGATTGCTTATTTTCTGGCAAACTGTGAGTTTCATACAAACCACCATGCTTTCAGGACTGCTTAGGAGAGAAAAAAAATGATGTAATCTGATTAGAAATTTAATGAGATTATGTATGCACAATTACATAGGATTCCTATTTAAACTGGGAAAAAGAAAATATCCATCTTGCCACTAATACCTGTCAATGAAAAATAGTGAGAACTTTTCTGTGTGCCTTTCCAAAAACAGATCAAGAATGAGATCATGTATCTAGCTGCAACTTCTGCTGAAGTACAAAATGACAACACAATTAATAGCTGCTCTAGCTGATTATACAAATTGCCTTTGTGGTAGTAGCATCAAAAATTTTCTGTATTCCCCCAGAGCTATCAGGAAGGACAAATAACTCAAGAACTTCAAATTTAGCACTGGATTAATGATAAAATGTCAGAGGTTCAGAGCAAAAATTTCTTACATTTCCTTTACAGAGTGTCACCTGCCTATGAACAGGAACTGGAAATTAATGGATTTTCTCACTGCCCTAATGAAGGAAGATGAAGATGGAATATATGTTCTATTGGCTAATTTTTTAGCCAGGGGGCACTGTTTCTAATGACAAAGGTAAATGAGAGAGAACCTCAGAAAAATCAGTGCAACATTATGCTAAAAGAAATCCTAGGACTGGGAAAAAAAAGCACTTAGCACACATTTTTTAAGTTTCCTTGTGGTTTTAGTTAATGATAAAATATAAAGATAAGAAGTTGAGCTTGATAGGTAGTAGCTTAGTTTCCACTGAAAAGCATTACAAATAAACAGGGATCTAAACAATCCAAATTCAAGACTTGAAACAAGCCCCAAAATAAAAATTGAACTTCCTCAAAATGCTCTCTTTCCAACTCAGTTTGCATGAATACCATGCCCAAAACATTTAATTTTTCATAGGTGGTCTTGACCACACATTTCAGCTCTAGATTTATTTTTCCTCAAAGTTTCATTTCATTTATTTTTTAGATAAAGTTTTACTTCAACCCTATATAGAAATAAGGGGTTAGTCTTTCATCCGAGATTACCCAAAGACTAATTAGTGAGGTTTGGTTGTTGTTATTGTTGTTGTTTGTTTGTTGGTTTGTTTTTTTTTTTTTAAATGTCAGTTCTGCTACAAAACTAGATAATGGCCCCTTTAAAGGACATGGTTGGAAGTCCAAAATGTGCTTGGAATCCCAAAAATCTCACCTTTGTAAAATTACACTTTACTGGTTTTATTGCAGATGGGCAAGAGAAGGAAAAAAAGACAAGAAGAAACAACTAACAAAGCAACATAAAATCACTCCAGCTCTAATAGTTTATGCCACATGAATTACTTTGATCCGTGGTTTCCCTTTGAATACTATCAGAAAATAGTCAATTCAGAACAGTGTTCAATGGTTTTTTGGTTTTTTGAATTCTTATGGGCATATCAAATTGCAAATTACAGTCAGAGAAATCCAATCCCTTTAAAATTGAATTTTTAAAAACTATTTTTAAAATAAATTTGCAAATTCAACTAGAGCATCAAATACACTCTACTTAGGGTGCTGGGAAAGAAAACTGTAATCATGCATAGAACATTAATATTCAAACCAGAACAGTAACAACAAAATGCCACAACATAGTTATAAAATTAATTAGTTATAAAATTAATGTTACAACCTCAGGCCACTACAAGATTGGAGTGCTTTCAAGTTTGAACAAGAGGCAGTAATCCACATCTCTAAAATCACTTGCCTTGAAGAGCAAACTTTGCATGATCCCTCAGCCTCTTTCAAGGCTGTGGATAGAAATCTGCTTTAGATGATCACATCTCACCAAAGTTTGTGCTTCCTGTAACTGAAAGTGAAAGGTGAAATCTTTGAAATCTTCCCTACACAATTCCCCAACGATCGGCAGCTAAAGAGTCTCCTCAGCTATGGAAAAGCAACTATTTCCACAGCACTGCTAGAGAGCGCTGCTCGGTGCAACCCAAGTCTTGGAACATATCTGGCTTGTAGACGAAGATATTTTCTACCTCTCACTAGAGCTCCATGGAAGATTTTCATTCATGCTTTTAGAACTGAAAAACTTACCCCATATTAATTAAAATACATAGGGACTGTTTGAATGGACTAATATTTGTCATTACCCCCAGAAAATTAAAAAATTCTAAAATCTAAAAAACCCAGTGTGAACACTATAACCACAATCTCGGTGTTTACGTGAAGTATATATCATGCAAGTATGTAGCTTTTATGTATGAAGACTGTTTGCATAATCCCCTTCCTAAATATCCTCTTAACTATTTCATACAGCTACTACCAAAAAACTGCTGTCACTTCACTGACTACGGATATAATGTTATTACCTTTCAAACTATCTTTGAGATGGGGTATCACTTAGAATGTCAGTATAGTATAATCATGTACTGAAATCCTAAACCAGATAAACACAGGATTACTAAAGATAGGCAAAGACAGATGGCCATGAAAAGTACCAGTTGTGCCACAAAACTTTATTACTTATTCTATAAGGAATCTGCCAAATTTCTGAAAACACCACAGTACTTCAAACACGGAAGACATGACATTAGGTAAGGAAGAATGATCCAGATGTCTTAGCTTGCACTTTTACTACTATTGTCTTCTTTTTTGCTTAAAAAAAGAACATGCCTCCTTTTCTTCAGTTTGAAATATTATACTGTTTACAGCTGTTCTAGTTCAATTTTTATTTCTACATTACATCAGTGTAGAGTGTCAGCTATTTAGAACCTAAAGCAGTTATTTTATATCAGCTTTATTTCTAAAAATCATATTTAGCTTGCGTTGATACAGAAAAAATGTAATTGTTAAATAATGGATAGTCCCAAACCAAAATATATTTTAAATTTGGTTCCTCTCAGTGGAAGGACATCAGATATTCTGCAAATAGTCCAGGTAAGTCTTTTATACACAGAAACATCTCTTTAAAGTGCAAGTACTAGCCAACCAGTTATTCTGATTTTTCACCAGTGGGGAGGTATACAAAAAAATTTCTTCTTCGCATCAGCTCCCAGGACCACACCCAGAAACACGCTGATACACATCTACTTACTTTGCTGAACAGGGATAGCTGCTGGTCTTAGCTTTGAAATCTTGATCCAAAGACTATAGACATTCCTTTGGCTGGTCTGAATTATCATGCACTTACACTGTAAATTATTCAAAGAGATCATTAGGCCAGAATCTACTGGCTTCCAAGGAAACTTTCAGTTTAATCCATCTGAATGTGAGTGCCATTAACAAAAGGGAGACTATGTTAACCCTGAAATCAGAAGAGCAGTAACAGGTTGTAGGAATGTCCAAACTACCATTCACTTATCTGGTGTGTATGTGCACAACAATGAAATAATGGCCACACTGATGTTAGCTTTCGTTAGTTATCTATCTAGGGTACAGGGTATGCATTGTGTCATACATTCACTGCTGTCCTGTCTCTGATAACAGGAAACACACAGTGGCTCAAGCTAGAAATCCAGCTTTGGCACAGTGTACCATCAGCACTGAGAATTAGTCATATTTCCCTCTGAAAAGGAGTCAGAGAGTATTAAAAATAATGGATCTGAATAGTAATTTATGAGCAAAAACTTTGGGCTTCCACTAACATCCATCTTAGTAAATAACAGGCAGTAACAGGAATTTTTTATAATCTACATGAAAGAAGCTTTTGACTATCCTGTGAAATACTCTTTGAAAAGCTCTTCAGAAGAAAAAAAGTATTAATAATTAAGCAAAAGACAGAAAGATATTAAAGAGAAAAAAGAGTCACACACTATGTGATCTTAGAGTTATTTCGGATTTTTATTTTGCACTGGTTTTGGATTAAAAAAAAATTTGCTAAGTTACAGTGTGACAATACAACTTTCAGGGAGCAAAATTCTATGTCCTGCTAAATCACTGCAGATCACGTGTCTGCAGCCCCTAGAAACAGTACAACAGATATACTTTCTCTTATAACCTAGCAATCATCAAAGTATGAGTTTCAAAGAAAGCATGTTTACTTAAATGTTGTTTTTATTGTTTTGAGGAGAATATTAAATTTGACTGCATTGATCACTTTTCCTGGAAACCCCAAATACCCCACTAATGCTACCACAAGGGAGTAAAAATAGAAAGTTCTAGAAATCCAATTTTCTGAAGGTTCTTAAGAGTTCTACTTAAAGTTTCACTTTTACTTGACCACAATTCATATAATACAAAGTCTTACAGAACCTGTATTTTAGGTTAAACAGCTTCCTCTATTAAAATCAGTTATTTTCAGCTTCGTGTCACCTGCTGAGGCTAAAATCCGGTTAAAACCTAAGTAATCTTTCTAATGTCCTACTTAGCTGATAAAGTTCATTCTCGTAATAACAACATTTGAGTGTCAGTGATATGAAAACAATTAATTGGTTTTCCCTCTAGTTTGTTCCCCCTCTCCTGATTCTCCCGTCCTCTCATTTCTGTGGTACTAGTCAAAATATACGTGCTTTGCTAAATGACTTGAGCTATGAATATCTTCTGAGATTTATCACAAGAGCTGATACTTGAACTTAAAACTTTAATGGCACACTTACAGTCTTATAATTCAGAGATAATTTCATTGAGGGTAATTTGCTAAAATCAGTCAGATCTAAAAAATGGTAGGGTGGGGAAAGAAAAAAATGAAACCAGCAAGTAATTTACCCACGAGACACTCTTTAACAGAACACCTTTCGTTAATTCAAATTTCGAATGAACCACCAAACACTTGCAAGATCATGGACAATCAACATCTACAAATCAACTGAAAAGAAAAAACCACTGAGCTTGTCATGGGGATCACCTATTAGGCTGTGTAATCTAACCTAATATACTATAAGCAGATGTTTCTGTGTATTTAGGAACCAAAACTTGAATGTCAAGCATCACCAAAACTTTGAATTCTCATTTATCATTTTTCATGTCTGCATTAATTTTCATTTCTAAATTATCCCTCTGTGTTTACTGTAAGCTGTGCAGAATGACTTCCAAGTTGAAACAAGCTTAGCAGTATCCCCACTGGTTTTGCCAGAGGCAGGCTTTGTTCTGGCTCACCTGGCAGAGCTGTACTGATGCCTGTGCCTCAGGACAACCGCAGGTCTCAGCCTCTGCTGCAGTAATGTGAAAATTGTACACTCTGTGGAGTTTGTGAAGGATACTGTAACCCAAATTATTGCATGGTCAATCATTCCCCAGTAATAATTGAAAAAGTTCTTAGCATATCACTTTTCTATTATTACTTTTCTTTGTTTTGACAACTGCAGCTTAAATTTACCCTGTTTTTCCCCTCCTGCACCGCCTAAAAACACAGCCACTAATATCACTTATTTGAAATTCAAAATATGAAACAAAAAATACTCAGAAACCTGGAGTGGGCTAAGGAGAGAGTAAAGGTGCATTGTCCGAGCATGAGAACACATCCAAAGCCACCACAAAAGCAACACATCTCACTGCACACGTCAAACACATAGAGTACAGGCTCCTCTTGCAACATCCACCTGGGAAGAAGAGAGTGGAGAATAACACTCCTGCTCACCACTTCGAGTTTCTCCTGCATGGATGCAGTCTTTTTGCTTCTCTTTTCTGGGTGGACTTTAGCAGAAAAGACAACAGCTGGCCTTAGGCACTAAAACTGGAAGCATCTATGGAGTTCCACAGTCTGGCCATTGATTTCTGACACCACAGAGTAGAAACAGAAGCACAAAGTCATCCTTTATACCTGATACCTTCCAGCTGAGAAGGCTTTTTCATATGCTTGCATAATGGCATAGGAATACTTGTAAATAGTGATTTTTTTCATATAATAACTAATGTTTTATTTAGAGAACTGAAAATTATATACTCTTAGGAACTACAAACTCTGCATGATAAGAAGTAAACACCTGTACTTTTCCCAAGGGAAGAGAAAGTTGATGTGTCCTATAATGAATAAAGCAGCCAGATGTTAAGACTAGGGATGATTTAAACTTGTCTTGATTTTATTTTTCTAAACCTTAGGCAAGAATGAGTGGAAGACTGATCTGCAACAAGGTTAACTTGACAAACCTGGGTGATCCCTTCTCTCTGTAACCATGCTGAAAGCTCATTCCCCACACTCACCCACCCCAGGGGCTTTGCTGCCTGTGTAACAAGGACCCTGGCTCTGATACAGCCCAGATGTATCCCCCTGACTCAGGAGGCTAAAACAGACCTCTGAGAAAATCTGTAGAGAGATAGGAAGGGGGAAATTACAGCCAGAGGGCAGGCTCACTGAGATGGGATTGCTGTTGTCAGTTTTGTGATTCAAGTGGGAAAACACTATCATGGAAAGAAGGGCTGGGTCTGGCTGGGATGGAGACAGCCCTTGATTACAGCAGCACATAGGGTGCTGTGCCTTGAGATTGTGGCTAAAACAGCATTGAGAACACACCAGTGTTTTGGCTGTTGCTGAACAGTGTCAAGGCTTTTGCTCTCCTCCTAGGAAGTAGGCTGGGGGTGTACAAGAAGTTGGGAGAGGACACAGCTAGGACAGCTGACCCAAACTGACCTAAGGGATATCCCTGACTATATGACATTGTGCTCATCAATAAAAGCTCAGGGAAGGAAGGTGTAAGGGGAGGGATGTTTGTGGTTATGGTGCTTGTCTTACACATGCTGAGGTCCTGCTTCCCAGGAACTGACTTGACATCTGCTTGCCAAGGGGAAGTAGTGAATAAATTTGCTTTGCTTGGATGGTTAGCTTTTGCTTTCCCTATTAAACTGTCATTATCTTGTTCCCTGAGTCTTCTCACCTTCCTTCTATTTTCACCTTCAAGTGAGAAGGGAGTGGGTGTTGGCTGGGGTCAACCTGCCACAAAAGATATAAATTCCTAAAGAGAAAAATACACCAACACTTTTTGTCTCTGCCAATGAACCTGGTGAGATATGGTGACTCAGCAGCCTGAGGATGCAATCCAGAGAGCTGTGAAACCTGAACCTTCTCTGCCTGACTGATGCCTTCCTGGCCAGCAAAGACCCTTTGGGTGCCTTATTACCAGTGGTGAGCTTAAGAGCTCAGTAAATCCTTGCCACCTTATTTGTGTGTCAGCCAACAAATAATTGCTTTATGTTTTAAACTGTGTATTTTCAGGCTGCAGAAGACTCCCTGCATCAGGCCAAAGATGTCTGAATAAACTGACACATGCTGCTATATAAATCTCAGATATTTTGACAAGCTGCATGCAAAAAATTCACACTTACGTGTACAGATACTATGTAGAAAATTTTGATCTGTTCTGTGCAGGCAGTAGCTATTGGGGACTCTAGTATCTCAGAAAACCATATCCTACATGGCCAAGTTACACCCTTTCAAACCAACCAGTTTATAAACAATAATGACATGCTGTGCTGCAGGTCTGCTATGAATGGAGTAATATACAAACTATGCAAGAATATACCTTGAGAAAGTCTGCTGTCAATATTCCACAACTCACTCTGGCTAATCAGACTGCTCCGTTTACTATCGCACCAACACTTTTCACCAAGGGGCTACGTTTGAGATAATTTTTCCACTATGTCAATGTTTGTTTTACGCCAGCTAAGAATTTCTTAATGAAAAAAAAGCCAAAATAGCTTCATCTGGATAGGAAGCAGCTGAGGGTTCAACACTTCCTTGGGAAATAAGAGCACGCTTCCAGATCTGCTGCCTTGAGAAAGACCCTGGTTTTTCTGCCACCCACGTTGCACAGGAGTCCCCTGGGACACAGCTACAGGAAACTTGAATGCGAGTCCTAGTTTCTCCTGAGAGCTGATTGAATATGTAAATGAATATTCATTAGAACAGATAACTGAATCTTGATCTCCCACTTCGTGGGTGACTATCGTAAAAAGTGGGAGAGATTCATGTCTCTCTCCACTGCTCTAGCTGTTCCTTTACATATAAATAATTAGAAAGTAATTTTAAAAAGCTTTATCAGAATATTTCTACCAGTTCCAAGTCATTAGCCTCCCCCCCCACTCCCAAGACTGGTGTTTATAACTATTTCTGTCTTTCTGGTTTAGTCATTCGTAACAGATCCATTTAATCTCCTGAGCCCACAGAAAGTTTTTGGGGTGAAGGGAGGGAGGAGAAAGAGGTTTAACAAAGGCAATGGTAGAAGAAAACCATCTTGCAGCTGAGATTTTAAAAGCTTTCTACAGATTTAGATGCTCAAATCCCTGTTAATTTTTACAGCATCTTAAGGAAAATATTAACACAAACTCTTAGGAAAAGCATCATTTAATTCTCTAGATATGCAGTTTGCACCATTTAATGAAGCTCATAAGAGAAACAGTGCTGAGATGAACGGAAATGAACTAGAATTTACTTCCTGATTTATCCATATGTTTTCTGTGCAAGCTACTTGAATTTAAGTCTGAACATAAATTTACATTTTCCCTTTCATAGATTGGAAATTTAAGCACAGGATGTATTAAGTCATTTTCTGTAGACTATATAGTGGGCCTGTAAAAGGACAAACCCAGTATCTCATAGGGATGAGAAAAATGATGGCACTCAGCAGTATAATATGGCACTCAGCTTTATGGTGATGAAACAGGTAAGCTATAGCACAATTATACATGATGCTATTTTAACAAATTACTTTTGAAGGTACAATAATGGACTAACAACAGCATTCCTCTCAGATACTTAAGACATTATTGGTAATACCTATCGGTAAAAGACACTGGTAATAAATATATGGACACGTATTCCTTCATACTTACAAATTATAATGCAAGTGACATGGAAAGCACCATTTAACCTTATTAAAATTGATATGGTAATGAATCAATGTACTATTCTCCACTTTTAAAATAAATTAAATTACATTATAATCTTTTCTTCTTAATTTACATCTGTACTCAGCATGCTGTGTTCAAAGTTCAATATGCTGTCTAGCAAGTGGTTCTCTAGGAGTATTTACCAGTTCGCTAATAGTATACTACTGACTGCTTTTATTTTCCAAGCATACTCAACTGTTGCCATTTCCTCCGAACTTCTTTTTGCATTGACACAGTCAGCAGTCACCTTAAAACTATCTGTTAATAGATGCTTTGTAATATACCCATGACTACCCCATGGGAAACAGCTGCAGTTTGAACTAGAGTAAAACAGTGCACCGTAACAGGCAATTATTGCAAAAAAGCTCTGAATTTAAAATGTACGATTCTACAGTGTGAGTCGGCCCAAGTGTCAGGCCAGAGTTGCACGCCATGCAGCTCAAGATCTCTCTAGCAGGCTTGCACCTGGGGCACATCTAGGCGGCAAACTGCAAATCAACTTACTGTACGAGTCACTGTCCTGAAAGGAAATCCACAGATAGACCTTGCTTACAGCAGGTGATGAGGATACAAGGCTTCTCATGGAAAGACTTGGGCTAATCACACCCATGATGCCACCCTCTGTGGATGCATATTATGAACCACACCGTCAGCTACCACAATTACAAATCACAGCTGGTTTATGTAATCAGTAAGATACATCTGACTAATGGCTATTCTTTGATGATGTTCAAACTTGAGAGGACTTCTTAGGATCCTACCAGATGGGCAACAGAGTAATTTGCTTTTCTGACTCCTTTCAGCATATCTATCCAGTCACCATACAATTTCTTGATGTTACATATCAGTGTAATCATTACTAATTTCCCATAATGGAGCCCCGTATCTTCTTCAGAGTTGGTGTTCAATTAATGTGTTTTCCCAATCAAATTTAAAAATCAATCTATGAAATAATTACCAGTCATGAGGATGTTATGGATAATATCAAAGGAAATTTTAATCAGAATTGAAACACTGACTTGTAGTATCTTTTGCAAGCCATTTTTATGCTAAAAATCATATCCGTACTATAAAAAGACTTTTATATGCTATAAAAAAACATTTATGTGCTAGTCCTGCATGTGTTTTGTTCCCATGTTCACTAAAAGTCACCTCTATGACAGTATGTCGTTTCCCTTGTACCTCAAATAGTGGTGAAGAGCGTTCCTTTGCTATGTCTCAAAGTTGAACCAAATTAAAATGTCAGAAAAGTCTATGTATGTAGTTTGGGCTTACATGTCCTTTTTCTTCTTATCCTTTGTCCTGACCTATTTATGGCCTCTCTTGCAATAAAATTTGAGTTACCTCTACAGCTACACTTATCTAGTTACCAAGATACATACCACAGATATTTGTACCCTTTACCAATGGCACAAAAGGGATGGTTAGACAAAGGAGAAGCAGCATATGCAGTAGCCTGCTGTGTCTACACTGGGTTTTTAACTAATGTGACCTGCATTACTGAAACGCTTTGAACAAGAGTATAACTTGTAGGTATCTATCTTCTGTAAGTAACTATCTTCCGGCAAAACAATGACAGTCCATATTTTAATAACATTTCAGCTGTAAAAAAGGAATCCAGAAAATGTCAAAAGCCCTATTTAAGAAAAGCTCTGAATACATTTGAATCTATCTCTTTTTGACTGCATCAACATCATCATACATTAATTTTACTGCACATGGATTCCATGTGTCATTTGAAGTATCTTCTATGAAGACCATATCGGAAACTAAGCCTTTCCTAAATTCTGGTTATTTCATCAGAAACATCCCATCTCACCTCAAGGCATTTGGGTAAACTCACCAGAAAAAAAATCAAGACAAGAAGTACATGCATAGCTTAACGATAGCACTCCTGTTACAGTGAGGAATGCTGTAATGTCAGTTTCTGTGTTCTCCCTGCTCCAAATCTATCAATCAGAGATGTCTGGTCCGTCACAAAAACCGGGGCAGAATTCAGTCAGTTTATGAAACACAGACTATGATATTACCTAGATCTTCCGGTGTTGTATTTTAAAGCAAATGAACTATGAAGGAAAAAAATATTTGAAAACCTGAAGACAATGTTTTTTTAAAAAACTATTACAAAACTTAGGAAAAAAAGATAAAGGGAACACAGAATTTTTCACAGCATATTTCAAGATGAACTAGAACAACTTTAAACAATTTAAGCTCAGGAAGCACCAATTTCTAAAAAATATTATTGGTGTGACTTGAGGCAGTGAGATTCTACTAAGGTAACCTAAGAAAGGTTCATGCTACACTGCATATTAAGATACAGTGTCTTGATACAACATATGATAGCTCACAATTAATTTAAAAAAACAGAGTACTTTGTTAATAAAAACCCCCACCTTAATATCCAACTATTAAATATACTTTTCCACTTCTATACAATTTCACAAACTGTAGTGCATTTCATCATTACTCTATCACACTCAGCCCACAGAAAAAATACCACATTTCATCAAAGTAGATTATTGAGAATAAACAAGACATCCAAAGAACAGAAGAAAACATCATTAACATACAATTTTCATAAATAGACATAGTTAGATAGCGAGGCCCAGAAATACTAAATCACACGACCAATGTCACACAGGAAGTTTATGACAAATCTGAGACATTAACAGATATGGTAAACCCAAGTTTGGTACCCTACCACATAAAACTTTCCTATCTCTAAATTTATACCTGTGCAGACCCTGAGAGAAGTGGTTTAACATTAAGAAGAAATGCAAAAAGAATATATTAAGTTGTTCAGCATGGACAGTATTTAGATATGGCTTACCCTGCTTTGCTTGAATACTTGATTTCTTTTGTTTTAAAACACCTGTTTCAGGAAGACACTATTTTCACTGTAAATAATCACAATTGGAACCTGTTCAGAAAAGGGTTTTATTAAATAATGCATAAGTGTGGGGGGGAAATTGTACGCTGCTCCACCTGTCTGAACTGATACTGCTAGCTCCCTGTTTAAACAGGCAGGCAGAAAGAACTGCTCATACTTGTTATTCAGTGGGAAAAAAGAAGAATGCTAACTTGTGCCAAATATTTTTAAGTGTTATGAATTTACATCAGCTCAGAAGTATATGCTTTTGAACACTGAATTTTAAAGTGGGTTAGATTTTTCTTCTGTTCCTTAAAATGCTTTTTCCCATTAAAAAAAAAAAAAAAAAGAAAAATATGATGTTGCAGTGTGAAAATAAAAATACAGCAGACTGACTTATAATCCAGTATGTGTGACACTTACATCTTCATGATGAAAGCTGCAAACTGCTGTTTGTTTATGCTTACATTTTTCATTAATAGACAACGATTTATAGGTCTTGTCTGTGAGCAACATGAGTTCTGATAATTCTGAGACAGAAACATTACCTAAGTCAAATGACAGATACCAAGACGTTCCTTGTTTCTCCTCCCATTTTATCTCGAAAATTAAGTCATTTTTATCTTGCGCCATCACAACAAAAAAATAAAAGTTTGTCTACTGCTCACTCTACAATTCCTCCTGCAATCAATATCATGCATGTCAGTCATATGAAGAGATCCAACCATTTTGAAAATGGCAGTGTTTAAAAAGATATATATATATGCACAAAACAAACCTGTCTTTTAGCTGGCATCTTTGCTGTCAACATTAAAAAGCCAAACAACAGTGTGGATAACGGATGAACTAAAAAAGCACATACTGGATGCCCAAAACACCTACAGAGCCAAAGGGAAAATTGGGGACTCAAACCAAAGAAATAGGTACGATATGCACTCAAAAATGCCAGTCAGAAAATTAATGCAAACATGTTACTGGGTTAAAACAAGTTTTGATTCCAGAGAAACATATTAGCACAAAAGTGATTTTTTATTTTAATTTTTGATTTTTTGACTTTCTACGTAGTAAAAATTTTCTAGGTAAGTATGGAGAATACAATTCCCCCAAAAAAGCACTATTGTATAGCTGAGATTTTCTGTATTCTTTTAGTATTTTAGTTTCATTTATTACAAATAGAGTTCTTAAAGGAAAAAAGAAAAAAAGCAGTCATACATAATAGAAACCTTCTATGCTTTTAATAGCGTGAATAATCCCAAACTTCATCTCACTTTCTTGGGAAAAAGGGGGTGGCAGACAGCAATCTTTTCTGCATGTTGCTTACATTACAGAACATGGGAACTTCATTATGCCAGCTGTTTTGCTCGGGAATTAATCAATACTGGCAGAAGGGTCAGACCAATATACTGAGATTGTATTTATTCTCCTATCTGTCACTCCTCTCTACCCTTACACACTCAAACCATAGAAAAACTGGTGAATCACAGCAAGCATATCTGTGAGGCTGATGTTGTCACCAGATGGCAACTCAAAGCCAAGGCAGGTGCTAAGGTAGCATTGCTCACCCTGGAAGGTGCCTTCGGCTGTGCCCCTCTCCCTCCAGTACCCACACCTACTCAGTCTAAAGGAGCTTCCATCTGTTTCATTTTCAGGTGATCTAGTTTCTGAGATCATAAGTTAGAGCAAATGAGGCTGGCACTTAGGGGTTTTTTTCTTAAGTTATTTGTTTTTTTAATGAATAAGGTGGAGGATTACACATATTGTTGATCTGTTACATTTCTATTTGTAATATTTTAATGTAATTATTTAATAGCCTAAGGCCAACAACAGATAAGGTTGTGTGCAAACACAGGAACACCCACAAAGGAAAGTATACAACTTGCATTATGGTTTTATACGCTTAAAGCCCAACAAAAACTAAGTAATCATTTCAGTGGCATTTTGATGTGAGGGAAATATATATTTTATTCACATTTTATAAAATATGATGGCACCCTAATCCTACAGCTCCACAGTAAACAGGCACGGTACTGTTTGCCAGATAATCTTCTTCCTGCAGAACCTTGTTGCTGTAGCAACCTGTTGGAACAGCTGGGATGCCAAAGCGACCACGCTGTACATGCATGCAACACACAATAGTTCCAGGAGAAACAAGTTGAAACAACAGAATACATTCAGCTGCAGCACTGCTGAAAGGAGCATTTCTGCAGTTATAATACTGTTTAGGTAGTTAAACCCAATGAGAATGAGTCTCTTTGTACAGGTGAGAACATCAGAAGACCTTATATAGATGGGAATCAGTGTAAGTTCAGTCTATTCATTTTGGCGAGTTTTTTCCCCTTACTACAAAATGTAGTCCTGAATCCACCAGAGACTACCTAAACATGGGCTTATCACCCTGATGACTTGTTTTCAAGCCAGCTGGCGCCCAGATGCTATTTGCAGTCAGGTCTTAAAGTGACCTTGACTATGTCATATTTATGGCATATTTCCAATTCTAAGTTTGAACTTTTGGGTATTTACTAGAACTATTTTCTGTTAATAATGAAGTACCATTAATTAATTTGTACATTAATAAACACAGCAAAAGGATAGTTAAGTGCTGATAACTAGGATCACTGTAATTCACCTGACAAATAAAAACCATATCCTTCATGTATTAGCCACTATAGTTACAAATTCATATTTATGTATTTCTCAAATTTGGTAAACTTAGATACGTTGTCTAAATCAGTGTCTCCTTACAACTTTTGGCAGCAGTCTTGGCTTTGGAAACTGTACAACCTCACTTTCCTGTCTCTCTGCTTCAGTCTGCACATGCAGGGGTTTTGTGGGTATTTTCATTATTTGGGTTATCTCAGTTTCTTCCACTAATCATGATATTCAAGACATGTGATTACATATTCATGCATATGCACACATACGTGCTTCTGAAATCATATTCTCTGTGTGCATATATATATACGTACCTGCATATGTAACACACATGGAATATTATTCATGTGTATGAGGGATGCAAACGCATACATACAAAGTGCTGTAAGCATATAGCACAATATTAGGATTCAGACTATGGTCAACTCTAGTAGGCTTTTAAGAAACATGCAAAATACATTAAAATAAATAGAATTTGAATATTTATGACTGCATATATAAGAATGGATGTATGATCAAATACATTTATTCAAAGTAGAATAAAATTTTAGATATACTTCCTTATTGAAACTGAGAGAATAAATGTATTTCCATATGCAAGCAAGCAGACATACCAGCATGTATCTAACGTGCATGTTTTCTACGTATGTATTAATTATGCATTAACTACAGAAACACAGAGTGGTTGAGGTTGGAAGGGATCTCTGAAGGTCATCTTATACAACTCTACTGTTCAAGGAGGGCCACCTAGAGCCAGTTGTCCAGAAACACATCCAGACAGCTTTTGAATATCTCCCAAGGATGGAGACTCCACAACATCCCTGGGCAACCTGTGCCAGTGCTCGGTCACCCTCACAAGAAAAAAGTGTTTCCTGATGTTCAGAAGGACCCTCCTGTGTTTCAATTTGTGTCCATTGCCTCTGGTTCTGTCACTGGGCACCATTGAAAAGAGCCTGGCTCTGTCCTCTTTACACTCTCCCTTGAGGTACTTATATACATTGATAAGATTTCCTTCCCAAGCCTTCTCTAGGCTAAACAGTCCCAGCTCTCAACCTTTCCTCATAGGAGAGATGCTCCAGTCCCTTCATCATCTCGGAGGCTCTTCAGTGGACACTCTCCAGTACATCCACATCTTTCTTGTACTGGGGAGCCCAAAACTGGTCCCAGCACTCCAGGTGTGGCCTCACCAGTGCTGAGCAGATGGGAAGGATTCCCTCCCTTGACCTAGTCAATAATTTGCCTAAGGTGGCCCAGGATACCATTAGCCTTCATTGTGGCCAGGGCACATTGCTGGATCACGGTCACCTTGGTGTACACCAGGGCCCCCAGGTCCTATTCTGCAAAAACAGCACCTCTCCCAATTGCCACGATCATTCAAAGACTACAGAGAGTGGCCTCACAGTGACAACAGCCAACTCCCCCAGCACTCTTGGGTGCATCCCATCAGGGCCCATGGGTTTATGTATGCCCAGTCTGCTTACATATTCTCTAATCCAATCGTCTTCTACCAGGGGTAGTAGTCATAGTAAATTAGTTACACAGAGATAATTACTGGATGTATACATAATTAGTACCTTTGTACAGATCATAAACCAAATCACAGATTACAGAAGTTATCTAAATTTAAAACAAAAAAACCCCAAAATCAGAAGTGGGGTTTTAATCTAATGAGTCCCAAGCTGCTACTGCTATTGTGTTCTTTAAGACACTTCCTTCCAGACAGCAGAATAGACTTCAATCTTTTCTGCCTGGAATTCAGCAGAAAGGGTCCTTTCTTGCTCAGAACATTCTTCTGTATTTGTTCCATTAATAAATTCATTTTATGTAATGAAACAATCTGTACTTTAAATTAAGCTGACTTAAGTCCCCACTTTTAATTATGATCAGATAAACAATCATAACCAGTGGAATTTAGATGAGGTATAAAAGATAGCCTAATCTGACTCATTTTCTTTCTAAAACAAAAATGTTATCTTTTCTAGCTTATCCTGCATTGTACCAGCACCAACATCTGTACATCCAGTAAATATTTTCACATCAGTATTTTAATAACATTAAAACACCTCTTAATTGTAACAGCACAGATCAGTTTTCCCCTGAATTGTATTACCGAAAATGCTTCTCAAACATCATTGCCAAATGGCTTGTTCAAATCTCTACAGAAAGGGCACTGCTCATTGAGAAACAGTGTCAGATCTTTGCTGTCAAAATTATCCACAGGGGACAGATTTTACCATCTCATAATGTTTCTAAACCTTTTGAAACACTTCTGTGGTCTCATAAAGATTTCCCTTGATACCCTGTAAACAAAAGGTCAGATCTGCATTTACCCAGGTTCCACAGTTATGGGAGATTTATCACTGCATTATCTGAAGATATGGCATGGGCAAGCAAGCTGGAGCACTGTATTTCATTTCAAGCAGCCGAGGCCTCCAGCTCTTATTCTGCCTTTTTTGGTGTTTTGTTTTTTTTTTTCTTCCTCTTAGCAGAACTGAAAACAAGGCTCAACAGAACATTTTGGTTTGTTTTCTATATCACCTAGACTATACAATTAAAAAATTAAAGATAAAACAAGGTATTCATGTAAAGAAGCACCAGCAAGAAATGTTAATACTTTTGCTAGGTTTGGCTGATGAGCAGTCCTGAAGTAAATTTGTTTTCCGGAGATACATTTCTGGCACAGAAATTAGTCCTGATTATCAAGCATCGAAGGAGCAGTAACAGTTTAAACATCATAAGTGAGCCTGAAGAAGGTTTATATAGTAGAGTACAGTTATTCTAAATGAAATAGCAAAAAACCAATATTTGTCCTTTCTCATTTGTTTACTTTGGGCATCTGACAGAACTTTCTGTGCAGTTTGTTTTCGCTGCAGTGTCAATTCTCTCCGCTGTCTCTACTGTCAGCCAGCACCAGGCACAAGCGAAGGACCAGAAGCTATTTTTAAATTTTTCTTTCCATCCCTCTCCTCACTTCCCTTAATTGGCTAGGTTCAGGTCCACGTTTTCCCTTTAAGCTAGAAATTGCTTGAGCTCTTAGTGTTAGGTTTTAGCAACAGATGGTACACTTCCCTCTGAGTTAATTCTGAACCAGTATCTCAGGGTTGAGATTGCTAGAGGTGTTATCTTTCAGCAGAGATCCTGATTTTATAATCATTACCAATCCAAAGCCTACTTTAAAGAAAAAGTTGTTAAGCTCTGCTGTGGCATTATTCTGTGTCAAACAGCTGCTTCAATCCATCTAAGAGAAAGATGCTACCAGAATGCTGAAGATGCAACAGTCAATTAGGGTATTAAATGAAGAGTTATTCACTATTTCCTATCAGGTAAAATACCCTCTCCCAAATTCTCTCACAAACAACACCCAGGTTTCTGCAAGTTCTTGCCAATACCAGTGAAATAGCTTTCCTCAACCTGGAGTATTGGCAAAAGTAATAAAATAAAATAAAATTGAAATTAAAAAGAAAAGAGGTAGAGTATCATGGAATGGGGAAAAGCAGGAAATAAAACTGGGTTAAAAAAAAAAAAAAGCATCGATCAACTGTGAGGGTAAAGCTGCAGAGAAGGTTAAGACAATTTGATAAAGTTAGAAGAAGAACAGGATACAGTTCTTGGCCAAGAAAAATGGGGAAATCAGGAATCCACGGAAGCCTGACAGGATGAGTAAAACAGTGAAAGAAAGGGAGCAGCAATGGAAAGGGCAGAGAACACAAGATTGCCTAATCAGGAAAATGCGAACTGTGAAACTGAAATCTGATGTCAGGAAATTCAATAAACTCTAGAAAGATGTTGGGAATTCAGCAGATGAGCACAATAAATACATATTTTTAATTTAACATGTTCTTACAATAATTCCAGTATTAGAACCATGGGTCATGAATCTATTAAAAATATGGAAATAAAGGGAAAATGAAAGGAAATGAACTTGGCTCTCGGTACTCTTGATTCCTTGCATGAAGAGCAAAATTCAATTGAAATGTTTCCTGGGGCAGAGAAAGATTAAAAGGAAATTAATAGTACTCTACGGGCACAAATAACGTTTCTTAGGGTTTGTCTGTGGTTATCGTAGCTAAAGGCTAAAGAAAATATTAAGTTTGAATGAAAGTTTGAATCATACGATATGCAGCTGCTCTTACTTCTTGTTGCCTAAATAAATCCCATTGCACCAAGGAGTAAAAGGCTGAAAATGTAATGAGTCTTACTGTTTTGACCTCTGACCAAAATCTTTATATGTAGGTATCAAAAGGTTAGATAACCTGTTTGGTTTGTTTGTTTTTTTTTTTCCCCAAGAGACGTTGTGGATGCTTAATTTGCACAGATATTTTATACGGCAGCCTCTAAATTCTCCCCAAGGCAATCTCATTTGCCCTTCAACTACTGTCTTTTGAGTATATTGACCTTTATCCTTATTTATGCCCAATACTTTCAATCTAGCATAACATTATGCAGAATCTATTTTGTAAAGGACCCTTAAATTTGTCTGCAAGTAGGACATTCCTCTACAGTAATTTAAAATCAAAATTCAACCACTTATTCCCATTAATTAGATTTGTGGAACAACTGGGAACTATTAAAATGTGTATGGCATGACGAATAACCTTTGTACTAAACGTTATTCTCTGGTCTCCTTTACTCTTTCAACCCAAAATTCACTATGTCATCACTACTTACTTCAGCAGGAGTTCTCCTTCTCTTCTTCTCTCTCCTTCCCCTGTTCACAAATCCTGTATTTCATCCACTAGCTAAAATTCAGCCTTTCTTCTACATGACATATAATTCAGGAGAAGTTCCCAATAAAATACTCAGAAGAAGAAAACAAATATATCGTTGCTTGTAGTTAGTGTGGACCTGATTGTTAGCTCGTTTTCTCTCTGGCATGGCCTGATATTTTCTAAGAGGAACAATGTCTCTGTATCCGTTGCCATTTTGTGATGTAAACTGTTTAAATAACTATATTCATATTCTTGGTATAAAAATGCATAAAAGTGAACAATCTAACCATTGTTAAAAATACAGTCTATAAAACAAAATTACAGCTACTGTACAAAACTAGGAGAGATTCAAATACGCTTCTTTTGCTCAGGCAGATAAGCTTTTATGCACTTTCTCACTAGACAATATGAATAGCAGGGAGGGTTTTTTGGGAGAATTGCACATTTTTACTGATATAACATAAAGTTGAAACACCCTGAAGCACATATAAACTTCTGACCTTGGAGGACAGGATGAGGAACACACCATTTGTCTGACAGTGGATTGCCATGGGAGGAGAGCAGGGCACACAGGCTGGAAGAGATCCACAATTAATAGTAAGAGATTCTCCACTCAGGAAAACGAGGATGATGGTGGCATGACAGCGTGCATCTGTCCTGCAAGCTAGACACAACCTCAGAGTGCCAAATTATCTGATGTTTAACAGAGATGTTCTGTCACTAAGAAATTTTGGCCAGAATGAGTTCATTAGTTTTCTCCAAAGATGCTTACAAGATGAATAGGCTAATGGTTTGTTAAATCAGCACGTACAGTTAATACTTGCTTTTAAAATCACTGCCACAGCCTGTACTCCAGTCTGACCATTTTGTATTTAAAATGCAAAACCTTTGGGGAATAAATAAATAAATAAATAAGAATCAGAAAATGTGCAGCAAAAATTACTTAAAAATGTTTTCCTAAATCAAGTTCAGGTTTGATCTCCCTGTTTCCCTCTTTATTTTATTTACTAGTTATGTACAAATTGCATGACGATATACTTTGAACACAGAACTGCATTTGTGAAGCACCAGACACAACGCTCCACTCCTGCTCCCTAGAAGTACTTAAGGGCCATCACAGTATGAAATCTTAAAAGAAAGGGTTTTCATTCCTTTCCTGTATGCCTTATCATAGCACTGCTGAATAAGGCTGTGATCCTCTTCAGATCTCCCTAGAAACCAGATGTTTGTTGAGGTTCTAAATTGTTACTTATTGTACCATACAAAAAATATCATGCCGTGAGAAATGTATTATGCACTTGGTGTGTGTGCTCATGCCCTGGCATTTGCTTAGTGAACCAGTAAGATGCCTCTTTATTAGCATTTATTTTGGAAATAGCAGCAAAAAAGAAAAAAATACACACTTTAATTCACCATTTGAGATTAAAAGGATTAAGGAATATTTTTGTTTATCTCTGGTTTCCTTTAAAAACATGTGGGCCAACTTCTGTTGCCCTGCTAGCAGATAATCAGGAAAACTAGAATTTTTCAATGAATAAGATACCTATCCTGGACAGGAATTTCCTTTTCCAAAAATACATGGTTTCATCCAAGCAACCTTTCAACTGGCAAGTTCTGACCTCTCTTCAAACTGAGGGTTTAGGTTAGGGTTGACAGTGTCTGGCCTAATGTAGTCAATCCAATACAATACACTCAACAGAAGTGAGAAGCTTTCTGGAATTGTGAGCAATTTATAATGTCCACTGAACTATATCTGATGCAGTAAACAGTAACATTAGACTTCAAATCTCTTTTTTCAAAAGCAACAGAGTGTGCATCAATAGTTCCTATCATGGATAGTAACAGCCTGTTTTAAAATAACTTTGTTTTCTGAAGTAAAGATACAGGAATAGAGCAATGCAGGTGCACAGACAAACATCTGCCAAGATGACTTCAGTCAGGTAGAAAATATCTCAAAGTTATAAAGTTAAAAACTATTATTTGTGGAAGTGGATAATACTTGTTCACTTTAAAATAAGGTCTATTTATTTTAATAACAGATAATCACAGCACTCTGGAAACATATTAGTGTAGAATATCTTGTATAATTCTTTCTTGCATATGGAAAAGAGTTAACAATTAGCACAGCTTCACCCCCCCTCCACCAAAATCTTAAAAGTAGATTTCTCATCTTGGACATTGGACTGCTTGCTAACCAGCTTTTGTCAGGAAAACCTCTTCAGATCCCAGGGGCAGCTCTATCAAGGCTGACTATCTCTCCTCCCTGCATGTTGAACTTTTATGTCTAAATGCACTAGAATGAGTTCTGAATATTGAAGCAGAGCAGAACAGCAATGTGGATGACATGCAGTGCATAAAGAAAATGTTGCCCTCAGTATTATGTACAACAACCTTATCCACCCTATATGTAGTGCTGGCCCAATCCTAAATGGCTTCAATCCTGGAATGAGTTCCATCTCATTCAACCGGTGCTTCCAGAATTTAAGTAGAAAAATCCTTACAGTGTTTAGAATATATAAGAAAAAAGTTAGATTAAAATATAAAAACTGTTTCTCAAAGCTCATACACTTTGAATCCAATATGGACTTAAATTTCACAGAATCACAGAATCATTCAGGTTGGAAAAGACCCTTGGGATCATCAAGTCCAACCATCAGCCCTACTCTACAAAGCTCTCCCCTACACCATATCCCCCAACATCTCATCTAAACGACCCTTAAACACATCCAGGGATGGTGACTCCCATAAATTTAATTATACTCACAACAAATTATTTCACCTTTTTATAGTTTGACAAAGAAGGTGTCATATAACTGTGTTAATAACTAAAGCAAAGCAAAGGTAAGGAAAAGAGGAATGTGACATCCTAGATCAAGAACATCTTTGAGAATGTCTCCAGACTGTTTGGATAGTCTGCAGACTGCAGTCAGTCTGCACAGAATGGACAAGCTCAGTTTTTCAAAATCTATCTAACCTTTTATGTAACAAGGCCACACTTAGATGTTCAGATGCTTCACTTCCAGTAAAATCACAGATCACAAAAGTGCTCAGAAGGCCTTTGAAGATGTATGTAGTTGCCAGCAACCTAAGAGGATAAGCATATAGGCTTTTTGTTGAGGGTGTGAAATAGGAGGATCAGGATGGAATCCACAAAAGGCAGGGTGCTGAACAAAAGTTTTCCCCAACAAGACAGCAGAAACAGGGAGGTTTTAGCCTGAACTCTAAGAACTCATAACCCGAAGTTAAGTTGTTAGAACATGCACCCAGAACGTGAGAAAACAGTTTGATTTCCCTGTTCAGCCTTAGGAGATTCGACTCTCCCAGCAGGGTGCTCTGATTAGCAAGCTGTCCCCTACTGTGGAGTGGGAAACTTTTATCTCTCCCACTGAAGCTATTTGACTTTTCGGGAGAACAGGAACACTTCATCTGCACTGTGCAGAGAGATAAAGGTTCCTCCCCCTGCTCCAGTGGCTGCTCAATACACCTGAAATGCATTACAGCATAGATCAGATCTCTCACTTCCACTCCAAGGCATGTGTCTCAATGGCTATATTCATAGAAATCATAGAATGGTTTGGGTTGGAAGGGACCTTTAAAAGTCATCTAGTCCAACCCCCCTGCAGTGAGCAGGGACATCTTCAACTAGGTCAGGTTGCTCAGAGCTCTGTCCAAACTGGCCTTGAATGTTTCCAGGGAGGGGGCATCTACAACTTCCCTGTGCAACCTGTTCCAGTGTTTCACCACTCTTACTGTAAAAAAAAAGTCTTCCTTATATCTAATCTGAAATTCCACAAATTTTCCTTATTGGTCAAGCAAGTCTTTAAAATTATGTGAAAAATACAACAGCTTCAGCAGAGGGACTGGCTGGGAACATCACAGACACCCAAAAGGCTGGTGGGTAGGTCACCTGCTGGGAGTTAACTGATGGGCAGTCTTACCTCCTCAAGCAGAAAGGTGCACAGATACTTGGTTTCCTGAATCCTGGGGGACAGCTCTATTTCCTGGAAGAGGTAGCAGAAGACTATTAAAAAAGGTGTTATGATCCAGTGCATGAGCTACAAGAATGACCACTGCAGTGGTTGTTGCAAGAGAGACTGAAAAACACTGCCTGATTTGTGGAGCATGAAGAAGAGCAAGAATGAGATAAGCACCAGGCACCTCAGAACTGCATCCCACAATATCTACTTTTAGAAATGTATGTACCCCACCCCCGGAAACAACAGCAGCTGAACAGGTTTTTCAGGATAAACCTTGTACTCAGATGTCCAAAGTAGCTTTTAAACATCTTGCACCTTTTGTAGATCTCCCTTATGGGCTCCAAGGTCTCACATGAGATTTTACATGAAACGTCTGTCTATTCACTACTGTTGGCATAGGAGTAGACAGTCTAAGCTGTTAAATACTTGGTATCTAAGGATATGAACCTCTGAGTTTTTCAGTTAAGGGTTGATTAGCCAAGGATATAAGAATGGTTTGAGATCTTTTGATGAAAGATAAAAGGAGACACTTGCATTTATTAAAAGGAGATGCTTGCATTCATTACACTGATGCATAAATGCCGATGACCCTTTCTGTTTAATGAGACAACATACATATTACATGTTTACAAAAGTAGAAAGAAGGTTCTCATCTTGGAGTCTTTGTGACAGATATGAAGTTACACATGCAGACACATGATCATACGATCATGGCCCTAGGGAAACTATAACAAACAAGTATTATCAACTCACCTCTTAAATAATAAGCAAACATCTTGTATATGGTGACAAAAACTTTTAAACATCATCCCATGTACTAATACTTTTGCTCTGCTTTTCCTTTTTTGTATTATGCTCTTTCTTCTTCTATGCCAAGATATGGTACTTTGATATTGAATTTTGTTTTGTAGTTTGAAGAGTCACCTTCAAACTTGAATTCATTTAATTGTTATTTGACACTGTAGGAACCAACCTGGCTTGCAAAGGAGGCCAGGTGAATCCCCAAGGTTTAGTGTTCTGTTTCATTTCCATACCCAGTCACTAACTGTGAGACCATTTGGCAGCAGCAGTCTTTAAGCCTTCAAATAATTAGTTCTCGCTAAGATAGGCGGAGATCGTAGGAAGAACATACTATGGAAGACTATAACCAAATAAAACTCCAAAACCCAACAACCCACACTTCTGCAATGTGCCCTACTTGAAAACAGTTGAAGAAAAGTTTGACATCTAACTTTGTACTTCTATATACCCTTATATTCCAATTAAAAGCGCTGCAAGAGAACGAAAAACCTTTCAGAACTGGGATGTGTACAAAGGAAAAAAAAATTACTCTCATCAATTAAAATTGGCAGTAAATAAAACAATTGGGGTGAGGAGTAATTTTCTCTTTAAATATTCTGTACAGCTCCACAATAGTATTTTCACAGATAACTTTGAAGAAATGTTAACATAGAGAAACATATTCTAAAAAAATCTTTAAAAAAATTCACTTTCTTGAAAAAATGAAAGAGCTGCAAGATTTTCCCATAATCATATCTGTGGGGGTTTTGTTTGTTTGGGTTTTTTTGAACAATATTCTCTGTACTCCTGTATGTCCAAGCAGAAACAAAGCTTTTCTGAAATCACAGAAATTTTCCTGATGGCACTGCTGGAGGCAAGATCTCATACCTATATCTTAGTCTCCTAGTTCTGAAAAAAGTGGTCTTTAATGGCACTAGCCACTGAACTGAGTATATATCAATGTTAAACACAAAAAAAGAGAAGACTGGGTATGACAAGAATGGACAATTCACTAGATGACCTTTACGTCTTAGAAATTACCTGTGGAACTGGGGAGCGGTGGCTAAACTCTGTCAGTGACTAAGAGACCGCAGATGGGATAAAGAGTCTTAAAAAGCTACAGATCTGCCTACAAATGATGCCAGAAGCTGGGGGATGTTCTTCAGAACTGACTCTTCCCTTGTTTGCCCACTAACATTTATTTCAACTGTGGAGTTGGACCCAGCATCACGCTGAGTATAGAAGACTCTTGGAAGATATTCTCCCATACAATTGACACTCAGTGTGTTGACAGGTTCCTTCCACCCCTGGATGTCCGCAGTCAATTACCAATATATTTTTTTTTAATGTAAGTAATTCAAAACTAATTTCTTTGCTCTCACCACTGTTTTTACTCCCCTTTTCATCTCCAGAAAGTATAAGTATCAGAGTATCTATAAAGTTTGATACTAGTTACTCCTTTTTTCTTTTTCTTCTTTTTTTTTTCCCTCTTGTGTTAATATTTGCCTTTAAAAAATACTCTTAAAATATTTTCTTGCGAAAAATCAGAGACAGCGAGATGAAGTTGCTTTGATGTATCACCAAGCTGGAAACTGATGACTGGGGATTCTCACAGCAACCAGCTGTCCTAATTTTTCTGTTTTATGTGGAAGATAATGGAAAAGGTGAAAGGACAAATGGTCAGAAGAGACTCTTTCCTGCTGTTCCTCAAGTGTAAATCAGTGCTTTGATGCCTCAGCTTCTGAGTTGTCCCCCTGCTCCCCACCCCCCACTGGTATATCAAAATACAGTAACAGCCCGCAGTTGAAAGTGGACTTACGGGTTCCTGCTGGTGCTGTTTACAGTTTAGATAAACTTTTTTTTGTGTGCAAGAGCACTGCCCATCATCTTTCAGCTTTCCTGCCTGTGTTTGTACAACATCAAAATTCACCAAATATGCAAAATCTCAGATGAATTCTATAATATACTCAACTCAGCACACCAGAAATAAAGTCTAGGTTTTCTAATGACCGTTTCTAGAAAAAAAGAGGAATATTTTTTTCCTTTCTAAACTAAACACTTTACATATTCTGCTACCTTCTTACTCCAGCTGGGATACAAGACTTAAGGATTTTGCCAATGCTAACAATACTCCCAAATACCTATAACTTCACTATAATGATCTAACATTATTGATAAATTTGGGATGTAAAAACCAACCACACCCACAAAGAAACCTCCCCAAACCCCTTTGTCTGTTGTGACCATCGAGGTACAGGAATGAACTCTGGAAATAAGCATATGGTCCTGACACTATTATGATACTTCTATGATTCCATCATAATGTTCCTCTTAAAATACAACAAATTTCAAGTCTTTGGAGAAAAACAATGCACCTGTATAAGAAAACCCCAGCACTACTCCTTATGCTCCCAATTACTAGCTATTCCATATAGAGCCAGACACTTTACAGAATCATAAATGTGTTTTTTAAAAGTCCAGAAAAGATATTTTAGGTAATAAATATCTGAATTTTAATTTGTTTAGTAAGTTTAGGTAATGAAGATATTCCACTTTGATGTCTGGAGCTGGGAAGTTGTGAAAGCCTCTATTTCTCATGATGTAAGAAGCCAGAGAATAGCTTCAAACTGCTGATTTGGGGATGCTCAACTCAGGACTCCATTTCATTTTCAATACTTAGTAAAATCAGCTAGAAATAAAGGATTTGAACAGTATCTGGGAAATCACCAGCAACCTTCCAATTCTGTTTATATACCTATACAGCTAAAGTGTCAGTTTAGAATTTTTTTATATTTGTATAAAAACAGAAGAATGTCAGTGGTTCAAAAATGCATGTGGGCACAGATGAAAAAAAAATATTGCTCTTGAAATTGTTCTTTTTAAAATGGGTGAATATGTTTTTGTTTTAATAACCATAACAAACTCAGAGGAGTGGTCAGAAATACTTAAGACCACATTACATACTTTCCTCAGTGTGCATCTCAGTTCAATGTGTGCAACATGCTTACTTGCAAACACCCGCACATACCTGTGCATATATGAAACCATACAGTACTTTTTGTAGCTTTGGTCAACTTTAAACACAGGTTTTAAAAGTGAGACTCAATTTAGCAACAAAATATTTACATACAGCTGAAGTGATGATCATCTACAAAATAATTAGCTTTCTAACTTAATTTTAGGAAGATCTGTCCTGGAATACTTTTAGTATAGGCCAAGTATAGCGGAGGAGGATTTTTTCTGTTTGAAACAGTTGATCAAAGTCTTTCCTATAAAATGCTGGAATTATGATAGCTATATAACTTAACTCTTCCCATATATGTCTTAGCAGCTAATAGCCAACTATACTATTAAATGTCCTATGGGTGATATAAGAAAAATTAATGCCTGTTATTCAATTACTAACTAATTAGGAGTATTCACTGTGTTTAACTACCATACTGTGTGATAGCAGAGTGGTGATTTCAATGAATGCACTAACATATTTTATTAATCACATGGTAATTATTGTAATAAATTTAAATAAAATAGTATTAGGGGATCATAATTCTAATCATAATCCCTTATTAAAATTCTTGTTAAGAGTCAGACAATTATCAACAATCAAGAGGAGATACTCTGTCAATTGTTTGTGGTGGAAACATAGTATGAGTCCTCAAAAATCAGAATACAGGGATGACATGGGAGCATTGCCTGCTCTCTTCAGAAGTTTCCAAGAAGGAGACAGCTGCAGGTGGTGATAGCGGCTGTGAACAAGTCGGCTCCTGCTCCTCAGCCCTAACAAAGCCAGTGAGCTTGTCAGAGCAGGGATGATAATTACACATTGCCATAACTATCCTGCCAGGCCCACAAGACTATGACCCCCAGCACCACTCTCTACAACAGCTTTATTTCTTCATGCCTGTTTATATCATCACTGTTAGAAAGCACAACAAAAAAACGTCATGAGTGGCTAGGTAAGTAACTCTTCAGGCCCACGTCAGCAACAAACAGTAATAACCAAAAATTACGACTTTAAGTAACTCTTTGATAGCAAAATGCTCATCTCCACGTGTTATTTATTGCTTTCACGTGAACGAAACAACAGATCTGGACAGAACTGTGATTTCGCTTTAGAGACGGCAGGCTCCAACAGAAAAACTACAGTGCTTTTAAACAAGATGAGGGTTACAAAGGTTGCTGCTACAGCTCCACGCAAAGCTTTCACACAAACAAATGCAAACAATCACATTTATGCAGCCATTCCCACAGTCTTAAAATGAAGCTGTTTTTGCAAAGAAATATTCGTCTGCTAAAGAATCTGATGGGCCAGGGTTAAATGTTGTCATCTTGATGGCACTTGCTTAGTTGCAAGTACTGGGAGAAATTCCTTTGGGCAGATTCTGCACCACACAGAAAAGAGGAAAAAAAAAAAAAAAAAAAGAGATATTCGAAAGGACAACATGAGCAGAGCCTGGAAGGTGTCTACCATGGTCTTCCAGAGATCACAAATAAATACAAGCAGGTGCAATTTACACATGGAATTTGATATCAGCATGTTTTGTCTCCCACACATCCCAGTCTCATAACCTAGCAATTAACTGAAAATTCCAAGATTTCTGCATCATAAACTATTATAATATCATATTATGGAAAAAAGCCTTAAAAAACTCACAGTAGCCTGATACCTCATGCTATGGTAATGATGGGTCTTCACCAATGCTAATGAAGTCACAGCAGGGTGGAACTGGTGCAAACTAAAGGAGAATCATGCTCCCTTTTAAAATACAGTAATCCAAGAACTTGAAGAGCTCGGGAGAATAATTTCAGAAGCTGGAACCACACAGAAAACTCATTGCATGCGCTGGCCTACATGAGCAGGGTGAAGGGATGCTGCAGCAGCCTGCATTAGTGTTTTAGAATTCCTCCAGTAGAAAAAAACAGCCTAGTTTGCATGCTAAAGTCAAAGTCCAGGACAGCAAACAACCCACAATTTATGCAGCTGAAAGTCAAAAGACAAAAATCCTCGAGGAAGTTTTATAATCACAAACTTATCAACTAACAAACACAGATTTATGAGAAATATCTGTGTAGGTGTGCAAGGTTTCCAGAAGAGAAAATCATACACGCCATTAAATAAATTCTAAAATAACTATACTATGCAGTCTGCATAAAGCAGGTAATTTTAAAACAAGACACTAATATAACGAGTTTAGTTTCAAATAAGGTAATCCATTTTCCTACATCCATGAAAAATAAAATACAATATAGGTAGGAATATGCATACAAGACTGACATTGTACTATAATGACACATTCAATAATTGGTTATATTTTTCTATTCATTTTGTGGCAAGCATTTAAAAAATAAATACCAATCTATGACACAGCTTCTCTATGTATGAAGCTTATTAAAAGACAATAAAAACTCTGCCTGTACATTTGCAGCAAAATTAGGGAACAAAAGAACTGTTAAATTATTTACTTGTTCTAGGAAGCACACAATGGCTGACTCAGAAAAAAAAAATCCACATCTTATATACTTAAAATATTGTATTAGACATCTATTTCATTAACATACCGTATTTTTATTTAAAGTACATTTTAAGCTTCTTATTTTTAAATTAACTGAATCTCTTCACTTGCAGGAACTTAGATGAATTTCTTTGTTGTTAGTAAACAGATGCAACATGCTTTTATTAAAAAAAGAACATTTTCAACCTATATTTCCTCTATACTGAAGCAAATTATCTAACCCTTAGCTACATAGCAGCTGGGATTTACTTTTCCAAACAGAAATTTTATGCTGGCAGCATCAGTTCTGCTTCATTTGTGATAGACCCACAGATTTTTTTTTTTTTTCTATGAAAACAAATGGAAATGGAACACCTGGTAGCTGTCATGTCAAAACAATGTATTGCAGCCCATGGCACCCACCATACCTAGGGACTTCTTGCATAATGGTATGAGAACTCTTCAGTTCTGGCCTTCTCTTCCTCCTGCAAGAGCTTTGCAATAGTTTACTGCTCATAATTATATATAAATAGTAGGCCATTATTGCCCCACTATTAAACCTTTCTGGATTGTTATCCAGTAACAAATAATAGAAAAATTATTCTATTGAGTCAGATGCTTGCAACCCTTGACAAAATGTCTCCTACATCTCTCAACTTCCGTGTTTACAAAGTTCACAAAAAGTACTTGAGAACATATTCTTACCTACAACTTCTTGCCTCAAAAAAATCTCCCCTTTTTTCATCTTAAAAACACACAGGACTTTCCTGGTCACAGAATACAAGAGCAATTCTCCAGAATTTAGGCTACCACAAATAAGTGACACTGTATGCTTTATGTTATTTTTTTATTTTCTTGAGACTCTTAACTTTGGAATTTTACTTTTTATCTCTCTTTCTATCCCCCACCCCATCTTTGCAAGAGTTGATCACTGGAATCAACAGCAGCAACTTGCACTTTTCTAACATTTTCACTAGATCAGCTCTATTGCTCGATAGTAACAGAAAGCTGCCATCCTTTAAGTGTTCTAGGTCTGAGAAAAATACCGGATAACATCCTCATACAGTTTTATTAGTTATTAAAAATAAAGAGATCTTTCATTCATGAGAAAGTATCATTAACTCACTTAATATGTCTAAGTAAGAAAGAACAAGTACTGTGGATTCTGACTCAGCTGTAAAAAGAAAAAAACCCTCAATCATAAATGGACATTTTATTGAGAGGACAGTCTACGCTTTAAATACTCTCATACTATGTGTCCTAAGAATTTAAAACACCAAACCACTTTTACTGTCCCCTCTCTTCCTAAGCTTTGCATAAAATAAAAACAATCTTGTATATATGAAAAAACTATTTTTCTTTGATAGCAATCTTTATAAAATACCATGAAGAAAATAAAGAGATGGCAGCATTTCTAAAAGTATCAATGTAACAGACAGCAAAAATAAATGCTGATAGTCAGATCTATAATTGATATATCCATTTGTTCCCCTACTTCTTTCTTACAGCCAAACTTTGGACCAGTTAAACACTAATACCAGCAGCAGTTTGATCATTTACTGTCAAAATTACAGAATCACAAAGTCACCTAGGTTGTAAAGGACCTTGAAGATCATCTAGTCCAACCGTTAACCTAGCACCGACAGTTCCCAACTACACCATATCTCTCAGCGCTATGTCAACCCAACTCTTAAACACCTCCAGGGATGGGGACTCCACCACCTCCCTGGGCAGCCCATTCCAACGCCTAACAACCCATTCTATAAAGAAATGCTTCCTAATATCTAGTCTAAACCTTCCCTGGCACAACTTGAGGCCATTCCCTCTTGTCCTATCGCTTGTTACTTGGTTAAAGAGGCTCATCCCCAGCTCTCTGCAACCTCCTTTCAGGTAGTTGTAGAGGGCGATGAGGTCTCCCCTCAGCCTCCTCTTCTCCAGACTAAAAAACCCCAGTTCCCTTAGCTGCTCCCCATAAAACATGTGCTCCAGACACTTCACCAGCTTCGTTGCCCTTCTCTGGACACGCTCGAGTAATTCAATGTCCTTTTTGTAGTGAGAGGCCCAAAACTGAACACAGTCATCGAGGTGCGGCCTCACCAGTGCCGAGTACAGGGGTAAGATCACTTCCCTGTCCCTGCTGGCCACGCTATTTCTGATACAAGCCAGGATACCATTGGCCTTCTTGGCCACCTGGGCACACTGCTGGCTCATGTTCAGCCAGCTGTCAATCAACACCCCCAGGTCCCTCTCTGACTGGCAGCTCTCCAGCCACTCCTCCCCACGCCTGTAGCGTTGCTGGGGGTTGTTGTGGCCCAAGTGCAGCACCTGGCATTTGGCCTTATTGAAACTTTGGCCCATCGCTCCAGCCTGTCCAGATCTCTCTGCAGAGCCTCCCTACCCTCGAGCAGATCAACACTCCCACCCAACTTGGTGTCATCTGCAAACTTACTGAGGGTGCACTCGATCCCTTCATCTAGATCATCAATAAAGATGTTAAACAGGGGTGGCCCCAAAACCGAGCCCTGGGGGACACCACTCGTGACCGGCCGCCAACTGGATTTAACTCCGTTCACCACAACTCTTTGGGCCCGGCCATCCAGCCAGTTTTTTACCCAGCAAAGCGTGCACTCATCCAAGCCTCGAGCAGCCACTTTTGCCAGAAGAATGCTGTGGGAAATGGTGTCAAAGGCCTTACTAAAGTCAAGGTAAACAACATCTACAGCCTTTCCCTCATCCAATAAGCTGGCCGCCCTGTCGTAGAAGGAGATCAGGTTTGTCAAGCAGGACTTGCCTTTCATAAACCCATGCTGCCTGGGCCTGATCATCTAATTGTCCCACATGTGTTGTGTGATGGTACTCAGGATGAGCTGCTCCATCAGCTTCCCGGGTACTGAAGTCAAGCTGACAGGCCTGTAATTTCCCAGATCATCCTCCTGACCCTTCTTATAGATGGGCATCACATTGGCCAATTTCCAATCTGTTGGGACCTCCTCAGTCAGCCAGGACTGCTGGTAAATGATGGAAAGCGGCTTGGCGAGCACCTCAGCCAGCTCCTTCAGCACCCTCGGGTGTATCCCATCCGGTCCCATAGACTTGTGTGTGTCTGTGCGATGCAGTAGGTCACTGACTATCTCCTCCTGGATTGTGGGGAGGTTGTTCTCCCAGTCTCTGTCTTCTGGCTGAGGAGGCTGGATTCCCTCAATACAACTAGTCTTGTTATTAAAGACTGAGGCAAAGAAGGCATTAAGGACCTCAGCCTTCTCCTCATCACTTGTTACCATGTTTCCTCCTGCATCTAGCAGGGGATGGAGGCTCTTCCTGGTCTGTCTTTTGCTACTGACATAGAAACATTTCTTGTTGTCCTTGATTGCTGAAGCCAGATTAATTTCCAGCTGGGCTTTAGACTTCCTGACTTCCGCCCTCCATAGTCTCACAGCATCTTTGAAATCATTGTGAGTCGCTAGCCCCTTCTTCCAAAGGCCGTAAACTCTCCTTTTCTCCCTGAGTTGCAGACAAAGCTCCCTGTTTAGCCAGGGTGGTCTTCTCTGTCACCGGCTCCTCTTAGAGCACCTGCGGACTGCCTGCTCCTGAGCCATTAACACTTCCTTCTTAAAGAGCGCCCAGGCTTCCTGGACCCCTATACCCTTCAGGACCGTCTCCCAAGGGATCCTGTCAAGCATGTGCCTAAACAAGACAAAGTCAGCCCTTTGGAAGTCCAGGATGTCAGTTCTGCTGCCCCCTCTCCTGGACTCTCTAAGAATAGAAAACTCTATTATTTCATGATCTCTGGGTCCTAGTCGGCCTCCAACCTCCACATCATCCACCAGTCCTTCTCTGTTCACAAAGAGGAGATCCAGCAGGGCACCTTCTCTGGTTGGTTCTCTCACCAGCTGCGTCAGAAAGTTGTCTCCCACACATTCCAGGAATCTCCGGGACTGGTCCTGCTCTGCTGTGTTGTATTTCCAGCAGATGTCTGGGAAGTTGAAGTCTCCCACAAGAACAAGGGCAAGCAATCATGAGATTTCTCCTAAGTGACTATAGAATATTTCATCCACCTCTCTGTCCTGGGTGGGTGGCCTGTAGTAGACTCCTACTGCAACATCTGCCCTGTTGGCCTTGAGACACATACCTTCAAAGCCATTGTAGAAACAGAGCTAGCTGCTTGGTAAAAATATAGATGGAAATAGAACTGTCAGAGAGCTCACTGTATTTTCCTGTTATTCTTGGATTATGTCCCTTTCTCCTCAGGCAAATCAATAAGTATACACAACACATGCAAAAATCCATACAGATTACAAAACCATAGTCAAATTTGCCTAAGTCACTCAATGTAAAAGTAGGACTCAAGTTTGGAAAGTGCTATTTTGGGTAAGATATTTCTGAGAACTGAAAACATAGTTTTTTTCCTGTTTTCTCCAGTTGTGTCTAACTTGATACAATGCAAAAACACCCAATAGCTTTAAAGTCCTCTTTAATATGAGTTTTAAGATTATTGTAGCAGAACATTTATCTGATTTTTAGTAAATTATAAGTAAATAAATTGAAAATACATTGAACAACATAAGGATTCATCCTAATCTGAGAGGACAGTACAATTAACCTGTGCAAAAAATCCACACATGAAATTAGAAAGTTAAATTTACAGCAACAAAAAATCAACCTGCCTGTGCAAAGCAGTAGCAATCAGCTTTCCAGTTCTGCTCAGATCTGTAAGTCATCAACAACTAGGTGACCTTCACAGGTTCCTTCCCAAGTTAATTTTTCAGTGATTCTAGGGAGCTCTGGACCCAGAAGCCACAAGAACATCAAGTAAAAACGGATAGGTAGTATATGGACCTTAACAGTGAAAACTGATGAGATGAACTGTAGAGTGCTGAAAGACAAATTCCCTCACCAGGTTTTTAGAGATAACTGCAAACACATCTGAAAGGTATTCTCCCATGATCTTTCCAAACAATTCAGCAGCTCTAATTGCTAAATGCAATTTAAAAGTAACCAATTTATATTCCTTTGTTCAGTACTAGAACAATGCAATCTGTCTTTAATTTAAAGTCCGCAATGAAATCGTGAGTCACATTAATGGATCCTTTAGCCTTGAATTTGAATTCCTAGTCCCCATCCTTTTATACATTCTCTCACTGATCTTTCCCCCACATGCAAGAGATGACATCTTAAAATGTGTTTGCATAGTGCAAAGAACAAGACACAGTAAAGAAAAGAATCAGACCTCAAAAATCAGAACCATCACCTAAATTAAATCTTACATCGAGAGCCATCAGCACCCCAAGTCATCTTCACTTCAGTGTGACACCACTCTGACACCTCACCTTTGATGTTCCCTCCAATGCTCTTTCTTGCTCTCATGCTAATGCAATTAAAGTAGCTAACAGAATAAATGGTTTACCCACCCCTGGATCTCAGACTTCTTCCCGACCCAGCCTCTCGTATGAGTTTCTTGATCCAAAATGCAATAGACAAAACAGGGGAAATAGTGCTTCTCCTAACACACTGCTGACTTCCTTGATGAAGGACCTGGAATAACATTCTCTTCAGAACACCTCTGTCAAGCACAGAAGCAGCATTCATTCTCCTTACTCTGGTAAAAATTCAGACTAGAAGGTTAAATAACCTTCTTTATTATCCTATGATTTTACCACAACTGATTAAACAGCCTTTATCAATCCATAAGTGAACTACCCTACTTAATTTTACTACATAAACACTTAAACAAAACACCTTCCACGCAGAAGATAGAAGACTTTCAGGAATACTTGTGTATTCCTGACTCACTGTGCGCATTTGTAATATAGGCGTGCTTTAGCCTCATGACCTTACTGGGGTCAATTACCCTCACATAAAGCCACTGTAAAATTCAATATCATCAGCAACTTCATAAGAGAACATGTTGCGGCTATAAACAGAAAAAGAGCCTGAATGATATCATGAGATCCCACAAATGGTGCCTCAGCTATGCAGCTCCAGCAATCTGTTTCTAAAGCAGACATCCATTGACATGCAAAATATTTAAAGAATTAGTATGAGGTCCATTCATTACAATTTTTTCCAGGAACTGAAGACAAGGTCAAAAACATCTATGTAACATAATATATTTCCCCACCAATGAATGAGACCTCATTTAATTGAGAAAAAGAAGATTTCTTAAAATTGACAAGTGTATATGCATATCAAAAGGGAAGTCTAATAAACCTCTCTCTTTAACATATATATCAGTCTTTCTTTAGCATGCTGCTTTCACTAATATTTAAACATTAATCTTGCATTCTTCTGAATTGCTTCACACCAAAGCTAGCTTTAAGTGGTGAAATTTCCTATGGGACAGTGGTATGAAAGATGGCGTTTAGTTACATTATGGCAGCATTTGAATTTAAAACAAAAAAGAGACAGTGTAAAAAAAATATACAGAGGGCAGCACTCTACACTAAAAATAGCCATGGCTCATGAATAGATACATGATCTGACAAAAGATTTATCTGCGCTTATGAAGACTGAGTAACACAGATGGGATTACCCTCTTCTCCACACTTAGACTCTGAAAAATGGGAAAAAAATATTTTATTTTTAGTCTCAAATTATTTCTGACATGTGCCACAACCATTATTTAACTTGGCACAATGTAACTTGTATTTTTAATGAGGGGGAAAAAAAAGAACATCAGTTAGAAAAGATTTAGTCACACTATATACAATCATTCATGAGAAGTTTAAGTGTTCAGTTTAAATCAAAACAAGTGTTGAAGTTACTCGAATAATAGTAACACAGCCTTTGTTTCAGAGATAGCTAAATATCTCTTTTTCACACTTGTTTTTAAAGCACTCAGTATGGATCATGTTCTCTAAGTAGTAATCTGACTCACTGCCAACCTCATTAGTAATTTATAATAAATGTTCCTTTTCTAAAAAATCCTGATTTCTCCATCAGATTAAATGAAATGTATATAATTTACATTAAGCTTTCACTACATGCTTATGGATGACTATTTTGATTATAGGATGAGAACTAAAGAACATCACATGATGCGTAGGCTAGAGATAAGAACTTATTAGAAACAGAGAACCCGCTTCATCTGTCATTGATCTAGGATGAGTAGTTTATTTTATCTCTACCACCTTTTACCCATCTGTAATAATGCTTGTCTGTTCCATATTCAAAAATTTCCTTATTTTGGAAACCCTTAGTTTTGAAAGTCCCTTCTATGTTTTGCTTCACATTATTTGGAGACAAATGTTAGAAGCAACTTCCTCCTCCAGGCCTATAAACTATTAGAACTGACAAAATATGTTAAAAACACTGGAAAAAAGATTTTTTTGGTCTTAAATGGAAAATGTAAAAATTCAAATAAATGTATCAAATAATTTCCTAGTTAAACACATCCTAAAACTTTCCTTATTTAAGAATAGGATTAGGAAAGGATTCATCAAGACACTCAAACTAATACTTTAATGCTTTTCTGAATTGTAGTACCCTAGCTACAAATCAGACACCTTTGTTTTTCATACCTTCCTTTACTTAGATGTGTCAAGTGTCAATTCAATCCAATGCTGTGCCATGGAATCTATTGTGTAAATACAGCATTATTTAATAAAAATATTCAGTTAATAAGATCACATCTATCATGCATGTAGATTTGAGGCTTCAGTCCTCAAATGGGGATAAATAAGATAGAAAAATTATATATAATTTGCAAAGAATAATGTTTACACAGCGGTTTACACTGCCATCTTCAAGCAGGACAAGGCTAACAAGTACTAGCCTGTGAAGTGCTCCCCCTTCGAGACAGATTTATTTTTGTTTCCATGTTGTAATGCATCTTGAAGAATAAAAATAGTGTTTGCTAGCTCACAACTAGTATGTTCAAATTTATTTTGAAACAGGTCTGAAATTAAATAATTGCCTCATTTACCTCCTAAACTGTAATTTTCAACTTTAGATGATGCAGTCCTTTACAAACACACAGTTTTCATGATACAGGGAATATTCATGTGCTTATGGACAAAATTTCTTGCAGATATACCTCCCTGCTCTCCCAATGGATGGATGCACACACAGGCACATGCGCGCATATACACCCACACCCCCCCTCAATAGAAAGGAGCTGACACTAGGGCACAGACAGACCAAATTTGAGCAAAAATGACAGGATAAAAATAATCTCATATTGAAAAGTCTCATGTAATAAAAAAACTAAGGAACTTCTTCACATCCCTTCAAGTGAAGGACAGTTTTATAGTTCCTCATACTCTTCTGTCCTTGTCCTTCCCTTGCAGTCAGTAATGCAGCGCTACCTGGCAGAGGCTTGCACTGCATTGTTGTCTCTAACAGAGCAACACAGATTTATCTTTGACCTGCTCTTCAGTTCTTTTCCCTGTTCAGAGTTTTAATTATCACTCCCATGCTCATGATTTGGAAAATTCAGACCTTCTCCACTGTCACTGCTTGTACATTATTCCTCCATTTTTACAGCTCAAGCATAAATTTTATAAACATCCTGCCACCTAACAACCACATTAAATTATGACAACACTGCAGTATGTATAGTAGGGTAAAATGGGGCACTGGACAGAGCATTCATCTGCTAGCACTATATGATCTAAAAAAAAAAAGAATCTGGAGAAACTGAATGGAAAGAATAAGAATTATTTTAATCCCATTCACCAATAAATTCCAAATCAAGTTATGCAAAAAAAAGTGCTCAGCCTTCCTGCAAAACATAGCAATCATCATATCATTCCTTTAGTTGCATGGCATACAATTCAAGTAATTGTCTCCCTGCTTTTAAAAATATTGCATTTTCATTTTTTCTGTTCTAAAATAACTGTAAAGTAAGCCTTGCCCTAAGTTACTATTGTGTCCGGATCTTTATCATCTTCCTATTGCTTAAGATAATAATTGTTTCTAATACATTAATAATGTGTATTAAATACTCTTAGATGCTTGAATGATTTGCTGTGATACTTTAAAAGCATTCCTCCTAGATGGAACTCTATCTTTCCAGAGCTAATAACATCATTTTCAGATCTTTTGGGAGACAATGCACATTACATTCACCAGGATTGGATCTTTCTGCCTTTGTTTTCTGTGCACGTAGAAATAACCAGAGAACTATTTACATGCATGGAGAATACAAACAAAAAATATTTTATACTATTACACTGCCAAATGTGGTTTCTGTAGTGAAAAACATGTAAATAAATAAATAAATTATATCTATAAGCCATGCTTGTGTGTGGTAATTTTTTTGTAAGCTATTTTGTAGTTGCTAAAGAATTTGTAGCTCAAATGCAAATATTAAAGAAGCACCACTCTTTTTCCCCTCCAACAAACCAAAAAACCTTTCAGTTAATTTCAAATCCTTCTCCAGTGGTTACCTTGTATTTTATTCTGCTTTTTCCTTTGAAATCTATTCACAAAATGGGACAAAACATAATGAAATAAAGACCCCTTTCCAAAAACATGCTGAAGGAATGGCACTTTCATGAGTTCTTATGCTTGACGCACCACTACCAACATATTTCACAGTACATTAAAGGATACATGTGGAAATGCAATTACAGGTTTTTTATTACAAAAGAGAGCACTGTTTGGACACAAGATGCACCATACTAAAAGACTGCACTGTAACTCCGTATCACAGGATGCTTACTAGTCCACTAGAAGGTGATGTCAAGAATTGAAACAAGCCCTTCATCTACATGGGATTTAGTGGGATATTCTGTGGTAAAAAACCGAGGCCACCCCTCCCTGAAAAGATGCGACAAGGAAATTGTATAAACATCAACAGCACTGGGAAGGGGCCCTGATCAGAGAGCAGGTTCATACGAGCTGGGGTCCGACTACAAGCCAAATATACACTTGAACACTTTTTTTCAGGAAACTAAAATAAATATCTTCTACTTTCATCATTATTGCCCAATAAACTATACTTTTTATTACACACACCTTCCAGCTAATGGTGTGCAAAAACATGGTTTCTCACTTCAAATAGGAGAGTTTAAATCTGTTTAATAGCCTTTAGAACTTTATGATAGGTATTAACTCAGAAGGTACTTACAAAGTTTTAAATTCTTACAAACTCAGGTACGACTGAGGCAAACTTAAAAATTTTGACCAGTCACTATATTTGTTGCTGGTTGTTTGGGGTTTTAAGTGACTTGAGTTTTTTAGAAGTCACATATAGAATTTGCAGCACTGTAATCACAGGCTATCATGCTAGCAATGCTTTACACTTATGGACTGTAAGGCCATGAGGACACAGTGATTTTACAGAGAGTGTTTAAAAAGCTACCACTGTTTCAATATATGGAAGAGAATACGTGCAGTAAGAAAAGTATATGTAATTCAAAACATTTCTTCACTGTCAAATCTCAAATAATCTAGTATTGGCACTGATGGTATGGTCAAAGCTAGATATTTCATATCCAGCTATGTTTTGAGGACAGCAGTTCACAGTATGCAGACGGAAGGTAAAAAGATGTAGTGCCTGAAAGAAAATTAAAAAGTAGATCTTTCCTCTTCTTTGGATAGTGCATCTTGGTTAATTGACAAATAAAGTAAATGGGATGGTTTTCTCTTAAGAGCTAGGATAACATTTTAAAGTATTATGGGTTCATTTCTAGCTCCATTATACATTTCCCTTCTTGCCTTAGGATGGACAGTTTGGTGTCTCCAATCAAACTCAACAAAACTCTAAAGAGTGTGTGGTATGTGCACTTCTGTCTAGCTTATGTTTCTACCAAATGAACACAGCTTACAAATATATTAAAAATGTTACTGAATTACAGACTGCTTCTCAGAGATCTATGCTACCTCTCTGGACTTCTTAAGAACTTACATTAATGAGCAAATATACGTGTACACTCTCAACTCATGTAAGTTTTCTTACATACATAACTGAATAATCACATTTCTTAGAGAAAGACAAACATTTAACATATGTCTAAAAGGTGGAAAAACACTGCTGTTTTAAATTTAGAAAGCTGCAGCTGTTAAAAAAAGAAGAGAAAATATTTTAATAACAACTAAGTAGAGAATCTGTACATAGATGCAGGATCAGCAGGATCTATTTGTTTTAATTACTCAGATTTCTTTCATTCAGAGGAGGAAGAAAGCCCTACAAATTCTGGGAACTTGGTTAGGCAGCACCAAGGCACAATGCTTACAGAGAAAATAATCATTTGAGTGAGGTTCTTCACCTTCTGTATTTTCTTATTCAAACACTTGGGTATTAGTGTTAAGACAGCAAAAACAGACTGGAAAATTTTACAGGTGGCCAAAAAGAAGTCCACTTGTCTATTACATAAATTATTAAATTTAATCTCTTTATTCATCAAATTAAAAATAAATCAATTTAGTCCATTAAGTCTTCTCATTACTTGAAACTTTCAAGTAATGACAACCACAAAGAGCTTGAAAAGTATATAAATGTAAATATAATTTATAAATATATAAAGCCTTCATAGACATATCAAGGAACTTATGTGCCCTTCTTTCTCCAGTACTACATTTGCCATTAATACAGAAGACAGCACTGCTTTTATTCCCGACACATTTAGACTGGATAAATTGGGATATACACTTTGAATACTCCTAAGTCAGGGTTCAGGGTCACTGGACCTTAGTCTTGTTTGAAGACTTCTGTCTTCAAAAACAGGTTTTTCTAATGTTTTTCTGTCTAACTGGATGCTTGTAAACAGTTTAATTTTCACAATCACTTGAAATTATGTGAAAATCTCTGGAACTATTCACGTTCTTGATCTGAGACAGTTTACTACACTTAATAAGCAATGCAATGTGACTGGTTAAATCATGTCAGGAAGTATAACAACAAAATTAAACCAACTTAGTTTGAAACTATCACTAGATGAAGCACAACCAGTGACAAACCATAAGTAAAATTGACCATAACAGAATTCCATCTAGTGTAGATGAAAAGCTTGCTCCAGTAGTGGCTGGTTGAATGTTAAATTTCATCAGACTTCTACAAGTAGTCATAAAATGAAGAAGCCATTAATTAAATCTGCAAATGATGCAATAAGTGGGGAAATAGTTAAGTGCTAGACAGATGATAAGAAAAAGTGGGCCTATGTTGATAAGAAATGCCAAAATGAGAATGAAAAAAATGCTACTTAGCACGTCTAAGGGCAATAAGCTAAACTTTACATGTATAAAAGGTATTAGATTTATGTTTCTATATAAATGCAAAGTAGCATTAACAATGCACTGAAAGATCTAAGACTGAAAATGGAACCGATAGCTAACCACCCCCACTCCTAAATATTAAACCTGAAAAATCTGCAAAAGCAATACCAAAAATTGAAAAGTAGGGCAATGCTCTATAGCAGAGACTGCTCCTTGGTTTATAGCATGGATATATTGAAAAGTCTCCCAACAAAATTTGGTAGTATTTCACAAGCTGCCTAATGGAAAAAAGTTTAGAAAAGTATCGGCTGCTTTAGGTCACATCTAACTTATTCAGACTGACTTGTGATGATCAGTCTCTGGGGTATCTCAAGACTCACAGCATATAGTCAAACAAAAATAGTCAGCATAGACCAGTAGTTTAGCCCTCAAACTCCTATCATCACCAGAAATTTGTATTGGTATCATCAGCTAATGAAGTTTCCATGAAAACCCTAATGCTGCTTATGCTCCCCTATTGAGTAGGTTTCCAGTCGTATTTCTTCCTGAGAATGAAGTGAACTATTCTGATATACAGACAGGCTCTCTATATATTTCCACACAATCTACAGACCTAATACCAACAAGCATGAATCAAAATTGTTGTCTTTTCATATGGTCAATCATTAAAATGTTTGGGTTTTGTTCTTTACAAAATACAAGTTACTGGATCTAAGTAAACAAATTACTGTAGCATAGAAAATAATTCTAAGTTTGTCTGTTTAGAGTGAGGTTTCATTGTAGCCTTTTTTTTTTAAAGCCAAAGTAAAAATTTATTTCGTTTTATTTTATGTTAATATTGCTGTCTCTGTCTCTTTTATGGTGTATCTCTGATTTTATAGGACATTAATTTCCCATGTTTCAGGAATAGCATCCGGATCTTCACCAGTCTCCCACAGTGCTGTACATAATGCTGCATATTTTAGCCTATCTTACTTGCCATTCATGCCCACCCACATGAGACACATTACTCAGATCCAAAGATTATAGCATTGTTATGCTGATGATACCTAGATTTATTTCTCCATTAGACATTAATGACGCAGTATCCTGGCATACATTTAAAGTGCATTTTTTAGATGTACAAACTTGAAGATAGCCAAGAAATATATCAATTTTTTGGCAAAAGAAATTTTATACTGTCAATATGTAGTTAACTGCTACTATTTTACCTTGTCTCTTCCAAATAATTAATCACAAAACCACATTTTTGTCTGTATTTTCAGCTAGTCCTGGTAACACTGTAAATCAGCAGAGAAAAGTAACTGAAAACACTTTATAGGAATTAATACTTCTGTAAAGATTATATAGAAGTGGCTTATGTACCTCTTATTGTTGAAGCTTTCAGTCATGTTGGCACATTAATTTTCTGATATCCTTTAATAACAGAATTAGACTTCTGATAGATACTGACATAAAATGGCAATGGTTTAAAAAAAAACTTTTTTTTTTTTTTGCATAAGACAATTTTCACAATTAAGTTAAAATGGAAACCTCAGACTTGATCAGACACCCAAAGGACTAACCAGTACAGTACTTATCAATCTTCCACTACAGAGTACAGCAAGAGAGACATAAGACATGTAAAATGGCCCAAGCTGGTTTTTGGATATCCCCGTTTCAAGCACTGTCAATAGGGAACACTCAGTAAGATAATTCCCGTTATCAGCACATCTCTCACAATTCAAACAATCTGCTGCCTCAGCAAAATGGTTTGCTTGCAGCTTCCAGGCCCACTTTCACAACATAGCTCATGTTCTCCACCATGGGATCTGTCCTTGAAAAGGCAACAGCAAACTATGAAGGCAAGTGAAGAAAGAGAAGTAGGAGGTTGCTGCCTTCCATGGCATTCTGCATTTTCTTTATCCCCAGCAATGCTGTTGTAGAGGTCAATTTTGGAGTCACCACTTGTTCTAATGGAACACAACAATTATTTTGGGATAGTATTTCAAGCAAATGCTAGACTTTTCACTAAACTGGCTGTTACACTATGTACTACAACAAAATATTTTTGAAATACACAGATATAAATAATTTTCTTTCTCACAATAAGACACACTTGCCTTGGGACCAGATCATCTACTGTTCTCTGTATAATGTCTTCTTGAAAGGAACCAGGCAATAAGGTGTAAGTGCAGGCTTTAGGTTTCACAGTGCTTGCATTTTACTGGAGTATCATGGACAGTCAAGGAAGGTGCCATCTGAGTTGGGTGTGTTTGGAGATGATGAAAAAGAAACCCAAACTACCACAAGATGGCCTGCAAAATTAAACGTAATGTCCTGAAGTCTACTAAGTAACCCAAAAACATTTCTCTCTGCAATCAGAAAGTACTTCATTAACATGTCAGGTTATTTTTCTGATACGTTACAGAAAGAAAATGGCACACCCTTAAATCAAATCCAACAGAAGAGGAGATGCAAAAGTGCAAGCCAATTGACTGATCATCTATAACAAAACACTGACTGGTTACAAGCAAATTCTGTCTTTTTGAGTTATATTTCACTTTCTCATTAAAGTCTGATATTTTAGAAGCTCAACCTTTCTACAGAATAGTAGGTTATGGCAGCCCACAGGGAAAATGAGACATATTACATACTGAGAATGATGAATTTGGAAACATCATAAGGCTCATGGGGTAGGTTGCTGTCCAGCTGGCCCGTATTTTATGATGTATTAATCAAAATAGCATCAACTACAGTAGAAGTTAATCCTATCATAACATACTAAAGCAGAACAAGCTGCATTCCAGTTCCATGCCATGCTCCCATACACCTTCAGTAAAATAATACCACACACAAAAAAGCAACTCTTCTAAACAATGTTACATAATTCTCCACACGTGCCGGTATCTGTGATTCATACTAAATCAAGGGATGGGTGTCACAGATGGCAATGGAGCTTTTTGGGGAAAATGCAAAAGTTATTTCTGCGCATGTACTGCTCTTACTGGAGAAGAATTTGCAGGGGGTTTTTTTGTTTGTTTGTTTGTTTTGCTATGAAACAGCTTATTCAGTAATGACAAGTTTCAAAAAATTAAGCATCCAAAACCACATAGACAGTAATCTTAGTCAGACTAAGTTCTATTTTTAGAAACCTACTCTCATTTTTATGTAAGAATAGATGAATTCTGCCTCAGAAATCAGTATTAACTTGATCTCATCTCAGCACCATAGAATGTACTTTCAGATTAAAATCTTCCAGATTTATCAGAAAGTATTTTACCTATGAGGCAGAAAATAACAAACTATATTGCAAAGTATTCCAAATGTAGTGTCATGAACCATGCCCCCACCCCCCCACCCCCAACAAAAAACCCCCAACAGCAGAAAAAACACCCACCAAAAACTGCTTAGGTTAAAGCATGTGAATCTCTGATAAACATTCCAGTTCAAACAGAAGGAACAAAAAGAATAACCTTCATCCTTCCATCCTGGACAGTTGAAAATACTGTCCTTTTCAGAACTCAGAGTCGTCTTTGTTTTGAGAAAAGTTCCAATTTTTTCAACCAGTTGGGCATAGGAACAGCTATATTAATTCATTTATATAACACATTACCTACAAAAGTCAATAATTCTCTATTCTCACAGTACGGGCATATTGCAGAGACTCTTAACAGACAATGGTGGTAGTGTCAGATACAGTTCAGTGCCATACACTAAACAGCAGACCAATTTCTGAGCACATACATTTCATGGTTTAATTGTAGCAGCTTATGAAATTAAAAGCAATGGCATTTAAACTATGCCAATTTATGATCCACTAAGAATCTCACTGTATTATTTTTCAAGCTAGGTAAAGACAGATAAGGGTTTTAAAATTACCTACTTAAACTTAACAACAATCTGATTAGCTAATGGCTTTTGTATTATGAACACTCATTTTTACTTTGAAATGTTGACACAAAGCCATCACACTTGTTACCTCTACTAAACCAGTATGAATCAATAATGAAGTATTGCAAATATTAACAAAAAAAGTTGGTACGTTTTCCTAATAAAGAATAATTCTTGACATTCAAGTAACTCAAAGCACTTCAATAAATGGCAAATAAGGAAACCAAGGTACAGAAAGGAAAAACTACCTAGGTGAAATCATAAAGAACATCAGTGGAAGCATGAGGTCAGAAAACAGGTTTTCTGACAGTGAATTCAGAAGCCTTACTGCTAAATCATGCAGTGGTGAAAACAAAGAGGGGGTACAGGAAGATAAAGCAGAAATTCCAGAACAATCATCAAAACACTGAGAGACATTACAGCTACATATACAGCATAAGATGGCAATGACATTGAAAAAGCAAAAATACTGATATTAAGATATCATCAATTCATTGTTCCCTTCAGGGTTGGAAAATATATTACAGTATTTTATCTTCAACAAGTACCTAATTAATATGTAGAACTACTTATGCATTTTTCCAAAAGCTAATAATTTGAGTGACAATTCTGCACAAATGGTAAAATGAAAATTTTCATATACATTGTGCTTTGGTAATAGCCCCTACAGCCCAGGCATGAACTACTTCTGTTTGTATATTCTAATTTAGACTTCTGTATCATTTTGAGATGAGGAGAAATGCTCTTGATAAAATTAAACTTCAATTGCAGTATCCCTATGAAGGTTTTCCCTCCTGATACTTTATCTTCTTTATTTAGTCTTCCTTACTACAAATAATACTGTGCACGCTCTTCTTTTTTTTTTGCCTGGTGGTGTGTAAAGATTGGGTTTTTTTAAGCACCACACTTTACAGAGAACAACTTTTAATGTTTGCATTTCTCAGAAAGAATTATGGCATCACCATCCCTTACCTTCAACAGCTGCCCTTAACAGAAAGGGAATCATTCTTAAGGTATTTACATCATCAAGAATGTGGGCTGTCAAATGCTAGTGTGTCACTACTTGCATCCCTCAGTGGCACACAACAGTTTCAACATGGCTCTCTAGGACTATGCTTGCAGCATTCCCTCTCAAGGAAGGCCTGTACTAGCATGAGAGGTGTTCTCTGGGCACTCTGGGTATACCATCACATTTCTCCAAGATTTGTCACACATGAGAGAATTCTGCTTATGACCATTCACCAGAAAAAACTTCTGACTCCAGTGAAAAGTTTCTTTCCCATTGTGCTGCTTGACAACACTCGCTCTTGACCTGTGTGAGTTACCACTGACACTCACACTCCACAGACTGTGCTGGGAAGCTGAGCATCAGCTTGCTCCAGTCATCATTTTCTCTCTCACAACTCAAGGTACAGTTTTTAATTTTGCCACACCTAACCCTCTGCAGGGGCAAGCTGAACTGAAAGAGAAGTCAGTGGGTTCTTGCATCCCTCCACCCCTTTATGCCAGCTCTAGAGATCAGGATGCTGCAGGACAAGTTGGTGCAGGTGGAACCCCTCATCACGTCAATTGATTCATGGCTGTGACTCCAAGATCACCACATTCAATGCTACATGGAAAGCAGAAACCATTTAAATTAGCATTTTGCTGTTGGAGTGCTATGAGTGTAGTGCAGAACTACAGCATTATTACTAAATGCTTGTCTTCCATTCCTTCATCCACTCTAAACAAATAAAAATATTCAATTCATCCCATAACATCTAGTAAGAGTTGACTGAATATCTGTTAAGAAAGAAATTAACATTTGGAGATAATATACTATGTAAACATCTTCTTCCTCCTATACTCAAGGCTTTGCAGGATGCTAGCTCAAGGATAAAACACAAAGACACTTCAGTTGAATTTGGGGAATATATTTAAGGATGGGTGCTTCTGAAAACATTAAGATAGATTTGTCTAAATGAAATATTGATGAATAGATATTTATCTCTTGCCAGCTTTACATTAATAGCATTGAGTTTTCCTAGCAAACATAAAACTACATCTTTTAAGGCTTCCCTTTCAATAGTTTCAGCACTATTGTACATATAGTAACTGAACTATTTTTAATGACCCAGTTGAAAACACAGTTAACAAAAACAGTATTTTCACTTCCATTTCTTTAAAAAAGGCAAATTTATCAACTTATTACAGTATGTGGAACTTTGAGATTGACTACTCAAGGATTTAAAACATTAGAAAGGCTGGCAGGAATATATAATGACCCATGCGCAAACCTGAGCATGCACATACTCTTCCTATGGGCCTGAACTCAGGCTATTTGCACCACATTTAAATTTTAAACTGGTTTCCACTTATCCCTGTGAATTCTCAAGCCAAGGTCATGACTCTTCCAACCCCACATTTAAAAACCCATTGGATCAACAGACGATAAGGTTAAGCTTGAGTTCATTTCTTTACACCAGTGAGATATTCCTCCTCCACAGCACATGAAGTCATCCAAAGTTTGGGCTTCACAGTCTTGTCCTGCAGCCCTATTCACTCTTATGCAAGCAGCAGTGATTGAGTCACAGGTTATTGGCATGGTGAGCCCTTCAAGACAATGGACTACCCACACACCTGAAAATCACTATCCACTGTGGGGAAAATGGAAAAGCCACACTATGTTGTTCCTGGGCCCTCTGCTTTCATGAAGACCTGAAGTGGTACCCCAGCAAACTGTAGTCTACAGCAATGGCATTGTTGGGCCTCCTGACGATCCTCTCAACAGCACTGGCATGTCCCTGACACCCCAGGGAGCCAGGTCAGGAGCTTAGCCAGTGGTACCCGATAAAGAAGTGAATACCTTCCTGAACTGACTCACCAGGTTGTCTGGTAAGAGCTAGTGCAAATTCTGTGGCAAACTGCCACTAACAGGCTTATCTGGAATGAATCACATCTTCAGGGGGAAGTTAGGCTTCCCTATAATCACCTACTCCTTCCGATTTCATGATATCTCCCTTTAAACTGCCAGCCCTGGCATTAAACAGCTCATGAACTTAGACAGCCAGCAGAAAATTGTTCACCTTTTGCAGAGTTAAGATGTAGGTCCATAATATGAGTGAGCAGTTCAGCACCACTGAAAGAGGCAGCAGGAGGACACAAGTCTGCTCCCTGATGGAACTGAATCCCAGGGGTGCTCCTTCTCAGGTAACCTCAGCTCTGGATCATTGAAAGCTGATTTTGCTAATAAATCTTTTTTCCAGGTACCTATTAATGAAGAATTATTGACATATTTCTCCTTCCCACTTAGCTTTAATTAACTATCTCAACTTCACCATTGCTTATATGCAGAACCCAACCTGCAAAACAACTGATACGCAGTGTTTGTAGAAACTCTTAGCTTAGAGATCCATGTTTGACAGTTTCTAACATGGTTTCTTTTCCACAAGCTATCCAGATTCCAGAAAATTCTCTGAACAAAAGATGGTTTCTAGACTTTTGCTCATCTCCTTCTGCTTCCTTTGGACTTTCACAAATTGATTAATTTCTTGTTGTGAAATGCAATCCCCATAACACAGCAGCAAACTCAGGAGGCCTTACCAGCACTAAATGGACAAGAAGGATGATTTTGGGTGCCTTGGTAATAAATTTCTGATGCACTTGTGGAAGCCTCCATAAAAAGGTTTTTGCTTTTACTGCTCTCCATTCAATTTTTTTTTTTTTTCCCAACAATGATTACATTTGTTTAACATCTAAAGACTCACCCTCCAATGAAAGCATCTCAAAAGCTTTCCCTGGAGACTGTTTTTCAAGCAGCTAATAAATAAATTAAAATCACATACATGTAAATAGTTACCATATTCATGAAAAACCTACAGAAACAAATCTGTTCATTAAAACTGATGTTCATTTTTGATTCAGGAGAATGTGTAAAACACACTATAACCTGAAAAATGATAATAAAGTTGACAATTTTTAAAATATTCCCTAAAGTTGCACTTCATAGACCAAGTGACAGACAGAAAATAGTCCAAGGAAAAACAACATTGGATAGCCGTCACATCTCTACAGCTAAGTTATTACTAGCTCATTTGAATAACCCTGAAATTAGGTTTACTTGGCAATTTCAGTGAGTTTTTATAAATCTAATTTTTCATCAGTCTGTGCTGCAGCTTTCCACATATTCAAATATGGACAACTTACCCATTACCACATCATGGAATTACGTGACCGGAGGAAAAACAAAGGTTACATCACTGACCTGCATTATGTCCCACTATGAAGGCCAATGTTAACACTGGAAGCAGCGTCAAAATCTTGTGTGCTATGGAATCCTCTATTTATTTAAATTAGAAACTCGCACTAGTATTGTAGGAAATATAATAACCATAATAATAATTTTTAAAGTGTCTGAGATCAAGTGTATTTAAGACTCTTCACCAACCATAATTACGTTTGGGTTTTTTTATTATGATAGCAGTTATAGCCAATAAACAAAACAACAAATATTTCACTAAGTAGCATATAGTCACCAATCACTGTTAATGGCCATTGTTTTCTAAGATAGTTGAAATGTAAGTATTTTTTAATGATTGTTAGAAAATGTTTATAAATAATATCTTTTGACTCATGGTAGGAAACCAAAAAAATGAAAATTATTTGAAAGCAGTGAATGGATTTAAATACAAGATGATAACTGGGTTTCAGCTATGGGTTTTACTTTAATTTAGAAAGAGGTAGTTTGCAATAGACCAACTATAAAAATATGATCTGTTAAATTTTATTTTTAGTTATCATTGGTGAAAATTAACCACCACATTATACAAGTTACATGTTTCATCACAATGTAGATATGTACTTTTTCATCTGCCTCTGAAAACAGAACCAAAAGCAGAACCTCCAGGAAATTTTCTTCTCTTTCAGAATTTTAGATTGTCCAGATTTCAAAGTCTGCTCATAAGAACAGACAACGAAAATGTATATCAATAAAAATCTTGAAATATTATTACTGTTAGCACATTAAATTTCTTATATTGCATCCTGACCCATGCATTATTTGTACACCATGATCAAGTTTATTCCTACATAAGGGTTTAGCTTCCCAAGAATAAAAAGGAGGTATTAATCAAAATGGTAAAAGGAAAAAGAAATTCCAGAATTTCCTTCCCTTTTATGTGCAGGTAAATATAATTAAATGAATAGCAACTGTTAAATAAAATGCCACTAACTGGTTCAATTAATCACAAGATGAATCTTGATTCAAAATCAGGTTTACGATGTATATTTTGGACCTGTGCCAAAAATGGCATGTTATTTTCCTCTGTTCACAGAACACTGAGTAATGAGAACAAAACCTGTTTGCAAATGTAAATACAATGAAGCAGTCCTTAATTAGCACATGCAAATGTAAGTTCAGAAAATTGGTTGTTATCTGCAATGTTCAAAATTGAAACTTCTATTTATACAAATTTAGAGATTATATTCTGTGTAATTGGGTGTAAATTCTAAGGATATGCATTAATCACAATTTGTCTTTGCAAATAGGATTAATTAGCGTTTGTAATACCATATGCAAGTGGAGATTAACTGTGAATCACACCTGCTCAAGTATTAGACTAAATGAAGTCAGGATCACTTTTTGAAAAAAAAAAATTTTTTAAACAAAGGGAACTACATCACTATCATTTTAGAAACTTTAATAGTAAAAGAAAATATACAAAAGAACAGATCATGCCACACAAAAGACACTGCAATGCATGTTGCTTATGATGGACTAGAACACCCTGGTGGAGTGCTACTGATTTGCACAGATCAGGATCCTGGATTTCAGCGTACTAAAACCAGGAGACAACTGAGAAAAGGTGACACAATATTTACTTCTCTGCTTCTGAAGTGATAAATACCTGAATACCCAAACAGCAGCCTTCTACATAACGTACAGTTGTTTCATTACAAACTGGATGTGATCAGAACCTAATTAAATATACTACAAAGGTCACACAAAGCCAAACAGTGGCAGAAAACTGTTTTCTGATAAAACAGCAGTACATTGTATTTTACATGTGTATACCGTACTATAGCTAAAATTCTAATGATTTCATCAAGCACTTTTCAGGCAGAAAAATTCAGATTAATTTCGCAAAGATAGTAACATTTTCTAAATTCTGAATGAGCAATCCCCTTCTCTCTCCAGTCACAGTGCAAGGAATAATAGCAGTAATAAAAATAAATACTACCTGTCTTCCTCATCCCAAAGTTTTCTGATAGACACTGATAGAGAATACAGCCTTTAAACTTCATGGAAGGAGAGCAAGGCATAACTTTTAAACAATTTTTGAATTTGGAGAGCTAAACCAAGGAAACAACAAGCAATTGATTTGTAAATAGCTTTTACTTCAATCTTGATATATGTGTTTACATGAACTGTATAAAAAATGTCATACTATTCTATTTATGTCACACAAATAAATGAACAACATATTGAATTTCAGATCCCATTATAAAAAAATAATAAAAATGGATAGATAGATCCCATCTTTGACACCCTTCACAGCAGCCTATCTGCACCTTTTAAAGGCAAAGCAGATTTCTATTCTAGCAATGGTAAAACCTCTTCCAGGCAAACACAGTGGAAAGTCTTTACTTCTATGAAACAATAATTTCATGCATTCATACAAAGTGACACAGCAATTAATACTCATTAGTACAAGACAGTTTTTGGCACTTTTCACATAAAAAAGATGTACACTGAAAAACCTTTGTTATGCTAATTGAGACTACAATGGTGGAAAAAGAAAAAAGAAAAAACAAACCACCAAACCACCAAAACAACTCAACACCCCCCCCCCCCCCCCCCAAATCTTAAAATAATTATTTCTTCTACAAAACCTACCAGCTCTTCATATTTGCATAAAAAGTTGTGCCTGGGTCTTTTACATTACAAAGATATTTAAAATTCCAACAGTCACCTTGATCCAAATCCACAAACTATACTTAGGTTTTTGGAAGATGTTGCCTGCAGCTTGTACTTAAATAATTATCTGTATTTGGACTGATGTGCTACAAAATTTAGCATATTAATGTATTTCCTAGTAAGTTCTGTGTGTCTGCAAAATCTTCAGTGAAAATAAGGATCTGTGTACTGATCTGACCCTGTTCATCAACAAATGTCAGTGTTGATGAGTTTTAGAAACGAGTTTAATTACTTTTGAAGATACTGTTCAAGATGGTGTTTTATGTTTTGTTAATGAAACCTTAGAGCCCACTGGTGGAGGTGAATTACATTGCTCAAACTAATTGTTTTCCTGAAACAAGAAAACTACAGTAAGATGCTGAGTTACTGAAGTTAATGTTTGTTGCAGCAAGTAACTTAACCCTTTTGAAAAGGCAATGTTACTAAAGCATACAGAAAAAAGCACTTTGGATATTTTACATTAACACTATATTGGCCTTAGAGATTCTTTGACATTATATCCTGTGATTTGGATTTTGCTTCCATTTCCAATTAACCTGCAAAATCTAGAGTTGCTACTGGCCAATTCCTACCTGAGCAAATGTAGTTTCCTTTGAAATTAAGAGGGTGTCAGCATAGCTGTCCAACATCAGTACATTGTTTCTTGTAATCACATATCATTTGATCCATTACTTTAGAAAGTTGCATTGAATTTAAAGCAGCTACAATGGGTAGGTAGTGTTTGTATATTATGATATTTATAGTGTCTATGTACCAGTTTTTACATGGAAAAATAATAATTAACTAATTGGTGTTTAAATAAAGTACACTAAAGATAGATTCTGGCTCCCTTGAGTTTCTTCCTAACGAATCCAGGAAATAGTTTGCATCTAAGGATGAGAATCTGAACTGCCCTGTGGAGTAAATATCTTCTCTCGCCAAACTTGTCATATCCCTAGAGAGCTCTGCAGAGTCATTTTAAAGGAACTTTTTAAAAGAAACCTTATATGTGGGTTTTCTTCGTTATTTTAATTGGGACTAAAGTTATGCAAAATAATACAAATTAATGGAAAATAAGGTATTATAAGTAGGCAACGTCCTGCTGCAAGTCCTAGGGTCACTGCAATTCTATGACAGCTATACAGTTATCAAAAATGGGGCTAACTGGTAGAGCTTTTCCCCATAGTGTGAGGACCAAAGCAAGCCTGATTTAAAACATTACCTATGGTAAAGATTACAATTTAAGTGCAGAGTCTGTCATGCGGATCCTCTAGCTGCCAAATATAACCAAAACTGTGGCCACAGAAGTTGACTATGTAGTCAGATATTGGCTTCTAAAGACAAAGCAGGTGAAAATGATAGCAAATGGAGAAAGTGTCAGGATATTTAAATACCATCATTATTATTTCTGAAGTGCCTATGCATAAAGGTGCTTTCTTTCAAAGAAAAATGTAATAAAAATATGAAGAAAAATAAAAGAACATGTGATTAAATACCTTGTACAGTCTTCTTCCCTACTCCCCTCCTCAATTCCTCCCCCACTTGGACCTTCTAAAGGAAATTAGTTTCCTGTAGGCAGCAGACCTTTTTCAGAAAGAATGTATTTATTAACCTGTGAGAACTGACTTAGACTTCAGTCTTGGGAGAGGTGTAAGACTGAGTAATTGGGACGTTTCCCCACCAGTTACTTGAAACATCATCTCTTAAACACACACACATAGTGGAGCGAATTTATGCAACTAGAGCTTACAGAACAACACGCCACATTACTGTTGTGATTATATTTAATGAGTTTTGGCAATGCATTTAGCAAAAAGGAAAATAACCTAAAATTACTATGTGCAAAAGAAAACCCAAATACTAAGAAAATGTGCAGAAGAGATTTTGAGTGACTCACCCTAATGCCTCAGGATAGTTCAATATAATGTTCTGGCATCCCAAATTGAACATGGAAGTTGAATCAGGCTGTCCACACTTCCCTGTTCTTCAATCAAGACAGAGCTTCCCCTGGCTATAGATATTGAGCTGTACACCGTAAATACATCTGTAGAAGTTTTCTCTTAGTCCAATGGCTAAGAAAATCTGAAGCAGCAGCATGCTTCCCCTGGGCAAGAATTCTCTAGACAACAGGATAGTTCACTAATTTCTTTAACCTGACCTTTAAAAGGTCTCCCATGAAAAGGAGGTGAAATCTTGCCATGCAAAATCTTCAATGGGTATGCTTTCCCTGGTGTATTTAATAAGATTTTTATTTGGTCCTGGAAGAATCTACTCAAATTAATACAAGAACAAGATGAGCATTTTATGAGCACATGGCCTCAAGTCTTTGAACATGTTTTTAATGCCTGTGCAGAAATACTGGTACTAACTATAGATTAATTAAATTTCTCAGAACTAAAGCAGCACATTACATTCTTACTTGCAACCAAAGAGCAAGGGGAAACAACAGTTGGAACAATGCAGGATAGAAACAAAGCAGAAATTAGTGTCTTCAGCAGAAGGAAAGATGCCCAATACTGTCAAAATATTAAATTCTCCTATCTTTACTATAATGGTAACTCACGTAGAGTTTTAAAAGTCAAATTTAAGAATTTTATGGGTATTTTTGTGCAACAAGGACTATGAGATCTGTATTGAAGTGTACTGACTAGCAGTATGAAAGGGGAATATATCACATCAGTGTCCTCTTCGCACCCTCCAATTTACTGTGCTAGGATCTTCCACAAACATGTGATATGATAAACATACAGAAAGCATTCTGTGTTTAGCCAGAACAGTGGCATGACCTACAAAAAATTCATTACATTATGAAATATAAGATACTGCAAAGCACTAATGCAAAGTAAGCCTTCTGGCAGTCTAAAAAGTTTTCTGTAGATGCCCAGAAGAATTTAAAAGTATTTTAATTAAATTGTACATCTGCATGGTCAGCTGAAAATAGCTGTTCTCTATGCAGTCCAAGCTGACAGCATACAGTAAAGCTCTTGATACTTGCCAACAAGAATCTGTTACATATAGTTCAAGAAAACCAAAGGGTGGGTAAACGAGTTTTACAGGAATTTCTTACTTGCTACAAGATGGAATAAACCAACAAAATTTCTAGACATTTAAAAAGATACCTAAAATTACCTTAACATCCACAGAACTGAAAGTGGCATTATTTTCATTTTATGTATTGTGAACATAGCAGCTAGCACTCTGAACTATAGGAAAAATATCACTTCCTAGTTCCTGAGAATTACTCTACATAGGCAGTTTGCCTTAGATGTCTTTTTTTCTCTTCCCTTCTGCCTAAAAATAAGACGACTGAGGAAAAACAGAAGTTAAAAGAGAAAGTGTGACTTTCTGGTTTCTGTTATTGTTGAAGTTTTAGAAGCATGCTTTATGGGTGATAAAAATTATGTTTTATAGAAAAGAAAGAAAGGAGAGGATGAGCCAAATGGGACTGTAATGTGGAGAGAGGATAAAAACAATACAGCAAGATAAAAGGAAATGAGCAAAGGAGCAACAGCAGGGGAAAATAATGAGCCAGAACAAAAGCCCCACCACTAACAGATTTTGCAAATACTCCCAACAGCAAGACAAATTTGCAGACATGGCAACAAGAGATCTGAGAAAGGAAGACAGAAAAACCTGGAGTTTACAAATGGAGTCAGCCAACTAATTTCTTCCCTTCCTGCTGAAGAGAGTATAAAAAGCTCTTAGATACAAGCATTTGGCACCTTCTTTTGGCAATATATGCCCCATATATATAATATCCGCTTAATCTGTTTCTCAGCATAAATATGTTCAACAAAGAACTATGATGATAGCGAACTACTGAAAAAGACCTATAAAAAAATCATGATAGTAGTTTCAACACCACTACAGATGATGAGAAGCATGTTAATTAAACTAATCTCATAAAGAAGAATAATCAAACTAAACCCAAACCAGAACATATTCCTTTAAGAATGTTGTCAAGGTAGAGAATCACAAGGGAAATAAACTCATAAAAAATAGGTCTATCAGCAATTATCAGTCTTCAGGTTAAGAAAATCCCTAACCTCCTCTGGTAAACTGGGCAGCCTACCAGTAACATTCGTCTACATTTGTTTTTCCTTTTACTTTTTCTCTACTGCTGGTCAGTATCAGGAAAGAGCATTGACCTATGAAGACCTTCAGAAGACAGATCTATTGCTCTCTCTGGATATCTGTTGCAAAGGGAAGTATTAAAAAGTAAAGAGAATACCGGATGGATGTAGGTGCACTTTGATGGGTTCATAAAAAATTTGTTTTCCTCCTTGTTCATTAGTTTTGTTCTTGTTTTGTCTTTCACATTACTTGTCCTTGTTATTTTATCACTCAGACCACTGAAATCACATCTAGGAGTTCCATAACAAGGAAATTTTTAAAGGTTTTCCTATTGAAGCTACTGCTGAGTTCACACCTGTACTGTTTTAAAAGATTTGAAAATTTACTTCTCTAGCAATACAAAAGCAGGTATAAGCAATGTACGTACACCAATTTTACTCAAATTTCAATTTCAAAATTTCAATTAAATTTCAAAACAATCAAATTCAAAAAGAGATTATTATTATTATTTTGCCAAGTGGTTTATTCCCAGAGATTAAATTGCCAGTGTTTGACAGATGCTTGTGAAATTTCTACCACAGAACTTGGGGCCCAAATTTGAAAGGTAAACTCTACCTGTTGTTCAACTCCTATTTGGTTGACATAAACATTGTACACTCTCAAGTGTTATGGAACCACAGAATCATTTAGGTTGGAAAAGACCATTAAGATCATTTGAGTTCAAGCATTAATCTAACACTGCCAAGTTCACCACTAAACCATGTCCCTAAGCACCACATCTACATGTCTTTGAAATACCTCCAGGGATGGTGACTTGACCACTTCCCCCTTCCAGTGCGTGGCAACCCTTTCAGTGAAGAAATTTTTCCTAATATCCAATCTAAACCTCCCCTGGACCATTTGAGGCTGTTTCCTCTCATCCCATTGCTTGTTACTTGGGAAAAGAGATCAACTCCCACCTCGCTACAACCTACTTACAGGTAGCTGTAGAGAGCAATAAGGTCTTCCCTGAGCCTCCTTTTCTCCAGACTAAACAGCCCCAGTTCCCTCAGCTGCTCCCCACAGGACTTGTACTCTAGACCCTTCACCAGCTTTGTTGCTCCTCTTTGGACATGCTCCGGCACCTCAATGTCCTTCTTGTAGTGAACTGAACACAGTAGTCAAGGTGTGGTCTCACCAGTGCCACATACAGGGGGACAATCACTTCCCTAGTCCTGCTGCCTACACTCACTGTTTCTGATACAGGCCAGGATGCTCTTGGCCTTCTTGGCCACCTGGGCACATTGCTGGCTCATATTCATCCAGCTGTTGACCAATATCCCCAAGCCCCCTTCTGTCAGACAGCTTTCCAGTCACTCTTCCTCAAGTCTGTAGCATTGTTGTGATCAAAATGCAGGACCTGGCACTTAGCCTGGCAATTGGCCTTGGCCCATCAATCCAGCCTGTCCAGATCCCTTTCTGTAGAGCCTTTCTACCCTCAAGCAGATCAACACATCTAATACAGGATGGAGATTCTCCTTAGCACTCTTTTTGTTGCTAATGTATTTACAGAAAAAAAAATTATTGTCTTTTATGGTAGTAGCCAGATTAAGTTCTAGTTGGGCTTTGGCCCTTCTAATTTTTTCCCTGCATAACCTCATGACATCCTTGTAGTCCTCCTGAGTTGTCTGTCCCTTCTTCCAAAGGTCATAAATTATCTTTTTTTTTCCTGCATTCCAGCCAAAACTCTCTGTTCAGCCAGGCCAGTCTTCCCCATCATCTTGTCTTTCAGCACATGGGGACTGCCTGCTCCTGTGCCTTTAAGATTTCCTCCTTGAAGAATGTCCAGCCTTCCTGGACTCCTTCTCCCTTCAGGACTGCATCCCAAGGGACTCGGTCAACTAGGCACCTAAAGAGGCCAAAGTCTGCCCTCCAAAAGTCCAAGGTAGCAATTTTTCTGACCCTCTCCTTACTTCGGGAATGAAAAACCATCCATGATCGCTCTGCCCAAGATGGCCTCCAACCATCACATCACCCACAAGTCTTTCTCTGGTCACAAACAACAGGTCCAACCTTCCTTAGTTGGCTCATTTACCAGCTGTGTCAGGAAGTTATCTTCCACACACTCCAGGAACCTGCTGGAGTGTTTCCTCTCCACTATATTGTATTTCCAGCAGATATCTGGTAAATTGAAGTCCCCCACAAGAACAAGGGCTAGTGATTGTTAGACTTCTCCAAGCTGCTTATAGAATATTTCATCTGCCTCTCATGCTGGTTGGGTGGTTTATAACAGACTTGCACCTGATCCGTCTTGTTGGACTTCCCCCTGATTCTTACCCATAAATGCTCAACCCTTTCATCACCATCGTTAAGCTCTGGACAATCAAAACACTCCCTAACACACAGGGCTACCCCACTGCCTCTCCTTCCTTGCCTATCCCTTCTAAGAGTTTATAGCCATCCATTGCAGTGCTACAGATGTGTGAGTCATCCCACCATGTTTCTGTGATAGCAACTATGTCATAGTTTTCCTGTTGCACAATGGCTTCTAGCTCCTCCTGTCTGTTGCCCATGCTGCATGCATAGATGCAGATGCACTTCAGTTGGGCTATTAATCCTGTCAACTTTTAGGGGGAGAAGCCTTAATTCCTATGTGACCATTCTCAGATGTTTCTGTCATTTCCAACACATCAGTAATCCTTGCATCTTTGCTGCTGCATGGATCTCCATCCCCTACCTCCACCGAGATGGCAGACTGAAGGACCTCACTAGCACACCATCCTTCAAATATTGGCATCTTGCCCCCAGGCTTATCTCTAGTGAGCCTGGTTTTAACCCTTTCCCCCTTCAAATCTAGTTTAAAGCTCTTTCAATGCACCCTGCTAACTCCTGTGTGAAGATCCTTTTCCTCCTTTGAGACATGTGTACCCCATCCATTGCTAGCGGGCCTACTGTCATGTAAACCAACCCATGATCAAAAAAACCCAAAATTCTACCTGTGACACCAAGCTCATAGCCAGATATTGATCTGATGGCTCTTCCTGTTTCTTCCCTCATCATTCCCTGTAACTGGAAGGATAGAGAAGAACACTGTTTGTGCTCCTGATCCCTTAACCAGTTGTCTCAAGGCTCTGAAGTCTCTCTTGATTGCCCTCGGACTCTTTATTGCAATTTCATCGCTGCCTACCTGAAAAATCAATAATGGATAATAATCCAAGGGCTGTACTAGGGTAAGAAGCTTTCTCTTCACATATTTAATTCAGGCCCCAGGGAGGCAGCAGACTTGCCTAAGTGGATCTGTTCTGCATAGTGGGCCTTCTGTTCCCTTCAGAAGGGAGTCTCCTATGACAATGAGCTGTCTTTTTTTCTTTATGGAAGCATAAAAGTATTGTATGGATTTAACTGAAAACATGATGAAGAATCACCTCATACAAAGGACTGCAAATAAAGATGCGGTACACCACTTGGTCAAAGGTTTTCCAGAACAGAAATATTAAATGCAACACTAATCCACTGCCAATAAAAGGACAGAATTTTCATCTTAAAAAATATGCTATCTTTAATTTGGCCTTATGCATACAAAATTTGATTGCTAGATTATTTTGAATAGAATAGGGAAAACTGTACCACAACAGAACATGGAACAAATGCTGGTTTCCATTATTTTTTTAAATTAGGCCTTTTCACTGACATTGAAAATCATCTTCTCCCAAATAAATTGAACGAAGTCCCAGCTACACCCAATGTCCTCTAATCAAGATACTAGTTCTTAACTCCATACTACCAAGAAAGAATTCCAGTATTTATGCAATTTAATACAGTATCCCAGTCAATTTATTGATTTTTCAGGCTATCTTGCAAGCAAAACTCCAATTTTTGTGTAATTCATGAAGGCTAATTGTTCTGAGAATATAATTAAATATGAGCAATGTTATTTGTAAAACTTTTTTCTGAGGCTTGAACCATCTATCTGACACACTTGATGCAATGCCCAGCTCCTGTAGCAAAAAAGGGTTTCTTGGCCTGAGTCACCAATGGAAGTTCTGCCAACATTGTCTCTCACACTCCAAAGACGAATTCACAGTAGTCGTCACCAACACCACCAGTCTCAGTGTATTCAGGTATTTTGGAACAGAAGTTATGCTAAGTTTCATTAGTTTCTGAATTTGCTACATCTCTAAATTTACACCTGTAATCAACCATTTTATAATACTCACTCCTCACATAGTAACAGATCTCTAAGTCCAGGGAAGCATTTTCCCAACGTGCAAAACAATTATAAGATTATTAACATTCATCCCATTTAGGGCAACTGTGGAGCTATACCTTGCTTTTGTTTGCTTTTGCAATGGGTTTGCGTGGCAAGGTGTTGGCAGTGGGACGGCTGGAGGGTGGTGTCTGTGAGAAGAGATCAGGGGCTGTCCCATGCTGAACACAGACGCTTCCAGTCAGCTCCACAATGGACCCATCATTGCAGTGGGTCCACAAACAACACAGCACCAATAAAGCTGGTGGCACCTCTGTGAAAACATATTTAAGAAAGGGCAAAACACCAGAGAGAAGAGGAGTGAAGGAAAAAAAGGTGAGAGAAAGGCCTGTGAATACCAAGGTCAGTGAATAAGAAAGGAGAGGCACCAAAGCAGATATGCACATTGCGGCCTGTGGAGAGCACTGTGTCGGAGCAGGTGGATATGCCCTGAAGGAACTGCAGCCCATGAAGAGCCACGGTGGAGCAGTTCCTGGAGCACAGTCAGCCCCTCAGTTCCAAATGCCAATTAAAAAACAGGAAAGAACAAATGACACAACCTCATAGTCACGCCTTGAGTCCACTGGGGTGCTCTCATCATTTCCAAAGAGTCCCATAAATAACATTATCTGTGGCTTCAGCTCATCTTATATTTAGTTTTGTAATTCAGAGAGCTTCTCACATAAAAACAATGTACTCACTTCTGCCCAGTTACCACAATGATTAAAAATTTCTGGATTTATTTTGCTATACACATATATGAAACAGTTTTTAGTAGGCAACTAACCTGTTAGTTACTGTTTCTCTAGTAAGAACCTTCCAGCATCAGGGAACAGTTCCACAAGCCTTTGAAAATATTGTAGCACTGGGAGTATAAGTAGATACATGACAATGTCTGAAGGGCCAACTGTTCTGCAATTACTTGAGTTTTTTCAGGGTACCTGGATGCTTGCAAAACATACAGAATCTTAAAAGCCAACTCCACTGGGGCCAGATAGGACCACTGAACTGGTCCTTTCCCAAACTTCCACTCTAATCAGCAATACTTGTCTTTCTTCATGTTGTCTTTATTTCTGTAATACCTGGAATTTGGCAATTTCTTAGGTGTTCTCTTTGAAGAATTTATTCATAACCTGACAGGACTCCTGTAGTAGAATTGCCTCCTCTTTAATCTTTTCTCCTCAATCATGTAACAGACTGGGAAATGAAATATAGATGTACACAGATGTGCAAATATATATTCACATGGACACTTCATAATACTTGCACATTGGGAAGCTTATGTGTCTGATGTATGCACTTAAAATTCTTTCAATATATTTAAGGTATGAATAACCTACTGCCTCTATCATCTGTTCCTCTCATGCTGTTTTACTTTCCTCATCCTTCACTTAAAACATAATATTATGTCAGTGAAGGTGTTGGCATTTCTCTCCAAATAGTATGTATGCACCATTACACAATACAGATCAAGACCTCCTATTTTAGCATCAAATACAAAGCTATCACTTAACTTCATCATGACAGTTAACATTAACAGCACCACCAAGTTTCTCCTGGATGTTTTTAGATTAATAAAAATCTCCCTGACAGTAATGAAGCTAGTACTGAATATAAAGTTGCAATATGGTATCTAATTTATGTACTTTCAACTTCAGCATGATTTAATACATGCATACACAGAAATGTATCTTTGCAAGTTTTTTTGCAGTGTATTTGCTAGTAACCAGAGAACTTTTTTTTTTTTTTCTCCTTTTATTGCTGGTATCCAGTAGATTCTGTTTTCAGTTTAATGCCTTTTTGTACACTACGAAAGAAATGTATTACTATTGCCCAAATCTCATTTATAATCCTTTCCCTTCATGCTCCTTCTTGCTGTTTTATCATTAATGTTAATATTCAGTTGACTCTTAAGTAGAAACTTCTGTTACTAAAAATGAATAAAGGAATACTACAAGAGCACTGTACTGAAATGAAGGCAGAGTACACATCCTGGATATAGTTCTCACTGCACTCCTGTTGAGAAAGTACTAGTAATAGGTCAGGGATAGAAATGGCATTTTCTGTTTCTGTTATTGGTATAACATAGGTCATTATATCGTATGCTAACTTTTTCACTTTTTCCTCCTAAGTTCTTTCATTTGTAACATTTACATAAATGTCTAAAGCATACTGAAAAGTTTAAACCACAATCTAAATGACCAAATATTGTACATATACCTAAAAAAATCCTTGTTAACACTGTGTAAACTCAGCTCCAGAAGATAAGCTACTGATCTCCTAACTATCTAACAACAACAAAATTTCCAGCCCTTCCACCACGCACACAGTACCTATGCCCACAAATAGCCTCAGTGATTATGTTTCATATTATTTTAGAGACCTGTTGCAAATGTTCTAAGCTATAGGAATTCCTTATTGGCCTAAATGTATACTATGGTACAGCAGATTAGTTTATATGCCAGTATTCACACTGTTCTGCATGTTTTCATATTGAAATTGCTTCAGAAGATTAATTTCTTTTTTTTAAAAAAAGCACTGATAAATGAAAAAAATCTCACCTCAGTTCAAGCAGGATGTAACCTTTCTGTCCCTCTATCCCACCCCAGGCTTTTTGAGATTTGTCTGTCTCTCTGACTGCTTGTAAGAGTCAAAATCATTCTTGTTCCTTCTCAACCTCTCAACTTTTACCACAGAATATTTGCTTTAGCTGTAACATTTTTGCAACTGTGTTAATTTTAAATCCAGTAACTCAATTTCTACTTTTTCCTCTCTTATGCTGTATCAAACAGCATTGTACTCAGGCATTTGGAAATCCCTGGAGGAAAACGCAGAAAGCAAACTCAGGTTATCTGGTAGCGCTTGCAAAGCATCAAATGGAGAAAGAACAATGTGTGCTAGTTAAAATAACAAACCTCTGCACTTGTTAAATGTCAATACTCAGAATAAGAACAAAGTATTTTGCCAATACTGTTTTACCACTCTGCCCCAGTCAAAATGGTGTTGGCGTTGCTTGTAACAAGACACAGGCTTTGGATTAAGCAAACAACATGGGCATCAAGATCTGTTTTTGTCTGGCCTGCCTGCATATTTGCTGTAGCTCTTATTACCTAATGACCAGGTTATTATTACCATTTTTGCAATACCTGTTGTTCAGCTTTTCTCAGTTGTGTGGTGTAACACCTTGTATTGGGCCTACGTGGCAAGGTTTTAGTAGTGGAGGTGTGCAGGTGTGGCTTTGTCAGCTGTATGTTTGTATCTTACAGATAACAGTAACAAGCATTTACCCTGTGAAGAATGATCTTCCAATAATGAGCAATCCAAATAATTACAGGCACTGGATGACACAGAGACCTCAGGACTATGAACAACTCAGCAATGGCCAGTTACTCACCATCAAAGGAAAGAAATCTTTGGAGTGTGGCAAAACCAGTTGTAAGGATAACAAAGATGTTGTGTGAACTTGAAATCAATGAAAAAGAGCAAGGTGTACAACATGTTAACAAATATATCAGTGAGATCCCAAGTGGATTCCAGAATGAGGAGAAAGAAATCATCAATGTTAACATCAGACTCCTGTCAAGGAGTTGTGATACCAGATTTACTGCAGTGCTACCAACTCCCATGACTGACCTGAAGACACTGACCTTCACAAGAGAGACTGTGCAAGAGTGAGTGATACATCAAAGAAAGGAGTAGGTACTCAGAATTTTATGTACATTTAACTTTTGACTGTTTGAACTAGATGTGCTAGTATCACTGTAACTGGAATAATAAAAAAAAAAAAAAAGTAAAAATCTTTGATCAGACTGTTAAGACTTTAACTAGACTAACACTAAGTTCTTGCCTAGGCATATAAACTGTGGGCTTTGCCCACACTGATCGTGTCTCCTTGAAGTCTGAACACTATTTCTCAATCATTACTTTTTTACAAACCATTCAAATGTTATGTGAGCAAAAAAACCAAATCTGAGTAATTTCTTCTTGGTTCATACTGTTTTGTAAAGTTATAGAAAAATGAAAGTAAAAAAAGAAATTGCAAAAAGAGGTATGGGAAATGATGGGTAATTTCCTGGGAAAGTTAAAATCCCAACTCTTATGCTCTTTACCCCCAAAATCAAGGGGCTGTATTCAGTTTTGCACTGAAATGACAGCTGCTAGCAACATCTCTACCAGACGATAGGTTCAGAAATACACCAGCTGTTTGAGTATTTTAAGTATTCTTTCATAGATTTAGAAGGAACAGGTAAAAAGCTTGTTCATATAGAAAGTGAAACTTAAGTTTTCTTCTCATCAGAATCCTGAAATTAATTTTTTCTTCCATTCTTCTTTCACTCACAGTTTTTTCACAACTCTCTCCATTCCCAATATGTATTTCTTTAACCAGAGCATCACAATGTAAAATGTTCTCTTTATTCTCTTCCTGATAACAGTATCCTACATGGACTGAAAATATTACCGTAATAAAGATGGTGATGAATAAAGAAAGCAGGACAGACAGCAAGAGGTAAACATTTCTATGCAGAAAGGATCTTCTAGTACCAAGGAAGACAAGGAAGAATGGCAACAGATGAAGTCCAACAAGGAAGATGAAGTTCAAGAGGATAATATGCACATGCTCATTTGTTACTTCTTTAAATTATCTATTTGCTACTTAATTGGTTTTTCAAGATACTTCCAATAAATACAATAAGAACTCTGCAATTACACACGCAAAGCAGTTTCAGAAAGCCTGACCGAAAGGGCAAGAGAGGATGATGAGGATGACTGTTCTAAACAAAAGAAGAAAAATTATATAAGATTGATAAACAATAAACACCATGTTAAGTGATACAGAATCAGACAACATAATGCAACATCACCTGTGAAGAAAGCTCATTCTATTTAAAGACTTGCATGAATACTTAGTTGATTGCTTTCATTTTCAGTTCAGATCCATTTAAGAATAACTCGTGAAATGTTATTTTTAAATGAGAGTAGTATGTCCTCTGTTTGAAATTAAAGCCACAGGTGCTAAACAGGTGCTCCCATTGAATAACTTCTATTATTATATACTACAAGGCCTGATCAAAACGGAATAGTAATAAGATTCAAGTATTGTCTCTTGTTAGTAAGAAAAGACATTAGCAGGAAAGGTTTAAGAATACTGCTGGCACAAGCACCTTCTTATCTTACCTGCTAAGGGTGGGTGTAGAGTACATCCTCAGGTGAATGAAGTCAATCTTGGGTAAGGGAACACTGAAGCAACTAATAGGGATGACAAGGTCTGTGGTGAACTCTCCACTTTGCTTCTGATTTCTTGCTTAATCAAGCCATAAACCAGGAATTACCCCTCCCTTGTCTCCTCCTTTGGACAACAGCTATCCTCTCAAGTAGCTCAGTCATGTCCAGCAAACACAATACTCACTTTGCTCATATGTACCAGTGCTGTCTTAGCAATGTCTCTTAGAAATTGAAGTACTCAGAAAATAAGATAAAAAGTAGAGTAAAGCTATGGTTCTAAGTGATTCAAAAATCAGAGTGTATGTTTTTAGGATCCTGGGATAAAGCTATGTAAATTCTGACCTTGTAAAAGCTTACCAACCCCCCTCAGAAATGTCTCTTGAATCACACATGAAAATTACATACATAATTATGAACATTCATCAAAGAGAGCACATACTGAAAGGTACTGATCCTGTATTCATAATTGGTACAAAAGTATTATTACTGGAAGATAACAAAAACACAGGTTTTAAAAAACTAATATTTTCCTTAAGTTTCCAGATCTTGAAGATGTATTTTTTCAAACTCAGACAAAAGCATAATTGAAGTATTTTCTTACTTGTAATGAATCACCAATGGATGATTAATTGCACAAAATGGTAAGAATAATTGAGTTTTATTTCAGATAATAACTTTGTGATAGCTTACTAATAATTTATTCATAGATACATTTAATAATGAAGATATTACTGCCAAAAAAAGTCATGTTGATAATACAAATATTATATTAAGTAGTAGCATTTTGCCAGTAAGGGTAACTTGCAGCTCATTGCATATACAGAAGTATTTAATTAAATCCATAAATGGAGAGTGTCCAGATGTTGTTTTTTAATTTAATAGTGATGGAACCAATGAGATGCTGATAGGTTTGTAAACTAAGCCTTCAGAACATGGAGAATTCCACAGGGCCTTAAAAAAAAAAAAAAAAAAAGAAAGAAAAGAAAAAGAAATGAAATGAAATCTTAAAGATGCATGGTTTAATGGCAACACAAAGTTAAATGAAAAATTATCATTTCTCCCGTATGCAGTCATGCAGGCAGAATGTATTAATAAAGCTTCTTTCACACCAACAATCAACGTAACAAGGAATTAAGTGACAATGCAAACAAAAACAGAAATATGACTCGGCAGCTTGTTCATGACACAGTTCTAGTTAGAAAACAGTTATGTACAACAGATGCCATGTTTGTACAGGAAAAAGGTCACCAGAATGAGCTACTTTATGCTAATGGAGGGAATCTACATGCAGCATGCACACAACATGAAAACATTTCCACATTATGATAAAACTGTGTAAGTAGGTCATTCTGCATTAAAAAGCACTCATTCTAAATGTACTAATATGACACAAATGATACATGCTGCTTTATAATACAGTGGTTATCCATGCCTCATTTCTGAATTTTGCTTGTTGATCTTTTGTTCACGGTGAATCCAAGTTTTTAGCATTTTTAAGAAAATATACTCAAAGCCTATTGCAAAACAATGCTATGTTTGAGAATTTCTGATTATTATTGAATGCACTTTATAAATTCTCAGTTCACTCTTTTGAACAAAACTCAAAAGATTTCAGTGCTGCTATGAAATTCTGAAACCATTCTTTGACCTTACAAACAGGACACTGCTAGTATTCAGCATAATGTATGAACAAAGTCAGCAAGATATAATATAGTGGAACAAGGATGGCTTTTCAATTTCAATCAAATAAAAACTATTGAAAGGACTCATTTGACAGCATCCTACTTCTTTCTATCCCTAGTGTTAACAGGTCAGAGTGTATGTAGTAAAAATATGTTATTAATTCTAGAGATAACTGCTCATTTAATTAATACTTTGAGATGTCATGAACTACCTGGTAGCACCACTAGGACAGAAACAATGTAACTATAAAATGCTGAAAATATACTACTGCAATAACATCTTGGTAAGTCATGTTTACTTCCACGTACTACACAGAAAGCAAAGTAAAAATAAGAAAGGAGACAAAGTCTAGATGGATACGCTTAAGTGAAACAGTAAACTTCTGGAGCGCTCTAAGAAGACACTGATGGAGGTAAAGCTGAAAAAGTGGGAAAAGCACTACCTTCAAAAAAAAACTTCTAGGATGAATAAGTAGTAATAACTCACCATCCTCGTTTTCTTCTTCCCCTTCTCTCCCCCACCCCAACACCTCTAAGCAAAAGTTAGTGACAGTAAGTCTGGTCAATATTTCTAAGTACCTCATGTTTTATTCCACTTTAAAAGCAAGATAGCAACAGCATAACTGCAGATACAAAGACAGAAGTAGTTTATGACAGAGAAATGTAGAATAGGAGAATGATGGAAAACCTGACAGGCAAGAAAAACACTGCACTGTTATTGCAGAGTATATTACAGGAAAACAGTATTTTTAAAGATACAGGGACTACAGTGTTATATTAAGTTCTGGTCTACAGGGAAACTCAGCTATTGTATCTTCAAGCCACATATTACTACAAATATTTAAACAGCATGCAGCTTATTTATACAAGAAGTCAGAAGCCAACTTGCATTCCACAAATCAAAACTGAAGATCATTCATACTAATTCAGCACCACTACAGAATGTAAATTTTACTGTTTATTCCTAGAGATGGCAAAATTAAATGCGTAATACCTGATGGTAACCAGCCACAAAATTAAAGTGATTAGTGGAAGCCTGTCTTTTCCCTATAGCAAGTCTCAGTTTCTGTCCCAGAATCCAGCTAGTTTTGAAAGTTTATGTGAAAACCTGTATCACTTTTTGTATAGCACCACAGACACGAAATCCTGACCACAAGAAAGCATCCTCTGGAAAGTTCAGCACTGGTAACTTGAGCTGTTTATCCCTGTAGTGAGCAGTACTAGGTGTAACCATTCATGTTCATGACTTCATGGCTAGATGGAATTCAAACAGCAAGTACCTAAGGGTTTGATGGTGAGGCAATATGCTCGGTAAGGGTTGGTGGGAGGCAATCATTAAAACCAAAACAGTTTCAGCATAATATTTCACTGTTAATGGACAAAAAGTTTGACAGGATTTTCTCAAGTAGGACATCCTAAACCACATAGATTTTGAAATGTTTTTTTGAAATTGTATAATAAAAAATGGAAGAGAGAGAAGAGAAGAGAAGAGAAGAGAAGAGAAGAGAAGAGAAGAGAAGAGAAGAGAAGAGAAGAGAAGAGAAGAGAAGAGAAGAGAAGAGAAGAGAAGAGAAGAGAAGAGAAGAGAAGAGAAGAGAAGAGAAGAGAAGAGAAGAGAAGAGAAGAGAAGAGAAGAGAAGAGAAGAGAAGAGAAGAGAAGAGAAGAGAAGAGAAGAGAAGAGAAGAGAGAGAGAAGAGAAGACGGTTGCTAGATGAGGTTGTGGAAAAGGAATTTGCATGCCAAGAACAATTTTGATATCCAGATAGGAATAGGTACACAGAAGTACAAGCAAGTCGAAGCCTGAAATGGTTAATTTGATTTCTAAAGGTACTTATTTTTTTAAAATAATTTTGCATTAGAGAAAGGTATATTATGCACCAGTTTGCATTATTTCATTGTATATGTTAGAAAACAAACTCAGAAAAGAAATAAGAAAAAAATAATCTCATAGTAACATACAATCTCAGGTGAACATCAGTCTCCAAAGTGGGGTGAGGGGAGAGGCAGAAGCAGGATGTATTTTCTGGTTTAGGTGGCAAAATGCAACTCCTTTCACACTGTAACAAACTATGCAAAACTGTGGGCAGGAACATATTTAGATCAAACTGGAAAGCTCAAGAAATTCAAGCACTTTAGTATTCTGTTCCCCTGCCTTTCTGAAGTAGAGGACACAATGCAACATGGTCCCTCGCAGCATCCATGAACCATGAGGGCTGGCTGCCATGAAGGATGAGGAGCACAAAGGGAGGTGGAGGGGAACAACAAGAGCATTCACCTCCATGTCTTCCACTCCCTCCTAGTGAAACACAGAGGCTCTGCAGAAAGCAGTGCCCCAGCTTTGAGAGGGAAATGGATACATGCTGTCCGAGGTAATGTACAGCAAGCTACGAAACAAAGACCCTGAAAAATGTATTAGTATGGATACCTATTAATTTTAATATTGCATGGTAGTACAGGTGTTCAGAGTCAGTGCCTATGTGTGTATCACTCAGCACTGTTGTAAATGCAATGCTTGTGATAACCAAGGAAAGGTAATTTTTGTTTGTAGCTATGCAAATCAAACAGTAAGCAGATTGGGAACAACACCACACAAATTTGTTCTCTGAGACTCTAAAAGCATAACACAAACATAAGGACACTAACCTGGAAAGAATTATCATTAAACAGGGAATGAATTAAGGACCAGTCCAAAACCTGTTTATATTAGCTTTGCTCTCAGTATGAAAGACAAAGGACAAACAGAATAGCAGTTCTGAGATGTGAAACCTGGAATATCAGCACAAAGCAAACACAGAAAAGACACTGTAGAAATCATGTCAACTCTCAGGAATTTCTACTCTGTATAAAATAAAATTAAGTACAAATTCTTTTCATCCAAAGACTGATACAGATTGACAAAATGGTGCTGAGTCGGACTTATTTTGGTGACAGAAATAGAGAACTGTACTGTGTTTAATTCTGCTTTTGAGACACATTTTAATGAAAACTCATTAGCCATGGCACATGCTGTAGAGTGTTTGTGTGATGCCTGCATGGTACTTTGGACTACCTATTTAGCTAGCAGCCATTACTAGAATTGTATGGCTTAACATGATCCTGTAATCAGTTGCAAGGCTAGTTGACTGTATGTATTCATCTTCCGGTCCGTTTTAGTATCCTGATCGAGATGGAAGAAATCATTCCTTCATCTCTCAATAAAATTAGGTTTTGCAAACAAAGGAGGGTGAAGGAGGTTAGACTGACATTGATTATTTAAAACACATTAATCATTTATTATTTAGCAGTCTCCCACATCAATCTGTTGCACACATGACTCTTTCTGCAAGACTCCCAACATGTTTTAAATGATTTTCAGTACACATATTGGAAAACAGAATAAATTTAGGACTATCATAAGGTGGAGATCCCTTGGCATTCTGCAATAGAAAGCCATTAGCTTTCTAAGAAACCTGGGTTACTATCTAACATCTTCCCTTGAATACACACAGCAGCTGGCTTGATATTTTACTTTCAATTTAGTCAAGTAGCAAAGTGGTCATGTTAATCACTTAAGGAAACTGTAGCATTTCTCATCATGGAAGACCTCTTTCCTCCCTATCAAAACTTATTTTAAACTTTATGTTTTAATTCCATAATTAAGTTTCTTATTAGATCATTTTAATACCAAAAAGAGATTAAGCAGTGTGCTTTCCAGTTCAAACAGTTCTTTATGAGAAACATTATCTTTACTGCTACAGACTTTAGCTTCCACTTGCTTGTTAATACACTACTCTAAAGCAATTTCAGCTGAAAATTTTCAGTGTGTTGCATGGCAGAAAACAGCAAAATGTATCAAAATATTATCCAACAATTTACAGGTATTGCAGGGGATTGCATGACCCAGACTTTGCTGATCATCTTGATAGCCAGAATCTGACTGTAATTATGTTATAGCCACTAACATAAAATACATTATATTAACTTACACTCTGGTAACCTCTCAAATATTTACCCAAAACACTCAGTCAACACTGTTTAAACATTTTCAGAGCAGCTCCACAGAGACTGGAACATTTCTGCCCTTTGAAACATTTCATTTCTTCCCTCTTGACCCATTCTTTCCTAAACATAGACTAACCTCTAGCCCTTTTTCATTACTGTACACCCTACAGATGAAAGGATTCATCCCTTGTCCAAGTCAAAGTCAGAATTTCCATTTACTTTTAACAATGCATCTAAATGAACTCCAAAGCTACACAATAGTCTCTCAACTACTGGAGACATTGTCCAGAAGTCAAACAAAACAGAGCATTGCTTTCTTTTAGGGCTAACCTGTTTCAGGTTTTTTTGCACTGCAAAATAGGCAACTATTAAGTTTATACAGTGAAACAAAAGAATATGAAAGAATATAAAACAAACTATTCACAGAAGCAGTAACTTAAGAATTTCTGAAATTCTGTGTTCTGAAGTGTATATCAATATTTGCACAACACTGATGAAATAATGCTACACAAGTTCCTGATAACACTTTTATCTGACTATTGTTAGCTTCTAAAGTTGCATTAAGGAGAAATAAAACTGATCACTTTTTTTTTTTTTTAATTACAGCAGCAAATCTGTAGTGATGATGGAATGAACTTAAATTTTCTGATTGCCTGTTAAAATGGATAGCTCAGGTATTCAATGCATGCTATTCTCAGAATGTGTGACTAATGGCGTAAAAATGGTATCTTGTATTCTCTGATCTGTTTTGTGTTTTTCTATGTAATTTCACATTAGCACAATATTATTGTAGTTATACACAGTTATGCATATCTTGAATAAAATGATGTACAGATACTACTTGCCAGGGTTACAACTTGCTCTTTAAAATCTCAAGCAAATCTCTATGAGCAAAGAATACAAATGCAATTGCCACTTGGTTTTAAGAGAAACACAGCTGAACCTATCATTACCTGTAATAGCTGTCCTTTGGAGAAAAGCTGTACAATCTAATAAATGACCAAAAGTTTTTATCAATATTAAGAAAAGTGTTAAATCTACTTATTTGCACATTCTTCTTCACTGAATTCCCTTCATGATGATCATAGTAAGCATGTCTTATTCCTCTAGATTAGTTCAACTTTCTCTGTAATCAATTCCTTGTAATGCAAGTTTCACAAGTACTCTGTACAAGATAAATACAGGTGGATATGTTGTTCCATACAAAAACATTCCACATTTCCTTTTGGTTTTGCATTGCATCACCCTACATAAGAAAAGATAAGATTGCAACCATGACATGGTAGAGGCATTTTACCAGGGAAGGTTGAAAAATGTGTTCCACTAATGTTGAAGAGAATGCTGCTAAAGAAAAGTATTTTTTTAAATTATTGTTATCCAGAAAACTGTGTCTTTTTGGGGGAGAGGGTTCTAACTTTATTGCAGAATTAGCAATCATCTACTTTACTGACAGAAGACCTCCCCTCTGCAAACTCCAAGGGAACACAGACTGGAAAAAGGGAAAAAAAGATCCGTTAACAGCATGGATCTCTGCAGCATGAGATACCACATATTTGATTTGGGAGAGAACAACCAAATGCATAAATCATATCTGTTTAAAAAAAAAAAAAAAAAGAAAAGAAAAAACAGAACCAAATCAACCCTACAAATTGCTTATTCTCATTTTTAGTGGAAGACGTTTATTTAACATCTAAGATGTAAGAAAGTAGCTGTTAAGGATAATTAGTCCCAGAAGAAAGGGCTATAGCATTGCAACATACAAAAATGTTTTCAAGTATTTTCGAATATTATGGGATTTTCACCATTAATATATACACCTCACAGTTTCAGTAAATTCCAACAGACATTATTTCACAGATACAGTAGAACGTAAGGGTCCATATCTGGCAAACCATGAACAAGAAATTAGTGCGGATAGATACACTGAGTAAAGTACTGCTTTATTTGCCCTAAATAAAAAAAAATACTCAAAAGAAAGAAAAAAAAAAAACAACCACAAAACCCAAGCCACAGTTGTTAATACATATAAAAATAATAATTATAACTGCATTTTTGTCCAAATTATTTTACTTTTTTAAAAAAACAGTTAGTACTCCTGGCTTGAATCAGCTCAAAAGACAGCATGAAAAAACACCAAAGTGCAGTTTGCTTCAAGAACTTTTCAGAAAACACAAATTTTATGTTTCTGTCTTCAGAAGACTATCCAAAGACTCAGAAGACAAAACTTTAATGCTCCACTGATACAAAACATACTGAAAGGAAGGTTTCAAAACCTGCTTTAATTTCAGTGTTTTTTTATAAATTTGGAGCAGCACATTGATATATACCAATGCAGAACCACAGCCTTATTTTGCAGAACAGTTTTTGGAAGAAATATTGTTAAATTTTGCTCAAATCACAGAATAGAACTGTGCTAAATATTCCACACTGTGGCATTCTTAATCAAAAATTATTCAAGAAGGCTCATACAAACAAGTGAATCTTTTGCACATATTCAACCAATGTCCCACAGACAGAATACTTTATTTAAAAAAACTGAGAAAAAAAATAATTCTACAGTTAAGGAATCTTCCTTGACTATGACCTTGCTTGAGGATACATACCATCAATTCACCTTCCAGCAGAAATTCTGACAGATGCTCTTCAGGAAACAGAATTTTAACATCACTTGGCAAAAGTGTATTTATTCCATTATCTTCCAAAATTCAAATATTGTTTGGACAGCATATGGTGATTATAAACATAATAACCTCATTAAATTGTCTATAAGTCTGTAGATGAATACTGAAAAAAAAATTACAGTCCACTAATAAATATCCTCCACGTTCACTTATGCTAATTCTCAGCTCTTTGTTAAGCATAAAATTAATAGGGCATTGGTATGCTGGCAGGTAGTTGTAATTATCTTCTCATGTTTCAGAAGGTATTTTAGAATAATTTAAGAGCAAAGGATGAATGGTGTTCCAGTAAATCCCACTAAATCAATGCATGGACACAACAGCAGCAGAGGCAAACAGGCTGACATAAGTCGGAACACCCACAAAGATGAAAAAAAATACTGTTTGATACAGCTACTTACATCATGGCCTACGAGGTCTGTCTGCGTGGATTTATCTGCTTGGGAAGCAAGAGCCTTCTGAAAGCACTGAGCCTTTTCCTGTAAAACAAAGTAACATATCACAGGTGAGTCATGTTTTTCCTCACTGGGCTTTGCAGCTACAAATATTCAGGTAAGTTCAAAACTCCTGTATGGACAGCTGTTCAGGAAGATTTATTATGACATTATTCTCACTGGGAGGTTGATTTCCTTGCTGTTATTTCCTTTTATGAACGTACCTTTCTCTTAAACAGTCAGACTCCGAAAGTCTGACAGCGTGGTAGAGCTGGGCCCACAAGAAGGATGTCACTGAAGCGTGATGAAAAGCAATCTTCTTCCAGAGCAGATACAGGTACAAAGCACTGAGCAGCAGCAGTGACCCTTGCAAACACCAGCACCATTCCAGTAGTAAAGAAACCATTTTTTTTTAAGAAACATTAAGGAACGTGCAAACTCCACCACAGTTCACAACGTTGAGATGACTTCCCCCTTGCCTGATGCAAACACGTTAGCAAAGCCTAAACATTTGGGTATTGTACTCATTTCTGCTTTTCCTGTCCTTGTCCCTCTGTATCTCAATCATTTTTGGAAGTGTGGCATGGAAGCTCTGGGACAGGCTTGAGTAAATAAATCTGGCTGCTTCCAAAAAAGCACATTTTGATATTCACGAAAAAAAGCATTTTGATACTTCATTTGAAACTCATGACTAAGAAGAAATGTTGATCCTCATCAAGCCCTTACATATACCATATTATTTTCCAGGGGAAAGTATGCGATGAAACAAATGTTAATACGTGGAATAAGGCAGGAAAAGGTACACAAGAGGGGAAGGTTCCATGAATAGAGAACACAAAGTCATTCTCTGCACTGATTTATGTTTTCCTATCTACCAATTCAGTTTTATTTTGCAGCTATATCCAGACAAAATACTTATCTCTGACTCATATTCCTCAAGAACTACAAAAGTATGCTTTTAATGTTACTGACAGGTATGTATTACAGTGAAACAGAATTTGTGTAAATTGAGATTCAATTACCTTGAAATTCAAGTTGAATGAATCTCAGTTTTTACTGAAATAAAGACATAGAAATGTTATTATTTTCAGCTACTGAGCTGTGTTTTCATTTTGTGGTGGGTTGACCCTGGCTGAACACCAAGTGCCCAGCAAAGCTGCTCTACCACTCCCCTCCTCAACTGGATGGGCAAGAGAAAATATAATGAAAAGCTCGTGGGTCGAGATAAGGACAGGGAGAGATCCTCACGAATTACTGTCATGAGCAAAAATGAATTTCATTTATTACCAACCAAATCAGAGTAGGATAATGAGAAATAAAATCAAATCTTAAAACATCTTCCCCCCCCCCCCCCCCCCAACTTTACTCCCAGTTTTCTCTAACTCCTCCCCTAGCTGGCGCAGGGGAACCAGGAATGGGTGTTGCAGTCAGTTCATCACACATTTTTTCTGCCACTCTTTCCTCCACAAGGGAAGGACTCCTCACACTCTTCCCCTGCTCCAGCGTGGGGTCACTCTCATGAGTGACAGTCTCCATGAACTTTTCTAATGTGAGTCCTTCCCACAGGCTGCAGTTCTTCACAAACTGCTCCAGTGTGGGTTCCCACAAGGTCACAAGTCCTGCCAGCAAACCTGCTCCAGCGTGGGCTCCTCTCTCCATGGGGCCACAGGTCCTGCCAGGAGCCTGGCCCAGTGTGGGCTCTCCATGGCATCACAACCTCCTTTGGCCATATCCCCCTGCTCTGGTGTGGGGTCCTCCACAGGCTGCCGGTGGGCATCTGCTCCACCATGGACCTCCACGGGCTGCAGGGGCACAGGCTGCCTCACCATGGGCTGCACCACGGGCTGCAGGGGAATCTCTGCTCCAGTGCCTGGAGCACCTCCTCCCCCTCCTTCTTCACTGCCCTTGGTGTCTGCAGAGTTGTTCCTCTCACATATTCTCACTCCTCTCTCTGGCTGAAGTTGCTGTTGCACTGCAACTTTTCCCCCTTCTTAAATATGTTACTACAGAGGCGCTACCGCCGTCGCTGATGGGTTTGGCCTTGGCCAGTGGCAGGTTTGTCTTGGAGCCAGCTGGCATTGGCTGCATTGGACATAGAAGTTTTGGAAGCTTTAAACAGAAGTCACCCCTGTAGCCCCCCTCTACCAAAACCTTGCCATGCAAACTCAATACACCTTTAAAATTATCTCTTCTAAATATTTTAAAAATCAGAAGTTATTCATTTCAAGGCAAGATGGACATCACTACATTAAGTTAATTTTGGCCAAAAGCAGGTAAATAGCAGGAAGAAGACAACACCTAAATGACCCTACCTCCAGTATTTCAATTCTTTAAATAAGGCAGGGGAGGTGGGGAAGGAGCAGAATTCAGATCGATCACTTCCCTGTTATGAGACAACTTGTGCGTAAACTTGCTGAGGTAACTATTGAGTTAAGACTGAATTCATAGCAAAGGTAATCTCATTTCTGACAGAAAAGCTTCACCTTCTTGAGGTTTGAATTTACTAGTCCACTGACCACAGCATTTTCATGTGTTTAGAACACAAACATTGTTGTTATACATCTACTTTCTTATTTAGACAATAACATTTTACTACTCAGAAGCCCCATGAATTTTCTAGTTACAAACCCTGACATTCATAGAGACTGAACGTTCAAGTAACGTTATGACTGGACCAAAACCAGTATTAAACTGTGTACCTGATCAAATGTAACATTTACATACTTTCTCTGTGCATACACAAATACGTGTTTTGAAGTAACTGGAGAAAAAAACTCAGAAGAAATCAAAACCTTCATTAAGGCAACAAATTAACTGGGAAAGCTAGGAAGGTTGCAATAATCAAACTGATTTCTTTCTGTGAGCTGCTCATTTAACTACGTATATGCAGTGAGATCCGTCTTTAACACACCCAAGTTCTGACTCCACATCTTTAGCAGAAGCACAAGTTAAAGATGTCCATGTTGACAAGTAGTATCTTCTCATTACTCTACAAAAAGAGTACTTTCAATTGTGTTGATGCGAAACAGCCTTCATAATATGAATTATTTTCAAAATTATTAAATATAATAACAATACAGTGTATTTTATCTTCTTTCCAGTGATGCTGCAAAAGTCTGCAAAAATTTTTAAATCACAGACAAATATTTTCCATGCAGTAATGCAGACAACTTACAGTTTGTAACAAAACGGCATGCTACTGGAAGAGGCTACTCACATAGCCATTCAACTTCTCCTCAGTTAGGTTTTCCTAACTTGCACAACTTTATTTCTAGGATTGTTGTTACCAGAGTAACATAGCTGTTCCAAAAGACACACCTTTGTTTATGAAACAATTTTACTAATATTAAAGGTATTAGATATCAAAACCATTATAAAATGTTCTTTCTAATATAAAAACACTTCTCAAAATGATAACTTGATACTTTAAATATAATCTCATGCTGCACTGACTATATCAATAGACAGACTTTATAATGAACTACTGTGGCAAAAAGCTGGAAAAAGATTGTTACACTAAAGTGAATTTCAGATATATAAAGTATAGCATACTACAGAATGCAAGCTAAATGCAAAACTTCAGTGTAACTGTTTCTGTAAAAGTGTAGCAGATCTTCACACAACAGTACATATTAATCCTATTCTACACCAAAAAAAAGTGTAAAACAACACTTTATTTTACTACATAATAAATATTATAAAATTTTGGCAACATTTGCTAGATATTTACAACACTGTCTGCTTTTGGCCATAGATTTACCGTTCCTATCCATGTATAGCACAACATTTCAGACACAGATCTCAACTCCCAGCTACAACCACAAACCTTCTGAAAGGAGGTAATGTTCTCCAACAAAGATTGTCGGCAGGGGATTTGCACCTTTGCCTTTTTCACAAATCTTACTAAGAATAGTCACTTTAAAAGAACTGATGTCTAGGTACCAGTTAATTTTGCTTTTGCAAATGTGTTACCTAGTACGCTGTTTGATATGTCTGAGTCTGTACAATTACTTTGGTCTTTGGCATTGGAACAGACAACGCTGCCACGAATGCAACAGCCTAAGGCACTAAGCCAGAGGCAGCTGGAAAAAGAAAGCAATCTTTTTTATTTACTTTTTATTAAGGTAATACAAATGGGAAAGACCTAACAAACTTCCAGGTGCCCAGATAATGGAAAAGGACTTTTGGAACTAAAAACCTGTCCCTTTTTTTCAATTATATCAAGTCAGCCAAATAAAAGATCTTTACAAGCCAAGTAGCACACTTTAACATTCATTCATAACAAAGGAAAAAGTTACCTGGGCATAGATTCCCCCAGCAGCCTTCAAATGTCATCACATCATTACTCCCGGAAACAGCTACTATTATAAAGTAACATTTTAAAGCAGTTTTTCAAGTACTGAAACCTCCTTGAGACCTCCCTGCCATTTTAAAACACCAAATTTATCTTCTTTCAGAGGCTTCCTAGCGAAATTGAATAATTAGTGATTTTTTCCATATGTGACCCAGTCTTCATATCACTAACTGCATATGCTGCACCCTATCACCGTCTCCCCAACTACCAAAAAGCTTCCAAAAGCTTTTTCATAAGTCTATGTTGAAATGTAAAGATTTTGAGAAAGTCAAAATGCATCATAAGGTGCTTCCTCAATGCTTCCATTTTTCTTTTGAGATACTTTGTAGAATCACAGAAGATTAAGTTGTCCCATCCTCCTGCTTTCTGCCCTTTCATTGTATGTATCTGAGAGGAGTCAGCTCCACCTTCTCTATAAGATATTAGGTAGTAAAAAGACTGCAAATAGATCCTTCCTTAACCACCTTCTTTTCAGGGTGAACAAAACAGGTGTCTTTGCCTCTCCCTGTAATATCATAGGATCTAAGTATCTTAGGTACCCTACGTATCTTAGAGGTCCAGTGAAAGGAACTCTCTAAAGACCAAAAAGGAACCAAATAATTTATTTTTGAGATACTTTTAGATTTATAAGATCAGACAAACAGAGTAATTCTAGGTTACTTTTTAAAATAGAGCATAAATGAACACCTTCTCTTATTATTCTGTGTGCTGTTATTCCCTCTTATTAAAATAAATAGCATTAACAGTACACTTGCAAGGTGACAGGAATAAAAGCATGAAAAATTCCCATTCCCTGGGTTCATCCTAATTAGTGAAAAGGCAAGAAGAGCTGTTAGTGTTATTTAAGTCAGATAACTCATAGCAACATTGCCAGCAACATTCATCACAAGCCTTCTAATGTATGTGTGTGTGCTGGGGGGAGAGAGAGAGATAAAAACTATGTGGAAGGACATTTTCTCTATCATGTGCTGTTAGTTAAATTACTGGGATTACTAACTGAAGTATCTAGTGAAAAGCATTAGACCATAATCAATAAAGCTATCACTTTACATGGGAATAAGTTCACATGTAGTTTATATCTCAAACTACCTCTAGTACAAGAGTGTCATTATTTATATACTTATTACTATGTTTGAAATATGTCACTGAGAGGTGCTGAAATAGGAAGATAACAGGCATCAGCTGATCGCATGCATGTGAAAATGTTATAGATAAAATAGTGAGTGAAAAATGGGCTTAGTCTTCACTGAAAGACAGCTACTAAATAAAAAAAAATGGAGTCAGTTACTACCAGAATACTTATATTTAGGAAGTCAGAATAAGTTAATACATCTTGAAACATATGCCTGGCTTTTTACAACATTCCTTCTCTGAACAGAATGGCATTAAAACAATTTTCATAGCTTTGACTATGAACAGGTCAAAATTATTTCTTGTGACCATTCTCTTACCCAATTCCCTATCAGTGACAGCATGGTGACCACTTGTGGTGCTTTGTTTAATTGCAAATCCCAAAAAGAAAATGCTTGAAAGTTATCTTGAACAGTCATATTAATCAAACAGCAAAACTTACCATTCCAGGTATATTGGAAGAACCAAAAGTCTGTTAGCCAGTACAGTTGTGGCTTTTGTCAATAAGGAGTCTATTTTGTCTAGTTGATAACATATTGTTTTTTTCTAACAGCTGTTCCATCTTTATTCTTAGATTTTAAAATATCACATTTTAACATTTTGTATTCAAATCTCTTCATACTCAAATGACTCAACCTCTCTCTCCTATAGTCTCTACAGATTATTGTATGACTTCATGAAGACAAATCTGTTTTGTTTGGGTTTCCTCTCAGCATACATCCAAAACAGCCTGCAACTGTCAGCATCAGCACTGCTGTCAGATTTACAATTTACATGCAGTTGTTTCCCTTGCTTCAGGCATTTACCCCACTGTGAATCACAACTTATGTTTGCCACAGAACGTGGGGAAAAAAGCTTTTCTTCAGAAGACTTATACAAATGCTAGATCTCTTAATTCTGATGTGCTTTGGGATTAAATTTAACAGCAGCAGTTAGGCAGTAAGAGCAAAGGGATAACAAGTAGCACAAAAACCTGCTCTCCCAACATCTATTCTATGTAATTTTCAGGCTGCAATAAGCTACAGAATTGACTATATGACAGCTATTTCCATAGGAATTGAGTCCCTATTGGTCTGAGTCTCACTTTGGGAAGAAAATGTAACATATAAAGCATAGCTCGAGTGATAAACTGTGTTACAGCTGAATCACATCACACTTCAAAACACTTTGTGAAGCCCTGTAAAAAGCCCAGCTGTCTCTTAAGCACAGGCTAAGAAAGCAGCTACAGCGTGGTCTAACACAAAGTACTAAGAACTAAGGTGCTAAAAAGAAGCCACAAAAAATTCAGAGGCATTACTCTGGAGTCACAGTGGCAAATGGGTGCGATCATCCCCAAGGGGTTAGCCCATTGTTCAGGAGAAAAACAAGGCAGAACAGATGATCTCAAGCTTTGAGAGCACAGGCTATCTAATCATAAACAGAAAACACAAAAAAGTGAACCTCCTAGTCCACTCAGCTGATGAATGCCAGAGTAAGAGAGACTTCAAAATTGTATCTTCTGATTCTCATTTGTTTAACCAGACAACGCTGTATCCCAAACATTACCATTACCACTTGTGTATGTATTGCAAACTAAATGTTTACAAGGACATGAGACCACCACAGAATTTCAGGATAAGGATTTTGCAAATATACCTGAGCTTTTAACTTTAGTTTTTAAAAGTATCTTTCAAAGATGCTTGAAGAAGACATAGCATTAAACACTGGCAGATAACTGTTCAAGCTATATTTAAAAAATAACATTGCATTTCTTGGGTCAGGGGATTTTTTTCAAAAAACAAATTTATCTTGATTAATTATTTCTTGTTTTATCTGTGGCACCAACAGAAAAGAAAATATTCCATTTCTAGGTGGTATTACAATTTGTAATTTATATTTTAAAGTAATACCTGGTTATTATTTATTACTATCATTCACTCATTCAGTAAACCTGTACAGCAAGCAGTCATTTCCTTACTGATTATGTTTCCCATAATAAATCAATACTACTCTAAGATGTAAGTTTATGCACACACATCATAGAAAATATAGAGGAACTTTTTCCAGTCATCACACCTCTAAAATAAAAAAATCACAAGTCATACATTCATATATGGCACAGACATGGCCATGCATGCTTTGAATAATGCAATACAAAAAAAAAATATATTGTCACACTCTATGAATAATATGGCCATGACAAGTGATGCCAATCTTAACACCCCCTTCCCCCCAACAACCAAAAAATCCCCAAAGCTGAGAAAGTTATTGAAAAGGAAGAAAAAAGCAGTAGTGCAGTCATAAAAACCTTCAAAAGGCTGACACATCATGCATAGTCATTCATGCAGAAATTATCTCTCCAAGTACAGTTTTGAACTGTTAATAAGCATTGCTGTTAGTCTTAATTTGTGTTATTGTTGCATCCCGATGTTCAAGAAGATATCCTAAATTTTATTCTATCTTGTCTAATACAGAATTAACTCACTCTCAATCCATATGTCCTTAGATTATGACTGCTACACCACTGCTAGAACCACTTACACAAATACAATCCTGTCCCAAAATATAAAACACCCAACAGACAAGCCTAGGGGACAGTATTATCCCAATTTGATAAATCAGAAATTGTGATGGAGGGACACTAAGCCTTACAGTAGCAAAACACACACAAAAACCCCATTACCTCTGTTGACTTGATCTTCCTACAAATATTTGAAGAAAAATAATCAATAGGTAATCTATTTTTCAAGGTCATGCATGAAGCCACCTTCAGAGTTATGGAGCACTGCGTAGATCCAAATTTTATGTTCTATGCACAAAAGCAGTCTTCCTTACACTGTTAAACTTCAACATATTCACTTTAGATATGAATTTCTGGGCTCAGTTATCTTCCCAGGGTTCACAGCAGTGAACAGTATTCAGTACAATTATATGCAAGATTACTGCAAAGCAGGACTACGCATTCAGGTTCAAAGATCCAATTTGCACGTCTTCAATTCACAATATTTCAGCATTTTTTCCTAAATGAACATCACAGGTATGGCAGTGAAATTCTCTTCAGTTACAGCTCTCATTTACTTAACTGTACAGTATTAAATAGTCCCACTGAAGATGTGAAACTGGTTACTGTTCTTTTACACAGCAATTGTTAACCCATCAGCTGTAAAATACTTGATCATCAAGAATAATGAGGTTTTAACTCATTTAAATGGCATTTTTCCTAAATTTACTAGCTAAAATGGAGATGAGATGTAAAGTCTCTAATTAAATTGCTTATAAACCAAGCAAACTAGTGTTCAGGCTTTTTAGAAAAAACTGTATGTTAGAAAATTACTATCCTAAACCTTAAACAAGGATATAAACATATTTATTTCAAGTATTTGCCTTGTGGGAGTAGCACACTACCTTTTTCATAGCATGGCAAGAATTAACTCTTCCAAGAGCCTAGATTAGGACAAAATGGATTAGATAGATTATTCCTGCACTTCTACTGTCATTAAAATATACTGCCACAACATTGGCTCTAGTTGGTATGCTCATGATTCAGCCAGCAGAGTTCTGCTGGCAGAATTCTGCTGACACACAACCACAAAACTAACATGAAAAGCAATGCAAACCTATCAACTTTGGCAAACAAAGCAAGCACACAGTTTATAACCTTGTGTTTTTTCTTTCCTTTATCCCTTTTTAGAGCTGCCACATTTATCACTTTCATGGTGTACATGATTTTAAATGCTGCCAGGTTCTGGATGGGTACACGAACAGAATTTCAGTCTGTTCCAAACATCTGTTTTGGAAGGGTTTTTTTCTTTCCATAACTTCTTCCATGGGTTTTTTTTTTGGTGACTATCAGTATCCACTGAAGGAAAAACTCTCTGGTTAAACAAATACACACTGCAAAATAATGGCTGTATGAAAATCCTGCAGCAATAACTAACAGATGATTCTGCAACACATTTAATATAAAGTTTTACTTAGAGAAGTTACTTTATTAACTTTTGAAAGTATCAAAGGTGTTCCTTCACTTTTCATTATGTATTTCTTCCCTACCACGTAAAATGCTAAGATTATGCACTTTGTCCTTTAGGCCTCTAAGTGGAGATGTTTAAGTGCATTGTCTCTCAAATGTTTCTGTTGTTTTGTGGTCTCTTTTCCCTCTGTGCAGACAGGGACATCGCAGGGTGTGATTAATGTCAGCACCAGCCACTTTGCACATAGATTTAACAGCACGTGCATTAGCAGAGTGCAAGAATCATTAACTCAGCATATTCCAAATTGCAGCTGATGTTTATTGAAGGCTTCTGGCATTAATTAAACCTCACACAGCTAAGTGTTTACAATAATTTTACAGATTGCTGTCCTGAGGACTGAGATTCACGATTTTGGGATTAGAAGCATATACTACAAACACAACCAAATGGTCATTTTGAAGTTGTCCCAGCAACAACGGCATGGGGTAGATTTTAATAATTTGTTGGTCAAATGAATAGGAAAAAAATTAATTATAGAAATCAAATAATTGCTGCCACCACGGAAATCAACAAAAGCTTGTACCTATCTTTCTGATAAATAAGGCTGCAGTTTTATTTGCTGATGTTAACAATATATGATCCCTGTATCACTGTAAATATACCTAGCAATACCAAAAACAACCCACAGCTGCCATTCTTTGAGTTGTCCCTGTGTGACACTATGCCATTTACTCAATAAGTTATTTGTATATTTTGACAAGTATTTTGGATAGAACCAAAATACTTAGGTTTAGCACTGCCAGAATAAGACAACTATGTGACTTGCTTTTGTCCTGCACTCATAAGCAGTCCATTAAGTGTGCATATTCATATGCACCCACTGGAAGTGATCACACTGCCCGTCCATCTATTCCTCAATAATAATTTTTTTATTACAATGGTCAATACTAACTAGTCCAAGCAACAGAGAGAGAAAACTAAAGTTTCTGTAAGTTTCATGAAAGTCACTGTGTGGACAGATGCAAAGGGTCTAAGCTGGCAAGAGGCTTCAGCATGAGCTTCAAGCTCAAAGTCAGCCAGATGAGTGGCCGGCAGACAGCTGTGAGCCAGCCACACTGTGCAGCACCTTCGGCCCAGGTAACAGGAGCCAAGGAGGATGTTTAGGGACTGTATGGGAAAGCAGGGCATGAAGAATTACAGGGAAACAGAGGAGACATACGTAGAACAGGATTTAGTGGTATTGCTCATGAAAAAGCTTCAGTCACTACACCAGGCTCTCAGATGTACTGTAAAGACTTTTCCCTAGGAAATTAATTGCTTAAGCAAGGACCAAAAGCCACTTTTACCCTTCATGAACCTGCTCTCAGGGGAAGCCACAGCATGGGTTTTGCCAGTAATTGACACTAGAAAGTTACTGAGGTTGATATCTTTTTACTGTGAATTTAGGTTCATCACTCATGCCCTCCACTCTAACCCACTCACCTCAATTGAGACACTGAAAATTAAATGCAAAGTACATCACATTTAATTCAATAAGACAAAAGCAACATGCTTTAATATGCATTATCATGATATTCCAAATACTTTTGTACTTGTGAGCCTTGGTTAGATATAATGTTCAGCAGCTTTGTACTGCTTTGCCAAAGCAGAATAGTTTTGATCAGACAACAAAATTTGATTTGGTTTTACAGTACCGAAACAATGCAAATGACCCTTTGTATTTTTTATAATACTTGACAGACTATGACACAGTAACATTGCAGCAAAAGATGAGAGAAAAGCATATCTATCTCCTCTTCTTTAAAACATTTCTTTAATTAATTCAGAAATTTACCCAATGGTGGGAGTTTGACTTTATGAAAGCTGTGTGACTGTTATGAATTCTACAGCAAATCACTAGGATGCTGGAACCTAGTCAAGCATTTGCAGCACTGACATTCTGATATCAAGTGATGAAAGTATTGAATTATGTAGCAAAATATTTTCATGACCGAATATAAGTTGTACTTTTCCAAGCATGTGCAAAAGAAACTAAAAATTCTTATATTGTATAAGGAAAGTAACCATTGCATTCTAATTTTTGGTATGATGCATATGCACAAAGAAGCTATAGCACAAAGAATCTGAAATAAGTTTTTTCTTACCATTTCTAGAAGCATTATAGGATCTTGAGGAAAGAGTATTGAAAAAAGATCTCTCCTTTTTTCTCCCTTTTAGAAAGACAATTTCTCACTATTTAAGGAAATGGTGACTAAACCTCTATTTCCCACTGACATATATCATAAGCAAAACACATTGCTATGGTCCCCAGATTACTGCTATAATGGAACCAAAAAGACGACTTATAATCATGACCATAAGCAGCTGTCACATAAAATTGTTCAAAGAGGGGAAATAACAACCTGAACCATGATATATTCATAAAAGCATAAGAATTACATCATACAAGTCTAAAGAGACACCCTGATACTATCTTATAGAGTTTTTCAGACAAAAGAGGAATAAATTCTAATTTTGCCTCAGAAAACAAGAAGTGAAAGAGAGATGAAGGTGAACTTATGGCACTTGAGAAACACTAATAGTCAGTTTATACCATAACATAAATTCAATGTACCAAATAAACTCTCTTTATTGGCATATAATCAGCCTGTTGGTACACTATTGTTGATAAAATTGTTTTGCTAAAATTTTTACAAGTGCTCTTTAATATTGCCCCAGTGCTGTCTCAGCTCATAATGTGTGCCTACTACCAAAAAGGATTTGTTTGTAAATGCTGTTTGTATATAAACCAGTACTGCCTAGGAAGACGCTTCATTTCTCAACACATGCTACACGCTATACTATCTTGTAAAGATGCAGAAGAAGAGAGCTGAATCCTGTCTGTTGGTCGAAGACCAGGGACTCCCTCTGATCTGTAAGTGTAAACCAATGAAGACAGCTTTGAAACAAAAGCACTTTCAAACTAGGCATGTGAAAAGAGGCAAGGAATAGCTGAAGTAGAAGATGGAGGTATAAAACTACAAATGCTGTAAAATTATATTGGACAAGTGAGTAGCAGAGACCCTTTGAGGGTTAACAAACAGGTAACAAGCAGTTCAGGAGCTCCCTTGAGCTGCAAAGTGATGGAATGGGAGAGCACTGAGGAAAACATACCATGCCTTCACATACCAGCTTTTCTGTAAGCACCTGCTTGGCCACCACTGGAGACGGACAGCTGAAGGAAGGGCTGGATAAACCCTTGCACTGGCCCAGTACAGTTTTTCTTAATTCATATTCTAAAGCCTAAACCAAATTCACTGTTTTGAAATACTGCAATATCAGCCTCTCAAGCACCCAGCTCATACTGTTTCAATGGACAAGAAAACTGGTTGCCTCTACTTTTCATCCAGTTACTCCTTGTTTCTTAATAAGGAAAAGATACTTTGTGTAGATTTTTCCTACATCTTCAGTTAAGCTTGTAGTACTAGGAGCTAAGAAAAAAGTAAAAATGAGAAAAAGCTACCAAATGGCACACCCTAGGGAGAACTTTCTAGCCCATTAATTTAAGCTCAAAGAAAATAGTAATCTCTGTGACTACATTTCAGTAATGTTTGCCACACGGTCTAACAACAGTATGTATTATCAAACTGGACATTATAAAAATAGTCTACATAGTGTTACTGACTTACATGTAGATAAGCCTTATCTACATATTTTTATATGCAAACCCAAACGTGACTATGCAGATCCAGAATCCAGAGTTTAAATCGAGAATACCTGAAGACATAGGAAAAAAAATTAAAATATTACCATAAACAAAGACTCATGTGGCAGATAAGGGTATATTTTCATATGATTAGGTGGTGCGGTGTGAACGGGAGGGGAACAGTCTATATTTCAGTAACCAAAATTAATTGACAGTGTACAGTGAAAGATACTAAGTCGATGCTACAATCCATGGGTAATGTTACCAACGCAAAATGATGCTATGTTAAAAAAAAAAGTCTCCGCCAAAACTAATAGTATCATCACAAAATAGGTTACTGGATGGTTTGATCTTGAGTTATAAATATTTAGCAACCGCATAACATTAGCCAGGGACTAAGTACTGGTTAGCATTTTTAGAATACAACAATAAACATCTGTTTAAAGAACCCAAACAAGTTATTTTAACCTGTTACTCTGCACTCAACTGGGAGATGTGTGGCAGCTCTCAATCAATTTTCAAAATTTCAAACTGAACCGAAGTTATAAAACATACTAAAGAAACAGGCATTTTATTAACACAGAAGTGAGAAGAAAGTCTACAAGAGCCTCTAAAGTTCATCCAAAAGCTAGTGGCAAAAGCAATTTAGAATTTACTTGTGAGACCTAGGGGCAGGGTAACAACCTGTGCCTCTACACCATACTGCTGCTATTTGGATCAGATTTCTGTTTTCTGCAGAAACTTCCTGCAGTGTTCACTGTAACAAGATATCTGTAGATTGAGGAATCACTGTAACATAAATAGCATCTAATATCCTTAAGTGTAAGCTGTGCAAAAAGCTCAGTCACCGTTTCTGTTTATTGCTGATTTAACAAAATCAAATAAGGTAAAAAAATCTGATTTTGCTCTGTTCGTTAAATGGGTTTTGCAGAACTGAAATCTGACTAAAGCTTCCCCACCCCCCCACCCCCACCAGGACATCAATCCATTTGTCTCCCAGTTTCCTATACATTTTACTGAAACTGAACCTGACTCAACAGACTAACAATTCATAACACCACTGAAGTCTCAGTCAGGTGTATATGGACACACTGGTTTAGATTGTTGCATATTTGATAATCACAGAAGGTTTGGCAGTCTTCATGTCTTGAGTATTTATGGCGTATTATTCCATTCATGGTAACAAAAAGCTTCATTTCTCTGAATTCAACAATACATTTACTGTAGTCCATCACATGTCCATTTCCAAATTACATACAACGCAAAATATAAAAGTAGAAAATAAAACAATTACTTGAATAAATGTCATTCCTAAGTACAGATATTATCACAAATGGTAGATGTATCTTGTCTTTTATGGAAAGATATCTGAGTTTTTCATGAGTTCCACAGAATTTCTCAAGTAGCTCATCTTAAAATTTCAGGTTATCCTAGCTATATGACTGCAGTCAAAACTGACATGTTATTCACAAGCACCACTCTGTCAAAAGAGTGGCAAGCTTCTGAAAAGTGATGCAGTGTTCAACATTTTTAGGAAGAGATGCTCTGTTTATTCTGTATACATGGATTTTTCTAGCATCACTTACAAAAAGGGCGTTTGCTTTCCATCAGAATTTGCACACAAACAAAAGTGAAGAAAAACAGTGACTATTTTTTGTAGTGCCAAAACTGCACCCAACCTGTGAAAGACTTGTTTTTAGCAGCCTAAGTCTTTAATTCTAGCACAAGGACTACAGTAGACATTACAAACAGATGATTTTCCTCATTTGTGTTCTTCTGAGTGCATTTAATTTCTATGCTAGTCTTAGCCTGTTCTCATGAGGCACAACAGAGATCTTCCATGGTGTCTGATCCTATATATTCAGCTCAGCTCCACTCACCTGTGAAGTTCTACCTGCTGATCAGACCACAATGTTCCACTAGTTGTCTATTTCATATATTTACCAGTCCTGATGGTGGTCGCTACATAGACTCTTAACTAGGAGGAAAATGCACCATGCAAAGACCTAGTCAAAGCACTTACAACACACAGAGCAAAGGAAACAGGTAACATGAAGAGATCATTAGCTTGTTAGTGGCTATCAAAACTGGGGTTAAAAGAGGACCATGTCCAAATGACCACCTATAGCCCAACAGCTGGTCTCCCAGGAGCTGAGGTGGTACAACTGAAGCTTTGCCTGCTTAGGCTGGTGTAGTATGTGTAATCCTTACCTGGTTATAGATAGTGACCCAGTAGGGCAGTCTTTTCCACTACTGATATGAATCAGGAACTTTCACAGGGAAAAGAGAAAAGAAAAACCACAAAAAACAAACCACAAAAAAGCCAAACATATTGCCCATACAACTTCTTTATGATCAGGATAGTTATGAATAGGACTCAAACGCTACAAACCTAAACTTCTGATATAAAGTTCTCACTTCTATTAAGCTAAGTTCATCTCCTCTTGCCTTTCTTCATCTGCATGATATTTGAGATGACCATCTCTTGCATTCCTTTCCTTCCACTCACATATTCTCCTAGTAGATCTATTTCTTCCTTACTTGTGCCTTTTTCTGGTCCTTTCTTTTCCTGCTACAGATGACTAAGAACTTTGGTTCTTCCTCTGTCAGTGAGAGATTTTGCTTGTTCCTTCAGACTTTGGTTTCCAATACACATGACCCTTAAATCCAAGGTCTCTCCTCATTACAAGAATTTGAGCTTCAGGGGCAGTCAAAACAATTGGCTGCTAAAGTGACAGGGCTGGTAGCCTCTCCAGAGTCCTTACTGAAGAAGTAAAGTTGTCATGGGGAGGACAAAAATGGAACTCACTTGACTGCAAAAGTTATCTTTGAACTGATACTTTTTTGGCCTTAGAACATCCTGATGCATGAAAATGCAAACACATAGCATCTCTGTCATCCTCTTTAGCTTTTTTTTTTTCCCCACAGGAAGGGGAGTACCCATTTTCTCCATCACAGAGAAACTTACAAACTCTGTACATTTGCTTTATGTTGTATCTTAAATGTGCATCTAGGCTTTTAAGCCCAGGTCAGCAATCCTCCAGAGGGTGGGGTGATGCCTCTCACTTTCTGCTTCATCTTCCAACCACTGCCTCACATAAGACGTTTCTGTTTCTCTGTCTGGCCGAACTCCAGGCAGCTACACTGCAACCAGCTGTGAAGATGCAGCTAGGTCTTTTTCTGTAGCTGGGACTCCATGAAATCATCTAGAATACAGGACTTCCCAGTCACACTAACAGCAGAGCAGTATAGCCTCCACCATACTGCATGACACCAGTCTTCACCTTACTTTCTTATACCTTTCCCACCTCCATAACTCCTCTGTGTTGAGCAAAACAGCCCACACAGCTCAGACTTTATAGGAAAGCTGAGCAGACTGGGATGTTAGATATATAAACATGGAGGACATAGTTAAAGCCACTTGTCAATACACACTCCTGCATTACCAAGTTCTCAAAAGAGAAAATAAGTCTCTTCTCATTAACTTGCCATCCCCACAGATGACACATTTAATATAATGGGCTGTCTGAGACATGTCCTAGGAACTACTTGGCATTGATTCCTAGAAACTTAGCTTATCATGGCAAGAAAAAAATACAGCTCTATGTTACATGCTGACCCTGCATAGTGCAGGGTGGACAGGACAGAATATGACTAAATGTGTTTTAAACTTTTGCTAAATAAATATATACATACATATATATACACATTTACATAGGTGAAAAAGATCATCCCTCTGATGGTGGGTGACAGGTGGTGCCTTCCATTGATGGAAGCCACTCACCATTATACCTTCCTGTTCTCGGTATAATCCAATTTAAGAGAAAAACACTCCTGAAGTTCCAGTCCAAATCTCTTTTAGCTGCAAAGACACTCTTAGACAATCCTGTTGCATATATATTGCAAGATGATCTGAGCTTTCAACATTTTTGCAACCTTCTCACATGATGCAAAATTTGTTTTCACTAATTACTCAGCTACTGTGAGCCAGCAGGAGATGCACTCTGCAGTTGAAGAGCCCCTGGACAGTGAAATGAAATTTTAAGTGTACAAGCAGGACAAAAGTGTATTGCTACACTGTGCCTTTACTGGTAGAGGTCAGAATTGCAGAAAATTTAGTTGCAGTGGTCCAAAGAAATGTCAAAGAATCTCATATGAATGTAACATCAGTATTCCAACAGTCTCAACTACTTAAGTTATACCTGGTAGAGCATAAGTGTCTCTTTTGCACTCTAGGAAAAGTCTAAAGATTTTAAATTTAATTTAACACACATTTTTAGTAATACATTCTCAGAAAAAAAAAAAAAAAAAAAGCAGCTCCAAATCGCATTGGCTTTGATGCTACCTTTCCAGGGAAATTGGACATAATGAGAGATCCAAAGTCAAAAGGGAGAGAAGGAGTTGTGCTGTACCATACTTCTCTCACGCACCCTTTCCTCTTCTATTTTCATTCATTTTGTAGTTCAAAAAGGTAGTCACCAGAAATTCAATGTTCTATACCAACGATTCTTACCAAATTGCCTTGCAGTACAGGTCACAAAGTCATATACTCCCCTCTGTTATGTCTGCTCTTGTGTTTCGACTGACTGCTTTACACAGATGGTTTCTTTATCCATCCCTGAATTTCTGTTCTCTATAGTTACTGAGTGGTAGTATCAGGATGTGACTCTGCAAAGAACAATAATTCTGATTTCCCCAAATGTACTGTGTCATTACAATCTGCCAGGTTAGCATATCCAGCTTATTCCCTGTTCAAAAAAGGAAGCTTAAAAATCACGTATATCTCTTAGACTTCTTTTGCAAATGTGAACCATGAGCACAACATCATATTTTAGTGACAAGCACAAATGACAGAAAACTTCACTGCAGTATCAAATTAAAAACATTTGTGGAAAATCTGGAGAAAAACAACATTTTCCTGTGTGCTTGAACAAATACTATTATTAATGCAATTCAGGATGTCATAAAATTAGTTGTCTAGACCTTGTAAATCTACTGTGAAACTCTTTCACAGTAGAGACATGGTAGTAGGAACATGTTCCTTAAAATACTTTGCACCTGTGGGAAATCAAGTACAGTCAGATATTAGTTTATACAAAATATCCTGATGAATCAGGTTCCAAAGAAGACATGTAATAAAAAAAAAAAAAGTTCGTTGATATTGTAGTAAGTTGTCAGAAGATTTGTTTTGTATGTGATAGATAGAATTTTTAGTATTATAGGTATCACTGCTTTCTAAACCCAGGTTTGGTTTTAGTTTTTTAAGAACACCACCATATAAACATATTTCCCTCTTATTTGTTCCATAATAGTAACAACCTTACAAAACTCTGAAGAACCTTTTCTGTATCTCAAAAGGGACATTTTCCTTTGGCAATAGCTTCACTGAAGCTCAACTTTCTCAGTGTTTTCCTTACCAGGTATTTTGTCTGGAGACTTTTTAACAAGTCTTTAATGTGTTATCAAAAATTTATCCATGTAAAATACAACTTTTTGATTGTTTTTAAATACATCCTTTAGCAGCAACTTCTAGCAGCAAGGTGGAAATTTCCAAGGTTTAGACATGCTATTCCAAGGATTTAGCTCACAAGGAAATACATTTTGTGTTTGGCTGAAAAGAGGAAACAAAATCTGAACTGCATAACAAGCAATGACTACACTAAAAGCAGTAAATTTTCATCAGAAGATTAATTTCTCCCTCTTTCAGATGCTGGGGTGGGGACAGGGGAGGCAGGAAGGTGGCTCATATAACTGGAAATTTTATCACTGCCAGCAGAAACACAAGCAAAAATGAAGGCAGTCTTCACTATGGTACTTCCCACGGGAGTGCTTTATTTTGCAGCCTTCATTTTCCTTCAAGGTTTTGTAATTATATTTCCACAATTTAGTCATATAAACAATATTATGATTTAGGTTCTTCTCCTTAATTTTATCCCATAAAAAGAGCAGATTTGAATTTTTCAATTATCAGTGTAATAGCTGACTTATTAAAAACATGTGGCAGAACTAGTGATAATAGTTTTTTCTAATATTTCTTTTAGAAACAGCTTTTACATATCTCCTTGGGACAGAGCTTCTTGAATAATATGGCTCTCTTCATTGTAAAGTGATTATATCAAATTTAAATTCATATATCTGGTTGATAGACTTGTTTGTAGTTCAAAGACCACATAATGTTAAAGTTGATCTTTTAAATAAAAACAAATTTTTGGTGGTCACCTTATCCCATTACTAAAAGAAGACTGTTCTCAATCGTATTTCCCCATGATCAGCACAGAAAATTCTGATGCTCACCCTCAGAGACAGGTTTTTAAAGAATTGAAATTCATCTCTTATGAATTACTGTCAACTAAACTATTCTTCTTGATTAGGATGTCTAGCATTATTCTTCCAAAGCATCCACACCTGCACCAAGACTTCTAAAGCACTTTATTTTACAGAAGACATACTCATACAGTTTGGTTTGGGTTTTTTTGTTGGATTGGGGTTTGGTTTTGTTTTTTAATAGAATGCAGCTCTGGATTAAGTTATTAAGCCCATAAACAACCCATTTTTCAAATGCTGGAAGCACCCGATGATTTATATTAACTTCCACAAGACTTCCAAATACCAATTGTATTTGAAGACTTACGCAATTTTCAAGGTAAGGACCCAGAAGCTGAACTTTAATGAGAGAAAAAAAGTGACAAAAATCCTACTTAGTCTCCAAAACTTGGCTGCATGATGAATTCATGCCCTTAAACCAAAAGAGAGGAGGAAGGAGAGTTAAATACTTTACTTTCTGTAACATCAGATTAAAATAACATTTACATATTCACAGCACAAGATACTGTCACCAACTGAATTAAATTTTCAAAAGCCAATGAGCAACAATTGTTGCTATCAACTTGTCAAGTAAAACTAAATTAAATGAAAACCTGAAGCATCAGCACAGAAGTGGAGGCATTTAAAAAATAAACATGAATACAAGAAATTAAGTTACAGGAAATGATGGCTATTTTTAAAAATTTTATGAAAACCATATCCTGGAGACTGCAGAAGAGGTGCTTTGTGAAAATACTAATTCCAATCAACATAACAGTCTGTTTATTTTTATTTACATAAATATTTAGCAGATATTTTTACAGGTATGTAAGTTTTCTTTTATAGACCAAAGTCAATCAAATAATTACTGAAGTTAATGAATGTACCTTTTATTTCTTACTAACACAGTAACTTGCAATGAAATTCTCTATTATTAAAATGGTGAAAAGAAACAGAATGAAAATGTTTTAATGCAGCATTGCTTTAGGTCATCAATTCATGTTATGGCAACAAGTCTTGAATCTACAAAGGCTGAAGCTAATTAAGGTTGATATATTACAAATAATGAATTTGCACCACATTTGATCTTGGACACCACAGTGTGAATCCAAATGTTGTCAATCAAAATCACTACATCATCACAGGAGTTTCAGGTGTAAAACAAGAAAAAAACTCCTATACTTAATTTCACACAGGTGACAAAGTAATTTAAGGACCATATTCATAATAACACATCAGTAATAAAGTGGAAGGCTAAACTTGCAAACACTTGCAATTTAAAAAATAGAGGCTTTACTTTACAGTCAGAGGGATTTAGTCTCTCAATAATTATTCCTGCTATGTATTATTACACAGCATTAATCATCTAATCACATGATTTTAATATTTTCTTAAATTCCATATAAGATGATATATCTGGGGAAACAGGAAAACCATACTTGGTTTTGCAAGAGCAAAGAAATGGGCAAGCAGAAATAAAGCATAGAAGTAACAAAGAAAAAAAAAGCCATTTTAACGTTACAGGGAAAAAGCTTTAAAAATGATTAAAAGAAGTATCTGGAAATTCAGGGACCCATCGAAGATGATAATGAAGGAGATACAGTCATTGCTTATTAACTAAATACATAAAGGTATTCTACCAAGAACACTAGCTGCTAACTGCAGAAAACCTATCAGCAACAGTACTTGTATGGACTTTGCTTTGTAATAAAGAGTCGCTGTATGAACTGGCATATTTCAGTAGATCAAAACGGGTACCATAGATGCAAGAACACTGACAGTTTAGATCAGAAGACCACATGATGAGAAAGGCAGGATTAAAACCTTGACGTTTGGTGAAGGAAGAACATAGAGTAACTTAACCGGATTTTAAAAAAATCTGAATTCATATAAATGTATAAGAATATATTTCTTATAAGAAATAGCACTAGCACAAGCCCAGATTTCTGTTTCAGACAAGCAAGGTACTAACTAAACAAAACCCAATACAGACAAGCAAACTGAACCAACAGATTTCTGCCAGTATTTCTTCAATATAAAGGTTCCATAGGGCTTGCTCCTCAAAGGACAAGTCATTATCTTTGGTATGAACCAGAGAAAACTCCTAAAGCACATACAAGTTAGAATTACTTACTGCTTAGGTGAGTCAAAACTGCTGCATCATGTTTCTCAACTGTGTACAGAGGTACGTACACCAAGTATAGTTACAGATAAATCACCAGGATTTTGGGTGCATATTAAAAAGAATGTCTACAGAGAATTCCAGTACTCAGTATTAAACATACTGTATTGTGAAGTGTGCCCAGAGTACCTTCATTTTCTTTATGGTAGCTCAATCAATGTTTTCTATTTCATAGAACTGGAACTCTTAGCACTAGACTCACATTGAATAGATAGGGAGCAATGGTAGCTGCTTTGAGTTCCAGGCCTTTTTGAATACAGAATGACACATTTTCTCAGTCAACTAGAAACACAGCTACAGAGTAGGTATCTCTAGATGCCTAGCTTTCTCTTGATCAACCAAGAAATCCCCTAAATGTGGATGAGATAGCAGCCATACTGATCATATTCTTAAAAAGCAATAAAGTTTAATGGGATAAACAGATAAGAAATTAGTATTATTATATGAAACACATATTTCTATATAAACATGTATTAAAGAATCCAGAAGATTTGGCTATCCAGAAGATATTCTGCTTTTAATTTCCTTCTGAAAATTTGACACAGCTATACTATTTTGGACTTTCTTATTATACCGTATTATTCTTAAGCAAAAATTGATTGAACATCATTTGCTAATCTGTTCTACCCTGTCAAATTCCACTCATCTAAGCTAAATTCTACAGAATACATTTAATATATCCAAATAAAGGAAATTTGCAAATCACTAGGCACCATGTGCATTGACCTTCGCTCTTTTTTTAAATTTGCAGTATGGTTCATTTTAGTCAAGCTGTTGAAACATTTGTGCTATAATGCATCAAATTAAGGCAACCAGCTGTGATGTTTAATTTAAGCTAAAAGTTTACGATCTGCAAGTACACAATACCTTAGGGAATAACTGATATTTCATGTTACTAAACTAAATGCAGTTACAAAATGGTTACAGTCTTCCCACATTTTACTCAGAGCACATTGTCACTTAAACTTTGGGTCTGTAAAAAACACAAGTCTTCAGTCAAACCTGTGTATTATAGAGAATAAATGAACAACCAGTTCTAGTCTTTGCTGAATACATAGATTTGAAGCCTTCTGGTCTAATGTGTTGTTAGATTACTCCAGTATTTTTTCTGTCATTATGTGTAATGGAATTTCTCCATTTGTGAGAAAGTGAGAATTAGGAAAAGTCGTTAACTATTTTGTCATAATGCACCATTTTTAGCAGATATTTTGTCCCAACAGATACATAACATAGAGTTGAATAATTAGAACAAAAACAACAAAAAAAATCCCAAGTATTTTCTAGCTATGTAGCACTCTTGAAATAAAATCCCCTTCAACAATGGTTAAACCATTGTATTGTTCTTGACAATGGCAATGTATAAAAGCAGAAAGAAATGACATTTTATGAATGATTAAGTAATGATACCCTTTTGGAATGCCTTGAGAGATTACTAAAGGAGAGAAAAACTACAGTACGGCTATATATGAGATGCAAAAAGTGTGAAAACTAATCTAACAGAAGTTGAAACTTCAAGGTTACCCATCTAGAAAGAAACAAAGTCAGCTAGAATATTGATATATGGCAAAACCCATGCATAGTAACTAGCTCACTACTTTGTTTATCAGTGGTCAGCTCTCCTTTTAAAAAGTGTAAGCTATGGATGTGATGGTTTATAAACAAAGGATACATAAGGCACATGCTCCAACTAGAAAAATACATTGATAACTGTTACTGACAATGACAATGTGACTCCAGTGAATTAGAAAGCTGATTTTCATTGAGGTAGCTCTTCGCACAGTTTATTAGTTACAACTGACTTTAGTAATCTTCTGTAAGAGCCAAAACACCCAGAAAACATCAGGAAAAAGAAAGCTAAGATCTTACTGCACCCTTCTGCTAACAAGTTATGTCATGGGCAAAGAGACTCCAGGATAGGATGTGCTACAATGGATGCAGCTCCACCATAGGGGTGCACTTGAGCCCCTAGCTATTTTTTTCCTAGCACAGGACCTATATGAAGGCAGACAGCTATAGGAAACTTAATTTTATTAAATTAAGAACTTTGTAGCTTCATTCTATTTGGCTTAGTGCAAACTACTTCCTGGAAACTACTGGAAATTACTACATCAAAAAAATCTGTAAGAACTTGCTTTGACTAAAAAGCAGGGGGAAAAAAAAAAAATCTATTTTTCTTATTACTTCAAGAACAATGAGAACCTCTCCACCTTTAACATCCAGAAACTCCCAGAAATTTTAAATATATGTTAACAAAATAGATTCCCATTTTTATTTCTCTAAATTCTTTTTAATCACCACCCTGCCATATTTCATTCTTGCATGATTGCGGCTGGCAATTTCATCAAAGGGTCATGCAATTGAGAAAGCCATCCTGCTTGAAAGCTGATTACTACTCCAACATCCTTGTGGTAAAAACTATTAAGATCTAGTGAAGGATGAAAGCAAGAACAGAATCTGCTGCTTTCAATGACATGCTGTTTTAAACCAGTCTGGAATCAGAACAGTCTGCTGTATTAACATTTGAAAACTGGAGATTACCTGTACAACATAAATGTCTGTTTTCCACAACAATATTTCAAAATCTTTCCTTCAGACTCAGGAAAAATACCCAAAAACTCAAAATGAGCAAAGCCAACCTCAGCCTAAGATGGCTTATAATGTTCTAAACAATTAGTCAAAGGATTTTTAAAGTGAAAACCTGGTGCTGAATACTTGGCTTGATCTTTAATAACACAATTATGAAGTGACAATCATTAAAACACTCATATAAAAGTTTATGCAAACGATATGCCATCTGTACAATTTCAAACAAGCACTGTAATTTCCCAGTGAAAACTAGAAACTGTGAAAAAGCAAAGTACTTTGTAGATACAAGATGTTGGAAGGCATAGCTCTAATATCTACAACATTTTCAACTGATTACAGTCTTTCACTCAAGCAGACACTAGTTACAACCCAGAGAGGAACAAAAACAATGAAACAAACTACAAAATAAAGATCCACAATAATTATACTTAAACACAAAATACTTGACAGTCAATTCCTCCTTTGTTTGCCTGCCAAATACTGAAATCAGAATTTTATGTTACTCTGGCAACAGTGAATTAGATCAAGTGCCTGTAAAAGCAGGCTTTGAATTCTGTTACAAAAATACACTACATCAAGAGTTGCAAAAAAAAAAAAAAAAAAAAACCAACCAGAAAATGCATCCATAATTTACAGTTTTCAAGGTAAAAAAACACCCGAGTTGAACCATTTTGGTTTAAAATGCATTTTATTATATTTAACAAACACCTAGAAAATGTTAATCATGAGTGATTTTATTCTTCTTTTAATAGTTAATGTAGTATTTCAACCTCAGTAGCACTCTCCTTAGTGGCCTTATAAACACCAGCAAAAAGTACTGAAAGAACAACACTGATTTCTCTCCCCAAGAACCAGCTGTGTCAGAGACTTTGTGGACATTGTTATCTTTAAAATTCAACCAGAGCCTTGTCCATAGATGACCATGAATGATTTGAGACTGCTGTTGCTTCCAAAATTTTACTGCTATTTTCTCCCAAAGATACCAGAACAAAAATAATTTTTAAAAAAGGCAAATGTAAGTATAGTTACCTGCATGCCAAGAAAACAATTTATTTTATTCCATACTGGGACTTCAGATAAGCAAGACTGTTGCACGTAGAGCTGAGCTCCTGTTACTAGAGCTAGAAAGTGTTCTTTGAGTTAGTGTCATCCCATTCATCAGTATAAACGCTCAGATGTTTGATCTTCTTTTTTTTGATCAACACAGTTGAGTTCCTATGAATACTACTTCTTTATTATTCCAGGTTAACAAAGTGATGAGCATGTGTTTAACAATGAACATATGCCAGAATCCCACTTCAATTTCATTTTAGAGTTGACTTTATCTTTTCCTAACCTACGCTGATGACCAAAATTGGTGGAACGTGTAGGGATAAGCATTTTAAAATGTAAAACTATCTCACTTTTGTTTATCAAAAATTATATATGCAGCATGTAACTTCAAAGTGTTGCTTACAAATGGTGGACTTGGTGCAGTATCACTTGAATTTGCATTTTGCAGCCAACATTATGGTGCGTAAAATGGTATTTCCTGTCAGAAGCAACTGAGAACCTGTCAACATTGATAGATGTACGTGTGAAAGACTGGACAACGCTATGGAAGAAATAGCATGATATATCTGCAAAAGTAGTGTATTAATTTATTTTCTATTTTGTCCCGTGGAACAGAAAGAAACACACAAGTTTTCCGGAAAAAGTAAATCTTCTCCAACTTTTACTGTAATATTTTACTATAGTATTACCTATCAAAGAATAGTAATGTTCCGTATTCTGCTCTAGAACAGCTTTGCTGACTACAGGTTTCATACACACTATTCTCTGATACATAAATTCAGTGTTTTCCCCCCTTCTACTTGTCATTTACATTCTATAAGGACAATGGGTAATGCTTATATTTTTCCACTAATCAGAGTACATCTGCTTTACATGAAACAACAGGGATGCTTCATGAAAATGTAAGTTCTGGTAATACAAAGAATTATATTGCCAAAGATTTCAGGGTAAACCCATATGAAAAATACTTCATTTTCTCACCAAGGACTATACTCTACAATCAGGACTGAAATTACTTATACCATAATCCATACAATCTCTTTCTAAAACACATTACTGCTGCGTTCAACAAAATCTTACATTCTACACATTTAAATTTTTCCCAGAAACTCTCAAGAAACTAGTAATTCCTAATAACTCTCATGCAAAACTGGCCAACACAGACACACACAAAGATTTACAGCTTTAGAACTGTATCCAGCAGAATAAATTCCTGTGAGGAAAATCCCCTTTTATCCTAAAGTTTAAGGCCACTACCAAGTGTCAAAGTACTTAAGCAGTTTGTACATTCAGTAAAAAGTCCCATGGAATAATGGAAATATTACACTTTCTCCCTTTCAAAATAAAAGCTCTTCTTGTCATTGGGCTTTTATTTCTGTTCAAGAGATTAATAAACTACTTTGTAATTGAAAGAAAGGCTACTGTTTGTGGTGGGTATGGAATATGTTTTTTGAAGAAAAGTATTGTCTTAATGTTAAGTTTCATTTTTATGATTGAAAAGCCCTTATAGACCTCAAGTCACTCATTGTAAGCCACTGCGGAAGAGGTTCGCCAAATATAGAAACATATGGCCAAACACAGAAAGCACCTATTCTTCATGAGAAAACAGGATTTGAAGGCTTCAGTACCCCTTACTGGCCAGCTTGTCACACTTGCTCTTTCTGTAGTTCAAGGAGAGCAGGAAAGCTCTGGAAAGGAGTGGGAACCAGCTCCCTGCTCTGCTAGGGACTGCCCAGGCGACCTCCAGCAAGCTTCTGGGGAAGAGAGCAAAAGAAGTCACAAACCCCGATATGAGCAGTATTGGTTTTACACACCTAACGATTCCACACCTGCGATTCCAAAGTGTAATAGACATTTCCAAGCCTAATTTAAATGCACGGCCTAATCAGCCTATAAAAGACATATCACAGTGAATTGTTAATATTAATATACATATTTTATTTTCATCTACAGATCTGAAGGAAGATTAAAAATGTATTGGAAGAACATATGAATACTTATGAGACCTGTTAGTACATAAAATTACCTGTGGAGTCAGTGTTAATTTCTTAATTCCACATTAATGGAAGCAAGGAAATGGAAAGTGACACAAATTAGTCATGCAGAATATTGATGGAGTTTGGGTAGGAATATAAAGTAATATTGAAAACATTTGCATACGTATGTAAATAAAAAAATATCCACATCTAGGTTAACAGTATATTAGCTAAAAGGATCCAAAACAAAGGAACTAATCAGATTTTTTTTTATAGGGTTTATAAAAATACTAATACCTTGGCAATATTTTAGTAAATGCATTTTGTTCATATTTAATTCCATTATGCTCAAAATATAGAAATACATTATCTTCAGTCAGTATAAGTGGGGCTTTTTTATTTATTTTTGTCTCAGGCAAAAAGAAACAGTGAAATTGTCACAGGAATGTTGGGGGTTTTTGTATTTTTTTTTTGTAGTTTTTTTCCCAAGAATACATCTGGAAGCAAATTTGAAGAAATAAAAAAATTAAAAATCAGTTCTTTGACGTGAGGACAAACTCATAATTTATTTTTGTTGGATCAGTTTTCCATTATATTCAGATTGACACAGAGTTACTAGCCCTTAAATCGGAAAGGAAGAAGGAAAATGAGCAAAAATATCCCTCGCAGAAACAGATTCTGAGGTTAGATTCAGTAAAATGGACTGACATAAGTGTGATACCTACAGAACCCAAGCATATATTGGAAGGATTAGGATATTATTCTTTCGCCCCCTGATGTTTCCCAGTATTCAAGAATTGAGAGGAATGCTCAGCTGGGAAGCAGGATGCAAAGGACAGAATTTCTGCACACACATGTTGCTAAATAATGTCACTCATGGACAGAGTATATTGTGGAGGTAGAAAGTGCAGACTGATTCAAAAATTTATTTGGCAGATTTGGAAAAGGAAAAAAAAAAATCCATCAGTGTTTATAAAACATAAAGATAAAACGCAAACTCACAATGCTCAAAGCCAGCAAATTACTGTAAGATGTGAAGCTATGCTAGGAAAAGCAGTAGTGTAGTGTCTTTCCCAAGGTATCTGTTACTGACCACTATTAGAGATAGGACTCTGTGTGAGACAAACAGTTCAGCTGAAACAACTGATGATGGTTCTCATATTTTTAGAAATAAGCAATTGGTCTTATACCCTTTTATGACCTTATGGAGAAAGCTGCAAGCATTACAATGGAGCAGACAATATAGCTCACAATGAAGTCTCATGAAAATTAAAGCCTAACTTCTGGCCAAGCACTTAAACACATGCCTAATTTTAAGGTCATGCATAATTCAAGTCACTTAAAAAATCCCTACATATTTAAATCGCACATAATGCTCAAGTGCTTTGCTGCAGCAGGAAATGACACAAAGGATGGTATGGAACTGCTCATAACCTTCCTTACTTTTGAGTTTTAGGTTAACCTCTGGCATATTATAAAGAAGAGTTTTTGAATGCAATTCACTCTGTCAGTGTCTTAGAGACTGGATGCAACTTTAACATACTGACGATACCACTAATGCTCTTTGAAAACTAAACCAAACATTTTCTGTCCCTTTTTAATACCGGGGGATCACTGAAGTCATTAAATAAGAATGTGAAATGCATCATTTTGTTTTAATATGGTTAAAATAGTAATTTTACAGATGTCAGTGTTTAAAGGGGTTAGTGTTAGACTGTTCATCTGGAAGAGAAGTATTTCGTATGTACCCTGTAATATGAAAACAAAGTCTTACTGTCATTCTATAATTAACGTGTTTGGAAGCAGGTACTTCCGCTTCAGAAGAGAAAAAAGCTAGTACAGCAGAATGCTCACTTTTATATGTTACAGAGCAGGCTATTTCGCTTGTTCCATGACAATGAGGCCTTGAACATCAAAACGTTTTTTCCCTTTACATTACGAAAAGGTATGAGACATATGGATAAGCAAGAAACTTAAGTACCCAGAAACATACACATTAGATAACTTCCTTGTGTTTCTGTAGTCACCTCTCAGTGTCAAAATATGTTTGCTTTCTCATTCATGATCTTATAAACTGTCCTTCCTCACATGGCACTAACTTTATTATGTCCGTAAGACAATAAGGAGTTGTTCAAATACCTCCCTAGCAAAATCAGTTCGATCACACCTAACTGTCCACTAATGATACTATTTGGTAATTCATTAAACTTTCATAATTAGGTAAGCCTTTAATACGGTAATTGAAAGAGATACAGCACACCTTGACAAAACCAGCTTCAAATTCTGATGTTTCAGCTCCTCAGAATAGAGGCTGTTAATTGCTGCACACCTGCACTCTACCTAACAGAGTTAGTGTCCACTCTTAGATCACACCTTTTAAAGTAATACAAATAGATAAAGTTTTCTGTGGATAAACTGGCAAAAGCAAGATAAGATGCTTGTAGAACCACTGTAAAACACAATCATTTCTGAAAAAAACTATTTGAATAGTTTTGGTGTGGATTTTTTTTTAAATTAAAAAGAGTTATTCATATTTTTCAGTAAAAGAGAAAATTTATGGCTTCAAAGTATGGATCTTCATTTCAGTTGTTTCCCAACAGCTGAAACAAGGAAAATTAAAAAAAAAAAAAAATCCACCACCAAGAATTACACGCATTCACCTCTGCAAATCACAGTCAAGAATGTGATCTTGATTTCCAATACAGATCAACTGCATCTTGATTTCCAATGTATTCTTTCCCTTATATCATATAAACATAAAATTATTTAGATTGGAAAAGACCTTTAAGATTATCAAGTTCAACCATAAACATAACGCTGCTAAATCCACCACTAAACCATGTCCCTAAGCACCACATCTACAGTCTTTTACATACCTCCAGGGATGGTGACTCAACCACTTGCCCAGATATCCTGTTCTAGTGCTTGACAACCCTTTAGCTGAAAAATTTTTTTCCTATTATCCAATCTAAACCTCCCCTAGTAGCATTTGAGGCCGCTTACTCTCATCCTATCACTTGTTACTTGGGAAAAGAGACCAACCCCCACCTCGCTACAAACTTCTGTCAGGTAGCTGTAGAGAGTGATATGGTCTCCCCTGAGTCTTTTCCCCAGATTAAACAACCCCAGTTCCCTCAGCCGCTCCCCATAGGACTTGTCCTCTAGACCCTTCACAAGCTTTGCTGCTCTTCTTTGGACATGCTCCAGCACCTCAGTGTCTTTCTTGTAGTGAGGGGCCCAAAACTGAACACAGTATTCCAGTATTATATGACCGTATGCTAACATCTATCAATGAACTACATTAATTGTCATGGATAGATAATTTGCACACTAATTCTTTGGGTAGAGTATACTAAAAGGTCTTAATCGCTAAGGTACTTTATCATGAAAGGTGTCCTTTAAAAAAATATATCTTTTTTCAGTGCTACAAAATGCTCTTCCTCTTTGGAAGAAAACAGCTTTGGAAGCAAACAGTAGCAGAAAACAGCTACTGAAAGCATTTAAGTCCTATAAACAACCTGTATTCTGTGCTGTGTTTAGACACATTTCTTGTAATAAAGAAATTTCTCTTAATGCACAGAAAAGCAGAAACATTATTGGGCAAACAGAAACAATTTAAAAATAATTCTACTTCCTTTGCTTGTTACGTTAGTTACCAGTCCCTCTTCTGCGGTCCCATTTGAAATCTCAGTCAATGGGAACATCAGAAGAGATACAACACCCTCAAGGTTAAAAATTCAGCAGCTTTTCAGCAGCAGCCAACTAGCTGTTCCTCACCTACACAGCATGTTAGTTAGGAAAGCAACTTCTTATTGAAGCAGACAAAACTTGTATTGTTCCCTTTGTTACAACTGCATTTACACTGATAGAAAAGCTAACTGCTTTGTTTGGGTGCTTAACAGTTATACAGCTCATACCATCATGAGAAAAGCAGGCAGCCCCCAGTCCGGCTTATGTGTACGTGGAATATAAAGCAACAATGGTTGGGTTTATATCACGTATTAGTTTGCTGCTTGTAGGTAGAAGCCAGCTGCATTCAGCAGCTCCATCTTTCAGACCTACTCTTTAGAGACTTCTGCACACTCACACTGCAACAAATAAACTCTGCTATGAACACTGCTCCACTCAAAGAGCAAGTTTTACTGGCATAAGAGCTTTTGAACTGTCATAAATGGATCTGAACTAGGATTTGTATTATATAAAATTAAGTTTAATGATTTTGTAGAGAAGAAACTGTAGGAGCGCAACAAAGTTTCAAAGCAACAATAGCCTCTATATTGCAAAACACATCTCAAAGAGTTTAAGGGTACACCAATTTAGACTTAAAATGACTGAACTAGATGAGTAGATCTACACAATGCATGAAGACTAAGGTTATACTCTAATGCCCTTGCTATTCTTTAACTCCATAATTATGGCCCTTCAACTTATGGAGTTTAGTCAAAGCACATCTCCAGTATCTCTCCAGGTATAGGTACATCCTGGTAATGTTCACTCATAATGAAATGGTTCATTCAAGGCTTTCAAAAAACCCGCTTCCCGCTCTAGTAAAGAAAAAGAGATACATTTGTAATCTCAGAGTGAATATCTTACGTTTTACATATTAAATTAAACATTGGAACAGTGAGGATAGTCAACTTGGTTTTGTAACAGGTGACTTAATAGAAAATCTCACTTAATAGGAAGACAGTTTTCTATCCCACTAACTCATTTTTGCAGTAATTGAGGACCACTGCACATATTAAATATCAATTGTCATTAACAGTTTCCCATTTAATGTCAACTGAAAAATCACAGATTTCCTGCTTGTGAAGCACTTAATGTCAGGTACTACATGTCACACAGATATCTTTTTCAATCTTTCAATAAAATACATGGAGTCCATTTACGGCTTCATTCAAGTTGTTCCAGTGACGGACTATTCAAAATAATAGCTTCAAAGAACAAGATTGAGAAAAGCACTATATGGTGATAATACCTCTATAACCATACTTGTAACCTGAGAACAAACAGGCAATTAATAATCTTGGATAGCATAAAAAAATATTCCTACAACAATCTGGAATTTACTTCAGACTTTCAGTTTCCCTCAACCTTAGAGAAAAAGAAGTAACCCATAACTACATGAGTATTCTGATACCTGTAAAATCTTGGGAAATGTGAAAGATCTTATCCAAAGGACATTTCTGAAGATTTTGTTGAATTTTGTTGAATAAAGGCTAATATGAGTTCTTATAATGGCACTTCAAAAATAAGAACATCAGAACTATGCTAGTATTTTTAACGCACATGAGAAATTAAAATTACTGTATTTTGAAGCACTTCCCAAAACACACAGTCTTCCTCTAATTTTCAATAAGGACTGAAGAATATGTAGGTCTTCTAAGTGATATGCACAGCATTTATGACATGGTTGTCCTGTTCATTACTAACACACAAGTGCTTTCACTTTCTTCATAATTGAAGGGTTATAATGTTCGAGAAAGTGGTCAAGGATTTAGCATAACCTTTCTAGAGTGGAACCTCCCATTCTAGAGTTGTGAATAATGCAGCAAGAGACAGACTCGAAACAAAGCTCTTTAGATGCCTAGAGATTCAGGCAAAGTTACTCAAGTGGAATAAACTTAACTGTCAGATGCCTCATTTCCCCTAACTCCTAGTAAATATAATGCCTGTAAGAGGCTCAATGACTTCCCTAAAATTACTGTGCTCTGTCTTAAAGAGATTGTTCACTTTGCAACTTAAAGATTGAAGGTAGATATTTACACTTGGACGTCTCATTTTTAAGTCTCCCCTATCAGAACTAAGCAATGTTCAGGTATTCAAGGCTTTGGTTTGTTTTCGTTATTGTTCCTTAAAATTGGAAGACACAGATTCCAAAATTTATTCTGTATAGGAACTTATTCTATACATAGTACCAAGTTTGGAAGTAAAGCGCCACTTAGTACAAATACAGAAATCAGATTTTGGCTTTGAACTTTTGAGAGATGTAAACAGAATAGTGATTCAAAAGATCTACTCAGAGGAAATGTATGAGAAACAACATTCAGTGAGAGAGAAAACAGAGCTATCTGCAGGAAATGTTTAAATGGGAGAAAAGCCCAATAATCATCACAAAATAGCAGCATAAACCTCTTCCACTGCAAATTTGTTTTCTTTGTATCCATAATCCCATGGGACAAATCTGACTTAATCAAACATAACAGAGATTTTGTCATCACTTCTAGAAGCAACTGGTATCTGCTTATTTGAAATTGTAGAACTGCGGAGGTTTTTAATATGATGAATCATTCAGAGATAATCAGAGAGAATTAAATGAATTCTGTGCTAGTTCATTCATTAACAGCAAGATTTTATGCTATCACCCTGCATTCAAGATCCCATTCTCTCTTTAGATCTACACTGATGATACCACAACGGCATAAATGCTACAATAATGGGACTAGCAGGATTTTCGTAAACTGATTAAGGACTGTAAGGGAGGAATAATGGTTTTTCCACTTGCAACCTGTACATCTTTCAGTGATTTGCAGTCACTGAAAAGCAGCAAAACATGGAATTCAAGTGAACATTTCAGTCACTTTTTAGAGAAAGAAGGAGACTTCAAAACATTAACAGAGCATTTCATGGTGCTTTCTTCAAATATCAAATAGCATTTTTAGTGCTTTCCAAAGTCACACATCACATGTTAAAGCTCTGCAAACAATTCATTTCAGATCACCTTAAAAAGGAGATATGACCGCAGATGACACTATATAGCTGCTCATCTAAGGTGGCCCTTGAATATATCCAATTCATATCACAACTCCAAGGTGAGAGGAAAAGATCGTAGTCTTTAAACCTTTTGACAGGAACCATAGCATCTTCATGGTTAAGAGTAAGGAAGAGTCCACTTCCACTTTATTCCATGACATACACTAGGTCACACTTCCAAATGTACAATCACATGCAAACAATTTAGCTTAATCTCACAGAACAGTTCACCAAAACCTAAACCCATCTAGGGGTGCATCCATACAGACATTTGAGTTCAGATAGGGCTTCAAAATGTAAACTCCCCTAGGAACTTTTGGTTTGTACCAGATAACAGTCTCTGAGTGCACAAACTTAGCTCCTTTCAGATCAAATTGAACAAAAACATGTATTTGAGGAACAGACTCAGTATGCTTCAACTTCTAATGAGGGTCCAATCCAGAGGACCAGATTTAAGAGTTAAATCCCATGATACTGAAGTGAATTCTGAAAGTTTAAACAACTTCAAACAGAAATCACACATGCATTTCCTTGGTTTTGATTTGGAACTTAACCCAATTTCTAACTAACAAATTATTTATGTCCTGAAATAAGACAAATTAGAATCTTTAGGTTTTTCCTCTTCGAGACCTTCAAGACAATTTTAAACTGAAATTAACTGAGTGTTAATTTGGTCATAGAAGTGAAACCAAAGATGCTTCAAGCCACTAGACATGCCTTGCTGACCTGGAGGTACTCGTTTGGATCTTCATATGAGCAGATTCAAAATCTAGCCATACTCCCAGCAAAGTCCATTTAAATAAAAGTAAGGCCTGGTGTGTAATGGATGGCCTTACAAAGGAGGCCCCACAAACCATCAGTTCTTTCTGGTCCTCTTGAAATGAAAATGAGCTCTTCCAAAACCCTCAAAATAACAACAAAAAATTATTTTTAATAAAAATCATCTACTATATAAAAGGTTGCACTAAAATTTTTAGAATCTAAGTATCCTGACACCAGGGAGACAAAAAACTTTTCACCTTCAGAAGTCATCTGCAGAAAAGTATTAAACCCTTGTGGAACTGCACACAAAAAGCCTAGAACTGCTGAACTTTCAATTCTGCTGAAGAAGAGAGGTCCCCACAGTGGTTTTAATGGAGTTTACCATTATTTTTAACAGTATTTTAAAAGAATGGCCTGAATGGCATGGTATGTTCAGCCATACTTTTTTAAGAACAAATAAAAAAACTTGTGTTAAATAGACTGTAGGGGCTTCTCAGATGATCATTTGGAACTCTATCTTCTAAAGCTTAAAGGGTAATGTACTGTTTTAAACCCCTGTGACACCATGCTGCAGATCTCTCCTTACAAAGCCAAGCCTTATATCTCTCTAGGTACTCATTACAGTATACTCTGTATATATACAAAAAATGCCCTGTCTATTAAACTATAAAACTACTCTGCTCTTAGTGCTTTAACTGTCTCTACCCCAAGAGAACATATCTACCTTTTTTTTTGTTGTTGTTTTTTTGACAATAAAGCTGTAGTCTACCAAATTCATGAAGACAATAATAGAGTTTTGGTAGGGTGAGCCTCCTTTGGATGATGATGGAAAGTAAGAGATACAAAAGAGCACAAACATACATTATTTCATTCTTGTTAATATCCCCCAAGCTTGGGTGAACATAAATATACATAATTCTACTATCAAGAAGAGAGTCTGCAATAAAAGTAGTGTCCAATTTATTTTCACAAAACCAAATCTTGCATCGTACGTAGCTTTTTGGTAACTCCACTGTCAAAGTTAACATATTCTGACTTGGTAAAACCTTTTTTTCAGTACAACTGAAACATTCCTTTAAGCTGATGCTAGTGCCTAAAAACCACTCAAAGTCATTTCCTACCTAAGTTTCATTAAAGCTTAGATGTGTTTTAATGCATTTCTGATTCCTCCTGGTGACAAAAATATTACAGGATTCACAACAGTTCAGTGAAAAGGACAGTAATAATCGCCAGCAACAGACGACCTTGTGAATAGAGGAGAAATTTTCTCTAGCGTTCAAACACAATTTTTTCAAATCTTTCCTAAAGGCCATCTGCCATTCTGGATGATTTTTGAGATTGCACTCTTATAGCTGCTATTGTGTACTTCAGCTACCATAAACCAAAAAAGTCTCAGAATACAAAAATAATTACTGAACCTTCAAAATTATTCTCTTGTTTTCTTAACTTTTACCACATGAAGCCTGAGAGACACTGTTGCTACTTTACTTCAGAAAGATTAGCCTTCAGTTTTCTATACACACAAAGAGGAGGGGGGAATTCGTGCATGTGAGATAGCATATTGCGTTGTCAACATTTTCTTAATTTCCAGCCTGATGCTAAAAATAACACCTTGTTCTTTTGGTTATTTGGTTAAGGGGGTCACACCATTAATCACAAAGGGAGACATGCAACTTAGTTAACACTGGCCTTTTTTGCACTCTTCTATTTCCAATGCAGTACACAAATCATCTTTAAATCAAAAAACACAATCTGATCTAATGAATGACAAAGTTGCCAACAGTCTTTACATGTGAGGTATTACATTAATATACCTATCAAAAGCATGTTATTAAGTAAATGAAGCATTCTATTATTCTCCTACAAAATGGATACTTAAACTTTTCCCCTCTAGGCATACAATGACAGGACTTGCTGTAAATCAGCACAGCTCATCAGCACATCAAGCAGCTATGCTTATGAGTGCCTGCTAAAGACCTAGCCCTTATTGACAGATAAATCATCACGAGCAGAAATGAGAGCTTTCTTTCCTCTTATCACTTCACACTGAAGTTTCGCGAGAAAAAGTGTAAGTCACAAAAAATTGCCTTTTTTTTTTTTTTTTTCCCATTATAAAATGGCTTAGTTGTGATTATGGTAGACAAGCTCCCACTTAGAATTTGTTTTGTTTATTTGCCTATTTTTTTAAAGACTTGTTGTCTCTGCTAAACAACATATGTGGGTATTAATGTAACCAAAAACAGTTGCCAGGAATGAGGCCTACACATGAGAGCTTTCATGGCATGATTTACGGTGCTTCCCAACCTTGTGCAAGAAATAGAAAACAGATACTCTGGGGCAAGCACAAGAGAATGAGAAAAAGACTGCATTATTACTTCAAGTCCTACAATGGAATAAGAGATTACATGGCTCTAACCCTAAGACATGAATGGGATGCTATCAACTTGTTCTCTACACTGCATTTAAGTTCAAAGAAGACACAATGGGGAATCAAGTCCAATGCATACAATGTGCAGCTGACAACTGGAATTGTTAAATGATTTTTTTTTTTTTGAACAGCGAAGAACTGTGCATAAGCCTGTCCATGCAATTCTCTCATAATAATTCCATATGAAAAAAACAAAGCAGCCAACATTTCACAGAAAAAGGAAGGATAGTTATTTCCACTTATTTTAGCATAAAACAAGATGAGCTGTGAAAGATGCCTCCTTGTACACGATCATTCTCAATTGCATTAATTAGTCATAAGTATAAAATTCTACTCCCATGCCTTCTGAGAAGTATAGCACCATTTATAGTACAATTCAGGAACTACTTCACTTCACTGAGTGCCTAGTGGGAGACTAGCAACATTACAGGGCTCTGGAATATTATTCTATGTTTTATTTACTCACATCAGTGTACACAAGTAAAAGGACTCTAGCACCACAAAACACAAAGAGGGATGCTGATTATTAATAGAGCTCTACAATAAAGAGTGAAAATCATAATGAAATGTTAAGTAACTGGGTTTGACATTCTTCACCAATAAACATTTCTAATTCTGAAGCCTGAAGTAATTACCAAGAAAGCTGATCAAGAAACACTAAGGCATTCACAGAGCTAAACTCATGTAATCTGCAAATGTGAGGCCCTTAAGACCCCTTTAAAGATGCTGTTCCATCATTTAGACATATGGTACAATACAGTTATGAAGGGATGTTCAGCAAACTAAATGTGCAAACTTTTATTAACATTTTATATTGACACTTTTAGTGCACACTAGTGTAAGCATACATAAAAGCCTGAAAAGCATTCCAAAAGTTACCTCACACAAAAGCCTTTTCCTGTGTACTAGTAGCTACCTGGACAGGAACTTTCCAGGTACAAGTGAATAACTTCCTTACCTTTCTAAACAAAGTTCTTTGTGTTAATCAACTCTATCAGCATGGGATGTTCTTTCTGTTAATTATATTATGTCAAGTCAAAAAATTATTAAACTACAAAGCATTCTGTGCAAATGGATGATTCTGATCACAAAAGTTATAACAGCAAGACACAACCATTAAACAAAAATATTTTTTGAGCCGTGTATGCATGCCCATCTATGCATACTGAATAAAATGGTAAAAATAAAAGCAATGTCAACAACAGCACACAAATTTTACAAACTGTATTGGTCAAAGCTGTGGAAAAAGAAAGTGAGAATAAGCCTTCAGTGTCTTACTTTAAGAAGGAGGAGAAGAAGAAGAAGGAGTAATTAAGGAGTAATTGTATCCTGGTTTCACTGTGACAAAGCACAGAAACATCTAGTTGGTGTACACGGAGGAACTTGAGCCTGCTGATCATCTGAGTTACACAGTCCCATGTAGTGCTGAAATTCTGAGCTATAAGCACTCATACAGTCCTCCCCTTCCTCCGCTTTATTTTTATTATTTAATCTACTTCAGTTTTATACTGTTACATTTCCTTTACATGAAAAATATTTATCCTCACATTAATTTTCTTAAAAGTCTGATTCTTAAAAATATATCCTATTTCCTTAAAGATATATCCCTTTTCAACATTGCATACCATAGTTACTCAGGCATTCCTGAAGATTCTATTAAACAGAGGCAATGCTGGATTCTCAGCTCTATAGGACACCTTCTACTAGCTGTTCGTGTGATTATCCCAAAAGCCAGTGTCCATGTAGAGATTTTAAATATATATATATATGTGTCTTGTTGGGATGTTCACTTATAATGCTTACCCTCAGCTGGAATTCACTTGAATTACTCAAACTCACTGTTAGAGCCCTTGCTTAAGAAAAATCAAATTGATGCTCACCAGCCTTTTTACACTTAAGAGACAGAAAGAAAGAGGGGGAAAAAAACTCCAACAAACCAAACACACATACCCCAACCCCATACCACACAAGCTTCTCCATGGGTTAGTTTCTCACATTTTAAGGGGAAGAATATATTCTACTACACAGCAGAAACATCAAAGTATATCACCTGCAAGACATCAAATCCAGCTCAAACCCACAGTGAGTCAAAGCCCTTGCTATCTATTAGATGATTACGAACTTACATAAAATGAGCTGAATACTGCTCCTATTGGGCAAGTATCTATACTGCCAAATCATCATTTGTCATTGATATCGACCCTTCGTATGGCCTAACAACCTGATGAAAGATTAAATGAACAAGCAGGCTGGACTTGGCTCTTTCATGTCAGGTGATAATTCTCAGTCCAGGGCTCAGTAATATAAATAAAGCAGTATAGGAAAAGACATAAATGAACAAAATTAAGACACAATATTTGGTGTCTGTGATAAACAGGTTGATTTTTTTAATCTCTACTTATCCTTTCCCAAAGGCTTCTGGATGGCTAAGTAGAGTTAAAAATACAATTGTAATTAAAAATTGCACAAATACCAAACAAATACAACTGATATATGGTTGCTTGAAGCAGAACTCCATTCTCATTATTTAATCTCTCTTTACTCAAATCTTCTCTGATGTGCCATTAATCATTTCACAAGGTGTTTTTTAAAGCAGATCTTAATATAAAACTTATTTGCATGAAAGAATAAGCTCTGTACTATTAGGGCTTACTTATATTTCCAGACTCAAGACTGCAAACAGGAGAGCTTTATTCTGTTTTACTTAACAGTATATCTAACAATTATAATACATTGTACTTCTAACCCTTTCCACAGGAAAAGCAGTATATATAGGAGAATACAGGCCTGTCTTAAGTCTTCCTTTTTCTGTGTTTGTTTCATTTATTTTTAAGTACATGAATCTATTTAGAGAAGGAAACACTACAGCATCTGGTAGAAAAGGTTGTTTGTGATGATCATTTCTGAGAGATGTTAAATGCTTCAGTCTCACATGGATTTCAGGCATCTTTCCCAAGTGAAAAACCAGTATCTCCATCTTACCCGCTAGTAGGAATATATTATTCAGCATTACATTGCACGTGGTCTCAATTCCCTATCCTGGCCTGAATCCATATTATATAGTTTCTTATATAATAAGTTCCTAAATAGTAGTTTGATGTCTGATATTATTAGAAGACATGCTAGGAGTCTGATAACTAGCTGGATTTTTGGATAACACCCACATGAGAGAAGGATCATGTTTTCAATTAGCCCAGCACTCCTTAAAATACAATAATGTAAATAATAATTTGATTATGATGAAATTTGATTATGATATTGAAGAATAATATGATTTATGCTCAGACTCTAAGACCAGAAGTTTAACAGTATGCTGGGCCACCGTGCCAAACACACAACCAGCAAATGGCTGGAACTGTTTTTTCACCTCTAATCAGTGTGGTGGAGGCTGCATCTGAAAAATAACACACATTGTTTTGGGGGCCCCAGTATGAGAGGTGGATGCAAACTGGAGAGAGTGCAGGCCACTAAGATGGTGGATCAAATGACATCAGGGATAGGTTAAGGGAATTGGGTTTGTTTAGTCTGGAAAAGGGAAGGCTGAAGGAGGATCTATTTGCTTTCTTCCACTATCAAACGGGGTATGGAGGAGAAGCATCCATATCCTTCTCAGACTGGCACAAAGAAAAGCAAAGAGCAACAGCACACATTGCAATGAGACAAACTCCTACTGGACATAAGAAAAAACCATTCTTCATAGGACTGGTTAGACAGATCATCCAAGGAGGCTGCAGAGTTTCTGTCCATAAAGAATTTCAACATATGGCTAGAAAAGGTCCTGAACAACCTGGTCTAACTTTGAAGTGAATGCTGCTTTCAGACAGGAGATAGGACTAGAGCACCCCTGAGGTCCTTCTCACCTAAATTACCCGTCATTTTAAGTTACCTGCTTTTGTTCTAGTAGTCTCTGCTAAGAAGCTTGCCTGGTAGGCTACACACAGTTTTTATTTTCATTTGTTTTTTTCTGGCATATTTTTGAAACAATATTTCCAGCCTCTGTGCTAACACATACAGAATATTAGTAACTATATGGTACAGTGTTCCAATAAATAGTGGGATGACAGAGAGGTAGAAAAATGATCATCAGATGACTTGGACTTTAGAATTCACTATATTTCACTCCATTCACTCAGTCTGCTTACGTTATTCTGCAGAAAAACAGATTTTGGTAATAACAACATATGTGAAAAAAGCTCTCTGCTTGGATGCTTCTTAAATTTTGCTGGCTAAGCAGAATGGTCCATGAATTTTAGGTTTAAAAATCAGGAGAAACAGACATACATTACTAACTCTGATTTCACAAATAAAGATCAAATAATACTAGAGAAGATGTCTTAAACTCCTCTAGCAGAAAGAAGGGATAGAGAGAAAGGAGCTGATGAACCACATCACCTTAGTGGTTCTGAACTGGAGGGAGAAAAAACAGGAAACATATTTGTCCCTTAAGAACTGAATTCCATTTCCATAAATTTAATGAGATGCAACAAAATAAATTCCACAAGATTCCAGAAACTGATCTAAGCTTCCTTATTCACATTGGCTCAGTGAGAAAGGATCCTTTGCACAGCAAGTTCAATAGGCTGAGCACAGCTACGTTTGCAGTGATCTTTAAACGTGGATCTAGTGACAATGTAAAAATCCTCAGTCCTCTCTATGCCGCTCTTCCCTTCAGACTCTATCACCCTGCTCTTGAAAGTAATATGATAAATAGGCAGTTTAGCTGAAAAATAAAATCTCTCCTGCTGCTTTAAGTCATCCTTTAATTGCACCACTTTTTATTTTTCCGGCCTATTAACCTGAAGTCTGCCACAAACACACCAATCAAACTGAAGCAAGTTTACATAAAGATAGTTTCTTTTTTTTCCTTCTCACCACTGTACTACTAGTACAATAGCTCCACTTGTTCTTTCCCAAACCATAATAATACAGCATTCTATTGCCCAACTAGCATTGTTTGGTGAAACCCTCATTTGTAAGCTGGAACACAAATGTCACACTGTGAGAAAGTCTGGTTTTATAAAGTCCTGTGTTGATAATTGGTGAATTGTGATAAATACTACAGCCTGCAAACTCTATTACTCTTCTGGTAAATCATGAGAGCTCCCTTTGAGAAAAACAATATAATCTGTAAGTCAGATTGGAAAATGTAAGATAAATGTCTTTCATTATTACTAGAAAACTCCAAAATATGTTAAGTACATTTCAAACACATTGAATAATTCATAAACAATAGCTCTGAAAAAAAAAACCAACCAAACCCGAAGAGATATATTTTCACTCTATATTCTGAACTCAAAGAACAGTAAGTTTATTGCTTTTATTTTACCAGCCATGCAAAGTAACCTAATGAAAAAATATTCAGAATTGAATACCCCAGACAAACCAAACAGATGTATAACGTGTGAGATTAAGTTAATTTCTTTGAACTAGTAGCTATTTTCTTCTTGTAATTTAAATGTAATATGTGGTTAAAAGTCAGTAAGATCATTGGGTTTTATTTGGTTTTCTGATGATGACCATATATTACCTTTTAATCTTCTTCTAAATCGAGATACAAAGGAGTATAAAAAGCTCATCCAGTTAAACTGTCAAAGGATCTAAAATATGAAAGGATATTACTTGAGCAATAGTTTTTGGAAAGAATTTACCAATAAAGTAGAAATTTGCAAGCTAGCTTTCTGCTAGGACACTTCTCAGGCTTTTGTATATAGTCTTGTAACACGTTGCTTATCAATGATATCCCACATGGCACTTTTTACTACCACTCAGCATGAACACATTGCTGCACTTCAGTCATCTGCCTCCTCTCTGAAGGGTGATGAAGCATTTGTATAGACCACTGCCTATCTCACAAAACCCCCAGTTTAAACACAGGGTAATAAGCAGGTAATTTCTGAAAGCCTTGCCACAGAATCCATCCCCTTCTTTTTATATTGTGATACTAGTGAAATCTCATGGAGAGTAAAAGGTATTACAGCTGAACATCAATCCAAATGACTGAGCTTGAAAATAGCAGCAGCCTCCACCCAAAATCCAGAATCGGGCATCAAGTCAAACTTCTCAAACAATGGATAAAACATGCACAAAACATTAAAAGAAGTGTACACTGTGTGTGTTTTCTATAAAAAGGAAGATGGAACAATATTTCAAAAGTTGAAGAAAGATGCAGAAAAGCAAAACAGCAGAAGAAAGACCCAAAGTGGAGCATCAAAGAGCTGGATGGAAGGAAAAGGCTTGGCACTGTGACCAAAACCCACCTCTTGCTGTCAGATTTCTACCATGCTCAAAAAAAAAAAAAAAAAAAAAGAAAAAAAGAGAAAAAAAAAAGTGAATTTATCTTGATTCTCTGAAATAAATGGTGCCGCTTCCAGTAGCTATCTAACATCAGCATCCTTCTTGCCCATCCCAGTGAAAGTAACATCCAAGATGCTGATTAGCTACTCAAATCCAGAAGATCAGTAATACTTTATTCTATTTAATTCACTTCTCCCAAGCGCTGGAAAATTTCTTGCTTTGATCTCTCCACCCCCTCTGCTTCCCAACCTCTGGACCAAACTAGCCTAAAACAGCTACGGAAAAGGACATTTTTGCTATCCAAAAACTGGAAGAGATAACAGAAATCTATTCCCAATATCAGAGCTAAAACTTCACATGGACGAACTGGGTATACAGTAGTACCTTCTATGAAAGTTAAAACTCCACATTCACGTCCCAGCTCTAAAAAAAACCTTAAAATTATTAAAGACTATGTCTCAAAGAAAGCAGGACACCTGAGGAAGTGTTTGAGCACCCTTTGAACCATGAAATATTCATGATGTTGGAGTATAAAAAGTATCTTCAGTGAGAAAGTGCTCAGTCTTTAAAACTGAGGTTAAATGAAACCGCTTAAATCTCTTGTATCTCAAATAACATTTTTTCCTTACATATAAACTGAAATTACGTAATAAGGAAATGACAAGAAAAAACATACAAAACTTGGAGACAATCTATGGAGTCAGTTTCTGTGAAGCAATATTAGTGAGATCTAACAAATCCTTTAATACAGCTAATTTCTTATTAGGTTATGTATTTAGTAAAGGACAGAGACTGCAGTTCAGCTTATCAGTGTCTTTAGAACAGTTTCCCAGTCCTTACATCAAAGTATTTTCAAATAGATGTTTACTATTTTTCTTTCTAAAATTTCTCATTTACGGACAAAAATGTCTCATTTATGAACATAAATATTTAATGTCTTCAAATGTTGGAATATACTGTAAGTGCAAGAAAAAATATTTATTAAGGATGAAAACCGCATAACACTCTTTCCTTACAGAACTCCACTATAATGTAAACAAAAATTATATTTTGCTATTAAAATACAGATGATTCTTCATTTGTGATGTTTGCTATACCAGTGTGTATGCACAGAATTTTCCATGAATCATGCCCAGGCACAGCAAAGAAAACTGGACAGGACACTAAATTATAATGGGGAGGGGGGAAGAACAAGCAAAACATTATTCTTATATTAGATCCCTAGTGAACTGCACAGACAGATATCCCCACATCTTCAAAAGCAAAAATATTTCCCCAACCAGAAAATTACTGGAAGAAACAACAGCACCAGTTGATTCATTAAACACTGTTGTGCAGAGCTGAGGATGAAGCATTTATTAATCTGAAACTCATCCACATCAGATGACTGTAGTAAAAATGTCACAGAGACGCCTTTAGCAACATGCTGAAACTGTTAAGTCATACAAATTAAATTGCTGATCTTAAGAAGCAAAGCAAGTTTTCCAGCATATGTGTATTTGTTTTTAAGCAACATTACTCTTCTTTATGCTCTTATAAACACACATAATGCAATAGCATGTAGTTAGATGATACTGACAGCAGTCATTTTCATACAAGCTCAAACTTAAACACTTCTTTGAGAATTTATCCAACATCAGGAATACAGGGCCATGTCAAACAACAGTAAGTGTCCCTATTTTTAGCCAACTTTCCTTCTACAATGTTCTTTATCATAAAAATGTTAGCAGTTGTTGAGTGGAAAGTAACTACCATGAAGCATACTGAATAAGAGAGACAGCATGTGTGTGTGAACACATGAATGTTTCTGTGTATCCATATATAAATTTCTGTATATATATATTTATATGTGAGTGCACACACATATGTATGTATATATGAAAAACACAAACTTAACTAAAAAAACAAAGGATTTTGATCAAAACTGTACATAAATCACACTGGCTCTTTGCTGCCTTCTTCATATCCTTTATTCCTAGCATTTATAAAACAACATAGATTTTCCTTTGCCTCAATTACTCCTGTTTTGCACCAGAAAAACCCCCTTTGCAAGTCTTGGGTGAGGACTGCTCCAGTTAGCCCCTCAGGTGGGATGTAGCAGTTTAGCTCTGCAGAGCTCCAAGGACACAGATTAATGCTCTAGTTTGACCTTGACATAGTCATGGTATAAAACAAGCACTGCAGTATATGCTGCTACATTGGAAATATAATCTACCATCATTCATTTAAGGAGAAATTTGAATCTCTAAAAGTATGTGTCAGTCAAAAGAATATAACATCTAGAAAGCTGATGAACTGTACAGTCTTCCTTCCCACAACACCTCCAAGATGCTGCCATTTCCATTTGTCCTAAAATTCATCTGTTGTTGGCTATCTTTATTAGAGTTAAAATTGGTTAATTCACATTGGTTCAAAAAATAAAGTGAAAAAAGGAATGGTGACATTGAGACCTACATTTTGTCTTTCACATAAACCAAAAAGTGAAGTTCTCTGAGATTTTGGAGTAAGACTAGATCATATTTGCCTGCTTACATGAAAAGACCCATCAGTAAAATGCCACATGTCTCATGAAGCCAGCAGTCTACAAGCAACACTGCTGTCAAAGGCAAGCATATACCATGGATTATTATTAAAGGAGCATAAGCCTCAGCACTGTCTCAAGGGAGACTTTGGACAAATTTTGTATCTCAGATTTGCTCATTTCCGCAGTATTATTTTTATGAAATACTCAGGAGCACAATCTCAGGGAGACCAGGAAGACACTACTCCACCCTAGTGACATAATTGTTTATCTAAGCCAAACACCATGATATGACAATGGTTTGTGATAGGGACTTAAACTCATATGCAGAACCACCTCCACAAGTTCCAAGGAATATTAAAGATCCTATCTGACTGGCAGCTTCTCATCAAGGGACTGCCACAGAAGAGGAATCAGAGCCTAATCCCCACTGTGTGTCATAGGATATTACCACTTTCACACTCTATGTCTGTCTTGTGGAACTGATTCAGAGAGTAATTACAGATCAGATAAGCCTTTTCTGGAATACGTGCAATTAATTCTCCTGTAAAAAAGGGGGAAAGAAGCCTGACACTGTAATAATGTTTAAGTACACCTAATCTATTTTTTTCCTGCTCCTAATGTTTCCTAAATATGAAGAAGAAAGAACTGCCTGTTCTTATGTAAATCATCTATGGGTCTGCAATATCTCCTCATAAAATAGCCAATGTGAAATAACACAAACCAGCAGAATGTAGAGCAAGTGGGTAATCAGTGTAAGAATTAATCTAGATTGTTAGGGTTTTTTTACTATAAGAACTATTATTCCTTTCAAATGGAAATCACCTCATTTCTTTAAAATTTCAAGGACGACTTTTTTAAAATTTTGAAAATAGACTGGACTAATATAAATTTCTCATTTTCCTAACAATTCAAAAAATGGTATTCACCACAAGTTCATTAATTTATTTTTCCAAATCTCACTCTTGGCCTGTCAAAACAAAACAAGTTGTGATTTTAAGACCCTACAATTCAAGGCATCTGCATTTTGAGGTGATTTTTACACTTAACCCAAGTGTCTTTCATAAACAGTTCATCAGCAGGATTCAAGTGCATCTCAGGCTTTCTGTTATACTTCAAAGCTGGAAAACAAGTACTCATCTTCATCATACTTCAAAACTGCAGCAATTGGCTAATTGTCCATTATTGAAATCAACCTACAGAAAAGAGCTAAGCTTGCTATCATTCTGCCTTCCAGAAATACACTATATTTAAGAAACAAAAGAAAAACCAATCAAAAAAATCAAAACCACCACCAAGAACACAGCACAACCCCCCCTCCCCCAAGTCATTTAACATAGGTTTTGGACAAGGAGATAGAACTTGTTTACGATTTGCAAAGACAAAACAAGAAAAAAAGAGCAGATACATTTTGATGAGTTGATTCCAGAGTATCCAGTTCTAAAACATTAATCTCTAAAGCTTGAGGTAAAGCTCATTTAGCTAGCACTGTACCTAGCTATTCCATAAATGTAAAAAGTCTAACATTTGATGAAAAGCCACCACCACAGCAGAAAAATATCTCCAACAGCTGGACTATAAGGCGGATTCATTTCCTGACCTAACTTTGCCTCCAGTTTCACTCAGAATCCACCTAGAACTGCCTCACTACATTTTTTATTTCAATGGGACAACACACACGACTCAAGTTACGCAGGGAAATCAAGGTTGAAAGGATAATATTGTTAATGCTCATTTTTCAGCATGAAGGCCATTGTACCAATGGCAGCAGTAGAATAAATGTTACTGTAAGCAGCACTCAGTTGTTCTTGCCACTATACCATGAAAATATTGTCTGCTTAAAGTCATTCTAAGTGCTCACACTACAGTGGAAAAGATTGATTTGGAAAATGTACGGAAAGATGCAGTTGCAGGTGAAGCTGGCTAGGAGACAGCTGAGATTTCAAACATCTTTCTGTATCCAATGAAAACTGAAAAAAGAGAAAAGAGCAAGTGAATTACTCCTTTTACCAAACCCTGCAGAACATATTCACTTTGTTTCTTCGATTTTCTGGATAGGAGGATATTTTCACGAATGAGTACACCTTTGAGACAAAGTGATGCTTTGAACCCAAATTTTAAGTTCCTGCTCAGGTTCACCATTTCCAAGGAGCTTTATAGCAGTTTTGGATACCTGACATCTTGGAAGCCAAACTCTCTTCCAATTTCTGAAGCAGGTATTTTCCAGGAGATAGTGACAGAATAGAGGAATTCATTCCACTGCTCTGTATACCTGTATTTATTCCTCCAGACAGACACACTTCTGGTGACCAAAAGGGTCAATCCAAAATTATCAATAAACAGAGAAAAACCAAAAAAATTGGTGAGGGACTACTTTTCTAAGTTCTTCATTGCTTGCTCAGAGGTAGGTGAGGGCTCCTTCCATTTTATCTTTTGTACCTGGGTCTTGTAGCTGAGCATCTACACCCTTATTTTCATTCATCAAAGATTTACACTTTTCCCCCTTCAAGAGCTAGATACTAAATAGGAGTGAAAACAGTTGCAGGTGCTCTGAAGCTTCATCAGCTTGCAGCAAGACAGTTTGCACTCTGCTGATGTTTTACACCCTCAGCTCTGTTCAAGGTCTCCTTCACAATGCACTCAAATGTGGTAGAAATACTTTTTCAAAAGTATTTGAAAATTTTAAAAAAATCAAAGGGGGGAGAGGAAGACTACTAGAAAACTCTAGAAAAATTAGAGAAAAGAAAGAAACAAAAGCTCCTCGAGAGCCAAAATTTACCTGAAGTTCACTTTAGGTTAGTTGCAGAGTTCTGCAGAAAAACTAATTAACCAAGGGTTTTAAATCTGCATGCAAGCATCCAACTTAACAAAAAAACACAAGAAAAGTACAGATTTTCATATACTTCTCTCAAGAACTACAAAACTGACTCCACTCAATTTGATTTTTATGTTGAAGTACTATCTCTGAATTAACATCATGATGCCGTGATTTTAAGACAGGCAGGTGGTATTTACAACTGTTATATTTCCATATTCAGAATGACAATGGAACATGGGTTGCCCTAAGATACAAACCCAAAAATGGTAGTTACCTATCAAATGCTATGTCTGTAATATATTGTAGCTAAGTGAAAAAGTATACAGTTTCATTAGCTAAAAATTACTGTTCTAGTTATCTTTTGTAAACATTTACTTTCTTAATATTTACTATCTTAGAAACACATAAATAACTGTAGGATTTACAGAATATTAAAAGCATGTTTTGCATCAATTTTTGGCTGATTTTATCTAAGTGAAGAAAACAGTTTTAGCAGCATTTTCTAGTAATCATTTCAAATTTACTTCATTTTTAACAGCTCTAAAAAGAGAGTTTACCTTCCCTGAATAGTCCACTGCATGCAGCTCTGTAAAGCAACTCAAGCAATGAGGAGCAAAGCATACAAAGCTCCCTCGGGAGGGCAAAGAAACGCAAAAAGGGGATTGCGATGACCACCCGGCACCTGGATTGGCTTCCTTAGCCTGCAGGATGGTGGGCAAAACTGCAGCAGGGGCTTCCCCCGAGGGCCTGGGGCCCTGCAAAAATCCCCAGAGCAAACCAGAGAGGGAACCCTGGGTGTATCTTTTGGTGGGCCTCAGTATTTAGTTGCACCATGGTGGCAGGGCCCAGGGCACATCCATGAAGACAACACTGGACATGCAGTGCAAGAGGTGGTAGCCAGAGGGACCAGAGCCCTGCTGCTCTTTGGAAGATTTCAAGTTGCATCCTCAGCCTCATACAGGCTTGTTCTAGGCATCAGGGAAACAACAGGAGCTCACTGTAATTATATTGAAGCTTTTTAGATCCTTAAGATCAAAACCATGGTTGGAAAGAGCTGCTTCATATATGCCTAACTTCAGAGAAGCCTAAGCTGACTGAGTGCTTCCCTGTTGGATTGCTGAGGTCCTTCAGTAAGTAGACTTTAGTTTAGTGATCCCATGGATGCTAACAAAGCAATACAGTCACTTTGTTTCCAGAAGACAGTCAAAATGTTCACTTCTGGCACATGTTCCAAGTGTGTTTTTAGTGAGCTCATTTACTAGCCTGTCACTTTAATTCTAGCTGCCCTAGAAATCCTGGCAGCTCCTCTAACACCACACCCTTAAAGAAACAAAACTCCCAACTTTTTACAAATAAGTAGTATGGCAGGAGAATACACAGTAGAGATTAAAAAATACACAGATGGCCAGAGCTAGCATATTGACTCTGTACTTACACACCACACGCACAAAAATCCTTTTTTCCAATTCTGTGGGCACCCACTACCCTGGGGTTTTTTTTGTAGGTTTCAGAGTTTTGTAACCTTAAATCCAGCTTCTGTCATGTTCATCTCCCAATCTGGCTTTATTTAGTCAATAGGAGTAAATTAGATATACTGAGTCCTTTCAAAACTTAATTCCAAATGATTAAACATGGTCTCAAGGCTCCCACCTGTATTCTCTTCTACAAGTCCTAGAATATCAAAATTGAAGTCAGTTAAACATGGATTAAATCCATGATACTTACTTTCACTCATATGGAAATCCTTATTTCATGACCTTAGGAAGATGTATTTTTCTGTCTGTTATGAGATACAAGAACTAAATTCCCTGTGGGACTTTTTTCTGCAACTGACATATATACAGATGAACTTTGACAACAGCTGACAGCAAATGAGCTACAGCTCATTGTATCAATACAGGATAATTTTACACTGACAAAATTGTCGACCAGTTAAATAGCATATGTTCTGAACTAGACTGATATAAAATTAATGCTCCAGGACTGTGCAGAAGCTTGATGTTCCCTGTGTCTCATTTTGTCATTTAATTTTAGATAATAATTACATAATACATCATTTCTTAATGTAGCCAAATATGAAACAAAGAATATTGATGACCTGTATTTATTTTGCAGATGTTAATATAGCAAAGGAATCTTTCATCCTTGAGCAGCATTACATTTTTCCCATGCAACTTGAAACTTAGCTATTTGTGCTGACATAAAAGTATACTCCTGGTTTTGGTTAGTATATAAAAGATGCAGTAATGGATGGATCTGAATTCATTCTATCCAAGTTCTGAGCTAGCCACCAGTCATGAGACAGAAAGGCACAAAAAGCCCCTGAGCTAGATCAGATAATTAAGATCTAATTAGGGAAACAACCCCACCTCCCAAATGGTGCTTACATAAAATCTTAGGTGCCTGCACACCTGCAACTTCCATGGAAACAATACATGTGCTGAACATCTTCCTGAATGTGGTCACCCTACATGCTTTCTCTGCAGAGCCTAAGTTCTCTGTGAGAGAGGAGGTGGAAAAATATCTCTCCTTTATTTAAAAAAATACTGAAGACATACATGTTTTAATTATGTTCCATCAAAAGAAGAATTTAAAAATTATGTTAGTACAGTCTTAATAGCACAATAAAATGCATTTTCATGTGTTTAGGTTTTTTTAATTGCTATACCACATATTTTACCTCGTTCAGTCCCTTGAGAGTATTCTGTCTATCCTTAAAATGGTAGTACTCAAGCACTAGTAGCTCATATGCTAAGGAAACGTTCAGCAAATGTAAGAATATTTATTATTTCAATTAAAGACATTATGGAGGAAAAGTATTTCATTTTCTACTGAGCAATCTTGTAGATGTGAAAAGCAGCTCATGGGAGAAGTATTCACAATTCATCAGAACACGTGCATGGCCCTTCAAGATTTCTAACATATACATACAGTGCTGTGCTACTTCTCTGCCTCTTTGATACTGCAAGACAACTGTCAACACAATCTTTTAAAAGAAACTTCTACTAGCAGTGCATCTAGATAGTAGCCACTTCAGAGGCTGAAAAATCTCTGGAAATGTACAGTCACTGTTATCAGTGTTTATCTGAATGATTAACATAGCCTTAGGCTAGGTATTCTGTAGGTAGTGTGAAATTCTATTTCTTTAGTTTCTGGTCTGGATGAGTGACATTATCATGTAAATGAACTTTAAAAATAAAAATTGCTTCTCCTGCTTACCAGCTCCTCACGAAGTTGGGCTATGAGTTCATCTCTCTCCTTCAGCTGCACCTTCAGCACTGAGCATTCATCTTTTATTCCATCCTACAAAAACATCAAAAGAGATGTTATAATAGGCTTAACGCTTTTACTTTGCTCTTGACAAGAACAGGCTGTTTCACATAGTGTGAGATAATTACCTTCAAGTAATGAAACTCAATTCTCCTTTGTCATGTGTGGTATTTTCAATAACATATTCTAAGTTGCTGCATAAACAAATTAATGCATCCAAAGACATCACATAGAAATATGAATAGCTCCCTGCACAGAAGTCCATTTCATTGTTTTCTGAATCTTTTAAGCCTTTTTACTGAAGATCCTATCAGGTCATTCCTTTTCAGTTAAGGAACAGCTATGAAGTGCTGTAATTTTACTCATACAAAACAACATTACAGAACTACCAATTCAGAAGCATTATTGTGGAGCTCTTGATCTTGGATGAAAAAGAAAGCACAACAGACATTCACAGGACACGTAAAGTACCCTTCCCACGTGCACTTCTTTTGTCCCACATCAGCCAAAACAGCAGAAAATCTGGTAATAACAGGGTGGAAGAAAGAAAATAGATATCACTTAGCTTGAATATAACTCAATTTGACTTGCATAAAAATCAACATAATAGCTAAGACTGTAGTCAAACCCAGGTCCCTGAGGCAGCCTGTAAGTTGTCCCGGGGCAATTTTGTGAGTTCATGTAAGTCTGGGTACTGTGTCCAGCTCTGGGGCCCCCAGCATAAGAAGGACATGGATCTGCTGGAGCAAGTCCAGAGGAAGGCCACAAAGATGATCAGGGGGCTGGAGCACCTCCCCTGTGAGGACAGGCTGAGAGAGTTGGGGTTGCTCAGCCTGGAGAAGAGAAGGCTCCAGGGAGACCTTATAGTGGCCTTCCAGTACTTAAAGGGAGCCTACAAGAAAGATGTGGAGGGACTCTTTATCAGGGAGTGTAGGGATAGGATGAGGGGTAACAGTTATAAACTGAAAGAGGGTAGATTTAAATTAGAGCTAAGGAAGAAATTCTTTACTGTGAGGGTGGTGAGGCACTGGAACAGGTTGCCTGGAGAGGTTGTGGATGCCCCCTCGGTGAAAGTGTTCAAGGCCAGGTTGGACGGGACTGGTCTAGTGGAAGGTGTCCCTGCCCACGGCAGGGGGGTTGGAACTAGATGATCTTTTAAGGTCCCTTCCAACCCAAACCATTCTATGACTCTATGATTCTATGAAGTCTAAACACTTTATTTGGAGATGAAATGTCAATCACATATTTTTGCCCTGTTCTGATAGACATCCAAGAGGAGAAAATCAAATGAAACAACTGAGATGTTGAAGAATAAAAACCGAACAAACTAACCAGACAACTGACTGGTCGTACAACTATAAATGAAGCACTGTATCTTTACATCCTCCTAGTACAGAGACCTATTTACAATGTTTGGGGAATGTAGTGGTTTGGAGTATCATTTTCTGAAAAAAAACAAGCCATGCAACAACAAAACTTTCCGGAATACAATGATATTTGCACTTTCATCCTTAGTTTAAAAACAAGAAAATCAGACCTCTAGCTAACAGATGATAACAAGTATAAAAGTGTAGAATTTATTTAGACCATGAAGAGCTCAGGGGTTCAAAAGGGTATAACCAGTGTGATAAACTTGAACCCTGTCAGTACTAATGTGTTTGCAACTTCAAATAAACACACAAATATTAGACAAAAAAGTAAAGTGTGGAGTCCATTTTCCTCAGTTAAATGTTCAGTTATAATAATTACCTTTCAAAGTAATTATATTGCTCATCATCTGCTCTAACAGAATTGGAATAAGAAACAAAATACTCATATATAAGCCTCCAAATATTTACAATTACAATAAAAAGACATAACCCCTTTCTGGCAGACAGATAATGAACCTGCTTACACACTACTTAAGTACTACGTACAGATCTCCTGAAATATTCCAGTTCAGAGAAGAACAAGGACTTGCACTATCTCCCCTAGGGAAAAACTATGCTATGGCATAGCAGCATTTCACTCTTACTATCTACTAATAGAATGATGTCTAGGAAAGTTAGCTGAAAATAAAATACTAATACATCTCAAAATCCAGCCCTCAGCACACAATTTATTATTAGCACATATTTAACATTCTAGTTAGCAAAAATATCTGCTTATAAAAACATAAATTATGAAGAACACAAATATTTTATCAAAGTAAGGTCTTTATTTTAAAATGGTTTTAAAAGTGATGCATCATTAACTGTTGTGCAATTTCTGGTTACATTATATTGAGTTCTTTTTGTCAGCATGGTTCACATTGTTGTTATCTCCTGATTTTCCTCTTTTTAACTTGAAAAGAACAAAGTTAGTGGAATACACAGTGGAAGAACAAAAACAACAAGGTACCATAACCAAGATTATTACAAAAATAGCATTTAGAAAGCATGCACAATACAGCAATGAGGCCTGTAACAGTGTATGGTAACTAAAGCAAGAAAGATTTTCGAGATGAGCTTTGTCACTAGGTATTGTCTAAAAGGCAATGCAGGCCTCCCTTGGACTAGGGAGAGTTTGAAGAAAGGTTTTGCCTCACAGAGCTTTCCAAGACTTCAAAATTATGGTGCATATCTTCAGACAAAAAGCAGTCATGCACCCAGCTGTATCTTCCTCACCCACACAGAGGACTGACCCTTCTTGTGCAGCACAGTTCTCCAGGCACTTAACTTCTATGTTCCATGCAACAACTTTTTCATACAGTATAGACCATAACTGTCATTACAGTTTAGAGAAAAATATCTAGGGCTAAGGTAAATTTTCCCTTGTCTTGCCACATATCAATGAACCTCCGATTAACATGGGCCTGTGGGACATGATTCCTGTAAATCAATACCCCACATCATCAGCTGCCATGCAGACCTTTGCAGCTTAGCAAAAGCGCATCCTGCAATTTCTGGGAGACCCACTGTGCTGGGATACTTGAGACTATGAGGCCTGGACAATATACTTCATGCATTTGCCAGCTGTAGAGAAAATGTTTCCACTCCTTGCTTGCATAATATCCAGTATTAAACTAAGATAGCAGTTAGGTAAACTTAACTGCAGAATGCAGGTGCTACAATCATTGCCACCAAACAAGACTTCATCTGCACTCAAGCATCTCAGTAAGGACTGTCCTTAGACAGGGTCTTTTCTGCAACTTGCTGTACAGGCACATCAATGCGTATGCAGGAGTTACCCAGAACTGTCTAGTAAAAGGGAAATGCTAGCAATTCCCAAATGTTTAGGTTATTGTTTAGTAAAAATAGTAATAATAAACATAGTCTATATTCCATCCACTCTACACCACACTGGGTTTTCAAGCAGCAGAGAGCTTTTTCTTGTTGAATTAGGATTTTTTTAATCCCATTTTGCTACATGGTATCTGCACAAGCACCATTTGTTCTGCAAATGCAAGACAAAAAGCAAAAGACAAATGGTACTTGGTGCTTCTTCTATGTTTCTATTATATTTTGAGGATATTTCTGATCTAATACAACTGAGAAAACAAATAGAAGAAAGAAAATACCATACAGGAATAAAAGAGAGAAAAGTAGTTGACTGCAGAAAGGCTTGAGTAATTTCAATATCCCATACATTTGTTTCAATGTAGTCTAACACAATAAAAAATGTTATAGAACCAACTATCTGTTGCCAAAACAGTGAATGCAGCTCTTCCAGAGAGCAACTAATGAAAGCTAAGAAAGGAGAGAGGGCTCCAAAAATCACATTTTTGCTCAAGAGCCAAAATATTTCAGTGAATGCTTGTGTGGAGGATAGCAAAGTAGCAGCAGTCAACTGAAAGGTGTTGGGGGCAGGAAAATCTGGTGGAATGCTGTGTTATTAGTTTGGGGGCAAACAGCACTGCGTATCAAGAGAGTATAAATTCAGAAACAGATCACCTTTGCTCCTTAGGAGGCCTGAAATGTTTCACTATCTACTGTGAAACTGTAGTACAGTGCAAGGCTGCTATGGAAAGACCAAGAAGTTTGCTGAGAATAGCTTCTCAAGGTGAACAAGGAATAGGAGACGCAATCCAATGGGGATTTTCAGTAAAAAATAAAACTACCAGAATTCCCTTCTAAGGAATTGTCACAAAACAGACATCGAAGAGGAAGGCACTTGAGAAGGATGGCCTGCTTTTAGCAGAGCATGCAGTCAGTGTATTCAGAGTCTACACTGTAATTACAAAGCTGGAAGAAACATTTTCCCCCATAAAGTAGGGCTTTTTAATATACTTTGAATGCTCTGGGGCTGCAAAATTCAGGCTCTTCACTATCCCCACATTCCAGTAGATACCTGACCAGTGTTTAGAAAAATAAACTTATTTATAATGCTGGTTATGATCATGTATGCAAAATATTTCTCATGGTTTTGCAGCTCTTACAATATTTATAGAATGTAAAAGAATAACACTCCTGGCATAAAAGCATAGCAGAGTTCAAGTGCCATCCAGAATCAATTAAATGACAATAGGTTTAAAATTCTGCTAGGTAACATGTGTCATTTCTAGTTACAAAATTAATATCCTTGGACACTCTGATACTATCATTATTTTTATGAATGTGTTTCTTGATCTCATTATGAAAAGGAAAAGAGGATAAGAATTCTGCTCTCCATTGCAGCGAGCATACTCATAACAGGCTTGTCCAAGGCTCTAGAAATACTTGATAAAGAGAAGTCAGATAACAGCTCATTCCTAGGGAGAATTGTTAGACACAGGTGCCCTGTAAATAAAATGCTGTGTCTTCAAACTACTTTCTTTTATTAAATGGAGGTAATCAAAAAGGTTTGTAGCCTAAATTCCAGGTGTACTTTATAAAAATGCAAAAGCAGCGGTGTGCAAAATGTCCATTGTGTTTTCCTCACTTATATTCTCTGATAGTGTAACAAAAATCCAGGATTTAGCTGCATATTCACTATGGATCTGATGTTATTATTGTACATGTTTATAGTCAGAATGTTCTTCAAATTACCATCTTTTTACTTCTTCAAATTATCACCCTTTTCATTATTTTCAGTCATAGGCTATGACAGCAATTGCTACATCTCCGTGCTTGTATTTTCCTATTTTAGTTTAATTCTGTCCATCTGGGAAAATGCTAAACATAATAACAAACCTGTTTCTCATCAGATCAGGTCACAAGATGACAAATTGTACTGTGTGTGTGAAGACAGCTGCAGCAGGTTATGCATAAGTGCCAAAAAGCATAATCATTTCCATTTTGAAAACTTACTTTATACCTCTTCATACTTTGCAACAAATAGGCATATTGTGCTTACTGTAATCAAAGTGCTATAAACAGAACTAACCAAGTATTATAGAAGATAAGTTCAGTGCAATTTTACTTTGATACTAAACAGACTATGCTGCCTAAATAGTACCATAAAATTAGAATATTATAAAACTCATTTGATAAGTGTGCTGAATTTTAGACACTAGGCAGATTGTTTACCAACTTAGGGTAATGCAAAAATCAGCAATTACTTAGAATGTAGTTTCTTAAAAAACATCATCCTGGAACAAACCAAACTAAGAAACAAAACTGAATATCAGGGCCAAAAAAGCTACTTAAATGCCATAATAGTTGAAGCTTCCTTTAAGTTATGCAGTAGATTCATACAGCAAAATTAATACATTTCTTGAACATTCAGAGAAAGCACAGGTTATTTTAACATGTACAATATTTTTATGCCAGCAATGTAAGAGTCTAGACTACATACAGGGTTATGGATGTCTTTTACAGTTCACTTTATACCACCTGGCATCTGAGAAGCACCAAGTACTTTTGCAGATCTTGAAATTTGTAGAGAATTACCATTATCTATCTCCAAACTGAGACCCCACTTGTGTTAACGTGTATCATATTGACACGCACAGTTTTATTAAAAGGAAAAGCATCTACATATTTGAGATTACTGATGTGAGTAGACTTCTGGATATTACAGACTGTTTTCAGAAATTTTTTTTTTTTTGTCAGATCATGATTAGTTTTACTGGCTACTGTTATTATTGTTTTAATGACAGTCTTAATGATCTTAACATGAGGCAGAAAACCTGAGACTGCATTATTTGTTTCAGGTGTCAAAATGAAGTCATTGGTCCATCTTTGAGAAATGGTCCCCTGATGTATTTACACCATGGTACCATATGTACACGGTATGACTTTCCAGTGTTTTATTTTCCCTTTCTGTGTTCACTCTAGCTCATACTGTATCAATTTATATCTGTCATATTAATTCCTTTCAATCACACCAAGAGAGAAATGAATTGGCTGGCTACAATTCTCTACATGTGCAAAGCACAGTGATTTTGCTTCTTTGGCTCATCTGTTGTTTTGGTGCTGTGCCAGTCCAGTTAGTCTTGGCTGGAGTCCTGACAATGCTCCCAAAGAGCAGCTGCTGACTGCAGGCCATGGTCATAGTTAACTCTCCTGATTCTCATGTCACACTGCCCTGCCAGCTGCTGCTCAAGCCCAGCACAAGGGCGAGGGCAAGTCCACGCTTCAGAAATTCCCATTAAAGCATAACATGGCAACTCAGAGTGATCACCCACGGCCACCTTCACTCAACACAAGCAGAGTCTCACTACAGGGTATCTTTCCAGTAGGAACAAAACAAATCAATAAAATCCTGAATCAGCTTTGGAAGCTATGGTCATGTCAGAAACACATCATTATGTGCATCTTCTTTCATTGCAGCTACAGCATTCAAATGATATTTCTAAAGGAACAGCTCTATATTTAATTTCTTGATCATGAAGTCAAATGCAGTTTCAGGAGCACAGGATCTGATCTTATAATGATAAATAAGGGTGAATAACCCTCAAAATCTTATGTAATTCTATACTATGTTTTATCTAAGTTCACTTACATGGAATATGTCAATAAATACTTTACTGGAATAATTTAGGGCAGTTATATCCATTTGAATACTAGAATTCAACTGATATTTTATTATGAAGGTAATACTCAGACTACGCAGGCTATGCTACTTTAACCTCAGACATTGATGAATACCGAGCTAAATAAACAATGTTCTTCATAATGATCCAATTGTAGTTAACTGTGAAATACTGATTAAGCAAATTAATGTTGGGGTTTTTTTGCTTCAGCTGAATTTTGCTCTCCTCGGGAGTGATAATAAAAAGCATGCCGTTTAAAGGAATGCAGCTTGATTAATAAACTGCAAAACGTAAAACTGAATGATCATACCAGGTGAAGCCCAAGGTGTAGCTAACCTGCAGAAATCATGAACAGCATCCAGGACTGGAAATGTATAACAAACATCTAAGTGTATTTTTCCCTGATATAATCACTCCATTTACTCTCTCCTTATGGCTCTTCCTGAGCCAGAATTCATATACACAGTACCACGCCTCCTTTGGTGATATTTCTAAATAAATTATATGCTCATGAAAAGAAAACAAACCAACGAAGTGAAACAAAAAACCCAATCCCCCAAACCTTCCTTTTGTTTCAAACCTGCTGCTGAACAATGTCACTGTTCCTGTCTTAAGAAAAGACAGGAGTATTTCCTATTCATCTTCTCCACATCTCCCACAGTTTTATAAGTCTGCGTGCTTACTGCACACCTCCTGTCATCTCTGAGGCTCAGAAATACCTCCTTTCTTACATAAACCACCCTGTATCTCTGATCAAAACCTATGATCCACCTTTTCAGTTGTACTATGTCATTCATTCAAACCAGGTAGTCAGGATTCCACGTAGCACTCAAGCAGCAGCTTAGTCATCCATTCACACAAGTGCATTATGGTATTTTGTTTTGCCTTAATTTCTAAGTAGCCATTCAAAATAATTCTTAAGGGCCCAGTTTTATAGAAAAAACCCATGTCTTCTACGTTTTCTGTAGAAGGAGAAAAAATTCAATCATAAACCCTTTCATAAACCTAAAATCAAGTGTCACAAACTTCAGAATAAACAGACTTTGGGAATAACGTCCCTGTACCTAATTCATCAAGAGCCCTGCAAGAATTATTGGGATAATTACTCAACTGTATGTACTTTTTTTGATTTTGATAAGTACTAAGCTGGTGTTTTCAGGGAACTATGCACAATGTCTTAAAAATCTCTTTCCTCATCTAGAAAAATAGGACTGTTCTTCCCCATGTGTATTCCTTTGTGCCTGCTGACATTCAAACTCAACTGCCTTTCATCTTTAAATCATTTGGAATGATGAGATCTTTTTGCAACATTTCATACTCCATTTTAATTCTGATTATTCTGGACCCTTCTGGAAGTATAATTCTTCCTTTAATAAATGACTACTTACATCTCTTGTACTCTACACCTAATCTGCCATTAATCCAAGAGAAGACTTTTCCACTCATCTTATTTTTTAAAAGCCTTTGATGACAAGCCTTGTTGAAAGCTTTTTGGAAATTGAGTTAACTACACAAACTAGATCCTTATTCACATGCTGATGACTCTTCCAGCAGACTTCAGAGTTATGATTAAAATCTCAGAAAGTCAGGTCTGCTCTTTCCCATTTATTATATTAATTCATGGGCCAACTAAATCTATTTTCCAGAACAGTTTCTACTAATTTAACAGGTAACAAAGTCAAAGAACTTTTTTTTTAAAAAACAAACAACAAACCAACAAAAAAGTAATCTTATTTCCATCCATCATTTCACTAAGAAGATTAAACCAACACCTAACAGGCAAGAGTTAGTGGTTCCACAATTTCTTGTATCAGTTTCTTTAGCACACTCAAATGAGTAGATGGTGCAAGCAATTTCTTATTCTACGTTATTATTCTCAGATATCTTCAACTGACATTTCAAGGCTTATTCCTCAGACTAGTTCCCCCAATGATGCTGGTGTATCTACTTACATGGAAAAAAAACGTCATTTATTTACCTTTTTTACAATAACCTTATTTGCCAGGAGTGCTTCCTTACATAACAATTATATTTCAGCGCTGCGAACTCTCTGGAAGACCTCATGCCACTTATTAATTTAAAGAAAACCTTTTATAATTGGGGGGGAGCAGCTGTTTGTTTTAGTATTTTGGCCTTGGTTATTTTATTTTTACATTAAATCGTAACCATGAAGTTTAGCAATTTAATATTCTGTTAACTCTCATTATCATCAGGGAAAAAAATATCCTATTCATATCTAATTTTTTGCCCTAGTACCAAATCAGCAAAACCAACTCCCCTTCACACTCTTACATGCAAACAGCCTTAATCATGTAATACATATAAATTGATTCATGTGAAAGAATACCCGTAAGATCTGTAACTTTGTACAGACACAGTTTCATTCACAATTGAAATGCATCCACTTTTTCACTAGTATGTCGCAGTTTCTTTCTGCCAAGCAGCATCATAAAACCATTTAGGCCAAGTAAAAATATCTGCCAATTGCCGCATTTTCACAAAAGTTTCATTACCGCCAAGCCAGTAAATGCATTTCTCCATATTCAGAGAATAACGTCCTACACAAAACCTCAATTCTCTAAATGGAAGGAGACAAGTGCAAATCGGATCCTGGCTCCCCTGAGAGGACATCAATAGCAAAGTTCCCTCTGGCTCCAACACAGCAAGGCCACTGAGCTGAGGTCTCCTCTGAATCCACTGTAGTCTTTTACTATGAGTTTCAAAATGTGACATTTCCATTATTTTAGGCTGAATTCAACATTTATGCTTTAGAATAGTCTTTCTCCTGCTTCCTGGAATCACAAGAAAATTTCAGACAGGAGGAAAAGGGAGCCTTAACAAATAGTGACTTCAGCTGTTCCAGTTGTGATGGAAAATGTGACAAAACAACCTCTTGTGCACACCAGCCAAGAATAGGAAAGAGGAAGAGATCCAGCCAGCTCTGGTTGAGGCCAGGAAAGTTTTTAGAATCAAAACCACAAGTGCTTGCATGCATGGGTAATGCATGCATATAACACATACTCACGGAATTAACAGTGATATAGAAATTACCATTAAATATAATTTAGTGCAGGTCTGGAGAATAAGTAGAAGAACATGAAAGCTCATGGTGGCAGTGTACCTAGTTCTCTGCCAGGTATTTAAGAAAATTATTAAAGAGGGACAAATACTACAAATTCTTCAATTTATACTAGCGAAGTGTCTTCATGAGACAAAATTTAGAATTTCTTGATGCATCACTTGTTTTATCTTTGTATAAAATGGGAAATATAGAGAAAAATGCAAATTCTAAGGAAAGAGGCATCAAAAGAGCATATAGACTAGTAGAACAGCAGAGGACACAGAAATATACTTTGGAAATAAAAGGTTAACCCCAGATTAACCAGATCATTTCCCTCAATATTTTGGACTCTGAAGTTTTATTTGACTACTAACATTTTATGATATTAAGAGACCAAAATTATTAATTCTAAAGACCAAGACTATTCTGGTAGGTAGACTGGAGAAAAAGCTGGTTTAGAAAATACTTAATACCTAATAAATGTTAAGCACACTACCATCTATAAAGAATAGTACTATTTTGAAGGTAGGCACATGTCCATTTCTAATTTTGAATAAAATTTTGATTTTGACTGTACTTAGACCACCTTAAGTCCAAGTGGTTTTTAAGATGCCCATCAAACTAAGCCTACTATTAAGTAGAATACAAAGGGTCTGCACCTTCTTTGGTAAGTGTTTACAGGAACCAATATTTATTTCATTACTTAGAGATGCCTAAAAATTTCCCATTACCTTATTCTGCTAATCATCCTGTGTAAATTGCTGTATTCTGGTTTAAGTACCTTTGTGATTTCAGCAACCAACATAAGCATTCTGGAGTTCTGATGTTATGAATGAGATCAAACTAGTGCCAAGATTGACAGTTTCATAAAAGGCATCAACTGCTGTAGAATTGTAATTCTGTGTACCCAATCTGAAACAATTTCTTTCCAGAGACACTAAGTTCTGGAGCAGTGAACCAAACCAAATTTTAAATCAGTATCTCTGAAAAGGTCACAGGTTTTTTTGGTTTTGTTTTTTCTTAATTGGGGACCTATTAAAAGATAAATAGATTGACTCTTACTTTTTAAAATAAACTTTAAATATATATAATATAAACTACATTTTCAAAAGCATATTTATTTCACTTTTTGCAATGTTTTTATTCCTATATTAATAAAAGAATACCACAAGTACTGAGGCAACCAGGCATTTTTAAATATAGGGAATTTGGTAATTTGGTTACACTTTAATAGATGATAAATTGTTTCCTTATTTCCCCTTCCCCCTCTAAATTCACATATATACAGTATTTTGAAATATGGGTTCTTTTCAGTTGTAGATTCCAAATACCTTCAAATAAAGAAGTCCATGCCACACACCTCTTTTTTTTTTTTTTTTTTCTTTTTTCCCCCAGAGTAGGTAATTCAAACATACAAAAGGGAATTAAACATTCACCTGGGGAACCTAGAAGAACCTGCACTAAGTGACAGGTTTCCTGAGATTTGTGCCTAAAAAAGGACTCCCCTGTTCACATCACATCAGACACCATGTAAACACCAGTACTGTGTTAATGCCTAATGACATCTCTACCCATGGCCATATTCATTTAAACAAAAAAAAACCAAAAAAAACCCCAAAAAAACCAAAACCAAAAAAAACCCCACAACCAAATTAAAAAAAAACCCTAACAAAACATAATATCTTCTTTGGCAAGTCTTCCAGTACTTTCATACCAGTCTAACTCCATTTATTCCAAAAGGCTCCCTAGGATCCACGATGGTAACACAGAAAAGTAAGACTCTCAGATAAAATGATACCACACAAGTACCATATACTGTGTTTATTTTTATATCATTAAGGGGTATTGTGGAGAACATGATGTCCTCTTTTAAACTATTATAATACTTGTAATTTGCTACTGCTTATAGACCATCAAATATATTATGTCAATAAACATACTATATAACATTATTGACCCTTTAAATACAATAGGAACAAATAGCAAAATAACGCACAGATGGTGGGCAAATCAGTAATGCATTTTGATATTTCAGAACATCTTGCTACACTTTATGTAATACTTGCACATATAAAACATGGAGATTGTTTCCTGTCTTTATTATACTCGCTAAGTACAGTTGGATTTGTTTCTCTAAATGAGAAATTTTGCAAATTGACATATACTCTTTCACCTACTGCCATGTAGTACACGGAGCTCTCAGACAGATTTCTTGTATAGAACCACTGAGGTTTTATCCCTTCTTATCAGGTAGGCAAGAGTAGAATCTCAGTGAAGATACTTCACACTGAGTACAGATGTATAAAGTCAATCACTAGGTTTCTCGCTTATATAAATAAATATGACAAAATTTCAGGGTAATGAAAGGATGTAATTTTCAATATGTATCTTATCAAAAGAATAATTAGCTGTGTTTAATTTTTATTGACAGTATTCATGCTACTCATTATTTTGATGTTTTCAATAAAATATTTTGCTTTTATTTTCCTCTTCAAGTGGTTACATCTCCACCAGCTTCTTATATTCTTTAAAAGAGAATTGAGAATTTTGCATGTCCATGTTAAAGCTAGGCCGTCACGGAAAAATAATTTAAAAAAAAACCTCTAAAAAGACTTAACTAGACTATACATTCACTGCAATTCCCTCACAAACTGCATACCCAATTACTTACTGACCTTAAATGAAAATGCATTTTTCATTTGAGAATAAACCTTTGTTCAACCAATGTGACATTCTGCTGGTAGTTTTTATGCAGGTATATCAATCTTTAAATACCACCAACTTTGCATATATATAGAAAAATCTTATTTCTGGACTGACATTACAATCATTGCAAAAGAAAAAAACATCTTTATCTTAATGAGTTTTTAAGCAGAAATAAAACAAAAAAGGCTTTGTCAGATGAGACAAAATTCGGCTATCAGAACACAACTATGCTGTCACAGAACAATTACAAAGATGCTGCAAAATTTAAGTCTCTTAAGACAATACAGCACCAACTATAAATACCTACCTAGTTTGGCCAGTACAGAAAACAGTACAGTCTAATTAGTACAACGCTCATTGGCATAATAAACATGCTAATACAGAATTGCTCCTCCTGTTTCTGAGCTACCATGTATAGAGATACATATATAGATACTGCACTAAGTCAAATAGAAATAAAATTCTATGTATAAAATAATATAGAGAGGGTTAGGTTTTGTTTGTTTGTTGGGTTTTTTTATACCAAGATCCCCCTACATTGCACATTTTAAATCAGAGTACTTCAAGCATACAAGTCTTGCAGAAGAAACCTGAACTATATTGTTCTTTTCCTAAAAATTAACTGAAAATGTATTTAGGAGCACTGTAAATTTGGCAGTCACTCTGTATAAAATTTTCCTCTGTAAACAGAAACAAAAACCCTAATAATGCCAAGATACCATGGGAAACAACAGTGGCCATGAAGCAAAGGCATATTTTGTTTGTTTCTTTGTAACTGAGTGGCAGATTACAACTTTTTCCTTAAAACTGAAGCCAACTGGGGGTTTCATAACAACACTTTTTCTCACTTTAAAGTGTTTATTTCATGAGAAAAAGCCCTTGATCCTCCTGAAAAAAAATTCATCAGTTTTGAAGAACCTTACAGGCCCAAACGTTTTCACACTATTGAGCTGCTCCATCGAGCTGGTAGAATAGCCATTATGCTGCCCCGCTGCCTGCCCATGAGCTCAGTGCCTGAGGTTACCCCTGGGGAGGTGGACAGAGATGTGTGAGCTTCCTCACCCTCACAACAGGGACTTGAACTCGGGTCACATGCATTTACTGCAGCTGCCCTGGTCACCGCTTTATTGAGATTTGAGAGCAGACTGCCCTTTTTCTCTCTACAAGAAAATGAAACAATGCCTTAGTAGTTTGCATAAAAATGGATTCCAGTTTCAAGTACAGCATCATTCAAGCTTCTTTGTTACAAATGAGAAAAGAGTACGGAGTCTGTGGCAGAGAAGACACTGATGGAAATTTACTGTTGAGTATGGCTGATACTTCTGCTTTGGAACAGCATACTTCCTTTACCTTCTTTGCATATGCTGGGAGCACACTTTTTGCAGAACTTTTTATTAATATTAAAATACATCAAATGAATAGAGGTAAACTAAAGATTCATTTGCCTGGTAATAACATTGTAATTATGCCCGTGGGATTTGAATTAAAAGCATCCTAATGCTAATAAGAACTAGTTAACTCCAGTGGGTAGCTGTGATTAGTTATTACTAGACTTGATCTTTTACAGATGGGGAAAGCTGCAGGGTTACAACCTAAGAAAAACAGGTGGTTCTTCTATATGGATATTCATATGAATCATCTCTTTCCACTCATAAATCCTACCATGTAATTCTTTAATATTTGTCATAATAGAATTGGGAAGCCTAACCTTGCAACCTCTTCTCTGCTCATTTTGAACAAACAAAGAAAAATGCCAAGAAACTCAGCCAAAAATGAGCTTGATGCTACTTTCTTTAGGCAGTTTCCCAGAGATCCAGTTACTAAAGCATTTTTTGTAAATCATATTTTCAGTGAATTGTGTGTGCCACAGAGGCATTAATTATGCTGTCACTTGCAGTGCAATATTACACTTAGTTAAATTCCTGCATGATTCTTCTTTCGCCACCATTACAGGGTCTTAACTATTTACCCTTTCCCATTTTGATTATTAAAAAGCATACTCCACTTACAGAAGACCTCTGCTGTCTCCTGGTTTTTGTCAGAAAAAGGAAAACAGTGTCCATTTTTTCCTGGACAAGTGTTCTATCCTGACATACCCCCAGAGAAGCTTAGCCAATAGATGTGGTGAGTGAGACTGGATAGATTAATGAGCTCATTATAATTCATTAAAGAGTGATGTGGGGATGACTGCCCACTTTAATTAGTTTTATTACTGTAGGAAATTGTTTCATATGCCAAGCTCATCACCAAGCATGCCTGGAAAACATTAGAGTGGTAATCAGACTTGATATGAGAACCTTTCATTAGCCTGTAAGGCTAAAGGCACTTAAAATGACAAGGAAAGTATTAAAAAGATAGACATGAGAGTGGCTAGCATAAAATAATTTATCGTGTCTAATAATTCAGTGATAAACAGCACAATGATGATTTCAAGTTAAAAACGTGGTGGAACAGCTGTGATGCTATGGCACACTGTGTACTATTCCTGTAATGATGACATTAGCTGACAGTAATAGATTTACAAGGCTTAATAGGTCAGGTTTGCTCAGATTATAAATCCTAATGCAAATTAACTATGACTCAAATATTCTAATGAAAATGTTAATTGGTAACTGGAATTTCTTCAGAAATATGTGGGCCTCTTCCCAGTCATTTCCCAGATTAGCAAACACATTTCCACACATTTCTTGACAATTTTAAATTGCAGGTAAACAACAGGTAAATGCTTTTTGTAGATAACAGGTAAAAAAACCCAGGTAAAATAATAGTAGATTTGGATGGAGAGAAATGGAAACTTAGCTTAAGTGTTTCATTCAGTCTGCAAAAGTCCCACTGAAGAAAGGATTATGTTCTATGATCCACTTTTTTAACATTTAAAGGCCTAGAACATACTCACATTCAAGGTCTCTTCATTACTATGCAAATGGTTTAAGGTCTAATCTCTGTAACCTCAATAATCTATTACAATCATGACTACCTTATCATTATTTTAATTACACTCTCTTTCACTCTAAGCAACATTTAATCTTCCTAAGCCCTACATTCCTCATTAGTTGTATTTTGAATATATTGTTTAGTATTAACAAGCTCTATAACTTATCAAGAGTTAGGTATTTTTTTTAATACAAATGTTAAGGAATACCTATAAATGCCCCATTCTGTTAATGAATGGAAGAAAGTGATGGAACTATAGTCTAAATTGGTCATTGATAAGGTCATGGAAGGACAAATTTCTCAATAGTTCATCATAATGAAGTATGGCAACTTATGGTTGATCATATCTTTAGTGATAGAAATACTTTCAATTTTAAGATAATTTTCAGGTGGTTTTAGAGTAGCATAACGCAAGATTTTTTCCTCTCCTCCTTCCCCCCAAACATATGACGTAATTAAACAATGTAAAATAAAACTGTTTCCAAAATCATCTCACTTCTCAAATATACCATTGTATTTTCATGCCCTGTGTTGTTTAGCCACTCCGAACACCCACTACCTCAAAGCCATTATTTCTCCTCAAATTTTCACAAACAAATCGCCAGTTACTCTTGAATTTTTTAGTGCAAAAAAGTGGGTTTCTTTCTGATTACATAACAGAGCAACTGCCCATTGTTATTTTGTTTCTGGTAAGAAAATAGGTGCCACTAGAACCTCACTCCCTTGCATGAGCTTTGCAACATCACCCTTGGCAAGCAGCCCCACCGGTTACTAGCTGAATGAGATACTGTTGAGACTGACAGGGCAGAAGCATCTGACTGGTATTTTCACATTCCTGTTTTAAGTATGGTACATATAACTATCACAAATGGAGGGTTAACAGAAAGAAAGATAGCCAACACACAGATTTCTGGGATGTCTTCTGTATAGTTCTCTGTGCTGTTATCTTAAAGGCAGTCCTTGCTATTGCACTGTGGCTCACGGTACTAATAAATAAAATAAGTCTTACAAAACTCTTCTGACATAAGTTGTTGTTACAGTCTTACAGAAGAGGAAGCTGAAAAAAAAAGGACAATGAAAAATCTCTGAATAAAGCTCTGATATTTTATTTTCCATTTGTTGCCATGATCATAATGAAATTCTCTCTTTTGCTTGTTATTGCTCTCACACCCCTTAATCCTCCTTTATCCTTGTATTACACCTGGGTCAGGTATAATTAAGGTCTGTATACTTTTCCCAAGCCACAATGGTTCTGAGCCCCAGATTTTATATTCCCAAAAGATTTCCAGTCACTTGAAACCAGGTAGGGTGAACCAATACTACCGAAACTGAAAATATTTACTGATAAGAGTCCTGGGTCTGCTTTCAATCGTTGAAACAGATGGAGGGATTTTTGTGGGTGTTATTTTAGGAGTGATTAATACTGATTTCCCAATCAGTTAGCATTTGCATGTTTATCCCTCTTGTACATAATCTTTTTGAAGCTCAACAGTATCCTTAGCAACTGAACTGGAATATCTAGTCCAACATGTGAACTGGGAATCATTGTGTATTTTAGTAGTCCAATGTAAGGAGAAACATTTTCTGCAGTTTAAACTGTGAAACAGTGAAAAGTGAAACAAAAACCCACCATACCTTTCACATCTAGATGGGAGGGGATTTGAGCAGATTTCATCATAGTCATCTGACAATTGTACACAGTGGATTTATAGGAGCCACAAAAACCAGAAAGTAATTTCAGCAATCCAAGATAGAACAAATTAATCTGCTCAAGTTAAATTTGCTCAAACTCACCACTGTTTATGTATGTAAGATAAAGCTAGCTGTAGTTTAGCTAATCCATGCAGACTGATCATTCTGCACATTTTGAAGGCTGCCAAATTACTGTCATCTCACCTTGTTCTCACTTGTATCACATACTTATTTGCAGTTTTCTGGGAGCTGTGGAGTGGAACTGGGGTTAAGAATCAAATCTCAAGCAAGACAGTAACATAAAAGAGAAATTGCAGAGCAGTTCTGTCTTGCTACTTTGGGTTGATTCTCTCTGAATTTTAAGTATAATTGCCCTTGATAACACAAAATTAATGTAAAGGCTGGTTTTTGTCTGTTTGAAAAGCCACTCAACATACTAAAAAGTTGTGTTTGCCCTGGAGTAAGATCTATGTGGTTTGATTTCATCATGGTTTTCTTTAGCAAGGGGTTATCTTGCCTTTTAACTCAAAAGGCTTATTACTTGTCAGAATAAGTTTGTTTGGGGTGAAAACAAACAAAGAGGATCCTGGAGTTTGGGATTTTTTTTTTTTTATTTTAAGAGAGAAAAGTGGTGGGGGAATACTGCATGCAAGTGAGGACACTTCTTCTGCATTATAGTTCAAATACTCTGAAAAGTTTCATTCTCTTCACTAAGTATGCTTTATTTATCGTTGTAGCATAATACCAGCTTAAAAACATTTAAAAACAGTTCCCTGAGATATTTCAAGGCTGATTTAAGCTAATGCTCAAAATTCTTACAACAAACCTGTTGTTTAGATGTTTTGTAAATTACTAGGTCTTACACATTAAAGACACAGTAGGAAAATAATTGTTTACTTGTGAAGAAAATGCTTTGAAAATCCCTATTGAATTGGTCACTGAATCTGTAAATTATGTTAATGTTGCTCCTTGTCATCACTGAATATTCTATTTATATCAGTTTGGCTGTGAAAAGAATACAGTTACACTTCCAGTTGCTGTCAGTTGTTAGTACTAACAACAAAAGCTGTTGCAGAAGTACTTGGCCACATACACAAGAACCATGGTTTTGTTTTGTTTTAAAAAATAAAAGCAATAGAATTCTTCAGATATTCAGAACTTTACATGGATGTATATTCAGAAATGTATGAGCTACACTTTCAAAATAAACTTACAATTTCAGTTCCTTCAGTTTTTGGGTACCTGACATGGAAAATCCAAACCGTGTTCCAGTTTTGAGAAAACTGAGAAAACACTCATAAAAATTTTAAGTGCAATGTGAGTAAGCAAGAATCACTGAAAATTATGGTGACTTTTGCTCTGTTTGGACAAACTGCATTAATCAAAACTATTATTTTGTTAAAAATAAATTTTTGAAGAAACAGTCCAATTGATTTAAAACAAAGTATAAATAAATGCACAAATTGAATTTCCCTGTTACTCAAGTTCTATTTAGCTGTAATAACCAATCACAATGTTTTTTTAAATATGGTAACACAGTCCTTCAGTATCTTATTAGCACTTTATTCACTGTAGTCTATTTTGTTATATTTTCTCAAGTATGTCTTTTTTAAATTCATATTAAAAGTTATGGTATCATATGGTATTATTCTCCTCTCATGAAAAATAAAGCTAAATTTTTCATCATTATAACCTGTTCACGTAAATAACTTATCCAAATAACATCACTGATCTGTATCAATCTATATATCAAATTCAGTCTTTGGGACCCCCACTTCAAAGACATGCAAGATCTCAGTCACTCACCTTTATTTTAAAGAAAAAGTACTTACTGTCCTATACTTCATATTCTTTCCACATACATTTTTAAAAAAGGTCAAACCCAAGCATCAGCCCCATACATGGAAAGCAATAATAAGGTAGAGACTCAACTAAGGGAACTAATGAAAAACAATCAGCAAAATAAGCCTGAAACATTAAAGACCACATATTTATATACCTAAAATAAAAAGCAGATTATGCCTATTAACCTGGACCCTGATTTTGCTAGCACATATATATTTATCAACTGTTAGCATTGAGTACACGCCCTCTTGTACAGCTAATTATGTGTTTTCATGCTTAAAAGTTCTTTGTCTTCTTGTTCAATTCAAATTACACAGAGCAATAACCTTAAGTCGGCAAATTAGAAATGGAAGAAAGGGTTATTTCCTTCACAGTTAAGTTTCTCAATTGGAGATTAAATGAAAATCTGAATGAAAAAAGATGACAGCTCTCAGGACTAACTCCAGTTAGGACATGGAGTACTGGTAAGCTGTTCCTGAGACTGTATCTGCTCTTGTCAATGCTTTGAACATTGTTCAACGATCTTCAGTATGACAGAAAAGCAGACTTAATAGACTTAACTATTCTCTCTCAGCTGCTATTATATTTATGCGCCACTGGCATTAACTTTGTCCTATAAAAGTCAAAGGCTACCCCTGAAAATATAAAACAGCTGATTTTGCAGTAAAAGAGCAGAAGTTTTAACTAAAATTAGTAGATAAAAATCATCTGAGTGTGGCACTGCTGTGGAAATACACATGGTTTCATCCGATTAGTTTTTTTCACCCTAAGGAATTTAGATGTGTGAAAATCCTATGACAACAATTACAGAATTACTTTAAAAATGATGTAGTCCTGGAGACACTGTCCTTCAGCACCTTTCAGATTGTGGATGAGGAGTTTAATTAAGGCTATAAACTGGGGATAGAGATGATTTCCATATCTATATATATGATTAAACACCCGTCCTAATGAGGTCCTGATCTTTAAAGATGGTATTAAGCACTCTATTTCACAGGTTAAATCTCTGAAAGAAACGTCAGAATCTACTGTCATTGTTGATTGAATGAGTCATTTTCACAGGGAAGTTTTCATCACATTAAAAGGTGCCTCCAAAGGTTGTCTCCTCTCTAGTAGAGACACACTGCTATTTTTCTTCTGTCAATCATATATAAAACAAGAACTCACGCAAAAGGCTATGAAAACATTAACACCACATCTGTAAGCTATAACAAAAAAGCCAGTTACATCCAGTATGGGACATGCTCACACTTTGAACCAAGCTGCAAAACATTAGAAAACTTACTGTCATTTTAATAAGCTTAAGTAAAACAGAACCAAGGAAAGGTCATGGACTTAATGGGGTTTTTTGAAAACTTGAGAATTTTTAAGGTTAAACAAGCTTGCCTGTACAGTTAATAAATACAGATGTAGTATCCAGATGCAATACCAGTAATTCTGCAGCGTAGCCTTCCTTCCACGTACACGGAAACAGATCCTGCACAGGTGAACATAGCTGCATGCATTATCACTAACAAAACAAAATAATTACTTTTGTACAAAAGTCACATTCTGCCCCTCCAGCTAAAGACTGTTGCCACAATATTCATCAAACTAGATTCTCATCCTTTATATAGCTCTACAGAGATGAAGGATTTGCCCTACATATTTTCCTAACCAGCAAAAATAGGCTTAATACTTACCACTAGGTGTTACAAAAATTAATGGGACTATGCAAACTAGTAAGCCTATGTTATACACCTACAGGAGTGAGCAGTAATTTTTTATATCCTGCAGAGAGATTAGCTTAAACTTCAGAGAACAGAAAAAGACAGACTGATTTTGCAGAGATATCAAATAGAATGAAAACCCCAGAGCAGAACTTCTCCATTAAAACAGAGGCATAGATTTTCTTGATTCAGTGGAAAGAAGCAGCTTATGGGAGAAACACAATGGTTTATGGTATCATAAAGATCAATCTGGGCAACCCCTATTTTGTACTCTACAAGAGCAATGTGTTTTCTACTAGGCTTCTTATTGCCTGGCTGGTTTACAATTTTTTACTCTCATAGCTACAACTTTTGAAGTTGTTGGTATGTAGCCAAATCTGTCGACAAAAGGATGAAATAATTTCACTCTTCATAAAACATCAGATGAATTATTTACTCTTTAACCCCATTGTCAATTTTCTACTAAACCTCGCAATAAGGAAAATCCTTTTGCACTGATACAAATCAGCTATTGTAAAATGCTTTAGGAATGTTGTTAGCCTTTGTAATGCAGTCCATTAAAAGCAAAGTAGTATATATGCATTAAGTATGAATGAGATCAAAAGGCATTAAACTTCTAGTCACCAAAAGTAAATTAAATGGTAATTTATTAACAAAAGAACCATTTGCTGACCACTTGCTCCACAAGAAGTTTGCTGACTGAATCACCTTTCTTAATGCTAATGAAGGTGACAATATATATTCAATATATATGACACAAGTGAACAAGAATATATATAAACCAGCTTATTCCTAGAGAGCATAACCTGTCATACACAATACAAGTTTATGCATTTGAATGCACACATGAAGTATAGAATCCTTTCCAGTGGCTGTAACTGAAATCCTGCAATTCTTAAAAAAAAGAAAGAAAAAAGTGTCTGTGCAGTTTCTTATTGCATATAGGTGACAATTGATGCAATGATACATCAAGCAAGGATTTCCCTTTTAATTTACTCTTATGCCCTCGTTTCATCTGCCGACTGCTACCTATCCTACCTGAAGTTATTACATTCTACTAGTAATCTAAGTAGATGCAGAGATCAATAGTATATTGCTCTGGACATCATGTCCTTTACTTGGTCTTGAGCATCCGACAGGGGTGCTGCTCCCTCATGCAGCAGTGCAGTAGGTCAATGCTTTATCAGGATAGCTGCTTCTATGCCCTAAATCCTTAATCAGCTCCATGAACAGTTGTTAAAAGTTCCCAATGCATTAAGCGCAGCCCCAGTTCAGACAGTTTCTTATCCAGGGCCTCCCAGAGCCTGCCACTACCGGCTGGTTCAAACTGCGTTGAGAAAAGATTTACCTTATTTTGAAAGTGATGCTTACTCCCCTGCTTATCAGAACCAGCTCTCCAGAAAGTCTAATGAAGTGACTGGGCTTGTGACACAGACAAACCCTCCAATCATAGGAAGAAGGGTAAATATGTAACGTAATAGAGGAATGAATTAAATAAGATACAAGGGAAAGAAGATGATGTGATAAAAGAAATATAAGGAAAATCACGGAAGAAAAATTAAGCTAGAGGAAGTCATCAAAAAAAGCAGAATAAAAATTTACAGCTTTTGATATAAAATATGACTAAAAAGAAAAAAGAGAAACAAAGATAAATACCACAGAAAATCTGGACTTAATTTTTTCAGGTACAATTGATCATAATGAACACCAAAACAGATTCAGTAATGTAAATGGTGCCATATTATGTATAAGCAGAATATCATTTTCTTGTACAAGAACCTAAAATGAATGTTTTATCAAATTTCCGAACTTTTGATGTGTAAGAAAGTAATTTCCTGAAAGACTGGGTGCAGTATTCATCTTTCATTCTTGCCTTGGAAAGAAAAGCAATCCTGCGGAAATCATCTAGAAGAAAAAATGGCCTCAGGAATTAAGTCAGGGTTACATCAAGAAATGTCCACAGCTGAAGAATTCCAAGAACTCAGTTTTTAAAGAGGCAGCCCCTTTTGAAAATTGTTGTTGCAACAGAAAAAAAGACTCAAATCAGTGAAAAGACAGTGAAGGAAAGAGAGAAGAGTTTGATGTTACAGATCATAAGAGACAAGACTTTAATTAGTTAGAAAAAACCCAACCAAACAAAGATCAACTGGACCTTGAGTAGACAGCAGATCTGGAAAGGAACATAAACTAAGGATCATTTCCCACCGAGGGAAGCTAAGAATTACAGATAGAAAATAAAGGGCCAGAGCAAATGAGGTGGCATGAGGAAGTGAGGAGGCCATGCCTCTGGATGCTGGGTGAAAAGTGTGGGGTTTGGTGGAAAGGCATATATGCCTAATACTTTTTAGGTTTTTTTTCTGTTCCCCAGACAATGCTATGATGACTGTACATTATTTCTGTATCATTTTCAGTCTCTGGATTCAGATAAAAGACAGCCCACACGTGGCTGGCAGAGCACTTCTTCACCTATACCTCTTCAATTCAAGCCATGTCTTAAAATAGCCATGCATTGTGCTCATTCTTCTAAGACAGAAAGGATGGATCACCATTTCATACAAGCTTCACTAGTTAAGATTTCATAAATGTTTTATAACTCTATATGGTACCTATTTCAGTATCAACAGAATGGTAATCATAATGAATGTGATTTAATGGAGGAATGTGTGTATCCTGAGACAGAAAATAATAAAAACTTACTCTAAGCTTCATATAAGAATGGAAATTAAATACCAGATGGTATTATTTTTGCACTGACAAAAACATTCTGTCTATGCTTTTTGTCACTATAATAATCTTCATGATAGAAAATACATTAAAATATTTTTTTTTCCTTTTAATGCAGGCAAAACTATTTTAAGAAGGTATCTAGTTTATTTTTAAACACAGAATGGCCAAAGAGCCATCTAGCTAATCAGAGGATAGTGCTGAGATGTGCAGCCTAGGAACCAGTAAAGGAATTACACCTAATTTTATTCCCTTCTCAAGCTTTCTACTGCTGAAAGCCAGGACGGTACGGCTCATTCTTACCAGTGTACTTGGCTATCTCATCATATTAGTAGGCAGAAGTCATGACTTATCCTCTCCCATAATACAAAATAGTTCAACTACAAGGCTTTCCATCCTCAGTCTTCTCATTGTTCGGCAACACTTCTGACATTTTTAAGAGCACAGTACAAAAAAAATGACAGATTTAATTTTTAACTGTAAAAATTTGTTCATTAAAGACGTCTGCTAATTAGGTCAATAACTTGTCTGTAATTTGCTGAAGGAAAAGTGTAAGAGAACGAGAACAGCACTGCAAAATTGGTTAATTTACACAAGGAGAATAAAACAGTCTGAAGTGTAACAAAATGCAAAATGTTTGTTCTTTTGTGGCTTGTGGGGGAGTGGTTTTTATTCAGACTGCTGGGGAGGATGGTGGGATTATTCTCATAGCATTTATGGGCTAGAGGAGGTTCTGCTTAAACAGCTGAACTCAAATTACATATCCCAGAGACGAGAATCATGACTAGAAAGCCCAGCAGGAGCTTGCTTCAGGGACAGGAGAGCTAGGTAAGGGAATACAGCAGTCCAGGGCACAGCCTCTGGGGAGGGCAATCAAAGGGAGCACAGCCATGAAAAACATACAGGCAACTAAGAACAGGGGGTGGAAGGGTGGGGGAAGTCATTAATCCAAGGGGTGGCAACTAGCTAGGTAGCTCAGTAGTCCAGTACTAAAGGACTATTATCACCCTGTGCAGAAAGAAAATCAACGTGAATCCAGGTTTCAGAAACAGAAATAATGCTGAAAACGCTAAGTGTGGGAGACTACATGCTTTGGTATTTAGGGTTTCCAGAGCTCAAAGCCCACAGTGGAGGCTGATACAATTGCTCGTTTCCCCTCATGCAAAAAATGTGGCAACTTTTAGTTTAATAAAAAGGATAAGAAATTTACAGATACGCAATTTGGGTCCAGAAGGACAGGCTGATGAAGTTTCTGATTGTTTGAGCATGGATCTAGGAGCCAAGATGGGGCTTTTACCTCATAAAGCTCATTGTCTCAGGAAGGTACCCCTTGTCAGAAGGTGAGGAGGATTCAGGACTGACTTGTGCTGAAGTTGGACTGGGTTTCTGTAAACCTCTGAGGGAGAATATTATGCAGATCAGATTGAGTGCAGTGCCATCTCTCACTGGGGGATACTCTGGATTACATCCTGCTACAGTCAGACATAAAATATGACAACTATTTTCTAGAAATTACAGGTTTATGACCAGGCATAAAACTTGAATCTTTCATTATTTGAGCTACAGCTAAACTGTTTTTAAAAGTACATGCAAAAAATACTTTATAATTCAGCTGAACAATAAAATACTTTAAAATATATAATATCAACTTTCCAAACATTAATGCTATGTAACCTTAGCTGATAAAGTCATAATAAACACAAGAACAACACAGGAAGATGCCAGTATGCCATATGTGAACGAATGCAACAGAACTTAATCTCTAATGATACTGATTTGAAAAGTTTCGTAAAAATCTGGAGATTTTCTTAGTCAAAGTTACCTGACTAATCAGGATGAAATGAAAACAATTTATGCTCATTTAGACTGCTAAGTGGAGCACTTCCTCAATCTAATTTTTGGTTTTGGAAATGTTTAGAAATTAATAATTATTTGACAGATCTTTTATCTGTGTAACTATGTTCCTGGGCTGTAAAATACATGTTATGCATTGCTCAAATTAAATAATATTGTATCCCAAAGACCTATTAATCATGTAACTTTTCGCCGATTAAAAAGGAACATGTATCTTTTTTGAAATATTAGGTTGCAGCTGTATCCCCATCAGAAAGGTTAAACAGATTTATCTTTCAAGTACAGATAGGATGGTCTTGATATTCATCAAACATTCCTTATGGGATCACAGGTCTGTGCTTTCTTTTAGCAGACATTCATTACTGTACACTCACTTGGCAGATACACAATATCCAAACTGTCTAGTTGCCATGTGATGGCTATTCATTCTGAACATCAAGTTTGTTGAAATTATTTCCCTACATATCTGGGGGCATGACACCACTTTAGCTCTTCTATTTTTTTAACCTGTTTGTACAATAGCACTCCTAGATAAAGACATTGGCAGTAGGAATAGCAGATTATCACATTTTCTTCTGAATTTGTCACGGCCATATGACAAAGGAATGCTAAATAATCCCCATTTTTTTAAAGGAAATAGTTGTTATTACTAAAACACTTACAATCAGAATGCTGTTATATTATAAATATGCAAAAGATTTTTAGTTGCTGAATTCTTTGAGTGCTGGTAAAGTCTGCTTTTATGTGTCTTGTTCCAGTAACTACGTCCGTTCCTCAAGAAAGCATTCCTTCTCAGTATGGCTGCTTTTGTTTTGAAGAGCACACTTCTAATGACTCCTGGATTTTATTTCTCCAGCACGGAAAATGTCAGAGGTAAGCACTAATGAACCCAAGCATATGTGCAAAGATAAGCACATGCTTATATTAGACCTACTTTTAAGACCATAAAAGGAAGTTGTTGCAGTCAAAGTTATGTTTTTCAAAATATTTATTAATTCAAGAAGTGCAGTATGTCAAAGTGTCTTCAAAGTCCACGTGCAGAAAACTTCTGTTTTAAGCAAGATATCAGAGGTATAGAAATAACTTTTAATGAAAATCGAAGGATACTTGATCAATATATACGGGAGAATTACTGTAAAATCAATATATTGACAAAGACACCAAGGTTATATGGACATTTCTAGCAGTGTCTTATATTTCAGTTGACAAATTTATTCAGTAAAGAGTTGACAGAGGTTTACATATTGTGGTGGTTTTACAAAACAGGAAAAATATATGAACTACAGTAAATATGGACTTGAACAAGTTTCCAAACAGAAGGGAGAGTTTTACAACACTACTTCTTTAGAAATTTATTTAATGTACTAAAATAAGTACGTACCTTGTACACCTCTTTGAATGTATGTTTGGGTGTGCATTTTACAAACCATGGACAATTCACAAATTCCTTTTTCAGACAACCCCATTTCTCCACATGCTGTTTGAATTGTGCAGCTATTTTTTTATAATAATGACTTAATTTATACAAATACCTACCATAACTACAGTAAATTTTCCTCTATTTTAATTATCATCAATGACATAGCACAGTGAATGCTTTTAACTGACATTAATCACTTTTGCACATTTAAATGAATCACTAATGGATTTTATAGTAAGTATTAAAAATACTTTGGAATCCTTTGACAATAAGTGTTTGCAGACCAGCCCCCAAATAAAAAGGCATAAGCTAACTATAATGTAACAAACTCTTGACATTTCAATCTTAAGCACCCTAGCGGGCTGCTCTATGTGCAATTTTCAAACATTAAATTTCCATACAAAGCTTTGTTATGTACCAGAGCAGGCACTAACTGCTATGAAGAGCAGAATTTCTTTTTTGTACAGGAGATGCTTACCAGTGGCTTTAAAGGAATCTTTAATTTTAGGTACCAGCAAATCTTAAAAGACCTCACTTGAAAAAAATACTGATATTTTGCCCACAAAATGTTAAGTAGCAAAAACTAAGGAGCTTACATCAGTGGGCAGTTTTAAGAACTTTAGCTAAACCAACCAGTTTTAAATACTAACATAACTACATCTGGAAGAGCTACATGTAAGAAAGCACGTCCTTCCCGAAATCAGCAAACTATTTCTGTCTAGGCTTTTCTTCTTTTACTTCTGACAACCTTGAAACTTCAGCCACAGCTATATTGTCCTGATTTATCTTAGCACTGAACTGCACACTTGACTCTAAATACCCAGTTAATCTTCCCTCTCTCTGCCCCTTCCTTCCCCATGGAAAACCCAATGATGGAGAATTGCATTTTCAGGTTAGAAAATAATTTAGCAATTTTAATTTGATAAGGCAGAACTTTTTTTTAGATGCTGGTGATGCATCACTTTTTGCACAGGCAGAACTTCACAATTCAAATACAATGCTTTCCCAAGAGCAAGAGAAAACAAATGTTTCTGCAGAGGTTTACTGTAAAAGCTTCTGGAAAGGGACACTGAATTAATTTGGTTTTCTGAAGATTTAAATTAGAGAATTGAAGAAAGTTCTTTACCTTTTTAGTAGGGAAGAAATATCCTAAATAATTTGACTGGGAATGGACAAAGAGCTGAGGAGATATTATTTGGTATCACTCTCCACTGGAAAGATATAATAGATGCAGGCTGATGTGATTATAATGGAAAGACAGAATTTTTCCTCCCTTAGCATCACCACATAGAATTGAAAAAGACAGCTGCAAGTATGCAGTTGATCTACCCAGGAAAAACATAGCAGCTGGCTTTGCAGCTAGCTAAAACCCTCCCTTCAAGTAATCTTTGTCCTTAAACCTTGATTGCTTAGATCATGGTTGACCAGCTTCTGTTCTGGAGGCAACTTGTTTGTTCAGGTGGATTTTGGACAACCTATCACTTCCCAAAATAGTAAGTGGCATACTCCAAATAATGGAGAAACTAGTGGCAACTACAAGACCAATCAGTGAGAGAACCTGCAGCTCATAGAGGTCACAGGGACCCTGTTTAACCCTCTGCACATGAGTACTTTTCTCATGCTAGCACAGATCCCAGCTGGAACGATCCTGCTCCTACTGTGGGAGCATCTGCTATGTAGCCAAGGCCTTTTCCACAAAAATGAGCAGAGTTAAACTGCCTCTACATCACCATTGTGAGGGATGCTGCTCTCCAGCATCCAGCAGTCTCTTACTAGCCCCCTTCTCCAAATCTAGTCCTTGCTCCTGCAGGGGTCCCCTAGCCCAGACCAGCCTCTTCCAGTCCCTACACAACAGAGCCTGGATAGAGGGGAATTTGGCAGTAGAAGGCCAGCTACTTTCCAATACAGACTAAACTTTGCATCAAAAAACTAACTGTGCTCCCAGGAGTCCATTACATATAGTAAGTCGGTCAAACCAGCATTACTGAACTTCTGAGCCATGTCATTTCCATACAGATTGGCCGACTAGCTAGAAAAGCAGCAAACCCTTGACTTCTCCTCTTCCTGTTCAGACTTTCTTGCAGGTGGGGTATGACTCATCAGCCATTTGGTGACTAATGCTAATTTAGGTATCTTCTACTAGTCTCTGCCATGTGGCTTTCCTGCTACTTACTATCTTTCTGCTGTTCTCAAAAAGATGTTCGTGCCTTATGAGGTGTATCATCACATCATACCTGTAGTCTTTCTGTTATGACACATTTAAAGTTTTCTTTTTTCTCCATCTTGTTAATTGCTTTACTAAAATTTAATTTTGACTGATTAACTGAAATATTATTATCATGCTCTAACAGCTACAGAAATCTGATGGATATATTTAGAAGCAAGAAATTAGTGTTGTAACAGAATTTGAACATGGATCTAGCTGTCTTCACAGGCAGTTTCATCTGTCTAGTGATGTTATACTCTTGCTTTTCATACAGAAATTATATCTTCCTTCCACTTCTGAGTGAAGCATCAGCTCTAAGCTTATTTTCTACTGAAAACAAATATGACCAAGTTTTATGGGTTTGAGTTGTTTTCGGTTTTCTTAAATTAAGTAGCTGGAAAGATGAAACCATATGTCATCCTTACCATTACCTCATATTTTTACTCCTCTGACTGTTCCTAGCCTCTCATCCACCTGGGTGACAGGAAAATGGAGGGATGAAAACAGTAATTGGCTTAATGGAATTTTCATTACTATTTCAATTTCATTATCTGTTAAACAGGAAAGAAGTGTTTGTTTCTTCTTGTGATATGAGAGAAGAGGGAAGAGACTTGAAAAGAGAAAAACTGGTAATGAAATGTTGCTTAGAATTCACTGATAAAGAATCTTACCCTAAACTTTCAGATTTTATGTGCATAATGTAATAAATGACTACCAAGAACTTAATAAACAAAATTTTAGGATTACCAGCCTTTTTTCAAAATTTATTCATCTTGCATTATTTGCAACATCTCTCTTGATCCAAACTTATTCCTTAAGGGACAATGCTACTTAGAGGGGAACCTAATTTTCATTGAAAATTTCAGTTAGGCAGTTTTTTAATCTCACCATATGCATGATATTAAAAAGAACTAGAGCAAGGTGTTTCCAACATGTTCCCTGTAATGTAAAGTGTCAATCCTTCTGAAGCTCTATTATGTTCATTATAGGAAAAAATTAATTAAGACATAGCTGTATTAAGCAAGACATTGCCCATCCCTTTCATGCACACCAGATCTAATCTTACCAGTTTGATGGAACATCTTCAGACCTGCCAAAAAGTAGTAATTAAATCATAACATTCATAACAGTCAGATGCCAGTGTGGACTATTTGATGTGAATTAATATTCCTATTACCAATTAGCACTCCCATGGTTTCCAGTATGAAGCCTCCAGTATCGTGTTCACTGCCCTATTCTTATGTATTTTGGTGTCTAGAACATTTGCAAGTTTTGCACATCTACCACGGCTGCCTTCTGAGCACTTCAAAGGATTAATAAAATTAGTCTCACTATGCCACTAAAAAGAATAAATGTACTCTGGCAGCTCTGCGGATAGAATTTAAATCACCTACATTATCTCCCCTAGGAAGATATGCAGCTTCTGGGACAAAAGTTCTATATCCTCCCATTTTAACTTTGGTACCTTAAACCCAAGGCCATCTTTCTCTAGAAATAAACTACTAAAACAGCATATGATTTGCACTATTTGCAATTTAAACACATTTTTGTAAACCACAAATGGAAATTCCCACCTCTGCAATCTTCTCCCTTTTGTCCACCCAGAAAAGAGAAGAAAAAATCCAGTGCCACTTCTCAAAAACCACAGGTAAATGCAATCCTTTCTTCTTCTGAGGCACTTGATAAGAACCTTTGATTGACATTTGATTTACTTTTTTCCTCTTTTCCTTTATTGCCCTTTTGTCTCATGAAACAAAGGAGAAAGAGAGGGTGAGTAGGCTGCTGTCATCGAGAGCTACACAGATGCAGCTCTGAACAAGGGCAGGTGTAAATTTAAAAAAAAAAAAAAAAAAAGCAGCCTAGGAATTGAAAGCATGTTTACAGTATTTCTGTAAGAAATATATATCCACCCACAGATACAGGTATATATCAGGGCAAAATCAGTTCCCAAGTGAGCCTGCTAGTAAACTTTATAGTAAAATAAACTTTATATTAAACTTCCTAAAAACTCCATAAAGAAGTCTGAAGGGCCTTTAACTCACACAACCCAAAAGGCTCTGCTAGGAGAACCCATAACATTTCAAGTAGAGAAAACTTCTGAGTTTTCTAGGGAGAACTGAACAAACCCACAGTCACTTCTCAGCTGCCCTCATGCCATGGGGATAACTCTGCTGCTTTGCTGGCCTGGCTTGAGCAGCCTCACTCACCATCCATAGTGAACTTTGCCCAGGGGCCCAACACTGCCTGTGGGGCCAGCTGGCCACCCTCGCTACAGCAACCTGGGCAGCCCCCAGATCCCTGCTGCGCCCCTCACCTGCCTCTGGAAGGAGAAGGAGGTGGCTCCTTGCCCTGGTGCTGGCTGGCTAGCTGTCCCAAAGGCACCAGTGACCTCCCCCTGCCTCCAGGATGGACCCTTCCCAAAAGAAGAATAATGCTTGTTTGTTTATATGGACTTTTTAAGGACTTTGGTAAAAATTGTTCCATTTTCTTGAGCAGAAAAGCATTGGTCATCTCACATAACACTCCACTACCTCCTACACTCTGTTATTAAATTGAATTTGCTCCATGACAGTGGTGCAAAGCTGAACTCTTGCTGCCTATTCCAGTCCTGACACCCATTAACACTTCTCAGGTAAGTCTTGTGGGGCTTCTCTTTATGTACCAAAGTCTCATTATCTGAGAAACTACATCCTCATTCCTGACATCTCTGCTCTCCATTGGTTACCCTTCCAGTGGGAGCCTATTCTAGTCAAAGCTGGATGCTTACATGTTCTTTACCAGGCCAGATCATTGTCACCTACAGATTTACTGAAAGCTGTTTCATTCAGATAATTTTGCTCTAGCTAGCCATGCAAGGAAAAATAAAGGTGTTTTTTTAACTAATAATAGAACTTACTGTCACTTACTATAAATCACTTGTCTTGGACTTACAGTTCAATAAATAATCTATTGGAATGAGCAGGTCCTGTGTCAGGAGACCGGGTCCTGCCCTTTTTTCAACCCCAGGTCATTTCCCACCTGTATGCAAGCAAGCAGATTCAAACCAAAACAGTGATTTCATGTACAAATAGGTGTGATGGCAGAAGAGAAGTGAGGCTGGAGATGTAACTGTTTCTTCTGGAAGCTTGAGATTAAACCAAATTCAAGAGATTCAGCCAGAGAAGCACCAAGTAGCAAAGTGGAAGATCATAAGATCTGGATCTGACAAGCTATTTCACTGTCACAGCTCTATGATGTACTTTTCCCTTTTATTTTGTTACTCTGAATTAGAAAATTTTCAAACTTTTTTTGTTTTTAATTGAAGAATAATAATTGACTTGTTAAAGAAAAGAAGTAGGGAAGTTCACACCTCCTGGGTGGTTTATGACCTTGAGAAAGCCATCCAACAACTCCATGCCTGTGCAACAGAGTGTGGCAGCCCTGCCCATCTGTACTATATATACATTGTTGCAATGACTTTTTTTTTTAAATACTCTTTAAGAATTTCATGCATGTAATGAAGATAGACAAGCATACAATTCATTCTGTAGGTCACCTGCTACACAGATGTATTTTACATTTCTTCTCTGAACAACTATTTTTTGTTAAAACAAGGTCATTTTGGATTATCAAATTCTATTCTGGATTATCAGGTCTTCTCAATTCAAATTATAATGGATGGTATTGACTCATGATCTCCACATGTATATATGTGTTCACAGTGGTTTTCACACAACTCTAAAAATCATAGAATCATAGAATGGTTTGGGTTGGAAGGGACCTTAAAGATCATCTAGTTCCAACCCCCTTGCCATGGGCAGGGACACCTTCCACTAGACCAGGTTGCTCAAAGCCCCATCCAGCCTGGCCTTGAACACTTCCAGGGAGGGGGCAGCCGCAACATCTCTGGGGCATCCACAACCTCTCCGGGCAACCTGTTCCAGTGCCTCACCACCCTCAGAGTAATTCATTCAATATAGACCTCTTCCAGTTCCCTGAGAAGAAAAGTAAGGAGCAAGTTAAACCAAGCGGGACTACAGGGCATGCAAAAGATAAATCAGAAATGAACTTATATCTGACACCTTCTGAGTATCATGTCAGCTAACACAACTTGATGATACATCTTTTCTCCTAGTGGCCACATACTCTGCCCATCTGAATATGTCTATTAGCTTTTCTCAGTTTATAGGCTTGTTCTTGTAATGCTCCCATCAGGCATATAAATAACAGTTGATACTCCTAAAAAGTACACAGGAAGTTACGTAGATACATTAATGCTTGCTGTGTCCTTCTTCAGCTAAAGAATGAAATAGTTAACAATATGGACTTTTAAACTGAATTTTAACATGTCAGTGGGCATCTTCAGTTGACTCTTCATAGTGAGATGATAGCTGTCATACAAACAGTATTGTCCTTACAAGTATATAATTTTGCTAAGGCTGTAACATTGTAGTATTCCTAGGTAACAGACTAGGGCTTCATACCTTTTAAAATCTCTTTTGTAGTTGCTATATCTATCAGACTTTTATTCAGTGCTTTTAAATAATATTAAAGCTACAAGTGCAGCTTAAATAAACATCAGCCAGTTCTGTAAGGTGCTTCTGTGAAGTATGTTGCATTACTGCTGTTTTGTCTATACCACCATGATACCTGTAAATACTAATTTTCATGCCAAATGGTTTTAATGTCAGAAATGGCTATCACAATTTGTCAAGAGCATTGAGCGCATTCCTCTTTGCTGAACAGTAGAGTAACAAGTGGAGACCAACCTACTCTACAGGACACTCCTAAATAACACCACTGGGGACAAGGCTACACTGTGGCCAAAAGAATCACAGTAGGAAATACAACCAGCTCTCTGTAAAAATTCCAACAAGCCTCCAAATTCTTACTTTCAAAAATTCAGTTGTCCAAAGGACTGGGAAGGAGTAAGAGTCAATCCATAAGAAACTGGTATGACACAGTAAAATTTCCTAAGATGCTCATATTTTTCACATCTTTTCATAATGGCACAAAAGGAATCCTTCCTTCTATTCTTGAACCCTTTCTTAGGTAAAATATTTCTAGAGGAGACATCTTCTGGTGTTAGCCATGTGATATTTTGTGCAATAATTTTGTTCTGTAAGAGTTGATGTCACAGACAAAATTGAGTCAAGAGGGTGAAATGATGAACATGCTGTTATTTAAGACAAGACAGTAAAAAAAAACCACACAGATGGAAAGAGCCACCTGATAAACTGAACTCATGCAGGGCAAGGATAGATGGCTTCTCTTGATTTAACCTAACAATTGACAAATTCCACTAAACATCTTGGTGGCAAACATTCTGGTTATGCTGCCAAATGCTCGGTTTTGCTCAACAGTCTAATGCTCCATTAGTCAGAGCGTGACAGAGTCAGGTTTTTGTTTTACCCCCGTAACACCCACATACCAAGGAATGAAGATGTTAGTTGTTTCATTTAAAGAAATTGTACTTTCTTAACCCAAAGGATTCATAGGTAGCTTCATTTAACCATTCTTAAGCCTAATTTAATTTTACGAAAACTACATCTCAACTGCAAAAACAAATATTGCTGATATCAGGCTGGTATGGCTGAAAAGCAGCGCAACACAGCTTGTGTATATTGTATATCTGCAGGGATATCTTTTCAGCTGAACCCTTTGATGAATTTCCCTGGCAGCACTCTAAGTTTCGTAATGTAGAAAAGTCAGGTTAAAAGTATCTATTCTACATTAATCTTCCTTCAGACTAATTTAATGCAGGTACAAAGTAGAACATTAGTCACATTGATTAGGACAGTAGTTTTAATTAACACTTCAGTCACTGGTTCAAACTATAGGTCAGTAGTGTCCCATAGTGAGCATATTAGGCTTCAGAAAGGACCTGGGGAGGCGTCATTCCTTCATTACACAGGAAAGAAATGGCATGGTCCATCTGACATCATCCATCCATCTATCCATCTTGAATCGGACACCTTTGGCACAACTGAACGCCCAGAAAGACTGGAACTGCAGGGCTCAGTCTTCCTTTGGCTCCTGCTGTGTGAAGTAACAAGCCCCAAACCTCTGGCCTGCAAGACCCTAGAGAATCACCATACCAAGCTCTCCAAACACATAGAGCAGGCGCTTCGTTTGCTTCTGATCTTTTGTTTGACTTAAGTCAAATCACTGTTTCTTGACTACTTGTTTCTCTGCCATTGGGCTTGCACTGACACTATATGACGCCTTTGTTTGCAGTCATATCTTTCTTACCTTCCTCCTGACAAATTACCTACAGTCAGAGGTATACAAGCACCTGGCAAAATGACCAGCTGCACTCCGGTTCACAACACCATGTTTAATTATATTTTTCACCCTGCCAATACAGCCTGACAGGATGAAGCTGCTGCAATCGGACAGTCAAATATCAATCTCTGATATATCACAAAAGAACATTTGATGCACTTTAAATCATAATCATAAGCCAATTTAACTTAATCTGTTCCCCGGTGAGGCGTGCACTTGCTTAGATTCAGTTAGTTTTGCCTTTTTGGACCCTTCTGGGAATACTCTTTTAAGCTAACTGTATCACGAAGCTTGCCTGCACTGTTGCTCTGAATGATTCATGGAGGTGTGCAAGACATTCCTAAGAACAGGTGAGCAATTATGATTTCCATAAAGCACAAGAAAAGTTTATGAAAATATTAGAGAAGGGATCAAATACAAATGGGCACTTGTACCTCATCTTGTGGCAGAGGAGTAATTAAATTTTCCTAGCAAATGCCTGCCATTTATATTTCCACACTTAAAACCCTTGGTGTACAGACTCCCAGAGGGAAAACAACATACAACAGCAAAAAAAAAAAGAAACTCATTTCCATATGACATGCGAAGGACTCTGTAGATAGAAAATAATAAAAAGAACTGTAGAAATAAATATTTAACACTCTACATTTCCCATCAAATAATATGATGAGAACTTGAAAAATAGTTTTTTCAAGCAATCATTCCATTCCTATAAGCAAAAACCTTTTAGTATTATACAAAGAACTGACATGTCACATCATACCAATTACTCCTCTGTTTAGAATTATATTGAATTGAAAGTTATCTTAAAATATAATAAATATTGCTCAAATACCACTTCTTTAAATAAAGAGAAATGATCATTTCCTACAAGTGGTTGTGAATGGGGAGATCTGTTTGCAGAGTAGGCTTGGCTCCCCAGTCTGGGTAGCAAAGGAGTTGCAGAATTCTTGTTTTGAGTGGGAAGATTAGCCCTTTGAGTAAGACACAGGTCAGTGAGGAATAATAACAGCTGGAAATTGAAAACAGGAAAATGAGAATCAGTTCCCCAGTCCAAGACCAGGACAGCATGCAGTATCACCAATACAGTGGAAATACCTCAAGCTTCTTTCTGTGAAAGGAAGATAACAACGCCTTTTCAATCTACAGGAGTGTTATGAAGATTAATGTTTGCAAGATCCTCAGCACCTCAGAATTAACATTTATGATGACCAGTCCCCTCAAATTTGCATGCTGAAGTTATCTAGATGATATGTGAATAGCATTTATATGATTGCAGTACTGATATATATGAAAAAAAAATGACAGCTTCATAACATTTTTTCATTTTTTCCCAATTAATTTCATTTACTCTAAGGACCTCTTTCTCTCTAAGAGTGCATACCGCTTTATAAAATAGATTAAGCCCAATAATAATGTTGTTTTAATTTATGGACAGATAATTCTGTGGGGTTTTTTTTGCGTCATGATAAGGAATTATAACTTTGCTAACAAATTTGCATTCATCCTCACGCATCACTGAGAATAATTATGAAAATCAGATGAAGAGTATGGGAATCAACCATTCTGTAGATGTAGAGGGAGAGAGGATAAATATATTCAAAATATGAGACTGAAGCAAATGTCTTAAAGGATTAATAACATAAAAGCCTGTATATATTATTCATTCAAAATATTTATAAGCATGGCAATAAACATCAAATATACAAACTTGCAATTGAAGGAGCATCCTCAAGAATATAGCAGAGCATAAAGCAAAATAATGAAGATACCAAGAAGCCACAAGGACCATTCTGGTCATTTCTAATTATGACAAATAGCTTGCTATCACAGATAAAGGCTTTGCTGCTTATCACTACTGATGGCTGAAAGACACAGCATACGATCTGCTTGTTTTGTGCCTGTGCAGAACATGCAAATGTCCTGAAATGTTTGACATTTCCATGGGACAGGAAAACCATTTCTCATCCAAATTTAATTCTGTATTGATATGACGACTAGCATTCAAGTGGTCACGTTCAGCAAACTTCCTTCCTTTCCACAAAATCCCTCCTCCTAGTGCTGCTGAATGAGCAGAGCACACTATGGTCAGAGTGGCAAATGCACACCCAGAACTTCTTTCAGAAAGATGTTGGCCCACTGAGCTTGCAAACACAGGAACACTTCTTTTACGTCCAAAGAAATTGAAAATTTGATCAAACAAAGAAAACTGACCTGTAGTAATACAAACAATCACTCAGAAACATTAATATGTCGATGTTATGTTCCTAGTTCCCCTCTCAAACAGTATCCTAACTTCATCCTACTTCAGTGGTGTAATACCAGCATGAAAACAATATTTGATATCGTTAAAATTTTTCTCTTGCAGTACTAAAAAAGCGATAACTTTTGGGTGTGTGCGTGAAACTCTTAAATTCTTTAACACTAGCATGCCAAATTAACTACTTCATTTTAAACTTTCACTGTCACCAGATTTCTTCCTATTTGTCTTTTTTCTTGGTTTTATTGCATCTATTTTTATAAGATACATAATTATACCCTGCAGATTTTCAGTTAGTGCATGTTTCCTAGCCATTTTAAATTCGATGCAAACACAACAGCCTGTGGAAGAGGTAAGGCTCTAGGTATTTTAGTGAAAGGTAAACAAAAAATTTCAGCAATAGTATGTGTTTGATGTTGCTTGTAAAAACTTCATATTTAATTGGCTTTGAAAATAACTCTTTATTCCTCAGATCCAATCTTCCCTTTGTTCAGTTTTAGATAAACTGATTCTTTTCCTGAACTTTACTTCTATTTACTGATTTATTGAAATAAACTGGCTATTTAGGCATCTTGTTAGAAGCACCAGAAACAAAGATGTGCTCTGTACAGTCATGTGAAGCATTATGTGCTTCTCCCTTTCACATAAATATGAAACTTCACTCTGGTTTGGAAGAATCCTGCCACATGGAGGGGAAAAAAAAAAAAAAAAAAAATCATACTTGTTCATTCCTTTCTCGGTTAATGACAACATCCAGAAATGTAATAATTACAGCAAATGGTAATGTTGATGTCAAGCAACGGAGACAATCAGACACCAGAGGACAGACCCATTAGGGGATGAAAAGCCGGTTCTAAGGTGATTTTAATCAAATTACAGTTGGGACTATGAAGTACTGCTGAGACTAAATACTACAAGAGTAAAGAACTGTCTGGGAGGGAGAGGAGGTCCCTGTCACTCACAATTCCTAACAAAGAGCAACCATGCTGCTGACAGTGGTGAACTTTATTATCTGCTGTCTAGGAACTGAACTTCTCAGCATCACTGGAAAAGGATTTCTCCTATCCTTTTTCAAATCCTCAGCTTGGTACCTAGGGATACCTATCCATTCATTGTTTGTATATCCTGATCCACAATGCCCTTGCTAATCTTAATTCCATAAAAACCTACAACTATTTGGACATAAGTGTTCATTGTTCTCTGTTCATACCAAGACCAAAAACTGTTAGAAATTAACTATGAAACAGATCCTATGCAGCGAAATGATAATTTTATCACAAAGAAAAGCTGCTTTTTATGAGAACAAACAAATAGCATTTTACAGAAACTGATCTGGGAATCAATTTACCACAATCTGCCACATACCTAAACAGAACCTTTGTCCACTATGCCCTCATCAGCCTTAATGTAATCTTTCAGAACTCCAGTTTAAAACGCTAAAATCTATCACAAGGCTACCTGTAACAGTGTGCAGCCCTTCCCCTCATAGCTATGTAAGTTTAAAACACTTAGAAAACACCACCCAAATAAAAACTGGTTTATTCCTTCTCATCTATAGCATTCATCCTTGCCTGAAGATATGAAATCTAAGAGAAAAAAAGATGAAGTTTCTTCCTTGGTTCATGAATTTCTGTCAGATGATCTGCTGAATAATTTGTTCATTATTCACCTGGTCAGAATCAAGTGACTAAGTCTGTTTACGGGCTTTTTTTCTCCTCATTATCAGCTCCTTCAACCACAAAGGCAGTGCCTTTTTTTCCCCCTTTGCTTTTTTTTTTTTTTTTAACAGCAGTGTGTAAGTGAATCATATCCACACCTGTTTATTAAAAAAGTGTTTAGAAAGGTATATAATCTAAAAGTTACATTAATTTTAAAAAACATCACAGTTATCTGTAAGATAGAAATGGCATTTTCCTATGCATTCCCCATGACAACAATGCAACTTACCCACAGCCTAGAAACTAGGTTTTCAACATTTTAAAAAGAAATAAAACTGACATTTTCCATTGTCACCAATCTCAATACCTTCTAGGACTCTTACTAATCTCTGATAAATGAAAAAGTCTGAATAAACAGATTTCTTATTCTACACAGGCGATGAGACATAATTCCGTAGACTAGTATTAAGAGCCAGACCATTCAGCGATATTCAAGAACCCTTTAGCAAACAAAGATGTTCTCTTCCTTGTCTATTTTTTTTTTTTTTAAAAAAGTGTAAAAAAACCAAAAGACAACTTGATCATTCTTGAACAAATGATGAGGCATGAAAAGATCACCTTAAACACACAAGTATATTTCATTACCAGTCATCAGTGTACTGAACTCTACTGGAAACAACGAAAAGGGCAGACAGTAAATGGAATGCACATGCTGTGGCTTAAAATCAGAGTACATCACACCTTTCAGAAACAAGAAACTTACCCCAATAATACTATAATCATGTCATACTTCTAATATTTAAATACAGGGAAAAATATTTTCTTTCACACAGAACTAGCTTTAACGTTATGCAACCATTCAAAGGTTGGTGGAAAGAAGAACAGCATTTGCAAAGTCCCAACCAAACACTGTACCTCACCTAGTTCAGTTGTATCACACAATCAAAGACTCCCAAGACAAGCCAGTTTCTTCAGCAAAATTAAACAGCCCAGTATAAACACATGGCTTGTAAGGGAGATTATAACTTCCTAAGAGACACAGCATGACTAAGGGACAAACTTTAAGGAAAAAAACCAGGAACATGACCAAAATCAAACTACAGCAAAGCAGTATTTATCACCTCTCAGGACTTCGTCTGCACTACTAGAGAGGCAGCTGGAGGAAAGGCAGGATATAGCTGGGTTTCTTAAGTGGCACAAGGTGTCTGAGTTTCAGCAATTAAATCTTGCCTTTAATTTCAGGTGATTAAAATTAACAGAATATATCCCACTCTCCTTAATGGCTGCCTAAATTGGTCACCAAAATATCTGTCTCTTTAAATTCCAAGAGTGCATTATCAGTCAGTTATTTTTAGTGTCGTACTTTTGAGACATCCAATTTGATAAGAATTTCAAAACGCCAACCCTGTATTTCCTACAGTAAAGGATTATGTTTGAAAACATGTGGCTGGGTCATTAACATTATTTATTTAGATACTGGGAAAGTTGTTTATACATGTTTTAATAGAAGAGTCAGGGAACTTTTTAATGGATGTTTTCCATTTGAAAACTTTTATTTGATTTTCAAAAACACATTGTTTCCATTAAAAAGTCTTTCAGAGATTTTCTGGATGAAAAATGCTATCACTGGCAAAAAAAGAGAGAGAGAGACCACCTGCTACTGTGAGAATACTCATCTGAGATGTAGGAAACCCATTTTCAAGTCCCTGGTTTGTTTAATTTATTCTAGGAAGAAAGTATATATTGTTCTAACACATACTGGAAACTGAATAGTTATTATTAAATAAATTCTTGCATTGCAAACAGTTTACATTTCAATTATATTGAATGAAATTCATGAAAACCCTCCAATTTTATCTCATTTACAACAATACAACCACAAAAAATACTCTTGGTTGGAACAGTCAATATGGATTTACATTTTCACCTCTAAAATAACTGATAGGGTTAAAATGGTCAGTATAGATTTATATTTTCACTTCTAAAGTAATCGATGCCTCTGACATAATCCACGCCATCCATGACCTGGAGGCACATGCCACTGTAGTCAATGGGCACTGTGCCATTGATTTAAACAGAATTTTACTCCAAACCCCTTGGAATAATTCTGCTCACTAAAAGAATGTTCATCACATTTTCCAAATGCCAATGTCCTCCCCCAGATTTACTTATGTCTATCAGTCCCTAGCCAAGGGAAATTAGGAGGATTTACTATCTGTATTGAGATGATTAGGACAAAGAACTTCAAGTGCTCTTACTGTGGGTATCAGGATCCTTCCATGGAGATTCAAGAAAATCTTTTTTTCATAGTCTTAGTGATAACATGTTTTCAGCCACCTGTAATGGCACAAGTTTTATGACTTTTAAATCTTAGATATAGACTACTCAGCAGGAAAAATTTACCCTGCAGGTATGTATCAGAATTCATTGTGTGATTGTCTGCCTGCCTGAGGGAAGGAACCTGAATGAACCTAATATTTACCCTTGTAGTACAGATTATATTAATTTTCAAGTTATGCTGGAAACCCTGTTAACTGAAAAAGACTAATGATGATCCTTCTGCATGTCTTTGGCTGAAGCATCATCTGTGTTTCCAGTTGCTTTTGGAGATTTTAGTAAGATGGTCATTAATCCTTCTTCTGTATGCCTTGCTGAGAAAATAATTGAATTTACAGCCTTAAAAGCATCAATTTTGCCTAAGCCAATGGCTTGCAATTTTGAAATACTGAACTAACCTTCACTCTATGAAGAAAGTTTCAGTAAATTAAGGCAAATATACCAAAAGAAAATAAGATGCATGTTCACAAGATTTGGGAAAGGCAGAAAGCTATGATCAAGGCATAGAGGTAGAAAGAAATCAGGCAATACAGGTGTAATTCCCAGTCTCATTCCTGATTCTGTCAGTAATTACATCAGTGATACTGAGAAATTATAGAGTTGTACCTATGCTCCCCACAATAAAAATTAAAACAAACAAAAAAAAAGGCAGAGAAAAAAAGCTAAATCTTGCAAAATGTCCTTGTACCAGGACAACTGTATTTCTGAGCTCACAAAAGTTTTCTTGAACGATCCTGAACTTTGGGTGTTAGGGCCTTCAGCTATTACCTCTCTTGAAGGATTTTCTTCTGACACCAAACTTTGAGCTGCAAGCCAAGGAAATGGTAATCTCAAGGAATAACATCTTGTGTTTGAAATGTGAAAATATTTGTCTGTCTTCTCCATACAAGAAGCCTGGCAGGTATATGTTACCCACAGGCACTCAAGACCACTTTTGTCTGGGTGACAAATACTTCCTTAACTATAAATCCGTCATTCAAAAAAGAATATCTATTGAGAGCTTCTTGATGTTCACTCCCTTCTACAGTCTGGTTTTTAACACTTCACTACATTTAGATTGGTTAATTAGTACTGCTAACTGAACGAGGATGGAGCCCCAGCCCTGGAAGAAGTCTTTTGTCCTGGTCTTTACTCTGCCTTGGGAGATTGCTTATTTAGTCTATTTGTTTCTTCTTGCTCACCCAATTTCCCCTGAGAGAGCTAAATCAAATAATTTCATGTAAGGAAGTCTAATAGTACAAAGTAGCTAAGCAGTAATATTACCTGAATGATTAACTCACAGTATTCCTAAAATTGTATAGCAGTATTGTTAGATTATACAGTAGCTCCATTGTCTTCTATATCTCCTCCTTTCAAAACCTGCAGGAAGAGGTAGATATTTCTGGTTCCATGGTGTACAGGACAGCTTTTTCAAGGTACATAAAGACGTGTTAAAATCCAGCCGTAAACGTAGCGTATTTTCAACAAAAGCAAGAAGCCAGAATCGATGACAGACACAGAGAGCATGTTGGGAGAGAGATAACTTGTTTCCCAGACTCAGTTTACAGGCCAGGATAAACTAAGACCTGAAAGAAACTATTAGGCTGGAGAAAACTAGGCAAGTATATATATATATTTAATTTTTTCTTCCATTAAGTTCTATTTTGATGATGTCATTCTTTGTCACTCCATTTCATATCAAAGCTTAGGAGGAGAATTTCACAGCCACATCCACACCCTGCTGGATGAGTCAATGTAAATATTACTCATAAAACAGGTGATGTGGTTCTACTCAGACAGACTTGCTGGCAGAGCCTCATTCCTTAGGAAAAGTGTGCACAGAGTCACTGAGAAAAAGGAAAAGAGTGAATAGATGCACAGACGCTCTTGCAACAGGACCCATAATACCTACTTCTCACTCCTACCTTCAGAATTCAGTGCTTTTGCAGATCTCATATATTACGATGATAAAGACTGTGAAACAAATCAGATGTATAAGGCTTTTCTCAGAAATTACAAAATTTAAAGTTTTCATCAAAGGCTTTAGAAAGCCACTGTGATGACATGACTTTTGAAAGTCTGTGCTACACCAGTAAGACGTAAGGAGTCATACAGAAAACAAATACTGATACAGGAAATAGAAGTAAAGAGTAGTTGAAAATTAGCTTGGGGATTGAGGTGGCAGATTAGGAGAAGTGGGGTTGAGTGAGCCATACTTCTATAACTCTATTCACTTTAGTAGAAATACCAAAAGTATTCCTGTAACAAAACAAAACAAAAAAACCACCAAAAAAAACCCCCACAAAAAACCCAAAAAACCCCCCAAAAACCAAAACAAAACGAACAAACAAAAAAAAAACCCCCAAAAAACCCCAACAAAAACCACGGAGGCTTCAGAGCTTACACACTGTTCAGTGGAAGCAGAAATTCAGGTGGAGGGTGGAATGAGAGGGACAAAAGCTAATAAGGCCTTCAGCCCATGAAAGAGGAACACTGAACCCTGACCTGTATCTGCCTATGGGTCATAATGTCTATGTGATTATTCCAGAGTCCGTTTTGAAAACAAAAAGAAACAATATATTAAAATGGTTTTATTCAAAGAAGCGCCAGCAAATACTTAAAATATTGCAAACAGTGCATTTAAGGAAGAGAGGGTAAATAGGCTGGCTGGCTGTCAACTAGCATAAGAAGCATAGGCCCAATTTGTTGTCATCATTGCTGACTAACAGGACAGAACCTCATTCTTCAGCTAGAGTAAATTTACAGTCTCAAAGATAAGTCACCTTGGCTAACCAGAGAAAAAACTATTGTGACTGTCATATTGATTATTCCAAACATCTGCAGTAAAATTATTTATCTGATTATTGACCAGATGGAAAATGTATCTCTTGCTAAAGCTGCATGCACAACATCATGAGCTGCCAGAGAGTCATCCCCATTAGTGACTGCAAAGATCTGCATTTGCAGAGCCTGTAGAGCTGCAGAATGAATGGCAGAACTACTGGTATAGACCTAAGTTAGTATAGATCTATACATTATTAGACCTACAGCAGCAGTAAAGACTGCTAAAGACTCCTAGCTTTTGCTACATGTTCTGGCACTTCCATTTCTTCCTCAGGGAAATAGCATCAAGAGTATTAATTATAGAAGTCAGAACAGAGTAAGATAAAAAATGCCAAAGGAAATTCTCAGCTCCCTCAAAGCAGAAAGGAAAGAATGTAAGGATTTTTTTCTTATGTTTAATGTCAATTAGTAAAGCATGGTTGAGATTAATCATGGAATTGACATGAAATTAAACATTGCATTTATATAATAAATTACTATTATGGTTACTATTTATAACTTGGTTGTGGCTAATAACCAGTGAGACTGGTGCTCATTATAACACATAATGTATATTTAGGTAATATTAGATATCTTATGTACTAAAAGGCTGTCATAGATCCCTTCTTAAAAGTGTCTGTCACTAATTTAAAAATTAATAAAATACTATTAAAATAAAGCACAGTATAATGAGTAGGAGAAAGGAACAGGTTTTAAAAAATGGATGAGACTTTGCTTGGTAAATTGACCTTTCAGAAATACTCCCTCCTTCACTGATCTTCTAAATGAAAGGCAAGATATAAGTAGTCATAATTAATTAAAAGTCACTCACATTTGAGCCAGCTACAGTTTTGCTATTATAACATAGAATAACACTTGAGTTAAGGTTGCATGACAAATACTGTTCTGCTCTGTTGTATTTCAGATTCTTAATTCTGAAATTTTTCAACAGTGACATAACTTTTTTCCCCAAGATAAGGCTCTTAATTCTTCAAGAAATATTATACTGGGACATAAGGATAAACTTTTTTTCAAAGGAAGATCCTCCCTACAGAAAAGTTTAAGTGCAAAACCACCAACAAAGATCTTCTTTTGTGAGAGAAGAAAGAAACTTTTCCCTAATATGGGAAAAGATCTTGCTTTTTTAAATAGCTTTAACCATGGAAAACAGCAGAGGATTGAAGGCTGGAATTTGACATAAAAATAACTCACTAAAAAGAAATGTCTAAAGTGTTTTATCAAAAATTGGTTTAGAAAAGCTTTTCAGAAGAGCACTGTCTGCATACATGTCTGAACAGGATTTTTCTTCTAAGCTTTTAAAGAACACAGCTAGGGAAGACTATTCCAAACACATGTGTGTCACTAACTCCACAGGGAGAAGGAAACCCGAAGCTACATGAAAAATTGGTTGTAATTCTGGCCACTGTGCAAAGTTGCTCCTTCCTCAAGCAAAACTATTGCTATTGCACTATTTACAAGAGGTATGGAGCAAAGGTTGCTGAATAGCATCAATGAAATGTTTATGGTTTCATTTTCTGAGGGTTGCTTTTAGGATTAAATAGCACTGAAGTTGGCTACCCTTATTTGTTACTCAATTGTTTTTTATTCCTTTTGCTAGGTATCACTGACACTCCTTTAAAGGTACTGTCTTAACATAAATAAAACATAATAAAATCCATTAAAATAATGGTATACAATGGACTCAGGTGGAGTATCTCTTGCTGTACTGGAAAAGACTTTCTTCCAAATATTGCTGAGTATGGTCTCATATGATTTGGATCTTTCTGGCAGTGCTGAATGTCACAGCATGTGCAATATATTGTGAAAATGGAGCCTGAGTTCAGTGTCACCAGAGCTGAGATGCAACATGCAAGCACTCCCATGGGGATCTTGCTTCTGACTTTCCTTAGATTAAATTCAAAATCCTAAAATGGTTTTGAACAAGCTTAGGTTCTCCTTCATATTTATAGAGCACATATCCTGTGGGATTAAAAATGACAGGCATCTGCTTCAGTGAAGTTGGATGTAATAAGAGTATGATGGCAGGATTTGCATTCTTTCTTTATGCAGAAATGCAGACTTTCTTTTGAAGATGAATTGATAAAATCCAAGAAAGGACAGTTCTGTTTCTTGGTGTAAAACCAGGTACGATTGAGAACAGGGGTTTGGTTTCATTTCACAGTCTAATATAAAATCTCATTAGCTCAGAGATCTTCAACTATCCCAAAGAGATGCAGTGTTTATACTGCCCTGCTTCATTACACTTGTGTTTTCAGAACCACAGAACGGAATTTCTTTTTCAATCTTCATTCCTACATCAAGGAGGTGGGAAAGGTTATTATTATGTTGCTAAGGGAAATGCATCATCCCATCATCAAAAGCCAATATTATAGACTGACAGTTTTTTGAGAGGGCTATGGCTTGTAAAACCAGTCATTCACTACTGGAACAATATTGCACTCTCTTGGAGTGAGTCGGGGAGAAATAACAGAAACTGTTATATTTTATATTACCTTTACTTCTACTTAGGGGTATTGGCTGTGAGATGTATTTGACTTTTTCCTGGTCTGGCCTCCATTTTACTTGAATTCCAAAGGAAAAGTATCTCCGTTTTGAAAACTGACTGAAAATGAAAGATTAAATAATGCTTCCTGCCCTTTTTTTTTTCAGTTTTTTTTCAGTTTCTTGTACCATGTTCTACTATAAAATATAAAGGAATATGAAGAAATACCTTCATTTTTTTATTAGAGCAACTATTCTATTTCAGAGAAGTCATTTACAACCCATTTTGAGCTACACAAGCACCATTTCCTTTAAAAATAAAAGCACTACAGTGTATTTGTCAGAGTGCTCCTGATGCAAACAGAGCAGTTTGCTTACCTCAGCTGAGAACTTAAGCATAAGAGTTTCTTGACTATTACAAGTTAAATTTTCTTACCTCTTACACCTTTATCTGAGCAGCCCATTTCTTTGTATGTGACATATCTTAGTGGTTTCCCAGTCACAGGGAGAAAAATTAACTACCAAATCTACCTTATAATGTTGAGTAGACTTCAATGCACATTTAACGTGGCTTCCCAAGGAAAAAGATGTGTGTGCTCTAGGATCATGGCACAACATTGCTCAATTTCAGGCAAATCTGACTGAGAGCTAGGGTTTTTGAAAACATTAAACCCCAAAAGAGGAATGAGAATCAGTGAATAGCTGACCACAGACATCGCATCTGTACCTCCACTGATGAAACCATCAAGCAAACACAGTCCTTAAACATTCTAGTAACAGGATCAGCTGACTAGCTAGCTGGTTATGAACTGTAGGGTACAACTCTTGCACAGACATACAAAATATGGGAAAAAGAAAATTTTAAAAAAGCATGTTTTAATGGGGTTGACCAGGTCTGAAGGAGGCTGGTATTTCCTGCGCTGAATGCGTGTGTGGGAGAGATGCAAACTTTACATCATCAAACTTCATTAACTCTACTTCCTCAGCTTTAATTCAGCATCATCACAAAGCAACTGAAAACACAACCCAAGCTACTAATTGTTTTCATACAGTAGGTGGAAACTTACTGGGAAAAGGGGAAATTTTAAAAGAGATGTTCCTGTGAGTGTAACTTTGTCCATATTATGACACACGTCTGAGACAATGATGCTGAAAACCCAAGTTCCCTCTTCCTTGTCTCAGCAAACAACTGGCAAGGTGATGGCTTTGTTTGCAGCAGCAGCACCGCTCTGAATGCCTGGGTGGCCTCAGGAGACCTCTTCCAAGAGTTGGGTTCTGCCTAAGGCCATCCTGTGTCCCAGGGCTGGATACCATGAAGTCAGGTGAAAAAGTGACACAGGGATACTTGTTCCTCACAGCTTAAACCTTACAAAGTTGCAGACATCATCCCATCATTTATTATTAAAATTAACTAAAATGACAGACCTGTGGCTTACACTGGTTTTACACCAAAACTGTTCTCTGACATATCTTTAACATCTCCTGTATCTTTGAGGTAACTAATCATTGTTTCATTAAAACATATACTTGAAATCCAATATGAAGAGAAATCTGTTGATGACAAATGACATACACACATATACAGGAATGCACGTATCAAAATGTATCACCAGCAGATGAGATGGATAAAACATGGTGTGATGGATAAAACATGGTCTTATAAATAATGGTTTATAGCTCTAGTCTGCTGGAAAAAATAATCCTCTGAAAACCAGTAACGTTTTATTCTAGGTATTTCTTGAAAACTGCATGGTATATATATAAAAACATCTGCTGATATCACAGTAATTTAAAGAAAAGGAAGCACTAATAATAGCACTTCGTAGTACACTAGATGACATGAGAAGCCAAAATTCATATACAATATTTATTATGAAATTTATTAACTGTACCTTGAAAAATAACGGCTCCTCAGGAAGAGGGCTAACAGGGAGTGACGTGGTGCTACTTGCTGGACTCATGTCCGTACTCTGAAAGAAAAGTATACAAAAGTTTGCATTTCCAAACAAGTTCTACGGCCATCTTTTTACATTTTGGGGAAAAAACAAAGACTTCAAAAACAACACTGAAAATCCAACAGAATTAGGTTGACAAAGCAGCTGCAATCTGCTTACCTTTAATTAGTAAAAGTATTTCACTAATGGGTAAGTACTTTGTAATTTCTTTATTTTAAATGAAGTCCCTATTCAAAGACTGAAACATATGCACAAATACGCAAACATAGTGTGTCTACAAAAGAGTAATACAAGAGGATAACTGAGAACACAAAAAATTGTTCATATAGAATAAGCTATGATATACAAATTTTCTTTTTTTTTTTTTTTTTTTTTTAGTATTTTTTGGATGGCCCAGTAGTAAAGTTAGAAGAAAAAATTGGCAGGAAAGCAATATATTTCAGGAAAGTATTTAGATTAAATTTTAAAAAGAGATCAGTTTCACACGAGTCAATATATCTTACAAACAAGCACTGATATATGAAAAGAAACAGTGAACAGCAATTTTAATAATGAAAATAAGTCAGTATACTTCAATGGACCTATCCAGTCAAAATGCTTGAAAGTTTGATCGAAAACTCCACTCTTATTTATGCCATATTTCAGTAACGTGTTGGTTAGCATGGTCATTACTTTTAGAGATGTAACAGATACGAAAAGAAGTGTGGAATCTCTTAATAATTTAGAATGGTAATAATAATAGAAGAACAAAGTCTGGATTTTAAAAAACACACAAACAATACCAAGATTGTTCTGGAGAAAACTAGAATATATGATACTTCTTGGAAAATAAATCCTTAAGTGCTAAAAAATGAAAAATCTACCACCACCAATAACAATAAAACAGAAAAGATGTAATGGAGAATATAAAAAAATCAAGTTTGCATGGGCTAGAAGTTCATTTCCTTTTCACACTGTGGCACTACAGTGCAGAATGATTTAATTAATTCAACCTAGACAATTAGCTAATCAGATCTTTCGTTTCACATCACTATGAATCTATCATGACCCCTTCAAAAAGCCCAAACTCTGCAATTGAAGAATACTGCTCCAGCCATGAAATTCTAACAGTTCATTCATCGGAAGATTTTTATGGAGAGATACCGTATTTTATTCAATCAACTGGCACAGGATGAAAACTGAGATGAAATTTTGGGTACGAAATCCCAATATCAGATCTGAAATAGAGGGCACAGACTTCAAAATTAACACCTACTGAGAAAATCACTGAGTTTAATTAGCTACATATCTGTTACACCATACCTGAAAGAAAAAACAGTTATTTTCTAAATAAATGGGAGGAAAGTAAAGGAGAAAGGAGGGGGCCATGGTAATTACTTCCTAAGAGAAAAAGAGAGACAGACAGTTTATAACCCATGGAACACAGAGAAGGTGTTGAGGAATATAGGAGATTATAACATGTCAGAAAGCCAGTATCTTTGTTGAATCCATCACTCTGGTATTCAGAAACATTACAGATTTTAACATGGACTCCTGCACTTGATCATCAAGGAAACTGGCTGACAATATTTACTAAAAGGAAGTAAAACATAGCTCTTTTAGATTAAACTCAAAGTGCAGACAAAACTGGAGACCTCCTCTGTGATGAGAATGTTCTGCCTCAAAAGCCAACAGTTCAGCTGAGGACAATTTGTCTTTTAATTTACACAGAATAGAAAAAACCTAAGGGGGGGAAAAAATCAGGTAGCTGCTTTCCAAACCAAACCAAGTGCCCTAATTTGCAACTAGAAGCGTGCAGGAAGGCAGTCCAATCCCTTAAGCATTGAAACAGCCTCAGTATGAAAATCTGCAAAGCAGATTAGTACCTGTACGCTACACGAGCTTCAAGTTCTTCAGTGATAGCTGGAAACTAAGAAAGGCTGAACAGCCCTGAGGATGACAAAGTTGCTTTGACAAAACGTCTCAGGGCACATCCACACGATGGCCTCAGAAAAACATCCGCTTTTCTGTGATGACTGGACATGAGCCAGCCCAGGTCTGGATGCCATGCTGATATGGCACCGTGCCTGAAACAGAAAGGCTGTTGGGAGGTGGGATATATTAGTAGGGGCACAGTGACTATATAGCTTCTGGACTGCAAGTGGTTTGAGTCTGGCCAGATAGGAGCATTGGCAGAAGAGCCTGCATCTGGCTACAGATGTCCATGTACACATACCCTCAGTGGCCCCTCCAACAACTTCAGTAATTTTCCTCTCTAAGGAACACAGAGCAGCTTCTCTGCCAGTGTAAATTAATTAAATCCAGTGGTGCTAACACAGTTTATTATAGTGGAGAATTGAGTGAGACAGTACCAAAAGGGTTGTTTCTCGAGCTATTAAAAAAAACCCCCTTCCAAACTAATCACTGCTTTGAGAGATGTTGTCAGCTTGCCCTCCTGAAGGGACATATTAACAATTTCAAACAACATCACACCTCCCACATAAATTTACCGTCCACAGGGTATTTGTCACAATCACACTTTGCAGCCTAAAGCTCTCCATACATACAAAAAACCTACCACAGTGAGGAATTCACCCAACGAGGACTTTTTATTTGATGTTGCCTAAACCAGTTCTGTTCCCATAAGAGCAGCCACTCATTTTAAGTCTGGCTTAAAGTTGATAGATTTTAGTTATGAATTATCCAGAAGATGCAGCACCATTAGTCTATAATCATATCTTATAAGTTGTAGTAGATGTTAAACAAAATTTGTATCATAATTATATATATTATGCAAAATTAGGTAAATTAAGGCAGCTCCTAAATTTGCAGTACTTTGCTGTGCAACTGTAACATTTTGAAATGTACTTTTGATGCACAGTGATACCACAGCTGGGTTTTGTGGACTGAGCCTTTTCCCTGTGTCACTGGAGACCTCCAAGTGTCCTGGGGAGCAGAGAATTTGCAAAGCTTTAATCATCTAAACTCCATTTTTAAAATGTCTAAATAGCAGGCAATTCAACCATTTCTCAGAACACCAGTTTATAAAATACCACCTTGTCCATGTTGAAAACAACCCTGTGAGCTTTTCTTTCAGTGCTTTTAGGCCATTTTTTAATTTGGAGCAGGCTGTTAAAATCCAACAAATGGACATTATTAGAATTTTGCTGATAATTGTTCCACGATTACAATGATCAATGCTCAAGTTTTCTTCTAATTTCTAGAGCTGATCAGCTTAAATTTATCATCATCCTCATTGTGCAACTGAATGGAGTCACTGCTATGCTGCACTAATCATTTATCCTCAGACAGCATTGTTAAAAGTGTGATTAACTAGCAGGAAATTTCCTGATAACGCAGCAAAAGGAAGAAAACAAGTCTAAGAGAACAAACTTTTCCCACTTCTGCATCCTGTTTGGAGATCCAGGATCAGGATCCTGCTTGAGGACAGATTCCCACCATTTTAGCTAAATGAAAGAGAAAGCAGCTCTTTCTGGAGCTACAGGCTTGGTTTTGTTTTGTTATCTTCCACTTGTGTATACCTGTCTCAAAACAGATTGTTTCATAAACCTACATACTGACATAAATTGTCTAATGGCAGATTAGAGAATATAGTCAGTGTTTTTCCAGCAATACAGAAGTATATATAAATGCACATTGTTAAAACCATGCTTTCAAAACAACAGCCATCTTCCAATCTTCAGCAATCTTTAAATGAAAACAGAGTCACTTTACAAATTGGGATTTTTCTCGCTACAAACCCTTGTCTTTGATCTTTTCTAGGAAGAGGCCAATGTATCAACCTTTGTTAATTGTACCATAAAATACGGATGATCCACTGTATATCATCCACTGACAGAAGCCAATTTAATTTGCTACAACTGCTTTTCAACAAGGGTAAACACTGTAATGATAGTTGGCAGACACTGACTTCTCTGGGTATCACTATTGCAATTTATTGATCTGAGAAGTTAATACTGACAGAGAAAACCTTCAGTGGATATTAGAGCTAGAGATCAAATAAATCTTTATAATAACTGAAGAAAAGACAAGACAATCTGGGTACTTTATAGCTTTTTTCTAAGGAGTAGTGGATGAGTGTTGAACTGACTTTCAGGGTGATAGCTTCAGTTGTATCATAAATTATGCCACTAAGTATCATTTCATAACCTAGAAGTTGAGTAGAACTAGGAAGTTAAATAAGTGCAGTCAGCAAACTCAGTAGTGACATTCTGATATACTGAAGGTAATCAAAGACCTACAAATGGATTTATTAATGGGTCTGCACAACACCTTTATGAAATATTGTGCTTAAATATTATTATTATCCCATTTTATCAATGAAAGTGAACAAAAGGGGGAAGTGATTTGCCCAAAGCTATGAAAGGCTGTTAAAAACAATGATAGGAATCAGTAACTCACAAGGTCAAGCACCCCAGTTGTTCACCCAGAGTGTGCAATGCAACCCTACACACTTTTGGAGTGCTGTGATTTCTGTAGTTTCTACATTATTTAACATCATGAAGAGTTTTTGCTGATACATACACTTTCTGCAAATAAAATTACTATAACCAATTGAGGCTAGAAAAATAAAAATTAAGTTTTAATAAGACAAAAAAAGCAGACACATGAAATGAGCTTTCATTTCCCACCATGTTTGATTAATTTTCCCCAACATCTCCAATCTCACTCACTAAAAATGGAAGTACCTTCTTAAAATGTGTTTAGGCCTATTTTCTAACATCTTTGAATCCAATCCAGGTGGATATTTATAAACCTATTTCATGTGTCTTTGATTAATGGGTATAGTTAGTTATTCTTACTAACTACTAATACCTGCAATTATCAGCTGAGACATTTAATTATTATTTTATGGTATTTGCCTGGTCCATTACCTAGAGCTCGCTGCTCCAATAGTTTAGAAGGCTGCGTGGGCCTTGCATCTGACCTGAGTCATCATAGCTCCAAATTGCAGGGGCGAACCGTAAATTACAGCTGCTACTGCTTCTTGCTCTTTTTATGCTAGTATGTGAGGTGTGGATAGCCAAGTAAGTTTTCAGTGGTTCAATTATCTACTGATTCTCAACCAGCACTTAGTATATGGACAGACAGATTAGCCTCGATCCCTCTTTACAATCTAAGCAAAGCTAATCACCGGAGCTGTGAAACGCCAGTGGGAAATTTCACCTCATTTAAGATAAGATGCTGATCTGTCACTTCACAGCATTTGTATGTCTAGTACTGTTCATTTTAGAAGACTCTGAGTTCTCAGGAACTCTGAGCAAACACATTAAATGTAGTATTTTGCACAATAATTTTTTTCAGCAAGGAGCGATCAGGATGAAGGCTATTTTGTTGACTGCTATTTGTTTCTACTTTGAAAAACAGCTGAAAAGATGCTCTTTTAGCCTTTTCATTAGGCTAAATTAATTATAAAGCCCATAACCAGCAAGCAACATAAGGAGTATATAACCAGTCCATGGTTTGTTGCAGGACTACAGTGTTTGAAATAGTTTACACCCAGACTATATTTTCACATTGTTTATATTTAATATATATTTTACTCAAATATTTAAATTTACTAAGCTAGCTATCTCCCCTCTCCTTATATTAAATGCAGAACTGTAGGAGTACCAAAGTACCAGGCACAAATTACTATTATCATCTGCTTTTCAGTTTCTAAAAATGTCAATATGAAAATACCTAACATATAAAACATCTGGTGGCTGGCACAAGGAGAACATCTTAATAAACATATTTTAAAATTTGTAAACAAAGTAGTAAACTGAACTAAGCCTCTAAATAGAGGCTCAAGAATTGGAAGCTGTTGGTTTACAATTAAGTACATACAGAGGGAAATAAATGCATATAAATGTCAGATTTCTTATAACAGAAAATGACATATATATCACTACATAACTAATAGATTTATTTAATAGCAAATATCCCTTCCTTTCTGCTCTTTTTTTCACCTTGATTTTTCATTGCTCATCCTTCCAGTTTGTGTTTTTTCCCGCTTTCCTTCACAAGACTCATAATAAACCGAGACACTAGTTTCCTTGGTCCGATAACTTCCTAGCACACAGAGGTTAGATGAAGGGTCCATTAATATGTAGGAGAAAACCACTTTTACCTTCCCAAACAGTAAATTCAAGTTAATCTCTAAAATCCCCTTCGCTTCTATCTGCAAACAAAATGTAATTTCAAAAGTAATTTGGACAATGACTTTGGGGTTAACATCTCTTTGTGAAGAGTACTGCAGCATCATCAATGACTGTCACTGCATGAGTTGGGACTGCTATGACACATTATATTAAATGTAACTCCAGTCATATTTTTATCCTAATGAAAACCAGGGGGTTGCTTTCACAGATGCAAACGCTTTGTTGACAACACAGTGGAGAACTGATTTCCTTGAGCAAAATTCTACTCCCTCTTCAGTTTCTATTGTTTTTTTCATACTTCATTGACTATACTACCCAGCCTTGACATTTTGTTATTGTATATTCCTCCCTAATAATATCATATAACATCAGCTTTTTTGCTCTTTCAGCAGTCAATTGAGAGAGCCAAGTACTCTCCTGGGATTTTAATCTGCACACTGCCTATTTCAATTGTTTTTCTTTCCTTGCAGGAGATCTTTCAGGTTCAAATATACATTTTTTTTTTTTGCTCAGAATGCATTCAGTTTTGTAGCAAATATGACAGTTGTCTCATCCAGTAGGTTTGGTGATTTTTTTTTTACTCCAGTCACAAAGACATTTTCTTTCTCCAAAGCCTGCATCACAGCACTAAGAGTAACTACACTCATACTCCATACTACAGCCTGAATCTGGAAGAAAACGCCTTCATCCACTCAAAGAAGAGTCTGTCAGCAAAGTACATCTGGGTGCTCTCAAACTCCTACATCTTCCTTGCATACAGATGCATCATTTTTCTGCCCTTCCAAATAAAACACTTAAGAAAGAAGTAATCAATTAATTAAACAGAGAAGGATCAAATCTGATAACAGAATTGCCTCCCCTGCCTGTCTTACACATTCATGCATGTTCTGCATCATTGACTATCATAACATACTGGGACTTGGCTGCAGCCAAAACGATCAGATATCAATACAAAAAACAGATGCACCTACAATTATATCAGAGGATAAAAACATACACAGGATACACATTTATGTGCTTCTGGATATGTGGAAATAACTGTCTTGATGAGTTAGGAAAAAAATGCTTCTGAAAACAGGTTGTTCTGTAAGTTTCTCTGAAGTATCCACAGATGGTCACTGTTGAAGCCAGACATGGATTTAGGTGCCAGTTTCAGCAAAACAGTTCCCATGCTGACATACTCTTACAATTAACTGTTCTCCACGAAGCTCTGAAAGATATTCATGATCTCCTTACAGCCTATGTAACTTCTTTTTCAGTCTACAAAAGAAAAACACCATTCCTTCAAGACAAAAATTTATCGCACTTGCTATTAATGAATACTTTTCTTTGAGGTACAGATTTTGTCATACATTAAACTCACATCCAAAAAACTACATGTTTTACTGTTCAGTACATCCCTTTGCCCATAAGTACATAGGGATATAGGTGATATATCCCACAACAGTGGTCAGTTTTCTGCCTACAGTTTCCCTGCCACATACTGTTTTCATCTGAATGAGGACAAAGTTTCATAACATTAATAAAATTTTTTAAACCGGAACATAATGAAGCCAGCCTGATTTTCATTAATAATTTGCTGTTCAATTGTCCAGTTGTTTTCTACCTTTATTTTACTTGGAACCATCAAGAACGACACTGCCAGATTTTCACACTGCTGTTTTAATGTGAGGCTATGTTTTATTTTTCTACGTTTCTCAAAAAGATTCAGATGCCTTCAATTGCTATGCATTTCACCGAGGTTTTAACAAGCCACTTTGCACTTTCTAAATGTTGTGACTGCAATTATTCTCACTTCTTCATCAGTTCTCAGAAGGGTTTTTACAATTCCAGTATGGAACCACTTCTGACATGGTATTTTAACTTATTTAGATGCAGAGGCTTCATTCTCAAAACTGTCTTGAATTCTCCAATAACAACTTAAAGGAAAAATTTTAAACATCTGTATGTGTCTGCTGCTAAATCAAGGAAGACAAGATTTTTTTTCCCACTGCAAGAAAAGAAGCAAGTGACATTTAACAATATGCTTTCCCTGGCTGCAGCACTTCTGTATGATGTTAGAAATAAAAGGTAAACAGTTAGCAAGTTTTGCCATGTTATTTGTTTCACAGTGTTTTTAATAGCAATGTTCTTTAATGTTTTTAGCAAGTTGAATCCTTTTGTGCAACATAAGGCAGTATTTCAGCTCCTGAAACACAGCAATTCTGATTTCCATAGGCACAGTATTGAAGCATGCTAAGCCTATTTTTGGTTTATCAAGCAGGTTCCAAAGTGGAGTTGGTCAAGGCAGAACAAATATATATTCCTTGGTTCTGTAAATATGTGGTATGCGAAGTTTCTACCATCAGACAACAGCTTTCATTCTTAAGGGAAAGATTAAGAAGCGTAAGGCACAATGGGAACTTCAACTCCCACCCTGGCAGAAGGTTCAATAGAAACTACCCCAAATGCAGTAAGCTCTCCACACTCTTTCTGGCTCTACTTGTTCTTCTTCCCTTCTCTAGTGTAATATTTACTTATTTTCCCACCAGCTCAAATCAAGATCTGTCAAGACTGTCCACTCTTTCTCACCTCTTATGGTACAGCATCTTCTATTCGCTGTACTTCCCACTCCCGCACCCATCACATTACCCACACTGCTTCTGTTGTGCCACCCATCTGAACCTGAAAGTCTTCCCACCTTTTCTACCTTTCTCCCTTCCTTTGGTTGATGCCCATCCCCTTCAGCCCATATATAGGTTGACATATATAATATATTAATATGTATATTATATATACTTTATACATATACACACTATATAGAGAGTATATATATTAATATATATAGATATAAAAATACACAAACACAAAATTGACAGAAGAAATCTCTTTATGCAGTTGCTGTGATGGAGCAGCCATAAGACTGGTTTGCTACTGAAAAGATACACAGTGAAGCTGGTCAAATACTGCATGTCTTAAAAATATGTCAGGTTTCACTACAGTGAACCTCTGTTTTGACACAGCTTCTCACTCCCAAGCTCTGTATAGTCTGGGGAGGCCAAACTGCATTGCTTAAGAAATCAATGCAACTTGCAAAGGAATGGAGTTAAAAGTTGCTTGTACTGGTACTTAGCCATTGCATTATTGTTATTTTTAGAGCTCTCAGCTGAGCATTTTGTTTCCATTTTTGTGGTTTGCAATGGAATTACATATTAAACTTTCTGAGATATCTGAATAGCATTTTGTAAGGCCGTTAGCAATAAAACATTCATTTTTCATTTATATTATGTCCAGGAATACAAATGAGTATAATTTCTTCCTACCCTTCAACATTAATAGGGAAACCAGGGAGAAAAATTGAACACACCTTTCACATTCATTTAACTACAATAAAATATAAAGAGCTTTTCAAATGAAAAATCCTTTAAAAAAAAATACTGTCTGTTTTCTTTAGAAGTACTGTTACATGCATCTCCACTATTGTATTTATATATTTATTTATTTTCTAGTTTGGTAATCCTACAAAGCAAGGTTAAGGTACTGGTTCAATCACCATGTGATAAATCAGCATTCCTTGAAATAGCTTTGGTAGATCTAATACAAAAATAAACCAGCAAGTCAAAGCAAATGAGAAGATGTCAGCAAACTCCTAGGCTTATGCTACAGGCTAGGAGTTTATCCATATTTATGTTATGTCATGAAGCAGCTGGCACCCTGGCTTATCTGATGGCAATCTCTCTACATGGCTCCACTGAGTTTCTTTTATTTGCTCCTTTCCCTTCCCCTTGCATTGCCACTACGATTTTAGCTCTCAACAGCTGCTGCTGCTTATGAGAATCTCTGTAGGCTCAGTTATGGTAAAAACAGAAGTTTTCCTTGGCATCATCATTGCATCTTTCACTCCTCAGCACCACAGAGGTGATGGCAGGTGTTAACACCACTTGGCTGCTGCAGGGAGGCCATGTGGTTGTCACTGCATCAGCTGCTTCCCAGAGGCAAGCTTGTGCGGAGCCAACTGCACGTGACTACCTCGTCCTAGGTGTGAGCTGTCAGCTGAGTTACAAGCAAAAGCTAGTTCCCCAACTTCTTCCTAAAAACTCCAAGAGCTCCAAAAGTAATTGATATCTGAAAGGATATAAAACAGGATCTGCTGGCAGCAGAAACACTCTGGGTTTAAGTGATGTCCATCAGCAGAGCTGGGCTGAAAAGCCTGGCTCACATTATTCCTCTTGTACTCTGGCTCTTATGCTACTGCTGCTCCCAACCTTTCAGAGATGCTAAGTTCAATACAAAAATTTCATCAGTCTGCTTTTTCACGACTCTTAACGTTGGGACAATTTTCTATTTGTCTGCATCGGGTACTGCATACAAAGGACAGTCTCGGAAAGGATGTTGCTCTGAGAACAGAGATGAATGGTTTTTGTCAAAGAGTTTGCACTGGAATACAGGAAATGAACAGATCAAATATAAGAAACTTTTAGCACATACACTGCAGATGCAAAAACATACTTGTGGAACACTGCAGTTTCAACAGAAGAAATCAATGTTAAGGGAATGCTAAAATCAGTATCACTCTTGCCTACCTATTTTATTATACCTTTCAATTAATGGCCACATACTTTTTTGACAGAAGTTCTGCTTCAATCAGAGCACATGATGATGGCCTTTAAAAAATTCTCAATATTTTCTTTTAACATACAACACTCATATTGCAACACTGGTATGTTGTGAAGGGTCTGGAAGCTACCCACATACAATCAGAAGAAAATTCTGCTGTCAGGTTTCAATCCTTTCTAGTCTAATCACTCCATTTCTTTCACTCAGTTACGCCTGTTCTTCAAGCATAGTAGTATAAAGTCTAATTGGTTTCTGTATTGGAAGGATGATGAATAGGTGCCCAGAAGCAGTTTTAACCCTTACCATAGCCAGAGGCAGAGAGCTCAGTACCAGGAATTCTGGGAAATCTTACATTAAACAAAACTGCATTAATACACTTTTTCAAAATAAGGAGAATTTGCAACCTTTACTGATGGCTCTTAAATACTATATATTAACAGTGAATACAAATGGTTTGTACATCACTTTTCCTTTGTTTGTTTTCTGCAAAGAAGTTAGAGAGTATCTTATCTAGTAAGTAGGAAAAAAAATTGCCATTCTGTAGTCTTTTAACAGATGCACACAAAAATCCAATAGCAAGTCTTCATCATTTAAATATGGCTTTCATGAAGCAGAACAATGACTTTCATAGGATTCTTGCTGAATGCTTTCTAAGTGGTTATTATAGGTAGGTACCTAAACTTAAATTTAAGTAAGAATACTGTGGTTTGGAAAGCTACTTGCAGGTATATATTTTTCAGAGGATTTCTACAACATCACACAAACTAGAAAGCAATGAATACCATTTCCATCTGTTTACCACAAGTTTCCTAAAACAAAAAAATTTGCTTTTAAAATGTCCCTAGTAAATGCTTATATTGGGTGAACGTGAAAACCAAGCTTAATGACCTGAAAGTCAGACTATGTTATTTTAGAAAATACAATGTCTAGGATCCCAAAACCAGGAACTGAAACCATCCAGGCTGGAAATCTTAAGGATTTTGTAGAAAATGACTATGCCATTCTTTATGAACTGTGATCCAGCTATGCCAGAATGGAACCATCCCACCAAATGCAAACTGAATTCTAGGTCAGATACATGTATTAAGTAGAAGTAGCAAAAGCAAGAAAGAAATCATAAGCCATAATTTAACTATTGATATTGTTAAACTCTTTTCAGGGGACTCCTGTGCAGCTTGAAGCATAACCAAGTAGAAGGAAACTGCCCTTCGACGATTGCCAGAGCCCCAGAAGATACCTCTCTCCCCACAGGCAACAACACTGGATTCCAAATGCCTACCTGATGTCCTGTGTCCACATGGATTACTAACTTATCCTAAATATCAGAAAAGAAAAAAAATGCACAATATTTCCAAGCATTATATGAACAAGTAAATAATCTCAATTTAATTCAAAAACACACTCATTCCACTGAGAGGCAAAAGTAATGAACATTTTGAAACAATTTTAGCAAGAAAATGGAGTTTTTCATTGAACATAGGATGTCATAGCATTCCAAATCCTCAAAAAGTCAAGTATGGGCCTTCAACAGACTTAACACAGCAGTGACTTATACCCAACAGTCACAGATTTAAGTGATTGATGTTCCTGTTTCGCAAGCTGTTGCAAGCAGATGAAGTGTACTGCCTGCATGGACTGTCATGTATAATTGGGGCCTGCAGTAGTGAATCACAATTAATAAAATTCAATTTATGAAATCAGCACCAATGGAAAAAGACAAGGAAAAATTAAGTAGGGAAAAAATGTAAAAATGCATGAACATCAAAGTAGCATTGATAACTTTATTTTCTATTTTGAGCAGTATGATCACTTCCGCAGTCTCATTTGAATACATTTATAATTAAAGCTGATTAATGGTTTATAGCAGAAAATTAATACAAACTTCAATTCTCATGATCATTTAAATACTTTTCAAGAGAAACAGGGCTTTCTTCTGCTGCTTCACATTTAAATCTGTGCCTTGAGCACACAAATTTAACATTCACCTTACAGCATTTGGATAAACAAGGCTAAATTAACCAGTGAGCCAAAGCCTGCCAGTCCCTGCAGGACTAAAGTATCTTCTCCCCTATGGACTGTCCAGGCAGGGAGCTGCTGCAGAGTTAGTTAGGACAGGAACACACACAGTGAATAATCTGTTCTGGTCTAACTTCCCACGTGAAAACTCTTCACAAAATTGCCAGTGTGAAATATAACTAAACTCTATTTTTAAAACTGGAAGAAACCCATTGCTCTGCAAATTAAAATTGTAACTGATCAGTAAGCGCCTCTTCTGGATAAATGCCTTTTTTTTCCACTTTACACTCTACATTTATAAAGCAAAATAGGGAAACCGGAGATTTGAAAAGGTCAAAGCCTTCTGTACATCATCATGCAATTCTCCAGCTAAGAGTACTGTACTCTTAACAACTCAGCTTAAAGTCTGCTGAGTGATTATTATCAGAATAATTTCTAAAAATAGCATCAATTGCTAGATGCTGGGAGGAAAGAGAACAGGGTGTGATTGCTGAAAAACAAGACTGAGAAAAAGACCCTATGTCTTTTGTGCTTATTTTGACATGAGCTTTTAAGCATTTGACTTACTGAATTTCAGCTCCCTACACAAAGATACTGCACTCATCTGATATATTATTTTTAAAGGAAATGTTCCTTATTTTTATACGTTTTGTGAAATATAGAGTCTGTGTTTTCTTTATGCTAAACAGATTAAGGAATAAAATTTAACAGTATGTCAAGCAATGAATCAATATGATACTGTGTTGATATAAGAATGTGAGAACTTCTGAAGACAAGTCACACCTCTCAGATTTCAATTGTCTATTAACTATTAAGAGTAATTTGTATAAAATGCAGTATTATTTTTCAAGCATGAAAAAGTCACAGATGGAATCTGAAGTAATTCACATCACAGCAAAAAAAATGCCCTACAACTCGATCAAGAACTAGAATAAATCGTTGATTAATAACTCCAGAGGTCTACTTTTTGTTTATTCTTTATGAAGAATTCTTTATGAAAAATGTGTGGGAGTGGGCTTCTAATGTTGCATGATTATCTTGTGAAAACAAATGACTTTTCAGATGTGTTCTTGAAAGCCACCAGACAAGAACAGATACATTTTGTTTCTGGTTGCCAGGGGATACAGAAGACCATTTTCACATAGTGAATCATCACTGCATTTAAAAAACGGTGTTAGTAGGAATTTCTATCACCAATGTGTGGTTGAGTCTTTCTGTCACCTTCAGTGATCTTGCAGTGATCTATAGTCCTGATGTAGGATGAGATACTTGTTTTTCTAATTTTCAATTATTATCTATCCCCATGGGCTTTACAAAGTACACATTGCCATTAGTACGTAGCAAAACTGAGAAGCATGATTACACATGCTGAAACACTTCTTTGGAACAACAACATCCTGCATAATCCACTACCTATTCAATTCTATAATAATGTATACATTCAGAATAAGATTTGGTATGACTAAATCCTCGTATGACATGATTTTCCCACAGATAAATGACAGCTGAAGACTTTACAGACAGTGGGGAAAAAACAATTGTATCTGATAATTTACTCTACTGTAGTGGTTTCAGTTAGCATTCTGACACAAGTTTTTTGTGCAAATCCACTTTTACGCCACATATGGGAGCTTCCATATGAAAAAACACCAGTTGCGGTTCATTTCCATTGAGCAACACAAACTTGAAGGACGGAAGGGAAGCCTTCAAAAGATAATTTCTCTGACATAAAAGAACTATGTTACACAGAAATAAAATTCTGCAGCTTCTAAAGGATTGTCTCAACAAAAGACAGTTCCTGAAAAAAGTGTCAGTGGTATTCCATCAACAACAGTTTTGGTATCTGATTTCCATTAATGATTAAGTAGACGTAGTATATTTTATTTTAAGAAAGACAAATTAATATATTTCTACATGTAAACATTAACAAGTGTTTATTATGGCTTCAGTTCAGCTGATGACTGAACTGCTTGCTGCAATGAGACGTTTTCCTGAAATGAAGAATCACTCAGAAGAACTGAGAACGAAGGCATTTTACTGGAACATTTTCGTGAGAGGGTGAAAAATCAGGAAGCCAAATACAATAGCATCCTAATGGTGTAACTGATTCCAGAAGAAACTACAACAGTGGACATAATTAATTTCAGAGGTACACTGCAAGGTATAGTTAGGCTGGATTGATATCAGAGCAATAAGCAACATTACATGTGAATATATGCAGGGATTATCTCTGGACACACTCAGATTTAGTTTGAACAAAACAAAACATGTCTGGGGAAGTTTATAAAAGGTCTGAGTTAACCTTTCATCTGACAGATTAATGTAGTCAGAAAAGATAATTCAATGAGGTGTGAATGAAGAAGCAAAGGACACAAAAGTGATTGATGGCATCCAACAGTGTGCTGGTGAGAGGGCCAGGGCATTCTGTACTGAAGAAACCACTAAAGAGTAAGAAGCAAAAGAGCCAAATACCCATTGATGCCAAAAAGGACAAGACCTTGAAGATTGTCTCAACATACATGGTTGGCAGGTCTAAAATAAGGGGAACGACGTATTGATTATAAATTTGGGCTAGGAAGTAGTCACTAGAAACTGAAGGTTTCTGAGCAAAGGGTATGAAGGACGGCCTTGAGGAAGAGTAGGACAATTGGAGAAGCAGAAGTCTAAGCACAATCTAAGAGGACTCTCAGTAAATCTGAAAGAAGCCATTTAAGTGGTCCCGAGGTTGTCTTCAGTTAAGACAGAAGACATTAAAGAAGGCTTGTCTTGTGACAAGTAAGACAGGGAAGAGGTTGAGGAGGACAAGTAGGAGGAAGTATTTACATTAGCTTTCCTATCAAAAATAATTAAAACATAGTGGGCTGACTGGGACAAGTGAGAAGACTGGAGAATAACAACAAGTGAGGATCTTAATATGGCCTGAACAAAGAGCAAGATGGAAGTGTCAAAAGAGAGGAATTCTTTTAGGAGGGAAGTAGAAGAAGGTAATGCACAATTTCTTCTCTCTGAAGGGGAAAAAACCCGGTAAGAAATAAAGGAACACATCACCCTCAGTATTACTTGGTTTGTTCCAGGGACAAACTTCTGCAGTTTCACAGTGTGCTACATAGACTACAATCTGAGGCCAAAAAAGAAGAAACCCCTACTAGAAATGAGAAAGGTCTTGCGATTCCTTGTTAGATAACAGCAGATTTCTTGTACAGTTCCATGTGTGTTGTCTACTAGGGCTTTTGCATGTAACTACAGTCTTGCTATACCTGCCAATAAGGGGGGAGGGGGGGGAGGGGGAAGGCAAAATAAAATAAAATAAAGATGAAACATTGAAATCAGCCCAAGACACTAGCCAATATGAAGGATAAAATAATTTCACGTGATTACAAATTAATACAAAGAAAGCCAAACCAAACAAAATTTAAAAGGGCTACGTTAACACACCTAACTATGGTTTTTAACCTTGATCAACAATTTTTCTGACTAAGAAAAAAACCTATGGCCATCTGTCTGTCTGTCTGTCTCTCTCTCTCTCTATCCGCAGTACATATACTCAAGTACGTATGCTTCACTATCCACTGATGTTCAAACAAAGAAAAAAAAAATGTTCTCACATTCGGAACATTCTATAAGATAGATGATAAAACAGATAAAATATGATGTCCTGCGAGACAGTTTACAGTGCCCAGTAGAATATATGGACAAATGCAATTAATCAGGTAGTTACAGATTGATTTCATTTCCCAGCAGAGCCCACTGGTTTTTTCCCTCTCAGTTAATGCAGTGATATTATATGCAAACCACCTAGTTTATAATACATACGAACATGGAAGACAATATTTTCTCCAAATCCAAAAAGCAAATGAAGTGTTAATTTAAGACCAAAAAGTGTATCACAGAAAGGAACAGAAAACGTGATAATTATTTGTCTAGGTATTGATGTGCTTAGCAAAATAACTCTATTTAGAGCACAAAACAAAAAAGCACAACTATTATGTACAAGAGCTCCCCAATGTCTTGCAATATACTACTAAACTTACACTAGACAAGTTCCCCAAATTTCATTTACATCATTTTGTTCTAAGAGCTGAAAAGAAACCTGTAAACTAAAGATTTTACAAATGCTGAAAGATTTCAATTTGTCTTATTGATTTGGCAGGTACAGAATTAAAGTTACTCACATGTCTGCAATTAATTGTTTCCAAGATTAGGCCTCTGGGTACACACAAGACAGCTTGTAATGACACCTAAAGGCAGCCTGCCTAACGTTTTTCGTTATAAAGAATTCCTGTGACCTTTTCTTCAAAGCTTTCATGCACACCTTCTTCTCTGCAGGTCTTTTATATTTAGTGCAGAAAACAGCCTTGAACTGAAGAAGTGACTTTTCTTTGTCTCAAGAAATCTTGCTGAAGTATAAACCACTTTAAAGTACAATTTCTCTACAGTTTTTCACATTCCTTGGGAAAATGTTGGCAGTCTATCTAAAACAGTAACCCATCAAAGCAAAAACCATGGAACTTAGCCCACTGCACTACTAAAGTGCTGTTGGGTGCTACTAAATCCACAAGGGAATAGGTGTCAGCTGCCAGTGAGAGGAAATTGTCCATTTGCTGTATGATACAAAACAGTTTCTACCAGGAAATAAAGAACTTTTCACCTGAATTGAACCATAAGGATAAGTTCACAGAAGCAGAAGAAAAGTCCTTAAAATTAAATGGCACCAAAGACACCACACTTAGATTATATGGACTGACACGTGACTTTTATTACCTAGAACTGTAGTAGCACATATCAGCTGCAACACCTACTTATAAGGAAAATATTCAGCACAGTCATTCTGTATTAAAAAAATAACTGTTCTGGTTTCAATTGTGCTTGCTGACTGCCAATGCGGCTGGCTTAATTACAAACATGTGGGCACCTGCTGTGAGAGAGCAGGCAGGAGATGCAGGAAATTTCTGAGAATCGCACACAGTATGTACAAGGAGGTTAGAAGCAAAATGGGCCTGCTGTATCTGCCAGCAGAGTTATCTGTCCTTATCTGATGGCAGTGTTTTCTGAGGCAAATCTGGGAATTTAGGAGGAAATTCTCTGAAGATGAAATGATATAGCAGTCCCTCGTGGTTTGGTATGGAAAGGCACCAACATTGCCTTGAGTTAGAGACTGTAGTTTGAAGGGCAGCCCTGGAAAAGGCAGCAGCACACGGAAGTTCCCCTGTGCCTTAATACTGGTGACCCTCAGATCGATAGCAGCAGACCAGTTTTGTCCTACTACCCTGTGCTCTTTTCCTGCAAAGCCACTATTTCACAAACAAAAGTGTTTGAAAGTTACATAGGCACCTCAACTATCTAACAATGTTCTTCAATCTCAAAATGTGGGCAAAATAAGTAAGACCAGACTTGGGAGATCTCACAAAAGATAGACAGATAGATAGATGACATGAAAGCATAAAAAACAGCCATAAAGCTCTGTTATTACAGTTTAACATCACTCAGCAGCCACTAACAGGCTCGTTTATTCAGCACCATGAATATTCTTCCCTTACTCTTCTAATACACAAAACAGATTGACTAAGATTCCTTTTCAAGACAAAAGTGGTCACTACCAAGACTTGTCTGATGGTGATATTGCAGGCTCAGGATTTCAGGTCCGTGCGGGCTGGAAATCATTTTTGATTCCCAAGTGACAAGCTATCTGGAAGCATTGTTGAGAAGTGAGCGAGATACAGGAGGACAGACAGAAGTCTGCACCAGGGAAGTGATAGAGGTTGATGGAAGTTGCTGCAGACAGACCACACAGCTCAAGGTGGCTTATGTGCTTGTTTGCATGGGCAGACTTAACAACTTGGAACATACAGTCTGTTTGCTAGGGGTATGCTAAAGTTACAGTTTCCATTTATAACAGAAGGGACTAGAAATAGTTATTGGTACCAATACAGTCATGGCAATAGTGGTTTATGTTATTAAGACTGCCTACTCTAACCACCATCCTCAACATTAACCTTCCTCCTGCTTACATGACAAACAGCAGTGTGGCACAGCTCACAAAAAAACCTGCAAAAACCTAACTGCAGTTAGCATGGTAGAAACATTATATTTGTGCCTTCTCTCTTTAAATCATAAAAGTTGCCTTCAATTCACAATTTATGCTAGTTGAATATACTGTAATAGTGAATCTAACTCTCTTGTCCAAAAAATGGCACCTCTTCTCAAATATTTTACTGGCATCCTAAGAAAAACCTCCTCCAAAATCAGATACACACCAGCAAATATTTGTATGATTTTCAGCAAAACATTTCCTCATTTTTGCAAGTAGCAAACAGAAGAAAATGTAACACTGCTTTATAGCTTGCCTCTCAACCTTCTATTTCCTTCTAACAATATTCCTCTGTCTCCCTTCTTTCCCCTGGGACACTTGTCACACTATCTTTAGCATCTCTGTGAAGAATGGGCTAGAACATATACCATCTATGCATGGCATTGCATATATATTTTTAAGAGCAGATGTCTCTGTGAACTGGTCTATATAACAGATGTGCAGGATACTAAGTTTTCGTTTAAGATGTTTATATTTCACTGCCTTGAAATTATTATTTCAGCAAAAAGCATACAAGAGGAACTGCCCCCTTATAGGGAATGAAAGAAACTGAGAAAGCATTAAAAGCAGTCTGCAATCAAAATAAAAGCATATGTAGAATTTTTCTTGTAGTTTATGCAGACTAAACAGAAGTTACAGGGCTTTCTTCAGAACCAAAAGAAGGCAAGGGGGAAAACATCCAAGGTAAATCAGTAAGTCTTCACAGCAAACAGTCTCAAGTGAACCAGCACAAATCATAGGTTTTGGCAGACGGTTTGGTGCCCTATTATTTTTGCCCCACAGAAACTGTGGGGAACAAAGAAGAATTGTAAGGAGGGTAAGTTTAGAAGAAAACAGAGACCAAAGCAGAAAGACCTGCAAATCTTTCTGCTTTGACTGATTCCTACAGTATGTCTGAGCAGCCCTTCAGATCTGCTAAATGAAGATTTAGGATCAAGTATCAATTACGTGGTGTAGATTAAAGTACTCATGGCTAGTGCCAGGGAAACAAAGAGATTATGCCAGAGTCACTGCTATCCTAATCAATGTAGATCAACTCAAATAAACTGAATAATAGCTGCTTTTGCCAAAACTGAATTGAGCAAACACTTTCAGACTGCTTCTTAGCTAACCAGCACTTATTGGTCCTTATCTGTAAGCATTCAGAGACTCAAAACCAATAACCCTTACCCTACTTGTTATCTTGTTGATTAAGATAGTGCTAACTGAGGTATAACAAAAAAATATATAGTTAAGCCTAGTTCCAATTAATTCATTTTCACAACAGTCTATGACAATAACATGCAAAGAGTAAATAAATGGCCCAAGAGTTAAAGACTCTGTGGCTGACGCAGGCACTGATCTTGTATTTGCCAGTGTCTCAAATCCGAGCTTCACCCACACAAACTTTTTTCACCCTTATTGGCTTTAATCATTTTCTCACAACCGTAAACCAAGAGCTTACCAAGAAAAATAAACAATAAGAGCAATGCAAATACCTCACTGTAATACAAACACTCTCTCCCTGACACCAACTTATTTCACAGAGATTACAGGCTGAATCAGGAAACAATAATAGAGAATTAAAGCAAACTCTAAGAGGCTGGGTGGAAAAAACTAGAAATATAGCAGTGGTACATATTAACTAGACAGCTGTCATGATAATATACTTTCACGCCCTGCTAACTCAATAGGGCATTACAGTTTCCTGTGAGATACTAAAATGTTTTGTAGTGAATTTTGAAAATTTTGATGTGATAACTAAAGTTATTGTTGGCACTCTCTGAGCAGAAAGGCTAAATCACTGATAACTACTCCTGAATTGTCATGAACAAAAAAGAACCAAAGGGAAGGTATTATAAATTACAACAACACATTCATCTCCTGCTCCGATCACAAAGCATCTTGATCGGAAGTAGTTCAGTAGAGTTAATGACACGTTGCATTTTTCTGCAGCACATACTGTGAAGAAGTTTTAAGGACTGACAAATTTTGAGATACCAAACTCAAAGACATAACCTACAAGCAGTAAAGGAGGACCATGATGATTCTCATCTCAGCAAATCTAGACACTTGCAAAGTTAGCATGAAGTGTGCAGCCTTAACTTGTAAAGGGTGATTAGTTAGCTTAAACTCTTTCCAAATTAATATTGCTTAATACCACAATGACACTAATTTTCTCAGGCTTTGGCACGACATTCTGCATGGTTCCTCACAGAGCTTGGCAGTGTTTCCTTCAGGACCTGTTTCTTGAAAATTGTAAAACTCCTACTCTTCTCCTCGCTCTGAGGATGGTCAGAGCCCTATTTCTAGAGGAGAAAGACTGGAGATAAAGTTAGAATAGAAGTAAGAAAGGAAATCAAGTTCCAGAAATTTTCTACCTTGCAGCAAAGTTCCTTATGAAAACAAAGGCTCACAGAAGGGAGCAGAGCACTGATTCTTTTAATTAAACAGCTTTGCCCCCAACTATTTGTAGCTGTTAATATTGTTATTAATATGGTATTTCGCTCCATTGTAGATCCCAATTTTTAATATTTGTATTGGGTTTGCATAGCAAGGTTTTGGTAACGAGTGAGAAGGGGTGTGCAGGGGTGGCTTCTGTGAGAAGACACCAGAAGCTGCCCCCATGTCAGAGCCAGTTCCAAATGGCTCCAAGATGAACCTGCTGCTGGCCAAAGCTGAGACCATCAGCAACAGTGATAGCACCTCTGTGATAACATTAAGAAAGGGTAAAGAAAGCTGTGCAGCAGCTGTAACAGAGGAGTGAGAACATGTGACAGAAACAACTTTGCAGACACCAAGGTCAGTGAAGAAGGAGGGAAGGGAGGTGCTCCAGGTGCCAGAGCAGAGATTCCTCTGCAGCTTGTGGTGAAGATCGTGGTGATGCAGGTTGTCCCTCTGCAGCCTATGCAGGACCATGTCAGAGCAGATATCCAACCTGCAGCCCATGGAGGTCCCCACGCTGGAGTAGGTGGATGTGCCCTGAAGGAAGCTAAAGCCTGTGGAATGCCCACGCTGGAGCAGTCCACTCCTATAGGACTGCATCCTGTGGAAAGGACCCATGCTGGAGCAATTCTTGAAGAACTGCATCTCATGGGAAGGACCTATGCAGGAGAAGTTCATGAAGGACTGTATCCCATGGGAGGGACCCCACGCTGAAGTAGGGAAAGAGCATGAGGAGGAAGGAGCAGCAGAGATGAAGCGTTATGAACTGACCACAACCCCCATTCCCCATCCCCCTCTACTGCTTGGGGGGAGGAGGCAGAAGAATTGGGAGGACATTGAACCTAGGAAGAAGGGAGGGGTAGGAGGAAGGTGTTTTTAGTTTTGCTTTGTTTCTCACTATTCTACTCTGTTACAATTAATTTGCAATTAAATAAAATACATTAAATTAATTTCCTCAACTCAAGTCTGTTTTGCCCATGACAGTAATTAGTAAGAGATCTCCCTGCCCTTATATGGACACATGAGCTTTTGATTGCATTTTTCTGCCCTTGTCCTGTTGATGGAAGGGGAGTAATAGAGAAGCTTGGTAGGCACCTGGCAGTCAGCCAAGGTCAACCCACAATATTGCACTGTCCTGGTTTAGCCAGGATAAGGTTAAGTTTCCCCAGCAGTGGGGGGGAAGCTCTAGCCGGGTTATTCATATATCATGCTGACGTCACATCCTGGCGTGAGCACGGGAAGAATCGGTGATCGCGTGGGTTGGCGCAGCCGGTTCTCTCTTTGCTGTATCGGTGTATACTTTGCTCTGTTCATTGTTATTGTTATTGTTATTGTTTGTTGTGTTGCTGTTGCACTGTTGTATTAAACCTTTCCTTATCTCAGTCTCGGGGCTTTGTATTTCACTCCCTTTGTGGGGGAGGGGCAGCGGCCGCATGGTCTCAGACCCCTGCAGGGGCTAAACCATCACATGCACCATGCCAAAAAAATCAGTATTAAGAACCTAAAGAGCTGAAGTAATTCTGATTTGCTGTGGAAAGATTGGAATAGGCCCTCTTTATTTGGAAAGATCTTTGACAAAGCTCCAATCGACAGGTGCCTGTTTTCACCATCAGCTACACAGTAGATAACAAACAAAATAATATTTGAAAGGAACTATGCCCAAAGTGGATGCAATGTTGAGCATCATTCCAAGGGGAGTATCTAGACAGATGGCCAATTGTACGCGAGTGAAATGGATTGACAACGTGAAATTGTGAAAAGGAACATTAAAATAATATAGATAAAATTCCAAAGACTTAAAATACTGTTCCTCATGAAAAATTAAAATTAAAGGCACTATTTAGGGAGCATAATGTGTGAAAAGTAAACATTAAATTGATAAAGTTTAAAGAAATCAAAGTGCAAAAGTGTACCTTCAGTAACTCAACTGAATCAAAACTCATTTTCACCAGCATACTTCAAGACACCAGTCTTGAAAACTAATTTTAGAACTAAGGGTCTAGAATGCATGTTGACAAGGCTCTTTGTTATATGCACTGGAGGAGCAGCAGGGACTGACTGTATAGCAGCTCACAACATTATTATATGAGGTTTATAAAAACAGAATGAAAAGATCAAGCCCTAGAGCAGTTAGCCATAAACTTGTGCACGCAAAGATAGAAAAGGAATGAGGCTTTTAAATTGTGTCTTCTTTTTTAAATTCATTTTTTTAATAAAGAGTGAAATAATCCTGTGCTTTCCATCTCAACTTTAATAGCAACTATTAATGTTTAAATTTACTTTATTTCAATGGTGCAAGCCAGGGATCAGTAAGTGTTCTCAGACAACTGCAGCCTACACACAATTTATAGAATATATACAACCATTAAAAAAATACATCATCAAACTGCATAACAATGTGCAGTTATATGTTATGTAACTTCCATAATTCATATACTCAACAAATAATGGGACCAAGATAATGTGTAATATGACATTGACTTGACTCTGCCTTAAAAGAATAATGAACATTCCAGTTTGTTTTTCCTGTTACATAAGCACATTCACATCTCATTTATAATCTGCCTTCTACATATAAATCTGTTATTGCCATACTTTTGCCACATATTGTACATCCTAGCATTTATAGCTTATGGTTATTATTTTTAATTGTTCTGTTCAAGTACAATGCACTCATAAGACTTCCCAGTTTTTACTAGTTATAGAAATAGACCCCAATTCCTGGACAGGTCAGCTTTCATTTCCTCTCACTGTTGAACTGTCAAGACTAAAGTCTTATAATGTTCTGGAAAGAAAAGTATGGTGTGAATGATGCAATTGTAGTTAGACTACTTCTTTTCTTTTAGACATCCAAATATGTTACAGCTGTGTAGCAATATAACTTTAACTGTGCAAATGCCCAAAACATTCTGTAAAATGTCTTATCTTCACCAGAAAACTTATTTGGAGAGAAATTTCCTTTCTTCCAGCAACATAAGTCTTTTTCAGTGGTCATCTAACAATACTTATTCATGTCAACCTTTGGTGAAGAAGGATGACCTTAATAACCGTGATCAATAACATAATCAGAGATCAATAGAAGAGGGGAAAACTATACATCAGATGAGTAAATCCCTCCAGGTTAAGGGAACAAAATAGGGACGGCAGGAGGAAGGGAAGGAAGGAGAGAGTGAAGGTGCTGCCAGTGGCTTTGAGGTCAGAAAAAAGACAAGAAACTTGATGTTAAAACTGATGTGCTTCAGAATAAGAGGGGGGAAATCCGTAAAAATAAGAACAAGTGCTTCCATAGAAAGTGCTCTCAGGAACTGTGGACTATACAGACTCCCTTTGTGGGACACATCAGATTGGTAAGAGGAACCATGAGTTTTAAATCACAGGGTTTAGCACAAGGCCATTGAGGATGCAGACTATAAAGGGAGGCTTTCTGCTTCTTTTCAGTTCTGCTTGATGCCAAGTACTTCCAGAAATTCCACTGACAGCCTCTACATTTGTAGTTAATGCATTGCAGGATGGTTTCCAGACAGTGCTTGTGGGTTTCGTACAGCTTGCCCACAAAACTAGCGTGTATTTGGGGAACAGAGAGAAAGTGCTGTGGAGATTCACATTTGAAGCTTATGGGAATTACAAAGAAGAAGGGGATAACTGATGCTGAAAATGCAAAGTTATACATAGTTAAGACAGATTCTTGCTCTTCCTGGTGAGAGGAAGTCAGGAGGCTCTTCAATAAATCTGTATGCATGTATTACTTTATCTTCCTACTTCAAGTCAATTAAATTGACTTGAAACCTGAAGTCCTGTGAGTTGACCATTTCCTAAAACCTGTATATCACTATTACATCAAAATAAAGGCTATGACAAAACCTCTGCTGGTTAGTATAGAAACTGCACATTATGGAATATTTTTCACTTTAGGAACCTGAGATTCAATCTCAGTGACCGATTTAATGCTTCAGATCAGGAGAAAAAGCAGCAATTCTCCCAGAATTGATGAAACTGCCAAATGAATGAGTGTATCAGCTAGAGGCATCTCTCCTTAGGTGGAAGTTAATGAAGTCAAGATCCTGACTTAGGACTATGTTCATAATACATGACCTGCATTTTGCTAAGTGCCAAGGGAAAACCGAAAGGCAAGACAGACCAAAACATTTTATAAGATCCTGCTTAGGAAACAGGGAACTTACAATTGTTCTTCTAATTGGATTTCTGAGGGATTTTTGGTTATTCATCTCACTGAAAATGACTTATTAACTTCCAACGCCAATATATTAATATTTTACTTAAAACCAGCTGTCTGCTTTCCACAATAGTCTAGCACAGTGATCCAAAATCATTTCTTCAATGCATTAAATTACTTCAGTATTTTTATGGTAACTCTTCTTGATATGTTAGTAATTCCTAAGGACATAATTTACATAAAAAGCGCTGCATTAAATACAGAGATAATCCCTGGATCCAGGACAAAAAAAAAAAAAAAGACACTTCCTTCTTAGACAAATGTTGAACAAGGACCAATACAAAATCACACTCACCGAGAGTCACACAATGTTTGTTGGGTTTTTTTCTCTCTCCCTGAACCAATGAATCTTGGATACTTTTCTGCACAGAGGAACAATGTTGAAGGAAGGAATGGAGAGCATTCACCTCCTGCTTTCATGAGCCGCCTGCTCAATGACAGAAGTGGGTCTGAATTTCCTTGGGTACAAGAATGATGTAATCACAGACTTCCAGCATCCCTCCCACCCTGCTGCTGTGAAAAGAGAGGCACCACTGCTACCACTTTATCTGGCTGCTTACTAAAAAGATAATCAGTGGGATTGTTGAGGAGAGACAGTATTATTGGTGTTTGGCAAACACAACCATGGAAAACATGTATGAGAGAGACCCTTGAGTACAGTTAGATGAAGATGTGCTTCATTTCCCAACCTTGAGCTAAACCTTGAACAAGCAAGGGCAGCATTCTGGCAGCCTCATAATATGGTAGACAACATTTACTAGACTCCAGTTTAGCATTTCAGCAACAAAATTCCCAAGTCACTCTTAAATGATTTAAGTTTCTTTGAATCGGGACCGCTAACAGTTCTGCATGATCAGTAAGATCTAGCTTTATAAAAATAGAAGTGCTTACAGCTAAATGAACATATTTGGAAATGGTGAAATATATATGTAAATATCTGTCAGCGCCTAATCAAATAGAGATTTTTGCTTTTCCACATGATTGGCAAACTGTACTAGCCATTTGGCAGGGCACATGCTTGATTTGAAATATGCCTACATAATCCAAACTCAAGTATGCAATAAAAATAAGTTTAGTAACATTCCCAGATACAAAGTTATCCACTTAAAATGGATAATAAGTTTAGAGCCAAAATGAGATTTTCTAATACAATCACTATACAGGCAACAATATACAGAATCACAGAATCGTCTAGGTTGGAAAAGACCTTGAAGATCATCTAGTCCAACCATTAACCTAACACTGACCATTCTCAATTGCACCATATCCCTAAGCACTATGTCGACCCGACTCTTAAACACTTCCAGGGATGGGGACTCCGCCACTGCGCGGGGCAGCCCATTCCAACGCCTAACAACCCCTTCTGTAAAGAAATGCTTCCTAATATCCAGTCTAAACCTTCCCTGGCACAACTTGAGGCCATTCCCTCTTGTCCTATCGCTTGTTACTTGGTTAAAGAGACTCATCCCCAGTTCTCTGCAACCTCCTTTCAGGTACCTGTAGAGGGCGATGAGGTCTCCCCTCAGCCTCCTCTTCTCCAGACTAAACAACCCCAGTTCCCTCAGCCGCTCCTCGTACGACATGTGCTCCAGACCCTTCACCAGCTTCGCTGCCCTTCTCTGGACACGCTCGAGTAATTCAATGTCTTTTTTGTAGTGAGGGGCCCAAAACTGAACACAGTAATTGAGGTACAACTTGCCCTGTACCATATTTTGTAAGAACATGAGTAATTTTGCATGCGTGCACACACACACGTATATAATGCACATTAATACATAAACACACACTGATCTACATACATAAGTTTTAAACGTTTTTCATACTTTGACATATGCCATAAGTCAAATATTATTGTTCCTTTATTTTAACTGAATTCAGAAACCTGAAGTACTTCTTGATTTTGAAGTTAAATCTGATAATCTTGAATGCAGCTGTTTTTTCTTATTGTCAACAACAGTCACATAATTAAACTGTTTTGAATGTCATCCAGTCTCAAAACAGACAAAGATTTTGTGCTCTGGATTTTAGCTTTGACCTAACGAAGTTTACATTAAAATAATGTACTGAACAGTCAGTAGGCGTTCCTATAAATAACTACCTACTTACACATCTGCATCAAATTTCTGTTTGACTTTATGCAGACACATTTTGATTTTACTCTTTTGTGGAACAGTCAGAAATAGGATAGATCTGAACCCTATATTCTTTAAAACAAATCCAGAAATAAAGGTAAATCTTCTTTATAATAATGGTTAATCACTACACCACATTCATATCACTCGTACATGCCACAGCTAAAATCAACTTCATCACAAAATCTCACAGTCCTGGAAGGGCATGCCAAGGTAACTTCACCTCCGTGCCATCACATGGCAACCACAGTACTATGGAGACCTGGTTGTGTAGTGTTGCAAGCTTAGTTTGGCTTGTTTGAAAACCCAGATTTTAGAACTGTTGCTATTTTGGCAGGGCAGTTCAGCAGGAAGCAAGCACTCCTCAGGCACTGGGGAAGCCTACAACAAGCCCAAGGCATTCTCCAGGCTGGATTAACAGACTGATGCATGAAGCTCTGCAGAGAACAAGACTGCAAAGATCACTTTTATACATCTCTGGTGAAAGAGAAAGGCCTCCCAGTCTGCCTCCTTTTTTTCAGAGAAGTTCCATAAGTTTTTAATTCTTGACATAAGCAATAGCTATTTGAGAAACAGAAATAACAAGAATTTCAGGGCTAAAAAAGGAAGGGTCAACTTTTAGCCTGAATATTAGTATCACATTAAAAATACTTTTCATTGCCTTCAAACATTAACCTCAGGATAGACAAGATAGGGTTTGGTTTCTTCCTTGTATATACTATTGTAAAGAGTGACTGGCTAGGACAAATTTTTCCTGATTCTCGGAGGGGGTTTCACAACTCACACCTAACTCCCCCCAGTTCCAGGTAAACAACTATAAATATCGTGTCAGTACTTTACAAGTAACTCTTCATACACAATACTAGCAAATTCTTAATACTAAAGTGCAGTCACTGGTGTGACTGCAATGTAGTCATATTTTGACATCTACAGAGAGCATTCTTGATTTTTAAGAGATGGGCAGATTTGCCCATATTAACACTTTTACATTAATTTCAGACAATGCTTTCCCCAAAGAAGATGCTTCACTACTGAAAAAGGAAATACAAGACTCTAGATTAGACCAATACGCAGTCCTTCCTTTCTGTTACATTAATTCCTACAGGTTGAAGTTGAAACAAGATGCTTCCAGTATCAATGTTCATATAAACAGATTCCTAGTCAGTGGGCAGACCTTTCCTGCACTGAGGTCCCTGTTTCAGAATAAGAATAAAATAATCACTAACATTACTCTCTCTTTAGACAAACACATTAAATCTAAGCGTTTGCATCCCTTTGACTTCCGAAATATTTTAAAATGTGCTCACATGCTACTTTAAACAAAAGCATTTTCAAGAATTGTGTGGAATATACATGTGTTCATACAGGTGGTAAAGGACATTTAATTGACTTCCGTAGTGTTTAGATCATGCCCTATGTATCTCCATGAATTCAGAGAAGAAATCTGACAATAAGCCAGTAGTTATTCCAAGTCTAGCTCACTCTGTCACCGCTGCTTTGCCTTTGCATCCTACCATCTCAAAAAGACAGTGGAATAGACTGTTAACTTCAGTATGACATTCAGCTCTGACTGTCAGTAATTTAGGAAACAAACTAAAAAGGGTCTTTGGGACTTAATTCTCTATTATATAGGCTTTATTTTCAACAGACAAGCAGAAATTAAAAAGCGTTTTCCTACCTCACTGTGACATTTATAATGCAGGAAGGTGAGCAGTTAGATCAGAAATGAAAAGATAAGAGAAAAAGATTAAATTAGCAACTACTATACGTTCGTATTATTCAGAGAAGCTACTGAAAATTTTACTTCTGATCAATTTGATGGACTGGCTTGGACCGACTGCTGTCATTAGCCAGTATACTACCCGATGCTAATAGTATATGCTTATTCTAATCAACCAATGCCATCTGGCTGCTGGAATAACTCAGGTTAGAGGAGAGTGTTCGTTAACAAGCAGACGCAAGGAGGAGAGGTGAACTGGAATCACGAGGCTCAGAGCCTCGTCCAACTCTACGCCTACTCCCTCCCCCAGTGAAGAGCCTGGCTTTGACTTCAGCGCTTGAACATATCCTCAGAGAACCTGAGCCAGTTACAGTTTTCAGATCAACATCCCAGCTACTGCATAATTTCAAGATTGGATTTAGGAGACTGGCTTGGATCCAATTATTACAATAAATTTAAATAAACTATGTGCACAAGTGCAACTTTCTTGCTTTATATTACTCATAGATAAATAATCATGAGAATGCCTCAGAATATTTCAATACTGATTTCTTTCCATACAACTACTTTAATCCAATGACAATTGTGTGCAGTATTTATAAAGACTAAGTAAGCAAAGAGATTTAAAAGACAAAGCAAGAGGAAATGTACTTGAGGAGCTGTGAGGCAGACAATGTGAGTTTATGGGCAGCTGCTGAGAGTCTAGACCTACATGTCCAATAAACTAGCAAAAAGTTAGCACTTCCTCTTCGATAGTAAATATAAACCACCACTGAACTATGTTTGCTCTTTCAGAATCCAAATTTTAGACTCCTAAATTGCTGGAGACTCCTAAATTATAATTAAAAAGACAAATCACACTGAAAACTTATTTAGCATGAAAACCCTATACATTATTTTAGATTTTTTCTATTTAAAAAGGCTTGTTAGCATTTTTCTAAATGCTATTTTATGCCACACTTCCACTCAAAATTTAAAACATTTTTGCTCTTTTAGAGAACTGAAGTGTATACACGAGGACTCTGTTGTTCACAAGATGAAAAGTAAAGGTATAAAATAAGAGACAGTTTCAGGACTTCTTGACAAGCAACACTAAAACCATGATTTCTTAATTTTCCCATACTGCAAATGGTGTGGGCAAAGCAAAAGACATCCAAGCTATTATTATGTCACACTGAAAAATAGCAAAGGGCACTCTGGCAAGCTGAACATAAAATGCATCTTTCATTTCAGCAGACAAGCCCTGTTTAGTAAAGAAGATGCGATATCCCAGCATAACACTAAAAATTAATTAAAATTATACTTATTTTTCAGGATCAAGAATAAAAGATGCCATCACAGAACCACAGCATCTTCTAATTTATAGTAATTTACACCCACAGTATCCAGACAGAAGAGAAAAAAGGTTTTCTATACACACACAGAAGGAAATGTGATTGCTGAATGCTTCCAGTTTGTCTTGATTTATGGGAAAACACTCTATTATCTTCCAGGAGCTACTATCCTGAAATATTAAAACATAAACTGTTTGGAATATCCATTGTGAACAGAGAAGGACTGATGGATGATGTGGCAGTTGGAGGCCGACTAGGCAGAGCGATCATGAAATAATAGAGTTCTCTATTCTTAGGGAGGCCAGGAGAGGGGGAAGCAGAACTGACATCCTGGACTTCCAAAGGGCTGACTTTGTCTTGTTTGGGCACCTGCTTGACAGGATCCCTTGGGAGACGGTCCTGAAGGGTATAGGGGTCCAGGAAGGATGGACACTCTTTAAGAAGGAAGTCTTAATGGCTCGGGAGCAGGCGGTCCCCAGGTGCTGTAAGAGAAGCCGGCGACAAAGACCACCACCCTGGCTAAACAGGGAGCTTTGGCTGCAACTCAGGGAGAAAAGGAGAGTTTACGGCCTTTGGAAGAAGGGGCTAGTGACTCACAATGATTACAAAGAGGCTGTGAGGCTATGCAGGGTGGAAATCAGGAGGTCTAAAGCCCAGCTGGAAATTAATCTGGCTTCAGCAATCAAGGACAACTGGGGATGAGTCTCTTTAACCAAGTAATAAGCCATAGGACAACAGGCCTCAAGTTGTGCCAGGGAAGGTTTATACTGGATATTAGGAAGCATTTCTTTACAGAACAGGTTGTTAGGCGTTGGAACGGGCTGCCCTGGGCAGTGGCGGAGTCCCCATCCCTGGAGCTGTTTAAGAGTCAGGTCAACTTAGCACTGAGGGATCTGGTGTAGTTGGGAACTGTTAATGTTGGGTTGATGGTTGGACCAGATGATCTTCAAGGTCTTTTCCAACCTAGACAATTCTGTGATTCTGTGATCTTGCCTACATGGATAGTATAAGCTGTGAGATAGATTTAGTTTAGAAGAAGACACAAACAAATGGGGAACAAAAAAAACCCAAATCACCACTTTAGGGATTGGCTTGAATTAAGGGAAAACCCATAATCTGCATCATTCCAGGAAGTGTTATTCCTCAGATTGCTAATTCTTCCCAGGTAGCCACCAGGCAATGGGAAAGAGAAGGGAAAGGAGGTGGCAATTAGAAAGAAAGACTGTTTGGTGGTGGTCTGCACTTGTTTCTTTATGAATAAAATACAATGAGAATGAGGATACTGAATTTCTTTTAATGTTTTTAAACACTCTGAAAAATCACTGCCAAAAAAAGTAATGCTTCCCATGTCGACTAAGGAATAGGAGTGAGTGACAGAGCACACGTGGGCATGTGCATGTATGCACAGACAGAAGGTATGATGTGGATTCACACTGCCTAATAGCCTATTTGTACAGCATGAATCTAGTTTTCCTCACTGTTGGGGGAAGCAGAGCATTCTGAAACAGATGTCTTTGTCAGGAGATGTACCAGTCTAACATACACAGTAGTATGTTGTACGTCATGGTCTGATGTTTATTGGCTAAACTGTGGTACCTGGAGGAGGGAAGGTTTTCTCTGGCCCCTCTGGATGGTACCAGCACTCAGAAACATAAAGCCACCCCAGCTCATAGACAGCAACTGGGAAACCATGTGTCTTTGTGGAATGCTAACTGGTTGGTTTAAAACCACTAACTCATCTTAACCAAAGAAAGGAAGACAGACAGGAGCTTCAGCTGTGACAGGCAGAGGATAGGACAAGCCAATTTACCTCGTCACTAGCTTGGATTCTGTTCTGATTTATCAGTTATAACTTTTGTCCTGGTTTCTGGCCTTCACCCAAGCTAGAGGCACATAAGATATTTTAGAAATAAAATTACTTTGTACTACAGGCAATTAGTGAGGCCAAGGGGCCACCAGAGAGCTGTATATGATGAATGTAATTACTAGTGGGAAATCCTGGAGGGTTTTTGACCTTGTTGCTATTTTTTTATTTTTCTTTCTTTGGGAATATCCTGAAAAGATCACACAGCTGGGACAACACTGTTGCCTCAGAAAGAAATGAGGCAATTTACTCATTATAGAATTAATAACTTTAGAGGCTAAAGAGTTTATGAAAAAGAACATTAAAAAGATCTCAGTACCAATACATAAGAAATTGTTAATAGCAGTCTGTCCAACTTAAAATCTAGTAGGCTTAATGTTCTTTGCACAAAAAAAAAAAAGTCTTAGGGAAGAATCAGCAACATAGATTGCCACAGTTCTGCAGAAACATGGACCAATGTGAGGTGGGGAGCACCTGCTGCATTGCGAGTAACATGGATAAAAATAACAGAACTGAAACAACTCCAATGAGTTTGCCTAATTCGCTTTCATATTTCTTTCTAAAAATGAAAAGGGAAGTTCCTTAAACCAATACAGCATTGAAGCCATAGGGAAGGCTGTACTGAAATCACTGTTGCTCAGCAGGGCACCTCCGCCTCCAGCATTCAACGAGCTAATCTGGGCACTGCCAGCAAGGAGATTGGAGCAGCCTGAATTTCATGTCGGTGCTAAGGCTGCCTTAGAGCCTATTCAAAGTTGCCGGCAGCTTTTGAAGCTCACGTTGTGCTTAATGATGCGGCAGTTACATTACCTCAAGCTTAAAACAAGCTCCATTGCATCTACACAAGCTGCAGCCACTGCACTGCAGATATATTGTATGTCTGCTCCTTTCCTGCTCAGTGCTGACAGTTCTTTTAGACAGATTTTTATTTTTTAGTGTGTAGAGAGCTGCTCTGAGGAGTTTACATCTCCCACACAGAAAGGAGGATTAACTGGCTAAGAGTAGTGCTCCTTCACTTGGCATACAGAGAAACTGATAAAAACAAGTGTTAGACAAAAAAAAGCATCAAAGTCTAACAGGAAAAGTAATAACAACACTCCTTGGGTAACCACAAGGAACACTCTGAGCTTCACTGGAGCTTGTCACCAGATACAGTGATAAATATATATTCACATAAATCATTATGCCAGCACTGATGGATAATACTTTAACTCCAGTCGCCTATTACATGGAAGGTATTTCAGCATCCTCTTGCAGAGCCTCAATAAAAGGAGCATCAAACGGAAGGTTTAATTTTTCATCATCGTACAAACACTCTGATGCCCGAGGGAGTGCTCTCTGCAAAGGCAGGTGTATTGTGCAGTCAGAGAAACACAGCAGACCTACGCCTTGTAATGAAATCAAACAGCTCACTAAATCTAATATACACTCTAGCTGAAATTTCAGCTTCAAAAGCAACAGCCACAACTTCAGAGATTAAACCTAGCAGAAAAGCACTGATGCTGCTGTTAGATGTACTATTGTAGTGTCATTCTTGCCTCACATGAAAAGTTTCTTCTGAAAGATAGAGCCAAGCTGTGTAGGCTTGATACTGCCATTAAGTCTTGTAACTGCATTATTTTACTGCATGCTTAACAATGCTGAAAAATGGAGATTTAGGTTGTCTTGTCTAAAAGGTAAGGAGACTTCCACATAAGCTGGATTTGATTTTTTTGCTTGTGGATTTTTTTGGGTGTTTTTTTAAATGTCTGTTCAAGATCTTTTCCTTTAAAAAAAGGCTACAACAATGAAAATAGCACAAGGAAAAACAATTATTACTTCCTTTTTTTTTTTGTATATGGAAAATAGGATACATCCCTCCACATGAGTAGCCCTACTGCAGCAAACACGTTTAGAGCAGACATTTACTCCAGCTTCATATTCTGTTGTTATCTATATTATTACAAAAATTCAAACATGGTAGGTTGCAGTTGTCTTCATAGGATCATAGAATCATTCAGGTTGGAAAAGACCCTTGGGATCATTGAGTCCAACCATCAGTCCTACTCTACAAAGTTCTCCCCTACACCATATCCCCCAACATCTCATCTAAACGACCCTTAAACACATCCAGGGATGGTGACTCCACCACCTTCCCGGGCAGCCTATTCCACTGTCTGACCACTCTTTCTATGAAAATTTTTTTCCTAATGTCCAGTCTGAATCTCCCCTGTTGGAGTTTAAAGCCATTCCCTCTTGTTCTATTGCTAATTACCTGTGAGAAGAGACCAGCACCAACCTCTCTAAAATGTCCTTTGAGGTAGTTGTAGAGAGTGATGAGGTCTCCCCTCAGCCTTCTCTTCCTCAAACTGAACAGTCCCAGCTCCTTCAATCGCTCCTCATAGGATTTGTTCTCCAGGTCCTTCACCAGCTTCGTTGCCCTCCTCTGCACTCGCTCCAGCACCTCGATATCTCTCTCGTATTGAGGTGCCCAAAACTGGGCACAATACTCAAGGTGTGGCCTCACCAGTGCAGAGTACAGGGGGACTATCACCTCCCTACTTCTACTGGTCAAACTACTTTTAATACAAGCCAGGATGCCGTTGGCTTTCTTGGCCACCTGGTCACGCTGCTGGCTCATGTTCAGTTGCTTGTCAGTTAGAACCCCCAGATCCTTCTCTTCCAGACAGCTCTCCAGCCACACCTCCCCAAGACTGTAGTAATGTATGGGGTTGTTGTGGCCCAAGTGCAGGACTTGGCCTTGTTGAAGTTCATCCCGTTGACATTGGTCCACCGATCCAATCTATCCAAGTATCTCTGTAGTGCCTCCCTATCTTCATGCAGATTGACACTCCCACTTAACTTGGTGTCATCTGTGAATTTACTGATAATGCACTCCATGCCCTTATCAAGATCATCAATAAAGATGTTAAACAGAAATGGTCCCAACACTGAGCCCTGAGGAACACCACTTGTGACCGGCCGCCAACTGGATTTAACTGCTTTTCAAAAATCCAGGTAGATAACATCCACAGCTTTTCCCTCGTCCAATAGTCAGGTCATCTTGTCATAGAAGGAGATCAGGTTTGTCAGGCAGGACCTGCCTTTCATAAACTCATGCTGACTAGGCCTGATCCCCTGGTTGTCCATTATATGACTTCTAATGGCACCCGAGATGACATGCTCCATGACCTTCCCTGGCACCCAGGTCAGACTGACAGGTCTATAGTTTCCTGGATCCTCCTTCCTGCCTCTCTTGTAGATGGGTGTCACATTTGCCACCCTCCAGTCCAATGGGACCCCCCAGTTAGTCATGATTTCAGGTAAATCATGGAAAGTGGCTTGGCGAGCACATCTGCCAACTCCCTCAGCACCCTTGGGTGTAACCCTTCTGGTCCCACAGACTTGTGTGCATCCAAGTGGTGTAGCAGGTCTCTGACCACCTCCTCTTCAACTGTGCTGACCTCAATCCGCTTCCCCTCCCCATCTCCCAGCTCATGAGGCTGGGCGTCCAGGGAACAGCCAGTTCCACTGCTAAAGACTGAGGCAAAGTAGGCGTTGAGCACCTCAGCCTTTTCCTCATCCTTAGTTACCATGTTTCCCTCTGCATCCAGTAGGGGAGGGAGATTTTCCCTAATCCTCCTTTTGCTGTTAATGAATTTATAGAAACCTTTTTTATTATCCTTAACAGCTGTAGCCAGGTTGAGCTCTAACTGTGCTTTGGCTCTCCTAATGATCTCCCTGCATAACTTCACTACGACTTTATAGTCTTCATGAGAGACCTGGCCCCTCTTCCAAAGGCAATAGATTCTCCTTTTGTTCTTGAGATCCAGCCAAAGGTCCCTGTTCAGCCAGGCTGGTCTCCTTGCCCACCTGCACACAGGAACAGCCTGCTCCTGTGCCTTTATGACTTCACTCTTGAAGTATGTCCAGCCTTCCTGGACTCCCATATCCTTCAAGGCAGCCTCCCAAGTGATTTTGTTAATCAGTCTTTTGAACAGGTCAAAGTTAGGCCTCCAAAAGTCTAAGATGGCAGTTTTACTAACCCCTCTCTTTGTTTCTCCGAACAGTCTTGACCTATTTGGTTTCCAATGAGATTCTGGGAACAGTTCAGTCACCTAAATATAAGTATCTCCAAGATATCCTAAGGTATTTAAGTCATACACACAGGCCAGAAGATATGACATAGGACCCATAGAAGACCCATGCTCTTCAAGAGCTGGAGCTAGAAGCTAGATGAGATCACCATAAGGCATATTAAATGGCACTCAACATCTACAGTAAAGGAACTGAATCAAGCCCTTTCAATATTTAAAAATATTTAATTCAAACCTTGCCAGTATACATAACTTCAAAGAGTGCAGTTTATGATAAGGTAGAAGTCTGCAAGAACCTTTGTAGAAGACAGGGTTCTCTCCCTAAAACACCCTGAACTTCAAATGAGGTTTTGCCACCTTGGGAATATTAGGAAGTATTTCTTCACAGAATGGGTTCTTAGGCATTGGAATGCCCAGGGAAGTGGTGGAGTCCCCATCCCTGGAGGTGTTTAAGAGTTGGGTTGACATAGCACTTAGGGATATGGAGTACCATGTACATATGGTTGAGAGTGGTCAGTGTTAGATTAATGGTTGGACTAGATAATTTACAAGGTCTTTTCCAACCTGAATGATTCTGTGAGGTGCACCTAGGAAGCTCTCATCAAAACTGAAACAACATGGGAAACTATAACACTGCTGACCTTCAAGAGAAACCTTAAGAATAGCTAATCAAAAAGAATAATCCTTACTGAGTCTTATATTACATTATTCATCCTGCCTTTGTTTATTTTTTACTTCTTGCTGTGTATGGAATTATGAAATTAGAGCACAAAAATCTCATCTTGCTCACACTACCTCGTCAATCCTTGTACACATACATGCAGGGCCCACACTATGCTCCAGGAGCCAGCGGAAGCTCTGCATTTCCAGAAGAAATTGAAGGTGGCTGAACCACCATGGTGTTTGGTCAAGTTTATATATTATTGGTTACAGTGAACCAGGACAGTCCCACCCAAACCCGTCAGAGTTCCAGCAGGACCACAGACTGAAAGCAGCACTGCCACAGCATTTCTCACAGATGTATGAACTCAAAATGCCTTTGTCACTCAATCCTATAGAATGCTCTTTTTAAATTACAGAAATCCCACAAGAAAGCTTGAGGACACACACTACTACCCCTAACACTGTGTTTCTCAGAATTCAGTATATTTATATTATATTATGTTTATTATATATATTATATATATGTATATTTTATATGTTATGTTTATATTTATATTATGTATAAATATAAACAAATGGTTCCACCATTCCTATTATACCTTAATACTGCTTCAAAAAATCTTCTTCAGTTTTTGTATTCTCATTTCCTTCCCATGTACGTGAGCAAACTGCTCCAAGAAGGATGGTTCCTATTCCTTATAGTCTGATACCAATGGATATATTAAATTTTCCATTTTCCACACTTTACCACCCCTCTCCAGTGCCTATAACAGTCTCTTTCCTCTCACACATGCTTTGGTATTTTCCTCTCCATTCTTTCCGATAAATGGAAAGTATTGTCTATGATATTCAAAACCAAACCCAAATGTTCCTACATCTTTGCAAGACACTTCTCAGTGAGGGAAACAGCTATAAGAAGAACCTTTGCTATTCTTGAACCTATCATCACAAACAGTCAAAGAAGCTCTAATTTTATCCCTTTTTAGGAAGGAAAAAAAGTTTGTCTTCCATTTCCTACCACAATTTTGATTTAGTATCAAAATTAAATATCCTTTCAATAATCTTTCATATTGTCTGCCAGACAGCAGTACACATTAGCTATTCTCTATCCTCCCTCACTGTACTACTTTATTAATGTGAACTCAAGGTCTTCTGCTCTCTTTCATAATTTCTAATTACCTATAGGCAATATTATAAGGAATGTCCATTAGCATAAAGATTATTTTTGGCATGATAAGACATATTTTAAGGCTATCAATCTTTCTTCAGACTGAAAATGATACATTTTGCCACCTCTGGGTTTTTCCTTATAACTTTTAAAAAGTAGTATTCCATGCAAAGAGGTTAGATTCACTACATTCTGTTTTAATTTTATTCCCAACTATTTTTATTCCACTAAGTTCCAATTTAAAGTTGAAGCTTACCATCATGTATAATGACTGACAGAAGTTTTAAAAAGGATAATTTCGTCTTCCCCCTATGTTCAGCAACAGTGTTTAGAGTTTGGTCTGTCATGCTGTGAAACTTGCTTGGCTCTGCAATCTGCAAATGCAATTCTAAGTACCAGAAAACGTCTGTGTGAGCATCAGGCAAGAAACAAGTTCACCATTTGAAAAGGCTTGTCATTTGAAAATACAAGTAGGACATATGTGGCCCATAAACACTAGCCCTTCTTGTAGGAAGAAATGTCTAGTTGGTTGTCTGTTCTAGCTTATGTATTCGTCAATATTTAAAGGTAAACCTGCATGTGACAAATATGAGGTAATTCACAGAGGCACTGTAAAACATACATGCATATTTATATTACAAATTCAAAAGGTAAATTTAAAAAAGTGGTCTTTCTTGTTCTATGTGTTTGTAAAATGCTAATAAATGTTGTCTAATTTGAAAATAAAGGCTTTTTAGTACATGGAAACTGAAGGAGGTGGTCAGAATTTTCTGGTGTGCTCTCAGCCATGTAGAAGAATAAATTACTTCCTCCTCCAACCCTACTTGTCCTACCCAGAAATTGCTCTGGTCTAATGAATCCCTTGGTGACTGTCCAGTGGATTCTCCTCACCTGCCACAGAGGTGTTGAAGCTATACATCAAGAGAAGGCAGAGGTTTAGTTTTCCCAACTTGCAGTCAGTGCAGCAGAACAGGCACAAGGCAGGAAATAAGATTCCCTCTTTGAAGAACTGCACTAGTTGCCTTCTCTTTCCTGATCTTCCCTTGCCCAAAGAAGAGCAAGGCAGGAAATGAAACACCATTTCTTCCTTGGGCTTCCTCTAAAAGCAGTTACCAGCTGCTCCTTGTGTTGACATGTGCTGAAAGACTGATGCCATCCCAGTGCATCTGCTGTAGTCTTGGTATAGAGCAAAATCTACTTTATATGAGAGAATGAGGAAGTATCAGATGAAAGTCTCCTGGGTTTCTATCATCTTTTTCAGCATGAAAAACGAAGGCTACAGAAAACGTTTGCTGTAAGTTTTGAAACAGAAAGAAGCAGCAGTTCAGCAGAATAAATCACCAAACTCTTGCCATTTTGTATATTGTTTCTAAAACAACTGCTTCTGCTCCCTGAATGCATTTAACAGTGGACATAGTTTAACAGTTGCTAAGCATGTAAAACTGTCTACTTAAAAATGCCTCTTGGAAGTTTTACACAACTTGTTCATCTCCCACACAAATGTATTTCATTAAAAAAACCAAAACTATTTCCATCAGAAAATCAGCTCAGAGGTAATCTCAGGTAATCTGAGAACCCTTTTGTTCTCTACATGCTATACATTTTTCTTCATGAACACCAGGATTTTACATTTCCTTCTTTCCAAAGCTGTATTTCCCTTTTCTTTCCATGTCTTTTGCTTCATATAATCAGCATCCGACTAAGCCACTCTATTAAAAAAACCTAACAGTACACTAAGACAAATAAAAAACTGCAAATATTTCAGGTAGTACTAAAATTCCAGAAGATTAGGCCTAAAGGTATGATTTCCTTTGAAACTATATATTAATTCAGAATATATGCAGAGGTTTTTATCTCGCTTTTACTGGAACTTAAGACAACCTTCTTTCTACTTCCAAAAGTCATACTCTATATATGCATGCACTTCAAAATCGTTTCAGTTTTGTCTTTGACAGCAAACATCATTACCATTTGTATACAAAACTATGTGAATATTTTGGCAACATGGCTTGCAAAACCTAAAAACTGTGAAGATTTTACAGGGTGTGATACTGTTAGGCATACAAGCATGTATATGCCCTAAACACAGAGCTGTATGACCTGTTTCTGTCTTTTAACAATGAAGGTGAAAACACAACAAAGCCAACGTACAGGGTCCCACAGAAAATGCTAAGTTTTTAATAGGTTTTTCAAGTCCTACAAAATTCTATAGTAACTATACAGTAATATATTCATTTTTAGAAGACAGATTAAAACGTTAACAAAGGCTTATCATTCTACATTAAACCCTGTAAAATTTATTTAAAAAGAGATGGAAAGACTCTTTTGGAGTCTTCTCTCAAGTGGCACCTATTATGGTTAATGAAAAGACTTGAACTGACCTTTTATATATCAGACAGTCACTGAAAAAGATGTTTATTACAAAAAGTGATATGCATATGCAGAGCAAGAGGTCAGTGATACACAGTAGCAGAAATTCACTACGAATTAATCCACCCCTGGATGGAGTATAAGGAAAAATATTGGTATCTTGCAATGTTCACAAAATACAAACATTCACAACATCTAGGAGCATTCATGGGGAAAAAAAAAAAAAGGATGTTTAAAGCACAGACAACAAATATAAATCAAGAACAGCATCATCCCTATTTCTGAAAGCAGGCTTAATGAGCCTTTTGTCCAAAGTCCTATCTGGAATGCAGTGGTGCATTAGCAGGTGAGAGCCACACGGCCATCATGAACTTACCTTTGCAAACATCTAACTTCTGGAACTGATTTGGCTTCAGAACATTTTAAGATTACATTAAAGCATGACAATAGTTATTTTCATTATAGGTAATGATTAATTTTGTAAATAGAATTAGCCTAAGCTAACTTGAACTGTACCAATTCTGTGCTATAATCAATTGAATGACAACAGCAACAACAAAGCTTTTTAATTTTCACAGCCAAGGATCTTTTCATGGCCTAGTCAAAGACAAAACAATTGCAATAGGCAGAGTTTCAAAATAAAACTTATGACTGCACTATTTCCTATTAGTATGCAAAAGGACAGAGTTATAAACAGCACTGCTCAGAATACATCTGTGCTGCACAAAGACACAGAAGTTTCTTGATGCCCACAGAGGCCTCGTATGTGAAAACTCTGTGAAGCTTTTCAGATCCCTAGCTCTCAAAATTTAAACTAGGTCTTCAGTGCCTTTTAAAAAGAAGTACTTTTGGGGAGGGGAGAAAACATTCAGCAGGAGAGCAGAGAAATGAATGTAACTAAATCCGTACAGCCATTATTTTCTTTTAATCTGCTGCAGCAGAAGTTAAAGTACCACAATCACTGGTGTAAGTCCACTATTTAATATTAACTGAAATCTAAGTTGCTTCAAAAACATTATCTTCTAGACAGACAGAGTCTATGTAGAAAAAAAAAGCCACTGTTACCAGAATAGAGAGTGTGCATTTGCTTTACATACAAGCATGGAAGTGGGAGGTTTTGTCAGTAGAAATGGCTGCTGTGCGTCACCCCAATTATTTCATGTCACAGTCCAGCTTGGATGGCTGATCCAGGCAGGCTCTGTAGGTGCTTCTAGACGGTCAGTGCATGAGGAGTGCCCCCATCACATGTTATTTTACAATTTGAAAATTCAACTTGCCAGTCTGACTTCATCTGTTTTATGAAGGCCTGTACATCATGCAGCAACTGAGTTGCTGTGCGTTGGACTCAAGTAGAAAACTGAAATATAGGCAACCACAGTAAAAACTGCCCTAGTCGTTATTTGATTACTTATGCTGTAAGACCATGACACAAAGGAGACTAGTATTTTGAAACTGAGAAGACTGGCAGATTTCAGATTTGTTGTTTTCAGTGAAAATTAAAAATTGTTGGAATGAGTCCACATAAAAATCAGAAAAATAAACACACTACGGTTTGTGCTTGAGTTTACTTCAAAATTTAGCCCACTTCTCATTAATATCATTGTTTCAATATCAGCTGTACTTTGCTAATCATAGGGTGAAACTAAATGCTGTTCTTCAGTACAAGTAGCCTCTTTGATGGTATCCAGTGGTACACAATACCCTTTACTCTAATGCCAATATTACAAGCCATCAACTCATTCTGCTGGGCAGAAACCTCTCTAAATAAAGCTCTGCCTTAAAACCTAATATAGGAAGAAAAAAAACCACATATCTTGTTTTATGTTAAGTCTCACAATCTCACTGCTAGCACTCTCCTAACTCAGAATAAATCCTGTATGTTATGGAATTATAAGCACATTAATATTTTTTTTTGTTATTCACGCCTTCTAAGATTTTTCTCCTTCAAAAACAGGTGAGTCAACTTGTTGCTGTAGTGATGATGAACAACAAGAGCCAAAGCATACTTTCAGGATAATTTGAGAATTTCAGGTGACAGTATGAACTTCATGTTATCACTCAGAAAACTGTCTGAAATAACAGCTACCCCAAGCCTTTGTCTTCTTGTTTCCTCTTGCAGTTGGAGCTCAACAGTCTTACAACAGGAGACAAAAAAACCCTAGTTCTCAATATGCTGAAGCCATAAAACACTAGCAGCAATTGAGGCAGCAGATCAGAGGCTCAACTCTCACAATGCAATGTTGCCTTGTCAAAAAAAAAAAAAAAAAAAAAAAGAGTTAAGAAAGCTAAAAAGTTCAGCTGCTAGATCTTCCTCTTATTTCTCGAGTTCATGAAAAACACTTGCTAAAGCATACACACACAAACCACAGCAAGACCGGTAAGACAGATGACAAGATCCAGAAACAAGAAATAAAGCATATTTGTTCTTAGAAACAAGGGAGAAGGTGTTAATCTTAGTGAAATAGGATTCTTCTCGTACTGGCAAAGTTACTGTCAGGATAAATTACTTGCTTCAGCAAATACCAAATACAGAAGCAGGCCTGTCAGGGTGCCAGACTAGCTCAAACAACGACCGTTCCAGCAAGGCGTTTCTATTGCACACATTTAGTTCATATTTCACTGCTTTTCTCCTGTTCCTATTTTTGCCTCTTTGCTTTATGCCCTCTCCTTTGTGCAACTATATTCCAGATCATAGCAAGAATTTCCAATTTAACGTTAAAACCAAGATGGATGCAACGAAGGGGGTTTTTTGGTGTAACTTGCACAGAACGCCTCCCTGAATGACACACATGAACAAAGCTATCACTGCTGGTATTGCATTTCCCAAAAAGAAGATATGGATGAAAAATTAGTTTATGGCTAATTAAATTTTGATCATTCTGATACAGCTCTAAAAGCACACATTTTCAGTCTCCAGCATGTCAAAAAGTTTCAGTTCTAGCTTTATTCCACAGAAAACAGAATGAAGTTCTAAATTGTAATCACAGCACAGACAAAACTAAGTGACATCTTAAGAGATAAAATTCAACATGAGATTAATATGCTTTTGAAGACTCACTATATATCTCTTTACATCCTGGTCCTACTGCATGAACAAATGAGAACAATGCAATTAAGCACTGGTTTTAAAGACCAGGAGTGATTCTGCCACCATACTACATGCTCAGGATGCTTTCTTTCAGCTCTGCTGGAAACACATTAAGACACTTACAGTATCAAACTACCAAAATCTCAGTTGTTTTCCAGTAGCATCTGTAAGTCCACACTGCATTTCAGCTACTTGTCCACAGTTCTGAAAATCACTTATAAACAGCATCAATTTAAACATTATGGAGAACATAGTATTATGCTATGACAATATTATAGGACCATAGTTCATCCAAGTTTGCTTAAGGATACAACAGAAACTTGGTGTTTACGCAACTCATTTTTTTCTGTCCTTAAATGCTGTTAAGATATTAAAAAAATGCTTCTCTAAGATCATCTACAATATTCAGATGGAAATATATGGGGGGAAGGAAACTGAACAATATCAAAATAATGAGAAGAATATTATGTACTAATTCTAATACTAGTATACGATTGTATACTAATTCTTATTAATTCTAGTCAATTAAGTTGCACATAATGCAAGTCATAAAGTGACTAGCATATGAGAAAGTAATTTATCCAAATAATGCTACATAATTGTATTCCCAGAAAAGCTGGGATATAAATAGTAAACAATTATATTTTTCCCTAACAAATTGTTCAAGAAGCTGCCAAAACATGCCATAACCATGAGATAAACAGAAAGATGGTTAAGTTGTGAAAAAAAAAGTTCAATTATATGAATATATAAATAAACCAACAGTCAAGTATTGATTTGCATGGGCAAACTATAGTATATGGTAAAACACAGCCTGTAAAACTGCCAGATAAAATATACCTATGAAGCCTGCATTGTCAAAACATAAGGGCATCTCAAGAAAAAAAGACACAGCTAAGAAAGAGATTAATCACAAAAGTCAAAAGAAATATATAAAAGTTCACATTAATTAGAAAAATCAGTTGTGAAAGAACAGTCCAATGACAGATGGAATGACGTAGGATAGGAAAGATCAGTATCTAAACAACAGTCTAAGAAACACAGATTTTAAAAAGACTTTCTATTTGGAATTGTATTACATGTTTTTAGTACAGTTTCAGTTTTTAGCAGCAAATTCAACACCACCATCAGTGTAATTAGCAAGAGACAGAGGACTTCTTTCAGGTATATCTGTAAGAACTGTATGCTCATGTGTATATTACAAAGCTATATATATCTTCCTAAATAATTTATTGTAAAAATATATAAATACTTTACAGCTATATACCCACATTTTACCCACAGACACACACACACAATCATAACAAAAACCACAGTCTGGCACCACTAGAATGTGGATTATAATGACAACCACAAGCAAATAGAAACTATGAATACAAATTAATTTTGATGTTACTGTCTTATTCATTCAGGGAGTTATCCAAAGTTCACTAACATCACTGCAGCCTCAATGAGTTTTGAAAAAGATCTTTAATGAGAAAGAGAACTAGTCAGCATATACTCATGACAGTTGGCTGGTTTTACAAAGGTCAGTATGATTAGCAGGATTTTTATCCTGGGTTGTTTTAAAGTTTACCTTGAATGTTCAGTTTGAGTACTCCAAAAAAGCTAACTCTGTTTAAATGTCAAAGTAGCCTACACAGAAGGAATATAAAGTCTTCCTTCTGATGGGGCAAATCAGGAAAGGTCCCACATGAGTGGGACCAAATAGATAGTAACTCTGATTTGCTTAGATCTTAAGTGATTATTTTGGTTAAATCTTTTATCTATAAAACATCCAGGCACACTAAACTGTATCTCTCTACATGCACCATTCTAGTCTTATTTTGAAAGCAATTGTTGCTCCATAGCACTGTGCACAAGAAACTGAATACCTGACAGGCTGGGAGTACAAGTTTAAGACACCATCTGATTCAATGCTGCATCACAAAGTGTAGATGGAAAAGACAACTGCTAGGTCTTCTAAACCCACATGGCGTTGGGGACTGGAGAGAAAAAGAAATGCTCATTCTCATAGCAAAAGGACTGACACGAACACTGCTTGCTTTCTCTGTGCTATTCCTGGAAGTTTAACAGCAGCAAAGGTCTTACACAGATGAGAAAGGCTGGCATGGCTATACACTGGAGATTCCAGCATTTATTTCATCACTGATCTAAATTCCTAACAGTTTAAATCAAAAGTGAAGAACAATTTTTAGAAGACATTTTGCATGGGGTGGCAAGTAATAGAAACCTGGTCCTCTTTTTCCACAGTGGCATTTTGTAGCTATGACCTGAAAGCTGTTTTCCTCATATTAAAAAAAAAAATATGAAAAAGTCAACAATGATTTGTCCAATAGAAACAGGAAAAATAGAGCCACATAAGAGAAACAAAAATCCTAAAATATAAGTGATCCTTGGCTAGCTGTTCATTCTAGTTATCTCTACCCTGCTTAAAAGAGCTAAGTTGTCAAACTGCAGCTGCTTTATGGCATGCACAGTTTCTACTGAGGCAACATCAATTACGTCTGAACATAACTTTGTTCCTATCTAGATTATCTTCACACAGATTTGACATAAGAACTGTTGATAAAAAGAAGAATCCTCTCTTTTAAGCTTGTAAATAAAGATTCTGCTTTTACCTGACAGCTTCCCAAAATTTTTTATTGAGTCCATCCAGGAGTGAAAACAGAGGAGAGTTTTCAGTTTAAATTAAAAAAATAAAACTAAATTCCTAGGCACTAGTTAACTTTGCATTTTTCATCTATGAGCTCTTATTCACATGGATGATTACTGTCTCTGCTAGGGGAACTCACCATGAACATGAAAATCTCAAGAGAAAGAAAGATGAAGAGAGCAGCTTCCTGAGAAGGCAACAAGTATCAGGTGGATTAAATGGACCTCTGCAATTTCACACCCAGCTGAGACTGACCAAAGGCAGATAACTGCCATATTTATAATATTAAGATATATAACGGAGAGAAATACAGATTGTTGGACATATGCAACATTTCTTCATATACATCACATGTTCATAAAAAAATACATGTGCCTACCAACTGGCTCTGAACAATTACAAAACCAGGTGTAGGATATGTCCCTGATGTGTGATTTCTAAATCCTCTTCCAAAAAAAAAGGTTTCCTTTTCTGTCACTGGGAATCATCATGTCACCCTTCAAAATAATCACTTCATCTTCATGAATTAACATGGAGCCAGACTGCACAAAATAGGTACTATTGTGTTGTCAAAATAATGAATTTATGTAAGAATGCTATATGAACACTTCTCATATCTTTTCTTTCTTCCACTAGGAAAATGATCAGCACTTGTTCTGATAACCTGGGCTACAAAGTAATGGCATGCACTGTGCAGAGAAAACACTAAATAAATCTGCAGCCCAGACCTATGCCAAGATCCATGCTGTGAACTGTGAGAACTTCTCCTGCAACTACACCAGCACTTGTTTCATAAATTCGGCTGATCAAGGGTAAGGGATAATTAATTAAGAGATTAAATTTAAATTCTGTCAAGTCATCTATTTGCTCATATACAAACACAAATATTGAAATGGGTAACTACATGCACAGTTGGCACTCCACTACCTGAATACTAGACCTACATTTTTATCTATTACATTTTTATTCTTGTACATCCATTTATGGCAACAGTTGCATATCATCAGTTTTACTGCTTTATCTATATAACCACTCATTTTTCCATATCAGGAAATCTCTGAAACCTATCTTGAGGAAGAAAAAAAAATATATAGCAGGAATACAGGACTGTGAAACTTCAGAAGTTGAGAAACTATTTAAATGAGGATAGTTCTTGGTTTCAACCTCCTGGACTTGAAGGCAACTGGCACTAGCTATAAGCATCATACTAAAAGCTTCTTTGTAAGTCACAAAACTGTTTGACAAGTTGGTATTTTCATATCTACAACCCCAGTAAATTTGCAGGAAATTCAATTATAGTGCAGCTTGGATGTTGTGCACTCATACCTTGATCACACTCCTATTTCCAATTGCTTTTTGTTAAAATGGCTGAATAACTCATTAGGAAATTTGTTAGATGTGGCAATATTATTCATTTTCATATCAGAAACTTTTCCATCTACCCTCTGTACTAAATGTGTCATTTAACTCAAATTAGTCATGAACTCTAAGAAGTGAGTCCAACCAATTCCTTCTATAGACTTTTACAGACCTGGATTTCTTCCATTTCTTGCTTATTATTTTGCAATGCTCTTTTCAGTATTTACAGATTTATCAGAAAATGTAATTGGTGTGATCAGTTCCATTACCAAGAAGTGTCGGGTGGGATTTAGCTGACCGACCTGCAGCAACTGATCAAAACCATGGAAGTACTACATGGGAAAATGGTTTAATTTTTGTAGCTATTATAATTTTATGCTCTTCAGCCACAAGTTAATCACAGCCAATCACACAGAACTGCTGATGTTAGGACATTACATATTAATTGGGTTGCTATTTTTAATGCTTCTCTGCAAGGTGCTGTTAAGACTTGGCTGTTGAGGAAGCTGGGGCAACATGCTATGCAAATCCATGCTGACCTGGAGCACATCGCACTGTTGTATGAAAAGGTTTCATTCAGGCAACCACAGGAAAAGTAAGAAAGCAGCTAATCACTTGCCTTCTGAATATATGGAGTAGACACATATATCAATACAACCTCTACATGTGGGAGGACAATGTGTTTCATGGGGAATCTGGTTTCAGTAAGGCTGGAGCACATAGGCATATGTAGTCTACAAAGATTAAGCCAGTAGGTCAGCACCAGAACAAGCAGAACATAGAGGAAAATTTTCCATTTTTCAGTATTAAAAATTAAGTGTATTTGAGACTGATAATCTCAAAGTGTGGCTCAGAAATACTCTGAATGTGGCCTGCAAAAGAACTTCATCATGAGTGTGGGCAATGACATGAACTGATAAATGAGTTGGATCATTTCAGAAGATCTTTTTGTTGAGCTGAGATTAGTGTGACTCTGCAGGACCCCAGAGCTGTGTGTCAGTCCCAGCCTGTAACCTCACACTTGCTGAGTACTCAAAGTGTCAGGATGAACACACTGTCAGGAGCACCTGTTGTAAAGTATGAAGATCCTGAAGAGCAAAGGAGTCCAGGAAGGCTCTATATTCTTCAAGACAATCCTAAAGGTGCATGAGCAGGCCATCCCCATGTGCTGAAATATGAGACAGCAGGGAAGAAGACCAGCCTGCCTGGACAGAGAACTTTGGCTGAATCTCAGGGGAAAAAAAAAAAAAAAGGAGAATTTATGACATTTGGAAGAAGGGGCAGGCAACTCAGGAGGACTACAAGGATGTCATGAGGCTATGGAGAGAGAAAATTAGAAGAATCAAAGCCCAACTAGAACTTTTTCCTTTATTGTATGCGTAGGGAAACATAACGACAAAGGATAAGGAAAAGGCTGGGGTTCTTAATGCCTTCTTTACCTCAGTCTTTAATAGTAAGACCAGTTGTTCCTGGTGTACCCAGACCACTGAGCTGGAAGACAGGGATGGGGAGCAAAATGAAACCCCCATAATCCAAAGGGAAATGGTTAGCTACTTGCTACACCACTTAGACACGCACACATCTATGGGGATGGATGGGATTCACCCAGGGTTGCTGAGGAAGGTGGTGGAACTGCTTACCAAGCCACTTTCAATCATTTACCAGCAGTCCTGACTAACCAGAGAGGTCCCAGTTAATTGGAGGTTAGCAAATGTGACACTTATCTACAAGAAGGGCTAGAAGGAGGATCCAGGGAACTACAGGCCTGTCAGCCTGACCTTGGTGCTGGGAAAGATTATGGAGCAGATTATCTTGAGTGCCATCATGTGGCACATACAGGACAAACAGGCAATCAGGCCTGGTCAACACAGCTTTATGAAAGACAGGTCCTGCTTGACTAACCTGATCTCATTTTATGACAAGGTGACCCCTTATTGGATGAGGGAAAAGCTGTGGATGTTGTTTACATGGACTTTACTAAAGCCTTGGACACTGTTTCCCACAGTATTCTCCTGGAGAAACTGGCTGCTAATGACTTTGACAGGTCTACTCTTCGTTGAGTAAAAAACTGGATGGCCAGGCCCAAAGAGTGGTGGTGAATGGAGTTAAATCCACTTGGCATCTGGTCCCAAGTGGTGTTCCCCAGGGCTCAGCACTGGGGCCAGTTCTGTTTAATATCTTTATCAATGAGCTGGACGAGGGCATCGAGCACACACTCAGTAAGTTTTCAGACAACACCAATTTGGGTGGGAGTGTTGATCTGCTTGGGGGTAGAAAGGCTCGACAGAGGGATCTGGACAGGCTGGATCAATGGGCCGAGGCCAATCGAATGAGATTCAGCAAGGCTAAGTGCCGCGTCCTGCACCTGGGTCACAACCACCCCATGAGACACTACACACTTGGGGAAGGGTGGCTGGAAGATGCCCGACAGAAAAGGACTTGGGGGTGTTGGTCAACAGCTGGATGAATATGAGCCAGCAGTGTGCCCAAGAGGCCAAGAACATCCTGGCATATATCAGAAATAGCGTGGCCAGCAGGACTAGGGAAGTGATTGTCCCCCTGTATGTGGCACTGGTGAGACCACACCTTGAATACTGTGTTCAGTTCACTACAAGAAGGACATTGAGGTGCCGGAGTGTGTCCAAAGAGGAGCAACAAAGCTGGTGAAGGGTCTAGAGAACAAGTCTTGTGGGGAGCAGCTGAGGGAATAGGAGTTGTTTAGTCTGGACAAAAGGAGGCTCAGGGGAAACGTTATAACTATGTACAGCTACCTGAAAGAACGTTGTAGCAAGGTGAGTGTTGGTCTCTTCTCTCATGCAACAAGTGATAGGATGAGAGAAACGGCCTCAAGTTGCTCCCCAGCAGGTTTAGACTGGATATTAGGAAAAACTTATTCACTGAAAGGGTTGTCAAGCACTGGAACAGGCTGCCCAGGCAAGTGGTTTAGTCACCATCCCTGGAGGTATTTAAAAGATGTGTAGATGTGGCACTTAGAGATATGGCTTAGTGGTGGTGTACTTGGCAGTGTTAGGTTTACAGCTGGACTCAATGATCTTAAAGATCTTTTCCAACATAAATGATTCTATGACTCTAAGATATGGACACATACCGCATTTTTCTTAATGCTTCATCTTTAAAATCATTCCCCAGACTGCTCAACTTCTACCAAATGAGGTCTTCTAAATTAATCAGTGGAAAACATGCCTTGATCTGCCAAGTAAATGGTTATCCCAGGTACCGTTAAACAACCGTTAACAATTTCAAGAAATTTTAAACGTTGCACACACTGAAATCCATATCGCACACATTTAAGTACTCTCACAGTCCTCCCGCAGCTTTTTTTATTTTCTGAACTAAGGCTTATTCAAATAAGAAACTTAAGCAATAGCATTGGGACTGGAATTGCAGTATTACAAGCTATTTCAGAGTACTAGATATGCTAAGTTCAGCACACATGATTACAATGTTGGAGACCATACTTGCCCTACACAGCTTGCCTAAAAAATATGAGGAAAAAAATTTTCTCATACCTTGAGAATGTCTAGCTAAATAACAAACACAGGGTTTGTTTGTTCCTATCAAATACATTATAATGGATAATAGACTAAAACATCTTTGCTGCCAAAGAGAACATCTGATTATATCCACTGACTCCCAGTATTCTCTGTTACCCTGAGATACGCTACTGGAAAATACACACAGTGTGCCAATGGGCTGTTCTGCTCTCTTTGCAAGCAGCTGGGCAAGGGTATACCAATGTATATTTTCAAGTGAAAAAACAATTTAATACTATAAAGTTAAACCGTATTACTAAATCTAGTACGTTTTTACCATTAGTTATTTAAATTTATGGGCATATGCAGTGTCAACACACCATGAAATGAAGGAAATACCAATTTCCAGCATGAATTACTTGATAAAAGGGACTGCATTAAATACAGAGTTGTTGAATAAATCAGTAATGCTACAGTGGTTAATTACAAAGTTACTTAAAGGAAGAAAACCTGCAGTATTTTACAGTGTATTAAACTTGCAATTGCTTCCTAAGTGGCTAACAGACAATATTAGTAAACACAATACATTTCATAGCAGACCACAGGAAATGCTTTAATGTCTTTAAATCCATAGTTTAAGGCCAATTCCATACTGCTTAGCAATCAGGCTATGAAGTATCACAAACAATGCTTAGCTTTCTCTTAGTACCTTCCATTAGTAGATTGCAAGTGCACCATAAAAGAACACTATAATTATGCTTATTTTACCAATAAGGTGAAAGATGCACAGGGAGAAGTAATGTAGCCAGTGGTATCTGACAGGCTAATTGCAGACTGAGTGGTCGCACTCTGTCCCCCAGGCCTCAGGCAACTGTCATGGCCAGTCACACAGTGGTTTTGACATAATTTTCCACATTTCTCATTTTTTCAAACTCAATCTAAACACACTGTATTGGGCACATTAGGTTTTAATGACAGCTACAGACAGCTGCAATTTCTCTCAGTAAAATAAATGATTAATTAGTAAAACACAGTATGCAATATACATCCAGAGTGACTTATCCCTATTGCTAATTGTAGCAATTAGCTTCAATTTCTCAAGCTCCACAGCCTGAATGGTTTTTTGCAGAGCTGTGAAAGACGCATGAGCATGCACCAAATAATTTATATTCCAAATTACACAAACATACAGACAACATATCTTAATTTTCTAGATTAGCAACCAGTAAGGTCACTTCTGATAGCCCCATAAAAATATCTAAAAGTCTAATTATGTAGCTGATAACCTATATATTTCATAAAGAATACCGGGGAAATGTGACCTGTAGAAAAAAAAGCTTAAATGTGGGCAAGATTTTAATTTTACTGAATGTTCCAGCAAAAAGAATCAACAAGCTCAACATCTAAAGTTTGTACAAAAACTCATTACCACTGACTAAATGGATTCCTTCCAAAAATAGCTTTATTTTTTCACTGTGCTTATTTCAGCATAAAGACCCTCTCCTGCTAGGCACAAAATCAAAATCATATGAATTTTCCTCATATGTCTCCACCTGAAGTGTTCTACCAACAATTTCAACAAAGGCAAAGCTCTTACATGTCCTCTCAATTAGCCAGCCTTCGACATTGCCTCAGTTAGCTATAACTCAAACCATTAAAAAGTTAATAGATGGAAATAATTTCAGTCTTATCTGGAAGAGTAGAGGAAATCCCATATATTGGTTGGGAAACAGGCATTATATATTCATTATTTTTGATAGCAGTAAGTGAGGAAGAAGCTACAGTCTAATTTTTAGAAGCTCATTCTCTATACGCAATCAATTAGTGGCCTGAAATGTAATAAAACATAGAAAGTATAGCACAGCATATAGGGGAGAAAAGATAACAGATTGAGTTGAAGACCAGCACAGAGCAGGAAGGCCTGTCTGAAGTCAGAAAGTGAAGAATCCATTTCTTAGGAGAGAGTGAACCTACCAGTCTCATCCATCCAACTCCCCATTCTATTGTCTTTTTTTTTCCCCCCTTTTGAATGAGAGGTGTTATTACTGAGACAAAAGTCAACACCAAGTAGACTTTGAGGGGGAAAAAAAAAGAGTTCAATAAACATCAGTGAGATGGAGAGAAAAGGGAGACCAAGAACTACTTGTAAATCACAGACAGACTACATGACATCTTGTATTGTCTTACATGCTGAAGTGGCTTTTATCAAGCTGCCTGTGCTGCTAATCTCTGGTAATGCTTTTCCACAAAACTTTGCAGCCCACAACTCTTGGTTACTCCATTTATTGCAGATTTGTCTGTCAGAAACGCAACATCCATGAAGAAAAAGCTACCAAACAGATTCAGACATATTTTCTGGACTTTCATAATTTCTGGTGGATCACCAAGTCTCCTCATGTGCCAAGGTCCTCCAGACTATATTCAGCTTTGTTCAGCGAGGTTCTCAAAACATTAGGGGACAATCTGCCTTACGAGACTTGCATGGCCAAAGCTATAAAGAACTATTAGTAGACATTTTCAAGGCTTTTTCACTGAAAGTGAAATGGTAATTAATTCTCTTAATTGAATGATCATTCATTAAGTCTTTTACTAAATACATTACCTAATAGCATTCTCAATCTTGCAAGTTACTGCCATGTCTTCAATTTCCTTTTTCATGATAAGACTAATAACAAGCTAAACTCACAGCTTTATAAATCTGCAGCACAGTACAGCATATATTATATGCAGTTTTTCCATTTAGATTCTTCAATTACAAGCAACTGCAACAAAAAAAAATAGCATATTGTACTAGCTAGTATTACATTTTGGCAGATCATAATTAAATTATTCCTTAGAAGCAATGCTCAGTGCTTAAGAAGGATTATATTGAATAAAGGGGCTAATATTTTAACTCAATTAACATGCTATTTTTCAATAGAGGTGTACACTATTGTAATTTTTTCTTCTATGGGTAACATCAGCTATAAAACAGAAATACTGCAGCTCTTTTCTGATAACTCATGTAATTTTCCCCCATGCAGATTGTTTGCTTTCTATATTTTTTAAAGTGGATGAAAACATGTGACATTATATTTATAAATATATTTATTTTATACTGTTATAGGCATAAAATATTTCACTTTTATATCATATAAGCCTTCCAGAAACTATGTTTGACTACACCTAAAAATACATGAGCGTTCCATGGTAAGGAAAGCATTTTTCTTTTATGTCTTTTAATTCTGTACTGTTGTGAGTTTGATTTATAATATTGGTTGGGGCAGAAGTGATTTTTGGATGAAGAAATTACATCTAGTTACAATGGAAGGAGGGCACCTTCTCCACAGAAACTGCCTGCCAAATATGGTCAGATGACTTATTTATCAGATTCTTCAACACAATATTTCAATTTGATGGAATTATATTTTCCTGGAATCTTTCACTAATAATTTAAGTGACATAAATGTATAAAATTCTGTATTTCTGAAGATAATCAAGATGTGTCATTTCAATATCAATTTGTAATATATTTCAAGGTCATCTTCTCTTTGGTTGTTCAAACTAGCTACTTATGTTCTTTTGAATCATATTTGAGTTTTGGTTTAATTCCTAGTATTTTAATGTGTTTTAAAGACTGTTTGTGAATATTTTGTTGTTACTGCTCTTTCACTCTCCTGCAATTATACCAAGAATGATTCCCACTGTATAGTGGATGAGTTTGTTAACACCTTATGAAGATATGAAAACTGTGTAGTTTAACACTGACCTCAAAAAGTAACTTTTTCTTTCAAGAATTAGCATGTGTGTTTGTATCAGTAGAACTGGAATATTGCTCTACATATCAAACAGCTATTTCTCAGATGAGGCTGCTAAACAGTACACTCCCATACCATTTTACGGCATTCTCCTCATCTTTTCTATCATTGTTATTATACAAGTCGCTCATTAAAAAACAAAATACAAATAACAACTCAAGGTAGCAAAAGTTTTTGACCATCAGATTGGTCATTTCATTCTAGCTATGGAAGAGTTTTGTTTAGCTGCATACTAGAATAATGTGTATTGCTACTAGGATATTCGATCTCAAAGGTTGAAAAACAGGGAGGTAAATTACAGCATATATATATCTCACATATAACATCCACGTATAGAATTAGAAAAAAGCTATTTTGATTTCATAAGGAAGGCAAGACAAAAAGAAAAGGAAAGGACAGAATGACGCTGTGTTACAGTCAGATGGGGAGGTGAAAATTATATGATACAAAGGAACAAATGAGTAAAAGACTGAATGATTACAATGAAAAAAATCAGTATGAGTTACATAAGGAGGTATTAATAAGGAGGACATGAGTGAGTCACATGAAATACCTTGTGTTCCTTTTGTGGAGATCACCTGGTAAACTTTTAAAAGATGAACTACTATAAGGTACAACATACCTTCATATAGAAAATCACAGTAGATTCTTACACAAATTTAATGCAACTTGTTAAGTTAAAAATAAAATTCATATGCATACCATCACAGTAAAAAAGAACTTTTCCCAGCAAAACATAGAATGAACCACAGTAGAAGCAACAGAGGATGCTGCCAATGTTACCAACTGAATGTTAGAACTGCTGTGTCATGTAATATTATAATTCTTATCATTTATTCCCATATATAATAGGGTTACAAATCCTTCTCAGTGGACAAGAACCTTTAAATTAATTCTATATTCTGACACCATATAAGGAAGAATTGATGGAGTATTAATTACATCAATTCTGGATTCATCAAAACAGAAGTCCACTAAGAAGCCCAATAGCATACATAAAGCTTCTAGTGAACTGAAAGAAACTGGAAGGCATGAGGCTTGCCATCCAGCAAAAACATGCTATTTAGAAGCACTAATGGATAACTATCATGGCAAAATCTTTGACAAACCTTCTCAGACAGGACAGCAAATGGTTGAATTTAAATACAGATAATCAAGAAGTGAGCACTAAAAAAAACCCCAAACTTGCCAAAGCCTTACTTCGGTATTTAAATGTCTCAGTTAAGTGACTAGCACTTCATCACATGTTGAGTTGCAACAAATGAAATTCTGATTATATCTTAGGGAAAATAATTACAATGATGTAGTCAATTATTGAAATGATTGCCCAGAGACAATGTGGAAAGCCCATTAATATACAAAACTTTTAAGTGGGCAATGACCTGAGCAACTTGTTCTAAGTTGGCCTTGCTTTGAGTAGAGGGGTTGGACCTCCAGAGAGCCCTTTGAACCTAAATTATTCTGTAATTCCATGAACTGTATAGTTAAAAAAAAAATTATCTTTCTTGTAGATCTCAAAGAAGACACAAACAACATTTCACCAATATGAAGATGAAAGCTTATTAGAAATGTACCTGAGTCAAAACTCCACAGCTGAAAAGTGTCAAAAAAACCACCCCAAAACCTCAATAATAATTTTATTTCTTCTAAAATCCTAAAGAGAACTGGATGCAAAAGAAATTTTTCAAAGCAACACCAGCAGTCCATGGGGGAACCAGGAGAATACAGCAGGATAGGACAACCCAGGACTCTTGAAATTGTTAGAATGGCCTAAGAAATCTGATTTCAGCCATCATTTACAAAATCAAGCTAGTAACCTTTAATTGTAGTACTGTTACTTAAAAGAATATCTTTTTCCTTTGCATCTCTCCTCCAAATAAATTGCATGCAACTTCATACTGAATAACAAATGTAGTAAGAAGACAGAAAAGCTCTAAAATACTAGAGGAAAACAATACAGTTTATTTTGATTTAAAGCAGTTCATCTCCCCTGCCCCCTTTTTGGTAAAAGCTCAAGAGAAGCTTCATACTCTGTGCACCAAAATGGCAGTATCAGTTAAATTCTGCTATAGTATAAACTTTCTGACCTCTACCATGTTAAGACACTACTATTTATACTTCTGCATCAGTTCCATATATTTAAGACACATTAAAAGACATCAAGTCCATAAACTTTTCTAACCCTTTTCTGCTTCTTAGCTCATTAATGCTGAAAGCTATTAATTTAAGAAATGAGTGGGTACTTACCTCTTGAAGAACCCTCTTCATTTTCAGAAGCAATGTCTTTACTGCTGTGCAATCTTGCAACATCAGTCTGAAGGGCAAAGATTCAATGCCTCCACCTTCTTCCAGACCAGTAAAAGGCCACTCCATGGATGGGCTGCCAGCCAGCTGGCTAACACGAGGGTACCTGGCTTCTCCTTGGTCTACATCCTTTGACAGCTTCAGAGATAAGTTCCTTACAAGAGAAAACAGAGAGATCAACACTGAAATATGAAAAAGAGAAAGAACTCAATAATTTTTGGCTTTTTGTTCCTTTGAGTTTAAAGACACATTCTACATTCACTTTTTAAACCTGCTAGCATGAATGGCCTTTATAATGTACTTATAGCCATATGGTGTTATCAATAAAATATGCATCAATAAATGTACCATTTTCTACAGGAATTGAAACTATGCTCTATCCCATGCCCTTCAAAAGAAAGCCATTTTCTTAAAACAAAATACCCTATGGGAAAAACTATTATGGGTCTATTTTATTTTGGTTCAGCTTTATGAAAAAAATGAATGTCATGTACTTTCAAAAGGTAAATCACTTCTTCCTATGCTTTGACTTAGAACTCAAAAAGAAAAGAAAACCAACAAAGAAAATACTCTCTTCTGGGCTGAACCAGCAACATAAGATGAAACTGCTATTCTATAAAAAGGATTTTGAAATTTAATTAATCTGTACTCACTATGAAGTTTAGTTACCATTGAAACTATTTGGGCAAAACATGAAACAAAACAACATTAATTTGTGGTTGAGAATCCATTAAAGACAACAGAAAGATTTGGAAAGATTTGGATGGACTTTGGAGGTAACAGAATACCATTATTTTGCTGCATATATACTACGTTCCTTTAATATCAAAGCAACATATCTATAAGACTTTGCCATGATAGAGCAAGTCCAGTGAAGACCAACAAGATGGTAAGGGGGCTGGAGTGCACAATAAACGAGGAGGGGCAAAGAGACAGCTTTGCTCAGTCTTCCAAAGAGAAGATGAAGAGAATCTCACTGCTAACCAGAGCTATGTCTCCACCAGGATGGTGCAGAGATGATGGAGCCAGGCTATCCGTAGGGATGCACAGCAATAGGATGAAAGGCAATGGACAGAAGATGGAATACAGGAAATTGTGACCACATAGAAAAACTTTATTTACTTATTACCATGAAGGTGGTCAAACAAAGGAACAGGGCTCAGAGATGCTATGGGACACCCATTCTTGGAGATATTCACAACATGATGGGGTGAACCCCTGAGTAACCTGCTCTAATTGGACCTGCTTTGAGCAAGGGCTTGGAACAGAGAACTGCAGAGGTCCCTTCCCACCTGTGCAGTTCTGTGATCTAGACGTCATAAATTCAATCAGTCAAAATTAGTCAAAATCAGTCAAAATCAGCCAAAAGTTTAATGGTATAAAAATAATTCAAATAGATATCACTTGACATTTTGGTGGAACAGAATGTAACTAAAGGATTTTTCCAGCATGAAAGCATTCACAACGTCAATGTTGCACCTATCTTCTCTTCAACCAGTGGGGAAAAAGGACAAATCTGAATGGAGAATAAATCTGAGAATGTGGCTGCACTGTGCGATAGCAGTATATTAATTACTACTAAATTACTAAAGTGTTGTAACAGCAAATCATGACACCCATATCCATACCAAATTAATCCACTACAATTAAAAATGTTAGCATAAATAGTGAAGAAAATTACAATTATTATTCATTTAATGTATAGTTCCAATTTTCTGTTCCATATGAATTTTCACGAAACACAAAACTGATTCTGAATTTTAAGCATGGCCATATTTTGGAAGGACTAAGAATATTTTTCCATGTGAAATTTTCCTTAGTTTACTTTGGTTTCACAGGAACCACATACAAAAAGGGATTAATGCGATTTCTCAAGAAAGCAATTCCCAATGCCATACTGATAAGTTGAAAGTGAGGCTACTAGAATTATCTTTTATGAATGGTTCATTTTTATATTTTACAAGCTATGTAATGTGCAGGAGGGAAAACGCGTTAGATCAAGAAAGGCACCACAGAGACCACAGATATGGACAGATGCTCGTGATGGCCAATGGAACTAAAATTTTCTAATCCAGGCTTTTCAAGACTCTCATAAAACAATTAAATTAGCCTGGTTTAATTTTTAAATACATGAAACAACTTTGTGAGTAGAATATTTTGTGTCCTTTAAAACAATCATCTGAGGTGGATGGTAAAGATGCTTTTGACTGAAGGATGTTAAGTCACTGCTGATTCATAGCCTTTATTAAAAAAGCCTCAGGTATATATCATGCAAAGAAAAAACATAACATAGGCCACTTTTAAGGGTTTATAAAAAGAGCCATATTCAAACTATCAGAATCTACATTTGAGCAAGATTTGTGTAGCCAGAAAAGCACATTATTTAAATTGAATAAGATGAAACAACAAGGTCTTTTTTTTCCTGCCCAGTGCCTGCAGGCCAGGAGATGAATTATTCTTCAGAATATTCTGCATGTTCACTTTGTGAGTCCCACCAAAGTTTCATCTTCCTCATGCTCCCGAACAGCCATTTTATGAGAGTAACATCCTGACACTGAGAAAGGACTAACAAGATGTAATGCCTCCCAAAAGGAGTCTTTTACAGCACATTATCAGAGAGGAGAACCTGGTATCAACAGCAATACCCTGCTGCCCCAGTGGCATGATGAGGAAACGAGTAGTACTCTTGGAGAACTATCATCCTCTCACAGTGTTTATGTATAAGTTATACTGGAAATACAGCAAATCTTAATTTCAACTGAAGAAAATACCTTCAATGACTTTTTGTTGACACCACACCGCTCCACACACAAAATTACCATCTTTTCAAATACAGAACCTTGTACTGAGTATGAAAAGCACCGTAACAACATATCACTACTCATGGTCATGAATTTAAAATCTAACTCAAATGCTACTGGAAAATGGTGACTCAGAGTTGGTATACAGGAGCATTCACATCATATAGTACCTCCGAAATATCTGAAAAGACTGTAACTGATCTGTGACAGAAGCACTCCTCACTGTCTGATACAACTCCTTCTACTTGCTGCAGGAAAAAGCTTTTTTAAAATTAATTCCAGAACTGATATTTCATCAAGTTCATTATTAATGATGTCCAGGTGGTCCATTACAGTATTATTATGGTAATCCATTGCAATTCATCTCAAAGCAGCAGTAGAGATTTAGTAAGGAGAAAAAAGTTTTTAGTAAAATTAGAAGTTTCCCTTTACTACTATAACACCTCTCTACCTCTGAGGTGGGAAAAGGGGATGGTTCCTCAACTGGTAGTGCAGGAGCTCCTTAGAGACAGACAGCCGGCTCCACCTTCCAAAGGTGCATTGATTGTAATAAAAACATTTCACAGGCAAATGTTATCTGTGACAAACTTCTGAAACTGTGGGTAAAAAGCTTCAAAAGGTCTACTTTAATGACTAAAGACATTTCATTTAAATGACAATACTAGTTCTATGTTATCAACACAAAATAGTTCAGAAATTTTGGTCACTTTTAAATATATGGCTCCTGTCTGAGATCTAAGTTTGCCTGACATACACACACATTTAGGCTATATCTCTACTTTAATAAAACCATACCTGAAAAAGACCCTGGGCACTGGAAGTCAGTCAGTATTAAAACACTTCTGAAATGCCTTGACCCAACACAGCTATCACTCTTTCAAACAATTTCCTAGCATGGTTTGGTTGTCAGTATAGGCAAATTGGACGGGACCACTCCATTCTGGACAATGTCAGTGGTGCAGATGTGCACAAAAGAACCATCTCATGTAGATATAATCTCAAATATCTGAGCATGGCTAGGAGCCATGAAGCTCCAAGCTTCAGATGTGAAACCCAGCCAGACTCCTAGGCAAGAGAAAAGCTGTCCTGTTTTGAAAGATCTATGGTGAACTGTGGATGTAGTGGCAAATCACAGCTGAGAAGAGTGGTAAGAAGCTACTCTTAATTTTCTCCCAAGTATTACAGACTTCACTTCCCAGATAACAAGTGGTTCTCATATTCTGTATGATGATTATCAGATAAAGTCTGACAGATGGCAACTTAAAACCCTGCCCAGTCCTTTAGATCAATGTCATAGGGAAACAGGCTAATTCAAGTTGCTCAAGTGGAATACTTCCTATACAGATGCACGTTATATCTAAGGGGACCACAAATGACAACAGAGAAAAGCAAGCTTAATGTCAGTAGAATTACTGTCACCATAAGGTCTGAAAATCCACAGAAAATTTGTTACAAATTTGTAAGTGTTTAACAGGATGAAAACGTGTACAACTTGGTGGAGCTTTGGGAATCCTGGCTTGTTTTTGTTTTATCTGGACATATTCACTGAACATCATGAATATATTTCCTCATTTCTAATGGATACAAAAATCAGAAGCTACAACATCCACATTTAGCAAAATGGTAGTGCAATTAAGACAGAGTTCTATTTCAAAAGCAATCTTTATTGAAATAGTGAGATAGCGTTAATCAATCAGTGACTTTTAGCATTTTAGCCTCCATAATTCCAATGTAATTGCATGTTAACTAATTGAGGAAGAGACAATTGTGCAGCTCCTTTCAAAGCTTCTTTCCCTTAAGGTAGAACAAGAACAACTTTCTTGTTCCAAAGCATCTTTAAAGGGTTTTTCTGAAAAAAAAAAAAAAAAGAAAAAGACCCAAAGATCTGCAGCTTGAGCTAGTTTGAGTTATTCTTCCCTTCTTACTGATCCTCAGATCAATGATTTGAAGAGTTTATGGTAATTTGAACTTCACTTACATAAACATCCCCAGATTATGTAGAGTTTAATCTTCTTAGTTTTCACCAGCAGTGCTCAAGACGTTGTTACAGCAGATTTATCCTAAACTAATACAACTGGTCCCACAGATACCCACTTAACAGAAGAGAACCCACCTAACACTGTGGGCCTCAGGAAGTCTCTGCAAGCAGAGCAAAAGACCCCAGCCTCTATGAGAAGAGCTGAACACACCTTCTTTCTTCCCTGAAGCCTTCTCTTCTAAAGCAGGGTCTTAGAAAAAGCCTTAAATCACTTCCAGTGTTTGAGTGTGCAACTCTATGTGTATATACTCACATATAAATACATCACATATATATATATACACATATTTTTATATATGCACAGTTATAAAATTCACTCACGCTCATATATAAACACATATACATTTTATCTTCATAAATATTTCAGAAAAAACCTCTTAATTGTTCATAACTTGGCCCACCCAAAAGATATGTCCTTTTACACTAGAAAAATGTCATTCATGCAGAGGTTATATCCTGAAATCCTTTTCAGACAAATCTAGATAGCCTTCAATCTACACTTTTTTCTCCCACCCAGAATTTTCTTTTGTCTCACCAACAGCAAAGAGATGAAAGGGATTCTCTTTTAGAAAAGTCACCAATTACTATTTTGAGAAAGGTCCCTCAGTTGGACCATAAGAGCAATTAATTCTGATTTTTAGGGAAAAATCTGCCTACCTCAAACACTTCCCAAATTCAGTTCAAAGCACTCTGTGGCTCTCTTACAATGATGTACATCACAGTCAAACCTAACAATCATCCCTGACTGAAACTTGTTCTCTGATTAATCTCTTACTAATCTCACTTAGTAAGAGACATGTTCTATCCCAAACAGCTTACAACTGAAATATATAGACACATTTTGGAAAAAGAAATGCCTTTCCCCATATTTAGCAGAACTGAGGCATAGACTTTAAAAGCACATTCCTAAATATTCCAACAGGTGTATGAATGTATTGCTAGGTTACTAATTATTCTCAAGCTCAGGTCAAGAAGGACAAAAATTGCCAAACTCCTCACTCAGTTCTGAAAATGCAGCCTTTGCAATACCGAGGAGATAAAAAGGTAACCAAAACATAAATATTTGGCTAATTACCCATATTAGCATTCTTTGGCATCAAAATTTATACCTCTGTCTCACACAATTTCTCAACATTACTTCTGTTCCAACAGAGAATGCTTCAGAAGTTATAGGCATGACATCTCAGAATATTAAACTGCACCATGTCATAAGGTACATATTGTTTCACATTTTACAGCTTTTAGAACTGTGTAGCATTTATTTGCACTCTGATGCTATGATTTTTCAAGGTCAGCCTTTTACAAAAATGATGTTTGGTACCTGTCACTATCAAACTATGCACCCACACACAAACATGCACACAGTCTAATGGCTAGTGCTGCTACAAGTTAAGAGACTGTCAGCCTTTTCCATTATAACCCCTTTTCTTTCAAAGGTTTATATCACAGCCATAAAGATATCCTTTGGGCTAGAACCTGGTGATCATGAAATATGGAATCAAATTGAAAAATTTTTTAAAAAAGGAAAAAAAAAAGAAGTCCTCCATTTTTCAGCTACTGGTAAAGTACAGCTGTAAGGGCATGCCCAGCATTTATTTCCTTTCTCTAAATTCTACAGGAGTCAGGAGCTCTGTTTATATCCCCTGATCTAGCACACAAAAACACAACACTTAGGACTTCAGTCATTTTCTTCCTCCTGGAATCTATTAAGAAAATTTAACTATCATACAAATAAGATAATGTAACACCATACAGTAATTGGATAATGTCCAAAAAAATAGCTGTCTGGAAAAGACAGGTGGGGCTTCTTCAATTTCAAGTACTAACAGTGCAGTAGTAAATAAAGCATTACAGACAAACCAGGAAAAGTAAATGAGGCTGTCTGGGCATTGAGGGTTTAGTAGATTTTAAGTCTTTTTAATTTTTTTTTTTTTTTCCAAAAATTCAGTGGGGGATCATTCTTGAAACTATTTTACAGCTGGTATACAAAATATAAATCTCAGTTTAATTATGCACAAAAGCAAGCAGTAACTCACATTATATCTCTGGTTGGGATATAAACAAAAGAAGGCTTACCTTTTGTTTGGACAAAGGATAAATCTACCTGCAGTCATTGCAGCCTTTGTAAACACTACATACTTCCGACTGGACGTGCCTCAGCACATAGAAAAGCTAAAGGCACTAGGTGTCCTCTCTAAATCTCACTCCAAATGCACTCTACGGAGCTGAGCAACTCAGCTGACCAGGGACTAGAATGATAAAATTTTGATCTATTAAAGACAACAAGCATTCAAGCGTGCCCAGCAAACTTTATAGTATTGGGGGAAAGGAGAAATATAAATCTGTTTTGCCACTGTCACCTTCTAGATCAAAACAACATTTCTCCTCACCTTTGCTCTCTGCTCTAAATGCTTGAGTCTTTCTTCTAGAAATTCTGCAAATGGAACATAAAACTTTCAAGTTTTTGCAAGGTTAAAAAGAATTTTTAAAAAGGCTGGAAAATCACAGTGGATATTGGATATGACGACTGACTTCCAAGGTGCACAGGAAATGCACTCCTTTTATTCCGTCACCAAACTAGTTTCCCTTACTTAAAAATTAATTCTCAAAATACTTCCTACTACAGGTCAGCATTTTTTGCTACCAAGGCTTTTCCAAATTTTGCTCAAATTGATGTATATTTCAAATGAAAAAAAAAAAAAAAGAAAAGTGTTTTCTGTGCCCAGTAAAAAGCTATGGAACTGTTATATAGGCTTCAGTGGGATGATAGGTATGTTAACAGTTAAGGTTAAATCCATTAAACGGACAGCAGGGTTTGCAACAAATATTTGTTTAGTGCCTGACAGAATTCACAGACGTGAGTTAGACAGATAAGGTGGACTTCCAACGAGACCAGAAAATTAAGTGGGAAAGTCATATATATTATAAAGGAGACAAGCTACTTTGAGTCCTCTATGACTTGTTTTTTAAATATTTGGGAAGCACCTAACCACATTACTACAGTGTAAACCATGATATTACCTTTTGATGAAGCTATAAAGCATTAAGAACATTTCTGTGAAGCAAGCAGGCAATTCATTATACCGTGTGTTGGCTGAGAGGTCCATCTGAGATGCATAACAGGCAGTTTTAAAGATCTAATTAATATTTACTAAAATACCCAAAGTGTAACACCTTCAGCATTCTGCGTGCTTTTCTTGCTGATCTCCTTCTACGACAGGGCGACCTGCTTATCGGATGAGGGAAAGGCTGTGGATGTTGTTTACCTTGACTTTAGTAAGGCCTTTGACACCGTTTCCCACAGCATTCTCCTGGCAAAACTGGCTGCTCGAGGCTTGGATGGGCACACGCTTCGCTGGGTAAAAAACTGTCTGGATGGCCGGGCCCAAAGAGTTGTGGTGAACGGAGTTAAATCCGGTTGGCGGCCGGTCACGAGTGGTGTTCCCCAGGGCTCGGTTTTGGGGCCACTCCTGTTTAACATCTTTATTGATGATCTAGACGAGGGGATCGAGTGCACCCTCAGTAAGTTTGCAGATGACACCAAGTTGGGTGGGAGTGTTGATCTGCTCGAGGGTAGGGAGGCTCTGCAGAGAGACCTGGACAGGCTGGAGCGATGGGCTAAGGCCAGCTGTATGAGCTTCAATAAAACCAAATGCCGGGTGCTGCACTTGGGCCACAACAACCCCCAGCAGGGCTACAGGCTTGGGGAGGAGTGGCTGGAGAGCTGCCAGTCAGAGAGGATCCTGGGGGTGTTGATTGACAGCCGGCTGAACATGAGCCAGCAGTGTGCCCAGGTGGCCAAGAAGGCCAATGGTATCCTGGCTTGCATCAGAAATAGCGTGGCCAGCAGGGACAGGGAAGTGATCTTACCCCTGTACTCGGCACTGGTGAGGCTGCACCTCGATGACTGTGTTCAGTTTTGGGCCCCTCACTACAAAAAGGACATTGAATTACTCGAGCGTGTCCAGAGAAGGGCAACGAAGCTGGTGAAGGGTCTGGTGCACATGTCATACGAGGAGCGGCTGAGGGAACTGGGGTTGTTTAGTCTGGAGAAGAGGAGGCTGAGGGGAGACCTTATCGCCCTCTACAACTACCTGAGAGGAGGTTGCAGAGAGCTGGGGATGAGTCTCTTTAACCAAGTAACAAGCAACAGGACAAGAGGGAATGGCCTCAAGTTGCGCCAGGGGAGGTTTAGGCTAGATATTAGGAAGCATTTCTTTATAGAACGGGTTGTTAGGCAGTGAAATGGGCTACCCAGGGAGGTGGTGGAGTCCCCATCCCTGGAGGTGTTTAAGAGTTGGGTCCACATAGCACTTAGGGATCTGGTGTAGTTGGGAACTACCAGTGTTAGGTTAATGGTTGGACTGGATGATCTTCAAGGTCAAGGACAAGATGATTCTGTGATTCTTACATCTCAACCTCTACCTGCCTTCATCCTGGGTAGGTGATTCAGGGGACTCTTCCCAGATTTGGTCTAATTACAGAAATGTCCTGACTTCTGATCATGCCAGGGCTTGAAAACAGATACAGACATCTAAATAACCATCTTATAGGTTATCATGCTATAGTCGTACACATTCTTCACCTAGCAAAAATGCACATACCTATAGGATTAGATGGCAGCTGAATGCCAGGGCCTAGAAAGTGGACTAAAACATCAGCAGAGCTGAGCTGTTAGAGTTAAGGAATACCCTGTACAATAATTATGTAGTTAAAACTCTGTGGATGTTCAAAAAATTCCAACTAGTAATCCTAAAATTTATCATTAGTTCTGTATATTTTCCAATAGTAAAATATATAATCAGCAATATAATATAATCACCAAAATAATCAGTAATTACAAACACAGCTTCCTGAGTGAAGATAACATTCAATAATCTTTAATGGAATCAACACAAGGGATCTTCATTTTGGTGAAATTATGCGATTAAACAAATCTATTCCTTCTCATTGCCCTCTAACAGTTTAAGAATAATGATTAAAAGATTTGTGTTTAAATTCAGAGGGTACCTTCCACCTACTTTATGTAGCGAATTTGATTAATATGTCAGGAAGAAACTGCAACTTTAAAACCCATCCTATTTCATTATCACATAAGATAGTTGGAACTTAATATTATTGTTAAAAGAGCCTTTATGTTAAATCCTCTTTTCTGACCAATAAAAGAAAGCATATGATGGATTTAGGGACATAATTTACAAAGAAATCCAGAACATGCATGTTACTATATATCCATTCTTAAAAGACAGCAATCTACTAGTGATCTTTTAATGCTTAATTTGGATTCTTCTATCGGGTTTTTAGAAAACATTATGGAATTAATCTTTTGCAAAATTTCCAGTTCTGCTGACAAACATATGAACAGCCACAATGACTTCAAAAGCCTGATTTAAACAAAAGTAACAAAACAACATGAGAAAGCCAGCACCAATGCTAATTAAATACACCAGTTATTTAGTGAAGTTTGCTGATAAAAATTTCATGCTGTTCCTGACACAGCAGCTGCAAATGTTTTCTTGCTAGCTGAGCACTTGCTTATACATGTTTATGTGTGCATGTGAAAATATATATATTTGGTTTGCATTATCAAGGAGACTCATAGACTATTGTGTTGGGTTTGTGCGCGTGACGGGGGTTTTTGGTAGCAAGTGAGGGGGCTACAGGGATAGCCCCTGTAAGAAGCTTCTTGAAGCTCCCACAGCTCCAAGTGAGACCCACCTCTGGCCAAGGCTGAGGCAATGAGCAATGGTGGCTGTGCCTCTGTAGTAACATTTTTAAGAAGGGCAACCTGGGAAAAAGAGCTGGAGTTGTGAGGAGGAGTTGCAAGGAGAACACCTATGCAAACATGGAGGTCAGTGGAGGAAAGGAAGAGGGTGAGGGAGGTTGTGCCAGAACAGAGACCCACCCCTGCAGCCCATGTTGGTCACTGGTGGAGCAGATGCCCACCAGCAGCCTGTGGAGGACTCCACGCCACAGCAGGTAGCTGCACCCAAAAAAGGCTGGGACTCTGAGGGAAGGCCCTACTGCTGTAGTTCGGCTCTGGGAGGACTGCACCACATGGGAGGGACCCAGGCTAGAGGAGCATGAGAAGAGCTGTAGCCCATGGGAAGGGCTCATGTCAGAGAAAGTTCGTGGAGGACTGTCTCTCGTGGGAGGTACCCTACACTGGAGCAGGGGAAGAGTGAGAGAAGTCCTCCCCCAGAAAACGAAGAAGCAGCAGAAACAACAGGTGATGAACTGACCACAATCCTCATTCCCCATCCTCTCTGTGCTGCTGTGGGATAGGAGGCAGAGAAATAGGAGCAAAGCTGCTCCCAGGAAGAAGGGAAAGGTGTGGAGAAAGTGTCTTTAAGATGTGGTTATACTTCTCACTATCCTACTCTGATTGTTAAGTGGTGGTTAAATGAAATTGATGTTCTTTTTCTTGCCCTAATGAATCTGTTTTATGCCTGTGACCATAATGGGTGATTCATCCCTCCCTATCCTTATCTCAATCCCTGAGCCTTTTGTTTTATTTTTCTCTTTCCCTTTCCTGAGGGGGAAGAAGTGAGCGAGCAGCTGCGTGGTGCTCAGCTATCCTCTGGGCTCAAGCCAGGACAAATATTCTGAGTTAGAAGGGACCTATAAGTACCACCAAGTCCAATTCCTGACTTCAAACAAGGCAACTTAAAAGTTAAACAATATATCTAGAGAAGTTGAAAAAGTGAGAAAGAAGTCTTCCTCAGTCCCTTCATTGTTGTGAAAGCTGGTGTTTCACAATTAACTGTTTCTGGCAGACTCAGAGATAGAGTAATATTTGTTTTTCCCACAGTTAAACAATATACACTTTCTGGGCTCCAGCCAAAACTGTATAGAACAGAAGAAATAAAGAAACTTGCATTTAGAGTAACTGCATAAAAGCTACTCAAGAACTACATATCTAACACTTTGAGCTAAACCATTAGCTGGATCTTGTCTATGAAGAGTGCTAGGTATCAACATGAAATAAATAAGCTCACATCCAGATACATAACATCTTAAATCCAACATAAGAGACTGAGGACTTCATAAGCACAAACAACCTCTGGAACCACTCACCTTCTAGAGGCTCAAAGCTTCTCCTTCTCCCCTGAACACTGCACAGCTCAACACATCAATTTACAAAAACAACCATTAGCATAAATAGGGACCAATAACTCATTAAGAACAAATTCCCAGCTATATATGGAGATAAAAGCTTGTAAGTTTTAGGACCCTCCAAGTGTTACTTTCTTCTGACTGTCCTCTCAAACTACCAGAGGTCTTGTATTTATTCAGATGGGTTTCACTTACACTGCAGGTGTTGAAATGTGTGCACTCAGATTTTAATTAGTGAAATTAAACCCCTCCAAAAGCACATGCTCGATTTTTTAAACAAAGGCGTTAGAGACCAAACCAAAAAAAGCAATAAACTAATTAATGGGTAAATTAACCTAATTTCTCTGTTCTTACATGACATAATCAATCACTAAGTGCCACAGCAGAAATGTGTTATTTTATCATATGGTGAAACTAGCCCACCTACAGGAGATTTCTCTGCCTTTGCCAGTATAGCCTTCAATGTTTTTCTCTTTGATTGTAAATAACTCATTAAAAAAAAATCAGAATATATAGTTTAATTTGACTGAAGCACTGCAGTAGCATTTCCTTACTGCCCTCTTATAGAAGAAAACATTTCTCCTCCATCCTTTCCTCCATAACATGACCTGCTATAGAAAAGTAAATCTAAAAAACTGGCAAAATGAGGCCAGAGACAGATGAAAAAGAGATGTTTGGTTTGGTTGACTATGAAGGACCAAAGCTCAGATCTCTGAATCATACTTAAATCCCTCTAAATATATATTTGTGCAGCAGCACACAGAAGGAAGTAGCATGTTAAAACTGCAATACTAGCACTGAGCTGTTTGTTGATTACAATATTTTTGTGTTGATGTAGTATTACCCGATATGCAAGTGCTTACAAACTATGTACCATCAGAAGCTTCATTCTCTCCACAATGCCTGACGTGTCTCTTCACTTCCAAGACACTTCCAAGTCCTCTGCCTTTTAACTCTGTTTTTTAGGTCATCACATTAAAATTAAATGTTTATTTCAGTTTTTCAGTCTCTGGTTGCTACATTCTCTACTTTGGGGGCTCTGCTTGAATTACCTGAATATTTGGAGTTACTGTAATTGCTTGTAGTTTGCAATGCCAGGCTTGTTTAAGGTTTAGAACAACATGAAGAGGAGTATTGTGCAAAACTATGCAAGTTTAGAAGAGGTGCATCTCACTGAAAACATGACCCATGATTTGAATTTGATGTCTGATGTCTGAATTCTTTTGCACTGCACATATTTGAATTTTAAGCAGTAAAAAAAGGATAATATTCAGAAAACAATTTCTTTTAACTTAACAGTACTGTTATAAACTGTACCATTAATTTATTCAAGGTTGCAACAAATATGATAATGAAAAAAACACTTATAAATGTTGCTTTAAGGAAGTTATTAAAAATTTAGTAAGATTATTAACTTAGAATTCATAGCGTTTCTTCTGTGAAACATTAAATGTACATTACATAAAAGATTAATTAATATCTTTAGTTACAAATTTTGCAAACTCTTTGTCAGGAGACAATTAATAACATGCAGCCCTAATAACTGTTGGGGGGTGTGTGTGTGTTAAAACTTGCTTCCCAAAGCTCCATCTAGACTGAGATTAAAACTGGACTTGCCAACTCATGTATTTTCAAGGCATTTACTACTCCAGCTTTTGGGATAAATTGAATTTTTTTTAAGTAAGATAAAAGTTGCACACAAAGTCCACTTCTGGCCCGCATTGTTGCCAGATACAGCTTCAAATTTTGATCTAAGCACGCCCTATAGATTTTGAAAGCAGAAGACAAAAGATATGCCTGTGCACATATAGACATTGTACAGTCTTTGAAGTTTAGTATCGCTTGACTTATGACTCAATCTTCTGTGTTGCTAATGCAAGGCCATCCTCCCACCTTTGCTTTGAGGGACCAGAAATCCATCAGACACTGGCATTAGCATACACATTACAGGCCAGGCTGTCTTTCTCTAAATCTGACACACAAAATCTTAGGAATACTTTAGAGTGTGCACGCATCAATAGAGAAGATGTCATACAACTACACATCGGACACTAGCAGAATAGAAGAGAAAGAGACATGATTAATTAGGAGGGAGTAACAGAAGGATGAACTAGAAGTTTGCCTGCTATTACCAGAATGTTTTGGGGGTTTCTTCTTTTTTTTTCTTTGAGTGTAATTTTTGTTTTCTTCTTTTTGTGTGTTGTGGGGTTTTTTTTAGAAAAGAACTTTGTCTTCTTCTGCATTTGAACAAAAAATGAGATATTTTGAGAACAACTGTAATAAAAAGAGCAGCAGACAACATGCCCAGGAATAAAGAAGCTTTCTCTGGGCTTGCAATTAGACATGTAATTAGTTTGGAGTGTCTCAGCTTTAAGACTAATGTCACAACTTCGATACAATATACAACAGAACAGTCTGTGTTTAGAGATGCCCTCTGTGGGTCGTCTGGGTCGGTGTCTTTAAGGCTTGCACAGAGGTGTGAATACCCATCTCCTGGAGCCGTACCTCTGTTTCCAGCATGGGCCTATGTGAATGCTATCTCATCTTCTCATTTGTGCAGACTGAAGGGTACTTGACATTTAAAACCAGATAAAGCTGGCTGGTATCAAAGGGTAAAGTTTCTATTCACACTAAGCTGCACAAACACCGATCACTATCTTTGCTCAGTTGTCTTTTAAACAAAGCTCAGAATGCAAATACTGCTCTGTCCAAAGATGGTGAAAATGATAAAAGTCTTCCTCTCCTCCATGACATCTTCCAGGACAGACAATCTCATTCTGCTGAATATAGTGAAGGTCACTGGTCAAAATGCGATAAAGTTCATTTTTTCCAACAGGACTGACAGGTATTACATATTTGACAAATACATGCTGTTTTTCACTTGCTTTGTGGGGACTTGATAGAGAAAGATGAGCCAGATATGAAATTCCATCTTTAAAAAATCTTGATGTCTCAAAAACATAGGGAAGCTAGCAGCATTCACTTAAATCCACAGTTCTTAGGCCCCACAAATTGGAATGTCATGCCTGTGAGTCTGCATCTAGCCATTTATGGAGATTTTTACTACCTAACTAAAAAGTTCTTTTATTGGTTAAAATAGAAAGTTGATGTAAAGCATGGATAAGGCTTCAAAAAGGAAAGAGGGCACTAAAGACCTATGGCATGCAGAATGCATATTTTCAGCTATTTCTTTGAGTGACCAGGAATCATTCACATTCCTCTGATGCAATATAGAGGAGTAGGAAAATTTTTTATTCCATCTCGCTTCTTTGGTCTCCTAATGGCCCTTCCCTTGCAGTCTGTGTATCTGCATCTCTCACACTTTAACACCTGACAGCAACCTCTCAAAACTACCACAGAGGTGTTTCCCCAAAGGAGATGATCTCCCTACACACCCCTCCAACAAGCCACCACCTTTCTTCTCCTGGAAGACATCATGCAGCCAGCATAATAAATTGATGTAATTAAGCACAGTCAAGCTAACCTGAGGTTGATCTAGAAGGTCCTTTGACCATCACCAGTATGAGGGTTTCAACAAAACTCCAAGCATAATCAGTAAGTTTTTCTTCTTCTCAACAGAATCACTGTCTATCTTTTGCTGAAATAAATTTTCAGCTTGGCCAGGGTCATATGACAAAACACAATGTTTGCCAGCAAAATCTGTCAACAGACAATTAAATAAATAAGTTTTCCCTTAGAGACAGTTTTATTAGTTCTAGAAGCAGCATTTTGAAATTTTAGTATCATCCGTCAGACAAAATGAACCCTGATGGGCTGCAGCTTGCATTTTTTTTTTTACACATCATTTGTCAAGCTTTTTGTTTAATTTTCAAGAACAAATGTAATGTTGGAAAAAGACAAGAAAATAGAAAATCCAAGATCAGAGCACAGTTTAAGCAAAAATCTCTTCTAAATTACTTTATAAGTCCTGTAATATTACAAATTATTTTTAGAAAACAGAAAATACAGTGAGAATTCATTAACCTAATGCAGATGGTTCCTCCTTCATCCCATCACTCCTGAATAAAGGCCTTCACAGGAATAACTAAGACACAAATGAAGCAACTCATATAAATGAAGGCAAAAACTGTAAAACAGATATTTAACACCTTTATCCATGTGTCATAAAACAGGGAAAAGCCAACGCAAACCTACTGGATCCCCAATTTGCACCTGCAAAGCTCTCCAAAACACATGGTAAAATGTAGGAGATCTGTATTCTTGCTCCTCAGGAGAAGCCACTACGAGTTTTTGACATGCAAAACTTGCATGTCACAAGTCATATGTTCTTGCCACAGCAATAATAAAGAGAAGAGAAAACGTGAAAATGTAAGGCACAAGGCACAGGAATATTAACTTCATTTTTAAAGTAAACTAAGTGAGGATAACCAAAGAAACAGTTGCAATTCTCAGGTCTTTAAGTAGAAGACTAGAAGCCTGCTTTTTACAAATGATGATCAGCTCACTACCAAAAGAGAGGAAAGCTGTGGATCCTACAAGGACTATTAAGCTACACAAGAATAATTGATTGTCCCTTCAGAACATGAACCAAAGAAGTCACTTGGTTACTGCAGAGATGGCAGTAGCCATGTAATTGTTGAGGCAGCCACTGAAACAAGCATAAGTTTTAAGGAAGAAAGTTTAAGATGGTGTACCTTTATTAGTCTCCACTATTCTTTGTTTTTATCCTTCTTGGCTGATTGAGACAACTGGTTATGTTATTTGTGTAGATGACATTTTTCCCCACAGCATCATCTAAAACAACAGGCTGAGCATTCTACGCTTAATTACTTCATTTCCAATTTTGTATGTGCTATACCTTTTTTTAAAAAAAAAGTTTGGTATTTTAATCAGCATTAAATTCCAATACTTCAAGACACACAGTGAGCAACTACAGTTGAAAATGGCAAGGAATAACCAAGGTGATAAAATAGCAATTTCGCAACTTGACTGATATATTTATGCTTGTCTCTCTATCTCTCTGTACTCATCTCTGAAACCACTGAAAGCTGTGGAAGGTTGGAAAATACATACATACTCTTTAAGCCCAAAATTCCTGAAATTTAACCAAACAAAACCAAACTGAAAGTGCTTTTGTTTATAGGCCCATAAGGTTATCAGTAGAAACAGGTGCAAAATGAGTATTAGAGATGTGTGGTAGTCAGCAGTTCCGTCATTTTGTGAATATCTGGTATGTACTTCCTTATTTATTCTTGTTATTGGCAGCAAAGATAATTAAAGCTTTGGATAGGTGCATTGATTATTACAGTACCATAAGTTAAAACACATTAACTTATCTGCTGCTGAAATGTAAATATCTCCTTCTAAACTAGCAAAAATCTCTTCAAGGTTTTGAACAGTACCTTGTCCAGTTTAAGAGTAGAAATTTAGAAACATCACTTACAAATAATACCTGGGGCTACTGTTCTTATATGAGAAATTTGTGGACTTTTAATAATATAGGCAAAAATTTGACTTTATATTCCTGCTTAAGTTGGCACATTTTATCATCACACTAAACTCTTCCTTAAATGTGAAAAGAAAGTACCGAGCCTCTCATTAGCACTACTGGCTACAGGATCAGTAAATTTCATGGCAGTCATACATCCAAATGTTGGTAATAACACATAAAATATATCTTGAAAAGTTTTTAGAAAAGAAGGGAATTAATGTAGAGTGAATGTATAGGGAGGTACTGTTGAAGACCATCCTCTTCCCAGCCCTGGGGACACTATTTCACCTGTGTTCCAGCAGTCTATCCCTGTGCACATTCATTCATGTTCCAACACAGAAGAAGATCAAAAGCAATTTCATATTCTGCTGAGGCATTTCAGAGCTTATCACACTACTTGTGTAACTTCAGCTGTGGTCTCTCCTGATTCTCTCCACTGAATTTCAAATTTCAACATCTGAGTGGAAAAAAATTCCATTTTCAGTTAGCTTGCCATCAGTGTTAAAGCAGGGGAATTTTAAAAAAAAGAGCTATCTTCTACTAAAAAACCTGAAGAGCGAGGGCAGCTCTTACACTGGGGATTGTAGGGTCCATCCGTACCAGAATATTAGCAGGTCAGCTTGGTCAAGTATTTCTCAACCATTTGACTCATGTGTTAAAGGCCCAATAGACATACCAATGCCAAACCCACCACAGCACACCACAAACAGAAGTGTATTGTGCCTGCCCAATGGCCTCAGGGCAGGGCCTTGAGAAAGGGTGAATCCATCCCAGCTAAAAAGCTGCTGGAAGTGTGGGAAAAGCAAAACAGCAAAAAAACTGCAAAACACACATTTCCTTAACACATGGTGCCCAGAACAAACACAGGATGGGATGGAGGTCCAGTGATTTGTGTTGCCATGGCACCAAGGAGGAATGCAAAGCGAGGTGGAGGCTGTGTGGTCCCATTCTTTCACTTTTCTCAAGGAATATCTGACACGACTATGCAGATTTATCTCCTGCTCTTCCCCTTCTCTCAAGGACTGTTTTGCAGTACTCTGCAGATCTTATCTCTCATTCTTCCTCTTTTTCCACAAATCCAGTGCACACCTTGCACCAAGGAATGTGCTGTGTCGTTACTCAAGAAACAATGGCTTGACCACAGTCCCACCCACTCATACATACATACTTAGATAAATACTACCCTGAGTTTGTATCTAACTCGGAGGGACGATAATCCGATACCAAATTGGAGGGACAGATCAACGGGTTTGTGCTTCTTGCCCCCCCTCCCCCAGGTACACCTTTTGGTAACATTTGGGCCCTCAGCTATGCCAACTGATTACCCAGGAATTAAGTGTGTGCAATTGCAATCTTTTTTTGTGTGTAGTGCTATATAGCCAACCTGCAGTTTGGGCATTTATCGTAGGCAATCTCAAAGAGTCTGTAGAGGTTGCATAAGAATAAACCGTACTACTCATGAACCTGACTGCTTCTCTTGAATGCAACCGGACCTACAGGATACGGGCTGTTCGTGCATCTGGTGTCAGGCCTACAGTTACAGCCATGATTGGCACACCTATTAAGAGATAAGTCCAGCTGTCCCTAGCCCCAATCTCTGAGGACCGGCTAGAATGCAAGGGGATTCATCTCTTACCAGACTGATTCATTACCTTAAATGCAACAAAAGCATATGAGCGGCTCCTGCTCTAGGAGTGAACTAATCCCAATATATTTTTTGTACAGATATTCTGAAGCTCTAGAAGAGTTCCCACTAAAATGTTTTTATTGCCTCCCTCTATTTCACAGTTGCAGAAATTAGGGTAAAGATTTAGATACGTAAGAGACGGAGCTTTATGTAGCGAACGCTGGGATCTATCTGATGTGACAAAGGCTACTGCTGATGAAGGGAACTGTTTAGGTGATAAGTTTCACTTCTGTAAAAGTGTGGGTTTTACCTCATACCACCACACCATCTCAACACATTGTATTCACTGCATGAGGTAATTTACATTGTTTCTTGACTGATTGAAGATTCCTGTCATAGATGTACCAATTGTACTTAGATAGTTCAGAGCAGAGGAAGTTCTCAGCCATCCACAGCAACAGTGCAACGGCTCAGGTGAAAACATGCCGAACAAGAAAAAGGACATATAATCAAAAAATACTCCCTTCCTCAAGGACTTGTATGTGAAAGCAGAGGGTATAGAAGAGAAGTTATCACCTCATTTCATGCTGTGAATCCCCCAAACTATCCTTCCCAACACATTCCAGTGATGTCAGACACATGGGAAAGAGTGATTTCAGTGGTTCTAGGTGAACACAGCTGGCTAAAAGCCTTATTATTCATTTGTTTCCTTGATCCTTTCAAAGATATTCAAGAACAGTTTGCCTTGGTAGTGTTTTCTAACATTTATGTATACTTCCCTCATTGCACTTGTTTTCAAGAGACAAAACCTTGCAAATGGACAAAGGGATTGGAAGATGCCTCTGCATTAGAATTCACCCAGGCAATACATACATAAGAAAATATAAATAATGTTTGATATAAGTGATATTTTTTCCTACTCTTTAGGGAGAGCTGCTTGGAAACAAAGAAGGACAAAACCAGAGTCTATTCTTTGCTGCCTGAATGCAAAAACCAGGAAATACTTCTTCTGTTTTGGATATTCTTTCCAAAATTGTGATGACAAGGCCTGTTATTGCTGTGCTTTGAAAATATTACCAAGCACCAAAGTCCATGAACCACACCACATCACCAATTCACTACTCACCACTGTTTCCTAGTAGAAATAATGACTGGAAAGACAAATAAACATCAAGAAAGGCATCACATAAGGAAGTGGAGCATAGAATCTGAAATAAACACCCTCACCAAAGCACTAACAAATAAATAAATACATGATGAACCATTCATAGAGAATCAATAACTGAGAAGTGAAATTTAAAGTAAGAGCAATTTGACTGTGTCTAACACATAGAATGACAGCTGTAAAGAGCAACAGAAAGAAACTGTAAATATGCACGATATATCAAGTACCCAGTGATGAGAGGCAACTGCAATGACACTCACATCTGTGCCTCAAGACCACTCAAAATCCATGAAGAGAGAATGATGATCCTCTTTACAAGCTACATATCCTGGTCCTGCAGTCCAAGCACATGTAAGCGACAGGATAAAGCAGACTAAATGTAGGTATTTTAGGCTCAACTTCAGTTTAGCATCACCTGTGATAGTTTCAAGCAGCCCAAGTGACAACTGCAATGTAAGTATACAGCTGCAGGCAAATTCTGACTGACAGCCAAGAAAAATGGTGAATTATTGTCACCTGCATACAGATGGAAAACTCAAGCAAAGACAGATTATGTTTCTCGGCAAAGCTGTCTTGAAGAAGTTTGATATCAAACCTTGAAAAAGAAACCACAGCATTTCAATGAGACAAGCAAGTTAATCAGTGAAAACTGGTTCACAGAATTTATTTGTGCTCATTTGTGTTTGTACTTGAAAACAAACAAGGGGACAGTTTAACTGGCACTTTTATACCTTTTCATCCCTTAAGACAAAGAAATAGAAAAAGAAAGAATTCCTGGTAAGTTCCTGAAGTTATCTTCAGCACTAATTTAGCCAGATTTATTGTTTTTGTCAAACCATCGCTCTCAGACTTACATGATTTCACTATACATTCTAGAGAATTTACAAAATAAATAAGCTTTAGTCTAGAAAAATAAAAAGTTCTCAAATACTATATTAAAAAAAACAGAAAGTGTGAATTAGGAAAATTAAGATTTGGACTATAGTAAAAATTAGTCCTTTTACCAAGCTGTCAGTTAAGATTTTTCTAAGGCAGCTCTTCCACAGATAAGGACCGCTATGATGCACCCATCCTCAAGGAAGCTGCCTTTGGGAAGGGATAAAGTTTTATTTTAATCTAGCTGTAAGTTTATCTGGGCTACAGCATTTGAAAATGACTCCTGAAACCAGAGCCTGAAAGTCTCATCCTTCCCGCTAATTAATTTAGCAAAATTTTTATGCTTAGGTCAAACTGCTTGCAAGAATTCTAAATTCATTCTCCTGCCTATGAAGTTAATTAAAATGCAATCTCTCATTGCACTTTTTCCCCACACTTTCTCAGACAAGCTTCATAGTAACTTGCAACTTGAGTACTATAAATAATAATATGTATGAAACTGATACAATGTTCTCAACTTGAGAAAAAAACATTTGACATATTAAAAGTATACTACTGACAACATTCAGCATGCGTAGTTCCCTCTCTATCCTTCCTTTGTTGTAATTTTTTCAGATTACAGCTATCACATTAATCTTCTAAGTATCCTGTAATATTTTTAGCTCATACCTAGAAAGACTCAGTCGTATATGTGTTTATTTTCTTTAAGTACCCTCCTGCGCAGTAGAAACAAAATGATGGAATACAAGTTACACATCATCCTTGCAAATGGGCAAAATGGGCCGAAGTAGCCACTCAGCTAAGGAGTTTTTTTTTAAATAGAAATAATATCAGGAAAGAAGAAATATATACATAGTAATAACCTTAGAAATGACAATAAATAGCTAATTGATGTTGAAATCCTAATTGCATTGTCAGTAAAATATTTTAATTTGATGAAGAAATTAATGGAAGCCTCTCTCACACATCGTGTTTCTTCGCAGAACTGACATTTACAACTGGTCTTTTTAAATCCTTGTAGTGAAAGTGCATAAAAGCAATACGTGATCTAAGCCACTCTAGACCATCTCATTCTGAATAAAATCCAATTATTTTATTTCACTTAATGTGAAAATCCTTTCTAACTGTTAATGTTTTCATAAAGAGTTCAGTCTCCACTGTCAGAAAAATTTAAACCCCAGAGGGAACTTCTGAACCATAAACAGGATTAAGATCTCTTGATGCTTTTTATATAACACATTTCATACCCCAAGATGAAAAATCTCGGTGTACGAACAGTTCCCATAAGCCTTTTCTGTGCAGATGCTTTTCTTTTTTATCCCAAAGCACAAATACAGTATAAATAGCAATGACAGAGTTTCAGTCTCCATTACGCTAGCTTACAAAATAAATATTAAAGATTGCATAAAGGGACACTTCCCACTACAATAATGTATAGCAGACAGCAGGCTGTGACAAACATGCTCTTCTGTATAAAGTACATAGCTGAGAAATTCAAATTGTGAAACCTTTGTTCTCCCGCATGTAAATTGCCTTCTCAGTATTGTGTGCCAGAAGGGATTGCTATGCCAAAAAGAAAGCAGTTGGGAGGAAAAAGAAACAGCAGGAAGTAGGACATGAATTTGGTGTTACTCTAAAATGGATAGAATACATGTAAAATGTGAAAAGCAGTAGGACAAAGAACCGGGTAAGCTACTGCTGCAGCTACCAAATGTGGCAGGTACCTCTGAAACTGAGGCATTCTTGGCAAGGTTGTTGCAGTTCTTCCAAAGTGAGGTTCATGGGGCAATAACCAGGCTGACCTGCTGGCAAAATACAAGAAATTGCTTCCTCATGGTGGCCTCCTTGCATCCTTCAGCAATGCTCTATGAACAGACATGGTCACACATTTTCATATGAACAATTTTCACCAGAACACATTCTGATGGACCTCAATTCTCCCAAACCTACATGGCTGTCTGCGCTTAAAAGGGTCATCTTTCAACAAAGTTCAACTCTGGGTCATTTTTATCAGTCATCTTCCTATGCTTTCTTGGAGGAGAGGTAAACCATTATCAAATATACACCACCTGAAATAGTCTATTGTTTCATTTTTCTTTCTTTTATTGCTAAGTTGTAACAGCAATTGTTTAATACTACTTGAATTTGCTCATATTCCACTGTAAAATAAAATGTTCTAGTTTGTTTTGTAATTAAACAGTTGGAGCTAACTTTTTGGAGCCTCTGTTTCATTGGAAATGTAAAAAAATAAAAAAAAAAAGTTTTCAGTACTGAATCAGACTAAATATACATTGAAAAATACAAGGCAATGCATGAATGGAGTCTGCTATGTTCTGCCATGATCATTGCTCCGGTGATATGGAAACAGCAATTTAATTGTGTGAAATAAGTTTCTGCTTTGGACTAGTGTAAGGCCACTGGAGCAAGCAGAGAACACCCTTCAGAGTTTCCAACTCTTTGCTCAGCTTTGTTTCCTACTTTTTGCAGAAAGAGATTTTGTTTTTTTCTGGATGAAAATGTTGGTATTTCCTAAATTGAAAGCTGTCTCCTTGACTAAGGAACATTTTTAGAGGGTGCTTACTCCTACAAAGCCTATCATTTTTATGGCATCTAAATCCTATCAGAAACGCTCACAGACAGACAAGAGTTTAGCTCCAGTAGTGTAAACTCTGCTGATCTCAATTTCACAACTCTCAAGAGTGTTCAAAATGCATATATTGTATTGGGGTACTTAAAAAAAAAAAAAAAAAGGTCTTTATAAAAATCTGTATTATATTTGCACGAATGAACACCTTTGACTTGTTTATTCATCCTATTTTTGCACTAAGTATCTGTCATCACACCACAAAAACACACATGAAGAACAACTGAGAAGAATTTTTGTCAGAACAGAGTCTATACCAGCAGGATTTGTGTTTCACTTTCAGCAGTTACTCATTCAGCACATGGAAAAACAAAAACAGAACAAAAAAAACATGAAGCAATAGCCACTGGCCGCACAGGATGCCTCTGTGTGCTATAAAATTTGAGACTCTTTTATAGGGAAAGACATGGCTAAAATTGTAATTGCTCACAGAATTCATAGAAGCATAGAATATCTCAAGTTGGAAGGGACCCATAAAGATCAGCAAGTCCAACTCCCTGCTTATCATAGGACTACCTAAAGCTAAACCATATGACTAAGAGAATTGTCCCAATGCTCCTTGAAGTCTGACAGGCTGACTGCTGTGACCACTTCCCTGGAGAGCCTGTTCCAGTGACTGACCATGGTCTCCATGAAGAACCTTTTCCAAATGTCCAACCTGAGCTTCCCGTGATGCAGCTTCATACCATTTCCTCATGTCCTACCATTAGTCACCAGAGAGATCAGCACCTCCCCCTTCGCTGCCCACCTTGAGAAAGTTGTAGACTGCAATGAGGTCACTCATCAGCCTTCTCTTCTTCAACCTGAACAAACCAAGCGACCTCAGCCACTCCTCACAAGTCTTGCCCTTGAGGCCTTTCACCATTTTGGTCACCCTCCTCTGGACACACTCTAATAGTTTGATGTCGTTCCTATATCAAGGCACACAAAACTGCACACAGCCCTCGAGGAGGGGCCGCACCAGTATAGTGGTACAATCATCTCCTTCAAGCTTCTAGCTCCTCTTGTTTACTTCTCATGCTGCATGCATTAGATTAGAGGCATTTCAAACATGCTCCAGTGTACTCAGAACATCATGGAGCAAACTGAAGGACCTTGCTAGTACACTGTCCCTCAAACACTGGCATACCATTCCGTGGCTTATCACTAGCAAGACTGGTTTTATCCCTTTCCCCCTTCAAACCTAGTTTGAAGCTCTTCCAATAAACCCTGCTAACTCTTGTGTGAAGATCCTTTACCCTCTTTGAGAAAGGTGTACCCCATCTGTTGCTAGCAGGCCTGGTGTCATGTAGACCATCCTGTGATCAAAAAAATCAAAATTCTGCCTGTGACACCAGGCTCAGAGCCAGGTATTGATCTGCTGGATCTTCATGTTTCTTCCCTCATCATTCCCTACAACTGGAAGGATAGAGGAGAACACTATTTGTGCTCTGATCCCTTAGCCAGTTGTCCCAAGGCCCTCTTAATTGTGCTCGGACTTCTTGTTGCAATTTCATCGCTGCTTACCTGAAAAAACAATAACGGATAATAATCTGAGGGCCATACCAGGGTAGGAAGTCTTCTCACCACATCTTTATCTGGGCCTCAGGGAGGCAGCAGATTTCCCTAAGTGGGTCAGGTTGGCAAATTAAGCCTTCTGTGACAATAACCCATCTTTCTTTTCTTAACAGATGTGGGTTTGATGCAGGACATAGAGTGACTTCACCTTGGCGACACCTCCAACTTAGATGGTCCATCGTCCTCATCATTGTTTCCATCCACTTCCAGAACCTATTGTATAAGAGCACCTGGGAAGGTGAGGTAGTCACGGAGGAGATGCGTCTGCTATACCAGGCAGGAACTTGTCACTATTCCCCACCCTACCCTTTAAGTCAATGCCTTCTGCCAGGTGGATACCACTTCTCCCTGGTGGGGACAGAAGAGATACAGAGTCCGCCCTGCCTGCCAACCTCTGCGCCAACAGCTGTGCCAACCATCATGGCAACTGCCAACTGCCGTGCCACCTGTTGCACCGGGTGGGAGCTTGGCCACAGTTGCTCCTGGCCCCACACAGGTCTCATCAGCCACTCTTGTGAGGGCTGTGTGCTTCTGCCAGGCCTCTCAGCTCCCCTGAGGTGTCCTGAGGCTCAGGAACCAAACCCCTACATCAGCTGGGGGCTCTGCTGCCCATCCTGCCTCGGCAACAGCTCCCAGTTTGGGTTAATTCACTGAATAAACTAAAATTGTATTTCATCACCCAAGAAAACGGCTTGCCAGTACTTAATATTTCTTTAACAAAAAAAGAGGAGTGAAATGCAAAAATCTTCAAGTCCACTCCCCACTTTGTCAGCTGTGTGAATTCACACCCTAAACTTTGTAGCTGCTTATTGTGCATGTGGAAAATGAATAATGAAACCCTATGTGCTGTACAGTAAAATGTAAGCACCTACCAAATAAAATCCTTCACAAAGACACTTAAGATACGCATATTTCATGCCTCTGGACATATGATAAAATCAAATTTTACAATGTAGGAATAAAACTTCTACTAAGCTTTATCTCTACCAAAACTGGGAATAAAGCAGTTGATGGTTGAGATTTTCAAATCAGAACATATTTTGCCTATGGAGAGAAGGCCAGCCCTGATACTTCTGTATTATGACTGAATTTATCTATTTGCATCCTAGATTAACCCTCATGTCTTCAGATGCCCCCTGTCTTATTTGTGAATTCAGAAATGCATACATCAGTGATCGTTATTACCTCTGAGAGACATCATAATTTCAGGAAATGAACCATCAAATTAGAAATTTTTTTACGCTTCTTTTTTTGCAACATTTCCATGCAGCTGGTTTGGTGTGAAATGATGCGCAATGCTCCAAGAATAAAAATAATAAGGATCCGCTTATATTACATATCAGAAAGGGTAATTTTGTCAAATTCATAACAATGAAAAAGTAAGAAATTGAACATTTACTCAAACACAGACAGAATGACAGATAATACAACAATATATTTAGGAGAAAAGAGAGATGACTTACTATGACTGCAGGTGTTTGAACTATTCTTCCTATACAGGAGCCTATTTAAATGGAAGAATACAGTGCATGTAAATTCTGCAGTCCACAAGGTTTTTTTAACGAGTGAGAACATCTTAAAAGCTCAATTCAGTGCAGAGGAATACATGCAGAAAAGACCAGAAAGGGCTAATCTGTGAAGTCCGCACTATATTCATAGCAGCATATTCTTTTCAGAAGTACCATTTGCATGTAGTTACAGTACTAGTTTATGGAAGAAAAAAGTTCTCTTAAAAAAAAAAAAAAAAAAAGGAAAAGTTTCTTCTATATGGTTGAATACAGCTAAAAATGTTCTGATGAGAAGTTTCGAGTTAGTTTGCTTTTAACAAACAATCCATAAGAGCTTCAAAATTATTACATCTTTTTTTCCTGTCAAGTAAATTTTGTATTTTTTTCACAGGAGGTATTAGACCCTGGTTTGAAAGAGATCACGGCAGGATCTAGCTGAACAAAGCCCAATGAAAGGTAGCAAATCACTTGCTTGTTATTTACCATTTTGAGGCTTCTGAGGAAGGAATGAAGGAAGATGAATTTGTGCCAGAGAAGAGGTTAATCCTTAACCTTATCTTTCCAAGTTTAAAACCCATTTTTAGGCTCAGTTCCTTAGTTTTTAATTAATCACCCCTGCTTTAAAGCATTTTTTGTGGTTTTATTTCTTTTCCCTTTAGTTCCTTCCTCTTCTACCAAATCTACATTGTCTACTTTCATCAATGTCTTTTTGATTTCTTACTTCATTTTCCTTCGCCAGTTCTACCTCATGAAACATAGTGCTATCCCTTGCATTGCCAATCTTCTGCCATCTGATATCTTTCAAGAAAAACATACAGGCACCGAAGTGGCATTAGAAATTCACTGGTCTTTGTTACAGACTTGCTATCAGGTTTCTTTGACATTTTCCTAGGCCAGACTGTATCTACAACACTTATTGACTTTACAGCCTTTAATTTCACCTTCTGTTGCCGTTCTTCTCACACCTAAAGCTTTCTGTTTTAAAGTACACAGATATCTTTCAATTTTAACTTGAATCCTCTCCTTTCATCACTGCATCCACTCCAACCACTATCATATCCTCCTTTCATTTAGACACCAAGTCTGAAGTGTCTGCCCGGCTCTACATGTTAATATGTCCTGGTTGCATACCCATACCTTCCTAATTTAGTTTCCTTCCTTCAGCTTCCACATATGCTTTGGTATTCCAAATTTTAAAGGAAATGTGAATCATTAAATGTACATTATCTCTTGATGACTTTGTATTCCATTTACTGCACCGCTTTTTCCCCATAGCATACCTTGCATGTAGGTAAGTATGCGTTTACCAGTACAGGGGAAAAAAGTCTTCCCCATGCTTGATAAGAGCCCCAGGTGTGGCAGTGGAATACCTGACCAACACCTTCATTCTACCTCTTAATTACCTGCAGTGATTGCCTGCACCTTTCATTCTACTAAATTCCCCTTAGCAAAAACTTCTATAAAGACCTTTATTTTCCAAGAAGACAGCCATATTCATCACAAGCAGCTGTCTTCCCCAACTATGTTTTCCCTAAATGCCAAAATATTCCCAGCTTTCAAGGCTGACGACTATACACACCGAGTTAAACAGAAGTATCATTCAACGTGGGAGCTTTAGCCAGAAGTATTCCCTACGGACATAAGTGTTTCACAGTCAATTTGAATGAACAGTTCTGTATTAATTTTAAATAATTACTTTATCAGTAGTTAATTTTTCTAACTGGATTGAGAAAGAACTTCAATTTAAGACTGGTTTGTGACTGCCATGTGTAACCAGTGTTCCCCACTGAGCTGTTTTCAGATAAAGGAGAAAGACCATTCATTTTGGTCTGATGCCAGTTCATAACGTTAACATGGATATTTACTGCAATATTCAGCTAATCTGTAGCTTCTTGCTGTTGTGCTAATAAAGTCTTCTTATTTTTCTGTTTTATATATCAATAAATCAATAATGTCACAGGGGAGAGATTTTACACAACTTCCATAAAAAATGCTTTCTTGCATTACCTTGCAATTTCACATTTCAGAAAGTTCAGCAATTTATCTTTAAATAGGAAAGAAAACCTAATCTAAACAGGGAAACAACCTACACAGCAACTTATAAGGAGATGCCTACAATAATACATTTTCTGTAAAAATCTATGACCAGAAGTAGGTTTCCATAAGCAGCAAAATAGCAGAACTTTCAGAAGGATCTTCCTACCAATTTTTTAAAGGTTTCTAACTGCTGTCGATTTTATCTACATTATTAATGTAGTAATAACGGTAAAAATTTACACAGATATTTCCTTTCCAGGAAAAAAAAAAAAATGTTTGGTGATGATCAGTTTTAAGTTTTAAATCACCAGTCTTGCAGTACAAAACTTTTCTGTAATTAAGCAATGGGTAGACTGGGTGGAGTCAAGGAATAGAGACAAAAAAACAAATCGCTTGAGACCAGTTTTGAAGAAATGTTGTAATAATCAGAACAAGACCAACCTCGACCCCCTCGACCCCCCACCCCACCCCCCCAAAAAAAAGCCCAACCCCTCATCGGCAGTCTGTCTTTCGAAGTTTATACCACAAAATGAAAGACTGAGTTGAATTCCAGGCCATAGTCCAACAGGAGAATTCAAGTAGCTGCTTACTATGGATTCTTTTTTGATTTTTGACCCTTGATTTCCCCTCCTTCTCCCATATTTTTCCTTACCACAGTTTGAAACAAGGGTCAGATGTTTCCACTTGTAGGGCTGTGCTACAAAATGACACGCCATTACCTTCTCTTATTTTTCCCCCCATCATGAGCTGGAGGATTATGAAAGATAGACAGTAAAGAAAGTGGCAAGCCAAACCATCCAGGACACCAACAGTTTTAAACACTTCTAAATCTCAGCTTTCACTGTATTTCCCTCTTAAATTCAACATCAATGAAAAAGGCGAAGATTTGCAAAGGCTGCAACTAATTGTTAAATGGAAATTAAGTGTCTAAAAAGCTCCTCTAGACATCAGTGTTTTACAGGGTTTATAGAGTACTGCAAAATAGTTATTTCTGCTCTTCATTGCAAAAGACAACCCATTTTTTCACAAGAAATTTGAAAATCAGACCATGGAAGGAATTACTACTCCTGTTTCCAAATTGCTTTGGAATAATTTTTTGCCTTTTGATTTTTAGGTTCTTAAAGGTGCCACTTTGGATATTGTAAACTCATCTTCTTTATTGATAACCAAATGCCAGTTATAGAACCATGCTACTTATCAGTAATTTCTCCTCTTTAAAAAAAAAAAAAAAAAAAATACAGCTGCCAATATACTAATAGAACTTATCACAAAGAACTATAGATCTTATCCAATTATTGTAGAAATCCGACAAATTGGCTGGAGTCTACACGACACATTTGGGATATCTTCTGTCAAGTACCAACTTCATCTACCCAAGTTAATTATCTTCCAGAGTTATTGCCTCAAAGCAACCCAACTTAGTTGGCTTTTGTAACAACTTGGTACTCACAGAATGACAACTAACAAAACAGTTTCGTTTTTTGATCAGTTACAGGGATCTGAGTTGAATGCCTTGTGCTATTACTTTTTGATTTGACATGTTGGAACATCTGCAGCTCTGCACCGAAGGAATTTGGTTAACTTTCTCACAGTTGATTTATAAGATCTACAACAGATTAGAAAGTTAGCACCTAAACACGCAATCACAGTTTATAACCTCATTATTACAAACTTAATCAAACTGTTCCTAGCCTTGTAGTTGTTTTTACTAATCTGTTCACATGAGATTAGTTCATTTACTCTTCAAATGCATCACGGCAAACTCAGAATCATGCCTAATATTACATGAACCTCAGGCAGTAGTAATTCCACTGAGGTTTAGTTAGACAGATACTCAAAGTATCACTGACATGAAAAAACCCTCTGCATCCCACCTTGTAAATCTGGGGGTTTCTTATCTTTCTAGACTCTTACTACCAGTGTTTTAGTGCCCGCAGGTGTCAGTGTTTATTCTGCATTCTGACTTACAGTGTAAACTTGGCTATTTTCTACAAGTGGTGAAATGGGTTTTTGCTAAACCCCTTATTAACTGCCTCATGTAACAGTTCTAACCTTGGCCGAGTCATTCATCTTCCAAGCTCCCAGGCAATGGCTTAAGAGAGGGAACCACAATCCTGGAACATCTGGTGTCATTTTATAAAGGGGACATTGGGTTTCCCAAAACTTTTAGTCCAAGAAGTATTTCTTACTAGTGCCACCAGAGAATGCCCCAATTTCTGTTTGTAGAGATTCTGTGGACTTAAAGAAAAAGAACAAATTGACCACAAAAACATTCAGAAAGTTAATTAGGCTTGGGTCTGATTCACAAAATACACACGCCTCAGTTTCCCAGTTCTGACTGTGCTTTCTCTTTGCAATTCAGCGCTACAGAGCTCTATCACTTGGAAAGAAGCACCTCAAACAACACAAGAGTACTGCACAGATTTTCTAGCAATAAATTTATCCTAGCAATAAATTCAGTCCCATACCCTTTAAATTGACTGGGGATAACAAGTTCTAGAAGGACCTTACCACAGCATTGTAAGAGCTTGAGGGAATGAAGCCATACCCCACAGGGTTCAGCAGGGAAAAACAACAGTACTGCTGAGAGATATCTCCCATCTCGGAATTTCCTGCACAGAGAATGGGACAGCAGAGACTGCAGCAAATAAAACATCTGCAGCTCCTTTAAGATTCAAATACTATGATTCTTTCTGAACACAGCCTTATTATACCAGAACTTTTAGTCTTGATAATTTATAAGTCAAGCCCAACCTGGGCAAAGAGTTCACATAGCCATGCCAGATTTACCAGTTGGAGTAAGTCAGTGAATGCACACACCTACATAATTGAGGAAGGAGCACCTGGAAGACAGAACAATAAAGGCAAATTGAATTCTGACATTATTAGTTCCAGTAATGCTTTTAGTCCAAATATTTCTACTCGCCTTCTAACATTAACAAGCAGCGTGCACATATCTCAGAACACAGGAAGAGAGAATGGGAGGCAGAAGGAAAGATACTAATTTTATTATGAAGTTACCACACATACAGACTTATAATTAACTTTTATATGAAAAAATGTTGTTTGGGTGTTTTTTCTAGTTATTTTTTCTGGACTTTCTCTTACAATTGGCCTGAATTTTTTCACATAAATGTTAAACACTTCAGGGAATATATCTTTATGTCATATGCCAATAATATATATCTTACACATTTCATCACACCGTCTTGGCTTTTCAAAATTTCCAAATCCACATAGGTATTGACACATGCATGTGACAAATAAATGTAACTATTTCATTTCATGTAAGTTCTATTAAGGCTCCTTATACAGAAGAATTCAGAACCAGTAGGAACACACCAGTCACTGAGTTCAAGCCCCTGATATACCTGGCAAACCAATTCTGTAATAGAAAACAGTTACAGTAAGTATGGGATAAAGGATGAATTTTAATGACTAATAGTCTGGGGTGCAATTAACATCTTGCTTTGATGGGTTCCATAGTTACTGAATTGGGCTCCATAATTACTGACATGGCATGGTGCATTATCTTAACATTATCTTTTGCACATTGGTTAAGAAGGCACAGTTCAAAACGTGTACCCAGAAAACTCTTCCATTATGGATTGTCAGCACAATCTGTTCCCTATCTGTCACCAGTCAAGAGACTGGGTTTTCACAAAAAGACAAGCAGACAATTAGTTTTGTGCATGCAATGTGGCTTATCAAAGTCCAGGACCTAGGATGTAGGCCATACATTTATTTACTGTGAAGCACTCTTACCCCAGCTAACATGGTCATGTACCTTTGTGAAGCTGAAGAGTGCTTCCAACAGTAATTTTAAGTACCGCATATAATGTAATTCATTCAGCACACCTAGGTATGAAAAGTAATGTTGTGAAGTTTTAGAAAGGAGGATTATTTAATTTTTTTTTCTTAATACTGGTGACGGCAGGGAGGAGTTGCTTTCCTTTGTTTTCTATGAACAAAGGAAAAATGTACGTTCAAACATCGATTGTCTACTTACCAATCTATTTATAGAAAATAGAAAAGGTTTACTAGCTGCTAACACAGAGAATAAAATCTATCTACATGAAATTCATGACGCGAAACCTGACAGGGAAAATAAATTAAATTAAACCCAGTAAGCGTCTCATACTTATTACGGAGCTCAGTTTTGATTTTAAGTGCCATATGGTGCAACAAGTGCTTTTTTGGCACATCTCTTTGCTAGTTTCTTAAATGGCATCGAGTGCCTTTCTACAACAAAACCAAATTAAACAGCAAGAGCACAGAGTGAGTTGTATCAACAGTTTGTGAAAAAATAGCACTGGAAAGTTACATGAGAAACAATATTACAGTAGTTTCAGTTCTTCAGCTGCTTATCAGGAAGCAACAAAAATTTGAATTAAATTATCTAACACTATTTCTGACTCATGCGTGTATGACAACAAAAACTCTTTAAAAAGCAAGCTTAATGCCCATCTAATTTAGAAATTTTTTTTTCATACCCTTAGACAAACAATATTAATTAAACTAAATGGCTGAATCATGGGTTCACTTTTGTTTTAAAAAAATCTTCATGTAAATGATAATATAAAGCCAAATGTTTCACAGTTAGAAATTTATGGTGGCATATCATTTTATTGGCACAGTAAAAGGCTACAGTCATGTTAACATCTCCGTGTATAAAATGCTGATCTGCTTTTTAATGTCCATCCTCCTCTACCCTCTTCTCTTGAGAACCATGACAATGAGTCTTTTGCTGGCTTTTGGACAATCGTTAAGTTCCTTTAGCTCAAAAACTACGATTTACTTCCCTTCCTCCCCACATCTGGGGCAGCCATAGAAAGTCCAGGAGTTAGAGCATAGCACTTGAGGGTTATGAAGACTATTTATTTACCACCTTAATGTTCACTTCTGTGCCTTCACAAAATTTGTGTGCCATTACTAAGATATAATGGAGGCAAAAAGGTGGTTTAGTAAAACTGAACAGTGTAATAACAAGTGTCTCAAGTGTCTGTGGCACAACAAAGGAAAGATAAGAGCTCATATTGCTCAAATTACATGAAACTTGGTTCTTCATATCCGGAGCGGATGCTTTTTTCCTTTGCTGTGCAGTGGGAAAGGTGAGGATGCCGTCAGCCACAGAGACAGCATTACACACCCGACATCTACTCCAGACAGCACGACTACTCGCCAGAAGTCAATTTATACTCAGAATCACAGAATCACAGAATTGTCTAGGTTGGAAAAGACCTTGAAGATCATCCAGTCCAACCACTGACCCAACACTGACAGTTCCCAACTACAGCATATCCCTAAGCGCTATGTGGACCCGACTCTTAAACACCTCCAGCGATGGGGACTCCACCACCTCCCTGGGTAGCCCATTTCAACACCTAACAACACGTTCTGTAAAGAAATGCTTCCTAATATCTAGTCTAAACCTTCCCTGGCACAACTTGAGGCCATTATCTCTTGTCCTATCACTTGTTACTTGGTTAAAGAGACTCATCCCCAGCTCTCTGCAACCTCCTTTCAGGTAGTTGTAGAGGGCGATGAGGTCTCCCCTCAGCCTCCTCTTCTCCAGACTAAACAACCCCAGTTCCCTCAGCCGCTCCTCGTACGACATGTGCTCCAGACCCTTCACCAGCTTCGTTGCCCTTCTCTGGACACGCTCAAGTGATTCAATGTCCTTTTTGTAGTGAGGGGCCCAAAACTGAACACAGTCATCGAGGTGCGGCCTCACCAGTGCCGAGTACAGGGGTAAGATCACTTCCCTGTCCCTGCTGGACACGCTATTTCTGACGCAAGCCAGGATGCGATTGGCCTTCTTGGCCACCTGGGCACACTGCTGGCTCATGTTCAGCCGGCTGTCAATCAACACCCCCAGGTCCCTCTCTGACTGGCAGCTCTCCAGCCACTCCTCCCCAAGCCTGTAGCGCTGCTGGGGGTTGTTGTGGCCCAAGTGCAGCACCCGGCATTTGGCCTTATTGAAGCTCATACAGTTGGCCTTAGCCCATCGCTCCAGCCTGTCCAGGTCTCTCTGCAGAGCCTCCCTACCCTCGAGCAGATCAACACTCCCACTCAATTTGGTGTCATCTGCAAACTTACTGAGGGTGCACTCGATCCCCTCGTCTAGATCATCAATAAAGATGTTAAACAGGAGTGGCCCCAAAACCGAGCCCTGGGGAACACCACTCGTGACCGGCCGCCAACTGGATTTAACTCCGTTCACCACAACTCTTTGGGCCCGGCCATCCAGACAGTTTTTTACCCAGCGAAGCGTGTGCCCATCCAAGCCGCGAGCAGTCAGTTTCACCAGGAGAATGCTGTGGGAAACTGTGTCAAAGGCCTTACTAAAGTCAAGGTAGACAACATCCACAGCCTTTCCCTCATCCAATAAGCGGGTCGCCCTGTCGTAGAAGGAGATCAGGTTTGTCAAGCAGGACCTGCCTTTCATAAACCCATGCTGACTAGGCCTGATCCCCTGGTTGTCCATTATATGGCTTTTAATGGCACCCGAGATGACCTGCTCCATGACCTTCCCTGGCACCCAGGTCAGACTGACAGGTCTACAGTTTCCTGGATCCTCCTTCCTGCCTCTCTTGTAGATGGGTGTCACATTTGCCACCCTCCAGTCCAATGGGACCTACCCGGTTAGCCATGACTTCAGGTAAATCATGGAAAGTGGCTTGGCGAGCACATCTGCCAACTCCCTCAGCACCCTTGGGTGTAACCCTTCTGGTCCCACAGACTTGTGTGCATCCAAGTGGTGTAGCAGGTCTCTGACCACCTCCTCTTCAACTGTGCTGACCTCAATCCGCTTCCCCTCCCCATCTCCCAGCTCATGAGGCTGGGCGTCCAGGGAACAGCCAGTTCCACTGCTAAAGACTGAGGCAAAGTAGGCGTTGAGCACCTCAGCCTTTTCCTCATCCTTAGTTACCATGTTTCCCTCTGCATCCAGTAGGGGAGGGAGATTTTCTCTAATCCTCCTTTTGCTGTTGACGAATTTATAGAAACCTTTTTTATTATCCTTAACAGCTGTAGCCAGGTTGAGCTCTAGCTGTGCTTTGGCTCTCCTAATGTTCTCCCTGCATAACTTCACTACGACTTTATAGTCTTCATGAGAGACCTGGCCCCTCTTCCAAAGGCGATAGATTCTCCTTTTGTTCTTGAGACCCAGCCAAAGGTCCCTGTTTAGCCAGGCCCATCTCCTTCCCTGCCTGCTTGTTTTTCGGCAGACGGGAACAGCCTGCTCCTGTGCCTTTATGACTTCGCTCTTGAAGTCTGTCCAGCCTTCCTGGACTCCCATATCCTTCAAGGCAGCCTCCCAAGGGATTTTGTTAATCAGTCTCTTGAACAGGTCGAAGTTAGCCCTCCGGAAGTCTAAGGTGGCAGTTTTACTAACCCCTCTCTTTGTTTCTCCAAGGATCAAAAATTCAATCATCTCATGATCACTGCACCCTAGACAGCCTCCAACCTTTACTGCCCCCACAAGCTCTTCCCTGTTCACAAGAAGCAGGTCCAGGAGGGCACCTTCCCTGGTCAGCTCACTCAGCAGCTGTGTGAGGAAGTTATCCTCCACACATTCCAGGAACCTCCTGGATTGTTCCCCATCTGCTGTGCTGTGATCCCAGCAGATATCCGGGAGGTTAAAGTCCCCCACAAGAACAATGGCAAGTGACTGCAAGATTTCTCCCAAATGTTTGTACAAAGCTTCATCCACCTCACTGCTTTGGTTGGGAGGTCTATGGCAGACTCCCACAGCAAGATCTGCTTTATTGGTCCTTAACCTGATCCACACGCTCTCAACCCCGTTATCACTATACTTGATTTCTGAGCTCTCATAGCATTCTCTTACATATAGGGCCACTCCACCACCTCTCCTTCCCTGCCTATCCCTCCTGAAGAGCTTGTAGCCATCAATTGCTGCACTCCAGTCGTGTGAGGCATCCCACCACGTTTCTGTTATAGCTACTATGTCATAGTTCTCATGCTGCATTATGACTTCAAGCTCACCCTGTTTGTTGCTCATACTGCGTGCATTGGTATAGATGCACTTGAGATGAGCTAATGAATCCAACACCCTCTTGTGAGCACTATTCTCCCACCTCCAGCTGCAAAGAGTCATTCTGCTAGACCTCTGGTAATGCACCCTGTCTTTCAGCTCTGCCAGACCAGCTTTATGAACTAGAGTTTTCACCTGGTCTACAGTCTCAAGATGTACTCCATAGCTTTTTATCCTGGTGCTTCAGGAGAACTTTTATAGCTATTGGAAAATATGTCACCCCTCTACCACTTCCAACACTAACTGAGCCCCTTGTAGAGCTGATAAGCTGTGGGGGAAATGAGACTGTGATAGCAATGATCATAAGAGAAACAGTATTAGAAGAGACCGATACCACAGGCAGTAATGTGATAATCTACTGTGCAGAAGACACTGTGCTACAATTCCTGTGTGATCAACTAAAAAGGTCAGAAAATTTAATGCTAAAATTATACAGCAATTTTCAGTTGCTATTAGTAAAATTATTGCTTTAGGAAAGTACCTAAGAAACAACCATTCAAAGAAATTATAAAAAATGATGGCTTTGCAAAGCTGGAATCACTCTGCTCCATCTGTCCTGGGGTGAATTGAAAGAGGACACATTTTACGTTCCAAGTCTGAAGTATTAACAGCCTGGAAAGCACCATATGGATTTTGGCATTCCTTAGTTTAAAAAAAAAATTAAAATCGAGAGCATGAATCGTTAAAAAGACAGACTGAGGGGGTTTTTTCTTATTGTGAAAAAGTAGGTCTATATGACTGAAAATGTTTAAAAATAACAGAAGTTGTTGCATGCCGTAGTTACTGTGAAACTGTGTCCCAAAAGCCCTCAAATTTTTTTTTAACTTTTCTTAAATTTCTTCAAGTCTTACAGTATTTGCAACAGAAAATAGCAATTGCAAAGTAAAATCTACTTGGTTTTAATACTCTGTGTATAAATACTCTTGTCAATAAAATATAATCTAAAGACAAATGTCTTTAGACATTTGTATTGAGCTTCAAAACAGTAAATACCCAGATATGGTGCCAGCTCAATACTAAGGGCTGAGAACATCAAGAACAGAATCAAAAATGACATTTAGAATGAAGGAAATGCAATAAAAGAAGCAACAATTTATGTTTGTGAATTAAAGTCTCTTCTCTAAGTAGCAAGAAAAATGCAAAAATTATTCCAGGCAGCAATATTCAAACGCATGATTTCTTTTTTCTTATTTTTTTTTCCCCAAAAAGAGCCTAAAGCTAGTAACATACACAATTTTTGTTCCAGGGCATCTCTTAAAACAGTGAAAAATAGTATATATTATTTGAAGCAATTCCTGTAATGTATTATAATAGATGCTATTATATGCTATACTCAATTAGAGTACAGAATAGAAAAGTCACTTTTCTTCATTATCATTGTTTACTATTTATGGAGAAAGAAAATTAAATTTGGAAGAAAACCATGATCAAACATGCTGAACATCACAAATATATGTAAAAAGAGTGCAAATAGGAGCAAAATCTTCATTCTACAAGCAGTAACAACATTCATGATGAAAATGGTAAACTCTGGTATAATTTGCATGCTTTTGTTTTGGCATTCTGCAGTAAATTACACTTCTTCAGACATAAACTGCCTTTTAAAAATAAACCAGGAGAATTTTAAATGCAAATTCTTTACATCTCAGTGCAAAAGCATCCTTCATTAGAGATGGTACTGGCATCAAAAATTATAATTGTACCACAGAGCTGCTTCTTTCTGCAGCTTAAGGAGTTCAGTATTTCTTGGAATTGTTTAGCACTTCACAGCATTGATGTCTGATTTCTTCATAAAGGGCAATTAAGCAATAGGCATACTTACGTGATCATAAGTATTAATATAAAAAAAATTATAAAGTAAAAATACCAACCACCTCATTCATTCCTGTTTATTAAATATAATGTTATTATTGGCATCCTGATGCATTTTCAACAGTTTGTATTCTCTATTGCTAGCTTTCCTTACCCTGAGATAGCACATCTGCCCAGCAAAATGAACACCAGAAAAATCATTATTATTTATTTTGCTTTCAAATAATTTTGCTAATCTAAAGGAATCATGTTATAAAATAGTTTTGAGAATGAAGTATGGTATATACTGCCTTAGAAGAGCTAACTAGACAAGAAAAAATCGGCTAAACAAAAGCAAGGGGGAAAAAAAAGCTAAGTGTCTTTTTTTTCCTTCTTAGATTGACATTAAATAAGCTGTTGGAGCTAGATATTAAAATAGCAATTTAACGAGGAAATATCTCATTTGTTGAATTCAGACTAACAAAGCCCATTTCTTATATAAACCATCTGTCTTACTATGTCTCAAAAAGGTGGATTTTAATAATGTAAGCTGACATTTTCTTTTCTCTTCCTAAAAAAAGTAACTTGTTCATAAATTGACTGCCAAAGAGATAATCTTTAGTCTGGAAGAGACATAAAGAAAAACTGGTTTCTTTTCCACATAATGGCTGAACAGTCAACCATTATTTAGTGATAAATATCAGAGAGAGTTGAAATAAAGAAAACTGTTTAAACTAATTCAGGGTTTGAGCTATTACTATATAACATATGTAATGCATGGAACTTCAGATAAAGTTGTCATGAAGTAACGAGACAAAGAGTGGAAATACTATTTAGGAGCAATAGTCTAACTCTCTCACTTTACTTTCTTGGCTCCTACCTGCATTACTACAGTTCTTATCTGTTAGTTCTATTCACACTAGACATCCTACAAAAATAGATTACTCACCTGAATAAAGCAAGAATGATTAGGCAAAGAATTACAGGCAACAAGCTAGTGAAATTATAACCCCATCAAACCCTTTAATCCATGCAAGTTATCATCAACATACGTACTTAAAATACTTCAGATATTTTTAGGTATTTCTTAGGAAGTATACTTTAGGTATACGTCAGGTATATTACAAAAATTCCTTTAAATGAGCTAAGAACACTTACAATATGTAAACAAAAGAGACAATGAAGTAAAATTTGTTCATTGTCGTCATGAAGATAGAAGCAATCCCTGACACCGAAATACAACTTTGATGACATGAATCCCAATTTCCACCTAGATCCTATAGAATAGAAATTTGAGCTGTCCTGAAATTCTTTTTATTTAAAGGATTATTCTGCTTTCATACACATGTGACATATCAGACAAATGAAATTCCTGTGAGATTAATTATGGTAGAATTCATTCCTTAACATACAAAAGAACATAAAACTAGGATTTTTGTACATGCTTCCTTTTCCTGGAAATACACTGTCAGGATTTTAGTTAGTTTAAATCACCATTTGTTAGTTTTATGTGTTTTAAATCAGACTTTTCAGACTACCTAAGAATATCTCCTATCACCTATCTAGCTGCTTGGAAGTCCTCAATACTCTCAGGGATGGTAGTAAATATAAAACTATTAGATAAAAATATTTCAAAAGGTGGATTTCTACTCATGTAAACAAAAAAGACTCCAGAGTTTTCCAATCATGGCATCGTAGAGGGATACACGATTCAGTAGCAGGTATCTCAGTAAGGTGATGAAGAGGCAGCCTGAGGGCTTTCAAAAGGACAAGGCCAGATTCTGTTGCTCTCCCATCCTCTCTGCCCAGTATCTTCAAACAACAATTATCATATACTCAAAATCAAAGTAGTAATATGTTCTTTATCAATTTTGTCATCACACTTTGTATCACATCATTGAAAATGGGAAGTATGTTTTCAGTTCAACGAAATCCACCAAGTAGATGGTGTTTGCAAATTGTATGGGCCTTCACTAAATCTGGAATATTATAGCCCAAGAAACAGTAAAAATCTTCAGAATAATTATATAATTCAATCTACTCTGACAAAAGCTCCCTAACTGTTTCAAAGAGCAGGATCCAGGTTAATCACTATCAAATGTAAATAGAGGAGGGCCTCAAGCTCATATAAGACTTCCCAACTCATAAGCAAGCCTTTCAACTCCATGCAGCCATCAAGTGGGAAATCAGTCATGCAGTATTACTGCACTCAAGTTGCTCTAGACACTATAATTTGGAATTTCTTTACTGTTTTGTATTTACATTTTTTAAATGATACTGAAAGAACAAAGGTTACCTTGGACATCTTGTGACTATCTTTTATTATCACATATTTTTACTTCACGCTTTTACACAGTGAAATGCACAGAGGCCATCCTCAGTAACAACATCTCTGCAGATCTCTAAGGTTAATTGTCCAGGCTGTGGTCATTTTTTCAGCATTTTCAAAGATACAGTCTGAAGTACTTTTCCTCTGTGACCTGACAATTTCAGCTGAAGCTCTTCAGATTACCATTTTTAGCAACAGACTTCCTGAAGTGAATCAAGTTTGATGCAGATAGGAAAATTTTTCTTCAAATGTAAATGTTCTTTATATTCTTCTTTCTCATAATAGCAGATACAGAAGAAAAATAGCATAAATTATGATCAACCTCAGCAGGAATAATTTATGCTCCTGAGCCACTTTATGTGTGTAGCCAGGAGGGAGCTGTCTAACTGTATGAATTTTTACACATCCTTCAGCTAATTTACAGGTCCAGTGTAAAACCAAACACTCAAGGACATCATAAATATTTGTGGCACCCTCTAAAGAACTTTGGGTTCACAAACCAATCAATCGATTACACCGATCCATAAAAGTATTCCCTTCATCTCCAACAGACACAATTTTCATTTTATTGAAGCACTTCAGAACAACGTAAGAGAAGGCATATCAAGCAGCATTTTCATGGTATGAAATACAAGTGTCTCAGTGCAACAAGAGGAGAGCCATATGCTGACCTTTTCCAAGATATACCAAAGAATTTGTAACCAGTACTGTCAAATACTGAAAACCAGAGTGGGGACATATATTACTTGTGATCCACCACAATTATCGTAAAGTAAATATCTGCATATAGGACTTTATCTGTTAATGATACTAGGTCTTAACTTTTTTCAACTTTCCACCTTCCAGAAACTCATTTATTTTTAACAATCACTAATATATCCTTCTTAACAACTACTAATGAGTCATTTTATGAACAATAAGGGACATCTTGAAAAACAGGGTCAGATCTTACACAGCTTAATTAGCTAAACTCCATTAATTTTCATTTTAAGAGACTGATTTGCATTACTAGAAATTTTGGACATTTACTTCAAAACACAGCATGACGATAAAGATCCAATTTTGATACAGGTATGTTACCGCAAAAAAAGTTGCCCACAGATGGCAAATTGCATTTACTGCCATCTTCTTGCAGAGTCCCATAATCTGCCAATTAGGGGAATAATCTCAAAAGAAGTCAAACTCAGCACTAAACGTTAACAAAGACAATTTAAATACCTATGGTGAATATGTTCGCTAGTTTTAGATTCTCAGTCTCATTCACCTTATATTTTTTGAATGATTTATGCTATATATAATTTATTTAGGAATTTACAAAGGAAAACAGCAATGTTAAGAATACAAGTAATACATAATTTAAAAGAAAATAAAACCTCTATTTCCTTTTGTCATGCTTTTAAAAATTACCTGTAAAATATTATGTTAAAATATTTCTGAAAAATTATGATTTTTAAACTGCCCTATTAAAACCACTGAAAAAATTCCCATGAACAGTTTAGATTTTTGTTGACTCTGCTGCTGGTAGTGTTCCCTTAAAACCTGGAAATTAGTATTATTTCGATCAATTTTACCACTCATATTTTAGCAGTTTCACAGACATTTCCCTACTCCTACACTGGCTGTGTAGTGGAGCAGAATCCATCAGTGTTGCAGAAAAAGAAAATAGTTAATTTTAAACAGAATTTTATCAGATGAGGAAAGTGGGAAAGTATCATACAAACAACACCCCAATCACCATATTAGATTAGTAGGGTAATGCAATGACAGTCTACATTCATTCTGTAGTTGCAATATAATTATACAACACACTTGAAAGATCCCACAAAGGGCCACATTACTGAAGCCAAGGTTGTTATAAGAAATAGCAGCATGTGGTTGTGGGAATGTAAGGTGAAACAAGTTAATAACTTCCTATTATCTACTGGTAAAGCTGCTACCTCCGTATGTGGAAATAAATGACATGAGAAAAAAGCTAAATTAAACAACCAATAATTTATGTGAGGTAGCAATGGAGTAGGGATGGTGATCCTAAGCTGCACATATCACAGCAACAGCAAAAATCACCTCCTCCTATTTGGAAAACACTCATTTAAATGGCTTCTTTAGTGAACTACACTAAGGTAGAAGGCACTTGAAAGCATTAGAGGAAAATTATGGTAAGTACTCTTATACATTAGTGGACAAAGAAATCTATGAGGTGCTAAGCCTCTCTGTTTCAAAGCCTGATAATAAGAACTTGGGAGAACATGTAGAAGTCCAGGACTCAACTCCTCTGCCTCAGGGAGTTTGACCTATAGTTTCTACTCCTCCTCATGATTCAACCACAAAGCTACAGGGAGTTTTTCAAAAAGTGTTGAATGCTCCACTGATTTTCTGACCATTTTAAACAGAAGAGCTCCAACAGAAGGGAATGAAATATCCTCAGAATACTAACTTAAGTCAAGGAGCTATCCTTGGATGTAGGGCTTCACGTTCTCTATGCCAGAAGGACTGAAACGGAGGTTTCCCAAATACAGTCCAGTTTTCAAGTCATTGACCTACTGGATAAAGCAGATGCCTATGATTCATCCTTTCCAAAATTTTGTCAGGTCGGTTATGACCTTCTTTTCCAGCAGAAAACCAGTGTGTACAAGGGAGAAATATTATAAGACTACCAAAACACTGAGCAAAAAAACTGGTAGAAATACTTCTGTCAAATTGAAAGAGATTAGAGTAAGAGAGTCAACAAAACCTGAAACTGCTCCTTAGTATTTTTTCTGTGGCTCTTCGAAAGAACACTTTTAGCATCTTTCTAACATCGGGTTCCACAGGTGGAGAAAGCAGGACAATGCCTATTTTGTGAATTCCAAAGGAGCTAAAAGAAGGAGCCAGATGCAGAGCAATTCATGTGAAAATTAACTGGCTTTGAGCATTCCTAGAGGCATAAAGTTGGACACCACAAATTAGATAAAGATTTTGTGGAAGTACCTGGAAGTTCTATTTACAATTTTTAAAACTATTTAGGTACCTACATCTGCTTAGTCACTGTCTCAAGTGGATTTCTTCCTATACATTTTTTCTGACTCTGGTATCATAAATAACATTCTTTATTTAGTTCTCTGGGTAGTTTGTCAGTTCTGTAGAAAAGTTATAGTTGTCTTCTAAATTCTGCAGGAGTTTATATAAAATGATGCACCCAAATGTGAGATGTTAAACATTCTTTAAACCCGGAAGAATATTATCAGTAGATTTGCAATAGACTATGCAATGTTTTTACTAAATTATTTATCAAATAACGTGCAAATACCTACAGGCTTTGCAGTTCAAAGCCTGAAGAGACTGCAATTCATCTTGTCTCCACTGTCAGGTAGGCTAATTTAGAAGAGATTCATTCCTTTAGCACTAGGTTGAAAAAATCACTTGTCTCAGAAGCAGCGTGATGTGAATATATCTCAATATACCTATTCAACTAACACAAGCTTTTTAATGAGAAATTACTTTACATAAATGCATAATGAAATAGCCACATGTTGGTTATGTATACGTATGTCAAATTTTAAACTGGTTAAATATAGTATCACACAGACCTTAGCATGGGCTGTAAAACACAAAAGCTAAGTAAATACCTAGTAAATCTTTAACAAAGAATGAACTGGAGAAAGCACTACTGAAAAGAAAATGGGCCATGCAGATAACACCAGATGGAGCTAATACAGAGGGTATATTCCCTCCTCTTACCATTCCACCTGTGGTAGCTACACAGCTAGCAGCCACTGAACCAAGTGGTTTACAGCTATCCCAGTCACAGAATACAGACACCCACCCTGCTGCAAACTCTTTAGGTGATGTGCCCTATCTTAATCTTGTATGCTTGCTTCATAGCAGCACAGCTGAGTCCTAATTCTGATAAGGAGTTCTCTGTGTGACCTGTCATGGGACAAAGACAACAAAAATTGTCCTCAAACAGACTGAAAGAATTATAAATCATCATTTACAAGTGAGAGCAGCAGCAGAGATCTTGTATTTCCTTTCCAGGAGCACAGAAAAGGTCAAAAAGTCAATCCTTAAATTCAGTAACTTCTGTGCTAGACAAAAAAAGGGCTTCCAATGATATTATAGATATCAGCACTGAGATAAACACTGTGTTATCCTTTTCAAGAAAACAGCTGGATTGCTACTGCATGAATAGGTTTGCACTGTATCTGCTCTAACTTAGCTGCTTTTGTCAAGATTTACATACCTCTTCATGTGAACTTTATTCCTTCTTTCTTAACTTGCCCCAATACCAAATGACTAGGGAATAGTGTCTACAAATTAATCTAACACTAAGACAACTGTGTTAAAACCCCATCACCTATAGCGTGGAAGTTTTCTGTGATGTTGCTGGCAGCATCTGCCAGGAAAGCTGCTCTAGATTTTTCATTCCAAGCTGAATTTTATATGCCAAGCTTTTTGAACCTTAAAGCTGACATCTACCAAATGAGTTGTCAAGTTCCAAAAGATATTTTCAAAGACACTCAGAAAATACTGTGCTTGGAGACGAGTTGCTTCAGAAAACCCTTAGCATTGACTAATTCATTCCATCACAAATTTATTCCATCCCGCTTCTGAATTAATTGCCAAATACTTCTCCCTCTTACCTTATTCAGGCTTTTGGTACCTTACAACACCAAGTCCTTGTTCTCAAAGATGAAATAGTATGTCTTCCCCAACTACCTACTAATAACATGAAGCTTTAAAAATACTACTAAAAAATTAATAGTAATAAACAACAAGTGATATCCTGATTTTAACTTCAATCATTGATTTCTGTATTTTCCTGGACACATACAAACTATGAAGCTAATATTGATCCAAATAATCTTATTTTATTAGTTTTGTTCCCTGACTACTCTTCTGTTTCTATGTTCTTTGTCTCTTGAAAACAGTAACAGAGAAATTGAAACTCTGGTAGCATTTCCTCTCAAATACACATTACGACACCATAGACATTGTTAGGACTCAAAGGTGCGGGTTCTTCTTAAAGAACTTGCTTGCTAAATGGTTTTGAGGAAATCACTTATTGAGCTTCTCCATATCGTTATACTCACTTAAAAAATAACAATCAACTATTTAACAGTGTGTAGAGACCTACTAAGACAAACTGACCTAATTTCTTTCACAACTCTATACAAGGTGGTGAGTTTACCAGGGTTGAGTGTGATCCACTTTCGCTACAGGGATTTTTCCACAGAAGCATTGTCTCCTTTCAGGGCTTGACTAAATAATTTGATGCTACGAGTACCATTTACAGAGGAAAGAGGTGTTGCAGAGAGGCCTGAAATACTTAGAAATCTGCTTTAATAATCACTCTGTTTACAATACAGAGATATCAAGCAAATAAAGAAATAAAATGCAGAAGAAAAATATACAATATGAACCATAAACCCCCAAACTATATTCCATTCTATCTCCTTAAAAAGCAGCATCACAGTCTTATGATTATTGTGATTTCTTTTTTTCTGGACTAATGATGCTTTAGCACTCTATTCTCAAAGCTCTCACTGCTGGGATGTAAGTAATAACAGTATCACCACAATTCAAATTTGTGTTACCCAATAAAATGTCAGCCTTACCTTTTTAAATTTTTCTCTCACATGCTCCCAGATTTTCATCAGCATTTTTAAATGCATACTGTATGGTATAAGTCCTTTCAAAAGGAAAATCACAATAATCTCTTTGGCTGCAGGTGCTAGTTGAAACGAGATTTAGACATAGCGTGCCTAGCTGATGTTCAGACCTATGTTCCATAGTCACACCTTGCAACAGTTGACAGCAGTATAAGACTACACAATAAAAATGTTTTGCTGGTAAAAATGATTACTAGTTGTGAACAAAATAACTCCATAACACCTTGTGATTAGTGTCTTGACATTTCCCAAATCACTACTCTCCATAAGCCCCAAATGATTCACAAAAATCAATGGCTACTGGCAGAACAATACTTTACAAAGGTGATGGGCAACAGGCAGTGTAATGTTTTCCTTTTTAACCTGTGCAGCAGTATAGATGATGTTACTCCTATATTTTTAGGCATACATGGCTCTTAATACATATAAAAGTACATGGAACCATACAGGTAAATAATAGTTGTTGAATCAATGAGATTATAGACTCAGTGCATGTATACCACAGAGGAATAACAACAAAGAAAATTGTTGTTGAAACTAGAGAGAATAAGGGCTACTCAAATATATAAACACATCCCTGCTATGTTATGTATTCCACTTCTCCACAACGAAAAGCCAGAAATAGTCTTTACATACGTATGGAATGTTTGCTTCCATATGAAAAAATTAGTTATCTATACTTGTTCATGCAATCATATCCCAACATGAAATCTAACATCCATCAAGAAAAGTAATGACTACTTCAGAGACCATTTTTGGTAAAGGCTAAGCCCTTGTTCTATGATATTGATGAGCACACCCTTTTAGACCCTATGTTTACAATAAATGAATTCAACTGTTTTATTTGTTAGAAGTATAGACTAGAAGAGGTAGGAACTAACCGCAGTTTTAAGAGAAAAAAAAAAAAAGGAGATTCAGCATATTGGAGAACAGTAGTAAGACATGAAAATAGTAATTTCATAAATAATTGAGGAAAAATTGGTAAGATGAAGGATAGCATACAGTAAGTTAAAAGACTGACAGTAGCAAGTTGAAATTGAGTAGCAAAGTACAATTCCCACAGGCTCTCATTTTCCAGGATTCTGCATTCAACTCCTGCTGTTTTCCTTTGGAGTTAGGTGCCTAATCCCCTTACTGCCTCTAAAAATATCAATCACTGATCATATAGGGAAAAAATAGTTTCCAAATTTGAATGGAAAGCATACCTGAACTAAGGATCTGAACAGTTCTTGCTACTTCCCATATTTCCAAAACAGCTGTCAGCACAGTTAATAAGTTCTAGCTGGTAGCAGCATTTTGAAAAATAGGAGGATGAAAGACTTGTGCTTAAAAATTCAATCACTGACACAGGAAGGAGTGAGTTTGTGTTGTGAAATCCTTAGTCTTGGAGCTGTACAAAAAAGAGTAACTGAGAGTAGTAAAGGATGTTCTAAATGGTACTAACACAGAGAGGCAACCCAAGCCAGGCAACCTGGAGTCAAAACTATATTCATGAAGTAACTGAGTCTGGGAAGTAAATACAGAAATAGAGAAGATGCAGAAGCACTTTTTGTATTATGGTTTCTTCAGCTTCTCTCTTTTGTTTAATTTTTTATTTTCCACAAGATGTAAGTTTTCTTTGGACTTAATCACCTATGAAAAGATAACATTATAGGCTTTAAACATCCTCAACCTCCAAATGTTCCTTCTTAGCAAAAAAGTTTGAAAATGTAATAGATGGTACATTGACATCAACAGAGACCAAGTAGCTCAACAACAAACTGGAAATCTATCAAGGTAATAAATGAACAGTTTTGCATATAAAAGTACTTGGATAAATTCTGAACCTCATCCTCAGGTCCTCTGAGAAATTGTCCTCTTCTGGTTTTGAATTGTTTATAGCTTTAAACTAATGCCATAAACACTTCAATTGTCTGCAAAGTATTAGAGTATCTGCATTGAGATAGCCATATGTAATTCAGGTAATTAATCTTGTTGGAGCTCCTCACGCATTTGTCAGTCACAGCAAAGTTTATAGTATCGTGAAGCCTTGCAGTTATCTTCCTAACACAATCAAAACTAGAAACACATTAGAAATCCATCTCTTTCCTGTAGATTTGTAATACTGTAATCAAGGAAACATTATCTTAACATTTCAAATGCATTATTGAGTGTAAATGATGTGTGTGGAAGAAACTGATGCTGAAAATTAAATAAGTAAAATAATTTTATATGAGCCAATAGTTATCCAACACTCCCAAGATCAGTTTAGATAGTCCACCTCAGATTCAAATTCAAAGAACATCAATCCATAACAGCCATTCAGCCAGCGGACTGCAAAAAGTGTGTTCTCCAGTCTTTGCTTTGGGATAGGCTGGAAATGGGATGAAGGGAGGCATGAGTGAGACAGGATGAAAACATAGTATATTAGGGGACATTTGCTAAACCTACAGGGCTCAAACTGAAAAAAGAAATAATAATTGAGGTTGTGCTAGTCACGGTATTCAGAAAAACCTACTCCAGTCTTTCTGACTATTTTGTCTTATAGTTTATTGAAATGAAAGACAGAAAGATGGATGAAAATTTTAGCCCATGAAATGGTGAAAAAGTGTTGGGGGCCAGGAGGGGGAATCCCTTATGCCAGAACCACTACCGTAAAACTGAAAAGTTCTTTTGCTCTGTATCCTTTCCATTTAAAAAAACACAAACATAGCACCTGACCAATTATGATCTTCAAGATTCCCAGAGCACAGGCTGTACAAAATGAGGGGTAAAATTTAGAAGGTATCTTAAGTAATTAATTTTCCTACATTCTATAATTTAAGACAATTAGATGCTTTTCCTAAATCTCATTAATGGATAATTGCTTCTAAAATATAAAACGCATAAGCTACTTCTGAAACTAGGATTTTTAATTCAAAGTGCTTGAGAAATTATGGACTTTGATGCTGTCACTAGTGATCTGTGACCTCCCCCAGCACTTTCTCCCCTAACCAGAGTATTGCTAATTATCTTGCCTTCCTCAAGCCTTTCACAGTGTACATTTTATCCCAGATACAGTCTTAAGCTTCCTGATGGTTGAAATAAACTCCTACCTGTTTTTGCATATGGCTTCATTACATAAAGAAAAGTGATCTGATCTACTTTGCTTGGAGTAGCAAATCCATTATACATCGCTATAGTATTCCTACTAAGAGTACTTGAATGAAATTCTTGTGCTTATTTTAAGAAAGAGGTCAGACATGATGACCTGCTGATCCAAACTAACTAGAAGAATCTATGAATTATTTGCTGTCTTTACTATATGATCAGAATGTATATTTTCACATGATTTGTACTGTTGGCCTTGCTTATTTTTGTCAAATGCAGTAAGAACAAAACTTGACATATCAGGGTTTTATACCAGCATGAGCAGTAACAAAATAAAACAAATATATGTAAACTGGAAGAAAACCAGGTTGAATGTCAGGTTTCTGATCAGGAATGAAATTCTGCTGTATTTCGAGGTCATAACCTATGACACAAGATCTCATCAATGTTCAGTAATCTTGTGTATGTACATGGAGGGGGGGGGGGGGGGGGGGGGGGGGCGGTATCTCCAAAAAGGCTTAATCTATTCAAGAGTTTTCTGTTTGGTTTTCCTGAAGCAGAGAACAAGGACAGCATTAAAAAGAAAGAGGAAAGCTGCCTCTTAACCTACAAGATCTAACCAAGACTTCTGACTGAAAATTATGTAAGTGTGCATTGACTTGTTTATACAACTAAATCCCTATCATGTTTCATAAAACCAATTTCATATTTCTTGATAAAATGCAGAAATATAAACAGTAAGTGTATTCTCCTACTAGTATTTAGAGAGAGAGACAGTATTATGAGGAAGAAAATAGTAACAAAAGTTCATTCTCACAATTTCCTTCACTCTGAGATATATTTATTAAGATATTCTGACTGAATCCCAATACGTTCAGTGCTTGTAGCCCTTACTGACATCTGCAAAAAGCTACAGACTTTTTCAACAGGAAATACTTCATTCTAACAGATCTTATTTGCAATTTTGGCAAATTCCCTTCAAGCCAATGACTCACATTTGTATTTGGTCTCACTGAAGTGCATTGGAAAGTTTGTATTCTAGTCTGTACTTGAAGACTGTCTCTCACTCTTTAGATAAAAGAACACAAACTGACAAGCACAACAACATAACTATAGCTTTAATTTCTTGCAGTGCAACTAAAGCCTCAAGGGCTTACTCCTTAGGAGAGAGAACTGGAAGCTGCAAATTAATCTGGCTGAAACTTCCTATTATTACAAGTAGTAGGGGATCATTAAACTCTCAGCAGCCTAGGGTGATACATGGGGTTTGTAAACTGTGACAACCAAATATGAACCTAGAAGACCTTATATGACTCAGGGACTGCTGAAGTACAATGCTGTGTGCCTGCCAGCGCTTCTCCACACATGTATGTATCCCACACATGTATAAATCTATGGCAAGGAGATACAACGGCAGCTGTTCCAGAAAGAAGCATGGTTTCCCCGCAGTACAGTTACATGCATGTAACTACTCTGGCATAACCTAATAACCATCAATTTAACACTGACCATCAACCTGATCCAACTCTTTCCCTGGAGTCAAAACCAAGATCTATACCATATTTCTGGGAAGAGTGCTGTCAGTATTGTTATTGGATTCCAACACCTTCAGAAAGTTCAGCATTACGGGACAGTAACTGTGAAGAAAAGCTGACTGGTCAGAGAGCAGACATGGATAATATCAATTCTTCCTATAATAGCTTTTAAGTGAAAACTAATATTTTGATCAGGTAATCAGTTTCACTTTATTAATATACAACAATAATTTCCTCTATCCTTGCATTAACAAATATTTACAAAAGAGTCTGTTATATAAGGACTAAAATACCAACGTTGTTAATGTACACTGCTAAAAATAAAAATGAGGGTATAACTTCCACTGCTTCATTGCACCTTGGTTGATACAAGCACAATCCACACAACATCTCACCTCAAGACCCACCATATTTAGTTAACAAAGAAGAATTACTTTGCAAACTTGTCTTTTTGCAAAGAAAATCAATAACATTTTACAATTATTAGACTGATTTAGTTACCTCTATATTCAAATACCATCTATATTACTTTATTTACATAATCCATTACAGCATTGAATTTCCCCCATTTCAAACAGCATACTGCCTGTATAAACATCTTACTCTTCCTAGCAATTTCAAGCATATCTACTATTATTTCATGAATAGTAGGTGATTTATCATTTCTAGTTTAGACAAACCACCATGTTTAATATGGTTTGTCAGAATAAGCTCTATTCTGCATGCCATTACTTTCAAATACTTCCCCCATCTCTTTTACTAGTCAGTCATAATGGATTTTCTTGCTTGCACCTCACTTTTGTTTTACTACTTTTGTATTATTTGCTTTTTTCTTCACTATTCCAAGAGAATTACTTATTTTCTCCCCACTTTAGAGTGGTACTGAAGTCATACTCATTCTCTTATGCTTTCCCATCCAGATTTGCTTTTCTTTCAAATGTTCATCTTTCCATTCAACATTAACCTGTGAACCACCATGCCCCAAAAAATCCTCTAAGTAAAATAAAAAGTAGGGCACTATATTACTTTATGTTGTTGTAGCCTAATGTATCTTACATCTCACTAATCTGTTTCTCTGATGAATGAACAGTGAAAAGACCTTCTAACTAATTTAATTGGACCTCTGCCCTTCACATAAATGTAATAAATATTTTATGAAATAGCATTTGCCTATATCTACTAGTTGACAAAAATAGTGTCATTTTTTAGAAAATTGCAAATTCTTTAAATCTAAATTTAACAGTAGCTAACTGAAGACTCATGGCAAAGGTCAGAGGGAGATCCCAAATCACATTTGCCAACTAATCCTTCTCAGGAGATGTTACCTGTACATTTTTAGAGAAATATTCTCTCAGTGATGTTTGAATTTCTTCTAGATTCAAATCTCATAGCATATAAAATGCATTCCTCTTCTCCCTCTCAAATTTGCTTCTTAATAAGTTTGGACAGTAATGTGTACATGTGCAATAACACTGAATAGTACAAATACTGCATTGAAAAGATTACTTAATTAGTAAAGCCATGCTACTGTTGGCAGTGTGTCAAGTAAAAGATTGCTGTGACTGATCATAGCACATGTGAAGACAATCCCTGCTTCAAGAAGATTACAGTATCTTCTGTAATAATAAATGAACAATAATAACAATTACTGAAGCCTTAGGGAAAAAAGGGATTGTTAACTTCATCTTTTCTTTGTCCCTCAATAAAAAAACAGGTGAAGGGATTTTCTGACAATGGCTTGTGTCTGGTGGATTAAGCAGCACCAGCCCTTCTGTGGGAATAATTCTCCTGAGACTCTTCCTGGCTGCCTGATGGCCCGGCACTAGGCTCTTGTTCCAGGAACAGGGAGAGAATCCAGGAAATAGGTTAATGGAAAGCATCAAAATGCATTTCTGTGGCGTTGCTAACAGCATACTACAGGAGAAATTCATATGCAGTTTGCATATATAATTCAGTTATTAATATGCATTATATATGTACATAAACATATATATGTAAAAAACCATTTATTTGAATACAAGCCAAGAATTTCACTCAAAAGTCTTTAGAAGTCTGGGTCTACTGAATACAGTAAGACTTTGCCATTATCTCTGCTAAATTAATGATTCACCTGACAGCTATTTTATAAATTTTGAATACTTCCCTTTGAGACTTTAGTCAAAACTTTCTTGGATTTCCTTCCTATTTCAAACTGTAACTGTATACACAGATGTGTATTAAACCTAAATAGAGATCACTGTAATTAAATGGAATTGTTAATATATGTCTTATTAAACACACATAAGAGAGTTCACAGGATCACTGCCTGAAGGTATGTTTGAACTGAGACACAATGTTAATACAGTCTGAACGCAGGATTTACTCAGGTAACTTTTAAGCTACCAGCCCGGGTACAAGGGCAGCACTGATTCCAGTGCACCCTTCACCCAGTTTTTGAGTAAGTCTTTGTGAAAGAGACATCTGCTGTGATATGTGCTTTCTATTGGCATCCTACAGAGTGTACCTTTCTTTCAGCCTTTCTTCTTTTGTTTCATGAATTTTAAGCTTCAAATGACAAATGTGTCTAGGGAATGTTAAGATTACTTTTACACATTTTTTGCTACTTTCTTCTACTTTTGTCCTGTATTTTCAGTGTGTTTTTAACCTGTTGTGATCACCTTTCCCTCTTCTGTGCTTGTTTTTTCCTTTGCAACTACAGTCATCATTTTGTTTTAAGAAATTCTGTCTCCAATTTATCACATGCAATTTTCATCCAAATATAAAAACTGACAAGCCTCTATACAGTCTTGTGAAGCTTCCTCAAAGATCTCTAGCACAGACATTTTATGAGTACACGTTTTTTTATTTAAGCTTCATAACCTATTACAAACCTATGGCATAAAACAGGCAGAGAGCTTTCATTTAATGCACTTTCTTATCAAATACAAACTGCATTAAAAATACAGCAATGCTTCTCCCTGACTTTCTTTTGCACTTCAGTGCATAAAAAGCACTATAATTTTTATCAATCTTCAGCTCTTTGGAAGATGTTTAAGTGAAGAGACTCTGCTAAACTTAGAAGCAAAAAAATTTCAGAAGTTAGGCAATCCATAATTAGAGTGAATGGACAGAGAATGTCTCCCTCAATCACAATTCCTGCTAAGGATCAAGTGCCAAATGAACAGCCCTGACAACCTCCCTATTTTTCATTCAAAACCAGAGTCTTTGGAGAGCTAGTGAAGACCAGGCTAGCTTCCTAGTAACTATCCTATGAAACCTGGATGACTTCAGTGAATTGCATCACGGTCATCAACTTAGCCATCATCATGTTTTAAAACTAGTGTTTACACATCAAGAGATGATAAGCTAAGTTAGCAATAGTTCAGACAGGGATCCTTGTCCACAGAGTGAGAAAATGGCGTCAAAAACTCTCTTGTCATGTGACCTCAAATTTAATCTGCTGGTACACAAGAAAATGGCAGAACTTGGCACTGTTTATTGACAAATTAAAGACTTAGAAGATGAAATAACCAGATGATGCTGGTCTTTTTCTCCCGCACTTTGTCTTACAGCAAGATTTACAGGAAAAAAATTAACAAAACTTTTGAGTTCTGTTATTATAGCAATTTAAAAAACCACTGTATTAAAATGTTCTTATTTTTACAGTGTTTGATAATCATTACATTAACAGTTCTTACATAACCCTTAACTTTAATTTTATTTTCATCAGGCAAGAGAAAGCAAAAGAACAACAATATTGTTGAACTGGAATAAAATTTTAAGATATAATGAACACCAAGGTCTACTTTAAAACATCTTCATTTGAGGTGGTGATTACTGAAGTAATTTTCCCATGCAGATTAAGGTGGTTCTTGAATTCTCATCCATGAACATGCTACATCATATACATTCAAACCAGCTGCCTGACAGGCATAAAATTGTTCTACGGCTGATTTCAAAAGCAGGCAACGTATCGTACTCTTCGCTGAATAGAATCAAGCCATTAATCTTTATTAGGTAAACAATCTCTCAAAAAAGGTCCTGCTTCTGCTCATTACGAAACAGAGAATTTAAGATAAACACAGCAGTGCCTCATGATCACCAGTAATGACTTTAAGGCTCATTTTACTTTATTACAAAAACCTCTGCACAACTTATGCTGGCTTCAATGGGAAAGAGTACTAGGACAGGGGGGAAAAAAAGAGCAAGTAGATTTTTTTTTTTGTTCTGTTTCCCATCTTGTACACCAATTCATCTTGACCAGATGCACATACCCCTTCTCCCTACTGAAAATTGCATTTGTGGGTGGTAGAGGTGTTTGGGTGAAGGAGGGAATATGGCTAGGGTTTCTGGACTTTTGACCAAAATAAATCAGTCTATGTGGACTTCCAAAACAAACAGAAGATCCACAGTAGTTACACTTATGTAGGAGAGACTATGTCCTCTTATGCTAGTCAACAGAATTTAGGGGCAGACAAGGTGTACTTTTGGAAAGTGAGTTTTGGCAGCTGCAGTCTTTGAGCAAAGCTATGAAATCTTCCACATCAAATGGAAGAGCAAATTAAAAGAAAGCAAAGTTCTGGTATGAGAAACAAAGATTCAATACAACTAGGTTGTTAATTCCATTAAATTCATTTCAACAATTACTTCCTTATACACATGAAATTCTGTAAACTTATTTATTACCACTCTAACTTTTCAAGTACTCAGTAGAAATAAAGAAATTCAATATGCTTCTTCCACAAACAAAATATTAAATTTTATACGTAATCAACATGTCAAACCCATGTGCAGATGAAGTCTATGAACAGCTGCTGATAAACCCCACAAGTTCTTACAAACTAGTCTGAGACAATGATAACAATTTATTGTTTGGGGTAGAGGGAGAAGTTAGCAGTAAGACACTAAGAGTGACAAGTATTAATAGAGCTAAAATACAGAAAAAGAGTATCTTGAAAAGAAAACTGTCTCCTGACTAGGGCTTTCTGATATTTTGTCACAGAATGCTGTATCCATCTAAAGAAGCCTCACACTTTCATTGTTGTAAAGAATGTTACATTCAACATTTCATTGCTCCAGCAGTTGAAACACCACATGATGTGATTTAGAGTCAGTCACAAACTTAATATCATCCAAAAGCAACTGATTACCACTGGGTCTGGTCTCAGTCCAGAGCTATTAATAAGCTTCACACATTAATCCAATTTAGATGTTTGTGTCACGTAGAGTTGTTCACTTTATAGGTTAATACAGAATACAATGTTCAAGCAGTGGAGAGACTTTATTAGTAAGTGTAAATATTGAGTCATCCAGAAACAGGGGAAGAAGGAATTTTTTATTTTGTTGAGTCAAGGAGTTACTAACAGACCATGCAACTACTGATCACAGAAAAGGTATTTGTATCTCCAATGAGACATGGCAGTTCTTCATTTAGCACTGTCAAACCATCCGCTGAGTTACACTGATAGAGCTCTGTGGATGGGTAAATGCATTTAAATGGAGGTCGTGTAAAACTCCAACAAGAAGGCTAGTACGCATTTCAGGTAGATTAATTAACTGGGACAGCAAAGAGGACATAATTCCTGAGCTGGGTTAGGAATGCATCTAAAGAAGGTCAAAAAAATACAGGGACAGGGATAGTGACTTTTAGGAACTAATGTGGCATAATGTAAATTAAGCATTAGGGTTTTTTTATTTCCTTCTTCTTTTGTTTTAAACAAACATTAACACAGCCTTTATAAATAAGGACAAAAATAACAATTTATGTTTGATCTGAAACTTATGTGAATTAAAGGTTTCGTGCTATTTTGCTAATATCAAGCATTTGACATCTACAGACATGGCAATATTAAAAATGAGAGTGTAAGTTTTCAGAAGCTACATGATACTGGTGAGGAAGAAGCATTTTGCAGTGATCAATGATTGCTAAAAAAGCTCTCTGGCATTGAATAAAGTAAGGAGAAGCTCACCTGAACTCTGATGTGGTTTGTGAAATCATTTCACTTTGATTTTCTATCAGACTTTATCTAGATGTCCCTTACAGTTCAAAGCAACCATCTGTGGCTTATCATCTTTAGAGAGCTGATGTCACAGGACTCATAGTCTCAAAAATACTGTGACTGTATCTTGGTTCTTATAAATGTATCCTGGTTTCAGCTTGGATAGAGCTAATTCTTCTTCTTAGAAGAAGAAACCACGACAAAATGTTACCTGAATATCTGCCTTTCTCTTAACAATGGCAATGTAAAGAGAGAAGGGCAATATTCATTTTTGTTCCCAGAAGATGCAAGTGAGAGGCAATTATAACTGACAGGCTTACTAAATGCTGCTTGGGAGAAATTGCCACCTGCTGCATCAGGAAGAGGGAGTGTCTCTAAGAGAGTAGAAAATACAAGAGATGATCAACTTGGAATTATCCAGAAATATGTCATGGGATTCATCCTAGAAGGTCACTCCCCAAATTACTGTGTAATCACTTCCCAGATTCACAAGTAAAAAGACAGTCCAATAAATTAAATACATTGTGCAAAATTTAAATCTTTTTTACAAAAGCTATTCACAGCTTCCTCAAACAAAAGAGAAGATGTCATAACCAGCAGAGCTGGTGCAGCTCTAACAACAGCCCGGGAGCATGCTATGATTTCTTTCATTACTATTCCAGGTAACAGTGAATAACTGAACAGGTTAACGTGAGAAGAGAAAGGGGATTGCTCTGGGGACAGGGACTCAAGTAAAAACTCCTGCAACCAGTACAATGCCCAGAAAGGAACGTTCTAACCAAATAAGCTTGCATAGGTGGGTATGCCTACACACATACATATTCCAACCTTGAAAATGCAATCTAGGTATTTTAAACATGCAGAGAAGCCAAGAATTTAGTTCTTTGCTGCAGATTTATAACTCTAAAGCTACTACAATGAAAGCATTTTTTGTCTACTTAATTTACCTCCTCAGTGTTCATTAAGAAGAAAAAATTAAAGGGAAAAAAAACTGCTCTAACTTTACTTGAATGCAGAATAGAATCAATCAAATGGAAAAAGAATTATAGGTCTGAGACAATTTTATTTGAAACCCTTTGCAAAAAACAGAAATAGCTAGTTCTTACAAATTTTTAAAAAATGCAATTTTCAGCTGCAAGTAATTATTATTACTAAAATTGCATTTTATTTTTAAAAAGGCCAAGAGAAACCATTAAAAGCTTGAAACAGAAGCAAAGTATTTTGAGGATATCCAGCTTACCCTTAATTCCACATCTGCCAATAAAGGCTTTAATTCCAATTTGGAAGAAAATAGTTTTAAACTGCCAAGTAACCAAAGCATAATAATGCAATTGCATTGTGCTCAAGCTTTCTGAACTGTTTATTCAAATACTGTAAGTTGACTGTGAAGAACACTGAGTGTTGTTGAAAATGATGAGAGTTAGGTAACTTAGGTATTTAAACTGGAACTCTTACAGTGAAATAAATTTTGTATCACTGTGCAAATAAAACTATGTTTCAGCCCATAATATAGATATTACAAAATTGTATTATTTACAGGAAAGCTTCACTTATGAGCTCTCAGTTTAAGTACACGCAGTGAGGACAAATAAAGGCAAATGTAAATTTATTATTATTTTTAATGCAGAACAGAACCAGAAAAAAGAACTAAACAACATGATAGTTCACTAGTTTAAATCTAGAGTACTCAGTCTTAATATAATGTTAGCCTCCTCTCATCTGTCTTTACCTCAGTGCTTGTCCACCCAGTTGTTCCTGCTTTTAAAACTGATAATCATGAAATAACAGTGGATGATGTTTTTTTTGTCAGAAAGAAAGTAAAATACTAAGTTTCTGGATTTTAATGGGGCCAAAGATTTAAGGAAAAGTGATTCTTCCACCTCCAGACCCTTGCAAAGACTTTTACTGGAAAACAGGTCTGAGCGTTGGGACAGCAAATGCCCAGCACGATACCATCTTCACTGAAACTTCTCCAGATGCAGAGGAGAATCTTGAAGGTCAAAAAAAGCAGAAATTTGAACACCACTGGCAACGCACAGAAACATTTCTTTCTGTGCTGAATAGACAAACTCATTTAGTGATGTGAAGGTCCATAATGTTGCTGACACAGACTTTAACATTGTGTGATTGGCAATACAAAGTGACAGAACCTATTTACTATGTGATTCTCAGGCTCTTTTTTCAACCTAATTAAGAAATACCACCCACTAAGAGCTTGAAAAGTTTATTTTTATTGATGACTGGATTTTCTACACTTATCCTCTATCTGAAACTTCTAATAGTGAGGAGTCAGCCACCAATTCAGTATTAAATAAGCACTGCTGACCTGCATACATAATAGTTAACATTTGTATTCTCCAAAGGTGTAGAATGATATGCCTTAGCCCATTACCGCCTCCTGGGTAGAAATAAAACATTACGCAAATACGACTATGGAAAATGAAAGCTTAGCTTTAAATGGGTGTGTAGCTGGAGAAGGAACCCTTGGAAGCTCCTTGTTAGAATTCTGACAACAGTTAGAAAGTTATTCTCCTGCCTTTGGTGAAGTTTACTGTCTTTCTATGTATTGTTAAAACCTTGTCAGAAATTATAATCCCATAGGAACATAAAAATTTTTTATTCTGTAAAGTGAGACTTACACAATTTGTAAAGGATCTGATAGTGCCAACTGCCAACTAGCAGAGATTTTCTCCATATTCCCAGAGTCTCTGTCAAGACTGTATCTCTCCCTGATCCATTTGCTGGAACCACAATTTAGTACCTAGTTTCTGTCTGAAGTGACAGAAACTGTTCGTCACAGTGCTGTTAAGGCAAATTATTTTAGGGAACGGACAAATCTCTCAGGTAAGCAGAGAGATGGGAATGAACATGCCCCTAAGCCACACAAATGCCATGTTCCAAATTCATACTTTGAGGGAGTGACCTTGAGGACACTTCTTAGCTTCAACGAAAATGCATGTGAGGAGCTATGGGGAGTCTGTCCAGTTGTCTGTGCTTCATTCAAAGCATCCCAGTATAGCTGTGAGCCTGAAGCATTTCAGACTTCAGTTCAGCTACAGGCAGTAAAAAAATGTTACTCTAAACTTCATAACCGCCTTTCAAATTATAAAAAAAAAAAAAATCCCCAAGGCCATTATTCAAGAAGGAAGTCTGGGTTTTATCTTGCTTTACACACTTGCTTTCCAGCTTCAATTTGATTTATCAGGTTTGTTACCAAAGATTGTCACAAATGAGAAACTAAAGCAACTGAGCCCTATTTGCATCAAAACAACTTCATTGCAGTGCATGACGCTTAACTCGATAGCTTTCCTATTATTGCTGCAATTGTTACTAGCAATGGGAAGAGAGAAGGGGGGAAGGTGGGAGAGAGAGGGGAAGAAAATGTGTGAGAGAAGGTACAATGTCTATAAGCTTGACTGGTATAAACACTCTTCTCACTTTCTTCCTGCTGTGTGAAGACTTGTTTTCATCTAAACTAGAGAATATTTCAAATAATCTAATGTGATCTGACAGCTAATCTTAAATTGTGTCATTATATAAAAAAAGGGGGAAAAAAAAGCCCACAGGCACTGTATTATCTATCATATTTTCAGGAAGTTATATAGGGCTGGAGCACCTTTGCTATGAAGACAGGCTGAGAGACTTGGGGTTGTTCAGCCTGAAGAAGAGAAGGCTCCAGGGAGACCTTATAGCGGCCTTCCAGTACTTAAAGGGTGTCTATAGGAAGGATGGGGAGGGACTCTTCATCAGGGAGTGTAGGGATAGGACAAGGGGTAACAGGTTTAAACTGAAAGAGGGTAGATTTAGATTAGATATAAGGGAAAAATTCTTTACTGCGAGGGTGGTGAAGCACTAGAACAGGTTGCCCAGAGAAGCTGTGGCTGCCCCCTCCCTGGAGGTGTTCAAGGCCAGGTTGGACGGGGCTTTGAGCAACCTGGTCTAGTGGAAGGTGTCCCTGCCCATGGCCGGGGGGTTGTGACGAGATGATCTTTAAGGTCCCTTCCAACCCATTCTTTTCAAATCTAACATATAACACAAGCATTCAATGAAATAACTGCTTAATAATAATTTCTATGATCTTTCTTGAACTCCATCCCTTAATAATGAATTGGTATTTCTGGTGCAATGGGTAATCACTGGGCCCCTTTCCCATTTTTTTGAGCATATTTACAGACAGTGATCTTCTATCACATGAAGGGATCACTCAAAGCATTCAGCAAGATGCCACATGAATGCCTGTAAGCACTGTGCCCCATGGTGTGCTGGAGTCACTTCCCTCTGAACTGCCTGGGGGGAGAATGATTTCATAAACCAAAAAGCTCTGCTGAATATGTCCTGCCTTCAATCTTACAGGTTTTTATTTCCATAACTGAGACAAAAAAACTTCAAGGGATGTGGAGCACAGTGAGACATTGCTCTTCTTGAGCACTGTACCTGTAAACACCAACAGTTCAAGAGCAAAGTTTAAGTGGCTCAGACACTACCTAAGTCTCTTGTGGCTTATGATAACTTTACAAATATTTTGTCGTGTAAAAAAGACAGGTCCCAGGTCAAAATCTAAAAATTATCCTAACTCTCTGCCCACACGAAAAATAGTAAAAGGCAGCATTTTAAAAATCCTATTCTTTCTTTTAAATCTGCCTTTTTTATGGATCTAAATTCCATGAAGCTTCAATAAGATTGACCAGACAAACAAACTTTAAAAACTTTGAAGATTAATCTTCTATTTCCAGAAGTACTTATGTAGCGTAGTAAATGGCATTTGCACACACCTAGAAGCTTGGATGCTTTTGCAACCTCCCATTCAGCCACAACACACATTCAGCTAAGTAGACTCTCTAATCATACACTCAAAAATTTCTTACTTAAAGAATTACAATCAACTGGGATCCAGGCTATGTCTGCACTGTACACTTCACTGTGTGCAAAGAAACCTAACACAGTATAAAATAGTTCAAGTATTTGAAGCAGACTCACTTATTGTTTCTTGTACTTCCAGGCATTTTAGAAAACATTACCTCTAGCAACTGTAATATACATTCTGTCATTTTATATCAATATCTGGTTTTAAAAGCATTTTAGAAAATTATAGGGATTTTTACATCAACTTTTTGAATGTGATTTTTACATCAGACCTTTCTGGAATTGATTTTGTAATCACAACTCTCTTTTGGCAGAAAATGCTACTAAATACAGAGGATGCAAAGCTAGCCTAATATTAAAAACAAGGGGTTTGCACATATTTGCATGCAATATATGTCTACAGCCAGACTAAGAAGAATGAGGAAGAAATCTACTAATTAAACATAATTTTCACTAATATCATACAACAAGTAACTTTACTATCATAACCAGTCTTTGTTACCTAGGGTACTTGTTCATCAAAACACCCCCTTGTGCTAACCAGTTTTGAACACTCCCGTTCCAAAGATCTGTTTCAATTAATGCCAAGTACTGGTAAGAGCTCTCACAACATAACATACTAACTTCACAAATTCTGTTGTTCCTAAAAAACCTGATAGGCAGCATTATGAAACAGCACTAGTGTTTACTAATATTTTTTTTTAGGAAATCTATAGCACAAAATACAAGCTGTTTTTTGCATAAGGCAAATTCTTCTGAATGTAGTTCAGTCTCCAGGATAAAAGACATTTTGCCTCTTTTCCAGCTTAATATTTTGCCTGCAGTAGATCTTCAGATCTCCTAAATTAACTTCTTTTAAACATAAGTTTCTTCAGACTGCCCACAGTGATACATTTCATCTGCAGCCAAAGATAGAAATAAATCATAAAAACTGACCAAATAAATGCTGTAACTGACATACAGACTATATCCTAACTGTTGACCATTCAGGCTTCCTCTGAGATGCATATGTTATGTGTAAACTACAGGCGATTTGCAGTCAGTTCGAGAGCACTCCAGCCTTTGTGCTTAGGTCTGATTTCCACAAAAACCACAGCACATACAGGAGGACAGGAATGATGTGTACACAGTTGTCACCTCCACACAGAGATGGGACACAGCTGGAGAGCATCCTTCCCAGAAAGGCACCTTCTTTTAAACACAACCTTCTTCCTTCCATATGCTAACCCTAACCCCACCATCTACACCTCTGACTCTCCCTCGGGGTGGATTCCTATGTTTTGAGAAGCTTGGATTGCATATTACTTTCAAAACAGGGACTGCTTAGATAAGTACCACTCCTCCTGGCATCTGTTGCTGGAAGGCTCTATATTTCCTTGGGGCTTTATCTGGTTTGGGTTGCATTTTAGAGGACATGAAAAGCAGTAACTGTTCATATATTTTTTCATTCTTTCTTCTTCTTTTAAGAAACTGTACTTAACACTACCCTCTTTTCAACCTTCCCTTTATACAAAAGAATATTTCTGCTTATCCCTCTACCCCTCAACCCAAATGAGTCTTAGAGCCCCCTACATTTCAGCTCTCCCTCGAAATAGAAAATGATGGAGCTGTTCTTACACCTTGCTTATAATTCAAAACTAAAAATAAACCACCCAAAAAGTCCCCATGAAAAATCATCTAAAAGTCAATATTTTAATATGCAAGAGCAAAACATTTTAGTATGCCCAGCACTAAAAGGGTCTAACAAAGTGCCTACAAAATCTCAGTTTTCTTTTATATCACTTTGTAACTATTACCTTGGCACTCATATATATAGATATACACACATTATGAGACATCTTAACTGTAAACAGAAGCTAAGAAAAAAAACCTACACCAACAAACCTGATCTAAGGTACTCAAAGTTTATTCATGTAAGTAGTGATTCAATATAATTTGTCAGTATCTAAAAAGCACAGTAATCCTCGTCACATCAGGTTATTAGTCTGTCAGTCAGCTCTGACTTACTTTCCACTAGCAATAGTAACAACTGGATTTTAAATATATTTCTTTTCCTTTGATAGTTCTACATACGCATTTTCACAATGACATAATTGCAAAGAACAAAGAATGAAAGATCCAAACTATATGTTTAAAGAGGTGACATTAAGACATATTTTTGTGAGGAATACTGGGCACCTGTCTTACTAGAGAGGAAGAATCATTTAGTCTTACAAAGAGTCAGTCAAATCTCAGAGGAAATATGCTCTGCTAGATTGCGGTTTTCAGTTTGCAAGTATAGGAAGTATTTTAATGCAGTAAAAGGGCTATAAGCCATAACAAAAGGAATAAGAACAACTTGGCAAAATAGCATGCATTTTGAATTTGGGGTATGAATTCCACACAATTAAGGCTGTGATTTTAAAAACACTTGACAAAGCCATTCTTTGAGGCTATTCAGATAGCTCATTTAAAATGTACTCTCTTCGCAAACCTTAAGCCAGAAAAACAAGCTAAATATGTCAAGTAAATTATGCCAAGTGATCCAGTCACTTTTGAGATCCAAAAGATACTTAAAGGTTGTGTCATTGAACATGGTAACAAATGTTGAGAACCCAGCTCCCAGAGCAGAAACCACAGCCCTAACTTGGGAATTTGAGGTTATTATAAAGTGGGTGGAGAAAAAGAAGTTGTCTATAACTAGAACAGGCTCAGAACAGGAACCGCGAACCAACCTGTATGAAACACTCAAGGAGAAGACTGTCCTAAGTGTTTTCCATTTAAGGCAACTAAACTGCCTGACAGAGACATCCAAAACTGTAAAATTACAATCTGAATTGTCCAACAGCTGCTCTTTACAGATTACAACTGTCAGACACTCATATTTTGTTTATTGTATTCAGGCATCTAAACCACCAGAACAGGCTCCACCATTTCTTTCGACAAATGAGTGCAAGATGGAAAGAGGAAGCAAGAATACAGCTGTTTTCCTACCCCCATGATTGCACTATGCACTAATACAGAGTGGGCACTAACTAGATAGAGAGCAGCTTTGCAAAAAAGGACTTCAGGGTCCTAGTGAACAACAAGTGAGTAGTAGTCAGAGCATGCCCCAGCAGTGATGAAGGCCAACCGCATACAGAGCTGCAATAGTGAAGCCAACAGATTGAGGGAAGTGATTCCTCCTATCCATTCAGCATTGGTGAGACCACCATTGTGGTATTACGTCCAGTTTTGGGTGTCTAATAGTAAGACAGACATGCATCTACTGAAGTGAGGCCAGTGGATGGCCACTGAACCCAGAGGCTGGAATAGCATGATGTGTAAGGGGAAACTGAGAGAACAGGGTTTGTACAGTCTTTAAAAGAGTCTCATTAATAGAATCACAGAATGGTTTGGGTTGGAAGGGACCTTAAAGATCATCTCGTCACAACCCCCCGGCCATGGGCAGGGACACCTTCCACTAGACCAGGTTGCTCAAAGCCCCATCCAACCTGGCCTTGAACACTTCCAGGAAGGGGCAGCCACAACTTGTCTGGGCAACCTGTTCCAGTGCCTCACCACCCTCACATTAAAGAATTTTTCCCTTATATCTAATCTAAATCTACCCTCTTTCAGTTTAAACCTGTTATCCCTTGTCCTATCACTACATGTCCTTGTAAAACATCCCTCCCCATCTTTCCTCTACTTAAGTACTGGAAGGCTGCTATAAGGTCTCCCCAGAACCCTCCCTTCTCCAGGCTGAACAACCCTAACTCTCTCAGCCTGTCTTCATAGGGCAGGTGCTCCAGCCCCCTGATCATCTTCATGGCCTCCTCTGGACCCGCTCAAGCAGGTCCATGACCTTCCTATGTTGGGGGGCCCAGAGCTGGACACAGCATTGCAGGTGGGATCTCATGAGAGCAGAGGGGGAGAATCACGTCCCTTTACCTGCTGGCCACACTTTTCTTGATGCAGCCCACAATATGGTTGGCTTTCTATTGCTGATACTGGCATCAAACTGGTAGGAGTGAGATAAATTGAGGTTCCCCTCCCCTGGCAACTTTAGTGTAAAGCCCTCTTCACCAGCTTGGCAAGCCTATGACCGAAGATGCTCTTCCCCTTCTCTGACAGTAGACCAGGTTTCTCAAAGCATGTCCCATGGTCTAAGTAGCCAAACCCCTGGCTATGGCACCAGTACTGTAACCAATTGTTCATTTGTCAGATTCAACTGGCCCTTTCAAACCCCTTCCATTTGACCGGGAAGGATTGATGAAAAAACTTCCTGCACTCCAGAGTCCCTTACTGCCACTCCCAGGGCTCTGTAATCCCTCTTGATACTCCTGAGTGCTTCTGGCTGTATCCCTGGTGCCCACATGAAACAACAGCAGCAGATAACACTGCTGCTAAAACTACCTAATGCCAGGTACAGAAAAGATGGAGAATATAACATGCAGATGCAGAACATAATAAATTCTTATTAGGTATATGAAAAAAATTGTTTCTCATGAGGATTGTCAAACACTGGGAGAGGGCCTCAGAGAGGCTGTCAGACCTCCATCTTTGCAGACCCAACTGAAATGGACAAGGCCAGGAGCAACCTCCTCCAAATGGACCTGCTCTGAGCAAAGGGTTGGACTAGACTGCTCCGGAGACCCCTTCCCACCTAAATTATTCTATGATTCTATGACTGAGCTCAGGGATACTTTTTTTTTATATCATTATTATTACTACTGCTATGCATAGACTGAGGTACCTAAACTCTTCCTAATCCTTTTTGTGGATATGAACGTAGTTCTGAACACCCAGCTACTTCTTACTTCACCAATAGTTCGTCTCTCCTTACTGCCTTGAACACTTCAACATTCTCTGTTGAAGGTACCACTGCCTGATAGTGTCCATCACTAGAGGCCACAGACATTTAGACTCCATATACTCTGTGTTCTTTCCAAAACCAAAATTATATTCAACTAAAATTCTGGATTGGAAAAGTCCAAAGCCACTTATCCTTTACCTATTTGCTTACCTTGTCACTTCACTTTCCTTCTGTCTTCCTTATTTCCTTGTGTTTCTAATGATTTCTACTATACAAGTACAAAAAAGTAGACAAAAATAATCCCAGATAATTGTCTAAAATATGACAATTAAAATAAGTTCAGAGTGCCAAATAATAGATTAATTCACATACTGATGAAATATCGCTAGGTTGCAAAAACATTCCCGTTCTCCCTCTTACATGAACAGAAAAATAATAAAGCAAAGACATAAAAGCCTAACTGAATGAAAAGCCTAAATGTTTTATCATTTTAAAATCTGCAGTTAGCTGAATCCTTTCTAAAATAAAACTATTAATATAAATTATAATTTGTTTTACAGATTTAAAATTGTAAGTGTGAACACAATTTCATTCTTAAAAAAATTAACTGCTAGATAAACACTGTGTTTAAGAGAGATACAGTGGAGTATTATTATGTCAAATGTGAAAAGGTGAATTATTAATCTAGTGTAGTTTGTTTCATAACCATGATAAAATACTACTTTTAAAAAATAAAATTCTTAGAGACTTTTGCAGAAATTAGTTTAATATATCATACCTCAGGAACAATATAGTCAAGCCAGAGTATTTTGGAAAAAAATTGCAAGTGAATCTGTGATTCTCCAACAGTGGCAAAAAATGAACAGGCTGAACTGAAAAATATATCTGACATGTCTTAGACCTGAAATATTTGGAGATATAAATTGTATTTTAACATGGCCAGGTTTTGTTGGCAAATCTTGCAACAAGTTGACTAATGCTCCAGCTGGTATCAGTGACAGAGCTCTCACTGATTCCAAGCAACTGCTCCCATTCAGAGAATCAAAATGCTTTCCTAGCCCAGGGGAATATCTTAAATTCTTTCACAGCCATACACAAAAATAGAAAGAAACAAATAGAAAACCAAACCATGACTCCCTTTGCTTTTCTTTGCATACTTAATGTAGTCATTTCTCCCAAATCTCCTTGCAAGTGGGTTTAATGGGAAGAATGCTCAGCAAAACTAGCAAATATTTAGTGAAGTTCACAGAAAGCGAAATTATACTGTATTACACAGACAAAAGTAGCAGGAAAAAAACCCTCTAAAATCCACCACACAAATCCCATCTTCAAAACAGACATCCCTTGTCATTCTCCGACAGACACTGGAAACCTTACCTAGCTCATGATGGTGAAGTTAACAAAAACATCCAAGAGAGGCAAACCTAGATTCTTCCTAGCACCTATAAATACTGTAATTTATTAATTTAGCTCCTTCTATCATGACTTTTGATCATAGATAAGATAAACAGAGATTGTAGCTATAAGAACCTTGGAAAGCAATCATGCTGTTCTTAGCATGATAATTACGCTCATCTGAGAATGGTAAAATACTGACGAATGAAAGAAATCATGGACTAAGAATAGGGGCAGGGAAAAAAAAGAGACAAAGACAGAAAAGCAAATCAACATGTCACATAAGCCAGCAGAGTCGACATAATGATTTATTTCACAGTTTTCCCTGGCAAGGAATGCCTTCTTTTAACACCCTTAGGTTTTGAAATTGATGACTCAAAGGCTTTCTCCACTACTAACTGCTGTCAACTGAGACTCAATAATTTAGCACTGGTTTGTCATATGACTGACAAGTACTGTTTGATCTTCATCATCCCGTTATAGGATGCCACACGACATGATGAATTGGCAATAATATGCTAAGATGTTAAGAAATGACAAACACTTCCCTCTGTCTCAAGTCCAAAGGATCTTTAACATGATAGTGCACAAGAAAATGTAATCTAAAAATATGGAAAAAAGAATACAGCTATGGAGTCAGCTCATAGTTGATGGGGCGATTTCCTCCAGCACAGGGCTGTATACCACATGGAAGTACAACTCTGCACAGGGATCAAAAATAACAATGGGGTAAGTTCATTTCACCAGTCCAAATTGCTCTGTTTTCTGAGTTATGGCTGCTAAAGCCAAAATGTGAGACTGAACCATGAAAGAAAAATACCTGATTCCAGAAAAATCTTGAAAATTTCACTCCTAGAAGAGCCATCTAACAAAGAGGTAGGAAATATATTGGGGTGGGTGCAGGGAATAAGATGAGTTATTACTTTTTCTCGTTATTTTGATATATACTAAAGTCTTCTCCACTAGTAATGCCAATACATTTAGAGCTTTCCTACCTCATTTCCTAGTTTCTAGATCTCTTTAACCCTCCACTTAAAAGACCATGCATTTCAGAAGAAATTCTTCATTATTAAATCTTTGTGCATTTTGGTTTTGGTTTTAATTTCTAAAATGCCTATTTCCACAGCTGATAAAATCCAGGATATTAGAAAAGCACCTCTATCTTATTGAACTAAATTTTATGCTGTTGTGGCTTTGCAAGATAACAGTCTGTTCAAGATTTACAAGAGGCAAAGACAAGCATTTTCTTTAAATTATTGTGGCACATTAGGATTTCTGCTTCAGTATTTCTATTTCATAGTCTACATTCAGTGCCTCTATCTAATTACTCAAACAACTGATGCATATTCTGTAACAGAGGTGTACACATCTACGAATCATTAGTTACATATATACACCCTAACACAGACTGAGCTCAAAATTAATTTTAAAAAAATTGTTAAAATATATGCCATTTTATGTGTGATGGCAACATCATAGTAAACCACATTAAAATGGTATTCAAATGGATGTATTAAAAACAGTTCAACATGCAGAATTGCCTGACTGGATGCTTATGGAGCTTCTGTAGAGCTAATCCAGCCAAGACAGAAAATTATTATTCATTTCATCCGATCAGCTAGGCATAAGGTAATATAATGAGGAAGCTCAGCTAGCAGGCTACTTAACATTTTTTCCTTGAAGCACTGAAACCCCTATTAAATTTCTGTACTAAGAGACTTAAGAAAAAAATCTAATTCTAAATCTAAGCACCTTACGATTAACTGGTGCTTGCTAGGGAAGGCACTGTAAAATCATCAATTGCAGTGGCACAGCAGAGGAAGGCTTTAACAAACAAATAAAAGACACCTGCAGTGACAGCGACCATATTTAGTTGAGATTTGCATGCAGAGGCAAAGGTCAATACAATTTTCTCCTATACCCTTCATGCAACAATAACAACTGTTTTTTAGGATGCTGTTGCTTTCTTGTAAGGCACAATAATGTTGACCTAAGGCCTCACTTCTTTCAAGTGTGCCATTCTTGTAGCAAAGGCTGTCTTCTTCAGCAAACCTTTTTGGTTTATTAATTAATTATTATTAATTATTATTAATTATATTTATTAATAATTATTATTATATTTATAATTATTATAATTATAATTATTAATTATTATTAATTATATTAATTCACTATTACTGTATAAGGTACTGCTCACAGACAAAAAGAGCTGGTGGACAGTGTAAACTAGCAGGAAAAAAATGGAAAAAAACAGGTTTGTTGACAGGAAAGCTAATACACAATGAGTCATCTTCAGCTATGATTACTGAATGATTATTTTTTGTCTTCAACTTCCAGAAATTCATTTCTAAGGATTTAATCCCGGTTAGGGCAGTTCGTCCACTGAAGTAGCTTGATATCAACTCTCTGATTTGTGTGTATTCACACCATTATAGGATTTGAAACTGTATGTATTTTATTGATTTTGAAACATTTTTCCTGTTAGAGAATCCCCTGGGGATGCATTTGCTGTCATCCCGGACTAACTGCCAGCTCCCCAGAACCCCAGAGTCAGCCTCCAACAGAGCCACCCCAGGGCTGCTGAAGGTTTTGATGGTCCAGTCACTTTTAACCAGATACCTGAAAAATGAAGCAGTTTTGTTCAACAGCTGGAAAGAAGTATCATGAACAAAGTATTAGTTGTGTATGGTCACCTGCAAATTGAGAGTAAGTAAACAAGAGAGCAGAAGAGATCCCAAAGCATCGTAACTTGTTCAGCTGAACTTCTAAAAATTCAGCTGCTTGTTCCTATCTTTTCAAAGCCATAAAATCCTGGCATAAGACAATTTTCTATTTAAGACTCATGTTGGCACTTTCTGTCTCAGTACTTGCCAGGAAAAGGAAAAGATAGCCTCACCACATTTTGGCTTTTCCAATTGTCATCCCGGCTAGAAAGTAACATAAGATGGTGTAGAGCAGTTTTAGATTTTTTTTGAAGAATTAATTTTACCAATGTTTCTCAGAAACATATGACACAGAGAGGGCATTCATTTTTCCACTCTAAACACCTGTTAAATAAAAACATCTAGTGACATGACAAGGAATTCCTCAAGTGGGAGGGGACAGCAGGAAGACAAAAAAGATGGAAAAGAGAGTGACGTTAATCCCACCGCTACATCTCTACCACGCAAATCCTCAATGGCTGTGCGAAGCTCCCATTTATTGTAGCAGACTAAACTCTAAAGAATCTGTAATTGCATTATCTGCTACACAACAGTATCCAGTTTTGCAATTCTCTTGTTCTTTCTGCAGTAAGCAGGCAAACTTCCATGCTTCAGTAACAGGCTCATAAAAAGTGCCTGATGGACTGCAGAAGGTATTTCTACTACCCTGGAAAATTACATAAATCAAATGCTGAGCGATTGCCACTTTTCAGCTAAATGCTATTATAAATAACTGTTTGTATGGCCTTATCATTTTTTTCTACCTGTCAACTACTGGTAAAGATTCACTCCCTAAATCACAGTAATTTCCTTTTAGCTGTCAGAAAGAAGATTTAATATGGTGATAAAGAAATAGATGAACAAAGTGTGCTTTACTTTTTAAAAGAGTTGTATAATTTTGTGTAGTTGTTTCAAAGGCATTGTGCTTTCATTTTTCAGTTCATGTCCAAAGAATGACACCAATTTATTGTGACATATGATAGTCTCTTTGAAAACTTTGATATAAATAACTTGATAAAGTTTCTTCTTCCCACTCAAACTTAGCGCAAAAATTTGAGTTCAGAAATACTGTCTGTTATCAGGCTGCTTTCAGATTTTTTAAAGTAGAATCACAAAATCAGTCACTTATAATTTTACTGGAATTAGCACTCAAAACTGAATATCCTTCCTCATCATTTGTAATATGATATAGAACATCTTAATGCAATTTATTTTGAGTACCTGAAAACCCAGATTCTATCAGAGACACAAGGATTCATGTATTCTCATCTAATATCACAATAGTATTAATTGTACAGACTAATGTGTGAATGGCAGAATTAATATATAAATCTGGGGAATAAAAATTATGTAGACTATGTAAGATTTGAATGTAAGAAATTAAGTCCTGCTCACTACTGCAGTTTCCCTTCTACATTTTCACATGCCATCATGCAGATGGCAGTAACTGAGTGTAGAAGCTGATTTTTTTTCATCCCCCAAAATAATATTATTTTTAAATTTAAAAATACTTTTCAAAGTAAAACTGTGAAAAATGAATTACATTATGAACTGAAAACTGCAAACAGAAAGAGGAGACCCTTCAAACCGTGGTTACCAAAAATGAATATACTCAAATATTTGTGTTAGTCAAGAGTTTTAAACAGAAGAAGTGATATATTTCTACATGTAAATAATACCTTTGAGCTGCGATCATCCTTTGGCAGCAGTGAAATGGCATATGTAATTGCTAAAGTCAACAGATTTTATTCAAGAGCTTTGCTGCTTATGTTTACTATCCAATTTTACAGAGATTAATTTCACAAAAACAGAATTTTTATGTAGCAATATCCCCAGGGATATGCAGTCATCAGTTCACATAATGATATTTTAGTAGATAGAAGAATAGCTCTAAGAGTCTTACAAAGAAATACAGCTCAGCTTTTATAAAAAAAAAAATACACACAAAAGAAAACAAAAAATTTAATCCAGAGTACATAATCTTCATTTCTTCCCTTTTTTGAGGGTTGAAAATAGAAATTTGCAACCACGAATGTTACTTTCGATTTTTTCAATGAATAAAAGGGTCCTCCTATGGAATTCTCAGAATGAAAATACTCACCCTCCCAAAACACAGGTTCATACTTAGAAATGAAAATAGTTCAGTGCTGCTGTGGCAGACACAAGCACCAGTAATGCCTTGCACTGCTCCAGGTGGGAGTTCTGGGGTGGTTAAAGCGGCTATTTCATATTAGCTTCTTTCCAAATCTCATTTTTTACCAAACCTCACTTTTTACCAAACCTCACATATGATACATGAAAACACAGTTATGACCCGGTTTTCACACCTGCATTCAGATATGACGGACAACTGATTTCAAGGTACACTTTCATTCTCACTAAATCATTACACCTGATGCAGGTTTATAAACCAGCTTTTCTTGCAGTATCTTCCTTCACTTCAGATATACTCCCCCTTCTTACAGCCAGGAGGTGATGCATGGAAGAGGGCAGCCAGGCAAAGTCTGGGTTTATGAGGACATTTTCACTACTGACTTCCCAGGTGAACCATTTCAGTACTGAAAGAAGAATGTTAAATGAACTGACTGACAGATCCCAAAAGGCAGAGGTAAGGACAACATATGTCTTTCCAACCTTTACTTGCTCAAACCATTTTTTGTCCTTCCAGCATCCCTCAGCTTTACAGGATATAGAGTTCTTATAAAACTTCTCCCTTTGACAAATTATCTTCCTTCCTGGAACAGGGTCGGTGTTCTTGTTGGCCCCGTGATGCTGAGAAAGATACATTGACCTGACTTCTGGTATTTTTTAAAAGATAGGTTTTCATCACGAAGGGAGTCACTGGTCATCAATTTAACCAAGTAGATACCACAGACCATACCTGAAGAGGCAATCTTTTAGTGCATAGAATTTACTGGTATTTTTTATTGATAACACTAATATAAACTTGAGCTAGGGCATGATAATAAAAATCAAATGTTATGACAGCTCTTCTTTTTCATTGTCCTTGTAAAACCATTTAGATTTAGTATTTAGGCATTTGTGGTAATGAGTATGGTTCCCATTGGACTTAATTGACTTTACAGACCTGAACAGTAAGTGAACAAAAATGTGTGTGGATATAAAGCACATTTATTAAAGATTTTCCTGGCAGGCTGAGAAACAGTGCTTTGAATTCTGTTCTAGATTCTGTCAGCAAAGAGTCTACTATTTCTAGTCACTTCTATCCAACCATCATAATAAACATTTTTCTAAGCAGAAAATAAATTGCAGATTTAAACCAGACTTTCCTCTGAGAAGAAAGGACATAAGGAAATAGGTCAAAACTGGATGAATGTCAACAATACTCTTTGTTGCTTCTGTTCTTTCAGTTTTCTGGATATTTACTAAATTCCTGAGAATAACAAGAAAGAAGTGCACTCTGTTACTTTTCCACGCTGAAATCAATGAAGAATCACATCAAACTTGTTGTTGCTTTTCAGAACAATAACCAGGTTTTCCTTATTATGCAGTGTTTCCCTTTAATTCCTTTCCTTCTAATGCTAGAAAATATTTTAAAATTTCTGAAATTGATGCCGTAGAAATTTTCTGCATTTTAATATTATACCACAAGAAGCAATGGGTCCATACTATTTTCTATAACATCAATTTAATGGTATTTTCTTTAAAAAGTCACACTCCCAAAAGCATAAAGGTTTCTTATGTCATCAAAATACCATAGACATAATTAAAATACTCTTTTTAAAAAATACTTTGGTTAGATTTGCTTTCTAGTACTTGGATAACCTGACATTTGAAACAACCCATTAGAAATGGCTGACTTTGTCTTTGCATTTCCTGCCATTCAAACGATTCAGTATGTGTCCATACCATAATCTGTTAGAGAAAGGTCTTTTTGAGAAAACATGTTAAAGAACATAAAATTGCTGAACTCTTACAGCATTTTGTAATTTCTAATGCCACGATGAAGCTTACTTCCCTCTGCAAGTTTAAATATTCGAAGGTTGATTAAAATAAAAACTATCATAATGTCAGATTATTAAAAGGAAGGCAAGAAGACAGAAAATCAGGTTTAAAATAATAAATTTTAAAAAACTGGGTAGTCCTCAAGTTCACTGTATCCATCTGTCATTAGTAAGGCATAGGTACTGTGGGCTAATTAAATGTTAATGAAATGTAAATAATCTGCTGGTCTCAAAGCATTAGCTAAGAAGCAGTAACTGCACAACAGCTGCTCCAGCTCACTGAAAGTGCTCATGTCAGCACCTCAAACAACATAAAAAATCTGGCTTCAAAACATCTGAACAAAATAATAATGACTTCTTCATGTAACTCATTTCAGAGTACCTGCAATTATATTTGTTTAAGACAGAGGTGAAAGGTCAAAGTGATAGCAACAAAAGCTGAAGAGTTTCATGGAGCAATACAATTAAATACGAGCTTTTTCATCTCCTGTTTTGTTAAAATCTTTTTAGGTATAGCACAATTTCTGTAAAAGCAGTACCGTATTAAGATGCTAATGATATTGATAAAAGAAACTTGTGCCAAAAATATTAATGTTAGATACACAAAAGCTTTACTCAAACAGTGCATTGGGCAAAGATACGATTAAGCCCATTTAAAGCCTGATTTTTATTCATGAACTTCCTACTAGTCAGAAAGAAGTTGTGGTCCACCTGAGGACAACAAAGACAGACAGGAAGGATTGGGACCCCAAGTGAAATGTCACACAGACAACATGCAGGAAGCTAAGTTAGAACTTGAGGTAATCACAGGATGTGTCAAGATCAAAACACACCACATCTTATCCATAGTAAGCAATTTAAAGGCAACAACCTCATATTTAATTTGTATCCTTAAAATGGAAATCTTTCTCAGGAATGGCTGAGGTCTTCCCTCGGCTCAGGCTGCATGTGCTCTTACAGCTGCCTCCTGCAAGCTACCAACCTGGGGGTTAGGCAACTCATTGGTTTGGGGGATCTAATATGTGCACAGTCCAGATGGTCCAAGACAGGTCCCTGCGCTCCCTGTCTGCTTTTAGAAAAAGAGAGATGCCATCTACAAGGAGAGGATTCTGAACATCATGCTTGAAGAACTGAGATATCATAAATTAAAGAGAATGACTGTCCTCAACAATCTCCAGTTCATAACGAGACAAACCCTTTTCCTTCTAACATTTGGTCAACCCTTTCACCTCATCCCAAGTCAGATAAAGGTGGCATTCTCAAGCTATCAAAGCACTTCTCCCCATCTTTAAACCTGCTTGTGCAACAACTAAAGAATAAAGAACATTTTGTGTTCTGTTGGAATGAGATATATTTGGTAAAACCACCTTTGGTTTGAATGTTGTGTCCCAGTGTCTACAGCTGCCAACTATCCCCTGTACTCCTTGTATCCTGGTCTCCATGGGAAGCAAAGCAAAGAAATGATTGGAAACTGCCAGGATAGATTCCAGCCTTCAAGTTTCCAGTCCTGATGGCCAGGGGACTGTAATTTCTCATGCCCCACTGCCTAGACATAGGCTGTGAGATGGGCTTAAGCTCTTCCGGCCAAGGCTGAATTAATGGAAGTGCTGTCACCAAGCTACTTGAAAATAAGCAGATCCATCATTACCCACATGTTTACAAAGACAGACACAAAATTAAGTATAAATCACTCCACAAAAAATCCAGCATGCAACAGTAATGCAGGTGTTCCTATGTGCACACAAACTCATATCAACATGCATTATAAAAACACACCTAACAACTAGAAAAGATTATTGACTAATGGTTTCTAGGAACCCTCTAAGCAACCTGTAAATAAAGGGCCGTTGTTTGAAGGTATATGTATCAGTGCTGTACCAAGAAAAAGGATTTCCACTTCATACCAAAACCCATTCACCCCAAAGATACGCACCATTACTGCAAAGATGTAATATTTTTCTTCAAGAGGTACAGCAAAAACATTCTTAAAAATACAGAGCAACAGTAAAAAAAAAAAAAAAAAAATCTCTTTGCTAAATGCCAACAGAGACAAAGTCCATCTGACACAAACTGTGATTCTGAAACTATAAGGGAAATGGTTTACTCTGCTGTTGAATAATCTGGCATCTGGCATCTCTTCAGCAAGAAAGAAAATTGCTGGAAAGAAGAAACTCGATAATCAGTATGCTAGTCACATTCATACTTTCAAACAACACAAAGGAAAATTAAACAAACTAGAATGTTACAAAGAGATAGTGTCAAAATCAAATAAAAACTTCAGATTCTTTGGTGTTCTGAAATCAGAGGAGTTCTTGTTATAACCTAAACAAAAGTAGTAATTCCATTTACTATAGACATAGCACATCAGTTAAAATCCCTTTATACTGGGTGGGCACATGCATAAACACTGGCATTTGTCATATAGGAAGTCTGCACTTCTGTGTTCAGAAAAAATGTCAAATACTGGTTTTGAACCATTAGTCAAGAATTTTCCAGCAACTTCCTGCATTTGGAAAATACAAGCTCTTTTCAGTGCCTTCACTGAGTTTATTACACACATCATCAGACTATGTATGATACGTGTATGTCCGTTGTCAGAAATAGGGTCACCATTTTAAAGACTGATTTTTAATTGTAACAGGTCAAACATTTGCCCAATATACATAATTTCATACTGCCTGTGCAGGTGTTAAAACTGAATCTTACCAAAACATTTTTCTAAATTAATCCAGGAACTTCCTAACTGAATAGCAAACATGAAGCAAGCAAACCACTTAGCTCACTGGTGAACTGCAGTTGCCTTTAGACTGAAACCTATGGACTAAGCAACATCAAAGGAACTCACACTGGGGATTCAGGAGGGGAAGCAAGGAATGTCACATCTAATCAGAACTGCAGGGAGAACAAGGTAGTCACTGTGGAACTAACCAAAATTAAATTTAGCCAGGAAAGAAGAGTTTTTCCCCAAAAGCACCACGGGATCTTTAATGACCACAAATGGCCAAAATCATGATTTTACACCTCATTCAAAACCAAGAACCTCATGACTGTGAGCCCTTAAGATTTCAGTTTGCAACTAAGTTGTAGAACGACACTGCTAAATCACCATCAATCTCCTTTTTCTTTAGGAATGCCTTACCTAGGTACACATCCAATCAGAATTATTTCAAGTCAAACTGTATGGTATCTTTAGCCATTATGGCAAAAAAGTAGAAAAAAATCTTGTTTATATTGTGCTTTATACTACAAATTATGTTGTTCTAAAAAACATTATTAGGTGATACGCTCATTCCAGATTTCAAAATATGTTATTATGAAAAAGATGAAACACAATGGAATATTACTGTCATCTTCAAAGTTCTCCTACTTCACTTGGGGGAAACACAAAGAGATTTCAAGCTTTTCTCAATTTGTTTTTAACGTTTAGATCATATCTTTCATCTTTTGAATATGTCATTATGCTCTTTTAATCTGTTATATCTTGCTTCTTTTTAAGCTCTTGTTCACATGCAGGGAGGCAATTAAGAAGGACTTTTTTGTGTATGCAACTGAAAAAAGATAGGTTTAATATGAGTCACTAACTTATACCACCAGTTTCTCTGATGAAAGACATAATCAAGAATGCATTAGCCTTCACACTGAGCAATAACTATGGACCATTTTTAAAAAGGGAAAAAAGGAAGACCTGAAGAAACTACAGGCCAGTCAGTCTCACCTCTGTGCTCGGCAAGATCATGGAGCAGATCCTCCTGGAAAATATGCTAGGACACATGGAAAATAAGGTGATTGGTGACAGCTGACATGGCTTCACTAAGGGAAAATCATGCCTGACAAATTTGGTGGCCTTCTACAATGGAGTTACAGTGTTGGTGAATAAGGGAAGAGCAACTGATGTCATCTACCTGGACTCGTGTAAAGCATTTGACACTGTCCTGCACAACTTCCTTGGCTCTAAATTGGAGAGACACAGATGTGACGGATGGACCACTCGGTGGATAAGGAATTGGCTGGATGGTTGCACTCAAAGAGTTGCAGTCAGTGGCTCAATGTCCAGGTGGAGAGCAGTGACAAGTGGCCGGTGTTGGGACCAGCACATCTTTGTTGGCAACATGGACAGTGGGATCGAGTGCACCCTCAGCAAGTTGCCAACAACACCAAGCTGTGTGGTGCGATCAACACGCTGGAGGGAAGGGATGCCATCCAGAGGCACCTGGACAGGCTTGAGAGGTGGACCAGTGCAAACCTCATGAAGTTTAACAAGGCCCAGTACAAGGTCCTGTACATGAGTCAGGGCAATCCCAAGTACAAATACAGGCTGGGTGATGAGTGGATTGAGAGCAGCCCTGCAGAGAAGGATTTGGGGATGTCAGTGGATGGAAAACTGACTGTGAGACAGCAGTGTGCACTGACAACAATAGAAAGCCAACCATATCCTGGACTGCATCAAGAGAAGTGTGGCCAGCAGGTAAAGGGACGTGATTCTCCCTTTCTACTTTGCTCTCATGAGACACCACCTGGAGTACTGTGTTCAGTTCTGGGGCCCCCCAACATAGGAAGGACATGGACCTGCTCAAGTGGGTCTAGAGGAGGGCCACAAAGATGATCAAGGGGGCTGAAGCACCTCCTCTGTGAGGACAGGCTGAGAGAGTTGGGGTTGTTCAGCCTAGAGAAGATGAGGCTCCAGGGAGACCTTATAGAGGCCTTTCAAGTACTTAAAGGGGGCCTACAGAAAAGATGGGGAGGGTCTCTTTATCAGGGAGTGTGGGGATAGGATGAGGGGTTATGGCTTTGAACTGAAAGAGGGGAGATTTAGATTAGGTATAAGGAAGAAATTCTTCACTATGAGGGTGGTGAGGCACTGGAACAGGTTGCCCAGAGAAGCTGTGGCTGCCCCCTCCCTGGAAGTGTTCAAGGCCAGGTTGGACGGGGCTTTGAGCAACCTGGTCTAGTGAAATGTGTCCCTGCCCATGGGAGGGGGGTTGGAACTTGATGATCTTTAAGGTCCCTTCCAACCCAAACCATTCTGTGATTCTATCATTTAAAAAAAAAAAAACAAACAAACAAAAACAAAAAAAAGACAAAAACAAAAACAAAAACAAAAACAAAAAACAAAAACAAAAAACACCCATCACATTTATTTCTGTAGAGAAAAGGCAAGAAAAGAGATAATATCTGTGTTTTAACTTCACTCTGTATAATTTCTCAGAAAACCCCAAAAACCCTTTCCTATCCTTTCCTATCAAAAAAGCCAATAAAGAAAGTCATCACAGATATAGCAAGTCTGAAGCTTCCATTTATTTTCCTTAAGTATTGTGAGAATATATTTTATCCAGCACTCTAGTAAAAGCTTCTTACCTCTTAATCTGCAATCTGACCTCAGAATTCAACCTACAATTCTGACCTCAGTCAGAACATGACTTTGACTCTTCTCTTTGCAATTAAATGAATGCAGCATATTAGTCTAAAACAGTAAAAAACAAATCATCTTGGAAACAGGATCCTCTCTATTGTAACTGTGTGGATTTTTTTCCTCCCTCCCTCCCCGAGAAATAAAAATCTTGATAGGTCATAATTGGAAACTGAATCCTGGATGCACATCATGAAGCTCCAATGCCTGTTCTGAAAGGATGATACCAGGCAATTTCTAAGGAGAGACGGATTCCTAAATCTTAACATGTTGTCCCATCGTTAATGAAGACAAAATACTTTCTGCATGATCACTGTATACTCCAGAAGCAAGGCCTTTCAAAAGTAACACTGAAGCAGACTGGAAACCCCTTTTTGTAGTATTTAAGTATCACAGTCTTCCTGACAAGACGGCTGAAGGCACATTTAACTGATGAACCGGCACTGCAAACTCCATCCATACTCAGAACAGAAATTTGAATGTGAACACCACATAGTTTAAAGCAATATATACAAATATACTTGAGACTAGTGAAAAAGTGTCAGTATTTTCTGTAAAACCGCAGGTGGTCTAATTACTATTCATTAAAGTCATGCAGAAAATACAAAGGTAGCTAGTTTACACTCTCTTTCTTCAAGAAATATATTTTTAAATAAGTATTAACAAAAGTTTTCCCTTTCTTTGCCCATGTTGTGGGTTTTTCAGCATTCTTAGTTGTATTTCACAGGTGCATTTTAGATGTAAAGGCAAAACTTAACCATATTGCTGATATACAGCCAGTAAATGTGGACAGGAGGAAGAATAACTCCAGGCAGCAACTCAGATGCAAAACTGGCATTTCACGACGTAGTGCTGTATAAAACAGCACAGTGTCATGTGAAAAGATGGGACACAGGTATTTATAAAAGCCACATTAAGCAGGTGACCTTTCACTCCTAATTTGTCCCTCCAGTTGTTGATTGACTGCACATAATTTACAAAAGTATTTTAATCAGTTCAAATGAATATAATAATGAAAGCACTGCTAAACTGTGGGCCTTTTCCAGCTCTTGAGGGGTTTTTTTGTTACTCTCTTCTTTTTGTCAGGCTCATGTAACTGAAGAGTCTGTTTACAAGAACATGACAGAGGCCTTCAATAGTCTTTTCTTTTCCAACATTAAAGCTTGTAGCTTGCTTTCTTACTATTAAGAACTACATGGCAACACAAAGCAGAATTCCGTAAGAAAACTGTTTAAATTCTAGCCTACTGTGAGATTAATAAACCACGGAAATCTGACATTACTGCAGATGCAGAGCATTAATTCCTTCAGGCAAAGCTTTAAAAACATATTCTATAAAAGTATAGACAAAATACTTCATTATATTTGGGGAAAGGGGTGGCATCAATGGTTGACTTCAGAAGTACCTGTATTTCCTGAAATGCTACCCCACCTGTACAATGTATTTTTTTGTATTTTAAAATAATTATAATGGAAATGATTACTGAAAAAAATCCAGTAGGTCCAAGTCAACAGATTTAGGATTTGCAGAATATCAAGACTGCTCCCACAGCTCTGCCAGGGTCCCTACTGTGTTACAACATACTGCTGTGCTGTCCCCAAGCATCTCCCTGCATCACTGCAACCCAGCTATTACAACTGCTCTCATCCACTTGTCCACAGCATCTACATCCTTCAACACTTGCTACAAATTTAGCTTCCATACCCCATACGGATGGTTGCTGCCCAGTATATTAATTTCCTAGGCTTCTCTGGGAATCCATCCTATCATTTGGCAAGGAATGCAGCTCTCCATCTGACTCCTATCATGAATTGAGATTATAGTTCTTTCATGCTTTCATACAGAATATTTTGAAATAGGAAAGCCAGTATGCTGATCTTCAAGCAAAACACCATCGTTGGCATTCTTTGTAAATTGTGACAATATGCATCTGTAAATCGGGATTAAATTTAATCACCATTACAAATTATAAATATCAGTATATGATAAATATAATTCAATGGTAAACAATTCTACGGTCACAATCCTTGTAACCACTGAGGTCCTCACTGCAAACTTAACAACAGCTGGTGCAATATCACAACATCAGTCTTCTTCACATACCCACCACAGCAGAATCTCTTGTAAGGCTGCTGCTGTTGCAAGGCGGGGTCTACCTGGACAAAAGCATGGGTTGCATGTGTGTGTTTCACTTCCAGTCCCATCCTCCAGACATGCACTGTAATGCCTTTTATGCCCAGTGACATGAAGATGACCTGTATGAGCTAAGTTTAACTCATTCCTTTCTTGGAAAACCTACACCAAGATTAACAGATAGACCAGTATCAACACAGAGAACATCACACTGCTGTAACAACATCAGTTCAGCTAAACACGTGATGCCTTCGAAGGATGAAATGTCAACTGAGAAAATCTGGACAGATGCACAAGTAGCATTACTCTCTTTGCAGACACATAAATTAGCTTACTCAATGTGTAATCTGTGCACATTCATAAAATGCGTATTTGCAAATACACTTCACTCAATCTTAAATTTTACCGGTATGTCCTGGCCAGATGAGGAAGAGCTGAGAGGCAGGGCTGGGAGACTGCAGCTGGACAGATGGGCACTTAAGTAACGGTATAAGGGTTTCTAGCACCTAAGACTGCCAGGCCTCTAAACCTGGGTTTTAAATGTGAAAAGTTGGTGGGTGGCAGCAACAGTTATGGTTACTATGAATGTGAGTAGGCAGAGGTGTGAGCAAGGAGTTTAAACAAACTACATCTGTGATGGGCAATGTGATCTGGTGGAAAAACTGTGACTTAGGACAGCCATAAAGGTAAAAACACATAGCTTATATCTATGATTGGTATAACTTCAAACAAGAGGTCTGTGAACAGCAAGTGGGGCCCATGTAATCACAAGAGGTATCAAAAACTAGTCAATATGAAAACAAGTTAATTCTCATCTTCAGTAAGTTTTTACTATCTGGAAGTAAAGAACGAGCTATGTACTTGCATCAAGAAGACAACTTGAAAATAGCCATGTTAAAAGTAGGTATCAAGGGCTCAGTGATATATTTTATGACAAAGCTTGGGATTTTTCACTCACTTTTGCTTGACTACAGCAAGTACTATCACTTGTACATAGCAATGTGCACTACAGTGTATTAATGTTAAATTGCCTGTCACAGAATCACAGAATCGTCTAGGTTGGATAGGACCTTGAAGATCATCCAGTCCAAGCATTAACCTAGCATTGGCAGTTCCCAACTACACCATATCCCTCAGCACTATGTCGACCCGACTCTTAAACACCTCCAGGGATGGACACTCCACCACTGCCCTGGGCAGCCCATTCCAACGCCTAACAACCCGTTCTGTAAAGAAATACTTCCTAATATCCAGTCTAAACCTTCCCTGGCACAACTTGAGGCCATTCCCTCTTGTCCTATCACTCATTACTTGGTTAAAGAGACTCATCCCCAGCTCTCTGCAACCTCCTTTCAGGCAGTTGTAGAGGGCGATGAGGTCTCCCCTCAGCCTCCTCTTCTCCAGACTAAACAACCCCAGTTCCCTCAGCCGCTCCTCATACGACATGTGCTCCAGACCCTTCACCAGCTTCGTTGCCCTTCTCTGGACACGCTCGAGTAATTCAATGTCCTTTTTGTAGTGAGGGGCCCAAAACTGAACACAGTCATCGAGGTGCGGCCTTACCAGTGCCGAGTACAGGGGCAAGATCACTTCCCTGTCCCTGCTGGCCACGCTATTTCTGATACAGGCCAGGATGCCATTGGCCTTCTTGGCCACCTGGGCACACTGCTGGTCAATACCATATTTTTTCATTTATAGAATTTTGCAGTACTACAGAAATACATAAGAATGCAGCATAATATATGATACAAATATAAATTTAAGAGCAATAAAATGTTTCAATAACAAAATGAAGCTTCTTGCCCAATCACAGATTTTACAGTGAAAAAAAGTAGTAGTTTATTTATCTTGTCTGATGTTAATCTTTGTTGATATTCCCTAAGGTCAAATACATCCACATGAGCTTATGTTTTTATATGAAATTATGATTACTGCACAGGAGATGACTTTTTACATTACTTTCATAAGGGGAAAAAAAAAGAGGCCAATTTTGATTCTCAATCATTCAAGTGAATCTTCAACAGTTTCCACTGCATTGCATATATCTAAACAAAAGCAGAGTTTACACCAATGAGTTTTATCTGTGTTGGCATATGCAGGCCTGACATCTAAAAAGGCAGAAGATATTTTTCACATGATGTATCTTCTTATCATATACACACAATTTCTAAATTCAAGACATACAAACATGGAAATATTCATTTTATGTTAGGTGTTAGTTAAAAATCAGAACAAAGCATATCCAGTTTTCCAGAGATTCCATCTGCTTACATTGTTCATCATCACTTTGGCTTTGAACATCCTAAACATATATTGCCCTGCTGAGAAACAACAAATCATTCTGGAGAAAGAACAAGATTTTTCTCTGGAGCTACTTTAGGTCATACAGCTGTTCATTTGAAATGACTGGAAAGGAAGAGTTGGATTTCCACAGAACTCCTCCCTCAAAATTCTTCTGATGGACTAAGCAATCCTACAGCAAATGCACAATATCCTCATGCAAGCAGGAAAGCAAGTTAAACGCATTGCATCATAAGAACCAACTTCCACTGGCTGGACAGAGGGCACTAAAAAGCAAGCGAAAGCAGTTTTTTTCGATATAACATTTTTATAGGTGTCATATACCATCTAAAAATCCTATGCGAGACTAACGATGTTTTTATATTTTGCTATGTTGGCAAATGACTTCTCTACTCCTCAGATCTTGCACACTACTGCACACTAACACTACTAAATTCTTTCAAAGGGAACATTTTAACACAACTCTTTTCTTGCATGGTGATATAATCCAACCAAGATTTTTTTTTAATGTGTTTATAATAAAATGCTCATAGCAGTGAGAAAAATGAGATTTAAAGCAATATTGTTGGGCTTGAAACAGCATGAGTTCATTGGAACAAACTGAAAAAAAATCTTAACACAGTAATTTTGCTTCACCTAACACCCCATCATTTCTGGATTTAAAAAAAAAAAAAAAAACAAAAAACAACCAACCAACAAGCAAACAAAACAAAACAAAACAAAAAAAACCAAACAAACAAACAAACAAAAAAAAAACAACAACAACAAAAAGACAATCATTTCTAGCTTGGCAATGACAATGGGCTACAAAAAAACCCCCAAACAATCCAAGTTTAAGTAAGCAAAGTATTAAATAAAATCAACAATCTATACAATCAATATTCTGATATCCTTTTTTGATCCCAACAACACTTCAATTCTATAAATGAAATCATACATTTGTATTTCCTTGTGCAGCAACATTTTAGGAAATCCTACTCATGCAATTACTGCCAAGTACATTAGATATCAACTGAAGTTTTGACTAGGTTGTCATAAATGAACCTATACAGAAGAAAAATTAGCAAAAGTGATAGATCTACCCTTCAAAAAACATAGCAAAGACAATTTAATAGCTATAGCTCCTATACTACTGGTATTTTAGAAGTGGAAATACAGACCAAAGTGAAATACATTCCAGAGGAGGTTGAGAAAAAAAGCAGCAAAACATCCCACCCCTGCAAAATCCCAAGACTTTATTACTTTATTACAATCACTGCAGTTATCTGAGTAAACCAAATACATGAGGGAGTTCAGCAAATTAAGTGACTGATGGCTTAACAACTAAGGGAGGGGGAGGGAGTGTCTCTGGCCTAACAACATACCATCTCTGTTGGGATTGCTTTTTGGTTTTGCTTGTGTATTGTCAAACTGCATACAGATAAACAATATGAAATTTTATACCGCAGAATGTGGCTTCTTAGCAACTTCAAAAAAAAGGGTATTTAATACTGCCAAAATAGCTTTGATGATAAAAACTTGAGTCTTTTATTATCTGCCTAATAGGATGCCACGGAAGGTTTCTTAGAGGAAACCTAGAAGGATTATCCCTGACATTAAGGGTACATATTAGTTTCCATATTCTCTGAGCTCAGTAGGAATAAATATTCCCTCAAATTATGTTCTTTGGATACGCCAAATACAGATTATGATGTTTCAGAATAAATTCTGGATTTTATTCTGAAAAAAATCAGCCTTTAACCACCTGAAAAAGATTCCATTATTTGGGTTAAAAGTATCGCTATAATATTAAGAGAAAAATATGGCATTACGTTCCCTGTTGCGCCCTTTAGAAAAAATGCATAAATCATGCTTTTATAAATTATATATACAATCAGTGAGTTTCCAATAAAGTCTCACCACAAAGTAAATTAGATATTAAAGGAAGATATTAAGCTTTTAAAACATTAGCAATATCTAGTATAGTTTTAAATGCTTATCTCAAAACTGAATTAATACAAAGGCATTCTGTCTTTGGCTGATGCTTTTTGTACAGACCCATTCTTTCCCATATCAGTGTTCTAGTAATTCATTGGTACCAGAATCTACAACTCAGCATCAATTAAAGTCATCTATACAATTTATTCCCCGTGTAGACGGAACTCTAGTGTTAGACATCTAACAATACCTCTGTCTCCTTAGATCCCCCTTAGTACTGCTATTCTGTTGCTTAACTAGATTTGCTCATTCCTGTGTTGTAATAAACAGAAATTAGATCTGTTTTGCACTCATACCACTACATTTAATTAAACATAAATGGTTCGTACTCTGCCCACCGGCATGCATGGGTAACTCCCATTCAGCTGAGCCACTGATTTCAACTCCCATTGACCAATTTCCTTTTATTTGAAGAACAAAACAATGACCAACAGTTTAAGTTTGTATGAGGCAGAAGTGAATTTAATGTGCAGTGAATATGAACACTGTACTTCAGAGAAGATTTTGATCTAAAGTGACTGACACTTAAGCATTTTGATGTAATAGGATTTTTAAAAGTGAAGAACTTGATTTCATAAAAGATCTACCCCTAAATTGTCAGTATTTGTATCTTTTTTTTTTTTTAATAGAAAAAGTGAATGTTTCCACTATAATAGTGAATACACATGCAACTTTTGAGTTTCCACTGTATGGAATTGTATCCATACCCTAAGATTTTGGCCTAACTTGACTCGACACTTGTGTGGTTCTCTTCCAAACAGTAGCATGAAAAATCAGCTAAGGGAACTGTTGTGGACAGCTATGGTATCATCAGCTCATGCAGGACTAACAAATATCTTTAATCCAGAATTCAGCAGGTAGAGAAGGAGATAAGGATAGATAAGGGGATTCAGCAGCTAGAAGAGGAGTATACTTTCACTGATTTTTTTTTTTAAGAAATGTCTTCATCTTCTATTTTCAGCCTGTATACCAAAATTCCTAATGAGCTGAGATCTATTTTAATCATTGTGATTTGTTCATAGTTGATACTTATTTTAAAGGTTGTTCCTAATGAGTTGATATTTGTTTTAATGATTGTCACAGAATGATTAGTTTTACATAGGAAATGTAAAGAAAAGATGTGAAGAACAGTGGACTGTTGGTTATTCTGTTCTGTTATTCAAGGGTGCTGACTTTGACAGGGATGGGTTCTTACAAAAATCCTGCTTGTTACTAACATCTACTGTAGCATGCTAAATTTTCTACATCATTTTTCAGCACCTCAAAATTCATGAAAATAAATGTTTGAGAACATTGTAAACAACAACTTGTGCTACACCTTGTGGCCTGAAAACATGTTAATCGACTTAACACACATCTGTTACCGTGTCCTCACCAAAGCATCTCCTTGAAACTCAATGCTATAAATCAGCTACATTCGTGCTTGGCTAGAGATTAGGACTGTGAGGTCAAAAAGCTCCTGAAGCAGATTTGCTGTTAAAAAAACCCTTTTATTCTATTGATAGTGGTTATGCTTTAGCAAGCTTCTGCTTCATTTCCTCGATCCAGACATTTGTGCCTCTCCCTCATTTGTCTGCTTTAGCTTTCTGCTCCTGTGTGATGCTGAAGCAAGTAGATGGGTGGTTGTATCTTAAATTCAAGGTGGGGCAGGGATGAGGGAGATGGTGGAATAAGGAAGGCATGAACCTCACTTTTTATCATCTATAGCTGAGAATAACTATGGTGTAAGTAGATGTTGCACAAACTCAGAACACTGCCGAGAGTTTGCAATTTCCAGTTAGAGAAACTGTGCAAGTATGTAGAAATCTTTCCCTAAATGCTCTGGTAGACTTTAAGACTGCAGGTTAAACCTCCCTCACTGCTAGAAGATTTAAGCACAGTGACAAAGCATAATGCACAGGGTTTGGAGCCCGCAGCTGGTGACACTTGCCTGAGAAAGCTTCTGTACAAAATGTAGAGCTACTACCCAATTCAACTAGAATACTGGGATTAAATTCTTTACTTTTTCAAAATGTGATTTGGAATCTTTATCCATCAGAAGTGGTTAAGATCCAGATTAAGCATCCCCATCTGCAAGAAGTAAGATCTTTAGTATCTAATAACTAATACTGAGTTAGAACTCCATTACCCTGAAAGATTTCAGTCTTCCTTAGTGAAATCACTATGGGTAGCAAATGGATTTATAAGTATGATTAATAACCAAAGTTAATTTTAAATGTACATGTAATGAAGGACAGAAAAGGTTAAGAGATCACCAGATTTCTTTTTAATGGTAAAAACGGTATAAGAGATTTTTTTGCTTTACAATCTTTGCCTCAAAAGAAAGAAATAGTTTAAATTATTCAAAATGAAGAAAGATTCCACTCTTTACAAGGATACAACCTTCGCCTGTTTGAATTACAGCTTTGTCCTTTGTATCTTCCCATTGAACAGCGGAAAATTTCTGAGTAGTTATATTGGAATTAAGAATGTTTTTGTTTTTAATTTCTGTTTTTCTTTCCATTTTCAGTATTTATTTTCTTAAAGTTCTTTATTAAATATTATCATGCAAAAGTACTTGTATTTACATTTCACAGACATGTATCATCCCAGTTTGCTTTACTGAAAGAATGAACACTGGATAAAACAGCACAAGCTTGCCACAAAGACTTATACACAGGCTTAAATTTCAATGGACCAGTCATTTGCTTAAATGTATGCAAATCTTCATAGCACTGAGGTTGAATTTTTAAAATACATTAACTTCATTATGACACTTTCAGACCAGATAAAAGAGCATTTATGGTAAGTTACATTTTCTGCAAAACTCAGTACATCAAAATCTGTGACTTTCAGATATGGGAGTAATACAGAAGAGAATTTTCAAATCTTCTTCTATAGCTATTTTTTCTCACTTTTCAGTGGGGGATTTGAGCATCAAAGCTATATGAGTCCAATTGGCTCCCACGAACTTTGTTGACTTTGTAATGTTCTAATATACATAGCCATTGTATTTTAGCACCCTCAAAAAAACCAGCAACAAAAAAAAATTTCAAGATGAGAGTTGAAAATCAATGGCTACTTGATTTCAAAAGGTACTATTCATGTGATAGACAGTAAACTGTTTGTTCATCAAATTCCATAGAAGATACTGGGAGCTCGTGACATGTTATTCCATAAACTATGTAGGCCTAAGCTTAATCTTAACTATTACACTGTGTAACGACTAACAGACTGTAAGTGCTTATCTAAGTTGAAATGCTGAAGCAAGGACTCCTACTAGGCAAAAGACTGAAAAGAGGGAGGAAGGGGAGAAGGACAAAGGGGAGAACAAAAACAAAAAAAAAAAAAAAAAAAAAAAAAGAGAGGGGTAGTGCTTATATTCTGTAAGATATAAACAAAAGCTTTGTGAGCCACTCTCAGGAAAGCAGGAAATACGAGGAGCTGGTGACGTGAGGAAGACCCGGATGGAGCGACCCCCTAGCTGCAAAGTGCGCAGACGCAGGGTACACCTCTCAGAGAGACCCGATACCGGAAGGCGGAGGATATAAAAAAGACGGACCCTCGGGGAGTGATTGCGCGCCGTTGGTGGAGCAGGGACTCCCCGGCCGCCCAGCGCTGTTTTACTTATTGCCGCTTGCTAAATAAACAATTTAAATTTAATTAGTCCTAACTTGCATCATTTTGGCAAGATAGTCTATAACAATTCATACGTGCTAAAGGCCCCCATTTTACAAGCACACATATGTAGAAGGACACATGTTCTCTACTAGTTTTTATAAGAGCAGCAGCACTACTCTTGGGCAGTACAAATTACCGGGTAGAAACACTAAGCATAAGCAGTATCCAACATTTTATCATTAAATACAGAGACCTTTTAATATTAGGAAATTAAAGTCTACAAAGCGAATCTCAACTGCTCAACTGCTTTACCACTGTATTTACATTAATATAAGAAATGGGAAGGGAGATTGTAATTAGTCTTTTGAAGACAGTGTAACAGCTGCCACATTTTCTACTTGTACTAAACTCATGGTTTAAAATTCCTAGTTTTAACCACCTTAATTCGTCATTATCTGGAGAAAGTAGCAACCTCAGGATAGGCATGATCTTCAATCAAAGTTTTCCTACAAATTTTGGCTGACCCAAGGTTTTTCCTTATTTTTGCTTTGGCAGATGGATAAAGCCATTGTGAATTAAATTTTAAAAAATACAGCCTTTGACCAATATGTGATGTGATGTGTTCGTATAGTCACCAATATGTATCCAAGGTGACAGATCTTTAGAACAGAAATGAATTTTTCATAGGTGTGCTTGAATGAACAAGTTTATCCCTGTGTCATCAGTAAACAATGGGATTCACAATCCCAAGAAACCTGAGGAGTAGATGGCGACATCGCAAACCTGATTTCTGCTTAACAGAATTCAGAGGATAGACAGGACTGAAGTGCATTTTTTCAGCAGCAGTCCTGATCACAAAATACAGACACCTGTTAGAAAAGAATGTCCTAATGTAAGCAAGTACAGATTCAAGATTGAATGCCTCACAAAACACAGTAGCTCTATCAAAATGGTCTACAGCTAACCCCTGTCTTGTAACAAAATCATGATGATTGAACAAAGATTAGCTTATGTTCTGTTCACCATCAACAATGAACAACATTTACAATATTAATCAGTATAATAGATATAAAGTGTCAAGTTCTTTCCCTCCAATATCAATGAAGAATCTATAGAAAGGGCTACAACATAAAAGAAAAAAAATCCCAATCATACTTGATAAAAACATCTCAAACACTGATCAACTGTAAAAACCAAAAAAATTTGTTAATAATAATTAATCTGCTCTCATTTGCAAGTACCTAATTGGCAGTATGTAACTATTTACTTATGCCAACAGTGATATGCTGACATACGTACTCCAATCAATTTGGGTAGCATTCCACTGAAGCTAAAATACTCAATTTTTCAGTAAAACTAACAAGCAAACAAGAAAATACTAAGTTAACTGTTGTTTCTAGGGTCCAGGGAAGCTGCTCAGCAGCTATTTGAGGTTTCTTGTCATGGCATTGTATTGAACCATTGACACCTACAGGCATAGTTGGATATATTAATTCTTCAAGAAACACCTCTGCAGCTTCACTTGTTATGAGACAAGACACCTCTGAGGATAAGCAATGGAACTGCGTTGGACAGCCTGATTTATTGGCAAGGTACATGGGAATCCAATGCGGATGGCACACGCATCCCATTTCGTGTGAAGTATTTCTTCCCATTCTCCCCGGTGAAAATGCAGCAAAAGAGTAGATGAAATTCTTTCTGCATTATTAGGAGTTCCTTAAGCCTGTGTCGTTATTCTGGTTTTATCCTGGTGTAAAGAAGATGTAGGCAACAAAACTGACCCTTATGAACCTCATGTATGGCCCATTAAAGACCCCCAAAGATACACTGCTTATATGTATTGCCTAACAGATTTGAAATTTTGCCTGCCTCCGATAGCTACCGGTTTGAAGTTGATCACAGGGAAGCGTGATGTATTATTAAGTTAACTCATTTGTAATCAGTGCTCTTAGTTTTGACTATTACTGACTTTATTTCATTACATATAATAAGGACAATATATTTGGAAAATATTTTAGAATGTGTTCAGGGTCTAAGGAAAATTAGTTTAAAATTAAGGAAAATTGCTTCCTTCACCTAAGTCAGGCTAACTTTAAGCAAACTGCAGCATAGTAACTGACCATCACACAAGCACATGTATGAATATCATAAACACCTATTTTAAGATTAAAAAAAAAAAACAAGCAAATTAATTAGCTGGTCCCATAAGAATGACTCTACCAGATTTTCTCCATAGTCAGTGCTAGCAAAAATAATGCACAAAATTAAGTTTTCTGAAAGATCCGTTTTGCCCTTTACTTACTTTGCAAAGGTCATTTAAACAAAACAGGTAGATGTGGCAAATCAGGCCAATGCTACCTATAAGAGTAATAGATGCAAGGCTGCTTTTACTTCATCGAAAAGAAAGTAATCACTTGGCAATATACTGAATGCCCAAAATCACTGGAGTACCCCATTTATTAATTCTTAGCAATGGCTAAGCTTGAGTTAGCTTCCTCCAACCCAAGTGAGGAAAGCAATCTATAAAAATGTACTCATTATCTTTTTTTGTCTAAAGCTAGACTTTTTGTCTGCCTTCTATGACTTTTTTTTTGACATGTTCTGAGGTCATCTTTGAAGCAGCTGTCAAGAAAGAAAAACGGCCCTTGCTTTCTGTCAGTGCGTCCTCCTGCCAGAGGAAGCACATCAGTGCCCGCTCCTCCCAGCCGTGCACAGCCTGTGGCACAGCCAGGCTGCGTGGTGCCTGCACTCGCTGCTCTGGCCCCTGACTATCAGCGATACTACCAGGCTAGACAATGGGAAACAGGGCTCAAACGAGGAAGTATTTCAAACAGATAATGCTGAGTCCTAAACTCATTTCAGTTCTGTTAGCAATTTGTCTGCAGGCAGCACATCAGATTTGTCTCAATTCCCATTAAAGGCAATTTCATCAGCTTTTCAATACGGCTTTGAACAGGCTCAGGATGGTAATGAAGCAGCACATAATAATCATGGCAGCTATACGTTTGGAGCGTATAGACTCTGCAGTAGTGCTCAGTAGGAATTTCGCAGAGGACTACTAACAGAGATCTGCACAAAACCATCTGTAACACAACTTACTAGCTTCACAGCCCTCAAATCCTTCTCCTTCAGGGAGGAGGACGTCAAGGTCAATGAATATTTGGGAAGTTGAGAAGGCTGCTGAGCTCAATCATAGCCAGCATTATCTAGCCCTAGTTTTCTGCTCATTCGTTCTTGACAGCAATTTGGAGTTAAATTGAGAAATTGAAGGTTATTAAATGATCTAAACAAATGAAGGTGGGTGAAAGTTAAAACAGTTGTAAAGAGATGTGTTTTCTCTCCCCAAAATGCAGAATCCAGAAAATTACAGTTTAGAACACTGTGGCTGCAAGATATAAAACACTTCCTCGCTTTTTAAAGGTGTCTTGTAAGAGAAGAGGAGCTGCACACAGTGGCAAAGTAAAGGTCCCAAACAAGCAAAAATGTGTCAAAATCTAGAGACTTTCCCCTTGCCTGTGATTGCACACATGTATGTCAGTCCTGGGTCTATCAATAACGATACAGAAGCATTTTCACAACAATACAGAGTCTTCCCTTTTTCTCATATACAACTGTGAAAAATGCTGCATAACAATCTTGTAATAAATATTACATCCAAAACAAAAGAGTTGAGACTTTTAAGTATATATCCTTAGTGCCCCTAGATACGTGTTTCTCAATGTACTCTTACTTCAGTACTAAAAATAAACGAGCTGTATGGTACTTCAAATTGAAAGGTAGGCACTCTCACTTTACAAGTAAGCACAGAGAATTAGATTACATATTTAGCAGAGTTTATGTAACTGCTGGGTTGTAGTTCAACATCAACACATTCCCACATCTGGCGTTTGAAAAAGATACCCAGAAGTAACACAGTATTGTTTAATACATATTTAAATAATAGTTGATAACATATTTTCCAGACAGTTTATTTCTTTTAAAGGAAATCAAAGAACCTTCTCCTTTTTAAATTCATTGTCATATCATGAAAGTACGTGTGCTAACTGGCTTCAGTTAGTTTCCCTTGCTCCAAGGGATCAAATTTCAAATGTTCCCAACTCTCACAGATTGGGCCAGTTTCAGTACATAATCGAGCATTCCTGATGATTAAGCTTTTAAAGCTTCCTCAATAGATATATAAAATTTCTGATTTCAATCAAGTATACAAGACTCTTTAAATGCAATTATTTAATATTTGTTCTACTGCAAATACTCTACAAGCTTGATGATATAAGTACTCCCCATCTGACATTCTTTTAACAAATATAAAAATTGAGGTACAGATGATAATGTTTAGAATAATGAAAATAATGTTAACACCCGGCTTGGCAATATTATTAAGTATAACATGCATAATATGATTGTGCAATTCTATTTGAAAGTACTTAAGCTTTAGTGAAATACAGAACTGATAATTTTCCCTACTTTCTCCTCTAGCTTATACATTCACTATTTCCAGGTTAAGAGAACAAAGATAAAAGTATGCCAAAGAAAGTGTGAAGCTACAGTACAGATACCCTGATCTAAGTAAGATTTATGACATAGTATTACATCTCTTGTAAATGGCCCCAGAAATAAAACAATTCATCCACATTGCTCTTTCATTCACTAATCCTCTTTGCAAGATGTTTTTTGCTACACAACTCAGAATCTCTAACTCCAAAAATTAGTGGTAGAAAAATGGGGGGAAAGCAGGAAAAGGGAACACAAAAACACCGACATATTGTAGAGAGATATTTAAAAGCTTTTCCTTCAAACATTTCATACTATTTAGTCTTTTCCTTGGAAAGCTCTCATAGCTTTTGACTCAGAAGAACAGAATTTCTCTTGTATACACACAGTGGTTTGTAATGCTGAAAAACCTCTCTCTAACTGTTCCCATAGTAACCAAAACCATTCTATTATATGTATTTAATTGTTGCTTTTTCAAGTATAATCTATTGTAGCTGGAGTCAGCGTGTTCTGTTGCCATCTAAATTATGGATTCCCTGAAGTCTATCAGGCTTTCATTATAAATTCAAGTTTGCTTTCAGTAATTCAGAATTTAAAGCCTTTAGTGTATTTTATTGTGTAGTATCAGATTTAAAAAAAGAAATCAGGAATAAGTACATAGATAGCACAAAGCTGAAAGCATTGAATATTATTTTGAACAGGTGAATTTTAGTAATTTAAACTTTAAATATGAGGATAAACAATCCTTGCTAGAGCCAATATCAAAATTCCCTACTTGAATAAGATACGACTCTTTTCTGAACTATGGCTCAGCTTTGCGATTCATTCCTGTAATGTACTTGGACTGAATTCTAAGTTCTCTAAATGTATTCCTGATTTTAAGTGACACCTTTAAAAAACAGAAGTAATTTCTGGGAGAATAGATGAAGAATGATGATTTGCTCTCTTAAATAAAATAATCTGGTTTATATCAGCACTGTATTTATTCCCTGAATTTTAATGGCAGTGTATAATTTTAAACTGCAGCACAGCTGAAGAGTACAGAACTTGAAAACAATTACAAATAGTATTTATTATTACATCATACTTGCATTACTCCATGTCAAGTCCATCTGATAGTAAAGTAAAATATATTTTGTATGCTAATTTAAGTATATTTGCTCCCACAACACCAGCACAGGATTTAGAAAAAAATATGGAAATCCTACTTCTGAACACTTGTGCTTTCTCACTGACCCATAAATGCTATTTTCTAGATCCTCTGTTAGTTATCCCAAACAGGGGTATTTGGGATGCACTGTTCCTTGGAGAAGAAAGGAGGAGGTTTTTCTTTAGCTATGGAGGTACACGGCATGTTTTAGAGTGCTGCAATGTACTGTGCCAGAATTGACAACAAATAATCAATATAGCAATGTTTATCTAGACAGTATGTCTGAAGATGTTTATATAGAACATTTAATTTTTTCCAGTCAAAAATATTAATCCCTTCTATTTATTCAGGTCCAGGTAAGGAATAGGAAAATAAGATTATAACATTAGATTAAGATTAAAATAGGATTACAAAAATAAGGCTCAAAATACAGCCCCATTAATAGGAGACTATTGTAGGACAAAATAACTTGGCATCACCTTATCACTTAGGTCATCTGTCAAAAAGGACTTCTGTTTCTCCCGTTCTGCATTTAAACTGTGTGCATGAGACATTCAGATTTTAAAATAAAAGAATGCTTTTCATTCTTGGTTCTCATAATATTTATTCCTGGTTGGTTTGTGGCTCTGATTTGAGGTCTCTGTCACCTCTACACCTACTACTGCCAGGAGAGGGAAGTCCTTTTCAACTCAGTATCTTCTGAAGTAGTAACCTAGGCACATACTAAAATTGTATATAAAGATGTATATTATACAAAAGGACATAATAAAAAAGATAATTGGAAGTGGGGCTAGAATACTCCTGAAAAAACTATATTAAAATTTTGAATAGAGGGCTAGGGTTGAGGTAGTAAGTCAGTACAACAGTTAGAGGAACATTACCATACTTTTGAGTGAATACTCTATAGGCTTTCTGTATAAACAAATAGATAGACAGATTATAAGCATGAGTGATTAAAAACAGGGGAAAACTTACCTCAAAGCTACCCCTCTTTTTCCCCTGCCTGTGCTTCCCTTGATTTTTCCTAATAGCTCACTCCTAGTAATCTTTTATCCATGTTTCCCCCCTCCTACTTGTTTTGCTCATCCCAGGAATCCTCCTGGGATCTGGGGGATTCACTGAACATATAAACCAGCTGATTTTGCAGCAAAAAAGGGAGACAGCTGCAGGTTGTAGCCTACGTCATACTTTGATATATATATATATATACACACATGCTTCTGAAAAAGTCACCTCACAGTTATGATGCAAGCACTGGCCTCTTTTTCTTTCCCTGCTTCTCTTTTTTGGAGGCATTTATTAAAGCTGTGCACAAGTTGATGTTGTGGGCTGCTTTAATGAAAGCTCTAAATCTGGATTATTAATAGGTGGATATATGTGCAATATGTGCTCTTACATATTTAATCAATGTAGCAGCAGCAAGTCTTTTTCATGTGCATCAAAAACTACATCCTACTCCATTGTGTAATGAGAAAGACAGGATTAAAATACCAAAAGCAAAACCTTTTTGGTAGGAGTAAAATCCTACCATACCCACAAAGACCTGGTAAATGAACTTGGTGCAGGAAGCACAAGAAATACTTACAGGTATGGCACGGGAAAAAATATTATTTCCTCACAACGTCAGTGAACTTTTTACACGGTGGCTACTGTGGCTACTACTGATAAAAGGCAGCTTGACCAGTCCATCTCCTTAGTATAAGCAGAGCTTAACCCTGCTCCTGGAGAACAAGAGGAAGAACTTTTATTTGTACTCACTTCATAACTGCATGGATAATTTTTGCAGCATTCAGCTATTTTAAATTCATTGTTGCTTGGTACAATATTTTGTCTTTACAGCTTAACTTTATTGCAATATAACTGCAAATTTATGCCTCAATCCAACGGCACCAATGCTGCATGTGTCCTAATATGTTAATGCAGTGTCGTTTCACTTTTATCTCCCAGCTTGCTTTTTTTTTTACATGCTGTAGGTGTCTTGTATCTCCATATGGTGGCCAACACAGCCACTGTATTGACTGGAAAAAGCCAAGAGGGGAGAGGAGAAAAAGAAAGAGCAATAGTACCACTTAACATTTTTAGCAAAAGCCTTCCACCTCTGCTATCAGTAAATCCAAGCAAGTAAATCACAGCGTATTTAATACTCAGTGTAAACATAGATTTTGATTGGTTACTAAAATCCCTTCTCTCAGGGCCATTCATAAGTACATTGAAAATGTACATACACAAGGAAGAGGAATATTGCCTCTATATCTTCGTTACCTCCAGGAAAAGATAAGAACAAAACAAACTGGAGCTGGAGGTGGGGGTAAGGAGAATGGTTATTAAAATTATTTCTGTCCTTTCTCTAATATCTCTTTTTTACTCTACAACACGGAGAAAATCTTGCCCTTTCAAATACTGATATTTAGATTATGCACACTTCTGGAGCATCTCTCTCCATTTAGTTTTGCAAAATAAAAACTGAAATCCCACTGACTGTATGCGAAACATAGCATGCAGGTATGTATATTTTTTCACATAATTCATTCCCTCTAGGATGCAGGTAATACCTCAACTTAAAGCACCATGAAGCGCTTTCTATATTTTTAAGCATTACGCTGATTGAACTTAGTTTGCTCCAGTGGTATTCCTATTTAAGTCATGATAATACAATTCAGAGTAGTATATTTTCTTAACAAAGTTAACTCTAATACAGCCACTGCACAGGATGATGCTTTTAGGAATGTTCTGCAAAATACATAGTTTAGAAAACCCCTCAATGAAACCAATAACAGCACCATCACAACACTATTGTTTTTCACAGATCAGATTCAAAAGAATACCTGATAATGTTTTCACTGGAAGCATACAATGAGCTACAAAACAGCACAGCGTAGTCCAATAGCTATACCATGCAATCATAAATGCAAATCTACCTAGTTTTTCCCTGACATCCCTTTCCCCCACCTTCCAGTGACAGTAAGAAATTACCAAGAAGTGCTGTTTTTTGTTACGCTTCAGGGATATTATTAAATTACTGTGAAAGTGAAATAAATGTATCTCTGCTATGTACTTGATCTGTTTTTTCTAGTTTTAATCTACAATACATTTGTCTAACCAAATTAAGTACTTTGCAATCCTAGCATTACATGCACAATCATATTTCCTTCATATTTGTTTTCCATTTTAAGATGCTTTAATTGTTCACAAGTAATAACATAGTTGATTAATTTTTATATTTGAGCGGCAATTATGCTTTGAAATCTAATTTGTAAAAACTGGAGTTGTACTTTAATACCAAAACCACAGACTTCTAAATGAGAAAACAAATTATCCCCCAGTCCCTTCTCCCCCACCACCGCCACTTCCCACCTCCTTAGCATTTAGAGAATGCTACCTCAGACTGATGTTTCTGCTGCACAAAAGTACAGACCCAAACCTGCCTTAATTTCCTTGTGAGATGGTAAAATACAGCCACTGGCTGTGGCTCAAACAGAACTTTAATTACTGTTTAGCAACAGCTGATGCTTTTACATACCAGAAAGTATAATTCTGTTTCTGGAGTGATTACCTCAGACTAAGCACTTTCACTTAATCTTGTGCAAGTCTGAGTCAAAGAAGTTAAGTTTAACAAATATTTTTGCCCCAATTTTACAGCAGTATAACTTCTGTATCCTTTCAAGATTTTGGACATACTAGTGTACAAGAAAAAGGAATAAATGGGCACAGCTGGCACTTCTCTCTTTCTCTCCATTTGAAATAAATGGGCTTTCTCCCAAAGCTCTCAGTTCTGTACTTTAAAAGCATGTTCCTTCGGTGAAGTTTCACAGCGACTGTAAATTCTCATTAGGGAAAACCAGGCATAGAGGTTAACAATTGGATTTAACATTGTCTTACCAATTGCTGCAGTATGCTACGAAAAATGATTATTGAAATACAAATTTAACAACCACTATACAACGTAAGTGCATATAAACTAACTTTACACTTAAGACTATCATAAAAATGGCTTTTTTGAAATGAGGAAAAAGACCAGACAGTTAGACCAAAGTGTTTGTTTTGAGGTTTCATTGTGCTGCACTGAAATCAAGTTCTTTCAGCCCCTTGAATAAGTACCTGCTAAATAAAAACCTTAGATCTCCTTTAATACATGAAGCTGAGGGAGTAACAATGTTTATTCTGTTTATGTTGGCCATGAATTTAGGCTGGATGAAATTAAAGTCTGTTTTCCACAGGAAACTTTTTTTTAAAAAAATCCCAAGTAAACGAGTGAGTCATTTTCCACATGCTCAACTATAACCCTAGCTCAGAAAGGCATTATGTCTGAGTGGCTTTGTACAGTCATCCCAGCAGATGATGGGTGTGCTCTACAGGGCTTAGGCAGCTGCCATGTAGGATAATGGAAAACACCATAATTTTATTAGAATAATGAAGCCTGTAAGTGACTAACACTACAATTTAGAACAGCAACTCTTCAGATACGGATCTCCAGATAAAATAATTGATGTTCGATTGCCTAAGCCTGTTCCAGCAGCTCAGCTTCCTAGAATGTCTCAACCATCTCTGCCTGCATTGCATCCATTCCAAGGAACCAGGTAACATTTTATTTACTTCAACTACATCTCCTTTTAGACTTGCTCCAGAGGTTAAGGAGTCTCGATATATATGTAATCATTCCCATTTCATCACACAATGAAAATCTCAGCACAAAATTAAAATTCAAACAAATATCCTATCTAGTCATAACTGTGCCTTATGGTTCATTGCTCTAATTACAACATATATGCCAAGAATATTTTGCAATGATTACTCAAGGCCATTAGCTTAGAAGAGTTCTTGTTTGCTGAGTGTTAGGCTGCCACTTAGGTGGTTTGACTCATACTTCTCAGTAATGTAAATAAAGCAGAAACTTCTAGACACTACAATACACACAGGTTAAAAATTCCAATCTTGAGCCAAGCGTATCTTAAGCACCTGCCTTTATATATCTAGCTGGGTGACAACTGGCATCTTTTCAAATAAGATCTCTGATTAAATACTGCAAAATTACTTATCTTGATGTATTCCTTTTTTGGAAATTTCTGGACATGAAGGATGAGCAAATCAGATGACTGAAGCTTCCACTATGCAGAACTGTCCAGTATCACAGAGAAAAAAGAAAAGAAGGATGCATGGGAATGCACAAATTTTAATTTAATTTAGGAATAAAAAAAATTATCTCATGTCTGATACATAAATGGATAATCTTACTCTAAAGGACATTCTTATTAGAGTGATGGTCAAAACCAGAATGACATTATGGTATCATAAAGGTATTTAAGTTTAGGGATGTTAATGTAACAAAGTGATCTTTTATTCTTGCTTCAGGCTAAACCAGAGCCATTTTCTAAATGTAACTGTGATTTGGTGACAACGCTTTTCTTATCATGACTTCAGGTCTGGTTAAGAAATTGTAGTCATTGATGCAGTTATGTTGTCCACTGCTTGGTGCTGAAGCAGGGGAAATTTATGTTCCAGATTACTGTAATAGCATTGTCCTTCATTTGTACAGTCCAATGCTTAAAATCAGTTTGGGTCATACTCTGTGCCAATGTAAATTACAATAACTATTTTGACTCCAAAGGCTCTATACAAACCTTCACCATTTGCAGCTCAGATAAACCATTTTTCAGCAAAGCTGTATTATCCCTACACATTTTTATTTCCTGAATTTACTTTTATTAATAAAGATTACCTACACAATGATACAATGCACTAGTCTTATTTTTATGTCAACTTGGAGATGCCAGTGTTCTTGATACTCCATGCTTTGATTCCAAGTGACCTCATTAAGTACCTTACTTAACATGTCATCCCTATATCTTTTCATGAACTGAAGTTCAGTAACATCAGTAATACTTTAAGGGCAATGATTGAAACACTTATGGTCGACTGTCCATTAGAAACCAAGTCTCTTGTCAGAGGGAAGAGGAAGCTTTCCAAGCAATGACCATATTTGCAAAGGATCAGAGCTTTCTTGACAGGGCTATAGATAAAATCTACATAACACCTTTCTTCCATAGTATAATTGCCATCATTACTCTGCCTCCTGCATTATTCACCACTGCACAGGAAAAGACAGGACTTGAACTACAAAATATTGAAAATATTAAGTGCTGTAATTACAATTAGTTAGCGGCTCTCAAAAACTAGCTTATTCAACATTTGCAACTAAAGATCAAATTAAGCTGTACAGAACTTCTTAATCCTTCAGTTGTAAACAATTGTCCAAGATATTTAAAATACTTACTTAGATTATCTTCCTGTCAATCTCTCCTATAAATTGCTAGTTGCTGTGACTGAGGAGGAATGTGAGAACTGATGATGCTTGCATTCTATAACCAGATACAAAGTTTCTTTCATATTAGCTTTTCAGTGCAATTATATTTCCTTTGCACAACTGTTAATTTATTTTATAAATGTTTGTACAACATCGTTCTCATTTTTGCAGCGGCCAGACACAGATTAAAAAATAGGAACATCAGAGTCTGATTTATTCTTTTGTTTTTCCTTAAAGCAAGCAGAAAGATATCAAAATTTCCTATCAAATTTCCTATCGCATGAGACACATTAATGTTTTTTAGCCATCCTTACATCTACACAGAGGAAGAGCTGCACCTCCACCAACAAAGGAGCATAAAGTAGGGGGTCTGCAGGGTCCTGCAAGGAGCACAAGTGGCAGGGAGAAGGGATGGCTGTGCTCCTCAGGGGTGTTGGGAGCAGATGTGGTGTAATGAAGCAGAGGAAGCACCCTGTGGAGGGGATGGGTGGGACCTAAACCCACATGTGCATGCCCCACCGTTCTGGCCTGCACCCTCAGGAGGCTCAGGCCTGGCTGATTCCCCAAGGAGGACCTCCAGTACCCATGTGTGTTGAGAAATTCCAGGAATGCATTTGGCCCTTGCAGAAACATATTTCATTCCTACTAGTCCAGGAAGTTATTTTAACGGTGCATTTGACCACTGACAGCATAAGCACATTTCTTATATTTACTCAGTTTCAAAGTACCTGCTTTAAAGAAATGGATACAGATTCTACGTCCTCTACTTCTTACCTTTAACTAAAATGTTATGGTGGAAAGTATACTGTAATTCAGCTGATCTGGAATCACAACTATCAAACCAATATCATTCCAGAGCAACACTGGGCATCCCTATACTATCCATATTACCCAAAGAATGACACATGCTTTCATAGTGCATCGTCCCAATTATACAGGAAACTGAAACAGTTCAATCATCTTTTATCAGGTTGTCCAAAGGAGCCTGAAAAGTGTTCATTTTTCACATTACCAAAACATGCCTTATTGAATGGGCTGTCAAAGCAGACACAGATCTTGCAGTGTGGTACCACCACCTGACAACTTGGCTGCATTAGAGACTGCACTTCATGTCATCACTAAGGAGCACCAAAAATTACAGAGGTAAAATAACAACATTGTTGCTCTGAGGGGAAAAAAGGTCTTTCCTGAGATTTATCAAAATATCAACAAAATTAGAGGGAAAGAAAAAGAAAATCTGCAACTAAATAAGTGAAGAGTACTATATAATCAGCTTGATTTGAACTCCTTTTGAAAGGAATTAGGCAAAGCTGCAAGAATCAAAAAGGATTACCAGTGTCTTCAGATATAATAATTATATTTTTACAACCTGAATATCTCAGAAAGAAAATGCTCCTAAATTTTGGAATATTCTTACTGCAGCTATCAAATATAGGATATATATGCACCAAAACCTTCCTAAATGCCAAACTGAGCATCTGTACAAAAACAGCGCAGTATAAAATGGCATTAAAGCTATAATTCTCCCACTTACCACCCTGTTTCCCATCAGTAAGAACCCAGCTAGTCACCGTGACCCCAAGGAGCTTTCTCATGTGTTTGAACTCATGCAATAAGAATCTTGCACAGATAAGTATAGTCACAGCGCACAAGTTAAACAGCTTTGGCACAGGCAGAATATTGAATTGATTCACTACATAGGCCCATTCATGCATTTACCAGAATAAAAATCTGACTTTTCCTAAGAGTCTGCAAAACTGCCAAAGGAGCTGCAGCATATAGAATCATAGAAAAGAAACATAGAATGGTTTGGGTTGGAAGGGACCTTGAAAAGTCATCTAGTCCAAACCCCCTGCAGGGACATCTTCGACTAGATCAGGTTGCTCAGAGAGCCATCCAGCCTGACCTTGAATGTTTCCAGGGATGAGGCATCTACTACCTCTCTGGGCAACCTGTTCCAGTGTTTCACCTCCCTCATCGTAAACAATTTGTTCCTTATATCTAGTCTGAACCTACCTTCTTTTAGTTTAAAATCATTATCTCTTATCCTATCATTTACCTAGGATCTTTATCTGGAAAACTCCCTTAAAGCTCAGGAAAATATTTCTGATATGGAAAACAGTTGGCAAATTACTGCATCTGCTTCATGACATGACAAGATCTGTAGCTCTAAAAACAATTTAACAGCAAATAATTTCTTTCAAAAAAAAAAATCAGAAACGTGATGGCAGCTGAAGTGCAAATGTACAAATCAGCTTTAAATCGGCCAGCTCAGAGGGCTACATGTTGCCATTGCTATCATGAACTACAGGGCAGTCATATTCAAAGATACCAACCAAATGAAGTACATAAGCACCTGCTTAAATTTAAATCCCATAAATTAAAAATTATGCACCTGAATTTCACTATACTTTTTTGAAGCACTAGTAGCAGAAGAATGGTTTTCTGTGTTTACATATAGAACAGCACACAGCAGCAGAACATTGTCTGCTCAGACATGTGTGTCTGAGAAACTTCTTTTTCCACACTGCCCCTTGTAGTTTCAGCTTTCAGCTAATAGTTTGCCAATGGAAGATGAAGCTAAGTTGTTTTAAAGCGTAACATCCAGTTCCCTGAGCCATGTCTCCTTTCCCATGCTTCCTTGTAAGAACTTGAAGGGAGGATTCCTCATGTCACTGCTCTGTCCCAGCAGCTGATTTATTTATATTTGAATTCAGATAGGAAGAACTAAAATACAGACAGAATACACTGTTCGAAATGCTCAAATTTTAGCATTTGGGCACCTTCAAGAGCAACTGACTGATTTATCACTACAACAACACAAAGATAACTTGAACTGTTCAGACAGCATGAGGTTTTTAAGTCTTGTATTTCTACAAAACATAACAAAGTTAATGCAACATCCTAGACAAAGTGGAGGGCCCAGAGGACAAAGCAAGGTAGAGCTCACATTTCTTGTTTTTCATCCTGAGCTCACACTGACATTCAGACTATATATATATTTCTCTGCATCACAGTCTGTGGTGGAGTGGAAGGACAAAAGTTACAAAGGGGTGCTCTTGCTCGTGCCAGCTAAGCACTGAAAGCACGCTTTGCGGAGTGCAGAAAACAAGAAGTCTTGTGCATTGTTCTCCCATAAAAAAAGAGCAAAATTCCCCCATTCCAAAATGCATATTTACAGAAGAGCAGCAAATCCCTATTGTACACTACCAGCCTTCAAGGCAACACAGAATAACGGCCAAAGCATCTAGCAAGGACTTCATCTTCCTCCTGCACGTGATATAGTTTTACAAAACATGTTGCTTCATGCTTCTTATGATGGGGATGTCACTCCCAGGCTGCTAAAGATATGATGTTTGCTTGGCCAGAGTCTTCTCTGCTTATTTTGTGGCTATCACATTACTCAGCAAAGTGCATTCCTGCTGAATGACCGAGGTAGGAATTTGCCCCATGCACAAGCACACAAGAGTTAGCAATTGCCTAGATATCACTAAGGAATTGCTTCCTAATGAATCTTTTGAGCTTCTAAGAAAAATTACAGAGGAAGAAAATTGGCCTTTTATTCCTCCAATCCTGATAACGCCTTATCACTGACACTTCAAAGAATCATTAAGCTTTGCTACTACCAATTCTGGCACGATTCTTTGTTGCTCACAATAAAATTACATTAAGCAAATACAGTGCATTATTTAAAGCCACTAAACAGCTTCTTTCTAAGACAAACTAACATCATTAGTCAAATATTATACAATTCACATTAAAGGCTTTTTATTCCCTGCCCAGCTTCACAGCTTCTGTCCTGAAGGTCTTGGATATAATTCCACCATGGTTTACGATATAATTATTTCTAGTTATTTGGAACTGTTTAACATCTTATTATCATTAATACGTATTTTCTCTGTTTTGGATTACACATTGCTTCCTTATGTAGTTTTAGAAAGCATTAGGTATTCTAAACACACTCTGGCCAAGGCCCTGGTGGCAGCAACTTCTCCTTACAAGACCTCAACAGGTGGCCACTGCTCAGCCCTCTGCAATATGCACAGTTTTGGGACATACAAGTCAAAACCATTCAGGTACACAAAGATAAGCGTTAAAAAAAAGCATCGATGTTATTTCCCAAAGAGGTAGTTACAAATACCAATAATTATAATTCATCTCTGCAGATCAGCCCATACATGGACTCTGCACTGAAGTCAATAGAATTCAACATGTGCCAAGGCCTTCCTCTTGCTTGATGTTTAGCAGTGTCAGAGACAGATGACACTAGAATATTTACACACAGCAACTGGGATCTGGTCTGCTTCCATTAAAACTGGATATGGGGAAAATGATCTACATGTAGAAAGTACAGGGTGAAATGAGAGAAGTGAAAGGTATGCTGATGTTTCTCAGTGTTTGGGATTCTCTTGAAACTGTATGCTTTCACCCCCCCTACAATTACTTTGAAGGTTTCTACAGTATTTGCTGACTTTCTGTTCTAACAACATGCAAAAATTTTCCAGCAAGGTGTTTCTGTTTCTCATTTCTGATATAAAATCATAGACTCATAGAATAGTTTGGGTCAGAAGGAACCTTAAAGATCATCTAGTTTCAAGCCCCCTGCCATGGGCCCGGACACCTTCCACTAGACTACATTGCTCGAAGCCCCGTCCAATCTGGCCTTGAACACTTCCAGGGAGGGGGCAGCCACAGCTGCTCTGGGCAACCTGTTCCAGTGTCTCACCACCCTCACAGTAAAGAATTTCCTTACATCTAATTGAAATCTACCCTCTTTTAGTTTAAAGCCATTAACCCTTGTCCTATCATAAGAAAGAACGTTGGTTTCAAGATACTAATACAATGATGCTGTTTCATGTGAAGAAGTTAAAATATATTTGTTTAAGCACATGCCTGTTTCTTTTTAAAGAATTCCAGAGCCACAAGTTTTTATATGTGAAAACTGGAGGAGTAGGAGAGGCTAGAGTATGTTGCTGAGACCTCTGAGTGTATAAGACAAGCATGATTTAAGTCTATGTGCTTAGAAGATATCACTAGTCAGGTTGCAAAGAAAAAAAAATTAAAAGCCAAGCACACCAAAAAGCAGATTAATATACTTGCTAATACCAATAAGGTGAAGGAAAAAAAAAATCTAGAAGGTGGCATCATTCAGCTTTCAAGCACATACAAAACAGATACAGAAGTTTCCTTACTTTAAATTTGTAAGAGATTATGAAATGCTGAAACTGCTGACAGTAGAGGAAAAAGTCAACCAAACAACAGTGCAGGCTTGCCTTTTAGTGGAAAGAAGGCAAAACTGTGTTATGCTGTTTAAATCACAAAAATTATTCTTGATTTCAGCAGTGTATTCGCAGCCCATTGCCTTTCAAATCCCTTAGTATTCAGAAAGCCATACAACTGAAACACTAAAACAATTAGATGGTAACAGTATTTCAAACTTTTAATCATTGTAATAATACCTAGCTGATAGGCAATATACTGTGTTAAATTTTAAGTACAGGTAGACTAGATGAAATAGATTTATCACCAGATTGAAAAGGACTCCACGGTCAGAAACAGACTTAAACCACAGATCTCTACCAAGATTCCATCCCATCTAATCTAATCTAATCCAATCCACTAGTGGTGTTTTGGAGGTTTTCTTGGGGGTGGGGGGGATGTTTTCATTTTCTTACAGTAATAGGCATGCAAGTTAGGACTTCACAGAAAAGTTAAGTCCGTGTATATCCAAAGAAGCGGAATACTAAACATAAATGCTAAGGACCAATAATGGGTGTCGTATTATCTATCACCATGTTTTTAATTACCTTCCACAGTTTAAAATGCACAGACTCCAAGTTCATGTTGTGATAAAGTATTACCACTGTGTTTTCTTTCTTTTAATGAAAAAAAGTTCTTTTCATTCCCCAAGGACTCAGTTGTTAAGAAACAACCATCCTGCTTGGTACTGCAAGACAAATATCACTGCGCATGCTGTGATTATGATTCTCATCTAAGGCAAGATACCAAATTTCAGTCTATTTAATGAAATAGAATTTCCTTGGAACACCACTACAACAATTTTGAAGATGTCATCATATCTCATACCACAGCAGTAAAGTAGTCACTGAAAAATACAGAAATCTCAGATGATTAGAGCACTTAGGAATTATGTTCTTTCTGAAAATCAACTACTGACTAGAAAAACTGTGCAAGAATGAAAGGACTATTTAAACAAAAAGAATCACCTTATTAAGCCTGTTAAAAAGTCAATTTCTCAGAGTATAAATGGCCATTTTCTTCTATATACCTCATTACCAAAAGCCTTGGAAAAAAGGTAGGCTAATGAAGAAAAGAAGCAGCCTAGCCTCAGGCCAATTTCTGCTTTTGGAAACGCCTGTGTAACTATTGATGAAACAGAAAGAAGGTGTATATGCAAACTAGAAGAAAGAATCTGGACTAGTGTTTAAATTGCACTTGTAAAAGATCATGTTATTTGAATAACTCACTGTTTAGACACATCAGGCATTATTGTCTGTTCTTTTTTCCTTGTATCCACTGTCGGCTCTACAGGGGTAAGTACTACAGCAGCACATGAGACTATCGACTGGTATGAGTCTTCCCGGCAAACTGCAAAGGTAAAAAAAAATCTCAGCGTTAAAGAGTGAACTCTGTATTTTAAATGTTTAAAGGAAAAAAGAATACTGTCAAGTCATACTGTGATAAACAAAAATGCTTACAATTAATCAGACTTCACTGTGGTCACCTGCAATGAAAACTTCATTGTTTTTCACATTATCTAAAGTGCTTGCTTGGCACTTTTTTTGGGACAGACCGATACTCCATCATAATTCACCACATTTTACCTAGCACATTATCTGATGTGAGTCTGCTGTAGCTCACTGGTGTGTCTGAGTCCTCAAAGGTCTTATATTTCCATAAATGACATAAAAAATGATGCACTTCTTTTTCCTTTTCCATCACAAACTGAGACTGGAGATTATGGATGGTTTTCAGACAAACCTCCCACCTTCAAAAATTTCTGACTTTGTAAGAAAACAGATTTGAGAAAATCTGATTAGTGATTTTTTTTGTCTTCAACCGTTACATCTCCCTTTAATCCAAAAATGCCAAATCCAAATGTTCTAGGACTGATATCTGATATATCGATTCATGCTTTCCATTTATACAAATTAGCTACGTATTACTGTGCTGAATGATATGATATGACTTAGATGATATTTAGAGCTAGAAGACTGATCATTATTTCAGCTGAGCATCTGGCTCAATTAGCACTAATAAATGAATACCCAAAAATTCCTGACCTCCAAACACACAGCTATATTTGTTAAAAGTTATACATATTCTAAATTGCAAGTGTCACTAGTAGTTTAGCACTTAGCAGTCACCATTCCTACTGATTTTGAAGGTATAGATTTCCTTTACAGCCAAGGTGTACCTTTATGAGCCAAATAAAAGTTTCAATTAAGAGTTGGTTGTATTGAACAAAGCACAGTAGCTTCTTATATTATACATTTATGGTACTGTTATATATATCCTATATAAACAGGAAGAAATGTGGTGACCTATCTTTTAAACAGAAAATCACACAGTATTTGATATGTATAACATACAAAACTGTTTTATAGAGTGTACGTATGTACATACACAGCCAATAACGTAGCATGTAAACCAAGGATGACCACAACAAATTCTCTGCAATTCAAAACCAGAAAGAACCTACTTTATAAGTATATACATTTATGCAAGATTGTGACAGCTGGAAACATTGAACTATGGCATTTATTTACCAATGGAAAACTTGTTTCTGAAGACTTTCCATCCTCCATAATTATGTGCCTCCTTATTGCCCACAAAAAATGTACCTTTTGCACAGCCTATGCCCCTCTTACCAGGGAAACAAAAACGGAGTAAATCTTCATTCACATTGCCTTGACTGGGCCAAGAACAACTAACTGTGGCCTTTTACCCTGAGCGTTCAAATCCCATTCAGCATGAATTCAGCGCACATCAACAAGATACGTCGCATGCCCGATGAATACCCTGGAGCAATAACTAGTGCTTTAAGGCAGCTAGAGAGTAGATTTTAAGGAACAGGTCAGAACAGCGCTGGATATTTCTACAAAGGTCAGAAAAGTGCAAAGGTGTTCCTTTCTTCAGAGCAATTCTGAGCCATTCAGCAAGCAGCAAAAATGGCCAGAGCACAGACAGATTCTGTCAGGAAGAGAATACTTTTGTGGAGTACATGTAATTACATTTAATGCATTTGATGTTCTCCAGCATCACTTATGCTTGTATTTTTAAATATTAACGTGCACATTGGGCTAAGTGACTATGACGCATAAAGATGACTAGTACTGAAACCTTACCGTCATTTTTCTTTGGAACCAGAGCTACTCAAAACTTTGTCACTATCAGAGACACCCATCTCCAAAACATGGTTATACCCAAAGAGAACTTGCTACACTGCCTACAGGTATACAAATGGGATATACATTATAGCTTAATGCATAACAAATTAAGGAGGCAACAAATGCTAAGTATATTGAATTAGAGAGACTACATAAGAAAAAAAGAATTTTAGGTGATTTTTATCCTATGTTACATGCAACCAGCATACCATCTACTAGCAAGGTGCAATTCGGTAGGCACAAATTCATGTACAAAATAGTACCTTCTCACTACAACCAGTGACTGAATATGTGCAAATAAGAACACTTATGTCTATTTGACTCTTGATTTACAGTCAAAGAATTGTAAAAAGATAGGTTTGTCAAAAGGCAATATTGATATTCAGTACCTGAATTTTAACCTGAAACACTGATAAAAAAGGGAGAGTAAAGGATGAAGCAAATATGTATTTTTCTTTAAAAGACCTATGGTACCACTTGAATATCTAGTTATTACTTTAGAAATTGTAAAATGGTGATTATGGAAGCATCACAAGGTAGGATTTTCCCTAGATCAGCCACTGTCCATCAGGGCAGTTACAAAGATAGATAAAATACAAAATCACAACTAACAAAGAAGACATTGCTAGTCTCCTACCCTGTACAGGAATTTCACAAATGAATAAGACTGTGAAATTGCTTCTGTTTAATAATTAATGCTATATAGGAGTTGTATAATCCCCTAATTTACAGCTGACCCAGTGGTCATCCAGTGATCTGAGCTCATGGAATTTATTATCCTCCCATTCTAGACAGCAATACTTTTGGGTCTGTTTTTTGAAAACCACTACAATTCCTCCTTTTTATCTCAAGTCTCTGTGCACACAGTCATAAGTCGTTATGGGACAGTATAATTAACTAAAATGCCATGAAATAGCGACAGCACAGCAGCAAGTAATTTTCACCTACTAGAGTGTATTCTCTTATTATCTGTTCATAACTTACATTAAAATAATGAGAATGTGCTTGAATGTGGACTCTCAACTTTAACATTGATGGGAATGGGCACTGTTTTACTTAAGGAGACTGTTTTCATTTTGCACTTCAAACCTTTCTTACATGTAGCTTCTTTTCTACACCTTCATTTTTTATCTACAAGTGGCTCACATTACCCCCCAAAAAGCCCATTAGTGATGTCCACATATCATACTCTTCATAAATCCAAATCTCTTAGATTCTCAAAATAGTACAAACCTCAGAATAATTAATCCTTTTAAACATAAATCCTCTCACGTGTCCAATTTGCACTTTAACAGCCAGCAAGAACTTTACAAAATTAGCTTTACCACATGAATTGGTAAGAAAAATAGAGAAAAGCAGAATTTTCAATCATCTGAGCTGGTGTTCGGAAAAGCCATCAATGTGAACAGCTGCCCCAGTCTATTACATTATTCCTGACATGAGTGTGCAAGTTAATTCCTGCTCACCACTCTCTGGGCCCAGCCATTCAACCAGTTTTCAATCCACCCCACTCTCTGCTCATCCAGTCCATACATCAACAGCTTGTCTATAAGGATCTTATGGGAGACAGTGTTGAAAGCCTTACTGAAGTCATGGTACACAATATCCACTGCTCTAATAAAGAAACCAATAAGATAATTCTCCCATCTATCTGCTACATTTTTGGCACACAAACATTACATACATGTCATAGGTAGAGGTTCATTATCACACTTGCTGTTGCACACCTCCAGAAGTGTGGAAAAAACTGTATAAGGTATCAACATCAAGGGAAACAATCAGCTAATTTTATACTAACTGTAGCAATTTCTTTAAGCTTAAGAGACTAATACTTAGTATCTCAGAATGTGTTATACACCAACTACTTCCTGAAAAAATAAGTAATTTGCATGCAAGTGAGATGGTATCATAAAGGACAACTCTACAGAAAAAGGAAACAAACAGTCTAATATCATAATACTACTATAAAAGATCTGTACTGCTTTTGAAGTTGCATAATTTCTCCCTAGATTCTTCAATTTATACTTCAATGATGCATACAGTTTGTTTTCTTCCATTGCCAAGTGTTTTAAAAGTACCCCATCTATTTATCACTAGGAGTGCTGGCCTGGATTTACCCTCATTGGTTTAAGCAGTCCCAGAACACCATTCACTATCAAAACAGATCTCTACATCTGGAGAAGCAAAACATTAGCTTTTTTTTTTTCCTTTGCTGTTTCTTTCAAGAACAATGAGAATGACTAATTAAACAGTTTTCTTCTACTTTGAACCAACCAGTGAAAAATTTTTAATTCCCTGAATAGTAGGACAGTAGGAAGCCTTCAACAGCTACTGAATAGAATGTATCTCTCTGGAGAATAAAAAGATTTTTAAGCTCTAGGGGTGTCATTTACAGTGTCTACTTCAAACACTGTTAATTGTATATATTTTTTCCCCTTCTTTTTTTTTTTAGTAAGAGAGAGAAAAATCTGGTTATCACCACTCACTATCAAAAAAAGTCTCCCTTGACACAAGATGCAAGTGATGGTTAGATGAAATTAGCAGCAAATACTACCTGCTTAGAGAAAACAGAAGGGGAATGTTCATATGCAATGTGCAATGAAGCATAAGGGATTCATGACAGAGGGAGACAGAAAACACTGAAGTATTTCTGGATTTGAAAAAGATGGGCACTTATTCTGACAATTCAAATTATTTACACTTGTGCCTGTAAAGTTTAAAATAATCATCTGTCATCGTTCAAGAGACAGATCAAATCTGGAAACAACTGCTGTTTTATACCAAAAAACCTTCTGCTCTGGTAAAAGCTAGGCAAGCAGCCAGGAGCATGGAAGGTGCTAAATACTTTCCCCTGAAATATCTGTCAGCTGCCACTGTAGAAGACAAGGGACTGAAGCATGGGGGAGCAATGTCTGGATCCCAAGTATCCAATCGCACATTCCTTTTACTACTGAAGGCCAGAAGATACACCAATTCTCAGTGTAGGCATTTACATTTTGGAACACTGTTTCCTAAAAATGGCTCTGTCATGACAAGGCTCAGGAAATGAGCCACCCTCTGAGGTGCTCTGAACAAAGGACAGGGAAGAGCTGCAAGATATGCTACCCATACACAGGTTTTTTAGATAAGGAAAACATGGGGCAAAGAACTGCTACATGCGAGACAGAGATTTTGCTAAAAAAAAAAAAAAAAACACACAAAAAAAAACCACCAAAAAACAAACAAACAAAAACCAACAACACAAAAGCCAACCAACAACTAATCTTTAGTAGACTAGTCTAGTTTTGAGGACAAGTGAAGACATGAGGAAAGAAAAAGTAACATTTAAAACATTTAACTCAAGCTATTTTCCCGGAAAATCTACTCAACTAGAAATAGTTTATACAAGAGGAAATCTAGTCAATTCATTCTGGTATCTCCAGTAAGAACTGTGGGTAATCACTGTGCTAATCCTTTCCTCACCACACTGACATGTCCTCTGATATTCTTGGTCCACTCAGCAGGCTCAGAAAAGAACCACTGTTCAGATGTGTCTCTTCATCAACCCCAAACATCACCTGCATGGAACACTTAGCAAAACCAAGTGTATGATTTCAGTTCCATACCATCTTTCTCAGCGCCAGAAACACAACAAAGTCTTTTAATACTTTGTTATTAAACCCTAAAGCCCAAAGAGACTTTCAGTCTCTTTAAAGAAACATAAAAGGTCAAGATACATGTGAAAGCCATTTTTTCCCATCCACTTAAGAAAAGCCTAATATTAAAAAAATAATTTTTAAAAAAGCCTAATTTTCCTGCTGCTTGATTCTAGATTTGATGGTGGTCTTTGGGGGAAATAAGGAAACTAAATGGATCTCTATTTCATTAGTAGTTCAATAGTTATTCTAGGGCCCCTTGTCCCTTAGAAACAGCCACATTTCACAATATTGGCCAGACGAATACTTAAGAGAATGAGACTATACACTCACAGTCCCCAAAGGGTTTGCTGTAATAATTCTGCAATAAAACCACAGGCCCAATTCTTAAACACTGCATAGTCACAATCAGAAATTTTGTAATAGCAACATTTACAGGCCCATTACAGGCAAATGAATTACTTTCTATCAGGTTCTTATGTTTCCTGGCAGTTTTGTGGTATTCACAAAGGCTGTGATACACATATCTGCTTTGTGCTATCCACACTGGCAGCCAGCGGCAAAGGATACATAACATGGCATTAAGCAGGAGCCAGGAAATTCTAACACACCAGCAGTTTTGCAGTGATTACCTGCACCCTTGCTTTTGTATCCTAAATTTGTTTGTTGTCACAAGCCACTTGTGGTGGCCCACTTGCATGTTTTCTGTTATGTACACTGTATTGACAGAACAACTGTAGTTTGGTCTCTCTCCATATGGACAGGGTAGAACCTTAATTCCTGTTCAGAGCCTTCTCAAGCAGCCTCCCTCAGCTTATAATGACTTGCAGACTTGCTTAAACAGTGGGGTTATGTCTGTATTTATTAATCCCTCATGGACTTTATGAATTTGCTCAGTTACTTCCATTCTTGCACAAACATACAGCATCTACAATGTCCTGTTCCAAAGCTAAACTATAGGTTACATGAAGAAATATTCCTATTTGAGCACTTTAAACTAGTTTCACTTGACTTTCCCAATTTTAGTATTGAAAAAGACAATGCACAACTCCTCCTTTACTTTTCACTCAGGATTTTACAGACTTCTTTTGAATGTTTCGCCAGTCATCTCTTCTACTGGCTGCAGAATCTGTGTTTGTTCCTGTATAAAACCTGTTTCATATCTCTGACCATCTTGCTAACCTCTCCATGAACAACCACTCCTTGTTGCAGTTCCTGCAATGATGGACCACTGTAGCCACAGCAGAACTATAACTGCATTCACAGAAAATCAGGTAGGTTAGTTTTTCAGCTGTAACTACTGTACACTTAAAACATTCTAAGTATATCTCTTTATGCTTGAGGCTGCTTCTAAAATACTTTCTTATTCACAGTGAACTACTTAAAGCAAATATTGTTCCAAGCAGCCTACACCGGAATTGAAAAAACAACCTTTAAAAATAAAGCATATTCTATATCCAGTAGGCAGTATTTCTTCTCAATATCAAAAAGCATTGTTTTAGTGTTATCATTAGGACTTCTGAAGTAACAATTAATTTTCGTTAGCTTTTGGCAACACTATCAGTCAGGGTGATGTCACAGGCTTGCATTTTCAGCACTGTAGTCTGTGGCTTGTTCTGTGACATGGACATGAATAAAACCCACATGCATAAAGCTTGTGATGAAAGACTAATGATCTGAACCCCAACAATCACGTCTAATTCTAAGTGCATAGTTTCATAATTGAACAGTATAAATATCCATTAGAATAAAAAGTAGTCATTAGGTCTAGGATGCATGGTAATAATCACCATGCGGTCCAAGTAAGTGCATCAATTTATTCACAAAAAGGCTTTGAAGATAACTGGTTAAATCAATTTCCCAGAGAAAATATCTGCAGGTAGGTTCATGGGGCAAAGGAGGCTCACCCAGACCGCCTCTGCCAGTAGCATGTCTGCTGGTCTCGGCCTATACACAAGCCTGAGTTCTCAGGCCCCTTGGTCCTCTTGGCTCTGAGGGTAAGTCAAGTGTGAGGCTGCCTGCAGAAGCCCTTGCTGGGAAATAAGAAAGAAAAACACCACAGTCCCGGGTGATGGAAGAAAGCAGATTAGCCAGAACCTCCACTTTTCCAGTAAGAATGCAAAAGGTATTACTGAAAGTGCCAACTTCAGACAGAGGCATAAAGCCACTCCCTGGTAACAGCCATAAGGAAACTGGGAAACTCTTGTCTCTCCTCCTAAAGGACATGAAAGAAATCCCAATAGAGATATCACCAGCTCAAGAGCTGGCTGCCTACAAATTCCCTTTTCAGCCAAGAGAAAAATAGTTTTAGTTCTGTTATTGATCACATTTGGGTTTCTATTTAAGCTGTGTGACATCTTCAAGGAAAAGAGAGAAACAGGAGCAACTGTGACACTGGCATCTTAAAAGGAGGAATATAAAAAGACCTGCAGGGCATTTCTGTAGGCACAATACAAGCCCCTGAAGGAATGACTACTCTAACAACAATATTCTCGACTGCCATTCACCACAAGTAAAACTGTCAAAACTCAATAGCAAGCGTTTTCAGGAGCATAGTCTCTTGGCTTGAACTATTATTCTTGGCCTAGCTGAAATAAAGACTGACAGGCAAGCAAGATTAATTTATTGTTGTTTGTATTGAATGGCTGTAGTCACAAGAAATTAATTTAAACAATTAATACACTGATAAACCTCCAAAAGCATAGCTTCCCAAGAGAAATTATTAAATAAAATGACAATGTCAGCTCTCCTTGCAGTTTCTAAAACAAAAGCTCACCAGGAAATTTATGTGAGGTATTTTTGTTTTGCAAGAGTACGAGGCTATTTGGCTTTCTGTTCTAACTGTATTGGCAGCTGCTAGCAGGAGCATGAGGTACAGCTGCCAGTAGAGTTGTACATCATCTCAGTTGCAGAATGACAGCCTTTGTCAACCTCACTGACAAGCAACCCAGTGAGCAGTCCCTACAGCAGCGTATTTGTCATAGCTATTCCTGACTCATTCCTTCTTTCACAGAAGTCACTCATATACTGTGTATTAGAAAGTTACACCAGACATTGAAACAATTAAAGGATCCATAACAAAAATGCCCTCTCTCTCTTTTCTCAGGGAACACATCTTCTATATTTATTATAAAATTCAAATAATATATTTTACATCTTCGCTCTCTCTAAGATGGGTGGATCCTTTTTTTAGAAAAAAAAAATATTGAGGGAACTTTGCTATCACTGTTTTTGTTTAGGGATTAAAACTGCCGCAACTCTGGAATCTTGCTTAGTTAATAACTCCAATATTTGCACACCTCCCTTGAGAAACTTCAAGATCACTATGTGCTTAACTGGTATTGAGGATTTGGTTTGCTTTTCTTAGGTCTAAAATTGTCAAAATTTGTAAAATCAGTTTTCTGGTACTATGTAATAAATCTAACAACAATACATATCAAATAAAAGCAATCTCTTCAGAAAATAAAAATAAACATATATTGGGGAAAGTCAATTCCACCTTATTCTTCAGACTCTGTCAAAAGTAGTTACAGACCTTTCCTGGGCTAAGCTGTAGCCTGGCCCCCACGCTCGTACAGGATCCTACAGGAAAGAAAACTGAACTCAGATGTCTCTGCAGTCATTAACAATCTTGCATAGGAGCATGCATAAGCAAACAGCTGGCTACTACTCCAGCTGACTGCTCCAGTGTAAGCGCAAAGCAGTGGAGAAACAAGGAAAGTGGTTAGAGCACCACCCACAGTCTTACCGGTTCATACTCCAGCAGCGAAGGGACAGGCCAGCAGCATTATGATCAGCTATTGATATACCTCTGAACCAAGAAAGGAAATGAAGAGGCTTTAAGGAACAGCAGGTTAAATCCTGGGCTGAGACAGAATACACCACCTTATGTGGGCATCTACAACTAGGCACTAGATAAAACCTGCGTGTGAAGGAAGAGCACTTGTATGTTTGCAGGATTGGAAAGGGAAGTCTCTTCACTGGTATGCTATGACAGCAAGCAAAAGATGGAGTTCAGAAGACAACCAGAATAAGAATTTCCTAGGATGCTCACACAGCTTTTCATGCAATACCAGGGAAATGGTGTTCACAAGCTGTCTAGGTGACAAGAAAGGTCAGTGGTAGCTGTGGAAAGGAATGGTACAAAGTCTCCTGTGCCACGAAGAAAACTAGGAAACAGAATATGACTGACTGTCCATTTGTCATGCCTGCACTTTTAAAATTCTGCCCATTTACATAACTTGCAGATTTTGCTATTCTTTGTGTTTGTCACATAGAATTTACTAGATTTCAAGGCCAAGTGAAACTATTCTGGTTGTCTGATCTGACATGTGGCACAGGCACATGCTGTGGTTCTTCCAAAAGTTCAATATTATAGTCCCGATGCAAAACTTTGAAGAGTAGAGGTCACTGTTATGCCAAGTTCGTAAGTGATCTGCTGAGTTCTTCAAATTACTGGTCAAAATAACAGCATAATTTTTCCAATTGATTTTCAGAAGTACAGACTTCTAGCCAAACATCTATGCTGCAGATAAAGCATATGCCAAGTAAAATATATGCATCTGTTTGAAAAAGCAATAAAACAATTGATCATTATACTGACACCTTTTCACACGTCCTCTAACAGTCTCAAATATTCAAAAAAAATCACTAAGACTTGAAATCTAACCAAGTTTTGAAGGCATTGTTTTTTCCTTTAAAGGGTCTGGTAGGGAATGGGGCCCACACTCACAAAAAGGTGTTGGATTCATTAGCTCATCTCAAGTGCATCTATACCAATGCACGCAGTATGAGCAACAAACAGGGTGAGCTTGAAGTCATAATGCAGCATGAGAACTATGACATAGTAGCTATAACAGAAACGTGGTGGGATGCCTCACACGACTGGAGTGCAGCAATTGATGGCTACAAGCTCTTCAGGAGGGATAGGCAGGGAAGGAGAGGTGGTGGAGTGGCCCTGTATGTAAGAGAATGCTACGACAGCTCAGAAATCAAGTATAGTGATAACGGGGTTGAGAGCGTGTGGATCAGGTTAAGGGCCAATAAAGCAGATGTTGCTGTGGGAGTCTGCTATAGACCTCCCAACCAAAGCAGTGAGGTGGATGAAGCTTTCTATGAACAGTTGGGAGAAATCTCGTGGTCACTCGCCATTGTTCCTCTGGGGGACTTTAACCTCCCGGATATCTGCTGGGATCACAACACAGCAGATGGGGAACAATCCAGGAGGTTCCTGGAATGTGTGGAGGATAACTTCCTCATACAGCTGGTGAGTGAGCCGACCAGGGAAGGTGCCCTCCTGGACCTGCTTCTTGTGAACAGGGAAGAGCTTGTGGGGGCAGTAAAGGTTGGAGGCTGTCTAGGGTGCAGTGATCATGAGATGATCGAATTTTTGATCCTTTGAGAAACAAAGAGAGGGGTTAGTAAAACTGCCACCTTAGACTTCTGGAGGGCTAACTTCAACCTGTTCAAGAGACTGGTTAACAAAATCACTTGGGAGGCTGCCTTGAAGGATATGGGAGTCCAGGAAGGCTGGACAGACTTCAAGAGCGAAGTCATAAAGGCACAGGAGCAGGCTGTTCCCATCTGCCGAAAAACAAGCAGGAGGGGAAGGAGACTGGCCTGGCTAAACAGGGACCTTTGGCTGGATCTCAAGAACAAAAGGAGAATCTATCGCCTTTGGAAGAGGGGCCAGGCCTCTCATGAAGACCATAAAGTCATAGTGAAGTTATGCAGGGAGAACATTAGGAGAGCCAAAGCACAGCTAGAGCTCAACCTGGCTACAGCTGTTAAGGATAATAAAAAAGGTTTCTATAAATTCATTAACAGCAAAAGAAGGATTAGGGAAAATCTCCCTCCTTTACTGGATGCAGAGGGAAACATGGTAACTAAGGATGAGGAAAAGGCTGAGGTGCTCAACGCCTACTTTGCCTCAGTCTTTAGCAGTGGAACTGGCTGTTCCCTGGACGCCCAGCCTCATGAGCTGGGAGATGGGGAGGGGAAGCGGATTGAGGTCAGCACAGTTGAAGAGGAGGTGGTCAGAGACCTGCTACACCACTTGGATGCACACAAGTCTGTGGGACCAGAAGGGTTACACCCAAGGGTGCTGAGGGAGTTGGCAGATGTGCTCGCCAAGCCACTTTCCATGATTTACCTGAAGTCATGGCTAACCGGGGAGGTCCCATTGGACTGGAGGGTGGCAAATGTGACACCCATCTACAAGAGAGGCAGGAAGGAGGATCCAGGAAACTATAGACCTGTCAGTCTGACCTGGGTGCCAGGGAAGGTCATGGAGCAGGTCATCTCGGGTGCCATTAAAAGCCATATAATGGACAACCAGGGGATCAGGCCTAGTCAGCATGGGTTTATGAAAGGCAGGTCCTGCCTGACAAACCTGATCTCCTTCTACGACAGGGCGACCTCCTTACTGGTTGAGGGAAAGGCTGTGGATGTTGTTTACCTTGACTTCAGTAAGGTCTTTGACACCGTTTCCCACAACACTGTCCTGGCAAAAGTGGCTGCTCGAGGCTTGGATGGGCACACGCTTCGCTGGGTAAAAAACTGTCTGGATGGCCGGGCCCAAAGAGTTGTGGTGAACGGAGTTAAATCCAGTTGGCGGCCGGTCACGAGTGGTGTCCCCCAGGGCTCGGTTTTGGGGCCACTCTTGTTTAACATCTTTATTGATGATCTAGACGAGGGGATCGAGTGCACCCTCAGTAAGTTTGCAGATGACACCAAGTTGGGTGGGAGTGTTGATCTGCTCGAGGGTAGGGAGGCTCTGCAGAGAGATCTGGACAGGCTGGAGCGATGAGCTAAGGTCAACTGGAGGAGTTTCATTAAGGCCAAATGCCGGGTGCTGCACTTGGGCCACAACAACCCCCAGCAGCGATACAGGCTTGGGGAGGAGTGGCTGGAGAGCTGCCAGTCAGAGAGGGACCTGGGGGTGTTGATTGACAGCCGGCTGAACATGAGCCAGCAGTGTGCCCAGGTGGCCAAGAAGGCCAATGGCATCCTGGCTTGCATCAGAAATAGCGTGGCCAGCAGGGACAGGGAAGGGATCTCACCCCTGGACTCGGCACTGGTGAGGCCGCGCCTCGATGACTGTGTTCAGTTTTGGGCCCCTCACTACAAAAAGGACATTGAATTACTTGAGCATGTCCAAAGAAGGGCAACGAAGCTGGTGAAGGGTCTGGAGCACATGTCGTACGAGGAGCGGCTGAGGGAACTGGGGTTGTTTAGTCTGGAGAAGAGGAAGCTGAGGGCAGACCTCATCGCCTTCTACAACTACCTGAAAGGAGGTTGCAGAGAGCTGGGGATGAGTCTCTTTAACCAAGTAACAAGCAATAGGACAAGAGGTAATGGCCTCAAATTGCGCCAGGGAAGGTTTAGACTAGATATTAGGAAGCATTTCTTTACAGAACAGGTTGTTAGGCATTGGAACGGGTTGCCCAGGGAGGTGGTGGAGTCCCCATCCCTGGAGGTGTTTAAGAGTAGAGTCGACGTAGCACTTAGGGATATGGTGTAGTTGGGAACTGTTAATGTTAGGTTAATGGTTGGACTGGATGATCTTCAAGGTCTTTTCCAACCTAGACAATTCTGTGATTCTGTGACAAATAAATTGAAATAGGAAGAGATTATGCTTGGCAAAATAGTCAGAGTCAAAATGACAGGCAGGTCAGGTAAGCTTAGCAGTCTTGAAGAGCCATTAAACTGGATGATTCTAAAAAACAGGGTTTGAATGGAGCTCAGTGCAGGATTATACCCCTAAAAACAAAGAATGCAGACTATCACTATTCCTCTGAAGTGCAGTTTTGGTTCACAGCAAACCAGAGACTCAATGTGCTGCCTCTGTAAAAATGTCCAACATAAGCCTTCACTGTACAAGTATGGAATGGGTGACTCTGAAGTCACTGAAGTCAGGTTCAACTGAGTTACCATCTCACCTTCTCAAAAAGATGACCAAAGGGTGCATTCATTATGGTGTATGTATGTGATCCTCTATAGGAGAAAATCCCAGACCTCCCTAAACAGCAGAGAAAGGTGTAACAGAAGTCAAACTGTAGCTTTAAGAGCAATTAAACTATTGGGGAAAAAAACAAAACAGAATTGGTGGCTGTCTTTAGACATGTTTAAAATTAAGACCAATACCTTTCTGAAAGATGTGTGTTAGTCAAGTATATATTTTAAGGTTCATTACAAGCATAACTATGCAGAGTATAATCACTTTGCTATTTAGGAGACCAGATTTGATGAATTGAGGCCGCTATCTAACTGTGAAAGTCACAACAGCTGGTTGCTCAAGGTCAAAGTACAAGGGTGCAACATAAATACTTCAGTTATCCTGACCTCTAAACCAGTGGTTTTAATTATACAAGTGGTCATGGCAAGCAAAATAACATTAGCATGTATAGAGGTATTTTGGAGGCTGTTTTCCTTAAGAAAGTTACCTAAATCATTTTTCTCTTCCTATAATTTTCAAATCCGATATTGACATTCCAGCCTTACAGAGCTCAGCAGAGTAAAAGAAGAATCATGTATTGGAAAATTAGATATAAACTACATGGTTTTAATTTCTTCCAAAAGTATTTTCCACTGCATAGATCATAACTATGCATAACTGACCAAGTGCTTGGCACGCATATGTACATATGTCTGAAAAACTTCAGAGGAGGCTACCACAGGACAATGAAGCATCATGCAGATAGACTGGTACTGGAAGCAGACTAGCCAGAGGTCAGTGGTCTCCATCCAGGCCTGCATTAGATATGCTCTAAGCTCGTTAAACATAACAAAACTTACCAATGAGGAGTAATGCAAATTCCTAACATGAATCAAATAAAAAACTAACTTGAAAAGGAATTCAGTTGCTTCTCTTCTTGTTTCATGTTACAGGTGAAGTTCTTCACAGAACGCACTGACACAAACTTAAGAACCATTGCAACACCTAAACTCAAGCCATTACAAATTCATCAGGGTCTGTTCAGATTCTACCAGTTGTAACAACTGCAAAGCAAAGAATGAACCAATACGTCACTTTTATTGGCAACTAACGATTTGGAGACTAGATAATAAGAAAATATACATTTGCATATTATCCTTCTACCTTGATTTAAGCACCTTTTCTCTGGTTTTGGCTCTAAAAAGGAAAGAGCGCCATTCAGTGGTCAGGTAGATTTACTGTACCTTTTAAACAATGCAATACTGTACACTGGTAATATTAGTAAGAGAACTGAAAATGCTGAGCAATGACATGGTTATTAATACTGTTGTTTTTACTTGATGAAATACTGTAAATATTTTTGGGAGGGGAAGTATGATATTTTATTTAAAGCATGATTTAAAATCTGCACTGAATCTTTTTGTGCCTTGTCTCCCCCAATAGCAAAGCAGCACAGGCTCTTTCTCTTGCACTCCACCAGGTGATAATCTAGGCTATAAATTTTATGAATACAGAAGAGGATACAGGAAAATTCTGTAGGTGCTGGCAGGAAGACTACTCAAAAAGCTGTTCCAGAGAAAAAGTCATTATGTTCTAAAACAGCAGAAGATGCACAGGAAATAGGAGTAGAACACACATTACTGATTTTCACAGGATAACTCTCCAGCTGCAAATAAAAAATAAATGGCCAAATTCACCTGGAGGTTTCTTTGGATTCATCAGCCTCAGGACTTCTGAATCCAAGGTGAACTGGTTAAATAGAAGCAAAAAGATGAAAGCTCAATTCTCCAATTGCTCCATTTGTCAAAGCAGATGAAGAGCATTCATGAATATGGAAGACTGGTTGTGCATCTGTGAATCCAGCAAAATCTGGCCTAATGACTATTTAAATAGTGAGAACACATTCACAGCCCCATGTTCCATCTTCCCTTGGGAAATCTTCGATCTTTACTTCAGATGTCATGCCAGAGGCATCGAAGGGAGGACCTAGTCAAGTACAACAGATCCTTTTGAAAGTTAGCGGAGTGCGAATAGACCAGATTTCCAGAGGTGCCTAAAAATGAAGATAAATGACTTTTTTCTAATCCACAGTGACTCTGGAGACATCTTTTACCAACAACTAAATACCAGGGAATCTGGCCTTATAAAATCAGCTATATCCATCAGCGTCCACCACTTGTTTCCAAGGGACAATACTCCCCTTTACTACATATTTACGTAGCTTGCTCCTAAGGGATGGTGCACACAAACACCAGATGCACACAAAAATCCAGGCTCTGGAAAAATTGTAACCTACATAGTGAAGCTGGAAAATTAGCTCCCAGGTTTCTAAAACATAGCACATGTAATGGCACTGCTCTATTCTCATCCAAATGTCATCAGCTGTCACCTTCAGAACCTAATTTAAAATCCTCGCTCTCACTGAAAGGAGTCTCACTAACTTCAGGAATACTCTAGACACAAGGGTGCAAAGGTTATCCTTGTCTCTTCAAAGGGAGGGTGACTAATGTGATCTTTGGTACACAGAGCATTTACATGCATTTTGGAGTGCATGGCCACCAGTTCTGGAACTTCGTTCTGACTAGTTCTTTAAGCTGCTGTGTATAAGAAGGTAATTTACTTCACTCTAGTGAACAATTATGCTCTTAGCTGATTGGAATTTAAGAGCAGGCCTAAGATTAACACTTGACATTTGTTGAAAGCCCTCCAATTTAAAAACAAGAATTATTTGGAAGTTACCCAATATTTTAAATATCACATGTATTAATCAAAATAAAACTCCACTTCTGATAAAATCTTAAATATGTTATGTACTGCATTTAATCTACAGTTAAGATAATGTTCAAAAGACAAAGATCAAAAAATTGAAAGAAACATACTTAACACATCTTCCTCCTTAAAAACACCTCTCAATTGTCCTGTATGATTAATTGATCTTTAAAAAGCTGGAAAATCAACAATAAAGTAACATTGAATCTGAAAGAGTAACTCCTGTTTCAGTCAAAATATAGCTTTATAGCTCTGCAATAAATATATATAAACACCACCACTCAGATGTGAGATGCCATGCATAAAATGTGATAAAGTTACTGTGCTCAGGCCATCAGTACCCATTTAGATTTAAAAAGCAGGCAATGAATTTTCAACTCAAAGATTTCTCACTGTATGTTTTTAGTTTTCTTTCCTATGTTCAAGTTCTCTTTATTAGCTTTAGTTTCAGAAGCACTGTCTAGTGTAACAACATAAAGCATAAAATACTATTATAAAATAGCTGCAATCCCCTGGGATTAAACACTTGACCAAGGTTTCATTTGACTACCATTCCTGTCTGCCTCTGTACAACTGTACAAGCAATGTGGATAGCAATGATTATATACAGAACTGCTACCCACCAATGAAAAATGCTATGAAAGAGCAATACATTAAAATTTTATATTGATACTACTTCTGAATTCTGAGCATCTATTTTGATTTTTAGATCTACTAATGGGTTTGTTGCTGAAATGTGTTTTTAATATGAAGTAATATATTAAACATTTTGCAACCTGTCAAGGCCGAGACAGCAGAGAGACTGTTCAATCTAACTAGCAAATGATTCCCAGAGCTGTACTGTCAGTATTAATGATGTCAGGCCACAAACATGAAAGAAAGGAATGATTACTTACTTTACAGAACCATGATTCCTCCTGATAGAGTACGAAGTAAAGATTGCACAGTAAGGTATGGTTCACTGCAGCTTCAGATAGGATATACACAGCCCCCTGTGCCTACCAAGGAAGGGCAAGAATGACAGAACCAGCACTCTTCCTCAGTCCCTTAAAATTCAAAGATGTAACAAGTAGCTAAAGACTGAAAACTAAGTCTGGGAGTCAGAATGTTTGTGGGATCGAGGATGACTATGAAGATCTCAAAGACATACATTTACTTTGGCATATGTGAAACTTCCCTTACTTAGATAACTCTTAAGTATTCTATTTATTTAAAAAGCAGCCAACAAGCGGTGTCTTTTCAGGATGGTGGAAGTCAGGATTTCTGGCTGTATCAGCTGTCACCTTCAGAACCTAATTTAGAAATAACAGCCCTCAGCTTGATGTCTGGCCTAGCAGCTAAAACCTAAGGACAGGAACTTTTAACCAGTTCTGGGGGTCACAGTTATGTTACTCTTCCCAATTTTCTTATGCTGGCATAGTCCCAGAGGAGCCAGAAGAGGTAGCTTGTCTTCTAGTTGGAAGAACATGTTAAGAGCAAGAGAAATGTTAGCAAACTGGAAGGAAACTGTGAGATAACATACAGTCTCCACTTCAATCCATTTTGTGCAGAAACAGCTTAATGTTAAAACCATACAGTTATACCTCTTAATAATAAGGAAATTAATTTAGAAGTGTATACAAAGTGTATCAAAATTAAAACCTTATGTTAAGTCCAAGACCCAGCTAATGCACCCAGTAGCTGTTCTCAGCAGGAGTTTCCCACACCTCAATTAAAGACTATAACATGAAGATGTGGAGCCTGCTGTGGAAGTTAGTAGTGGTGACGTCCTTCTGCTGATGTACAGAGGGCTGTACAGTCAATTACCACATGCATTAGCTCTGTTCTCTCTTCCTTGGTTATGGAATATCTAAATTATCATGAATACAAAGAGAATGAGGAAATATCTCTAAACAAACCATTCAAAACCAGTTTGAAGTTCAGCACGCAGCAATGTATTAGGTTCAGCCTTTCTGACATATGGAAAACAAGGGAAGTAAGAACCATTTGGGGTTTCATTGTCTCATGGGACAATGAAACATCACAAGATAGGCCAAGACACTACTACTAAAAACAATCTGGTCACAAACATTTAGAGGGCACTTGCACAGTCATACAGGTACATCCCCAGTGACATGTCCTTGAAAGATGGCAAAACGCAGCCATCTTGTATGAATTTTTGGGTAATGTACACTGATACTTACACAATGTCTTCCAAACAAGTAAAAATAAAACTGCAGGAAATGATGAACTGCTTTAAAAGAAAGCTTTTCAAACAAGAGAGTGTTCCCTTGATAGGCTCCACAGTAAATGCCTCAACTAACTAACCAAGATTCAGGGAACTACTGGGTTAGTACTACCTTCCAGTTTCTAGCTTCTTGCTTTGAAATCTCAACAGGAATGGTGTTTTGCTTGCTAGAGCCACTGAAATGAAAGGCAGAAAAACCTCCTGACACCCTGCCCACTTTTCTAGTGAATATAAGGCACGAAAATAAATGCTTTTGTTTCCCAAGTGTTTAATACCAAACAAGTATCACTTTTACTGTCAGAAAGTGAATGTTTTTTCTTTTTTAAAAAAATAGTGCATTTATTCAGATACTTACAAAGAGACTCACAAATGTTAGTTCAGACTCACACTAAAAAAAAAAAAAAAAAAACACCAAACAGAAGAACATCTACATCCAGGGTTTCAACACTACCAGATCTATTCCTGGCGCAAGGCTGTACTGGTCCAGACTTATCCAAGCAGAAAACCCAGAAAACAATGAGAAATGAAAGGTACTATAGGCCCCACCACACGCTGGCACCATCACTCAGCTTGCTGTGCAGTGCCTGGGCTCTGGGAGGGAAAAAGGCTCCACGTGGTTACTGCCTGTTCCTGACAGCAGGTAAGGCAGAGGTGGGTATGGTCCTGACAGCAGGTAAGGCCAGGTAGTCCCAGCCCCATGAGCCAGATGCCAAGGCCACAGTGACAAGGGCAACAGGAAATTTCTCTGCCTGGTTGAGCAAAGGCAAATAAGGGGTCAACTCTTACTTTAAGTTAGCGATGCTTCCCAAGGCACCTGTGGAGGAAATACAAGTGCTGAGCTGCTTTATTACATCCATCTTTGAATGAAGTCTCAGTCTAGCTCTTCCTTGTTTTTATAGTCTTACCTGAGATTGTGAGCAAAATCTGAAAATATGACTTCAGTGTATCACTGATACTGGAAGGCAAAGAAAAAATACAAATTCTTCTGTATTTTAAAAGTCTCAGCACTTATAAACTAAATTTTTTTTGAGTATTTGAAGTTGGTCATATTTTTTGTGATCACTGCCAGCAGACCCCTGCCCTCTGAGGTCTCCATGTTCACAGAGTATGGATGACAACAATATACCGAATTTTAAGCTTATCAACACTACCTATCCATTGTTAATGTTGAATGTGAAACAGAAATTTACAGAGCTGCTACAAAACTATATGAAAGGTATTTAATAATATTTAATTTAAAAATACTTAATAATAGCTATGCCATAACTTAAACATCTGTAAGTTTTTATAAATTCTACCTAAAAAATGGAATAGGAAAACTTTTTTAAAGTAAGAATTTCCTGCAATTGTATATGCAGTCTACATTCATGCACGTATATTGTCATTTGAAGGCTAATACTGGGCACTCCTGTTTATTAACAGGTGTACCACAGATGTTACCACACATCCAATAACAAACATGCTGAATGTAGAGACCAGTAAACCTCTCCTTAATGTTAAAGGGATAAGAAGAAACAGGTACATGAGAAACCCCACTGCTGTCAAGCTTATTAGGGAAAAGACACGTCTCGCGTATCATGTACGTTGCTTAGAATATTTAACAAAAAAACCAAAATAATTTACTGCATACTCAGGTGGATCGCTTCCTCCCTCCCATGTGCATCAACTTTACAGGTAAGTAAACTGGAAAGCTGCAAAACATCAGTCCTGATGGGAAGCTTTGGCCACTTGTTTCTTTGTAGCCTCTATTTCTATATATGCAAGCAGGAGACATTCAATTCCTGCTGCTTCTCTCTCTGTCAACTAAATAGAAGACCTTTCCCCTTCCAGTTATGGAATGTCTCTGCTCTTGATTTTTAGGAAAATGTGACTGCCTGTTTAAAACAAATTTACCGATTTTTCACTGAACAAACAACAAAAGTAAGGGCTGAAATCAATTTGGACAGAATATCTTAGAAATATTTCTGTAGAAGAAATAAAAGAACTTACTACATTACAAATTCTATTTGCAGGCAAACTATTACTGTGCTGTTCAACAGGTACTTCACAGTTTTGACTATGGAGCTGCATTCCCTTGAGAGATATTTTCACTGTTTAGTTACTATTATTACAATGTGAGAACGCTGAAGGTCCAGTGTAACAGAGATTACTCTTGCATGTAATTTGCAGGAATGCTTTGTCATGTACCTAAATTAGTGATACTATTAGGATAGGAATATTCAACAACAGTAGTCAACTTCAAAAATTTTATATCTTAAAATTTGCATTAACACAGCACTAACTTTGCATTTTTAAGAACCTAGTAATCAGTGATGAAGAAGTAAGCAATTCACTTTAAGTGGCTTACACTATGTATTAAGGTGCACATTCAAGTGGGCAGTTATTTCAGAAAGCTCCAGTTCCCAGTCAAATCAAGTGCAAAATCTTACTAATATTAGTGAGGAAAAAAAGCACACAGGAAAAAAAGCACACAGAATGTGCATGCACTGCATTTTGTACGCTGAATAAAAATAGGCAAGCAAATGCTCATTTCTGTGGAGTGCTGTGAACTACTTTTCTGTGTGGACATTAAGAAAAGTTTGTAAAAGCACACAAAAAAGTATTTAGCCATTTATTTTCCTTGTGCCTTTGAAATTCATCCAATATTCAGTTAATTCAGAAACTAGCTCTCAGGGCCCATATCTAATCAGCAAAGTTACTGTTAATGTCAAAAAGCATTTTGACTCACAAGTTAAAAACAACCCATGATCACACCTTAAATTTTAATTCTTGTTCTAATCTTTTAAATGTCTAAATTTCTTACGGGCTTCAGATCTGTACCACTGCCTCCCTGATACAGAGTGCATGTACCATAGAGACCTTACACTATAAAAAAATCCCACAGGGTCTAGCAAAGGCAGAAGCAGGGCCGTGGCCCTGATATATAATGGGAACGGTGGCAGAGGTAAACTTTGTAGAAGAATTTGCTGTTTAAGAATCTGATTAACCTTTATTAATTAGGTACCTGATAGAGAGGGATTATCATTCAACTTCTCAGTAATTTCTTGTGTTGATTTTACAGGGATAGGACTAAATCTGTAGTTGCTCTAAATGCTATACTCTTTTTGGACTTTGTTTTCATTGGCACAGCTTTTTAGGGATGCTGATAAACATTCACTTAAAAACCACAGCCTCTATAGACATAATGACCTTGTTACTAGGTTGCTAATTCCTGCTGAAAAAAACAGTATCATATAAGATTTTAAAATAATTATATAACATGCAGGGAAAGATTAAACTTACCGACACATAAGCAAATAAGCACAATCAGAATTATTCTGCTTATAATACAGCTCAAGACCACAAACTGTCCCATCAACATGTTTTGGACTTTGCAGGCTTAAGGTACATATGAACAACAATTTTGATGGAGGGGCTGGGGGGGGGGGGGGGGGAGGTGGGGATGAGGGTGCAGAAGGATAGGACACAATTTCTCCACATTTTGTGATTCAGACCACACAAGTTTTCCCTAATGCTTAAGAATACGATCAGAGTAGAGAGTTATACAAGGGATGAATTTGGCCTTTTGAGCTGTTATCTTCTTTGTGGTTTTGAGTAAAAAAGTTTTGATCATATGCCATATTATAAATGAAATATATTAATTTGTGCAAGATCTTTTCTACAAAAATTTGAGTTTTCTCTTCTCTACTGCTAAGGTCTCCCAGGTAAAAACAGGAGAATGGATGAGAACAGACATAGTTTTAATCCAGAACAGAAACTCCCAGGTTACCATGTTATTCTGGCTTTTTTATTATAATATCTATATATAGGAATTCCCTGTACTTACAAATCAATTTTTATGAAACGAATTATCACCTCTTTACTGAATTTTATATATCTAACTTTTTATTATCCTAAATGTAGGTAGACTACAGTCATAGGTATAGTAAGATACAGAATAATTTAAAATTCCCAACTTCTACCAAAGCATACTTCTAGAGTAATTTTTCCTTGTGGCCTTAATTCATATATATCAAGCACTTTATAGCCACTGAATCACAGCTTTCCTTCATATTCCCAATCAACGCTTGTAGTTGAAACTCTGTATTTGCAGGATCATAAAACCATATTCTTTTATAAAGTAAAAAACTCATTTTAAAGACTCTTTTAAACTCTAAGGATTTTTAGAAGTAGTTAAGCATGCAAGATATCACAGTTAAACTGAAAGTGCATTTTGAGTGAACCTTGCAATACACTTCTTCAGACAAAACTGGAGTGCAGATGAAGAGGCTAGACATAACAGAAAATGGTCCTACATCCCTAAAGCCATCACTGGTATAGCAAAACTCCAGTAAGCAGATCAGTGCATCGTGCACATGTTTTCTGAATTCCAGGCTTCCATTTTGTCCATTCTGTGAAAAGGTAAAGTTAAGTCCCAAGTTTTTAACGCAGCTGTGCACGTTGCTTTGCTTAGGCTGTAGGGCTTAACTGAACCAAGTTTTAGTAGATCCAAAAGTTTAAACAACTACAAAAGACAACACCTAACTCTTTTTGGACTCGGGACTTTGGTCTGATTTCAGCAGTCCATCAGACTCCTAGGAGCTCACTGACAGTCAAAGGAAGAACCCAAAGTTAACCAAGTGCTTTTATAAACTAAGACTTGTGCTCTGAAATCGGTTAGGTCTTGCAATGTGAAGCACAACAATACCTTTAAAAAAAAGGACATAGAGCTTTAGCTGAGGGAAAACTGGGATAACTCAAATTGAGCATTGATATCTTACATATATGTATAGTTCTACATGGCTGTTTAATCAGTCCTCTTGGTAGCTTGGGAATACAAGCAGTATAAAGCATCCATATACTAGAAATAGAAACAGCCTATCTATCTATCTAAAGCAGGTATGTACAATAATGTAGTCCCTGTGCAAGACTGATGTCTCTCCACAGACATGTAAAATTGGAGAGGGGGCTCACTCTTGCTTTCACTTATCCTATTAACACTTAGGGTTTTTTGAGCAAACATTAATTTGAATTTTAAGTAACACCCATTTATTACCTAGCTCTGTAAAGGACAGCTAACACCTTAAAATGCTACTGCATTAATTATGTATATAAATCACTACACAAAGGACACACAGTTAATTTTAATCATTAATTAATTGTTTGCTGTTTTTGTTACAAAGACTCAAGGCTTAATTAAGTACCACAGGAATAGTCTTTCATGCTTTCTGACAGGCACTGTCATAGATGAAAATGTTCAGAGACATTAGTCCTCCTCCCAATTAGGCTTATGTCCTCTACAGTCATCCTACCAATTCAAGGTCCTATAACAAAGCATATTAAGAAACATCGCATGGAGATATATATGACAGATATAGCTACCTGCAGTTGACCACATAGCCCCAGCGCATTTCCCCTGAAGCCTCTGAGAGTCTGCTGAGTAGTCACTCAAACAACTGAACACTATTGTAACACTATTTATGCTGCACATAGTAGAGTGTATCACTTATTTTCCATCTTCTCTGAAATTTTCAGAGACTAACAAGAGCCTTATATGGTTGAGGCTGCTGTTACCAATAAAATTCATTGACTTTGGAGACCTATGCACTGCCAGAATCTCAACCTGCACAGTGCTGTTCAGGTAATTTATTAAAAGATGTTGCAACTTCTTTTGCTAAAGAGTAAAGGATAAAACTGTGCAGATAGCTATACATGAAGAACAGAAGTGATAATTAATTTAAAATAAAACAGTGAGGCACTGTTAAGCCAAGGTAAGAGTGTATCTGTGTATAACAGCAGTTATGCTCCACCACTTCCTAAACCAATATACTTATACTGCTTGTATGACAAATTGTACCAGTTTGACAAAGCCTCATATAAAACTTTTGCCTTCTCTCTAAGAACTTCACATAAGCAGTTAATAGATACAACTCTCTCGCTCTGGGTCATCTGGAAAGAATCTTACTTTACTATTTTGCTAGGATTTATCTTTTCCACACTAGCTGTCAATGCAAATCCTTCAGCTGCATCTAAACTCTCTCTTAAAAGAAAGATTATAAAAACAGGTACATGTAAACCAGATGGAATTATTTCTTATTTCAGAATATTAATATTTATTTTATGATTCATTTTATTATTTCATAGCAGTAATATTCATCCACAGTAGTTGATACCAACAGTGGATGATAAGGATTATGACAAACAAATGATGATTTCTACCACAAAGAGGCTACTAAGCACATTAATTAGCAGAGTTTTGAATGAACAATGAGGTGCTGAATGCATGCCCCTGACATGGGCACAGATGAGCCACTCATCTTCACCTTTAGCCCTGGAAGAGTGTTGATGTTTCTTACATTTAATACACTCTGCCAGGATCTCCACTTTCATGGCATATGCAAGAGTCTAAGCTTTTCTCCAATCCTCAGATGATCAGTTGAGTTCTGTTGCTATCTGTTTTCATGTGAAAAAGGAACACTTTGGGAAAGACACTTCATTTAATCACAGCAAGGCTGAGAAGAACAAGTTATCTTTGAAGAGCAACATGAGCACCAAAACCAAACTACTGAAATTAGTACTATTAGAGTTTATATTTAGGCACCTGGTAAGCTTTCATGGATGGTCAAACATGGAAAAGCAAAGACTAAGCGTGGATCTGAAAGTTACAAGTGCAAATTTAACTGACCAAAGCCAAACCATTCCCTTTCTTTGAGCATTCTATTTAAAGACCAAAAGATATAAGAATATTTGTATTATGTTGGGAACTGGTGTATGTACTTACTGAAAGCATTGTCCCAGCATGACTGTGTATGGGAGAGCCTCAGGGAGAGCCTGCATTTATTTTCAACATTATTCTAGAGCAAATATGCTCCATTTATTACTATAACCTTTTTCTTTTCCCTCATGTCAACATCAGAATGCTTAACATACCCTCTGGGTTTCTTTTTAGGCTAATGAATCATGGCTAATAAAAACCAGAAGCAGCTTGCAGTTCTGTTGATTGAAAAACCTGTTGATTAAGACCAAGAAGAGAAAAGTAGTTGACTTTCTCTTTTTTATACTCTTTCCTCCACTAATGAAGTAAAAGATCAAACAAAATTTTAAAAGTCTATACATTTAGTTTTGTAAGAGAGTGAGCAGATCAGAATCAGAATATGCAACAGATGCTAACTTACTGCATAAGATAGTATTTCACCTGGACATTTTCTTTACTACAATGATGAAACCATATTGCTTCATGGAAGTCATGAATGAAAACAAATACAATGTGGTAACTGCTTGTATTTATAGCTCTGTATGTATCAAGAAACTGAACTAAACCTCTGTGTCAACGAGGTTTAAACTGCCAGTTGATTAGTTATATCGTAGTTTCAGGATCATCTCTTTTACTTCTTTTACATCACATAAAGAACCATTTAAATAATAATATTGCCTACATCAGAAAAAAAAAGTGTTTCAGATTTGTTACCCACATCAGGAGAAAATTTTAAAAAAGAAAAAAAAAGATTTGCATCTTAGATCAGGATCCATTAAGTTTAAAAAAGTGTCTGTTACAAAAAAATCATAAAAAATATTATTTTGATTAAGAATCGGGGTCACAGAGGTAAGAAACAAAACAGTGGCACTCTAGACACATCTGTTCAATCATCTCACCATCTATTTTTGCTCTGCATTACTCCAGGCATAACTCAGATCTATGAATGCTAAATACTAATCAAAATAAGGACAAAGCTGAAACATGGAAAACTCTCAAGACAACTGGCTGCAGTCTCATAACTGAGGTAATGAAAAGCTGATAAGAAACACACTGTATGAAACATCCTGTATTGGCAGGAAAAAGGAAGAAGAAAAACAAACAAAAATGCACATGCCAGGTGACATAATCAGCTCTTCCCATCTGTAACTTCTGTGTAATCCAAACCCTACTAGGTGAACTGAATCCTGCTGGTGAAGTGATTAGCAAAGAAAGAGGTAATGCTGGAATGTAAAATGTCAACAGCAAGTTATAGGGTTATTTGCCTACTGCTGTCAATGGACATTTTATACTAGTTGGAGCGATGATGACAAATTCTTTTTCAAATACATAGGCTTTCACCGCAGGTATTTGGAAACAACCCAGTAAAATAAGGCTTGTTAGGCATAGCTGGAGATTGAGTTTATCTCATATTTGGGAAGTTATCTTTATAGCTGTTGAAGTTAGCAACTTAATTTGCTTTGAATTTAAGAAATTAAAATTAATGGCAGCAAAACAAAACAATTTTCAGCTCAATTTCAGCATAATGAACAGGAGCTGCATACATAAACAACAAAAGGGTTCTGCATTTTAAGATTACATAGTAAACTTGATTCTCCAGTTGTTCTTCAAATGGAATTCCCATTTCAGTCAATTATAGACTGTTTACTCCATTGCTTTTTGAGCCTTCAAACACCACTGGGTTTAATTAATTAAACAAATAAGCAACACTTTGATTAATCAAGCGCACACGCAAAAGCCATTGAAAAATCATGATGAAGGAAACCTTCCCAGCAACTTCAAGAGGCTTTGCGATCAGGCTCTGCAAGACCACACCAACAATAGTCTACCAGGAAAATAAATAAAAGACAAATAAGAGAACTAAGATTCTGCAGATACATATCTGTATGCATGTGACTACAGCTTTACTACAGAACCTAACAGGCATCTATAACTTCTCACATACAATCCAGTTGTATTTGCAAGCAAAACACAGATTGAGCCCTTATATCTGTTTTAAGAAGCAAAGATAGATTCCAAAAAAACAATAGTAGTATTCAGGTCAATGGGCATCTACACCTGGGTTAGTTATTTAGACAACTTTATAGCCAATGGAGAGAAATAGGCACATCTGAAGTACTTCTCACAACAAGCAGTCGTGTTCATCAGCCACCAAGTGTAGAAGAGTCCTTGATGGTTGAAAAGTAGATTTCTAAAATTAGGCAATATTAGTTTCAGCCCTGGGCAGTGACAGAGAGAAGAGGAGAGAGAGTGACCAGGTGTAGAAGTAACAGTTTCAAGTTGCCTGCACTTATGGCCTGACAACAGTGAGAGACATTGTAGGAAAAAGTGATATATCTCTGGTTGTCCACTTAGACACTCAAAATGCCTGCTGTTAATACTAACCAAAGACTGCAGTTAAAACAGGTCTTAAGTCCTAGAGACTTAGCTTCTGCCTGGATATTCAGCCAAATAAACCAAAGACTGAGTGAACAGCAACAACAACTTAACTTGGGGTAGCTTGCAAGATCACCACTATTGGTCTGTCCATGCAGAAAAATGTCTGGGCAGCTCTTTAATCATCTCCTGAACCACATTCTAAGGTAAATGCCACTGATATTAATTTGTCTTAAAATGACAAGTTCTAAACTACAGAGGCTCAGGAACTGATTCACTAACAGCTCAGACATCTGGGCAGAGGGTACAAGCTTACCAACAGGACAGTTCTCAATATTAACTAAACCACAGAGTAGAAACATGATTCTAAGTAGCTAGCCACAGTAAAACATATAGAGAAAGGCATGTTTCCATGCCCTTTGACATCTTCAAATATGGGAAATTCCTGCAAGTCATATGCAGACCCTATGCAGATACATGAAGAAAAACCAAACTCATGTGCCTCTAGCAGAAGGAAGACTGCAATTACGCATGACCAAAATAAAGAACTGAAATAATTTTACAATGCTGAATACAACCCAGTGACGTGGAAGGAGGAGGAAAAAAAAAAAGGAAAAATCCTCTCAATATTACAGCTCACCTAAATGACTGACACTAATTATGACAACGACATGAATCTACAATGCATGAAGAAATATTCATTGTACAAAAATGTTTCACATTAATATAATTAGGCTACATTCATATATCAATAATTGACAACACTTATTTCTTCCAGCTAAGTGGCTTTAAATAACTTCATACGAAATACAATGAATGTAGGTTACTATGGTGATCAGTATAATTCAGGAATAATTGCTTTATATTTTAAACAAACACGTCTAATTCTTCAACCTGAGGCTCAGAAAACATCTAGTAGTTGCTTTGAACTTCAGTTTTCCTGTTAAAGCCCATGACATACTGAGGAAACTATGATCTCCTCAAAGTGAATAATGCATTAAAATAATCAGTCCATGATGTTGAATTATGTACAAAACCATACCCTTCTGCCCTTGATTTCTGTTGAGTGATAATGTTTGAAACTTATCACAAAAAGTATCATGCAATTTGCCTGTAAATTAATATGACTGCATTTACAATTTTCAGGCATGGTATTCCAGGCTGTGATCTCCCCATCACAACACAGACAGCATTAGGCCCAACCAGTGTTTAGATGAGAAACCACTGGAAAAGCAGCAAACACCTGTGACTCAGGGATTCGTTCTGTTTCTTCAACAAGAGCACTGGCTCCCTGTCCCAATATTGTGCAAGATCATATTGTGCCTTTTCATAGTTACAGCGTAGACAGACAGATGCTTAGTTCATTACCATAAACCCAACGCTACTGATCCTTTTCCAGAACTAAAGTGATTTCTACTGGCTCATAAAATCTATGTTTGTTGGCTGGATGAAAGATGTCAAAATATTTTTCACACAAGTGGGGATGGTCAATTATGTGTTCTTTCAAAATTTCTGTATTTTCTTCTAGTTTTTAAAGAAAGTATTTTTCCACTTCTGCAAATAAAGATGTTAGCAATATCGTAATTAGCAACTTCTATAGCAGAAGCATCTAAACTCCCAATACTAGTGGATGCCAGGAAACAGTACAGAGGAGAAGGTCTTATAACCACAGGATCCAGAAAGTCACAAAACAATCCAATCTATGATTGGGTATGGAGCATATTGGTAAGCATAGGTGACAAAAATGGCTCAGTTAAGTCATCTTGGTGGTTTGTAGCTGGTTTTTTTCCCCTCATTGTAGTTTGTTTTCTGAACTGGATTTTAAAATAAGGATACAAATAGGGATATAATTCCATTAATATTGCTTGTGATGCCATAAAACATTTTGAGATCCTTCAGGATGAATGAAGAGCTTCAGTTAAAATACATATGGAATAAATACTTGTGAACTAAATACGTTTTACATGTTGGTACGATATGTATGCTGATAGTACACCTATAGATCTGTTGAAGGCAGAATGACAGCACAGAGCACTGGAGCCCTTGGACCAACCCCTTTTTCAGTCCAGACATTATCACAGCCTGAAGATGCAGCTCTTGTCGATCCTCATTCCTGATACTCCAGATCAGAATCTCCTGTTTGCTTCTATTCACTGTCAATCAAGAGACTGAGCTTCCTATAGAGCATTTTGTTTCATCATAGTCAATTTTAAAGCTATTTACTTTCTCTTTTGTTAAAAGTAAACATCACTTGCAAAATTACAGCAAAAAAAGGCTTAACAAAGCGTTTCTCAAACAATCCAGTTGGTATCAGAATATTATTTGCAAAACACTTACTGTAAATTATTAAACTGCAGTATAATAGCACTTGCAATCACAGTATATAAACACCTATGAAATAAAGAAAGCATTCCAACAGGATCCTTATGTGAGAATAAATACTGATGAGCAAATAAAATACAGCATCTTGCAAAGGACTATATAGACAATCTGTGGTAGAGACAGAAGCAGATCTCAAATTTCCTGAATTGAGACTACACACTTTTCTTGTAATCGGTATGATTTATTTCTGCCTGTCTGGAATAGGGCTGTAATTCCATTAGTTTCTGGGAAAACCATAAAACATACCAGAAAAGAAGCTGTTCAGAATACAAAAGACTAACATACAAGTGGAAAGTTACTGCTGGTTTAATTTAGGATATTTATCAAGTAAAAGAAGAATGAATATTTTTTTAAACTAATTTGTTAATGTTTACACAGCCTCTACCTGTAATCCAGTTGAAAAAAAAAAAAAAATCAGAACTAACAAGAAAAATATTTCTCCCCTTCTCACCTACTCTGTAGTTTTTCCTCCTCAAAACCCAGAAATCCAACAACCAAACCTACAACATTTTTGTGTCAGCATAATTATTGATTTCTGGACCAGAGGTACTACAGAGAATCCACAAATCTGCATGATACCCTTGAGTGCTAGATACACTGTTAGAATCCCTCTGAATTATGTGAAAGATATGGAAGACCTCATGTTACTAGACAGTTCCCTACTGGGTACAAATGTGAAGAGGAACATGAATCAAATGTCACTGTCTCCAAAGTCACTGGAAGTGAATTCTTTCATTTGACTCAATAGTCACCTATTTAAAATGACAGTACTTGACTAAATTAAACTTCACAATGATATTTTACATCCATTTGTTTTAGTGTATGTAACATACTACATATATCTCTAAGGAAAATAGCAAGCCTACGTGAGAAGATATGAATCTGTGAAATTCAGATTATCCTTGCCCCTCTCCAGTTTCAAAAGCAGTGCAGTTCTGCATTCATTCGGAAACTGAAATCAAGTTCCTAACACAAATATTTATTTCAAGTAGATCTGTTTTTAAAATTATACAGAGAACACAAACCACTTGTGCTGTTCTCAAAGACAATATGCATCTAAGAAAGTTTATCACTATCTTACCAATGTGCGATTTCCTTTTACCAAAAATGTTGAAAAGAGTCACCTAACATAAATAATGTATTGAATATTACATTCCCTTCCAAACTACTCTCCAAATACACAGCAAGTGCTACAGGGCATGAACAGATCCCTAGACCACAACCACAAAACCCCATTTGCTACATTAACAGGAAAAGAAAAGTTGCTGCTTGAAGATGAGCGAAATTCAAGGTTCCTTCTTCATTAGAAATCCTGAATAACTCACACTTTCCACAAGAACTCCCTTTTGAAAACATCTGCTGTGTCACCTCCAGAATATATGAGCTGCTCTTATTCCCAATTTCAAGGGAAAAACTGTAGAAGTAATAAGTAGTAATGACTCAGCAGCATTGCTTTGCTGCCACCTCAAGAATTAAGAAAATAAATAATGAGTTTTCAATATTATAAGCATGCAAGAAGTCTTGTTTCTGTAATGTTATCTGACACAAACACTCTTAGCTCTTGTCAGGATAGTACATGATTATTTTTTCAGAATGAGTACCAGTTTAAAAAAAAGTGTTTTGGAAAAAATCACAGGAAACAGTCCAAAGCTGTACAATAAATACAGTGTGATACACCCTATGGTATTTGCTATGGAAAATACAATTAAACCTTTTTAAGCTACATTAAATTCTAAGGTGAAAGACTGCAAAAAGATGGCCAGATAAATCCTATCCTCTGCTCAGAGACCACACTTGCTATTACTTTTAAGATACTTTGAAAGGTGTGAAAAGTTATTATTCTTGCAATCTGGTCAGCTATACTACACAGAATGATGCATATGAATATCAAGAAGAAAACAACAACACACACACAAAAACAAAAAAACCCCAAACAACTACTGAGATCATTAAAGAGCAGAAGGCCACGCCCAGCTAAGTATGGAAAGCGCATCAGCACTTGAGAAATTACAGTTCACCACATTGCTAACAGCCTGAAGAACAATGGCTTCATAGATCTATTATTCCTGGAAGTTATCTATACCTAACCTACTTTATTTTTGCATGCATACATATCCTATTTACTGTATGTATGCACTGCATCAGATAAAGAAAATACAGACAGTATTTTGATTTTTATGATATCATAACATCTGATGCTTGAAGAATGAGTGCTCCGTAACTCCATAAAACCACTTTAACCAGTGTGTGATATCTCCATAAGTGATTTGATTACTTGGTACCTAACCAGAAGGGTAAGGAGTAGAGGTTAAACCACTTAACAGCACAGACCACATACTCAGGTAGGAGCTGAGATACCATTAAAACTCAGTAGATGCAGCCTCCGTTTGTTGAAACAAAACTCATGAAATTGTGATTCGATTCTACAAAACACAAGCTCTTACAAAATAAACTCATTTAACTCTTTCACTGGGTTTTGACTCATTTTTCCCAGTGGAGGTATTCTAGATGTTCATACAGGTCATGTCAGAGACAGAAAATCCTGCACTCAAAAAATCTTTTGAAAATATGTGTGGAAGAGAAGAAAGCAAGAGTATAGTTTTAGTCACCTACTGGAAAAATTTATTGGAAAATACATGCTCAAGATATAAAATTCAGAAAGAAAACTGTGACATCATGGTCTTTGTTTCAGGTAAGAAAAATCAAATATCCTCATTAAGAGTCCCCTATTCAGATTAATTTAGTTATGCAGGAACCTACATATGTGATTAAGGCTGCCAAGAAGGACGAAGATCCTGTTCAGGAGAAACTCAGACCGTAGCACTTTCTAGGCTGACTTGAACCAATTTCAGTGAAAATTACTACAAAAATAGACATAGGGCCCAGCAATTTCTTGTTAGATGCGGAATATTCAGGAACTATAGTTATGCAAGAGAAACAAAATGAATTTATTTAAGAAGAGATATAATCAGGGACCTAATCTACTCCTAACCTGTTTCTACTTTATTAAACAACCAATCTCACGTCACTTCTTAAACAGGAGCCTAGTGGGTTAAAAGGCATGCTGAGATTTTAAATGAACCTCATCTAAATGAGCCTTGAATAAGTTATTTTTGCTGTGGGTTTTCTTTCCCTCCCTACATAATTGTTTTCAAGGTCTCCTCAGACTACTGAGCCTAGAAAATTGGCAATTATTAAAAAAAAAAATCTGTTTAAAGAAAATATTTATTAGGAATAAAGTCTTCATATTACCTACTTCTACACTGCTTGGATGATTAAGAACAAGTCAGGAACGATGTCCTCATTGTTTTGGGAAAATAGAGTTTGTATGGACTAACCCTCACTAGAGACGAGTACCTTCTGAAGGATTTTTTTCTTGAAAAGATATTAACATTTTAATTGAAATAAGCATACTGTGCTTTGCTACCAACTCTAATCTTCCTTGCAATATAAACAAAAGTTTTGTGGTATCTTCAAATCTTTTTCTTACACATCCATGCCTAGAAAACACATGAAATTAAACTGCTAGACAGCATCCCCAAATTTCTTTTAGGAAAAATAATCTTTACTCATTTAATGTGATCTTTTGTTCCTCTAAACTATGCTGCTATTAGCACCACAATTCAGAAAAAATTAGTCTATACATTAGCTATCTGTAACTATACATTTCCTCAGCTGGGCTACACAGTTTAGTCTCCTACCATATCTGTTAGCAATACTGTACTTACATATACTTTTAGCCACAACATAATTATATTTAAGGCAAACAATGGCAACTGAATAGCTATAAAAATTCAATCTCCCACGGGGCACTATATGAACCAAGTCCAAGCTCCTAGGACCAAGGTCACTTATGAGTGATCTTAAATCTGAAATGTGTGATCCCACTGACTTCAGTGGAGATAGTTATGTGCCTTAGGCTAAATACATGCTTGATGTCCCATTGAGACGCTTTCACAGCAAATTCTTTAAGCACCAAACAATTTCTGTTTCCCAAAGGAAAGATGTCTTTTTTCCAAGTACTCTTTGATACACTAGTAGTGTATTTCCCACAAACTAGCAAACATGCACATATACAAATGAGTAAGGACATAGAAGAGATCTGAATCTATAATGAAATTTTTAAAAATAAATCAAAGGGATAAGTGGTAAATGTAAAACACGATGAATCATCCTTGATACGGATAGGAATTTGAATAAAACAGTAAAAGCAATGACCTAAATCCTGATGAGATATCAAAATTTCAAATATATTTTTGCAGCAATAAATATAGGGACAATTCATCCCCACACATAATTAGAAAGTAGGCTGATCTCCAAGCAGTTCTGCTGACTCCAGAATGCCTAACCTGCAATTTATAAATACAACTAACATTATTAAATAATCATGGTGATTCTATTCTACAACATAAGAAACAAAATAGTCTATTGGGAAACAGCATTCTCCATTATTATATCAGTTAAAATCTGGCAAACTTAACTAATGTCTTGGTTATGTGGACTTCTAAGCTTCAATGCAAGCAAGACTTACCATCTTTGACCTACAGTTTAAAAATATACTGTTACCTGAAATCAAGAACTAACTGAACATTGAAAAGATACAGGCTGTCTGCATCGTACCTCAGTATGAGACTTGAACAAGAACGTAAAGCAGAAAGAAGCCCATCAAAAGATATTTCTTTTATACAAAGTAAACAGTACTAGGTCAAGAGAAGGATTAAAGATGAACAAGTAAGATGTTTTTGCACGACACCTAAAATGAGCTGAATCTGCAAAAGCAGTAACTGATTTTACAGGCTAGAGTTGCAATCATAATAAATCCAAATGTCATCTAAGATAACACAGGCTCCTGCATATTCTGGGAAAGTACAGAAAGCTTGTTAGGAAAGAAGAGAGAAAAGACATGTTAAATGTGACAGGGCAGGGAGGAGAAGGGGGCAAAACAATCTCACTTGTATTTAAGAAGAAAGTTACACAACTGAAAGTGTCTTCTTTTACTTAGTTACTTACAGTTACATTCCCTTCGACAACCTTCTAGCACCTCACCTGCCTCTGAGCTGATTCAATGGCTCATTATTCCTGTATACCAAGAGAAGAAATCCTCAGCAGCTTTTCTTGCAGGTTAGATAAGAGTGCAGGCTATTGTGAGACTAGATATACCGTATAACATACCTCTCCATCACTTCTTACCCATACTCTGTGTTTGCTGTGGGGAACAAGGGGAGCAACGCACACAGAGAGCATGCTTGTATTAGAGAGCTTCTGCTTATGACCCCTGAAGCTTGAAGAACACACTGCTGGATTTCATTCAAACTGTTGATTTATTTTCAGAATAGATGGACAGAATAACACTTCTGCTGGTATCTGAAAGCTGGGAGAGTTTGAAAAAATCCTTTTAAGCTGCTTGCCATATATCATTCTAAACCAAATTTAAAGCAGCTTCATTCCAATGTTATTGTTCCCAGAAGCTAAAGGTGAGATTTTCCCATGCCATTTTTCCTTCCTGCCTCTATTAAGTTCTTTTCCCCTTTCTGTTTACTCCTACAATTTATGACCTGTGATAACTCAGTGTCAAAGGATCACAGTATGAGATTCCACAAAAACTCAGTACAAGGCGATGCCTTTTGCCTGGTGAACCTCCTTCCACAGGTAAAGCCACCCCTTCCAGATGCACAATGATACAGTCACCAGTTTCTCCACGTGAGAAAGTCCACACAGCTCTGTGCAGCCCATCAGTAAATACACGTGTGCTGTATTTGCAAACTGAGGGACTTTGATTGAAAATCCTCAGAACCAAGAGCTATTTGTATTTAATCTAATACATGCTGACAATAAGATGGTTAAGTAACCTATCTATGTCATTCTAGCCTAAAAACCAGAATTTAGAACAAGTATATCGTGTCAGTAATGATATATTAAGAAACATAAAGAATACCTTTTCCTGTACTCCCAATCCTGCAAAAATCTCCAAACAAGACAAATAAACAAATTAAAGATTGAGTAGGGAACAAAACAATGAAATTGAACCTTAGAAATAGAGCTATTCCATGTTTTATTCATGGAGAAAATGTATTAGAAAAACAGAGGCTTGTCAAAACTATTTTCTGTGAAATTAACAGTTTTGGGAAAAAGCACAAAAATAATATTACAACACAGCTGTACTTTCATTTTATCTACTGCCTGCTTTTCAAACTCCAAATAAGTGTATTTTTACAGTAAATTGCTTTTTTATAAAGAAAAACTTCCGTGAGAAAAAAAATTGGTCAAGTCAGGAAGATCTTCAACAGGTTAATCATGTTGCCTTGGCTTTTGACAGTCAGCAAAATCATAATCTATTATAATAAAGGGAAGTTTACTACCTACACTTTCTCTTTTTTTCCCCCCTCATAAGAGTTTCTCAGGCCCTAGGGCCTCTCTGGTTTCCTTAACCTTTGCAAAGACACCACTTTAATCCTTTGCCAGAAAAATATGTGAACTGTGTTTGTGGGGCCAGAAATATTTAGAGAGGGAAGAGAAAATGAGCACATTATCCATCCTGCAACCAAAGAGCACTACACTCATTTTCTGTTTTATTTCTCACCCTTGCAGATTCAGCAGTTACGGTGTTACAAACAAAACCTGTCACTAGTTCTCAAAAGTTGGGTGTAAGGAATTAAAGCATTTTAAACTCTGAAACAGCTCAAAGAAATGCCTTTGGTTTGTCAGGTGTGTTTTACACTTACATACGTTCTACTACTAGGTACATACATTTACTACCTGCTACTTTCAGCACATAAACACAGCACCATGGGCTGAGGGCTGCTGCATGGGGCCATCACCTCCAGTGGCTCTGGGGCTGGGGAGACCCCTCATGCCCGGCCGCGAGGGCTCAGTCAGGAGGTCTGTGCTCCAGCCTAAATTACACTGCTGCCACTTGCCCATTTGCAGCTTCAACCAGTAGCAAAAATGAACTCATATGCCAGAGACACACAGACATGCACAGACACTGACACAGCTGGACACACAGACAACAGCATCAGCAACTACATACAAGACTTGCATAAAATGCAAGCGCAGCCAGCCAGGTCCCCTCGTTCTCTTGCGCTGGTGAAGACTGCAGGGTCACTAGTGAAAACACACACCTCCCCACTCTCTGGATTCACACACACATTCGTGGATCCCTCAAGTACCAGCACAGTCCTGCTGTCCGCCCGGCACCCCTGCCCGCAATCAGCCCCTCTTAGCTCTTATGATAATCCTCTGCACTAGCAACTGTCTAGTTTATTGGCAGCTTAACTGACCTTAACAACATACTACTCATCATAACTAACTGCAACCTCTTTTTCCCAGTACACAAATACACTGCTTGCAGGAATACACCAATTTTTCTTTTTTTGTGCAAACATGAAAGAATTTCAATTTCACCATTGTTTGTGGTGAAAGAGAAAGTTTTCATAGAGCAAGACTCAAGGAGCTCTCAAATTACCCATTCATCTCTATGCTCTTAGAAGTTGAGAAACTTTACTGGCAAGCAACTTTTCAGACACTAATGTATGGTTCAGCAACCCTTTAAATATCAAACTGATAAATGCTTAGTTCTGTGAAAAAAAGAAAATTATATGGATAGCCACAGATTCAGTGTAATATCAAATTGTACATAACTTGCTACTTGGAGATCCATCAGTATATATGTTATTCGTCCTGCAATAGACCACTTGTTGCTTGTTCTCTAAAGTCCATTCTGAATATTTTCAACTGCAACCACACTTTCCTTTAAATCTTAACTGGAAATAGATTCTCTCTCCTAAAGATGTTACATTATGGAAATGGGAAAAAAAAAAAAAAAAAAGCCAAAAAAAACCCACCACCAAAACCCAGTAATGCTGATGTTATTCTCAGTAGGTGTAATGAATGCACTGTCTTTTGCAGAAGCTACTGGAGTAGTGGCAAACAGGTGCTTTGACAAACTTTCATTTTAAAGTTGCTCCCTATAGTAAGGGTTGCATGGAAGAATTTTGAAATCAGGCGTGTGAGGAGATGGCCGGGCATTACTCACTTCAGGTCAGATTGAACAATCCTAAAATAAGCCTTATACAGAAGGTAAAACCAGAAAATTTCTTCCAGGTCACCTTTCAGAGTTTATCTCAAATTGTTTCTTTGGCAAAGAAAGGTGTATGATTTCCTTCTTACAACATACTACAGAAAACTAGCTAAGCTATACAACCCAAAAGCACAGAATTCTTCAGGGGGTCTCTGAGAAGCCAAAACATTCTCAGGAAGCCCACGTACCCCTGACTACCTCCAAAGCACTCGCGACTTATTGACTGCCCTTCTAAAGCTGAAACTAGGCTGCAACAACTGTCAGGGCTTACTTACCTGCATGGCATTTATTTGTGAATTCCTTCCCCCTCATCAAGTTGAAGGCAAAACCAGAAATAATAATCGAAAAAATCCAAACAATATTAAGTATTTGACAGAATCCTCACAGGAACAAAAGAAAGGACAACAGGCTCTCTCATCACAAGAGACTCAGGTACAAGACATAACAATAAAGTTAACTAATATTTTCAAACACTACAGCAGATATGACTCAATCTTTGAGTAATGATGGATAGTAGGTACAATTTTAGAAAGATTTAAAAAGTAATTTAGTTTTGAGCCCAGGCTTTAGTTGATGAGTATGGTGGGCTTTTGCAGCATTTTTTCCTGCTGTTATAAAGAAACTTGTATTTTGCTTTGGCATTTTTTCAGCAGAAGGAAAGACAAAAATAACAGGAGCAGTAACAGTAGCAGCACACCAGCAACAGCAATGTTGCAGTCTGCTCCACTTCCAGTAATGATGTATGAAGAATCACAAAATATAACATAATTGGCCTCTGAAGACTGTAATGACTCTAGTTATTAATGCAGCTCCGTCCCAACGGTATCTTGCATATCTCAAACTTTAATGCCAAATCCTCATGACTGTGGAAGTACCAGTTTCCTCATACTACAAGTAAATTAAGTGAATATAGACTACGGTAACACTGGAAATTTGCATCAAATAACCCAGCTCAACCTGGGAGACCTAGACTCAAGTTTTAACTACTAGACTACCCTTCCTTTCTTTATCTAAGAGTAGAGCTACAAGGAACCCAGAGATAAATACTTCAAAATGTCAAAAGCCATCACTGACTCACACTTTTTATACACTTACAGTTTCAGTCTGACCTTGAAGTAGGATCACTGCAGAAGTTGTATGGCAAGTGCAGTTGTTTTTAAATAAACTGAGTTATGGATGTTCTGCAGAATAATTGTGAGCTCATAATTGTTCCTTTTAGTCCCTAAATCTCTTGGTTGTACTCATGGAAAACTTTGAAGAAACAGCACACTCCTCTCAAGTTTTCATCACATTTCCATTTTGGGAAGACATCTAGTCCAGATCTTTGTAAACTCACAAAGCAGGACAGAAAAGCAGCACTTGGCACCCTACTTAATCCTTGCCATCTAAAAATGCAGTATTGCTTTAAATAGGATGGTATGCTTTGATTTGTCATAATGTTTATGGTTATATTTATTTTCTGCTTGCAGATATTATTAAAAAAGATATTTCATCTCAATGTATGTATAAAATCAAAGGAATAAAGAAAGGCAGTGTGTCTAATTTAATTACTGTCCTGGTTCTTTCAGTAAATGATGGCTGAGCATACCAATATGAATGAGGATTTGTAACTAAACGTCACACTATAATTATGAAAGAGCAGGAAATTGAGATACAGACTCTGATTCTAATTGCTCCATGATAACCATATAAATGCATCTCACTCAAAGTATTCTTTCATGACCCTGGAGTTCAGGACTGCTCTTTTGCCCTTCTTGTCTATTTATGAAGGAAAAACCTCTTGGCATCTAAATTATGGCTGTGATGTTCTGTGATGCTGATCTTCTAACTGCTCCATTTAACCAAATAGGATTTACAAGTACATATCATTAATAAAATTTGTATCAGCCAGAAAGGAATCTAACTTATACCCACCATTTGAACATAGCAGTCTTTCACTGCTCTTCACACCAAAAAAAGAGCCAAAAATACTAATTTGCTCAGGAAACTGAGTATTTTCCTTGATCCACTGAGAATACACAGCACAGGCCAATTATCTATATCTCAGACATGTTTTAAACATATTCTGAAGGAAGCACAGCTAGAAGCTAGTGTTACATGCCTCCTGCGGCTCATCAGCTACACTTGTTCACAACTCAACTTTTCAGGTAAAACACACGAAGACTTTTAAGATAAACTGGGAGCAGTTCTGGAGGTTTTTTTCCCCATTTAAAATTGGATTAAGATTAATTGGATTAAGATTCACTTCCATAAATAACAGAACAGAAACAGGACTCGGACTCTCAGTTTAGTAGTACTTTTCCAGAATATGGCTCCAGAATGCTGGAAGACTAACTTTATAGTAGCCTATGATTTCTATTTAGTTTCATTCCAATTTAATACTAACTTCTTCTCTAGTCATTATTTCTTCTTCTCCTTACTTTCAGTGACTTAAGCATCAACACTCCCAAGAAAACGCCTAGCCACAAGCATGCAATGGTTATTTTTGACTAACACAAACATGCTATTTTCATTTGATAATGGTACCTATTCTTTCACTGCAAAGCCCACAAAAATCCATCTTCCCCATGCCCAGTGCTCTTTCAGAAGCTGTAGAACACAGTTAAAAGAGTTTAAAAGATGACAAATTTTATTTCATTTCCCTGCAGACCTTAAATTACTTCATTACTGTGTCAGATTTATTAAACAATGCTTTGGGGGAAATGTATAGCTTAGTACAAGAGGTCATTCTGAAAATACAAAAATCCCTCTGTTTCTAACTTTTCTAGCTATGGAGAAACTAGCTGCATGTGTCTCTCCATTCTATACTTGAAAGTCACGATGGAAGTTGGATGTACGTGTGAAATCAGGCCACAGTTCTGGCTTGCGCTGCTCTCCCTTCACAAGAAGTTTCACAGAGGAATAGCAAGCATTTACTCAGTGAGTCTTTTTCCCTTGCAAAATTAAAAACTAACATGAGCTTCCCACTTTAATTGCTATTAGGATATCCATATAGTGGTGTAATTAATCAGTTTTTGCTACAGTCATTATTAGTACTGCTTACTTTTTTATTATCTTATTGTCCAAAATCTGTACTGACAATGCAAGATGCTACTGAGTGCCTTTTTGGCAGAGAGACAAAACTCTGTTACTTTACCATCACAATCTTTATTTTGTTCAAAACCTGTAAACATAAACTGAACTGTTATGACACATTTCAAGCAGAAAACTGAAGGGATGCTGCCCTAGTTTAACCTGCTCTGTAATGTATACATCTCTAAAGGTGGCATTTGGGAATGGTGAAGCTTTCAAAAAAAGCTCAAGGAGTTGCGTGCCCAGTTCCAATTAAAAATCAAAATATGTCATTGTTTTTAAACACAGAAACATAATTTGTTGCCAACGACACATTAATAAGTAAAACATTCAAATTACCTAAGTATCTGTTCTCTGGTTCTAAGCTGTTGTCTGACAAAAAATACATAGTTAGGATCTTTTTTTCCTATTCTCTATTTAAAGGCAAATTAAAAACACTGAAAAATCTGTTTTTCTTGCACTGACAAACACAAATGGATTACATGGGCACTTTGTCAGACTCAAGGAGACAACTTCTGCTTGGGAGCAGGAGGTCTGCTTTGCTAGAAGTCTCAGGAAAACATCCAGCAAGTGCCATTTGCCCCTTTTGAGTTTCTGTGCCAGTGACACTGTCTTAGAAAACAAGGTACCATCTACCCAGACAAGAGCAGTGCTAGCGCCAGAACTCACTGCCCAGGCACACTGCCCTCCATAGAAACTGATGGCTTCTGACAAGAACTACCCTTGGCTGGGAGGACTGGCCCTGGCACCAAAGGCACCCTGCAACCCCCCTGCTTTGGGCACGCCAACAGTTAATGCTTTTGGCTTCAATGAATCCCAGCTGATCCATGATAGCTGAAGGGTTGGCTTCCAGTGTTTTGCTGTCAAAACAAGTAGTGTAACTTCTAAATACAGCATATTTCTCTATTCCCTTATTACATTTAGAAGATGTTTCACATTTCAAAAGCAAGCAAATGTCTTTCTGTTTTACAGTTTGTAACTACCTGCACTGAATTTTTTTTGTACTTTTATAGCATTTGTATTTGTCCCACTCTTGGTGAAAAAGAAACAAAACAAAACAAAATGAAATAACCCACCACAAAACACTGAAGTGGTTTCAGCTCAGCTCAGCACTCCTACCCTCCATTAAAATATTAATAAAAATAATTAGTACATTTAATTAATAGACACAGGAGGAGTTCCAAACTCACCACAGAATTTTCACACCGTTTGTTCATCACATTCAAAATAACTTAGCAACTACCTAATTAATATCATTGGGTCATTACACCAACACTTTAGTTTGGCTGGCTACTGATGGCAATTGATCTGCAGGCTATCTGAATTTAAAAGAAATACAACAAAAATTCCTGACTTCTACTTTTTTTAAAAAAAAAGTGCACTTTTGTTGGTGAGGCTGCTAATAGCTAATGTAATTATATTGCTAGAAGATCAAAATCTGATATGATGACTGTAATTTGACATTTAAATAACTATGTTTGAATTGTGCATCCATCTCAAAAAACAAAACACTATTTCTACCTTGCCCTAAGAAGTTTGCAAACCCCATACAGTTATCCATCAAATAAATATATTTTTTTCAGTGAAAAAGCAAATATTTGTATTGTGACATAGTACTCTAGCCCAACGCACTGTTTTGGATCTCACTAATGTGCACTAAATAAAAACTACATAATACAAACACATAACAATGGTCAGAGCCCACAGTTTCCAACCACTTCACAAAGATGTGCCTCTTCCTGCTCATTACTGACAGTGCTAAGCAGACACTATACCACAGCATTACATTTTAAACATAAAGAGCATCTATTTAATAACCATTTTTCTGTTTTTATTAGGTATACACAAGCAAGTGTTACGTCATAAGAGTGATACCACTATATCAGAACTTCACATGATCATTCCTTTCAGTTATATTAACACAAAACTATACCAAGAACAGGCCCTTCTTTCTCAACAACCACTAATAGAAGAAAATATATATAGGGCACATAAGCGCCATTGCCAGCATGTCAAAAGTCATTTTGTCAAGTCACATATACTGTTTTTCATTCATAAACCTTGAGCAAGTACCAAAGCATGTATTACCACATTCATAGAATTAAGCAAACACTTAAAAAGCTTCTAGCAGAGATTGTCTTAGGTTTGAACAAAATGTGCCCTATCTCTGAAAGTGTTTGGTTTTTTAAGAGTTGAACAATATTTAGATGGATGCTAAAGTACACTTTCGTATTTCCACTTTAAATTTTTTTCTTCCAGAAAATAAGGCAAATAATTTCAATTCTGAAATATGCTGGGTAAAATAACTACGCTTTATATATACGCTGGATCACTGCTTTACAGATGAGGCTGAGGCATTAAATCAAAAATGGCTAAAGTTCCGGCTGAAGACAAATCTCTTCCAAAAATTACAGGGAGCTACATTATTCAAAACTATTCTGCAAGCATTCAAGCAACAACATGATGGATGTGGCAGACCAGTCTGGGTACACAGCTAATCAATATTGCACTTGTGAATAGTCACGGTGTAGCGTGGAGCCTGATGTGGAGATGACACACGCATGTGCTCAATATTCGGTACCATGAGCAGTTCCCCCGACTTCAGATGGACCACTCACTACAAATCCCCGCTACAAACATACGTCTTTCTAGAAAGATACAGGAGCACCAGTTTTATGACACCTATGGCAAATAGTTAAATTACAAAAGACCTTAGATAGCTATGCCTTTGTGAACTTTTAGAAAAGGCTGCTATTACTGCAGTCATGATTTAATGACAACACTAACCATACAAAACCAAGTATTTGGTTTTTCAATAGGCTATGGCACAGCACAAGCACACAACTCACCCACATTAACGTGCATTACTTGAATAAATTCCCCACTGCTTGTATCACTGAATATAAAGATCTTCCTTATACATTTGAGTAATCAATACTTGGAATCATGTAAGTCATGTTTCACCAGGGAAAAGGAAAATGAATGAGATTAAATTAATTCTGTCACTTTCTATAAACCAGCAATGGCTTCCCGCTACAGAAACCACTAACTTCATTATTTTACAACAGGAAATCAACGCTGTAGCATATTTTAAAAGTCTAATTTACTTGGAGTAATAAAAAGGCACCCTCAAGGCTCATCATGTATGTCATATTATGCTTAGTTTTAAACATTCCAGCTTAAGAGCAGTATGCAAAAATCTCAGCGAATCAAGTTGATTAATATTTTGCATTTGTATGCAGTAGTGCTCTCCACTCACCAAGTACTATATAAATATTATTTTATTAAATTTCAAAGCAATTGTGTTAGGTGGGATAATAAAATGTCTCTGTCTTACATTCTTTATCTTGGCAATAAAGCCTTTAAAACAGAAGCAAAAGTAGTAAATTAATGCAGTAAACTCATTTATGGACAGAGGTCAGGAATGAGGGAATTCCAGACTTCTATAGCGGTGCTAAGACTAGCAGGGCACAGAAATCTACATTGAAAATAGAAGCATAAGGTTTGCAGGTATCTCGTTATCTTCAATTGCATGGTTAGAGAAAAAGTTAGGGATATTTTTTATCTTTCTAGTACTCATCAGGGTTCATAGTGCCTTTTTGCAGAAACTCTATTTCATGAGGTTGCTGCTGGAGGGCAACCAGTTCATTAGGAAAAAGCTGATAGGACAGAACAAGAACACAAGTAAAAAAAGAGTTGAAGTAATAAATAAAAAAAATAAATCGCAAACAATGAAAGAGATAACAGATCGTTGTCTCTTTCTCTTTTCTAGCTCTAATGTTTTAATTAATACAGCATTACACTTTCTGGAACAATGTCTCCTTGCCTGCCAATTGGCTCCTAGCTCCTCTTTTAAAACTCACTCCTTAATAGCCATTTCTCCCAGAAATCCTTCCAACAGTATCTTATTTTCGATTCATAAGTGGTGACTAAAATTATGGTAGATCAATACAATTATTTTGTTAATTTATTATTATGTTGTCAACTACTGTAGAAAGTCAAAAAGACATACCCTCACCCTAGCAAATACTCTTTTCAACCACAGCAGTTAAAAGCAGAAGCTATTGTAAATTGGGCCTTAACTAACAAGAGTCTCTAAAAATCTAGAGCTCCTAATGGCAGTTAAGAGACTTTCTCAATTTGCCATTAACCAACCCATCGACTGTATTTATTAACTGTGGCACTACACTTCAGAATTACTATGCTTCAGTGATACAGCTTGCTGCATACAGCCTCCTAACCAGGGAATAGTTTGTGATATTCAAGTCAAAGACATGATGTTAGCCCTTGTACTCATGTAATTTGTCTTTTTAGAGATTTTCATAGGTCTTGAAGAATAGGAACTTGCCTGATTCAGTAGTCATCCTTCTAACATCCAAAGAAAGAACTGAATTCTTTTCCAATTACACCTCTTCATATGTCAATATATTTGTTAAAATACTGAACAGAGCTTGTCTTGGAACATTCCCCCCTATAGTAATTCCCCACAGAATTCCTTATAAAGAGACGAAGTGGAGCACAAGCAAATTGTAATATGGCTTTAGAACTGATGGCCTTAACCAAATAAATGCTATAATCAGTATCAGTATTTAGAACATCAACAGGATTTTTATTGCACTACAAATAGTCACAGTAGTGTTGATAGCTTTGACTTCCAGAAGAGATCTTTCTGTTTTAAAAGCATCTCATTTGCTCTGGATGATGAGCCAAGAGCAGAAAGATTATGTGTCATATCACATCTCCGTCTTAATTACTTTTCTATCAAATATAATGTCATTTAGACATTATGATCTTAGCTGTTCCAGAAGCTGCTCCAAATCTTTATAATAATATACTGGACATAACTTTTCCATCACTGTTAACTCAGTGCTTTATAAATATAAAAAAGAAGGAAAACACAGGTGAGGCTAAGAGCAACATGTTAGGGAAGTTTATTTATGGAAAGTTATTCTGCCAGTTAATGTGTTTCCAACAAGTCCAGGGAATGAACAAGTCTAAAACACTATGATTTCTTATAAAATGTAATGCTTGTTTTTGAAGCTTTTTGACCCCACATTTCTTCACCCATGAGCTGACTTTCTGTAACCAGTAATAGAGTTATTCAGTACTGGCTAGAAAGGGCCTTTTCTGTGCAGTTAATTTGTTGCATCCTAGCTTCCAGTAATTTAGGACATTATGATCACGCACATATTGCTGCTACAACCTTCCATACTCTCTACTTTGCTCTCTACCAAATAAAATGGAACAGATGTTTTATCCTACAAGTGGATATGCAAAAAGACTTTAAAAGTACAATATAATGGTTAAATAGAATTATCATAGAGATAATTCAGATAACTCAAAAATATGCACAGAATTATCATACACAGAACATTTGAAACGAGCATAATTCAAGCAGTTTGTGGATTAAAGGAGGGACCAGAACTGAAGATGGTGCACACCAACAGGCACATGTCTCATGAACACTACTTCCACACAAGTGTGCATCAATGCACACTATAGTTACCTACGTCAGTGGATGAAGAAAGAGGGGTCAGAAAACAGCAGGTAAAAGAGAGGGTGAAAATTACTCCTGCTTAAAAGCATGTCACTGCCATAACAGAGCATCACAACAGAGTACAGACTCAGAGCTCTATCTGTTATCAAGTACAAATCTCACATACATTTTAAGTCTCTCCAAACCCTGTGGAGTTAGCAGGACTTTCTTCCCGTTCATGGACTAGGCCTACACTGTCCCACCATCACAGCCAAAGGAAATGCCGGATTCCCCACTGCAGGTGCCATGACTTACCAAGACCTTATATAATCCTATTATAAAATCATTCTGAACACACCATGAGTTGACCTTGGTTACTGCTATTAATCAAGGCAGTGCCACAGTGCCTTAACCAACCATGAGAGAGAGAAAGGATTAAGTTACACTCCTGTCTCACGTCAAACCCTTTTTATTTGAAGCATATTATTCCGGCACACACAAAATGGTATCACAATTATATCAGCAGTGGTCTTTTTTGTAACTGCCTGGGGTAGGCAGCAGTCATTTTAAGTATCTAGAAAATCAGATGGGTCTTGCCCTTGGGGCTGGAATTCTTCTGTAGCTGTAAAAATCACTTCCATTTCATAACTGACCATTATCAAGTCCAAATGCACTATAAAGAGTATCTTTCTGTTAAATGGCAAGCGCATTTAGAAACAACACTACAAAATGCATACTGCTTTTCCCCTTCCAAGAAAATTACTTTTTTATTTCCAAGTAATTGAATACATTTATATTTCTAGAATCATAATACCTTGCTGAAGATATTCAATATTTATCTGACTTACCAGAACGATGGTGATGTTCTTCTAGGAACTCCAAGTCAAGCATTAGGTCATCTTCATCCAACTCACAGGAACCCAAGTTATTCAAAACATCCTAATATATATTTAAAAACAAAACAAAACAAAAAAAAGGCATCATTTAGACAGATGTGTTAACCAAACTGTTCTGCACAAAATAATAAGCAATCAGATCTGGGAAATATATTTAAGCAGGAGCTACAGAAAATTTTTCTACTAACATTGGACCAGTGAAAAATTGTATGAAACAACTGTCTGACTAGAAATGTATCCATCACCATTTGTTGTTTTTACAGGATCTCGAATATTTAACAAAAGAAACCCCGAAGTACAAGTAATACCATCTATATAACTCTGGGTTTTTGTACTGTTGAATGATGGGTTTGTGTCTTTCAAAGTTTAATCATAACTTTTTATGAAGCATAAAAATGTTATTTTTAGCACAACATAAAAGTATCAGTACTTGTTTTTCATTAAATTTTGGAATTCTAAGCACTGCCTGCCCTTACCAATATACTCTGAAGAGAGATTTACTGTTCTATTTATCCAAGGGATAGAGAGACACAAATTTAGGATAAATGGGAAATTCAGGCATGAATGATCAATTTATGAATTTTGAAATATTAAGGTGGGTGGCAAAGGCTTACACAGACAAAGAAAGCCTGACTAAATGTGGTTGCTTAAGTCCCCATTCCCTTTTTGTGATTCAATTTGTTTTCCAAGTTTTAACTACAGACAGATAAGGCAGGTTTATACAATACATCCTCTGGAAAGTCAAAAAGGGGTGGGGGGGGTTACAATCAAAAGAGAGCAAAGTAGTAGCTCTTTGCACTATGTTTTTCCCTACAGGATTAGCTTCTTAAAAGATAAAATGACTAGTTATGTCTCAGGTAGACATCTTTACTCTGTAAACTCTGAGTACAGCAATATCACTATTTAGGCTTCATTTGGGGTATTGAAATGGTGTTCAACTCAGTCTTTGCAAAGCCCTGCCTGGACAACCAGTGCCTGCAGCCAAACACAGGAATGACAGTCAGTCTTGGAAGAGACGCACTGCCAATGGGGTACAGAGCTGCATGCAGGGAGCCCGAGCTGAAGAAAGCCTCTCCTCTCTGCCATCCAGGGAGAAACAGCAGCATGGAGAAGGCAACCCACACTGGGACAGTTCACTTCTTTTTTTGTACCCTTTCCTACACTCACCACAGGCAACTTTGGAAAATGAGGCAATAAGGTAATTTTTTTCTCTAGCCCCTACATATAACAACATATAACATATAACAACATATAACAACATAAAGTTGCTATAGTCAATGTATTAAAAGATATATTCATTCTCCATTTTCTTTCCATGTGTACTTCATTCTATAGTCTTTTTTTTTTGACCTGATCATATAAGTCACCAACATCTAATCAAATTCACGCATTCTCCAGCTGGCATTTTGTTTGCAAATCTACAAGTGATATTGAAACAGGCTTAATTCTTCAGTCCATTCACAGGCAAAAAAAAGTCAGTAGATCCTGCATGAGATGCTGGCACCCCACACATCTCACATGCTCCCAGAAGAAATGTAACCCAGAGAACATGGGAATTCTGTGTAAAAGACAACAGGTGATCATCCCAAAGTATTGAGCTGTCTGTGAGGTATAGCAATCTGCTGTACAGAAAGTAGATAAATATAACAGTAGTATACATTAAACTAGCAAAAGCTCTCCCTGGCTTCAGTTCCAATCAGATTTTTTAATGTTCCTTCTGATTCTTTGAAGAATCACCCACCCCTACTAGCTAACCATTCTTGTTCACACCCACAACTTATACTTATTCAACCCTTTTGTGTAATTATTTCTTCAAATTCTATTTTCTACTCTTTCACAAACAACATGCAGGCAACACAAGGACTTTTTCTTGTATTCTTTCCCTGACTTACCACAAACACAAGAAAACCTCTTCTGAGATACAGAACCCACTGCTAATGCTGTCACTATACTTACAGATGCCACGCACAGAAAGTGACAATTGTCAAGTCCAGAGACCTCCACACAAGCAGTGAGCAGCATTGTACAGAAAGAAAATACACATCACATGAACATTAGAGTGACATCAAATACATATCATCTTATTCCCTGTATCTTAACTCGAAGAGCACCTGACAAGCCTTCGTCATCGTGACTGTTTCCTTCCCTCATGCTGACAAAATGTAGATGTTCAATAATCAAGTTATTTATTACTATACAGTAAAAAAGCATAAAAATAAAACATGAAAATGCAATATGCAGATGCATTCTATCAGGTACCTGATGCTTACATAGACACAAACTTCTCTAGTTCGGATATGCCTGAACACTTAAACGAAACTAAAACTGGTTTACTAAAAATTTTTAAAGAAAATGTGTGCTGTATTAAATGCAAGTGGGAGAACGCACATTGTTCAGTGTTAGAGATAACCTAAATCTTAAATAACTTTTGAATCACCATTGGAGCTAGTGAAACACTGAAGATTGAAAAACTCATTTAGGGCTTATGTGTATTCTTCAATACCTCAATATCTTTCAAAATAGTAGCAGTAAGACACTTCTAAGATTTATTCTCTGTTCTTTTTCACAAATTCCAAGAGTACTGCCTGGTATGACTGAAGTATCTTCAGTCCAACTGTTATTACCAGCTGTATTTCAGATGGAGAATCAATGATTATGGCAAATTAAGAGCAGATGAACATAAGGAAATGAAGTCCAAACAAAGGAACAGTTTGGGGGTTTTTACTCCCTTTTTAAATTTAGACACTATTATGCACTCGAGCTTGATCAAATGGTATATTAAACTACTCAGAGAATGTACAACACACCTAGTTTATATACGATTTTATTAAATGCAAGAAAAGCATTTTGGTGACAAAGTCCAGAAGAACAAACCCTGAAATTTTTAAGCAACACCTAAAAGGTTTTCATGCCACTAGAGGCAAAAGGTAAAAAGGTTGAAGTACACAGGTTTGTTCTTTACCTTAAAATTGTCATGTACAATACAGTTGACTAACTGAACCCATACCGATATTCATGCTAAGCATCCTCTGATGAGCCATACTGATAGTAATGAGCATGACTGAGCATCTCCGACATCTTGTGCAGTAACTTACATGTGGTCTGAAATCTTGGGAGACTTCCTGCAAAAACATAGTGATTCACAGCCTTCATCAAAAAACAGATTCTATTTGACTGGGAAAAAACAAACACAACCAAATAGAACCACAGTTTTCTAAACTGAAGAAACTCCACCAGGTAAGATGGACCAAAAGGAAAAAATTTTGTATACAACTCTCCACCTAAAATATTATTGTTTTTCAGTCAGGTCTTCGCTTCCAATAACCTTCAGAGTGGAGGCAAACCATGCTCCGTCTATCCTCTCTGTCCTGAGAGGCTGATGTGCACCCTGCTCCTCACAGCAACATCTCTGCTAGTCCACCTGAGCTGAGAGCTCCCAGCCACCTTCCCAATGTACCTGCAACCCCCTCACCTTCCCTTTCCTACAGCCTCTTCAACTGCACCAACAAAGTAGGCAAGATAAAGCGACAATGAAAAGCTCTCACAAGTTTATTCTTCTCAGAAGTACCTCCACCAGGGAAACAGTCTCACCCTTTCCCCAGGAGTTCACTTGTTGTTTATTAAGGAGACAAATCACAGAACTGAGAATAAACAAATTAAAGCAGCTTCTGTCCGTCAGGGTGTACTGGGTCTGGCTGAGCCGGAATTGGTTTTCCCCTATAGCAGCCCTCATGGTGCTGTGTTTTATGTTGGGAGCTGGCAGGGTGTTGATAGCACACTGGTGTTGTGGCTACTGCTGAGTAGTGCTTACACAGCACCAAGGCTCTTTCCAACATTTCCCCCCCCACAGTGGGAGGGGGTGGGCAAGATCTTGGGAGGGGACACAACCAGGACAGCTGACCCGAACTGACCAAAGGGATATTCCATACCATATGACGTCTGCTCAGTATAAAGCTGGGAGAAAGGAGGAAGGGGGTGGGGTCACCCTTGGTCCTCCGAGGCAACCACTACGCATGTTGGAGCCCTGCTTCCTGAGAAGGCCCGACATCGCCTGTTCATGGGAAGTAGAGAATAAATCTGGTTTCTTTTTTTTGCTTCCGCGCGCGGACCTTTGCTTTGCTTATATTAAAACTGCTTTTGTTTTACCCACAAGGGTTGGGTTTTTTTTCCTATCTTATTTTCTTTCCACTCTTTGCCCTGTTGAGAAAAAAGGGGGAAGGGGGGGGAAGTGATAGAGCGACTTGGTGGGAACCTGGCATTTAGCCAAGGTCAAACCACCACACAGGGCAAGAATGAGGGTTTGGCAGAGAGAGCTGCTCTACCTGACAGGGGTGTCAATCATGTTAGTCCAGCTGCTTCCCTGCTTTCATCGCCCACCTCTGCAGGTGGAGTCCTTCCACAGATAGAAAACAGAAACAAACTCATGAATGCATAAAAGCACACCCAAACAGAGAGCGTTACTTTCCCAGGGCTGTCCTGAGTAATATTTTCTGAAAAAAAAAAAAAAATTAGAAAATATAATAAGAGAAAAGGGCTCCTAGAATGACCTGCCTAATGCCACAGAACAGCTCAGTGGTAGCACTGAGTGCACACCGAAGCCCTCCACCCCTGTGCCTCCTCGTCAGGATTCATTACTCCCTTGCTGCTATAACAATTAGATTCTGTGATTCTGTAATTCTAATTTTTTTAAGTTTAATATCTCTTGACCCTTTCTGCATTCTCCCCCTCACCACTGCTGCTGCATTCTTTCAAAAACTAAAATTTTAAAAAGTTTACAAAAAATTTAAAAAAAATATTAATTTTTTAAAAAATAAAATAGAGAGATATCAAGCCCTAAAGAGCATTCAAAGTGAATAGTTTCAAGGCTTTGCTACATACAGAAAAAGAAATGAATGTTTCCATCAAGGTCCCAAGGAAACATTTGTTGTCTATTTATGGTGGCATACCTTTTATTTATTCCAGAAGGCAAACCATTTAGTTAAGGCAGAAGCTCTGCAGCCAAAACCTCTTTACTGACTTTGTAATATCCCCTTAGAAGCCTTAAGACATATTTCCTACTTCGGGTGTCTGCTTGATTTCTACCACCGTTTTGCCTTTATAATGGACGTGAAACATGACAGTCCTTTTTTCTTCCAGCTGATCTGGAAGTTGATCATAACCTGTGAGAGGAATATGTGAACAGACTTACTTAGTCGATCATTTGCCCACATCTCTCGGTTTTTCCTGGCCAAGACAGGCTGCAGTTCCAGTTTACCTACCACTCTTTCCACCTTTGACTTGGTGAACTACCACTGTTATTTAAACAAGTTTCTATTTAAACAAGCGTTTAACAGTAATATTTTAAATGCTACTAATTCAGAATAAAAAAACCCATAATTTGTACAACAGTTCAGGCTGCTTTTGGTAACTGATAATGGCTGTAGCAGAACAGAATGCTAATCGAAGAATATTTCAAGGCATCAGTAACTTCTCAGTAACAATTTTCACATTTAAAATTCTTTCAGCAACAACAAGAAGTACGAACTGCTGGTTTTCATCCAACAGCTAGGTATCTCACTCAAAGTTCACTGAACTCAATGGTACTCAATTTAGTTGTGACTGGGCCCAGATGTTCTTAATATTCTTAAGAAATATGACCTAAGAATTGTTTTATTATCTAAAGATACACAATGATTTGGCATGGATATAGTTCAGAAACAGCTGAAATGTCACAGGGATACGGATGTACTAGACATACAGTTCCTCCCACCCAGAAGGTGTGCATCTGGATAGTAAGTTTACTCAGGGTTGCTGAAGGGGGCTTCCTTCCTACCTTAGTTCCCTCCCTATCTCCATCTTTCTCTCTTCCCAGCTTCCCTTCAGTCCTCTTCCAGAATAGTCAGGTATTTAATTATTTTTAGACCTGTTCCAGCTCAGAGTCTACAACACTTAAAATCAGCTGGAATAAATAAAAGCAGCTTTAGTAGTAAATACATATAAAGTGGCCAACATACCATGTCTCATCTACTATTAGGCTTAATCAAACAACAAAAAGTAAATAACATTTATTTAGGAAGCCCCCTCTACTATGTGGCTTTTTTAATTATTATTCCAAATAACCAACTTACGCATATGAATACCTGGTGAAATTACTGCTTACAGACTTATAGTATTCTCCTCTAAAAATTTACAACTCTGGTATTCAAAAATGACAATAAAACATACATATGAATATACAAATACATCAAAGCATATTATTTTGTTAAGCAGTGCAATTCAATTCCAAAATAGACCTAGCAAAATTGTATCAACTGCACAATATATATAAACAAAGAGGGTAAATCCATGTAGAATTCAAGATTTACAAGTAATATGCAAAGTCAAGATGAATAATTTGGTTTAGGTGGCAAAATCTGTCCATTTAAAACAGCAATCAATAGCACCAATCAAAAGATTCATTTCTTGATGTTTTCACACTTTTTTCATCTAGATTTCATGCTCCCATACCATTGAAATAATAAAGTAACCGTAAGGTCCTGAAGGCAGCAGACACAGGTTCTCTGTCATTACCAGCATCTCTGGAGAGTTGTATATATTATTTTTTAATTTTATTCTAATTAACATGCAGTCCCTAGTCCATATGATGTTCAGAGACTCCTGTTTCTTTTTCATTTTCTACGCTGGTATCTTGAGGGAGATTCAGCCCTGACAAATTTTGCTTTCCTGAGCAAGGGGATGCAGAAATTTTTTCTGACCAGTGCATTTGTATATCCACACACAGGTTGCCACTGGAGCCTGGCATTTTCCAGTGCTTTTCAGGGTTCTTTTACACAGGTGGCCAAGATTTCCGTTTCATTACATTATAGTGATACTGCAACAAAATCTTGACTATTGCTTGGAGATTGTTCAAGACCTTTGAGAACTTGAAGTCCAGTAAGCAACTTAATGAAGCTACAACACTGAAGCACTGACATGTTTGCAATTACTCAGTTCATAAACATTGCTGTCAGACATATATGGCTGAAGATCGTATTCACAGAAGTCACTGAAAGTTAACTCGGGTTATACATACATTGATATGACCTTACTATTGTGAACTTGAACATATTGACTACATTTTAACTTTAATGTATCTTTTGATCAAGCTTTGCACCTGTGCTCAGCAAACACACTATTTTTCCTGGAAAGCTTTTTGTCCCTGTGCTTCCTCTGATGCGTGTCTATGCAAAATATGTGCCAGTGCTGCAATTCAAACTGAGCACATGAGCTTTGGTCACAGACCTCCCTCTTTGAAACGCTGTTCTTCATCATCACCTATGTTGTATACAGATGCATTTCTCCTCAAGAATCGGTAATCACTGACACTTTAGACTGTATCAGGAAAGCCCTAAAAAATCCAGGGAAATAATTTTTTGAAGCTTTTTTCCACTGACATAACAGCCCATGTCTCATTTGCATAAGTGATTTTGTGGCAGTCACTAGATTTTCAGACATTTTTAGAACTACAAGAATAAAATTTTAAAAACTCACTTTTCAAAAAAATGCTTTGGGTTCTGTTTTGTTTTCCTTTCACCCCATGTTGGCCTCTAGACATCTTTCTGATCATCTTCCTCTGTGTTACTGTTCTTAACTACTTTCTGAATACAGATTTTCGTATCTTATTGGTGTTTTGGGGCGGGGTTTTCAAAATATAACGTTTTAGTGTTCATACCTCCCCACTGAAATTATGTACTAAATGTGGTTTATAAAATCCCTCTCAGAGAAAAACAGTCCAGTATTGCATGTATAACAGTATGTTATCATTTAACATTACAGATTGCTTTTATCCTTCACTATAGAAATGTAAGTGGGGGGCTATTCGAGATCAATGTTTTTGCAAGAGTACATAGAAAACACACTCTAGGGAGAATAATTCAATTCTTTTGCAAAGTCATATGTGTGACAATTCACCTGTATCTACTCAGGGTCACTGCATATCTGATGCTGGAAAAGATCAGAATTAAATACTTATTTCAAGTCTGAAAGTATTTCTAGAGATTGCCAAAAGATAGTACTTCATCAAAATTGTATTCAGCAAAGGAACATGGCATACAATCAGCATAAGAATGAAAACTGAGATATACTCAAGGAAAAAGAAAGACCTTGAGCTATTTAAAGTAATGTTAACTCCTAGAACCGTACCTGAATAATTCATGGACATAATGAAGTATTTCCCCTTCTGCACTCTCCCACACACTTCAAAGGGAAAATGAAAGTACACAAAACCCAGCAAACAGAAAAACCTTTAAAAACACAGAATCCCTGCCAACAGCCTAAAAACCTCTGTATCAGATATAAAGCTTATGGATGCCTTTCATATAACAAGAGCAGCTTAAAAGAGTTCTTTTTTTCCTGAATAGCACCACCCAAAAAGCCTATTATTCCCTACTTGAATAAATGAGGGACTTCAGAAAGGAAAAAAATAAATCTTGTAACGTTTGGTAAGAACATTTTCTGTAGGTAACGTGTGGAAATCCATTCATATTATAAATTAATGTGCCCTTAAGAACCAAAGACAGAAAATTATAAGTGGGGGGAACTGTCTAACTATAGAGCTCAGATCCATCATACTATTCTTCAAAATATTTTTTGCATGCACGCTTTCGGCTGTGTAAGGAAAGCACAGTATTTTCCATCCTATTGTTTCTGCCCTTTCAATTCTCTTTGTGCATTAAATCAATGTCTGCAATGATGCTCCTTTTGCCTGAGTGATTATAACTAATGGACTCTCGTAATAGGTCTCAGTTTGCACTCACCCACACAGGGCTCATTCTGCCACAGTATGGTCGGCTCTCTGAAGCCACAGAAGTGTAACACTGCAAAGCCCAAGCACCACTGATGGCAGGAACAGAAGTTGACCGTGCTCCTGTCCGGCCACAGTGTCAGCCAGGATCAGACGACAGGGAGGAGTGGCACCTACCTTCAGAAGTTCACTGGCAAAAGCATTCGAGCAAATATTGTGTTGATGTATTGCACCAATGTTCACTCCCTCCATGTTAATCAGCTTTTTATCATTGGGACAGCATGCATAGGGATCATATGGTGGGTACTTTGACACCCAGAAGTCACTAGCCCACCTCCCACTGCAAACCGGCAAGGGCTTCTCTTCCTACATAGCAGCTGTAGATGCTGCCAGATGGTCTTGGATACATCTACTGCTGTTTAGTCATTCAAACACTACAATACTGGTGAGGGTAACATGCAGCTGAAAGCCACGGGTTGGCAGCACTGATCACAGCGCAATAGTGTAACCTGCCTCTAAGAAAGCACCTGTGAATGCCAACAGAGTCACCTTTGCAGGAGTAACCAAAGCCATACTTAGTATTTGCTTGTCTTGAACTCATATATATGCACACTAAAATGGAGGGGCCAGTGTTTTTGTAACGCAGCAATGCCACTAATAGTGTAACCTGTAACAACATACAAGTACTTATAATACCGCTAAGCAGAGGTATATAAATAACATGCAACTCCAAAAACTCAAACAGAGAATGGTGGCATACTTGCACAAACAATGTACTGGAAAACACACAAGAAAAAAACAAAACAAACAAAAAAAAAAAGGTAAGATGACAACAAAGGTGGTATAACAGGCAGGAAAGGTGTGTGATAGAACCAGAATTAGTCCTGGTCCCAAAAATATGATGACCTGTAGCAGAGGCAGATAGGGTCCCCTCCCTTTCCTTTTGGGGAAGAGGCTGAGAAGCACAAAACTACCAAGGATATGTGAGCACAGATGGGGAAGGAAGAAGCAGCACACTGTGGCTCCAGTTTCCAACACCTGACAGCGCAGGAGCCTGGCCCCACCAGCTTCAGTGAGGGCAACAGCAAGGCCAATCACCATCACTGGTACGCACACCTCAGCGAAACTGGCCTCCCTTGTTTGTCAGTCTGCTCAACAGCCCCATCGCAGCCATCTTTAATTCCTACACTTACATGCACATACGTGTGTGTGCATGCACTCACTTGCAACACAAAGGGCAGCTGCACAGACAAACAGCTTTCAGAGTGCTGGAAGGTAACATGCATCTATTAAAGTATTCTAATAAATCCAGGTTCACGTCAACCCTAGATAAGGATCAGCTCTTGACAAAGCTGATGAAGACAGCAATCATTTAACCTTGAATTCACTATCTAGCAAAAGAATATCAAAGTAAAAGCCACATTTAAAAAGTGTACAAGCTTGTGTGCACCAGAAAGCTTGAGATTTCCGACTGTGAATAAAAGAAAAAAAAAATCATTTCAGATAGAGAGACATTTTGCTGACTGTTTGCTGTTCTTACAAATAATTCTAGAATGCTCAGATTCACTTTGGTTGTAAACAGAATCAAGACAATTGGATTTTCTGTGTTCAAAAGAAAAAGGTGCATGTTTTTCATACATCAATCTATAATTTCATTAACAGATTCCTAGAAAAAAAAATTCTTCTGTTAAGAAAATATGAAAATACAGTCAAAGAAATGCAATAGAGCTTAAAATGACCAAATAAAGCCTCCTTTAATAGATTTTTTTTTCCCTCCCTCATACACACATATGCTTTCCTCCCAGCAGAGGGATACATCTGCAACACATAATTTGCTTTGTGGATTAGTTAATGTTTTTACAGCTTTTGTAATAGGCAAAGCGCTATACAAGCATTCTAGTGCAGTCATTATCATCATATAGCTTTGGGAAAATTTTCACATCTCATGTGCCAGATTTTTCTGCCAAACACAGAAAAAGCTCCTTGAATATCTCTACCCTGCATTTATATAGGATATAATTTAGATCACTCTGTGAAGTTCATTTGCATATACCTTAGAGATGTGAGTACAACAGGTTATTCAACACATGGATTGGTCAGGTAAATTTTTCCAATATCACTCAAGTTAAACGTAACTTATGGCTAAACCTTTTGGCAATTGAAATTTTGGCAACTAGAAACTACTGGCTGTGTCCTGACAGCACCCAAGTCAATACTTCAGCCAACATCTAAAGGGTCAAAAATTGCTTTATGACACCTAATCAATCTTCAATTTCATTTTTGCCTTTTCTTGGCCAGTAGCACACAGAGAGGGGAAAGGGGGAAAAAAAAAAAAAAAAAAAAAAAAGTGAGAACCTGGCTGCCAAAAAAAGAAACATTTAAATTCAGGGGATACAAGAGGGAGAACCTTAGCATTTATAATCTTGATAAACCACTACCACTCCCTAAGTGGCAAACCATGCCAATCTCTTTAAAGAGTATTATTCTTCTGACAAACCACATCAGAACAATTCTCCCTCTTCCACCACCCAGCACCAGCCACATTCATCTGGCAGAAACAGTTGAATTCAAGCCCCGTTTCCTAAAACAGGACTAACATTGCTTAGCATGTGTTTTCAGTATTTCTGAAAAGCAATGAAGGAAAAGATACATGTATGGTACCAAGCTCAAGACCTGATTGATTCTTCTTGCAAGTGACCTCTCCCCAAAATGTCCCAGTTCTAGTTGTATCATCTATACTGTTGGTGTCAGTACTTTTGGATGCCAAATGAAGTCTATTTTATGACTTAAGCATTATTTTATTTCTAAGAAAAGACTAAGAATTTGCTACATATGAAAAACTCAAAACTCTCCTAGACATATTAAATAAATATTTTTGTCTAGTGACCGAAAAAATTAATACTTTTTCCCTCCCAATATTATTATAAGCCAAATGAAGCCTGAACCTTTGTTTCTAATTCTAACTGGTTGCCTGTAATAAGTCACTAAAAAGTGAGCCCTGTAAATGAAACCAAGAGTGACCCTTTACTATAGCATCGTTAATGCAGTATCATAATAGATATGCTATTGCTAATATTATTTGAATTCTTTCTGTTTCCATGGTAACTTTGGCCTACGGCTGCTCTGGTAAACAGGGGTTTAAGACATTCTTTCAGAAAGGCTCTTCTCAAATGTTATTTTTCCCCATTTTCTTTGTTTTGTTCTTTTTTTTGAAAAAAAACTGTAATGGCAACTACTGGTCCAGAAGATAGGGTTTTTTTATTATTGCAGTTGAATGGGCAGTGAATTGGGAACTTGAGGAAGCAAGGCAACCTGTAACAAGCTTTGACTAACATCAGCAGTACAAAATACAATATTCCATCCTGGAGAGGTATCTAAATCTCACAGAGACTGAGAAACAACAATCCCTTGCTGGAAATTCTGTAATGCATACATTTTACAGGCTTTGTTACTTCTCCTCTCTATTTTCAAAGCTTTTTGATGCTTAAAATGACTCTTTCAGTATCCACATGTGCATTTTCTTCTAACAAATATTTAGACCCTAAACATCAGAATGAAAGAACAGCATGAATAGCTATGGAAGAGTGACCGATTCTTTCCTATGACTTACACAGGTGCTCAAACTGAACAGAAAAATTTGGTTTGCCAGACATGCCCAGCTTAAGAAGAGAACACTATACCGGTGTCAGAGGTCACCTGGCTTTTACATCCGAATTCAGAGATGACCAAACCTGTACATTCAGCTACTAGTCACCTTGTCAGCCACAAGCAGGGATAACCACAGAATCTGGTTGTATCACATCATTTGTGCCCTCCCCCCGCAAAAAACTCTGTTGATGAGGTCAGTATGCTATTAAGGGGAGGATCTCCTTGTAGGAGCAAAGTGGAAATATCTGAGAACAGGACACTGCTTGAACTAAGGCCAGGGCAGATATTTAGGCTATTCCTTAAACTTTTGGGTACCCCTGTCTGTTCAGCCTACCCCAACAAGTTTTATTACTGCTTCAGAGCCCAAAGAAACAGCTAAGGATGATTCTCTTTGTAAGACAATGAATTCATACTCCATTTTCAGTACAATATACCCTTAATAATGTTAATTGCATCTTAAACTGCTACTTGCCAGCAGAACATCCAATCCTTCAATGATTTCCTAGAGTCAATATAGTTGTTTATAAATCAGACTGATGTCAGGTTTATCAGATCAGGAAAATGTTATTGCTGATGCATTCTAACCAGTGAAATGTTAGAGACAATAATGTTACATATATTATATATACATATATATGGAGCCCAAATAATGTTACATACATATCATAGAGACAGGATCAGTGTCTGGTTCTTCAGAAGAAAACAGTATTCTAAAAACCTATGCACTGAATTTGTCACAAAGCGAATCTCAAAATCTCTTGTTCACTTGGCTTACAGGTCTTTTACCCACAATTCTGTTCCCATTTATTTCTGTTCTCTGTGTGGCTTTGCAGCTTAAATGGCATCCGCAATATTTCTTTGATGCTTCCCATTCTTCCTATAAATTTAACAGAAATAATGTGCATATAATAAAGAATAGCAAAGACATAGTGTATTTTTGTTTAAAAGGGCAATGAAAATATGCACTCAATCGGCAACTTACTTGGTTAAAGGCTCTCTGGTTTGCCATTAAATATCATGTATCTAGTCACAGAATTCTTCATCCTGAGAACATGAAAAGTCTGCTATTTGAACAAGCAGGGATGAGTAGCTTATTACACTGACAAGTTAGACATCAGACCTGAGACTGTCAGGAAAGACTTAGCTCTGCTAGAAAACACTCCAAAGACCTTTTTCACTAATCAACATTTATGCATCTTCAGTATAGAGAGCAATTGATACTCTTTGAGGTCATGGTGACACTGTCAGAAACTGTCTCAAATCCTTACCAAAAAAGACTGTCATTATAATGATTTTCACTTGCCATTAATTCCCAGCTGCCTAATTTAGTAGGGTAGAAAGCAGTCTCCCTAGTACTAATTGGAATAAATTTTTAATTTAATAGTCTAATGTGCTCCAGTTTTGGGTTTTTTTTTTCCTTTCAGCGAATCAATGCTCTCATTTGTTAACAGATCAGTGCTCAGGGCATACTGTTAAGAGGCCTAAAATAAGATAGCCTCTTGGTCAAAAGTCTAGGTTTAAAAAGAATCAGCAATACACACATCACAGGGTAGATTTCTTTAGTACAGTTATGATTTTCTTTCAGAAAGATGTAAAACACAGCCTTCTGTTTTGAATAGGATAGCAACATTCATAGGTTCAGTTAAGAAAATGTTGCTGTTTCATTCCCACTCTAAACAGCCAACACCACAAAAATCCAGACTTGCTCAGTGCTAAGGACAGGTCTTTATCCCATAATTTGAATAAAATGGATTCTCATGGACTAAACTTCAGTAGGGCCATCACAATAAACTCATCTAGAGAATACTTACCATGAAATGCTATTCAGCATATAACAACACGTAAGCTTAATGCTCAAATTTATGCTAAGAACAATGTAGCTCTTAAATTAAGAAACCTGTCCCTAATGTCTATGTAGTCAGGACTTTACAGAATAAACTGAAGTACTACACAGTAAATATTTCTGTCTTAGTAATAGCAGACTGCCATTATTTTCAAATGTTTACTAGAATGAAGAAGCACTTGTACTATACTTTCCAGTTTAGTACATTAGTGAAGTTAAAATTACTTGATTTTCTCTTGTTGCCTTGATTTTCACTCAGATTCAAATCTCACTTCAGTCAACAGGTTCTAATAATGCTCTCTACAAGGATTAGCAGACATATTCACACATCCAAAATAAAGTGATTTGTTCTTTCTTGGTCAATATCCCTATTTTTAAGATGCCTTCTGTAGCTACTGTTGCTTTTAGGGTAAGATAAAAGCAAAGCACAGAGATAAAGAGGTTTTAGAAACATGCAGTAGAATCTACATAAAGATTAAATACTACTGGATGCACTGAGCAAAAGAAATCTGATCAAATATCAAAGCCCATACCTTCTACATCCTTAATTCTGTATGTATAGACTGCATTATGCCAAAAACTAGTTTTGTTTTTCCTTCTATTTACTGGAGTCATAAAGCAAATAGAGTCATTATGATAAAGCCAGCACGTGTAAATGTCATTCTGGTGTTCAGTACTATGCAGTACTATTATTCCCAGCTCTGCAGTGGAAGTGCACGTGTGCTTTTATAAATGACAACTTATTAGTCTAATTTCCTAAAGAATAAGGTTTATGTCATCCCATTGTCTAAGCACAAACTTTTTCTGTTCTTTTCCCAGGAAATTTTGAACCTATTTACCAACATTAACTGAATTGGACAGAAAGGTGGCAGTCCTAAAGGCAAAACGCAGAAGCTAAGCAACAGCAGATATTTGGATGAAAGAGTGAGATTCAAGAAGTGCATCTGCTATGAGCAAAAGTGCTGTACAAACTCACACCTTACAATGGTGGGTATGAAATATCCTTTTTTCTCGACTGCAGGAAGTTTCAGCTGAACCCTACATCCTTCTTTGATACTGACATTGATCCATCTGTCCCAAAACATAAATCCCCTTGCAAGTCAGGTTTCCCTAGTTCCAGTACTCATAAAACTCATTTGCTTGCTACACAATCAAACAGTGAATATTCTATGGTTACTTTTCATACACTAATTAATACAGATCAACTCAACATCTTATTGGTTTTAGGAGATAATCAGAGACAGGTGAAAATTACTCCACAGAATGAGATGGCTGCACTGCTGGGACCAGAACAGTCTTTCATTTCTGCTCCTCCCTTATTCAGCCATACCAGGCAATTGCTTAACTTTATTGTATTGTAATTTGAACAAATGCCCACCTAATGGAACTGACTAAAAAAAGAGAGATGGAGTTCTTAATTTGCCAGAGGATCTTAAACAGGTTTGTCTGTGCTGCCATACTAGCTGCTAAACCCCTTGTCTGTCCTTACAGCTCCTGAAACAATGAGTATGTACCAGTATAATCATAGGTAGCCTGCTGTTATACTAACAGAAGGCAGAGGTTTCTCTTTTTTAAATCTGTATTCATTTCAGATAGGTGAGCATCCTAAGCTGTTAGAGAACTATATACAAATTATTGTAGTCAGACATTTACCGAGTTAAAGGTTAGGTGTAAAGGCTACAGTTGTATTATTTATAAACGTGATAATTGAAACCGACTGAGGAAGAGGCAAGTTCCTTCAATACAGTCAAACGCATACAAATACAGATCAAACGCATACAAATCAGTTCATCTGCTTCAGCGGCACCCATCATCACAAACACAAAATTTCAGGATCTTCCTCCCTGCTCCGACTCCACCATTGAACAGAGTCCATTTAAAGATCAATGACCAGGTAATAAAAGGTGTAAGGAATGGTCCTACCTGAGAGATGACCAGTTAGTTATGACTTTAACCTCCTAAAACAGCTGTGCCACATAGACACAACAGCCCTGTTGCCCAACTGGCAGAGATTTAGGAGTACAAGAGTCAGACATTTGAAATTACTGGGCTAGAACACTAAAAAACAACAAAAACCACCAAAACAAACAAATCATACCCACTTACAACTATAAGCACATTGAACTAATTTCAGTTTTCATCTGTTCTTTTAGGGCATGAGAAAGGAAAAAAAAATTAAAACTTCATTTTCCTTCTACTGGTCACTACCTGGGCAGTACTTCATCACAGGTGTGATGAGCTTGCACTGCTCTCAGCTCCAGCCCTGCACTTCAGCCAGAGGCAAGCGCCCTTCTACACTACAAACAATTTGATGCTGCGTACTTCCTTCTTCAAGATGGTGATTCAGACTATCCACAGAAGAATGAACTGCAAAGATGTAATGGGTTTGTTATTTTCCTTTTGCTCAGGATACATAGGAGGCTAGCACAGCAAAATTTGACAATACAGTGTATCAATGAAAGTCTGCCATTCTGATCCCTGGGGAAATTCCAGTTCAATCTACTACAATGTACACATCAAATGTTAAAAAAAAAATCTTTGTGTGCAAAACCACGTCATACAGTGTTTTTCAGGTACCACCCATGCACAGGTCAATAACTGTTCATCTACAGGATTTTCCATGCACTATCTACAAAAGTAAAATATGACACTAAAGATTCTTGTGTCATTTATCAAATATAAAGCAGAGAAAAACTACTAACGCACACACATTTGCCATGTATAAAATAGGTCTCCAAAATTACATATTCTTATTATTTTATAAGGTTACATTAATAGACCTATGGTTTGCAGGCCATAAAAATCCAGGATTCAGGCTAATACCTTTGAATATTTGCCAGTGGAAGATATGCTTGCATTGACAGAAGTAGCATCCTTCATATGCTCCACTTACTGCATGGGTTGGGCTAAGTGTCCAAGGAAAAGTAGATTTCATGCCTTTTGGAAAAAAAGCAGGTGATAATCTCCTTTTACTCAACAACACTCTGCTTTAAAAAAGGCATTTTCAGGGGAATCGGAGCCAGTATATGATTTGCTAGGTTACACAGCTTGTGAAAGTCTTCTAATATTAATCTTGTATTTTAATTTATTTGGATATGAAATAAGATAAAAACTTGACACCTGATTGTATTTTGCTTTAATTTTTTGAGTTTGACCAAACTATAAACTAGAAGGACTCAAACATTACACCTGAAAGGCAGCATAACCTAAAGGAACATCAGTCAAATGAGAAACTCCGAGCTTTTATATAATTTCATCACACTCCGCTTCATTACATCAGGTAATCTCTTCAACCTGAAGGTACTGTCTCCACTCCTACTCCACGTCTGTCGAGCTTATTCAAATAGTAAGTCTCTGAACAAATGACTCTGTAGGTGATTTTTTCCACTCACACTCCGCAGCAGATTCTTCAGGGAGAGCTGATCACCATCCCCATCTCTCTGCTCCATTCCTCCTCTACTTTATTGCAACCTTATGAGGACACATAGTACAAGTATTCGGTACTGAACTTCAACAAGTTACCACTAGAAGTGTTAAAATGAATTTTTTAAGGTAATTCATCTTAACAGTCTGTGATGTAAACTTTTTTGACTCAAGAGCAGTCACATCACATTTTACTTTCCCAGCCAGAAAAGGAGCCTGGTGGAATATAGAGAGCTGTAACTGCCTCAGCCATGATAGCTTCTTCCATTTGCAGCATCTTATGCCTATGCAGAACACCAAGTGTACCTTTCAATCAATGTCTTTATGTCAGTGTTCATATACTTAAAAAACAGAAGTAGTGGTAATTTCGTGCAATAGTAAATAAAGAAAATTCACAAGATATCTTCACCTTTTCTTTGCATGCTGTCATATCACATGAAATCTGTGTACAATGTCTTTCTGAAATGTGTTGAGACAATTTATAGTAAAAAGGAAACCAAAGCCTAACCTCTGTTATGCAGCAATACAGTAGGATTTTTTTCCCCTTCCCTATAGGACTTGCATTGCTACTGATCAACAACTTTGAACAACTGAATACTTCAACTCTACTATCTAAAAAGCTACAAATTTCTTTTCCAGCCTCTTACTGCTTACAGAGGCAGAGTAAAACTGTGCTGAGCCAGCCTGTCCATTGCAGCACTCAAAGCATTTATCTGCATCACAAGAACTGCTTAGCCTACCAGTTGCCCAGTGCATTTAGGCATCTCTTCCCCGTAGGCCACACCATACAACTTTGAAGTTGAAGCTTGGCACCTCACCCTGAAGAGCTTCAACATCAGGATTTGACTTGCCATGGTAATTTATCTGTCAGGCTTCGTAAAGAGCTGAGCAATCTCAGATACCTCCAGTCCAAAAGACAACACGCTGCCACTTTCATAGATCCCTGGCTATGATAATGGCGTCATCAGAAATAAAAGCTCAGAGGCTTCCTTGTCACAGGTCTCACCTGCTAAGAAGCCAGAGCACTTAACTTGCTTTCCTCCCCACGCCTCAACACTTTTTTCTATGCTGCAGAGTGGCAGCTTCTCCTAAATGCTTCCAAAATATTATCACACTGCTATTTGTATAAAATAAGGAAAACATAATTTATGTTTTAATCAAAAGGCTTAGCTATCATACTACACAAGAAATCGAGCAGCCTTCTACTCCGATGCACAGACACATTTTACATCACCGTTCATCGTTACAAAGAAGCCTACTGCCACCGAGTGGCTAAAAGGAAAACGAAATTCTTGGTGAAATACACGTGAGTCCGCAGAAAGCCTGTAGATCCTAATTTTGATGCATTTCCCAAAAGAATGACTTTGAATTGCAGTTGGCAGTCTGTTTGTGTTAAGAAAATCAGGTAATCAAAAATTAATTTCTAAGCTCAACAATCAACAGTTATCTTCCTGGATCTCTGAAAGAGACAAATGGTGTATTGATACTGTAGCCTAATTGCCTTCAATTTTTGCCTCAGGGTTCTGTATCATAAATTTGAACTATAATGGAAAGGTATATGAATTTAAATGCTAATACTACTCAGAATGTAAGAAGTACATCACTACTGCTGTTATCAGTGGCAGACCTGATAGCTTTCTGGCATACTTTTAAATTAACTCTGTATGGCGTTCCAACCACATTCGCTGTTATACATGGATTTCAACCAAACACATGTGCTTTCTTTTCAAACTAAAAATAACAGGATGATATGGTACTGCCTTCTGCCCTTTAATACAAACTTTATATTTCAAAATTTCACTTGAAAAAAAAGCTTTTAGAAAGTGAATTTTTTAAAAAAAATATATATGCCAAAAGGAATTTTTTAATCCTCAGAACAAGGTCTCACTTAAAAAGAAAAAAGCACTTGTGATTGACAACCACTTGTCTCTCTGCTTATTCCTTCATGGGAGCTCTTAAACTGGGCATAATCTTGTTATGGGACTGTGGCCCACTCCCGGTGATTTGAAGGTACTATCAAAGAAGACACTGTGCAAATTCTTCAGGTGTGACTTGTCATTTTCTATCACTGATATAAAAAAAGCAAGTATAATTGTAACAACTTTCTGTATCCATATAGATCATATCACATGGTTGTACATTATACCACATAGATATTCTACATTCATCTGTTCCATTATCCACAAAAAAAAGTTGTTCAGGATAGTGAGTGCTGTCTTCTGTTTCATGTGATACACAGTACTAGAAACATTGATAGTTTCTACTACTAGCTGATGGTTTCAATTCAAGCAGAAAGCAAAAAAAAAATTATTACTTCAGATTCATTTTTGCACAACTGAAACTCCTTCCACTCAGGTCAGAGAAAATAACAGCCTCTGACATAAGCAATCTTCCTGTGCTCTAAGTCAGCAATGGGCAAAAAGAAAAGTTGCTAAAGGTTGCATCTAGTTTTTGAATAGTGGGAGGTAGTTAAATTCCACAGCAAGATAACTCTACTCATAGATTGTCTGTGCACTCAGAAAAGAACACCTAATTTTATCTCTACAGTCTAACTAATAATCTTTGCTGCTTTTACCTGATAATACAGCCCTTAACACAATGTGATAACAAATGGAAATAAAAGAAAAAGGCTCTGGGAGGAGCTAAAAGCAGCCTGCCATTAATTAGTGTTGAGAAGGTTAGAGAGAAGACAAAACCAGGCGCTTCACAGCAGAGTGTGGCACAAGGAGAAGAGATAACAGAGATACATATTGAAACAAGAGGTTCAGGCTGGATGTAAGGAGAAACTCATTCCCTGTGAGGACAGTCAGGTACTGAAACAGTCCCTTGAGGCTGTGCAGTCTCCAGCCTTGGAGGCTTTCAAGATCTAGCTGGATCAAGCCCTGAGCAACCTGGTCTGATCTCACACATGGCCCTGCTGTGAGAGGAGGTCAGACTAGCAACCTCCGAAGGTTCCTTCCAACCTAAATGATCCTGTAATTCTACAAGAAACTATACACATAAGTCAAGAGACTTATCTTTCTATTCAGTATTTCAAATTAAGCTAGTAAGAAAGAAAACGACAGGAAAACATCAGAAGCAAAAAACATCACAAACAAGAGTTAAGGCATTTCCAAAAGCAATATTGGGAAAATAAGCTTGACTGGAAATAGCAAAATAAGTACATTGCTGTTTATTGCAGGCAGTAATTTTCCAGTAGTGATAAGGTAATAAAATTAGAGTTCCTTTCACAGACAACTCTTGTATTAAATACATGTTCAAGCAGAGGTTCCCACCTATAGAAGCCTAGAGACTTTCTTGGAATTTATTAGGGAAAGTTAGATGGGATTTCTTACCAAATAAGGTTGTCCTCTCAATGATCTCCAAGAAAGAATTTGCAATCTTCTGGATATCAAACGTTCATCATATTTTTTTCACTTACTATCACCGACTCTGTATTACACTGGGGGTTTTTCCTTTTTTTTTTTTCTTTTATTCATCAATTGCATTGTGTTTTTTTAGTTAAGAGAAGTCCTTCCTTATTTACTTGTGTGTAAAGTCCATGAAAGATTGACTTCTAGTCAGCCGGACGTTGAACCTTCTTGGTTGCCAGCTCATGGCTAGGGGTCAACACACATCAATTATAAATACAAATGAAAACTATTTCCCTGAGGGCACTGTACAGAAGGAGAGGTTCATTCACATAACATTCAAATTAGCAACCAAAGCATATTCTGTGGTTGTTTGATGTCCAGAATATTTTTCTATGACTCTGAAAAAAATCTTTCCAGAGTTACGCTTCTAAATTTATGAGTTATGAAATTACTTTATGACACCATAGTTTTTTATTATAGTATTACTGAAGAAAAATTTCAAACCCATTTGCATTTGCTGATACAATATCATAGGATTATGTTTTATGGTGACAGATAAGGGAGACGTTACTACTACTAAATTTTAAGAATAAAAGTTAGCAAAAAAATAAAGGTGATAGGTTTTTGTAATTCATTTTGAAGCTTAATTTCAGTGTCTGGACAGTAAATTCTAATGAACAGCAAAACTCTCTATGTGAAATCCAAGTAACTTGTGGTCTGTCCACAGGCATATTCAGAGCTTACAAGTCCACAATGTAGTAGGTGCTCTGCAAATTTATCCAAAGGCCATTTAGTGGCACTAGGTGATTTGCTCATTTCTTACAAAACAACTCATTGAATCAGCTGCTTAGCAAAGACAACAAAGCAGTCATGAGTTTGCATGCAGTGTCCCTCAAACTGTCCTGTCATCTTACAGACATGCAAATTAATCACTGTCCCAAGAACATTTTCAAATATTCTTTATCCAGATAGGAGTCATGAAACTCCTTTAAACAGAAGTTGGTTTTCAGAACATAGATGCTACATTCTACCAACTTAAAATGCAAGGTTAATCAAATTTCAGGAAGAGTTTTTGACTAGAACTATGCATTGACTAACAGGAGCCAGGAACAAGACCAAGAAACAGCACTTTTAAATTTATTCACTTATTAGTGAAATGACTGCCCCAGCAGTGCAGTCTCCAATGAAAAATACTTCTACCACCAAGAAGTAAGTAGGCAGCAGAAATGTGCAACTAACATCAGCACAAGTGTGATTATTTCAAAGCGCTTATTCTGAAGCAGTTCTGTAACTGAACGTCACTGCCCCTCCTAGATGTTTTAGAAGGGCCCTATACTTTTAGGGAAGTCTGTTGCCTGGCTTCACAGGGGTTCACATCAAATGGGGGCTCTGTTTAAGAGTTTTACAGTGCAAGTCAAGGTGCTGTTCCCATTCTAGAATTAAAACAAAGGTTTAGCGAAAAGGATTTTTGGGTGAGACATTGATGAACCTTTTCATTAAACTCCCAGAAGCTAAAATTATCATGTAAATTCAGTGAAATATACTTTCTTTTAAAACCAACAAAATTCAGAATTTCCCTTTAGCTGGATATTCAGCCCTTGTTTCCCCAAATTCCTGACAGTCTGATGCAACCATAAGCATATGCTTTTCTTTCCTTACTATCACTGTGACATCTTCCATGCTGGGATTTTTGGGTGTGTTTTGGAGGTGTTTTGGGTTTCTTTTCATTTTAGATGGTCTTTATAAGCAGCACAATCACAAGTTCCTGATTTTCAAAAGTGGAACCATAGACATACTAGACAAATCCTACATGAACACAAAATAATTCCATATCATTAGGGAGCAAATCTTTTGCCTTTTTCAGAAATGTCCAAGGTCATTATAAATAGGACACAACTGCCTTACAATTTCCACAATAAGTATTACTTGACCATATGGAATTATCTGAAAAAGTTCCAGTTTTGACTCGGTTTGATTACTATCCAATCCTAGTACCAACATCAACAATCTCAACCAAAACAAGGCTTAGCAAGCATCAATGTTTTGCACTTCTTTCATTTTTTCATCTCAGGATCCAGATAATTCAGGATATGTGCTACAATAACAAGGAGGCAGAAATACTGTTTTTCTCAAACTCCCAGGGGCTTTCTTACATAGCACAGTAAAACAAGAAATCCAAGGTCTCCATTCCTCTGCTACAGTCCATTCTCCCCATGAATACAGTTCCATCATAATGGGCCTCTTGCCGAGTTTGGATTTGAGTAAAGAAAAACCTCCAAGTATTGTATTACTACTAGTTTTGTAGTGTTAGTCTTCAGACCAAGATATATTTCCCAATGAAGATACAGTGTTAGTACAAAAAGCTATAATCTTGTTATCGATTTACCAATAGGTAGAAGAAATTGTGTTTGATTTAATAGAAATATAAAATCATAAGAAATATTTAGTAAAAATTTTTGTTTGTTGTGGTTTGTGTTGGCAACCGATTGCTGCTTTAGAGTCACCTATACAGTCCCATACCAAGGCCGAAGAGATTGGTCATAATCATTTAGTAGAAACGTTTGGAACCTAGGTAACCAAATACAAACTGATCTGTAAGTTGATTTATAATATATAGATAGGACCAGAAGAATACAAGTAGTTATCAAAGTCTAGGATTAATAGAAACTTGGGGAAACAACCGTAACAGCTTACAAGTACTTGCCAAGGAAACTGTGTTTGTGTATGAAACTGTGTCCTTGGGAATTGTGTTTGTGTATGAAACTGTGTCCTTGGGAATTGTGTTTGTGTATGAAACTGTGTCCTTGGGAATTGTGTTTGTGTATGAAACTGTGTCCTTGGGAATTGTGTTTGTGTATGAAACTGTGTCCTTGGGAATTGTATATGAAAAGTTCTATATAAGATGAGTGATTTTAGTGCTTGGCGCGCGTTGTTGGTGAGAATACTCCCCTGCGCGCCCGGCCGTCAATAAAGAAGTGTCTGCTTATCTGCATCAAATTGGTGTTGATAAGTTCTTTATTCCGGATTTTCGGCAACAATCTCATCAGTGGTCATCGCAGGTACAAAAATGAGACAGGGACTACCTCAATATCCAGCAGATGTTTTAGGGCTGGGGGAACAAATGACACACATACAGTATTACATTAACACATCACTAAAGTGAAGTTCTGATCTGAAATTAATCACGTTCACATAAGGTGGCACATTGACTAATAAGGAAAAGTACTTGCTGAAGGCTGCAATTTTTCCTGTTAGTAGTGCTTCTGCTCATCCCAATTATTCTCATGAGCACCACAGCACAGTATTTAATCAAGGATAGAAAGAGAAAGGGAATAGAAAATGAAGTGGTAAATAGGGGGAATGATGGGACACCCTTAGCAGAGCTATCTCCCATCTTAAAACACTGGATATTTTTCTTCTAAACTGCAGATAATACATTCAGTGAATACTAATACATTCTTTCAACTATCTAAAATGAAATCCACTTGGCAAATTTATTGCTGCAGGACTTTCAGACAATTCTATAAAATAAAGATAATAACCTTACACAGAAATATTTTGTGTATGGGGGGTGGAAGGGTTTAAAACAATACTTTGTTCCTTGAAAGATCTGGCCAATGTTTTTGGGGAAGAGAAATAATGTAAATTCTACTTCTGAACACAAGGCCAGTTATCACCTTTTCCCCTCATTAAGAAAATGATAAAAGCATTTTTTCATACTCAGGCTCAGTTTCAGATTACATCAATTTCATCAAAGTCACTCTACCTAGTTTCGCTGTTTCTGGGTGGCTCAAGGCTCTGCAGTAGCCAACAGGATGCTCTAAAGGGAAAGGAAGTTAGTGGAATTTAAGATGACTGATCCTGCCAGTACCACCTGAAATATCTGAAGCCTCAAAACAGAAAATTTTGCTTCTGGAAAAAGAGAGTGATATTATATCAGTTTGGTGGACAAAACTGGTACTTAGTTTTCCACCAGTTTCCAGGTGTGCTAGCATACCTTGGTAGCATAACTGAAGGAAGTTTGTCAATGTCACTGTCGGAAAGTTTATAAAAATAGACTGGTTGTTAAAGTTGAAAAAATGCAAAGGCAGGCACTATGACAACTGTTATTTCTGGACATCTGAACTCACAACAAATTCATATAATTAAACATACATATATGCACACACGAGCTAACATAAAACTCTTAACTTCACACACAAATATGCACTCCAGATTATCTCTCAGACAGAAGACATGGGCCCAATGACTTAAGAGCAATGACCACTACCAAATGGGAAAGATACTTTCAGTTCATGGTGATCTAACAGCGCTTTCAATGAGTACTTCAGGGTCTTGTTGATTCTGTGGTGTTGGCTCCTCTTATAACAGGCTTTTCTTCCTCCTCCACTCCTGTGACACATGCAGAGAATAAATGAATCGTCTGTTGAAAATCCTGCCTGTTTTGACTTTGCGCCTTCTACACACATCAACCTTACCTGCTGGCAAGTCATGTTGAAGCTTCACAACTGCCCACAGAGTGCACAGCACGTAAAACTCAGAATTGTGGAAAGTTGTAGAAAGACTAAAGCAGGATAAAAGCAGTTACGGAGTGAAGTCTGCTACCCCAAGGCAGCAGGAAATACATGTATATAATTCCTATCCACTGCTTATCATATTTGTTCTTAGAGACTTCTAGTGATGGAGATTCCACAATACCCTTAGTCAAACTACCTCTGTTTTTTACCACGCTTACCATCAGAAAACATTTCTTAACACACATCCTGGACCCTCCTTAATACAAATTAAGACCAATACTTCTTGTCCTAACCATTTTGAATACAGAGAATAGATTATTTCCTCCATCTTTCCAGCAGAATTTAATATAATTTGAGAGTAATTATTACTTCCTCCTCAAATTTATCTTCTTAGTCTATTTGACCTCAAATCATTCAAATATTGGCCAGAGTTTTCTTTGATTGCTTCTCCTTCCCATGTGCTTCACCAGTGTTTGAGATACGGGTTCCTAAACTGAACACATAACTCAATGTTGAAAACTGAGTTCATGTTTCTGCATCCCAGAATTAGGGAGTACCTCTCCCAAATACAAAGAGTTTTCTAGTAATAGCTATTCAAAGTTATGCAACTTTCAAGACCACGTTAAAGTACTGCCATACAGTATACTCTATAAATCAGGATACGGGTATTAAGACTAAGATATATCCAAAATAATGTTTTCAGTTCAGCAGCTTCTGGACTTACAGATACTAATGTGTGGGAATACAGATACTAGGGTGTGGGAAGATGTACCAGTAGCAGAGCTTACTTCCACTGCTCTCTTCCCCTGCTGCTATATGCACAGGATTGGGCCTGGCTTTTCATATTTAGACACTCTTCTCCCGAATATAAGCAAGGACGGGACATACAACCTCTAAGGACTCACGCTGCCCACCAACAGTGTGGGGTTTTTTTCTGCTAGACCAAGTTTAATATAACTGAAAAAGTGTGTTCTAAAAACACTAGTTTATGATTTGCGCCTGAAGCATCAATATATTTGCGGCACTTTATTTACCTGCAACAGGCTATGAGGAGCTCTGCATTGGTATCTCTTAATCTATAAAAGTGTGTTTTATTATTATACTGGTGAGTGAAAAACTAGCTACCTCACAGTATAACATACTCTCAGTACTGCAAATCCAAACTCGGGTTTCTCATCTGCAGTTCTGCAGTCTGTGCTGATCTGTAAGATTAGAGCAGAGCCCAGCCAGAGAAGATTGCTCTCCTGGTGATTCAGAGTTTCGTTAACTTGATCAAGGGTGGTATTAAAGCATTAAGTAAAACCTTAAATCACTGCCTGTTGCAACTCTTGCACAGACACTCACACACCTGAAATTTGTTAGTATGGGCAACCATATTGATAAAAACAATATAAGAACACACAACAGCAAGTAAAACCATATAAAACTGCAAGTTATAATGGGTGCTGCACTTCTCAGTGAATACACAGAATTAACCAGATTAATCTCCATCCTCGATGGAGAAATCCAAGTGGTTTTTTCCCCTTTTTTAACATTCTCTTCACTTTCTTTTTATAAATAAATACATAAAAAGGAAGAAAACTAACCACTGTGGATCTATACACTGCAGTGAGAAATTTACATGCCCAATTCTACCTATCTCTCCTTTTAGTTCAACTTGGATACCATTATTTCATGTCCATAGGTAAAATTATCTAAACAAATGAAATCTAGTACCGCAAAGGAAAAAAGCAAAACTCACCACATGTACTTGCCACTAAAGTACTGCTTGCAACAGTATCACTACTGACCTCAATTCAAGCGGGGGAAAAAAGTTTGATCCAGTAATCTGGAGAAAATCACTCTTCCACTATGAGCATACAGAATCCATTAAACCTAAACGAGGCATTTTTCACACAGGCTAAACAGTCCAAAAGTGGGAGTGGAGGAGTGTTTGGTTTTTAGTTATGTTAATAAAAACATAAAATTTTGGTCCCCTGCCATGGATAGCTGCTTCCCTACTCATATTTGATACGTAGCTGAAATAACACTCCAAGGTTTCCAGAAAAGCAAAACTCATTTGAAAAATGCAAAATTTCATATTATAATACTTTAACCAACTTCGACTGAATGTTCCCAATACTTCCACCGAACATCATGGTCCCTGATGTCCCAGCAAGCATCACTGTCAAAAAACCCCATCTGAAGTATGAAAAGCAATAGGCTTCAGATGTCTCCTTCAAATAGTTTCTCTGAAGGCACTGTTCAGGAAAGGCCTTGTTTTTCTTATCAAAACAGAACATTCAGTCTCATGCTGAGATTTTTTACATGCAAATTGTTGTATATTCTGAGGTGACTATCATATGCTTCAATATAGCACCTGCAGGATTAATGGTAAATTTTAATACTATATTTATACAGAGAACAAGAAACACCAAACCTAATAGCAGATAATTCTAAAAACAAAAAAACTAGTCACTCACAAACTGTACCTCTGACACCAGCATGAATGCCTCTAATTGCCAAAGAAATAAGATTATTAGTTAATGTTCCTGCTACCTTGCTAAATTTCTCTTACAGGTCTGCTTTATCAAACTTATTCTGCATACATGTAATTTTCTGTTCCAGATAAACAGCTTAGGTTCATTGTAACAGTTCAGCCATGCCTGCAGGCTAACTGGAGTCGGAGTTTTCATTTTCAACCTAAGATTGGATGCGCTTGGCCAGTCAATGCACCACAAACCTCATTTTTTTTTCCTCTAGTAATATAAACACAATAAAGCCAGTCAAGTTAATGGAGGTTTGCAGTGCAGTAAAAACTAGAACACGGTTGGCTAGGTAGATACCCGTTTGTATTTTAAATGCAACAGGAAAGACATACAAAGACATTTTTCTTCCCACATTAAGGAAGTTAAGATTTTCCTTAAACAAATCACATTAAGTATCTCCTTCACCCATGAGAATATTAATACTTGAAATAAATGTTTTACTGAAATAAAAAGGAAATTTCTGTTTATTGCTTGTAAGGCTAACAGGAAAAAATTGACTTTCCTCTTGACAAATACCACTGGGCTGAAATGTCAATAGCCTCATAAAACAAATGGATACCTATAAATTAGCTATGACATTTTTAATGAATGGAAAATGAATTCTGAACAATGTAATAGTAACTTCACTTGTTGAATTAACATTTTGAAATATATTTCCAGATATATTTCAAAACCACCCAAAATCTGTAGACTCGATCAATAATAAACTGAAGAATATCATACGATTTAGATACCTCAGAATTACAAGCATAAATCTTTGTTTACATGCATACACAGTTGCTTCTGATTCTATTCATTACAGCAAAATACAGCAAAACTTGTACAAGCCTTTAGCTCTTGCATACATTCAGACACTAAACTGAAAAGGACAGATTAAGAGATAGTAAAAACCATCCAGCAGAATATATTTTTATCACCTTATGATTCTAGAGAGATAATCCCTCGTTACATCAGCATCTTCACAGCCAGGAAGATGACTCTATGGGGTTTTTTTTCCAGATAGGGAAAAAAAAGAAGGCATTTAAACAACTTAGCTCTACCTATGCAGCAAGCCTATGAGAGAGGTTAAGGGAGAGCCTCACAGTAAACAGCTCCTCATCTTTTCAAAAACTACAGTTCCAGGCATAGAAAATCAAAGCCCTTCTCCAAGAAATGTGAACTGAAAAAATCTGTCCAGGGTTTATTACTATGCCTTCACCATAGTAACTCAGAAAAACAACAAAGACATTCACGCTATATTACACCATATGTACATAGAGCGTAACTAACATTATTATGAACTATTTTCTTTCTATTATGGTAAACAAACCTGTACTACACAGAGATCTAGATGAAATTATCAGAAGTATTTAAAAATTCGTACAGCATTCCGAGCATGCCACAAGCTTTGTACAGATATAAAGGCAATGCTGTGACTATAAAGAGTCTGCAAGTTAAACAGATAAGATAAATGCAGCTCTCCATCAGTCCTGGACACAGAAAACAGAAATGAAAAATAAATATCAGCATGACTGACAGTGTTCCATTAATGACCACGATGGAGAGTTTCAAGTGAGAAAACTGCAAATTAGGAGAATTTAAGAGCACAGTGATTACAGGATTTTCCAAAAAGGAATGGAATAATTTAATAATAAGGCTATAACTTTCTTCTTACAATGTTAAGCTTCCTATTTATAATGTATGTATTTGTGTTAAGGAGCCAAAAGTCTGCATTATGTGCTCGGTGAACTGTAACTGTATGTAATGGTATGAGTATTACTGGGGTAGCCAACTATGCAGAATGACCATCAGTGTACTTTTTTTTTTTTAACACCTTTATTTGTAATTACAATGCACTGTTGAGTCTTCTTCCCTTCTTACACAGTGTTTATACTGTTGCAAGGAAGGAGAGAAGGATCTGGAGCCTCTAATTCCTAAAGGTCCTATTTACGAACTGTTGACTTGAAAAGACATACAATCATTTGTCTTTCTTGAGAATGTAATGGGTGAAATGTAGTGTATCAAGCCTAAAACAGATTTCACCCTGGAATCAGTAAACAGGAAGCACATGATATAGTGCTGTATAATATGCATGTATTTAGAAATAAATCCCAAAGGCAGCAGCAAACCAAATTACTCTAATACATCAATCAACAAAGGGAAGCAGGTAATAAAAGAGTAATATATGCTCTCTAAATATTAAGCTGTTATCTCTTTATCTGTTATTTCCATATTCTTTCTTTTTATCTCCACCTGTATTTTCAGCTTACTGGCTAAATTGAGATAAAATTAATTCTCCCTTAAAAAGATATTTTAATACCTGCTTGCAATCGCAGTAATCACATTCCTATTCCACCCTTTTTCAACCTTCCGTGAGGGGCCAATGACACAGCAAGCATTTTTCATATCAGACTCTTTTTCCAGCAGTAGAAGGATTTACCGTAACAAGTTCTTGTCAGTCTTTTTGCAAAAAAGAGAAAAGAAAATTCTTGTACTACCAGAGGCATTTTTGAGAGCAATGCTACTTTTTGCTTTTTCCTGACCCTTTTTTCCTAGAGTATGTTAAGATAAAAGGGGTTTGAAGTACTGTTTTGAATGCATTTTTTTACTTTTTCAGGCAAAAAGGAATCTACTTGCTTGGTGACTGACATTTCTAAGCTGATGACAGTGAAGGTTTATTTACAGACCACAAAAATCGAGTGTGCTCTTTCACTCATTTCTCAGGTCTTCAATTCCAGGATCATACAATAAGAGGGCACCATATCACTTCAATTCATGTAAGAACTGGGAAAAATATAACCTCATTAAAAAGAAGCCTTTGACTAAATTTATACTATTTCTTTTCTGGTCTTGAAATAAAAAAGCCATACTGAGAAAGAGGGTTAAATGGAGCATAAAATGAGCCATCTAAACTGCAGGTGTTTTCCAGTATTTGACAATGCAACTTATATTTGAATATCATGAAGAGTAATGGCATGATCCTTGGCTATATCTAGCCTTTTACACCCTGTCTTTCCTCATGCAGAATTTCAGTTGATTTCATTAGGAGTTCCTCAATACATATTTTCTGTTCTAATGAAAAATACAGTCCTAAGACAAAAACTTATATACTCTGTATACTATGATGCTCTAGGAAATAAAAAGGGAGGGTACATTTTTTCAAAGGTTACAGAAAGGTTATTTCAGATAACATCAACAACTAAAGTTCCTCGACATGCAGTCTGAAGTATTATTAAAAAATGCTAATCAACCTATGAATTTCAGAGTCACAGTTGTAGAAGTCAGTTGTAGTTTCTTCTTGCAAGTCTGCAATGAAATATTTATGTGTCTGATAAATAACAGACTGCAGCTGCTTGAGATCAACTGAGATGGGCGAGGCTGGGATGAGCAGTATGTAAGTGTGCAACAACATTACATTTTTTTTTGATTGCTCAATTCAAATGCACTTTTGGGTCCTGGCCTCCCGACTTCAAGGCTCACAGACTAAAGGGAAGAAAACTGTCCAGAAAAAACTGCCGTAATTTGGTGTTTTGTTTCACAGTTTATAGTAGTAGTTCTGGTAGTTAACCAGAACACTGTTTCTACCATGTCTACTAACGATAACACCCTAGTGCTGGATGACATCTACTCTTTCATAAAGTTGTGTTCCATCTCCTCTCCCCGAATCCATCCTTCTACCACAAGACCTCTAAGGAAGGCAAATCAAGAGAAAAGCTGAAATGAATTATTTTCACTGGCTTGCTGCAACCATTTGTGATGCCCTCTGATACACTTTTAGCCAGGATTTTTTGTTATTTTTTTGAAAACATTTAGCAACAAAACTAAGATGACTGTAGAATGCAAAATCTCCTAGCAAATAAAAAAATGTTTCCAGAGAAAACACAGATCCAAAGCAGGGCAGCATAAAAATAATGCCGGCTCACATCTATTATACATGGCAGCACCAGTCAGTACGTATAGGAAACAAATACTCTGTCGCATTTTACAGAGGTCTATTTAGCTATATTAAGCCAATTCCCATTTAATAAAATAGGAACTATTGTGTACAGAATCTCAAGGTGAACCTCAAGCTGTATCAACTGGGTCAGATCAGATGAAGTTAAAAACCTGTCTCATTTACATAACAAGTACCAAAACACCCTGCAGATACTTGAGAATCCAGCTAATCCAACAGTACAGAGAGTCAAGGGAACAAACGTAATCCATTGAAAGAGGTAACCATGTGGTACACTCAAAAATTGGGCCGGATCCACATAGCACATGATTTGCCATCACAGAGAACAAATTAACAAAACTGGGTCGGACGCTTTAATAGTGAACCAGACTCTCAAAGACAAACCAGACCAACGAGGCTAATCTGTTGAGGGCCTCTCAGCAGTCAGCAAGGAAGAACAGTAAGAAAACTTACACATTGTTTTGAAGGGAGGTTGAAACTAGCCACTCTTAGTTATCTCCTGGAGGAGCCTTTTCTTCCACCAACTACAAAATATACCAGTGAAATTAACCATAATTTAAAGTTAAGTTTTACAAATAGGTCCTACCGGGCACCTGCTATACAAGATCACAGAGGACAAATGTCCATGTGTTAGGAGATGGGAAGACTTGAATCCATATGCAGTAGAAATAAGATGATATGTAAGTAATTTATTTATTACACTAGAGTTAATACAAAATATTCTTATGAGTTAGCTAAAGTTTCTCTTCCTTCAGCTCAAGGACTTGCCCAGTAAAAAATTAGAGATGTAATCTTCTGTATATAAATGAGAAATGTTGGGAATCTATGCAAAATCTAATCAACTCTGCTTGCTAGTTGCAAGACAGCCCTGAAGGAATGAAGCTGTTCATGCCAATCCCTTGAAACACTTGGTTACGGCCAGATTCACCAAGCCTTTAGAAAAGACAACAAGGGAAAAGCAGTCGGGGAAATATTTTACTGCCTGAAGCCCTACAAGAAGTTAAAAGCACGAGCAGTCCTTTAGCACAGAAGAACCATCAGGGTTATCTTATGTCAGAGAAGGAAAATATGTGGGGCTATCACAGACCTTGAAGAGACAGCAAATAGGCTCTCTCTTAAATGGGCTTGTGCATTCACACAGGCTTTGGTTATCTGAAAAGGGAGGACCCTTCTGGACTCAGAGAGAGAACTAAGCCAATTTGTCACCAGGGCAAAGCAAAGCAAGTGCCAGATTACTGCAGCTACCAAACAGAAACAGCTCTACTCATCCTCTTCACAGCCTTCTTTTTTAAGGAAAGGGAAGGAATGGCAGCCAAGCACAATATGAAATTCAGTAGATAATGTCTTTGCTCTCTAAAGAGGTAATCAGAAACAGCACAATAAAACCAAATAGCCCACAGGTTCTCAACAACATCTGGTGCAGAAAGCTTCATCTCCAGGAGCCATAAAAGGTTTATCTTGCCATCCTTTTATATGGCAACATGATATAAGCTTTCTGTCTTTGTGGTCTCTTCTTAGCATTTATTCCTGTGGATATCTACCTAATTTTTCTACTGTTGCTAAATAAAACTGTTGCTTTTAAAACAGAGTCCTGCAGCCATTGCATCCACAACTGGGATATAAGGCTGAAGACAGGGTTTTGATTCTTAATCATGAGTGATGCACCTGTGATTAGCAGAAAGAGCTGCAATCAGCCAAGCTAGATCGCATACCTGCTCAATTGTTCTCTGCTGTCCACATCTCTTAGGAGAAAGGACCCTGTCAGACAGAATTTGTGAGACAGCAGCAGTCTCTGCAGCTATCACACTAAGATATACAAAGCATCGTTAATTATAACACAATCAAACACAAGTCCCTGAGCTCATCACTGCCACTACATACAAATGAGATTTTCTGTTACCATGAACACCTTCTATTAGCTCATGTCACCTCCTGCAGCACCTCATGTGCAAATGTTATAAGAGCACTTTATAGGTTGACAGTTCAAGTTAACTAGTGTAGAGAAAATAACATGACAAGTGTGTGGGAATGACACAAGCATCCCCCTTGCGAGCTTAGTCCCCTAATAAAGCTTGGCAGCTTTCACCTGCAAATGTAAATGATGAAAACTGTCAAATTAAGAAAGGCACCTTTTTTCTTTTTTTAATCAACAAAATAAATATGAAGAAATAGGAGTTTGCAGTCAATAGGTGCAGTGGGAGATGAGCAATAGTATCATCTTTGTAAAAAGCAGCTGTATAAAAAGAAGTTGATTAACCAGGTATATTTTTAATTTTTCAGATGTACTACTGCTTTTCCAGACTTTACATATGTGAAAAATAGATAGCTTACATTCTGCTTGTGTCAGCTGAAGGCACATAAAAGCAGGAAGATGAGAAACCAAGAGCTGCTGAAAAACTACATTAGCAGGATTGTTGCAAACGTGATTGACTAAAGATCTAGGAGAGGCAAGGTTTATTAGAAGAAATAATAACTTTTACTGGACCAATTTTATAGCTAAAAAACCAGACATGTTCCCTGGATACAAACACTTCTTCCAGGATAATTACTTATTATCTAAGGAACAGGCCCTGAAAAGGATTTATGTGCCAAAAGCTTGTTCTTTTTTTCCCTCTATTTCTATTTGACTAATAAAATATATTACCCGTACTACTCGCATCTTTCTGCACCATGGTGCAGTACATCTTTTGACAAGAACAAGTATCTCTTCACAATGTCTGTGGAATTCAATGCAAGTGGAAGATAGATGAATTAACGGATGAAGAATATTCACTTAAAGGCTGACAGACAAGCAGTTACGATCAGCAGCCCTTCCAAAAAATATGCATGTAGCCCTCAGACAAATAAAAACCATTAAGAATAGCATAATGCTGCAACAAAGAAAATCTGAAGTCAATTATTTCCCATAACACACTGGAATAATTTCCTATGTCATCCCACTGAGCTACAACAGGACTTCTACTTCAGTGAATACAACTGATAACATGAAACCTATGTTGCTGCCTGCACTTTATTTTCTTTAATGCATAAATAGTTGCATCAGCTTTACAGGAAACACCACAGTGGAAAATTGCCAATTAGGCACAAATTTAGAAAGAGCTACTCTCTTCATTGAGCTAAATGCTTTATGAGGGACTAGATATTCATATCATTTGCATGAATAACATCTACATGAAGTCAATATATTTTGCAGCAAAGAACTCATCTTCTTGGGAGGTGCAGTGTATTTTACCCTGCAAAATTAAGTTACTCACTGCTATCGCAGCTATCAACTATACATATAACAGTAAGACAGGAATGAGGTGGTGATTTTTGTCTTTCTGTACCACCTATTTTCACAAATGCTTGACAGGGTATTATTTATTATTATTATTTTGTTAGAATCAAACAGATTCATTTTTTTACCTTTGTTTAACCACCTTCCCCCCCCAAAAAATAATTCAGCCAAGTAAAAAACTGTCAAACCAATAAAAAGACTCAAAATATTCTGCTAGGTAAGATATGTAAAGTCCTCAACCTGTTCAACTGAAAAGAAGAAAAGACCAAGAACGTAGCTTCATTTACACTTTACAAGCAGCTTTAATGGACAGAAAAATGCCAGGTACTAGAATATGCCCTTAATGCTAGGTATAGAAGACAAATCGAGGCCTAGTGGCTAGAAGTAAAAACACAATTTCCATTAATTTAGGAATTAGGCCTGTTTTTTTCAAATAGTCTTTAGCTTTGGTTTGTTGGTGGGTTTTTTTAAAGAAACCCTCACACCTTTGGAATAACCTAGCAAGTGAAAGTGCAGCTGTTCCATCTCTTCATATTTTTTACATCCTTACTCCAATAGAACTCACTGTCCTTGACTCAGAGGTAACTGGTACACTTTTGCGACATATCCTGTATAAAAGATCTAGCCAGAGGATCCAATGATCCTTTGCAGCTCTAGAAATCTATCAGCCTTTTTTTTTTCTGTTGAAACCTGTGGCTACATATGTACCGGGAAGTTGTTTGATATCACCTCTTGCATACATGAACTTTGTTCCCCTCTACTCTGTGACTGCCCCATCTCTGAAGTTTTATCACACCACACGCATTGGTATACTTCCCTCTGCTTGGACACAGCGACACCTCTTAACTTAGTAAACACAAGTACAGGAAAGAACAAAATAGTCTGGTTTTGGTCTAGAAATACTGTTACTAAAAATAGTTTCCAACAGTTTGTCTAAGAAAAAAAAATGTTAAAATAGAAGGGATCTCAGGCAATAACACAGTTTGGGGGTTTTTTTTCTTCTATTCATAGATGTATACTCTTTTAAATCATACTCAGGAATATCATTACATACATTTCATCTTTACTGTGAAGCCACCCATAAGAGTAAAAACTTTTATGATTTCAGTCTTCCCTGCATTACATATTGTTTGAACTTTGAAGTATAACCATTCCCTACAAACACCTATTAGCATGTGGCTATTTTAACACTAGTGTGCAAACCCTGTATGTAGTAACAGCGTATCAAAATGGAACTCAGGTCTGAAATGAAATTCTAATTCATGTTAGGATCTGCTAATCCCTTCTGCTCACCTTGAATATGAAAACAACTTGCAGTACATCTATAACAAAAACATTGCCTGAAGGTGCATCTTTTGACCTTTGAAATATGTAGAATGAATAAAACCGGAAATTTCCTTTGTTATTTGCCAAACAATTCTAAGCTTGAACAAAGCCCTTGACAGAACCTGCAGTGTTTGTTCTATTTTTGGTAAAGAAATACTGTTTGCCATCACAACATAGAGACAGAATAACAAGTGATGAGTTTGTTCACCAACTCTTAAAACTTGCAATAATGATTAAAGCATCTGATCATGAAAAAGTTTTTACTTACCCATAGGAACATTGGCTTTTCTTTCCTCACAACACCACCACCCAGGCTTACGAACAATTTAATTTTAGCAGCTTCATGTGTTAGCTCCAAAAAGAAAAGATTCATTAAACAAACTGATGTGATTCTGTGATTCTGTGAAACTGAAATGTGCATTACAGGGACAACAGAAGATCCTAAAACCTTTTATCAGACACCCTGCTGCATGGAAAACTTTTTTTAAATAAATATTGAACAACAACAGATATCTTTGAACTTCTCCAGTTAATAGACCTTACAGACCTCCTACAGTGCAGCAATAAATATGCCTCAAGAAATCAGTGTATCACTTCATAGCATTTAATAATGCCACAAATGCCTTTGTTATGCAGACTGTATAGAAGGGTGAATGCTATCCAGGAGCAAAACCATGCATTAATAGTGCCTGCCTTTCTTCTGTTAGTAAGCATAGCATCCCTGCTTCAGTTCCATTCTCTTCCACCTGTAGGTCCTTCCAGTAGACAGCTGAGTCCACTTAAAGCACTGACTTCAGAATAGTTTGGCATCTAGTTTCACAACTCAAGTTATTAAAACAAAAAACTGCTGTGATTCATGAACCATGGCTGAATGCCTGACTATTCCTTTCACTTAAGTTCAAGATTTTTATTCATGTATCTGTATCTCTTTGAAATAAAAACCTCACAAAGACACCAACACGCTGAGAATTCCATGTCTTGTCTTATCAGTGCCTAACACAGGCAATGAAGAATCTGACATCCACAAACCCCCATCCTAAATCTGTCTGTTGTGAAGATTTCATTTGCACAAATAAGCTTTGTAGGTTGCTACTCACTTCTCAAGGGGTTGTTTTACTCCTGATTTTGCAGCTGGGCACAGAAAAGTAAGGAGTACATTTTACTTTTCCATTATTTTCTTACTTTAGAAATGCCAAGATAAATAAAAGTATATGCATATTTATGAACATATACATTCGCAAGACCTCAGGAACACTCTATTTCATGTAAATGTACCAGTTCTGATCATATCTTGTTACTAAACCATACTGTTTTGAGGAATTAACTTTACTTCTGCTTCCCTTCTGCTCTTAGAAACCTGAAAAGCAGTATGAATAGCTTGACAGCTTGTCTCTGAAATAGAGGTAGTTCTCACTTATTGATGATAATTTTTATGTCTTAAACAAGAATCTTCTCACTGTGATCAAATCATAGAATATAATCTTCCTTTTTTTTAAGCTCTTCTTCCAATAGAAAGGATTCAGATTTAGAAGGGATTCAGTGTGAAAACAACTTTACGCATGACTGAGATTAGCTGAGAACTAATTTACATTAAGTAGACACTGTGTTACATAAAACACATATCCTTAACATGTGCCTGGGAGCGAGCAGCATCTGAAGTCCAGTTATGACTCTGTCTTAATTTCCTTTATTAATTTTTCATTCTGCATAATCTTTAATGATTGCATGCACACTTCCTCTGGCATAGGAATGGGCAATACAAAGAACAACATACTAAGGTATGGGGAAAGACAAACTTTCCCAGAAGTTACCTTTTGTCTGACATAAGGGAAAAAAATTTTTCCTGAAAATTTATCTCTAGTGATCAGTTTAACAGTATAGGTGTGAACAAGGCATATTAAATAGGCATCTCAGAAAATCTTTACATCACTATGAGGCCCACCTAACATCACATCACCAGCAGCAGCCAGTCTCCAATCTCCAGCACAAGGCTGTAGTTTGACATGCACTTTAAGGTACCAGCCACATCAAAAAATATGTTTTCTCTGCTTGCCACCCTCAACTAGCAATTCTCCTATGCCCACATCACACTCTGCAGCATGGTGTCATGACTACAGTGAATCAAACCAGGGTTAATTGATCCACCTGTTGCTTGGTTATTTTTGACCACAGAATTTTCTGACCAGCAGAATCCCTGAAGCATCGGGTTAAAACAGTAAAAGTACAGTATGAATAAATGGGTGACACCACATCTTTTAATAATTCCCTTAGACATATCAACACATTAGACACACAGAATTCATTTCAGAAGCTTCCTTTTCTATCTGCAGGTATATGCTCTCCTGAATACAATTCTGTCCATAAAAGAGTTTGTGATCTCTACTGACTGCTTTTTTTTCCCCTCTTCATCTAAATCCACTTAATACAGCCTCAGTCTTGTTCTGAAACTGTTCATAAATTCCTTTTAATGTGTCACATTTATATTTTTAGATATTGCCCTGAAGAATGCCAAATCATTTAAGGAAACAATTCATCACATAAGCCTTAATCACAGAGTAAAGCAAAAAGTATTTCCCATGTTATATACCCACAAAATAAGGAACACAACAGTGACATCTAAACAACAGCTGTGAAAAATAGTTGCCCCTGGTAAATACCAGGTGAAAGGAGAAAAAGATACAGAAAAAGAAATATTGTGGTCTATCGCCAAAAGAGCATATATCTGTCACATCAGAAAGGAGAAAATTATTTTGTATAAAGACTTGAATTAACAAATTAGGGAAGATGTCAGTGCTGGGGATACTTTGTGATTTAAATTTGATCAGAGCTCACATGAATAGAAGTTATAGGCATAAATCTCTATGAATCAAGATGCAAAAATATTCCCTTTCCTTTTTTTTCTTTCCCCTTTCACAGGCTCAGAGAAGGTAAAGTGTTTCAAAAGAAAAGGTATAGCTTTGATAACAAGATCAAATTGCTTTCCATGTCATTTCTGTTTTTAAAGAGTAAAGACAAAAATGACAACTTCTTATTTTCATCTGAAGGAAAAACTCTGTTAAATTGTGACTAATGAAAATACAAAAAGACTTAATACTACCGTCCACACTGCCACATTTACAGTAGGAAAATTGCATTACTTCCCTCCTTCAGATTAAACGCCTGACAGGTTGCTGCCAGCAATGCATATTTTACAGGCTGCCTTATTTTCCTCTGAACACTGTCCCTTAGAGCGAATATTCATAGAAAATAAGACTAACCCCTGGATTTCAATATTTGAGGTAACAGAAAGGTTAAAAATTTTTCTTGGCAACCAGTTCTGTCAGCTCTTGACCTGTTTAGTTCCCAGCTTCTCCCTTAATTCCTGCCTGATTTACAAAAATACAGAAAATCTCTCTCCCATCTTTCCAGCTGCTTCCACTGACCTACTTCCCATCCTCTTAACTTTCAGAGCTTCACTAGCCCCAAATTTCCTCTAAACTTCCTTCCTTCCCAATGCTTTATCACTTCTTTTTTCACATTACCTGCAGTGAACTCCACCCCACCCCATACTCAATCACAGTTTTCTTACCTTCAACCCTTCCTCTCTTACCAGCACTTCATAATCCTCCCCATTTTCTAATAGGAACACAGCCCATCCTCCAGTAAGTCCTACCCTTTCTTTAACCTCCTCATTCCTCTTTGGATCAGGTCCTCACTTTCCCCACTCCCACTTCCTCCACTCCAGTAAGGAGCCAGATTCCAAAAGTTGGCAAATTTATAAAGACAAAGGTCTGCCAGGGTAACAGTCTGCCATGTCTACCTATTTAAAAAGACAATTTCATTTAACTAAGTGTTCCCTCCCACTATTTACTCATTTTACTTCACACAAGTTTCACAATGTTTATTTTGGGATAATTTCCTCAAAAGATATTCCAAACACTTAAAATCTCATCATTTCAGGTTAGAGTAACTATGTCAGAACTGGCGTGTCTTACTTTCATCAACTACAACATGCCAAAAAAAGATGACAGGAGACTTCTCATGCAAATGCAAACTTCTGATTTTTGGAGCAGTCAAAACCAACCTCATTTCCTTTGATATACTCAAAAAAGTTATCCAGTGAAGAATCTTGTAGGAGTCATTTTTAGGAGACAACACAAGTTCCGCTACAGTGCTGCCTGTTTTAGAGGATCAGACATAACAGGGTGGGTATGTGGGAGTGTAATTTAAAACATGAATATGAATAACAAACATTTAAGTAAGAAAAATTTAAGCCCTTTTTTTTGTCCAAGCTATCTGTCTGAGCAACCGAAATAGACTTTGGTGGAGAATCTTCCATGAGCCTTGGATTGATTAAATCTCCCCGTCCTGTTGCAGATGTTCAAGGTCCTGAGCAAGCTGTTACTAACATTTTAACTCACCTCCCCAGATTTTCTTTGGTATCAAACACTGCATTTTATAAATGCCTTGCAATTAATTGCTCCAGCTATTACTTACTACTTCTCAAGTACCAATGTTCCTCTATCAGCTCCGAATCATAACAACTATCCACTGTTTATAAGTCCTAGACAATTATCTGACACTAATATTCTTCAAAATCAAGAAATCTTCTCAAAGCACAGCCATGCAGAATGTTTGTTTCTTTATCAAGCATTCAAATACAAGAATACACATTGCTGTCCTGAAAATAAAGTGTATTAATTTCAGAAAGGGTTGTGTTGTTTGGGGGGTTGTGTGTGGGTTTTTTAATGAAAACATCTATTCAGTGAGTTATGAAAACTTAAAAAGAAAGACATTAAGCTATTCACCAGGCCTATGTTATTTCAACGAATTTTATTAGTTTTACTGAATGAATGCTATGAATAAAGAAAATTATCTCTGAGGCAACAAGATATGTTTTAACATCTCATTTCTTTTCTGAATGATATATTTTTGCCTATTTTTCTGTTAAAAGGTGAATTAACCTAGATAAGCATTCCCAAACCTAATTTCCATATTTCCATCAGTAACATCGCATGCAAAATGTGATCCTGAGTCTTTAATGGGCTAGCAGGCATTTGACTAAATCAGAAAACACTGTTGTTCTAAATGGCAAGCCTTTGGGGTCTGCAGCTAGTTTTCTAGTCACTGCCACATCCTCAACTCAGGGTTCACCTAGCATTGCCTCCAGCAGCAGACTGGCAAGACAAGAAGGACTGCAAATATAACGACCAAACAAGTGACTCAACAGCATTTCCATTTCTCACTCCATTACCTTCTTTTTATCAACCAAAGGGATCAAAGGCATGGAAGCAGCACCCTACCCTGAATTCCTGTAGCCTGGGGAAAAAAATACTGTATTTATTCTGAGTTTGTTCTCACATAAACAAAAAAAACCAAACAGGCAGCTTACAGGAAAGCAGTGCAGAACTCTCATCGCAAGACCATTCTTGGCCACACTGTTCAAGGGACCTGCTGTTCAGCAGGAAATTATGTGCACAAGAAAGGACAGGAGCTAAGTTAGTACTCTATGAACAAGACTGTGGCAATTTTTCTATTTTTATTTTCATAAAAACCAAGTGAGTATAAACTACCTGTGAATCATCCGGCCTAGATGTTGAAAAACCCAAGACATTGCTTAATTTGTATTCTTCAGTGAATTAGCTCTGTCTCCCTAGTGATTTCTGTTTTCCTATTCTATGTACTACTTGCATATGCTAACTTGAGAAGATATACCAGAGCTGCAAAAAACCTGCCAGTGCTCTCCCAAGATAAAAGACATGACAGTAATCTTCCAGTACATAAAAGGAATTAAATTAAAATCATTTACCTTTTTTTTCTTAAGTAGTACTTTGTTACCAATACTGCCTAGAAAGATTTTTTCCACTTAAGTATATTATTCATTGCATAACGACCTCTCTTTTACTTAAAATTCCAGTGTAGTAATTGAAATACCTACATTAGATCAGCCACACTAGGTCACATAACCTTATAATCTGTCTCCACTAATGATAATTCTCAGGTTCCCCTGACCTGCGTCCCTTCTACAATGAGAACGAGATCTCAGTATGCAAGCACACAGAGTACATCAGGTGGTACTCTTCCGATTCCTTCAGAAACATTTGTTAAGAGTCCTGGTTGCCGCCTCCCCCCTTACACTTCTACTTTCCCATCCACCATTGTAGTATGTCACAGGAATTCCCTACCAGCTTCCTCCTTTTTCTGGCAGACCTGGTCCATACCGAAGGATGTAAGAGCGTGTGTGTACATATGGGGATGATCCCAGTTCCTGTGAATTTACGATTTCTTCCCACCCCAGCACGTCTGCAGGCAGAGCATGACTGGGCAGAGCCCACTGACACAACAAATGAGTTGGGAATGCAATGGGAGGTGTCAAAAGAGCTCTGTTCAGTATTCCCTGCAGCTCTCTGTCCTTGCATTTCAACCTTGGACTCTCATCTCTTCCCATTATCAAAGGGTTTTGAGCATCTGACATACAGGGGGGTGGTTGTGGGGAGTAATGATGACAGAGCCAGACTCCTCTTAGTGATACCCAGTGAATAGATGAGAAGGTGCAAACTGAAATACAAAAAAAAACAAGAAAAAGCTTTGGGGTTTTTTTAAACTATAAGGCTAAACAAACACCTGGACAGATTGCCAAGAGAGGTTCTGAAATCTTCACCTTCAGGGATGTTCAAAACCCAACTACACACGTCCCTGGGTAAACCCCAGCTGACGCTGTTTTGAGCAGAGGTGTTGGACCAGACAATCTCCAGAGATGCCTTCCAATCTCAGTGATTCTGTTCCTCTCCTACTACTGATTAATCTATTGTGACAGTCAGTAGGGAGTATTGATTATATTTGTCAGAGGATTGTTTGATCCTTGGTAAATCCCTCTCTCACATCTCCACAGCATGACAGGCACTGCTCAGAAGGTAAAGGTCTTCACCACAAATTAGTTGTTTCTTTGAAGGTGGCATGTAGGTGGTGACATGCAAATTTTAGTAGCCCACATGCACAAACAGACTGAAGACCATAGAATGGTTTTTTTTTTCCCCCAACAACACTGCATAATAATTTTGCTACAGTACTCGCCTGTACTCAGAACATGTTGTGCTTGTGGAAAATGTGATAATTAATAGGAAAGTAAAATGTAAAAGTCAAAATAAAATAGAAAAAGAACAAAGCTGCTTTTGCTTGACAAATATAGTTATCTGTTTAAACAATATTAATCATTACTGTGCATTTTAACACATTACCGGATATTTCTGTACAGAAAGAAATCTTTCCCTTCACGTAGGAAAAGAAATCCTTAAAAACAACATCAACTCAAGAAGATAAGCAGCTCTGGAACACACTTTCTCTTAACGTTAACTGGCAAAATTGTTTGGTGAATGTAGTGAGACTAGCACAGAAGTGTGTTTTGTTAGAAAAAAAAACATTAATTACGTGTGGTTTACACTTACATTTTTGAGTCTCAATTAAACAGCTAAGTATTCCAGAAAAATATGAAAACAGAAAAACAAACATAATATTATGGAGGACACCTATCTGTAGTTTAAAAATTCTGGTTCCTGTAAATTAGTTCAGACAATACTTAACAGCAAGTACTCTTATATTAGAACTTCACAAGAAAATATCAGATACCCAGCTTGTACTGGTTTTGGCTGGGAGAGAGTTAAATTTCTTCATAGTAGTTTGTATGGTGCTCTGTTTTAGATCTATGACCAAAACAGTGCTGATAACACAGGGAGGGATGTTTTAGCTATTGCTGAGCAGTGCTTGCACAGTGTCAAGGCCTTTTCTGCTCCTCACACTGCCCACCAGTGAGTAGGCTGGGTGTGCGCAAGAGGTTGAGAGGGCACACAACCAGGACAGCTGACCCCAACTGACCAAAGGGATATCCCTGACCATACAATGCTGTGCTCAGCAATAAAAGCTGGGGGAAAGAAGGAAGAAGGGGGGATATTTGCAGTTATGGCATCTGTCCTCCCAAGTACATGTGATGGAGACCTGCTTTCCTGGAAATAGCTGAACACCTACCTGCCAATGGGAACTGGTGAATGAATTCCTTTTTGTGCTTTGCTTGTGCGCACAGCTTTTGCTTTACCTGTTAAACTGTCTTTATCTCAACCCTCGAGTTTTCGCACTTTTACCATTCTGATTCTCCTCCCCATCCTGCTGAAGGCTGTAAGCGAGCGGCTGCATGGTGATGAGCTGCCTGCTGGGGTTAACCCCGGACATAACTAAAATAACTAATTCTGTCCTATTTTCACTATGTAACAATACATCCATCCTCTCCAGAATTTAAAATTGCTAATAACTCACCATATCTTCTACCTGTATTAACATAACTCTATTCAATCAGAATAATTACAGCAATGTTAGAATAACAGTTTACCCTTTTTTGGGCCCTAATCGTTATGTCCTTAAAGAAGTGCATCAAACATCATAGCGTAAGTATTAAGTCACATCTAAATTAATTTCTGTTAGTTCCTTGATCTCAAGAATTAATTCAAAGTGCCTAACAACTGCAATCTGATTTTCACAGGCTCCTAATATGTTAAGAAATGTATATTATGCTACAGACATTAATTTCCCACAGGGTGTGTAGCTGAAAAGCTTCTAGTTGACTTGACCTAAAAATCACACACAAAAAGCTTAAATCCCAATTTACCATTTCCATTTTTTTTGTGATAGTACTATGTGAAAGGCATTCTCCATGCTAAATTAAAAATATAAGACCCAAATTACTACTTACCTACAATCAGCAGTTTAGTCCTATTTAGATAGCACTGTTCAGCTTTATACTATCAAAGTAGTAGCTTTAAGTGGCTTCCATAGTTTCTTTCCAAAAAGGAGCAAAATGCCAAATTCATTGCAAAAGGGGAAATTGTGTTACTGTAGTACAAAGATAGTTATAAATGAATGCTGTCAAATCCACTTCACATGAAGGGTGAACTGCTGTCTTACAGGGTTTGCTTGAACAGTTCAATAAGAACTGATGTTCCTAAATATTCTTCCGTGAGAAGCCCAGCATAGCAGAGAGGAATTTGTATTAAGCAGAAATCCCATAATTCAGTGACAGAACAAAATGTAACATCTATTTTAACTATGAAAAAAACTTTCATGAATATCACAGATACCAGATATCTGTATAGCAAGTTAACAACAGTTTACAGGTATTCAGAGAAAACATAACGTTGTTAGTTAAGAAGGTCGTGCAGAGGACATTAAAGGATTGTGTGCATTTTGCTTACCTGGTTCATATTTTTATAACAGTTGTGGTATATCTGAAAAAGGTTCTTTTGTTTGGGGGTTGTTTTTTGAACCTGAACTGAAATCCTGAGCACTCAAATCCTCTCCATAACCTTTCATTCACTGCCTTTCCAGTGCAGGCTGTCAAGACGGAGCTTATCTGCTGTTAAGACATTAATCATTAATGTGTCTCCCGCCTGTAGACGGAGAGTGTATCCCATAGGATTTCCTCAAGCCGCTACAGGTCACATTTACAGGTCACAAAAACAACCACCTTCAATTCCACTTTTAAATCTACTGGTCACACACCGTAACTCATAAACCATTCAACTCATGTATTTTCAATAGCATCTGCCACTTAATGTCTTGGCCACAGATTGCATAAAAATCTCATCTTCCAAATGGTCTCAGCATAGACTGTCAGAAGGTATGAAGCGGAAGGTCAAGTCCATATTCAAGGAGAAAAGAGCAGAAGAAAATAATGTTAAAGCAATATGGAGCAAATACAAAAATCATTTCAACCCTCTCTAGACCAGCAGTCAACCCAGTTTTACCCATGATCAGTGCTTCATCAGACACCAGCAAAATGTCATACTATTCAGCCTAGAGAAGAGGAAAATAAAAAAACATTTTAGCCCTTACTCATGTACATTCAGTGAAGTCCATGGGAGCACAGGATGCCATTATTTCTTTCATCATGTAGCAACTAGGCTAGAACTGGTGTTTGATAATAAGATTACTCATCAAAACATCAAAAGTAAAGTTTCTTTGAGAAGCACTAATCACACTTCCATGAGCTGCAGATTTGGATACTGCTTCATAAGGTACAATATCAAACACAAGGATAGATTTGAATACAGTGGTTTGGGTAACTGTTCCATCATTGCAAGTACAGTTTCTGAAATACACTAGAAACCTAATTATTAATTGCTAAGTCACCCCAAATCACCTAGGTATCAAAACCTAGGTACAGTTGCTTACACGGAATATCCAGGACACCTAAGTAAAATTTAGACACCAGCTCCTAATTAGATAATTATCATAAACAGACATTCCAAGCAGGGCCCATAACACATTTCCATTAAAGTGACCTATGTTTTGCCTTTCTGCACCCTCCAGAGATACAGTAGGAATCTCAAATACTTACAGTTAACATCTCTTTTGCTAGCATGTCACTGTTTCTGTGTCAATCATTTACCTTTGTTATGTCTTCCCACAGTTTCAGACAACCCCCTCCACACTAAAGTAGTCAATCATTAATTTTACAAATTTAATGCTTAACTGATATATTCAACCCTTCCCATTATGATATTGAACCCTGCAGTAGCCCACAAAATATTAGTCTCCATCCCAACAGTGTTTTGCATATATTTTCTTAATTTATATTGTAAATATACTTACTGAGATGTTAGATACTCAGAGCATCCCCATGTAATAAGCATAGTACAAGCATGAGGAAAAAGGAGATTTTGCCCAAGTGTCAGCATGGAATGGATAAGCAAAAACCCTCAGTAATACAGTACCAGCACGCATCTTGAAAAATTATCTTAGTTCAGTAGTGTGTTGTTACTTGTAGGCAAGTCAAAAAAAAAAAAAATTAAAATTGAGAAAGCAAATGAAGAAACTTTTGTGGTAACTGCAAATACGCTAGTGCACGATAGGCAGAGCGGGAGAAAACAGGAATGCAACTATTTGACAGTTTGACGAGTAGGCAATGAAGACTTGTATCACTGTTAAAGCTGAGAGGAAAAAGCCGGGATGACCTTAGGCCACGAAAGTCCTTTAACTGGCAACAAGCAGTTTCATATAATGTACTGGAACCATGGGAAAGATGCAAAGAAAGAAATGGCACAGTCAGAGCAACAATCCAGAAAAATAAATTGTGCAGCTCTAATTGGACTGACACAAGTAGGCAAAGCTGCCTTGCTCTAGGCAAAAGAAGAGGATGATGCAGCACTGAGGGCAAACATAAATATTTTTACCTGCAAAGATGAAAACTTGTAGCTGAATTTAAGAAATTAAAAACAGGCAACATTTAGAGAAGATTCAAGTATGAGAAACTGAAGAATGACCTGTGCTCGAGAGAGTGCCCAGAGAAATGCAGTCCTGCAGAACAAAGGACAGTAATAATGTTCACCAAGACAGGAAAATGCAAAAAAATAAGGTTTCTTTTAGTTATATGACACATATGCTAATAGCCAGGTGTGTGCAAGGGAGCAGTCACAAATACAGACAATTATTTTCCATATAAACAATTGCAGAGGAACAGAAAGACACATTTGAGAGCGCCAAATTTAAGTGGGCAGTCTCATTCTGCTGCATGTATGCAGTCATATTTCTGGACAGAGTAAAAACACGTGTGCACACAGCACAGTGCAGCTCACAACTTGAAGTTGGGCAGTGTAGTCTAGGAGCTCCAACAATCCTCTGAATTTTTTTTAACTTGTAGTAACATACAGCTACTTTCATTTGTATCATCTTTCATGACTCTCTGGTTTTTAATGACTGTAATTTGTTAGTATTTAAAAATCTCTATCAGCAACTTTTTTTAAAAAAATACAAAATTTTAATTTTTTTTTTTTTTAAACATTTCCTCTCTACTACTGGTAAAGGTGGTATTTAGGATAGTCATCCTTCCATATTAGCCACTACTGTGAGAAGTGATGGATAAATTTGTTGCTCACACACACCTCAATTTCTACTCTTACACATCAACTCTTTTTTCCTGCTGTTCTATCTCCTAATCCTCTTAAAGAATTTACAGTGGTCTGGGTGTGATCCTATTTTTTTCAATGTGGTTATTTTAATTCTCTCCTACATTTCAACTACCCACATTTCCATTCTTTTCATTGGTTTTGCAGGGCTGCATATTTCAGGTCATTCAGGTCTTTTACCATGCTGCTTTGCATTTTCCTTCTTTCTTTTTGTCTTTGTTCAGAGAAAAAGAACCACCTAGCTGGAGAACAGAGAGGTCAGCCATAGCCGCTATCAATCTTCTGAGACGTAGTTAATTAATCTATATGTTATGTCTAAATTTTTAAAGGTGTAACTGATGACTTCATAGTTGGAACGTTTGAATGACCATGGTTTCTATAGCAATATAAATCTCTTTAAACTGCATCAGTATCAACCATGTTAATTTGAAAAGGGTCTATTATACTGCATAGGCTAATCAGTATTAAACTGTTCCAAAAACGTGTCTTCAACTGTAGTACTAGAGTCTGAAACCACTTTTAGTGAAAGGGTGGCATCTTGTGGCAGAAATCGGTCACTGCAAGAATGATGGCTTTGAAACCATTCTGATGAAAAACACATAATTAGTAATCTAAGCAGCTAATCTCAAGGGTCTGTTTCAGTTCATTATTTACATTACTATGAAATTGACATGTTTGCAGAGTTACTTTGAAAGACTGTTTTATTTCCCTAAATCTCATTTATGAGTAGCATTGCTCTTGTCCAGATTATCATTACTTTCCACACCTCTCTAGTGAGTTAATACCAGTCTTGGGGGAGGTGGTGACCATCTTTGTAGGTTTGATACACATTCTCAGTATTTAGGAGATCCACCTACCCAAGCTTTTATCTATCGCCTTCAAAAAGAGCACTGCCTGAAAGAATATTCTGCTGAGCAAGTTGTTTAGGAGGAAGAACAGTTTCTCAGATACTAATTTTTTTTTTCTTCCTCTCATCTCCTGGGAAAACCTGGCATCCCCTCAGTTCTTCTGGCTCCTTACTCCCACTAGCCCCTCAGCAGAAGCCACCAACACTGCTTGCCAAGAAGAAAAAGAAAGCAAACAGGGTCTTGGAGGACCTTCTTCAGTTTGTGAGGAAAGGGTATCTTCTACACTACAAAGCTCCTAACACGATGTCTGGATGATGCCAGAAAACCGGCATCCACAGCTACTGCCACTCACTTGGTGCCTCGGAGAAGAACTGAACAGGAGTGCTGCCCTCGGCAGGGAAGCCTCGGCCATCTCCCATGAACTTGTCATCCCTTAAATGCCTGTGGTTCATTTCCTTTCAAAATTGAACAAAATGAAAATGGGTAGCCACAGAAGAGTGACTAATGTTTTTTTAGGTACACAAGAAAATTAGGTTAAGGTTTTTAATAATACATCATTCAGTAACTCCAATTCTTTACCTAGTATTTATTCTTCATTAAGATCATTCACTGGTAACAATATGTTACTGTGGTGCTAAACATTGCCTGTGAGAAGTATTTTGAAGGGGCCTTTTTACTGTTCAGATATGTATTATTACAAACATTCAATTTCTTCCATTTTTAATTCCTCTTCCTTCAAGGAAACTCTATTTATTCTTTTGCTTGGGGGGGGGGGGGGGGCGCAACATGTGTGGAAGGGGGTGTAGTGTTGGTTTTGGTTGTTTTACTACTTCTTATACCTCAGTTTTTACTAAAAAAGCTTTTATCTAGCGTTTTTTCTTAACATATGAAGGTGACATCCATATGTATTGGGATATATTTTACCTTCACGCATAAGTATGCGGTTATCTTGACATAAAAGTTCTTGGTCTGTGACTGTAATAGCAATAAGCGTGAGCAAGCACTTGTGAATTTGTGGACAATCTCACTAATGGAACTGGAAAAAAACCCTGTGGATTTCACACACAAAACATGAAGAGACTCAACTCACCACCTACCCCCCATGCACATTTTGCTTACTTCCTGTTGTTACTGTGTTGTCACCTTCCTAGTCCCATCATTAATACAGGGCTAAATAGAATGGAACACTATGGCATCAGTCTAGCCTAGTATTAACACAGAGATCTGCCTAACAGCTTGGGTCTAACAACCCAAATAAGGCAAATTGAGCCACAGATAACCAGCTTTTTAGGGCAGGAACTACATCTGTGTAACACTGTGCATGCCTACATGAAACAGCATCTTTAAATGTCATCATGTTCTTTCTGGCTTTGAAAAAATGTTATTCACTGATACTTAGATGTGAACTTCCTGCAGAAACAGAGAAACATGCTATACCTATATGCTTTAATAGCGCAAACATTTCTTCTACTATTTAGCAATTCTACCTCTTCATTTCTATGATGTATCTCTGGATGTATTCATGTGGATAAAAAAACATTAAAAAAATCAAGGGGTTTTTTTTGAAATAAATTTTGCATTACTGTACTACTTCATCTGACAAGGTAGCAACAATCTAAAAACCAGAAAGGCTTCCTTCCTAAAATTAATTTGCCTCCTGCCCTCTCAGGGCGTATAAAATTCATCAGTGAATACTGATAAATCTGCACAATCTGATACTGCTAAGAGAAGAATAATCCTGTCATTGAAGTGTAGGTAATCCAATCTGTCCAGGTTACACAAAGTGAGTGTACAGGCAAGCATTTGTGTAAAAGACATCAAGTAACTCCATTTTAGTTGAGTGTTTTTAGTGACCATTGCTTCAGGACACTGGCACACTGAAAAGTCTGCTGTGCATCGGCCGTCCATAGTAAGAATGTGCTTAGTACTGATGTAATTTTCTCCTGCCATCCACAGCAGCATTTGTAAGCCCAGCCACAAAGGAACATTTGGATGATACATTCAGACTCATGGGTGAGATATACCGAGAAAAAACACAGACTTCGCATCCTCTTAAGAAACATCCAAACCCATTTCCCACCACAGGTTCTGTAAAGGCATTTCACACAAAATTAGATCCTTCTCTGGGAAGCTATTTTTAAATGACCAACCAGGAACTAGCATGGGCAAATCTCACAAAGGAAGACAATTTTAGCCTTCCTTGACTTCTTGGGTGAGAGAGAAGATTTTACGTTTAGGGGCAGCCAAAGCAGCACACAGTCATAAAAGTTGACTAAGCAATGGTATGAGTTGTTGAGTTTTTGCATTAGCCTGTAAAACTCCACCAAAAGAGCACGTAACTGGAAATCTAACATCAGTTTGAACCAATCAGTTTCACATCTCCGAAAAACTGAAAAAATTCTCTCTTCAAAAGAGCAGTTGTGTTCACATCTGAGTCTCTCAGGGATGTGTTTGATCTTGCATCATTGTAACATAATAGCTATTATGTAAACCTGAAACGGAAAAGCCCCTTTATTTACACATCTGTTTAGAAACTAGGCAGGGGTAAGAAACTTGGAGCTTCTTGCTTTCTGAGAAAAGCTGTTTTCAGATACAAGTACAAAATGAATCTTTCTTTTTTCAGCTAGCATGATGAATAAAATATTTTGATCTAATAATGTCCATAAAAGTTGTTTTAGTGATTCCCATAAGCTGAAGAGCAGATACCACTGCTGTAGATGTTCAATCTTAGTATTTCCTTTACTTCACTCACTGGAGAGCACATGCGTAAGTATAAATTACACTCACCTTGAAATGTTTATTCTCACTGGCTATAGGAACACACAAACCTGTCAGTCAGTCAGTTCCTTCTACTATTGCTTCACTAGAAGAGGTTTAAGTAGTACTCTCCTGCAGTTATCTGATCTGTCTTAGCTGTTCCAGTCCTCGGGACCTGCAAGGGTTCAAGAGATCCTTTCCTCTCCTCCTTACCTTGTGCTCAGAGTGAAAGCATTCAAACTCGTCACCAGTTTTGAAAGGGATCGCTCAGACCTTTCAAACAAGCCTCCTTACAGATAACTTCCTCTCTATCCAATTTCTGATCTAAATCTCATCTCACTCATACCAGACATGTGTTCATGAAACAACTAACACAGTAACAACCAAGTGTTGCCACAGAGTAGTTCACTGTATTTAACCTCAGAAATAGTCATACTGAATTTTGCTACAGTCTCCCTCTCCCACTAATTTTTCTCCCAGGCTAATCAGCAAAGCATGACAAGAATCTCTTCGCAGAAAATATGTGAACCTTTTCACAACATCACGTCCTGAAAAAAATACTTTTTAATATTTGTAGCTGAGCCTGGATCATATTTTGGAAGCCTGAGACAGCTCGGGTTTTTTTTCCCCCCTTTATTATCATCCATTACTTGTAAAGATGCTGCTTCTCATTACAGTTACACCAATCACAGAAAAGCAAAAACTTAGGCATATGGAAATAAAACTCACCATGCTGTTCATTTTTGAAGAGGATGAGCTTGCTCTCTGCTTCCGTAGGCTGTTAAGCTCTTCTGTATTTCCATCCTTTGGTTTTATGATCAGCCGACTGCCTCCAGCAGTACCTTCTGAAGAGGATCTCAGTCGTTTCTCAACAAATCTGCCTTCTCGGTATGGACTGAAACTATTGGCAAGATCGACTACAAATAGAGAAGTAACCAGCAATCACTAGAAAGAACTATTCTCTACAAATATTTTCTTAATGGGAACACTGCTTTGCTTGAAATGCTTACATTGAAAGGCAATTGCATAGAGCATGTTCTGTAGAAAGCAGATCCTGCTTACCCAGATAAAACTGTCACCTGGGCCACCACTTCACTGTTCAGCCCCCAGTGACTAGCACACTCAGCACGCTACAGCCAAGTCCATGGCTCCTCACAGAATCCAGAGGGACCTTTGCTCCATCCTTTCCTTTCTTCCCTCATTCTAGGGCATTTCCAAACTGCTGTCCAGTAAAATCCACTAGAGAAACTATCACTTGGTTCACTGCTGCCAAAACACAACCTGCCTTACCCTGTGTCCAGAGGCAAGTCTAGGTTTTGCAGGGCCAGGTCACAGCTTTGTTATCACTGCACAGGACAGGGATGCACATTGGTTTTGGCTTCTGTTTGGCCTTCCTAGCTCAGGTCTGCACCCACACCCTCCAAACCCAGCCTGCAGCCAGCAGGCTGAATCCCAGTCCCAATTACTGCTGTTAAACAATAACACATCAGAAAAGAGGAGGAAAAATTACATTTTGAGGCATTAGGACAAATTTAGATATAGGGAAAGAGAAAAACATAATAGCATAATAAATGTATCACAGAAAATCTTATCCTCTTCTGCCTTTTGCGAGAGAACAGACATTTTCTCTAAGGCTTTTAAAAAAAATCCGTATCACATAAAAATATATAAAAGCATACTAAGAAATATATGGGACATCAAACGTGCTCATACATTAATGTCACATTCACAATACTGTCTATAATGATATCAGCTATGAATCCTGCTATAGAAAATATCTATTAAAAAAATGCACAGAAATATTTTGCATTCACATCTGTTTTTAAATACTATTTTAGCAAAACCAAATGTTCAAACCAGTCTGTTTGTAACAGATAAAATTACTTATAACCATATCTTACTGAATGCCTTGTAAGTTTTTTCTATATTTGTTTCATTTCATACAACAGGATTTTATATCTTTTTTCAATGGTCCTTTTGATGCTTGGCCAGTTTCTAATTTTAAATACATTCTTCATCACACAGTCAAAAAAAATTGCATTTTGAACAGCACTATAAAACCATAACAATTCATCATCAACTTTTATGTATTAGCTCTACTGCTTATTAGCTCTAGTGTTTCTGTGAACATGAATCCCATTTACAAAAATCCCTCTGTCACAGTTTCAACTCCAGTTAGCTGCCTTCCAAAAATACAGAGTAAATATACAACTGCCAATGCATGAGTTTCAAATGCCCTGCATACTCCTAAGCATCACTCCGAGCTGCTCACTTGCTGTTCTGCAGTACACTCTTACTAGTCATATTCAAAAAGATGAGCTCATTCACAGCGAGTCAATGTTGCAAGGAAGGCCAACCAAGTGCTCAGGACTGGTAACATATATAAATGGAAATATTTTGACTAAGGTTCTGAGGGAAAGAGGTCTCTTCTGGTGAAAGCTAATTTAGTGGATTAATTTGACTTTATATTGCCATTTATGTACAAGATATCCAACCAAGCCTTGCAGTGACAAATAATTCAAAAAGCAAGATTGCTTTTGATTGCTTATAATCTACATGTCTAGATAAATGTCCAAGCAAAAAGATGGGTATGAATTCATATGAGTTTACAGTCTTTCATCTTTTAACATAAACACTATAAATGAGGTCTTGTTAACTCACAAATTTTGGCCCACCAGATACAGCCTCAGAATTATGCAAGAAAGTACCAGTGTTTATGTTGGTTTGAGAAAATAAACTGTCAGAGATAAATGCCTTCTGACGTGTCCTTCACTCAAGGGCCTGGTACCTTTATTCATCTGCATCTCTGTAGACTGGGATTTCTAGGCAAAGCCTTTCCACTTAATCTTGTTAATATTTCCAAATTTCTTTTCATAAGCTAAAGATCCAGTGAAATTTAGATGGTAAATAGCTCTCTCTGTTTCACAGATTACATAATGAGAACTTGCACAATGCTATTTCAGATGGAAGCAGAAACAGGATGTCTCATACTGTGTCATTCTGCCACAGAAACATCTACTCCAAGCTACTCTATAACGCCAGTTGAATAGAGCAAGCAAGAGTCAGGAAATTTTGAAACCCAGCTCAATATAAGATAAACTGTGTCATTTTTCATAACCAGACTAAAAGAAGGTGTATTTCTCTGGCAATGCTTCCATCTCAAACAATGCAACTATTTGGCTCAAGTCCAAAATAGGCATGCCCCAAAAATCCCAGCTTCAGCCTTCAACAAGAGACGAGAATCAGTGCGCTCTCTCTTAATTCATTTTCTACCATGGGAAAGCATAGCTATGAACAGCACTGGTGGGTGTTAGCAAACTGTAAGGCATGAGCTCAAAAAAAATCATAGACTTTTTGTTTAATTCCTCTAATTTTGGGAGGAGGACACAATGCATAACTTTTGAACTTCCTAGCTAGCATTTGCAACTCTACAAAAACACTTTATGACCAAACACTTCTTACAGAAGAACTGAGGCAAAAAAAACCCCACCAAACCCAACAATGAGAAGACCACAAAACATACCTTTAGAACGGTTTGTTTCATAACCCTGTTGTGTTTTAAAGGACTGGGGTTCAGAACACGGAACAATCTTAGACTCCATTACAGGAATAGTCTCTCTCGTGTGCTTGGATGGCGTGCTTTCATTTCTGTCCCCACTCAACCCCTGTGCTTTTGAAGACAGTATCACTGGTTCTTCTCTATGCTGTAACGCGAAGGTTTCTAAACGTGCATTTGCCGAGTTAATTTCTCCTATGTGCCTGGCATCATTCATGTGTAGTTCATTGGTTTGCAACAATACTTTTGTTTGATTAGCAGCTGAGGTTTTGAATAAGGTATTAGATTCAACGCTACACAAGCTTGCATGACTCACAGGAGATACACCAGCAGAATGGCCAGTACTTTCCACAATATCCATTTCCCTCACAGGAGCAGCAGCAGGATTAAAGAAGATCTGAGAGGTAGAGACACTGTGACCAAAATCCTCTGTGAGCAGCACCCCAGTACCGCTGCTGGGCAGAGCGTCAACATCCGAAACAGAATCCTCCGTCAGGGCGACAAAGTCGGAGGGGGTCTGGGCAGCCGTGAGGTCAGCCGAGAGCAGCGGGGACTGCAAGGAGCTTCCCATGCACTCTGTCGTCTCGGCCGAACATGGAGGAGAGGACTTGGCAATCACAGGTTCGCTTTCTGCATACGATTTAACCTCCAGCAAGCACCTGGATTGCTGCACAGAGGTAACTGATTGACTCTCCGGAACTGGTTTGGAAAATCTGTAGTGTGATGAAAAAGATTTAGGGAGAAGTTTCCGTGTGGATTGTTTGACAGAGTACCGGCTCTGCTCCTCTGCAAAGCCTGAATCATCACCCTCATTCTTCCCAGAGCTTATGCAATTTATAAAGACATTCTTATTAGCTGAGGGCTCCTTTCCCTTTTCAAAATCGTCTGTCAAAGACCTTGTTATCTTCTTGCTACGTGAGCTGCCAAAGCTAACTGAATGCCTTCCTCTGCTTTTAATGTGTTCCTCTAAGCTCAGTTTTTGAAAAGCGCCAAGAGAGGACTGGGCACCATTTGAGATGTTAACATTTTGACTAGCTGAGTCAGGCTTCTGCTCACTCCCTTTCTTGTTATGGAAGCTAATGGAAGGAGTGCGGAATATACTCCGGCGCTTGCCTGTGCTCCCTGAGCTGGAGTTAGTGCTGGATGGGGAGGAGGTGTGGACACCAATGGCATTAGCAGAAGAAGGTGAGGAAGGCAGGGAGTCGTGTCTCCGGCTAATACTTCTCCTGAATATTGGCAACCGAGATACTAGAGTCGATCGTCTGGATCCTGAGTCCCCCATCAGGGCACAAAGTGTCCGTGGCTCTTCGCAGCCAATAAACTAATCTGGGATGGAAAAAAAAAAAAAAAGAAAAAAAAAAAGATAAATGATTCAGCCTCAAAGTCCACTTGAACAGACTTTAAGTCAGCCTAAATACATGAGATGCCAACATCAATTTTATGTACAGCTGCAAGTTGTTGCGTATGCATTACTGAGGATTTTTAGAATTTCAAAGTGATGTTCAATAGGCAGCACTGAAAACCCAGCAGCTGAGCAAAGATGTGTCTGAAAACATTCTATAGATGAGAGATACAGTATTATATATATTATACAATGCAGATGACACTGGGTAACAATATAAAATCTACATGCCAAAAGATACACAAATATATCACCCAAATGTCCTTGTTTTTGTAAGTTCTTGGGACAAGTCTTATAAACTGTAAGCTCTCTTAGAAAGACTTGATTTTTCATGATCTGAGTAGAACAAAACATTATTTTGTGTTCCTAAATACTCAGATTTTTTGCAAGAAAAAAGAGGATTTAAATTTTCCAATCTTCACTGAACTTTCAGATGGATTTTTAATTCCTTTGTGTGTTCCTGCTAAAGGCTATATGTATCACCTTACAGCAGAGAAAATGCTGGCATTGCAGTCCAGCTAAAATATGCACCACCAAAAATTCTTCCTAAGGAACTATAAGTTCTAGGAATTCACTGTCAAAGTATGGGATCATGTTTCTAGATTTGAACTTTAATGTTTCATTTGAACACTTCTCTGAAATCCTCTTGTAGCTTACTTGCTTATAATTAGCTATTTTTGCAGCTTTTTGAAAGTAGTGAAAAGTGTTTCATACACAAACACTTGGCATTTTTTATCAATATTTAAGCCATAAAAACTTATTTTGATCAGCACAGCAGATGTACTAGAAGAAAATTAATCTTTATGAAATATATACCAGTTCTATCTCCTTTTTGTTCTCATTATAATAAACTATCACTGTGAGAGACAGGACCACAGAGGGAGCAATAAAAACATGTGATACATAATCACAAGAATAGGAGAGGCTGTAGGTAAAATGCCAGAGTGCAACTTCGTGAGCTGCAAGTGTTCAGCACATAGGAATAAAAATCAGGTCATTTATCTAAAGAATGTTTGTATGTCAAGTGCAAAACCAAATTCATTCATCTAATGAGCAATTTAATATGTTATGCAGCTACAACAAATATCCATGAACAATATATATATTTATACACTGTGTATATACACACATACATAAAAATAAAAATGGGAACAGAATATTTAAGGAGTAATAAAACTATATAGATGTTATATTACTGTGAAAAAAAGTAAGTTCAGAGACTATTTCTGACTAGACATTGGACTGTACTTTCTACGTGGTTAACATTTTTTTTTAAAAACTAGTACAGCTCCAATCTGAACATGCACTGACAAGCAGCCACAATATTCACAAGCACCAGGAATCAATAAGCAATTTTGTAGTTTAAGATGAGAGAAACAGCTTGGGAACAATCACGAATTCCTGAAAGTCATTGGTGATCTCTGACAACAAGCTAAAACCCAACCTAGACAATACCCAGGTCCTGCGACTAAAACCCAAATTTGAGTTCAGACTGATTGGGACAGAACCGATGGTACAGGCACACACAGACGTTACCAGAATAACCACATCCACCAGATGAACTGATGCATGGCCAGTTGTTCCATTTCACTGACATGTAAAGTAGTTTGCATCTACGTCACTGTAAGAACAAAAGCAGAGGCAACGGCACAGAGAAGCAGAGGCCCTGTGAACTCACACAGGGGCTTACACTACACCTGCTTGTTCATCTGTCCACAATTCAGTCTACCGAAAATAGGCTTTCAAAAGCCTCATGTAACCTTCTCCACCCTCCCCATACAAACCTCTCTTGGTTCTTTAACCACTACCAGACCTATTGTGTCAGGGTTTTTTTTGCTTTTGTAAATGCATACCTGCAGGCGTAACAATATGTATGGATATGCACACACACACACAAGATTATATACAGATGGTGTTTTTCCTTGCATTTTAAGGAAACATCATAACTGCTGAAAAAAAAGACTTTAGAATGCAGTTTTACAGCTGCAGTAGATGAGCAAAATATGTTTAAAATACATTAAATCACTATAGGCATTTTATGCTCAGACAAAACATTTGCTCCCATTACTCCCCTTCCTACCTACCTTAATTTTAAGTTCACTGGGGAACATCCTGGTTTATAATTACAAGATTCTCTGAGTTGAGAGCAGAAGGAAGCAGAAAACTGAGCAAAAAGCACAGATTGTAACTTTCACTGGAAATAAAAAGGCTGTGTCTAAATAATAATAGAATTATTCCTAATAACTGAACTGTGAACATACACGGCTTTAACTTTCCAGGTGGTAACAAGTTTTAATAGAATACATTGCCTCTAACTGCAGATAACAAAACGGCATTTATTCAGCCATTCTTCCTTCCTTGCCTTTTGAAGGAAGGGCACAAATAAACTGACAACATTTCTCCTATTGTCCAAGCAGCAGAAATCCTCACCCATAAAATATGAACCAATTATAATATACTGCTCTTTCTAGGTCTACAATAGCTATCAGAGGACATTTCTTAAAACACACACATCCATGAACACATACATGTATATATGCATATGTGAATGCTTATGTCCATATACAGTTTGAATAATTTAAATACTGTATATTTTATTAATATTTTGAATATTATTTGCATATACTGTTTATTTTCTATATAGGCGCATTTTGCAGTGTAAAAGTGCCAAAGTTTAGCACTTCAAGTGGCAATTCTGCTGGCAACACAGGAAAAAATAATATACATTTCAAGATATAAAAACACTCAGAAATTAATAAAATAAGATCTTTCACTAATTTTTTTTCACACATTGTAGAGGGGTTATAAACTGCCATATATGTCCTATTATGAGCAAAACAGAAGGTGTTTCCTTTCAGTCTTGACATTTAACATAATTATTTCTGCTTACCACTTTATAGCAGTGACCCTTACAGAGTGAAATTCACTTCAGCTACATATCCTCTATGAAACCACTAGTTTTCTGTATCTAACATCCTCATCCCTACTGGCATCATCTCAAAAGCTGCAACAGAGGAAACAGAAAACAGCAGACACCTTTGCAATGATATTATGCCATTGCAGATGACCCTTTCAAATTTAAACTGGACAACAACTCTGATCCTACAGCCAATCTAGGACCTAAGAAAAAGCTCATTGTATCTTAAAATGATTAGGTTTTTAGAATACTAACAAGAAGTCAAGTAAAAAAGAAGGATCAAGGAGAAGTGAGAGTCTAAGAGGGCTTTCAATTAGATCAGGCTCCTTGTTTATGACAAAATATAATTTGCATCATTATCATATAATGTGAACTGTCAAAAAATAGTCTACACAGTATTCTGTACAGATATCTGAATCTTGGTCAAATACACAAACCATTACTTTGTAATACTTTTCAATTCTAAAATCCAGTTATTGCTGAAACTGGAGTGTTTACTCAATGCTGCATTAGATAGATATTCAAATTTTGCTTTTTATGGAATGGATTTTTGATGCACATTTTCTCATCTGGCATTACACAAGACAGAGTTTGATATACTGAAGGAAAGTAAGTAAACTATTTTGAAAACATTTAATTGCAGCCAGAGTAATGGTGGATAATTTCAGGATCTGCTCTTCCTCAAGAGCTTGGCTACAGCTCAGTTTCTGAGCTACTGTGCTGAAATCAATGTAAATGAGAAACAGGCAAAGTGCAAACAAAACATTTTCCCTCTTATTAGCAATTTAAAAAGTTGATCATATGGAAGTAGTTTCCTTTCACACTGGTCTGGACCAAGATGTTACAAAACGTAAATTAATCTCAGAAATAACTTAGAGTTATGGATTTAATTTCCGGAGAAAACAAAGAGGCCAAGTTTTTTTATACTTGGGCCTTAGTCTTTCCACACAGGAGATCTTTGGAGGAACCATCCAGTTACACAATATTAGGCCTTTATCTTGCCTACAGCAGTTGTATGAATATAAAATACAGAAATGTACAGGGTAAGAATTACACAAGCTCTACATTTTATATATTACTGTATCGTGTCAAAAGAAACAAAATGTTCAACTTTCAGACAGTGACTGTAATGGCAGAAAGAACCCTGCAAGTGTTAAATCAGGTAAAATTGTCAAAGTATTACACCAATGTCTCCAGAGACATCTACTCCACCAATGCACCAGCTGAAAAACAAAACGCAGAATTTTTTATTTCAGCTTCTACAAGTGGTTACTCACACAAGTGTGCCGGAGTGCGGTATAGTCAATAAAGAGCAACACTCACTGTTGGTTTTGAACTCCAGTAGATGGAGCCACGGATCTGCTTTTTCATTGACTGCAAGTATGCAAAAGCAACAGTCGGTGCCTTTTGCATTTCTCATTGCCTTTGAGGCAACATTTTGGACCTGAAATTATTTGTGATTATTACCATTATCATAATTACACGTACATACTGAAAGCTAATATATACTCATTCAGAGAACTGTAACGCATAGGCCAGTACAAACACTCCCTTTATAAATAACCAACCTGCTACTACCTCTCAACACTGTTTAAACAGAGCTTTCCTAAAAGATGTTCTCCTTAAAGATGAACATCCTAGAATATCAATATCTTCCACACAAAGAACAAAACTGAATTATCTATTATCTAAGTTTAAACTGGGAGATAACATGACATGTAGCAGAAAAGCCTCAACTTTGTATCAGAGCAGAACATCAACACTCATTAGCTCCCTGCCTCTCTCCTCCACAACAGTATGATTTTTTGGGCTGCACTCATAGTTTAAGGAAGATGACACATTTTCTTTAATGCTTTGAACCAGCAACCATATAATAAATCAAAACACACAGGACTAACATGTGTGTGAATCTTAGCTGTGAACATACTACATCCCTCAAGTGAGCCCTACCATACTGCAGAAGGCAAGGACCGCATGATAGACATAGTCTCTATATGCTAGCTGTCTCTAGACTTAGACAGAAATTAAATTTACCCCGGGATACTACAAATACCCACAAAAACACATGAAAATACACATTTTTAATTGTTGATGAGTCAACAAAGTCCTAATGCAGCTGATACACTTCTAAGGAACAGTCCTTTAGGCCAACAGATAACATCATGGCCTGTGGCTCCCACACAAATCATTAAACTTCCATCACTCAGATTCCAGCACTATGTTGTCCTCAGCATTTAAGCATTATCGCCTTCAATACTGTTCCAATTTTATTCCAATATTATTTGTCTCTCTAGTACATCTGTGACTTATTAACTGAACAGCTCCCAGAGGTCACTACATGTGAGCAATCCTGTACAGAAAGAACATAAGAGCCAAAAAGGCCATTAAAATATTGTTTTACATTTAAAACAAAAGCAAACAAACAAACACCTGCATATAAATTCTTAGGGCTAGGATAATGTAACTGGATTAACAGAGCCTTATTGAAAATACTCGCAAAACCAGATGCCTGTACAATAGAAGGCACTAGCTAAGAAAGGTGGAATTGTTGATACAGAAACAATTTGGTTTTGCAAACGAAACAGGTGAAATTCCCTCTAATACATAACAGGTCCATTTGTTTTTATGAATAACACTCTTCCCTTTTCTTTCCTTGTGCATGTAACCTTGCAACGTGGTACAGAGCTCAAGAACTTTTGTGGAACAGCAGCCACAGTTGTATTCTCTGTGTGAAATTTTATAAGCTAATACCATGTCTGCACTTTCTTGGAGTTTAACTTTTCTCAACAGCTTTTATAAATAAAAGAAGAATACCCAACACAGGAAGCCAGACCTTTAAAAAGTGATGTGTGTCTATACATGCACACACATACAACTCCACACACTTTTTCCTTCTGTACTGAAAACAAATTCAGCAAAATAGCTTTTATATATCTGGGAAAAAAGAACACAAAATCCAAGCACTGAGGTATCCTAAGGCAAGACATGAGATTTCTTTCAATTTCCTGTGTCCTGCAGCCCAGGTCTATCTTTATTTTCAAATGCTCGTGTGCTTTCAGGAAATAAGAGGCAACAGGCAGATAAATTTACAATAAATAAACCTGAAGACACACACACCTCAAAACTCCATCTCCCATTTTGACTGGTCTTGTACTAGTTGAAGACAGCTAATTCATAAATCCGTAACTGCTATTCCCAGGGCTGAGATGAAATTCAAGTGTAACAAACATTCAAAGAAGAAAATTGGTGATACGTTATCTATATATCCTCTTTTGACTTTAAATTTGACAGAAGACAAACATTAGCATGAGACAGGTCACACACGACTCATTCTTTCATTCATTATCTCTGGGTATGTAAATTTATCCCACCTGTACCAGGTAAACTGCGGGTTTACTAAAAGAGAACCAGGAAAACTCATCTATAGAAACCTAGAGGCCACAATTCTCTCCTACCTACATTTAAATCATTCCCTACTTCAAAAGCCTCTGTATCACACCAAAGGTTATCAAAGCACTTCTGTATAATGTACAAAATATCAGGACAGAAGTGAACCAAACTTACTGGTAGTCTTTACATACACCCAGCAGCCAGTTACTCTTCAGTAAGAGCTGAGATCATGTACTGGCAAAAAGTTGACTGTGTGAAGAAGATAAATAACTAACTTACACCTAAGTCAACAATCAGACACAAACAGGTCAGAAACAGGGCAATGACCATACCACAGTGAAGCAGCAGTCACATTCATGTGACTGGTTTTTGGTGTGTTGCGTTGCTTTTTTAACAGAGGAGAAAACGTGTATCTCGCCTTTATTACTTATTCAGATTCTGGAGAAGTGTACAGTGCATTTCTACAACATCTGGCATTCACAGTACTCATAGCTTAATTAGAAACAGTTGCAAGTATAAATAATAACCTGGAAATAGAACTATTGAAGAGTGCATGCTTGCTTTGTGATTCAAATGTCATGGCATCCTCTCCCCTGATTACCTTTCCCAAACGTGCTTCAGCAATGAATTATTCACTTTTAACAGGTAAAAGGGACTTACGCAGGTCCCTGAGTGCACGTGGAAATTATAACGGGACAAAAAGACATTGACTAATGTTGAGACATCTTTGGTGGACACAGAGATGGTAGTTTGGTGACTGGGTAGGACTCAATAGGATCAAATGGCATCCATCTTCCCTCACATCTTTCCTCTCACCCCCACTCATGATGCACATGGTAGTGCTTTTATGATGCTTAGAGATAGCAGAAAATCTTTTTCAATTAAGGCTTTAAGGAAAATAATTATGTTTGGTCTTCACACTAAATAGTAGAGTTTAGTCATAAATATGGGATATGTTCATTTATAGACAGCAGTTTGACATTCAGCTGTATTCAAAGATCTTCTTTTTTCTTTATGCAGGAAAAACAGGTGTAACATGCCCACTAGAGCACTCACTCATTTGCACATTAGAAAACAGCAGATCTAGCATTTGCCTCAACCCAGGACATTAAGAGAGATGGAGACTCCTTGCCAGTCATTTCTTCTGGAATTCGAGTGGAACAGATCACCGCTGAGGAATCCAGCTGGTATTCTCATGAGGAAAATACAGGAAATAACATGGCCCTAGCTCCATACCCATGGTGCACTGTTCACTGCTTAAAATTTGTTGGTAGCATGAAGCAAAGCACCAATATTGGCTACAATTCCTACAGGCATTCAAAGCATCTCTATCAGGTCCCCCACAAAAAAACCCCAAACAACTTCCTTAAAATATTCTGCTGGCTCACAAGACACTGTAAGTGGCTCTAAAGCATGATCCAGTTGATTTGCACAGTCAGTGCAAATTCAAGTTCTGCTTTAATGTGCTCCTTCTAAAAATCTCTCTTTCAATGTATTACAAATGCACACCTCTTGCTCACTTCAAGCAACCATCTCATAGCTGTCTCAGCACTACGCAGTCCCAGCAGAACTGCGAGTATTTGTTCTGTGCTCTCCTGTGTCTATTCCGCTTATCTTCCAGAATCACAACTTCAGTGTCATCAACAATTTATTTTTTATGCTAAAGCTTCCTGCACATTTTCCAGTCTGGCTGCTTTTCAGTCTTAAGTGCTGCCTGTTTCTGATGTGTATATGGCAACCACAGTGACAAGGGCTAGGGTCATTTATTACCTCTGTCACCGGCTCAATGTGTGGCCTTAACTGCATTAAAACGGACTGAATCCTCATCTGTTGTAAATTCATGGGGCTCCACTGAAGTGAATCACACTGATTTAAACCATTTGGCCTTTCATCCCTTAAGCCTCAGTCACCCCATCTGTAATTCTTCTTTAACTCTTGCAAAAGCAACACTTGGATGTGTATGATCTAATCACTCCTAGTACAGAGACTCCCAATTTAAGTGGATGGGTAGGATTTTGTTTGCATCTTTTTTTTATGCTGACCAAGTACAAAATCCCTTAATGGATCATAACGAAAATTGATAAAACCCTAAGAAATTAATCATGCAGTTCTGAAGATCCATATACCTGTGCTTCATTCCTGCTTCTCTCTAAGTGTCTGCTTAGAGCCGCTGTTGAAAACAGAGTACAGAGACAGGGGCACCATGGTCCACCTTACATCCTCACAGTGAAAAGGACTGAGCAATAAAAACTCTTTTGGGGGATCCAGATAAGTGAAATGATTTTAAAAATAAAATAAAATAAATCAATGTGTCTAATAGTATTCATGAAAGCTTTGCCTAACATTAAGCAGACTAATTTACAGATTGGTCTTTGATTAATAATAAGGTAATTGTAGTACATCACTGTAGCAGCTGTTGACTATGTCACCACAAAATAATATATTATTAACAGCAACAGGAGCAAGAATGCTCTTTTCCAAGTTCCCCTAAGCTCAACATTAGAGAACAACAATTCCCAACTCATGCCTTGAAAGCAGTCTGGTGGTGCAAAATGAATTTATAATCCTGTCTGACTGTTCCAGGCAAGGTACTCGCAGCTTACTAAACTCTAATGAAAGAGAACCACGTGATTCCTGTTCCCTGCAGGTTTTACCACACATAAGATGCATGCCTCGTGGGGCTCAATATTAAATACATTCATAATTACCACCCCTAATACTGTGTAATTTTATTATTTTAACTGCAAACTAATTGCTTTAGTTTCTTTATATGTTAATGTACTCCAGTGGACACCACTTACAAGAAGAATACATTTTTAGGAATCAATCATACTACATTTAGAAATAAATCATAATACTTATCACATTCTACCTAAGACTTCCATGAATCTTAGCAAAGACTCAGGCAATTCCCCCTCTGTTATACTGAAAATATAATTATTTCTAGATTTATCAGACTCATTTCTATCTTCCTACTAATAAAAACAATGACAGAGAAGAAAACTCTAGACAACTGAATATATTCATATACCCAAATTCTGATCAAGAGTTGTTAATCAAACATCAAAACACAGTGGCTCACATTTCTGTGGCAATGACTATAGCACACTTCAGGAAAATCAAGTGCCATGGCACTAATGCCCAGAACCACATATGCAAAGTTTACACACATGAAGACCTGCATTTTGTTTTCAAAGCTGAAGGTTAAGAAGGTCCAAGCATGAAATTGAAGCCCAAAAAGTAAGAACAGAAAGGGAAAGAAGAAAGCAGCTTGCAAACTCAGAGCTGCCTCACAAGATTTTAAAAAGCATTTAAGTTCATGAGTCCCAGAAAAATAAACACCTAATTTCATTTGCTTTCCTCCGGATTCAGGAATCAACTCTTTGGGAATTCACAGCTTTGTAGTCACAAAACAACACAGACTTCTGTTAATGTCAGGATTCAAAACAAAGTTCAACACAGAAAAGTTTACAAAAAGATGGTATATTACAGTTTCCATTTACCTCAAGTACTAAATAAATACCAAGATACTTAGCAATGATCTGCTCTGTGACCAAGGGACCCATGAGAACCTGTCCCTCTCATTTAACATGTGGATCATACTTATGCATTGTAGTTTTGTCATTTAAAAGCAGCTTGAGACACTAGATGGAACATTGCAGGAAAGTATTGCTTGTGTTATTAGAGAATTATGATGCATTATACCAGGAATATTTTAACCTAATGGATATTTTAAGTTTGTATGTAAAATTTTGAAGCCTTAGATACAAGAAATAAATTCTTTACTGTGAGGGTGGTGAGACACTGGAACAGGTTGCCCAGAGAAGCTGTGGCTGCCCCCTCCCTGGAAGTGTTCAAGGCCAGGTTGGACGGGGCTTTGAGCAACCTGGTCTAGTGGAAGGTGTCCCTGCCCATGGCAGGGGGGTTGGAACTAGATGATCTTTAAGGACCCTTCCAACCCAAACCATTCTATGATTCTGTGAATTGATATTTGGGAAACTGCTGAAGACCTCTGGATGATACCTAATGTTATTTAGGAAGATTTTATTAATTAAAAAGTAAGAAAAGTGGTTTGCCAAATTAATTTGCTACAACTTTTTCACATAAGTTTTCATTAAAATTATTCATGTCAACATAACACCTTACAAACTCAAGACAACTCTAATATTCAGTACTGTATGAGAAGAAAAAGAAGCAACCTGTCCACAGTTACTGTCAAAACCAGGTTTCACACTCAGGTCAGTACTATTTGGGAATCAAATACTATATCTGCTTTCCAAACAAATACTTCTCCCAGGCACCCTCATTAATACAAAAGATGTTGTAGGAAGAAAAGGTGGAGGAGTCAGGGAATGGTAAAAAGCAACCCTTTGGGAAGAATAATGGGCAATAAGAAATAGTGATTATATTACGGGAGAGTGTTTCCAGAAAAGGAAAGCTGTACTGTGGCTGCTATGAACAAATCACTAAATTTGTTTCATCAGCTTGCTCCAGAAGCAAGAAAGTGTACACATAGGCCCAAAATGATGAAAACAGTTGTTTCAGTTGAGATATTCAATTAGTCATCTTTTATAACTGCCTTTTGTTCTAAAGTTCATTGCCTTCCCGTATTGCCTCTCACAACTGAGGCAATTACCTGGTACTTGAACCTCCCTCCACCGCCATTTTCAACAGTTTCGAACAATTATCCCCAAAACTCATCAGAACACGTGGCAGTTAATCTTACCAGGTAACTTTTTACTTTACATTCTTAGATGTCTCTGGTGTGCCTTGTCATTGTTAACCAAAACAAAGCTGGACAGCTTTGAAGGGTCTTTAATCAGACTCCATCACTATGTCCAAGTTGGTATCATTTGCTCCTCTCCATCAGCAAATGTAGCTCTCAAAGCTAGTCTGATTTTCTGAGAGATCAGGGACACCTCCGAAGGCATTTTTATAAAAGCTAGTGTTTTAAGTCAGTCCTGGAAGTCCAGTCAAAAAATTAACTTCTTAGCAGGGTACAACCCATTTGTACTCTGCCTCCTGGTTGGGATGACAGAGAACAGATGACTACAACTTTGGTAGGAAGACAAATTGCTATTTCTTCACAACATGTTCCCTCAAATCTAGAAAACACAGATCTGTAGCCCACATTTTGCCTCCAACAATTTTCAGCATATAAAAAAGATCAGCAAATAAAAAGAGACAGAAAATTGATGAGCAAGGATACCAACAGCAACAGAGAAATGATGACAGAAATAATCTCTCACATCAATTCAGAGTTTGGAGACCTATCTCAAGGCAAAGGAATATAGAGAACACGTAAGACATCATCCTAACAGGAGAGATGCCTGTTGAAACAAAACTGCTCAAAAACTCAAGGAAGAAATTCAACTCTCCTCTCAACCTAGAGAGAAGATAAATGTCTAGAACAGAGAGTTAAAGAAAAAGCAGCTGGAAAATGCAACATCTTAAAAGAGTTAATAAAAGAGACAAAGATCAGAAAAAAAAGAAGTTTGGTGATAAAACCATGTCTGAACAAGGAAGAGTCCAAGTCAAGCCAATTCTATTTTATTTTTATATTCCATTGAAAGATATCATACAGAAGAGTTTACTGACATTTACTGCTTAATGACATTATCTCAGAGCCAGTCAAAGTCAACTGGAACTTACAAAAAGGACCTTCTGAACAAGCATGCTACCAGGTTTTGTTTTTCCCTGTGCTAACTCATAGATGCTAACTAATTCAATTCTGCCAAGCACTTAAGCACATGCTTGACTTTAAGAATGAGAATAATCTCATCCCTATTCAATAAAACACTTAAAAGCACATACTTAACTTTCAAAACATGAGTGGTCCCATTGACTTCAATGGGACATAAGCACAATGCCGAGTGCTTTGCTGGATCAGTGCACAAGGATATAATTTAGATCCCCTTCACTGGATGATTTGGACATCCTGTGTCTTGCCATTTCATAATAGAAGACAGAATAGTAAAACAAACTTTAAAGGGTAAAATTAACTATAGTAGCTGTAAACCAAATTACCCTATTCTGAATGCTTTTCAGGGTTATTGTAAAAGCTGAAATGAATTCTCAGTATATTTTATACAGTAGGAACAAATGAATATATTGTTTTCTTAAATTTATGCACAAGCCTAATTGCTATGCAGGCACAATTAGGAAGATCTAAGAAATGCAAAACCAAGATACCATATGGTTCTCAGTTCCAAAAATCAGAGACATAAAAGCATATTTCACACAGTTGTGTGTGAACACAAAACTCTGATTAAAAGACAGCTAAATACAGCAGGTCTCCATGCTTTCTGAGTTTTTAAACACAATTTTGAATGCATAAAAGAGGTGTCAAAAAACAAGCCTGGGTATTTCCCAATTACCTCAATCGCTCTTAGTAAGTAAACAGTTTGCACAGTAACTATTTAAAGGTTAATAATTTCAGGTAAAAAAATTGATTCAGAAGCACAAATTACTCCATTTCTGCATATATACTTATGAGATACCAACATTTGTATATTACTGACCTCTGACTCTATACATATCTGAGGTTTTGCCGATTTAGTTATGCTCTTTTGAGGTAAGTAGTTTTGCACATTGTTCATTTTACACAAGCATATTTTGGCTGCTTTAGTAGCACTGGTGAGTCTGAGGAAAGTTGGGGGGGATTATATTAGTAAAGAGGATGGAAAATTCAGAAAACTAAGCTGCATGATTTCATTTACTCATTACGTTAGCACTCACAACTGAGTAACTACAAGCCCACAGCTAAAAGTTTTGGACAGCTTTAAGTTTTAGCTCATGATAGCATCTATTCATGACTTACTCCATCACAGCTAAGCTCTACAATATTAAATAGCAATAATTCTTTCATACTTTTAAAGCGGCCTACAAATATCAGAAAGCGTGTTGTGAATACAAACATACAGTCTCTCAGCTGCTGCAAAAGCAGTTATTCAAGACTCATCCTTTCTCCATGGCCCTCAAGGGATCAGATAACAAAACTCACACTCCAGCAGGAAATATAACTCCTATTGCAGATTGTATTACAAAGACTGATCCTTCCCACTATAAGGGCTTGCTTTCACATGTTCAATAATTTTAGCTTATTCTCCTTAGATGTATCTGCTTTAAAGTGGAAAATGTCAGTCACAAAACTTTGTTGCACCTGAAAGAGAAGCCAACAACTGATTCATTACAGTAAATACCTCAACGTCCAAGTGCACACCAATAATGAGTCATATCCCTCAAGGGTCTGTATTGGAACCAATGCTATTTAATATCTTCATCAATGACACAGACAGTGGAATTGAGAGCACCCTCAGCAAGTTTGCAGATGACACCAAGCAGAGTGGTGCAGCTGCTGTGCTAGAGGGAAGGGACATCATCCAGAGGGACATTAACAGGCTCGAGGAGTGGGCCCATGTAAACTTCATAAAGTTCAACAAGGCCAAGTGCAAGGTCCTGCACATGGTTTGGGGCAATCTCCAATATCAATACAGACTGGGGAATTAATTGGTTAAGAGCAGCCCTGCAGAGAAGGACTTGGGGATACTGGTGGGTGGAACACTGGACAGGGGAGGGCCACAAAAATCATCAGGGGGTTGGAACACCTCTCCGATGAGGACCGGTTGAGTTGGGGTTGTTCAGCCAGGAAAAGAGAAGGCTCCAGGGAGAACTTATTGCAGCTTTTCAATACTTAAAGGGGGCTTAAAGAAAGACAGAGAGAGACTTTTCACCAGGGTCTGTAGTGACAGGACAAGAGACAAAAGTTTTAAACCAAAAGAGGGTAGGTTTAGATTGGACAACTGGAAGAAATTCTTTACTGTGAGGGTGCTGAGACACTGGAACAGGTTGCCCAGAGAAGATGCAGATGCTCCCTCCCCGAAAGTGTTCAAGGCCAGGTTGGATGGGGCTTTGAGAAACGTGATCTAGTAAAAGATTCCCCTGCTCATGGCAGAGCGGTGGAACTAGATGATCTTTAAGAGTCCCTTCCAACACAAACCATTCTATGATTCTGTGAGCCTCCCCAATTCCCAGAGCTGCAAAGTGCGGAAAGGCTAAAACCTGTCAGCTTCACAAAGCCTGCTAGAATAACGCCACAAAGCAAGAGACCCTGTATGCTAGTGTCAAACTTAAATTCTAAGTGGCTGATAAAGGTACCTCAAAACTGATTTTGAGACATCTAGTTCTGGAAAAGTCCCTTAATGAGCAATGTAAAAATGAAAATAAACCAGTGACATGATTCATACTCTGCACACTAGAACAGAAAACATCTTCTATTTAGAACAGCTGCTGAACCAGGCACTCCTACACCATAGCACAACATGTGAATGTATTCCCAAAACACAGCATATTTACATCTGAATACAAAAACACCTACTGACCTCCATATATTCTAATTTTCATGTGCTCCTTGATGTTTTTGTTTGTTACATAATGAAGTTTTCAAAGTGGCACAAACTAATAAGTTAAAAGCTTAACTAGTAAGTTAAAAACAGGGACACTTAAGCTACTGTTATTAACAGCTTCTGTGAATAAAAGCTCTTGTTAATACCTGAAATGAGCATACTCGCTCAACAGTGAAACTCTTTGCATATTTGCAGCTCTCCTTGTATTTTCATGAACTTATTTTCCAGAAATGAAATGTGTTCTTTGATTATTATTCTTCAGAAAAAACAACCAAATTATCTAACCAAAATGCTCTACTACATATTAAACACATAAACAGGGAAGGTTCTGTTAGAAGAGGCAAACCGTCACCAAAATTCAAAAGAATAACATCAGCTGAATTCCAACAGTGGCACTCAGATTAAGCAACCTTATTCTGAAACTTTGAATCAACCTTCTGAATCTTGGTGCAGTACACCTACTTGTTATTCTTGCAGGGATATGCATAGATGGCATAACCAAGATATGAATAGCATGAATCAGGGGCGAGCATACACTATCTAGAAGTCTCACCAGGATTTTGAGTATATTAATACTTAGCCTAGTAGCTCTCATTAGTCCTGTCAACTGCATGTGTTAGACAATAAGCAGCAGCTCTGCACTTGTAAATCAGACATTTAAGCAACTATCCTGCTTGCAGACTGCCTCTGCACACTGTAAAAGCAAGGCTAACAAAATGACATGGAGAGAAGGAGTTACAGTCCAGAGGAGAAAGGTTTGGAAGTAATGAAGGAGAGCTCTGTTGCCGGACAGCAAACTGCCAGCTTCAGTGCAAGCAAACAAACCTCTCTACTTTAGCAGAGCAGGATGTATTTTGTATGAAATTTCTAGAATTTAAAAAGTATTACCAAGAAATTGAACCAGTGACAGCACTGTGCCATCTGCCAGCTTGGATGAGATATTCCAAAACATCTAACACACAGCAGTCTTAACTAGTCAGTCTTACTGATACCTTTTGAAACAAATCACAATTCTGTGCAGAGGGACAATGAGTACTTTCAGAAATCTACTATATCTGACTACTGTTAACATAGGTTGCAGAAAAAAAACTGTATAAACTTCATGAGATAATTTCACAGAGTGTTACATTCAATGCCTTTTATGTTCAGTGATGACACAGGATGGCAACATTAAATCTCACTCATTTTCTTCTGTCAAGAGCATATGTCACAAAGGCAAATCTCACACATACCAAATGCAGATGACAACTAAGAAACAAGGTAATAATCCTCCAACACCTGACAGGGACCAGACAGTGCAACCTAGTAAAGGAAAATACTGACTGGAAATGAAGTCTTTTCTTAAACAGAAAAATGCTGCTAAAAGCAGCTTCAAGATAAGTTTTTATTCTTCAGTTGGTGACAGAAATATCTAGTATAAAAAAAAAAAAATCTTATTATTTCAGCAGCCATATATTATTTGGATTAGATCAGTACCTGAAGGTCCTGTCTCAGGCACCCTATGGTACACCATACACCTCCATTTAAGAAAATATGGTCCATACTTCAGTGGTCTTACATCTCCAATACAAAACAATACTGAACTTAAACAAAAGTGCAAGATGAAATTAAAATAATGGTGTAGAAATTATAGTCATTTTGTTACAGTATCAAGTTTTCTACTGTGGTTCTAAATTAGTCTTACAAAAAGAGTTACACATTACATAGAAAGCTGATGGAAGTCAGTAGAAATTGGTCTTCCTTCTCCTCTGCCTTGCCTCTAGAGATAATATGGGTATTTTATAGCTTTTTTTAGTTAGCCACAACCTCTTCTTTCATGTTATATTAGGTTTTCTTCTTATCACTTATAATTCAAATCATAATTTCTTAGGTCTTCTATGGTCAGCCAAAATACAGGAGATGACTCTTTGGTTAGCACACCTCTTGGTCTTTATCTTTCTATCTGCATTCACTGAGTACCCCGCATCAGTGGAATATCACTGAATTTCCTCTGTTTCTTCCCTTCACTGACTTTTGTCATTCCCTACCAAATCTTCTGTGCAGACCACTTTCCCCAAGGGATTCCAAAAGTGTCCCTTCAGGCATACTTTTAAAGCCTTTAATTGTCTATGTTGTTTCTTAGTTAATGCCTAATTCTCAAATCAATTAAAAAAAAACTAAACAACTTTGTAGTTGTTTTACATATATGAAATTTAATTTTTTTATGCATGTTTTTGAAAGATCAGGATTCTTATCCTTGCGTCTTTCTGTTTTCAACCTAACTGGAAATTGGATGGAGTCCTTTAACTTCCATTACACACTGAAAATTACACTATTGCTGTATTACTTTTCCCATAACAACATCAATAAAATTAACTCCTCTGCTTTAGTCCTGAATGTCTGTCAAGCAGAACAGAGATTGCACTCTGTGTCACCTCTTAAGCTCATTACTGCTCTAATAATTATGTCCAGGGTTACAACATTTTGTGGCTGTGGGCCAAAGGCCATTCTGTAAAATATTATGATCCATTTTCTTTCAGTCTGTTCTTTTGATCCAGTAATGAACTATTTTAGAAGAGATGGCTAGCTGAAAAATAGTTGTAGCTCCAGGACGGTCAACTAACAGCAGCCCTGATCCTCATGAGTTACTTTCCCTTTGTTATATAAACTCCATAAACAAAAACCATGCAATTCTTCACCCTGCTACAATATTAAATATATATTCTCAGATCCCTATGGTCAGGTCTCAGTTTTACTCTTAGACTTATCTCTGTCTTAGAGCAATGGGGCAGGACATGGCTTTTCTCATGTCAAGATTCTAGCTGACTGCTTTTATACTCTACCTCATTCTTGACTCAGAATTCTCCAAGTTCTTCACAATAAGTCAGGTAAAACAGACATGTACAGCATTTTTACAACAAAAAAAGGAAATATGATCATGGGGAACTTTTTATTGACTACTTCTTCAAACTAAGCTTCTTTTACATTACTGTACCTATCACACCAGGGTGCCCCAAAAGGCACAGGAAGGTGGCTGGGTTGCACCACAGGCACCTGGAGGACCCTGGGGCACCAGGAAAGGGGCAGAACCACCCTGGGGTGTTCTGAGAAGCCCTTGGGGCACAAACAAAGCTCAGACAAGGCCTGCATTCACCCACCAAAATGCATACAGGGGCTGCTTGGGTCTATGGAAAGGCACACAGGGAACCCTGGGGCACCCCAAAAGTGGTGCACAGCACATGGGCCGGGCCAGGGCCATGCTGGCTGTGTTGAGGACCAATGTGGGACCCACAGCCCTTGGCAGCAGAGCCCAAGGCCCAGCCTGGAGGTGTGCAAAGGGCAGTCTGTGGAGGTGAGGGCAGCCCTGAAGCACTGCTGGGTCTGGGGGGCATCCACCCACGTGCGAGTGCCCAGGCAGTGCCCCTACCCTGGCACAGCTCCTCCTCACTGGGCACTGGGGAACGCAGCCCAAAGGCCCTAGGGCTTAGGCCCACTCCCCCAGTGGGGAGACAGAGCAGCAGACTGAGATGACACGGCAGGGCATTTGGTGATAGCCGAAGCCATTATCCTCACGCTGACCAGATGCTGGCGCTGATGGCAAGAGATTATCTGTGCAGAGACTGCAGCTCATCAGGGAGCAGCCCTATGCTCAGCCCAGGGCTCTCTCTCCCTGGTCATCGCTCTCTGAGTGGCCTCTCTCTTCCCCAGCAGTCTCAACCTTTCCAGCCATCCCACCTGGGCCATGCTCATGTGGGAGGTGCCTCCCCAGGACCTGGAACAACAGGGCACTGGCACAAGGAGCCAATGCTCCTACCAACCCTGCCCAGCAGAGCATCTTCCATTCTCCTCTCCCCAGCTAGGTATAACCCTGAGGTCCCTGGAGGTGGCCCTTTTGAAGTAGTCTGACCTGTGCCTGCTGTTCAGCAGGGTTTTGCTTCTGTGCTACCTTTGCAAAAAATCCAAGAGATGCCTCAGACAGGCAAGTGAGGGTGGTCAGGTGGGTGGGATGGTGCCAGGTGCCTTGGAGCCAGGAGCCAAGGCCTTGAGCCAATAATGCATAGGACAAGAACTAGCAGCCCATGTGGACAAGAAACCCTGGTCAGGTGCCAAAAGTCCTCTGCCTCTTCCCCAGCCCTTTGCCCAACCCCAGAAGGCAGAGGTGGGTCTCGGTCACAGAGGAGGAAACAAGAACAGGCTGACCCACAAAGGGAACAAGACAGAGCCTGCCTGAGGTGTTCTTCACACAACCTGCTGCCTGGGGCAGCCCAGCCAGGCCGGAGCTTCTCCAAGAAACGCCAAGCCCAGCCAGAGAGTTCTTAGTCCCCTGATGCCCCTGCCCCTTTCATCATGCTCCCAGATCTGCTGTTTCCAGGAGACGGGCCAGACACCCTCAGCTTCTCCAGGGACATACTGCCAGGGTGATTGCTTCTGCAAGAAATATGAGTTGATCTGCCGGCTGAAGGAAAATCCTGACTTGATGGAGAGATACCTAAGGCACCTGCACCACTGCTACCTGCAGGAGGACATTCTCCAGAGACAAGTGAAGAAAAAATGTGGGAAGACTTGGAAGAGACAGTTTTCTCCACTTGACCATACATCCCACAGCTCCAGTAACGCTCTGGGTGGGGGAGAAAGACATTGCAGGGGATGCAGTGAGCAATGCTGTCCCTGTGAACTGGGACATCTCCAACAATAAATGTTTTTTTATGAAACCAGCTGCAAGCTAAATGTAACATCAAAGGAATGTTCAAAGATACAGAGGCAAGTTAGTCTGCACAGGGATGTTGCCAAGTGCGTCCCAACCAAAAAGAAATCACATTCATGCTAATTGTTCAGGATTCTCCAAAGAAAAAGCAGGAAACAAGGACGACTGCATCATCAGCAGTTAAAGCACAGTCACAAAAATCAGATCCCTCCTACACTGCCTGTGAATAACATTATTCCTATAATTAGTCCCACAGGATTAAGGGAGACTGCTCTCACATTGTAAGTTAAACACATCCAAATGCCTGCACAGACCAGCATAAAATTCTACTTCTTGTTCCACTGCCAAAACACCTCCTTTATACCTATCACCCTGTTATGCCTTCCTCTTCATTCGAAGAGAACATGTTCTCTTCCTCAGCCAAGTATTGTAATCATGTCTTTGACCCACTTTTAGCCAATTTAAGTATTACTACACATCAAAGCAGGGATTTGGGAACCCATCACTCTAACACCTGTGACTTGCCACTGTGAAGAAGGGATAACCACCCAACTCAAAGGGGCACCAGAACCCAATGAAAAGAGAATGAAGAGAGGTAGGAGGCAAATCTGACAGAAGTAGCCCTGGGGCTTGAGACCCTCTGGTCACTGGCCAATAATGAACTGGTCAGAATCTGGTCTGAAATTCCATCATTTTCAGATTTCGGCCACGTTTAATGAAGCCAGCACACTCCCAATGAGATATGTACAAGCATGTCCATGAATGGATGATTGGTTATGAACGTTTACAAGCAAGAAGTCTTTTGGAGGGACTACAAGATGTAAAGACCATTCCTTATACCACCATAATTTCCCACTGTGATGTACACATCTTGTCATGCAAAATTTGTCAGCAAAAATATGCTATAGTGAATATTCTATTTGTAATGTCACCAGAAGAGGAATCTTGTACTATTCATAATGGCTAGCAACATACCTCTCAAGGCTTCTGGACACATTTTGTCAATACAACACAGTACCTTTGCAGAAAAAAAACAAACATACATGCAACACATATTGTTTTTATCCAATAATTTTGCCTTATCAACACCTTACTGTAACTTGTTTTCCTGATTGAGTTATTGCTGACAAGTTCATTATATATCAAGATTTTTGGTTCTACCTCAAGTTCAGTTATCTGAATCCTTCATCAATGCCTGCAGTAGTTCAGAGCAAGAAATGGTCACGATGAAGTCTAAAACATTGTTTTTTAATCTATTTTCTTATCATAATCCTAATTTCAGAGTTAACTATTTTGAGATACATCCATTCCAACCGGTTTGAAAGAGAACACCATTACTAAAGACAGTTATTTCAAACAAGAAAGGGGCTGTCTTTTTGTTTGTGCAGGCCATGGCCCAAAAGCACTCCAGTATGACTTTATATCCAATGGTCAAAAGAGTGAAATTCTGAAATATCACTCCCAAATACAACTGATACAGCTGTAACAGAAACGTGTGCATGGTCTTTCAAGGCCAACCAAAGGTTTCCAAGTGTAAAAGTGTTTTGAGTCCTGGGAGGTATTTCATGCTAATAAGGAGAGTAAAGTACTGAAGTATGTGAAAGCAGGTTATTCCTGCTGAAAAGACAGGGCACTATTTCTTAAAATAAACATGGCTTTAAGAGAAGTGGTTTCATAATTGTAGGAGACCTGGTTATCTTCAAATCTGAAGCCTAGGAGCTTTGCTTCTTCATACAAAGAAGGTGATTTAGTCTTAGAATAAAAGGCATAGAAGAAAAACAGATGTGGTTCAGAGCCATAGCCACCTGATTGTCCTGCAAAAATGAAGAGCACAGTAAAAGTCAAGTCAACAGATGCCTTCAGTAGACAGGGAAGTTAATGACAGAGCAACTCTCTCCCCCCTCACAACTTCAGCTTCATAAAACTGACTTTCATTAAACTACACTTCTTTCTACTGATGGTCAGAGTTAAACCACTGCAGAGCCAAGATTTCATGTTTGCATCTAATAGAAAGTCAGCTCAGATCATCAGCACATTATTTGTATATTACTTGCACTTCTATCTCCTCCAGGAGAGGTTGGACAAGGGAAAAAAAAAAAAGCGCCTTTTGAGAAGATTAAAAAACATGATCATTCTATGAATGCAGGTGTAGGCAAATGCAGAAGAACAGAGGTATTTCATGAACCTCATGACTGGAAAACTCCAATGCCAAAATGAGGTCCACATCCCTAGAGGCAGCTACTGACTAGGTCCAGGGGCAAAAAGACTAACAGCATGGTATACACTTTGGAATTAAAATCTGACTGGGAGATCTGGAACTGTGTCAGGAACTAGATCAAAGTGGGAATAACTTTTGGAGGCTACTCCTTCAGCTTCATTAGAAATAGCAAGTGAAAGCCCAAAAAGTAAGATGTGCTGAATGCTAAACTTAATGACTGTCTTCCTAGTGAGAATAATAGCCATGCCTCACCACCAGAACTACAGTGCATATCTCAGGAAAGTACAGAATATTAGTGCAACTAAAGCAGTCTTACACAGTTTGATCACTCATCCAAGTATCATCAAGAAATATCACCGAATAACAGAAGAATTTTTTGTTTGTGTTTTATCCTCAGAACAGACTTTGAATACCACGGTGGCCCAATGAGGCAAAAGAACACAAGATGCAATGAAGAAATCTATTAGAAATTTGTCCACGTACAAAAAACATGCCATTTTTTCCCATTTATTGCATTCTTATAACTTTGTGCATAACAAAGAAATGAGTACTCAGCCTTACCTTGTTCTCAATTAGATAAGGGATAGAGATCAAACATCTACAGCCTGCAAAACTGCTACCAAGCAAAAATCTGACAGTTATTGATTGGCTTAAGGAGAATTAAAGAAAAAAAAAAAGAAACAAGTCATGGACTTTTAATACACTGTAAACAAACTGTAGAAAGAGACAATATACTTTGTAGGGAATTGATCAAGTTTCACACCTGACAAAACTGCTAAAAGAGCTTTTACAGTTCAAAAAATATTGAATAAAAGGGAAGTCTTTTGCCTTTTCTTACAGCTTTGGTACTATTTTCAAGAACTTAAGAACCAAAGTCCCATAAGATTACATCTATCTCTAGCAAAAGGCTATGTAAGAAAGTCGTAAGATCATCAGTTTTCCCCTGAAGGAATTTATACACATTTCTACACATTATACACATATTAGACTTTTTTCCATAGAACTGTAAGGCTGAATTGGAAAAAGGAAGTTAATCAATACATTCCTCAGGAGGCTATAAAGGCTAACATACTACTCACAACAAACAATACAAGAATCCTCTTAGAGAACGTGACTAGACAGGAACAATTTAACTGACACTTTTAAAATTATATCCTATTACAGCCAGTCAATCCCTTTCCACTTCCCAAAGTAAGGCTGATTTTAGTGGATTTTTAATTCAGGTTATGTTCTTCAGACTACTCCAAGGCTGAGCTGACCTTTCAAAACTTGCAGTGGAAATCTGGCCTTTTCCCCTGTTTCCATTATCTTGTAGCCTGTTCTGACAAAACTTTATACCTACGTTCCACCTCCTCAGTATTCAGTGGCATTAGAAAGCAAGCACCTTCCATCAGTCGAGAAAACTGGAAATAACATCCAGTACCTGGAATTCCCTTTGTTAATGAAATATATAGTATTCAAAAGGGGTAAAGAGACTGAGGAGACAATGTCTTTCAGCACTGCCTCCAAGGTGGTACTGTGTCATTTAACAAATGCTATGCCCCTGGGCAGCTCCCCATCAACCCTGCAGCTGTGGCTGTCTTTGCAGAAACATTAGTCTTCAAGACACCTGTGGTGTGCCCCTGCATCTCTATGGTGCCTTGTGTGATCTTGGGGAAGTCACTGAGTCATTCAAGCATTAAAATTGATAACTGTTTCAGGGTTATTGAAAAGATTTATTGCATTGTCTATATAAGACCTCAAAAATGTTTAAGTGGCAAACCCTTCTGAAACACAAATAGGCACAGCAAACAGTGAGGACAAATAGCACCAAAAAGAAGAACTGATTTACAAATAGAACACAAATTAATTATGAATTATTTTAGTATTATCCCAAACCCTCAAGTGGGAAAGTTCTGTTGCTAATTGTTAGACCGTACATCTGCTGTTTGCTGAGAACATATGGTGCAATTGTAATGGGAACTGCTGACTAAGGGAATACAGCACTTTATTTGGATAATAAAGCATAACTTGAGAAGCACTTGCATTGTTCATCATCTTGCACTAACCACATACAAGTTACAGAATCACAGAATCATCTAGGTTGGAAAGGACCTTGAAGATCGTCTAGTCCAACCTTTAACCTAGCATTGGCAGTTTCCAACTACACCAGACCCCTCAGCACTATGTCGACCCAACTCTTAAACACCTCCAGGGATGGGGACTCCACCACCTCCCTGGGCAGCCCATTCCAACACCTAACAACCCGTTCTGTAAAGAAATGCTTCCTAATAACCAGTCTAAACCTTCCCTGGCACAACTTGAGGCCATTACCTCTTGTCTTATCGCTCATTACTTGGTTAAAGAGACTCATCCCCAGCTCTCTGCAACCTCCTCTCAGGTAGTTGTAGAGGGCGATGAGGTCTCCCCTCAGCCTCCTCTTCTCCAGACTAAACAACCCCAATTCCCTCAGCCGCTCCTCGTACGACATGTGCTCCAGACCTTTCAGCAGCTTCGCTGCCCTTCTCTGGACACGCTCGAGTAATTCAATGTCCTTTTTGTAATGAGGGGCAAGTTGTTCTACCACTGACTATCAGGATTTGGCCACGTGTCTGCTTGGCCCCGTTTTGAACTGTTCACTCCGTATCTGTATTTCTTCTTTCTGAATATGTAGCTATGACCCAAAGTCACGCAACACACCAAATAATAAAGGAGTAAAAGACATCTCTCACTCTCTGGGTTATCGGCAATAGTGGGCTAACCTCCAGAGAAAATAATATTTTCAGAATTATCTTTGTTTTGATAAAAACTTTTTATAAAAAAGTCTGAGTGACAGCATCAGAGTTATGATCTGTCCTGAAAGCCTGTACTGAACTCTAAAACCAAAATATGCCCATCAAAAAACCTGCTAATTTGTGTGTGCTAACCAATTTGAAATGTATGAATGAGCATAAATTATTTCGTACTTACTTGAACTTCTTATTACTCCAGTCCTCTACCACCACCCATTCTTCAGCATGCAAGACACTCCTGTGTTTATTTGAGCAGATGAATCATCTAATTTGACACAAAAGCAAGTGGGCGTATTGGATGCTATGGATTAGTCCTACTGTGTTTCATCTGCTTTCAACAGACAAAAAGGTTATTCGGCATCTTACTGCTGCTTTTAATAAGGTTTCTGATTTTCTTACACTCTTGCAATGAATTACAAAATATACCTTTTCCTCTTACTTAGCTTTGACAGATTAGAAGTCTGAATTTGCCAAGCACAGGAATTCAGCTTTCCACAATGCCGAATGAGGAAGTCATTAGCAGGTCAAAGCTCAAATGCTGGTGTGCCTGTTTAAAGTTATTTTCATTCTTATACAAATACTTCATAGGTACGCAATGCACATGGCACTTTCACACACTTGCTCTTGTCTGATTTGAGGAAACCATATGCAAGAAAATATTTTCAATATTCAGCCCAACAGGTTACACCAACTGTTATGGTCTCATCTTTATCCATTATGAAGAAAGTAACAAACAAAAGGCAGACACACCCATGAAATGGAGAAAGCAGCCAACTACTCAGACTTTAAACTTTGCTCGGGAAGATGGCTATTAGAATAGAAGGAACAAAATACATACAAATTTTAAATGGAAAATACAAGGGAAGTGAAATTTAGGAACAGGGTTACTAAAAACAGAGGTGGAACCAAACTATTAGAGTATTCCTAAAGATACATAGGAGATATGGTTGGACAGGCAATTCAGCCTCTACTGAAAATATAACTAAAAGTTATTTAATATAATGGAGTATTATAGATAGTGTATTACAGCCCAACACAAAACTTCCAGCCCACAAAAATAAAGCATTGCTGGGAATTTCCACACCAAAGACACTGGTAAAAATCCAGAAGCTTAACACCAGAATTTCTGTAGCTGATTTTAAGCTATTACATATAACTGTACTTACAATGCATGTAACTCCGTTGCTTTAATCCAAACCAACTGAAGTTACATGCTAATAGCAAATCATGGAGTGCTAATCCTGCCTCTGATCAGCCAATTCATACTTGTCGTCTGCAATCACTAAAGGTGCTGTGGAAGAATAAACCAGTGTTTGTTTGTGAAAAGACCTGGATCTATGTTTTCATTCCCCTCTGTTCCCACAACTTCTGCTCTGACCTTCTTCTCTTCAGGCTAGTTTATGTTGTGTAAAGTTTTCAAGCTGGGGACAGCAGTGCAAGGCACACACCTGCACAGCTGCTCCTGGTCTGGCCCTGACACCTGTCCATTGTGCCAGCAGAACTCTTCTGCACCATGCCCAGGGACCTGCTCCAAAACAACTCCCCAAAAGACCTCTAAAAGCTTCACAAGTCAACAGCCAAAGCTATAATCCCTCAAACTCTGACAGACACAAACTTTCTGACCCAATAGCACAAACCCAGGTTTCCCTCTGCAGTTTCTGAACAGTAATATAAAGAAGCACAGTGAGCTTCTGGAAAGGCAGTACACACAGAAGGTGCTGTAGCAAAACAGTATAACATAACATTAGCAGCTCATACTGCTTCTGTGGAGATTAAGAAAATACTGAATCTCAATGCTGTGACCAGGACTGCTGAAATAAGTAAAGCAAATCAAGTGAAAGACAAGACATTATATAAAATCTATCTTTTTACACAACTAAGATGGTTTAATAGTTTCAAGAGCTGCTGTTGATAGACATAAGTAAAAGGCATTGTTGAATGAGAGAGGGTAAGGCTTGTAAGGTTGGCCAGGAATACTTACTTGAGTCACTCCCCCATTTAGCAACAGAGTGTACAGGAACACAATATGTAATAGGAAGCATTTCCAAGGCAAAAACTATAAGAGAAGCTGGCAACAATTCCCTGATGCTCTGTTTTGGGCTACATGAACTATTTTGTCTCTTTATTTAAGGAAGGTAGAAATACTTGAGCGAAATAAAAACCCACAGACAAGCTCCTATTCTGATAACCTCTCTTTAAATTGCATGGGAAAAGCCAAATGTAAAATGTAACTCATTAAGCTATAATTATTAATTTCGTGAGTAAAAGGTCAAATCAACCCCTACTTCTGAGAATATATGCAACCTCACTATGAGGAAAGGAGGAAACATTTATTGTGCCGAGAAACATCTGAGCGTAACAGGCCAGGTGCAGTGACGGCACAAAGGTGCCCACAGCTACAGTGCTCCCAAGAGAGGATGGCCACAGCTGTGCCACAAGAAGATAATATCAGACATCAGCTGAAACGACATCAACCTGACAGGATTCAGCAACAAGGGTTGTATGAAACTTCATCTGTAAACACAGTCCACAATTCACAATCAGAACTGCCTCAGGCACAACAGGACATACAATAACAGAGTGCGCAATTCATACCACTTTATACAAGGAAGGCTGAATTACACCCAGTTATACCTTGCTTGCCCATCTACCCGCATTATTTCAGGTTAATGTGTTATTATATCACTTGCACTTCAAAACTGTGAGAAGCTTTGTTTTGTGCCCATGCTTTACAAATTAAGGCACACTGAACTCTATTCGAAACACAGATTAATTACCCAACAGTTTGGATTTTTCTGTTACATAGAAGACAACAAAATACATCAACATCTTTTGACCCAAAACCAGCACTTTCTAGTTTAACAGTGGCTATGACTGCCAGAATATTCAGGATTGAGTCAAAGACCTCAGGAACTAAAAGCACGGATTTCTTTAGAGCAAATCCTTTGGCTGCAGTTTGGTCTGGTAAACCATGCAGAAATACAGTTCTTCCACAGACAGAATCTAAAACACATGCTGATGGCTGCACTCGCTAGAGGTAACTCCCTTACTGTGCCTCACAGAGATTTTAAAAATAAGAAGACAATAGCCAAAAAGCTCTCTAATTGCTTGTACTAAATATTCTAAACACTACTTCAAGCAATGTTAGTGTTTGGATATATAGGGAAGCAAATGTAAAAGAGTAAATGAATCAAAGGTGCCAAGGTTTTGTCTAGACTAGAGATGAGCATCAAATTTAGCAGCAAGCCCTCTGGAAAGCTTGTACTGCTACAAGAGCCAAAGAAAAAACTCTACATGCACAATTTGCCTCATCAAAGAAATTCCATTGCCAATCATCAAGTGCTGGAAATAAGACTCACCATCTATATAGAACCAGGATCTGAGCACAGCAAAGAGCAACGGGAAGAAAATGCAGGCCAAAAAGATAAAAGACTCAGTTTCAAACTGGAAGCATGGAAAGCAGAAAAAAGTGAGGCTAAAGGTGGTGAGGGGTGTCAAGAAGAAGAGGTAAGGGCAAGAACATATCCTTATCACCTGGCCATTAATAATTTTTGCTATTTTTCTTCTAGTTTTATTTCAGCCACCTTCTCTATCATAGATCAGCAAAATAAAATGAGCGACTTAGAATGCAAGGGAAAAATAATCTGGAATTTGAATCCATTAAGTTTGAAAAGTAAGATGTGACAGCCAAATTGGTTTCATAAATTAAGAATCTTCCCAGCCTCATGGATCATCACTGACATCTCAAAATGAACATTTTAAAATAACTGAGATGTTTTAGCTAGAAGCACTGAAAAAATTGAAAGAGATCTATTCTTGCATTTTTCTTGCTGTGATGCAAGAAATTTTGTCCCACCACATTACGGCAATGGCTTGTCTGCTGATTAAGTGACAAAAGAAGTGGGTTTCTGCAACATCTTGGGTTGGTTCTGGTTTTATCAGTAAGCTTTAAATAGCACACAGCATACTACCCCAACCATCAACACATGACGAACAGAAACTGTAAGAAAACTGTACAGCAATTGTAAGTGGTTGTAGGGCACAGCATAGCTTTTACTTTCATGTCTCTATCTGAACTGTAATTTTGGTGATATCAGTATCAAAGCACTAGAAATGACTGACTGCTATCAAATTGAACTGTGCAGGCACACACACTCCATAGCACCTAAAAATCAATACTGTTATTTAGGTTAGCAACAATGAACTGCATACAGTGCTCCTAGGCTAGACTCCAGGGGTAAACACTGTATTCCCACTGGCTTTTATAACAGCATAAAAACGGTTGCAAGTCAAAGGTAGCTTACTGATACTTCAGAGGTGGTTCTTCGGAGGGTTTCTCAATGACTGCATCTGAAGAAGCAGCTGTCTATGAGAATGCAAGCCTATGGCTTCAGGCCTTAAATCTTTATTAAGCATTTTCCAGTCATTTTTCCCCCAAATGAATGTTAGCAGGAAAGAACATCCAGTAGCACCAAAACCAGATACTGGCATTTGTCTTAATTTATAACATACAGAAAAGAGACTTTGCATTATTAGATATTACAGCCATGTTTATGAATCCACCTGCAAAAAACAACTTGTTTTTTCCATCTCTAAGAGAGCCAAAGAAATTTAACTATGTTTTAGTTAGTACTTAACTGCTTACTTTCAGGAAAAAAATACAATTTTGCTAATTTTTTACAAATGAAGTAATGCTAATTAAAACACTATAATCAATAAATATGAAATAAAACTGATTTTTTTAATATTGGTGAAGTCTACTTTATTTTTCCTGACATTACATCACTTGAAAAATAAAACTGAAGTTAATTTTATACATGACTATTTACCCAAAGTATTCTCATAATGTCATGGATCAATGCTTGAAGCACAGTATATGTCTCAGTAGCACTGAAATGATCAATATGATTGTCTGAACAGCCATGAGAAAAGCTGTTATTTTAAAGATTAGCTCCCTGAAGACACATAAACACTATCATGACCGTTATCTCAAATGCCCTGTTTACTACACAAAATTACTCTAAAAATGTACTTTTTCATTCCATATTGAAAGTATGTTTTAAAAATCAAACACAGAAGATGTTTGTTTTTAGCAGTAACCCTTTCTATCTTTTTCCTACTCCAAAAGTCTTGTAGCACACAAGACTACCAATTAAAGCTCAATTAGGTCAATTCTTAGAAGGATCCATGCTAAGATGTTTGGTTTGGCATTATCAGGTATTGTGTTGGCAGTGTGTTCACAACCCAGAAAAAAAGTCCAAGTATCAGCTGCTCCTAGAGACTATGGTCTACCTACAGTAACCAGTGTAACCCAGTGCTCACTTCTGGATGGCAGCTTACCTGGGAAAGGATTTGTTCCTCAGATAAACTTTCAGCACCGGACATGCAATGCCAGTTCAAGGCCCTTGGTCTCACCAAGTTCAACTTCATTAACTATTCTCTATAGTCTAAAGTAAACAAGCTGGGAAAATCTTTAGCTTATGACACAGCAGAATGGAAAGTGGACAGACCTTGAAAAATTGGGTCACTGGTATATCAGTTTTCCACACTGTGTGAGCAAGTATTGCTGTGAAGACTATTGCACTGTAACTGAAATACCAGTGCTTCAAAGTAAAGTTTGCCTTAAGGATAATTTTAACAAAAAAGAAAAATTACCATTTTTATTTTTAACACTGCTAATTCTTCCTCAATTGCCTAGAATAACACTGGTGTTTATCTAGTCTAAGAATGAAACAGGTTTTGTTTCAAAGAGGCAGAGATAACCGCAAATGTGTTAAGACATATTTTCAGCAGCAGGCCATGCAGCCATAATGGTAGGAAAACACCGTTTCATACATTAGCCAACGTGCTCACCGAGAACAGCAGACGCAAATCACCCTTGAATAGCATTACCCCACATTTCCACTCAGAAAGAGATTTTTGTGAGCTTGGGTTCGACAGCTGACACAGCAGCTCAACAAACTTGGGTGCTACCTTATTATTATGGGTTCTATTAGAATCACTGTAATTAGGGAACTGTCAGCACTTCCATTATGAATTCTTTTCCAGGGGTTAATAACTGAGCTGTAAAATCTGCTTTGGGATGGGATTTTGCATCTGGGTGTGAAAGCCTTTTTCGGTGCAAGAAAAAAAGGTCTGGGTCTGTGTCTTTACTCTTTTCTCTGAATATGGAGAATTATAATGCTTAAAAACATCTGAAAGCATTCTGAAATACAATGCCTATAAGAATAGAGCAGCATTTTCAGAGCTTTTAAGAAAATAATTCAATACGAATGTCTTCTTGTGGTTCTATGCACATAAAATGGACAAGTGATTTACGAGATGCATAGACAGTTCCTGACAGTGGACTCTCTTGTGACTTTAGCCAAGTAACAGTGTCCCGGTGCTTCGCCCTTCCTGTCTCTGGAAGAAGGGTAATTGGTGTAATGATCTACACATGAAATGCATTCACCGAAACCTAGGGAATACACTGTGTAACTGACACGTCCTTTTTAATACAATATGCAACTGTTGACCCTTGCACATCTGCACACTCTACATGCTTCACATGCACATAGATGCTGTGTGTATGACAAGTCAGGCCACCTAGAGACATTCAGTGTCAGCTTCATAAATATACCTGTCCCATATAATCAATGAGAGGGCTAATATCAGTTTCAAGATCCTGATTACACCTGAACATTGGAGAGAGCTTAATACACATATTACAATAGCCTAACCATTTGTTAATACCCAAATTACTGTACCAGGAAATCTCTCTAAGCTGTTTAATCAAATATAAAAAAATGTGAACAAGGTTTTTGTTTACTCCAAGATTTTCAGAGTCACCACTGTTGGTATTACCTTTGGCCACCTCCCTATGTATACCCGATCAGAAATTGGTGTTATAAAAACTGATCTCTTTAAATCCTAGAGAACTGTTTTGCCTCTCAAAAGTAGAACCTCCCATATATGAAAGGTAAACCAACAACAGAACAGCTCTTCAAAGTAGCACGATTAGAAAAATTGCCCTAATTTCAAAACTGAACAAATTAATTCTTCCAGGCAGTATTCATAGGTATACTTCTTCCCTGAGGAGTTTTAAACAGAAGAAGGACTCACATCAAGAGACTTGAAGCCTGATGCTGCAGTCCTGCCATCAACAGAATCTCAGGGCAGTTTGTGAATGGAGATATTGCAGTTATCAGTCTCTTCCATGGCATAATACCGACCAGAACAATGAACCACTATATCTGTACAGGGAAAATGAGCTTTGGGTTTTAATTCTCTGACACTACATTCACAATCACTTAATACTTGCAATGCTTCGTCTCTAAGAGTATAACAGTACCCTTTTTTAGAAAATAAATAAATAAAAGGCAGCTCCATAAGTACTTAAGGCACAAGCTAAATGACAGCAGAAATCAGAACAAGTGAAATAGTTGAAATCAACACTTCATTGTACCAGTACCACTTACAAAGTACACATGTTCTCACTTCAGATAAAAACAATATTATTTGACTATAACTATGGCTTCAAGAAATGTGTAAAAAATTGCCTTTGATTCACTACTAGAATAACATTATTCCTTCAAATAAACCCAAACAAGCAAAAAAAAAAAAAAAAAATTCCTTGTTTTACTCTAGGTAAGTGGTAAAGATAAAACACACACTCAAGTACTCCTTCCTACCACATAAGATGATCTGAACATCCAAATTCCTGGTACTCCTCAGAAGCCTGGAACCGCAGGAGGCAGACAAGGGAACCACCGTGTGGTATGACAGTTAGGGATGCTTTAATACATAAAACACCCCTCTTTTCCTTTACATCTCTACTTTCTCATAACAGAGAACAACTATGAAAAATAAAACCGTCTCACCTAAGCCACTGTTTGAAACAAAAATCTACCATAGGTTTAAGTATTTTACTGAGTAGAGATCAACTTAAAACTAAATCCACAACAGAGTCTGGTTTTCGAAGACTACATTAAATTCACAATAAAATGACCACACATATTTTTCCTGAAAAAAATGAAGGCTGGCTTTCTGTTATCTTTGGATTCAAATAGCAAGTATTTTAATAAAGTCTTGTTGATGTTAATATAGTACTCCATCACTACATGATGAAGAATCCAGCACTTAGCAGATTGTGTGAACTATGTTGCAGAACCTGGGTGGCCATTACCTTGTTTAAGCCTCTTTAGCACTTTAACCAACCACTGAATTAAAAGAGGAAGTGCAGCTTCCAAAGGTCTTGTCCACAAGGACCCAGTGTCACCACACTGTCTCTCTCTCTACTTGTTCTAAAGCAGACTAATCTTACAGAGTTTACCAAATACTAGATTTCATATTATAGTAAAACAAGAAGACCCAGCAATTTACAGGAACAAACCAAGGCCTTATGTTTTACAACTAAATTCATATTCAACTGACATACAGAATGAACTTTGCAAGCAACAGAGAACATCCAATAAAGACTATTACCAAAAAAAAAAAAACCCAAACCAAAAAAACCCATACACTTAGAAAAACTGCACAAGGCCAGAGGAATACATTTTATTACCATTTTAACAATGTTTCAAGAGGAGACAAAGTAAGAAAAAGCAAACAAACAAAAACACCCCACAACACTCAAACCTCAAAGTGCTATTTTACAAACTACCTTGTAAAATCATCATCATTCAAAGACTTCTCAGAATTTTTTCATCCAAATATCCTGGGTGGTTTGTAGGTGTTACCTAAGCCACACACCCACCTTACAGATAATGACATTACAGAATGATGACTTGAGACAAAGTTATACAAGGTTCTCGCTGATGGTCAAACATCAAAACAGCATCAGAGTTTAAAGCAGTTTCCAACTTTGGAATCTGGGATTTCCCACAACCTTGGGAATTTTTAGAACCAGATTCATTCATTGTTAAAAATAATAGTAAAACTTCAACAACTCTGTGTACATCTCTATGTGTGGATCTCCTAAGTTAAATTTACTTCTTGTACAGCAAAGTACACGAAGATCTCAATTTTCAGTATTTTCTTTCTTCTAAAAACTAGGAAAAAGCTTGCTGAATCTTATTCAGGGAGTGCAAAGTTCAGACAGCTCATTTAGTCCATTACAAGCCTCACTACCAAATTACAACTGTATTTTGAATGAAGGAATGGGTCAATATGTACTGCTTGGCCTCTTCCATAAGCAAATAAGAGGTCTTTCTTCTCAAAATCAATATTGATACAGAAAATCCATATTGGCAAAGAAAGTTAATACACTGTGGATTTAACCAGGTGAAAAATTACTGTATCTTCATTTATTACGCGAAAGAGAATAAACAAATTATTTGCAGAATGAGATGTCTGTAATCAGCATTAGTCAGCTGATAAATTTTCTATAGCTGCTTCACTCTCTTAGTAATATATAGATATGTATACTGAATACCTCTAAAAGTACTCAACTGTTCTAAAGAAGCCAATTTCCTAAAGCAAAATCTTAGTCTACTTCAAACAAGAGAAAGAACAAACCACCTTAAAGTTTTACTGTAAATACTGTCAGATGATACTCATTCAAGTTACAAATTCTTTTAAAACAAGTAACTACTTTTGAACTACATGGCCTTACCTGCATTTCTCTTAAGCAAGTTGTTTGTCATAAGTTTTACTACAGAATTAAGCAGAACAGGACAGCATATGAAGAAATAAATTAGTGTAGCTGAGATATTTAAAAAAAAAAAAAATCATGGAAAAAGTATTCCTAGAAGCAGAGCTTTAAATTAAATATAATTAAAAATATATAAATAAATGAAGCAGCAGGGTATGGAAAATTATGCTGCTGCGTTTCTGTCCACACAGATTGGTGTGCGCACTTAGGGTTTTTTACGATGAAAACCAGTTTCCTGAACAAGTTCCACGAACTATGGGCTCATTATGGGCACCCTAAGGCAAACAGGTTAAGTAAGAACTGTTCATTCAAGTTTCAGCTCCAGCCATTCAAAGGCACTTCTGGGTGGTGCCACATAGGTTTGTAGAAATTAAAGAGTAAACGTCAGAAGCATAGTCATCAATCACAAGACAGCAAGCAAAAACAGCAGAGGTAGCAGGAAAGGTTACAGCTAAGAATCCTACAAGAAACCTGAAGAAAAGAAGAGGATTGAGGAAAAAGAAGAGGAAAAAAGATGATGATAAGGGAAAATAAGTTTTATAGACAAAAGTGATCTTACGGAGAGGAGAGTGAGGAATATTAGAAGAGACAAAGACTACAGCATTTGAGAGAGAGAAAAAACCTTACTGCTAGCAGAGAAGTGCAGAGGCAGAATTTTTTCCTCACTATATTTTTGGAAGCTCAGCTATCTACAATCCGCCTCCTTTCAGCTGCATATATACAGATCCCAGCACTTACATGGAGCTCACACAAATTTAACCAAAGACTGCACTTTTACATCTGTACAGATTAGACCAAAGAAACAAAGCCTGATTCACTTTCTAAAATCCACAGCAATATGATGAATTGTAAGGACATAGAAGGCATTATTAGAACAGCATAACCTCACTTCATAGTTCCGTATCATCCGCCTCCTCGCTCACCTGTCACAGACACCCGTTCCTTCTCCTCCATCCCAAGCTCACATCCTCACAATCCATTAATTTTAAATACTCTTTCATTCCTATGCCCTTAAATTCCATATTCTAAGTGGTCTTCTGAACACAATTTTTCTACTAGTGACTGCTTTGCTGTGTAGGCTGTAATCCTTTGAAGTAAAAATGGATCAAGTAAAACCCTTTTTAAAAAACTTCTCCACTGCCTAGCAGGGAAAACAGCAAGCACTGCTCACCTCACAGACTTTCCACCTTCTTCAACACCTGAAACTGTTCACCTGTGCTCTATGGTAAGCTTCCTACCCCTTCCCTCTTGCTTTTCACACAATCACAGAAACATCTAGCTTGGAAAGGACCTTGAAGATCATCTAGTCCAACCATTAACCTAACACTGACAGTTCCCAACTACACCAGATCCCTCAGCGCTATGTCGACCCGACTCTTAAACACCTCCAGGGATGGGAACTCCACCACTGCCCTGGGCAGCCCATTCCAACACCTAACAACCCGTTCTGTAAAGAAATGCTTCCTAATATCTAGTCTAAACCTTCCCTGGCACAACTTGAGGCCATTCCCTCTTGTCCTATCGCTTGTTACTTGGTTAAAGAGACTCATCCCCAGCTCTCTGCAACCTCCTCTCAGGTAGTTGTAGAGGGTGATGAGGTCTCCCCTCAGCCTCCTCTTCTCCACACTAAACAACCCCAGTTCCCTCAGCCGCTCCTCGTACGACATGTGCTCCAGACCCTGCACCAGCTTCGTTGCCCTTCTCTGGACACGCTCGAGTAATTCAATGTCCTTTTTGTAGTGAGGGGCCCAAAACTGAACACAGTCATCGAGGTGCGGCCTCACCAGTGCCGAGTACAGGGGTAAGATCACTTCCCTGTCCCTGCTGGCCACGCTATTGCTGATGCAAGCTAGGATACCATTGGCCTTCTTGGCCACCTGGGCACACTGCTGGCTCATGTTCAGCCGGCTGTCAATCAACACCCCCAGGTCCCTCTCTGACTGGCAGCTCTCCAGCCACTCCTCCCCAAGCCTGTAGCGCTGCTGGGGGTTGTTGTGGCCCAAGTGCAGCACCCGGCATTTGGCCTTATTGAAACTCCTCCAGTTGGCCTTAGCCCATCGCTCCAGCCTGTCCAGGTCTCTCTGCAGAGCCTCCCTACCCTCGAGCAGATCAACACTCCCACCCAACTTGGTGTCATCTGCAAACTTACTGAGGGTGCACTCGATCCCCTCATCTAGATCATCAATAAAGATGTTAAACAGGAGCGGCCCCAAAACCGAGCCCTGGGGGACACCACTCGTGACCGGCCGCCAACTGGATTTAACTCCGTTCACCACAACTCTTTGGGCCCGGCCATCCAGCCAGTTTTTTACCCAGCAAAGCGTGCACTCATCCAAGCCTCGAGCAGCCACTTTTGCCAGGAGAATGCTGTAGGAAACGGTGTCAAAGGCCTTACTAAAGTCAAGGTAAACAACATCCACAGCCTTTCCCTCATCCAATAAGCAGGTCGCCCTGTCACAGAAGGAGATCAGGTTTGTCAAGCAGGACCTGCCTTTCATAAACCCATGCTGCCTGGGCCTGATCATCTGGTTGTCCTGCATGTGTTGTATGATGGTACTCAGGATGAGCTGCTCCATCAGCTTCCTGGGCACCGAAGTCAAGCTGACAGGCCTGTAATTTCCCAGATCATCCTGCTGACCTTTCTTATAGATGGGCATCACATTGGCCAATTTCCAATCTGTCGGGACCTCCCCGGTCAGCCAGGACTGCTGGTAAACGATGGAAAGTGCCTTGGTGATCACTCCAGCCAGCTCCTTCAGCACCCTCGGGTGTATCCCATCCAGTCCCATAGACTTGAGTATGTCTGTGTGATGCAGTAGGTCACTGACTATCTCCTCCTGGAATGTGCGGGGGTCGTTCTCCCTGTCTCTGTCTTCTGACTGAGGAGGCTGGATTCCCTCAGTACAACTAGTCTTGTTATTAAAGACTGAGGCAGAGAAGGCATTAAGCACCTCAGCCTTTTCCTCATCACTTGTTACCATGTTTCCTCCTGTGTCTAGCAGGGGATGGAAGCTCTCCCTGGTCTTTCTTTTGCTACTGACATACTTACAGAAACATTTCTTGTTGTCCTTGATTGCTGAAGCCAGATTAATTTCCAGCTGGGCTTTAGACCTCCTGATTTCCACCCTGCATAGCCTCACAGCATCTTTGTAATCACTGTGAGTGGCTAGCCCCTTCTTCCAAAGGCTGTAAACTCTCCTTTTCTCCCTGAGTTGCAGCCAAAGCTCCCTGTTTAGCCAGGGTGGTCTTCTCTGTCACCAGCTTCTCTTACAGCACCTGGGCACAGCCTGCTCCTGAGCCATTAAGACTTCCTTCTTAAAGAGTGTCCAGCCTTCCTGGACCCCTATACCCTTCAGGACCGCCTCTCAAGGGATCCTTTCAAGCAGGTGCCTAAACAAGACAGTCAGCCCTTTGGAAGTCCAGGATGTCAGTTCTACTTAGCCCTCTCCTGGCCTCTCTAAGAATAGAGAACTCTATTATTTTGTGATCGCTGTGCCCTAGTCATCCTCCAATCGCCACAATTTCATGCAGCATCTTCCCTGGTGAATACAGTTATCCTCCAGGTGTAACTAATCCAGTAACAGAAGGTGGCAGGCAGGAAGAAAGGCCTTAGGACAGGGTGAAGCACAAGCTCGCCCTTGGCAAAGTTATAACTATCTTCCATGAAGAAGAGTCTGATCCGACTCCCAGGGACAGGGAAGAACACAGGCTGCATTTTCCCTCTCTGCACAATTCCTAGCAGAGATTTGAAACAAGGACTGATTTCCAGGCAGTGCCTCACTGACAGGGTGTGAAGGTCCTGAGGACTCTCCCCAGCACTCTCTCCTATTCCATTTTGCACCAAATGCATACATATGCACTCAGCAAGAGAAAAGAAAAAGCTGTCCCACCGAAGTGAGTGATCCCAGAGTCACCTGCCTCACAAAAGTCAGTGAGGACACCTGAGGGAGAAGATAAGTATCAACAGTCCTATCTTTTCCTGCAAACTGAGGGGAAGCTTAAATCTTTTCTTTTTACTGAAAAATGTCCAAAAATTAGAATAAAACAAACTAATTTTGTGTCTTAACAGAATAGTTTTTAAGTTAAATTAGTTTATTTCAGTCTGCTATATATTGAAGCAATAATCCTTGTTGGTTGAGCCATTTAGTTTTTTTAAATTTGTTTTATAGTTCAGCCTCCAAACTAAACATCAATTAAATTTCAGACCTCAGGCTTTTTGGTTTAGTACCTCAGTACAACTCCCACAGCTCTCAAGGATTAAGACATCTAGAAGCCAAAGATCAATTATTTCTTGAAAACCCCACCTGTCTAACTGTACATTAGACTCTTTCTTTTGGCTTTGACTTAAGTATTTTGGAAGAAGCACATTCTACAATAAATGAAGAGAGTAAGAACAGAGAAACATATACAATGCTGAGGCATAAGAAAGTGACATTGATGCACCAAATAGTAACAGAAACAATTCTCCCTCATTCTTAAAACTTAGCAATCCTCTTATCCAATCTTTAAAATAGACAATGCTCATTATACAATATGTAAGCACTGTCAACATTCATAAAAACACACATATTACATTCTAAACACATATACTAAACACACTCCTATTAAAATCAAAACAACATCACTATCACACAGGCTGGGATAAAGCACCCTGTTTACTGCAAAATTCTTAAATAGAACTAAGTGGAAAGGGTTGTGTGACAATTTTACATGCAATTATACTTTTTGAAGTCAACAGGCTCCAATATGCAGAACAACAGGTGTTCATCTAACAAAAAAATTAATCTTAAAATAGATCCATATGTACATAGAATTAGATTAGCAAAACTGTGTGTGCTGTACACATATTAAACAAAGAGAAAACAATCCTTGCTCTTTTCCACTTTTCAGTACAAAGCATCACTTATTGTACACGTATCCATGAAGTTGATTCTAATGAATTATGGCATTAAGGTGAGTTAAATCAACAGAAGAGTCTGAAGCCAGGGGAGTTTGAATATACATAAGTACAAATTCACTTTCCTACCCTTTCTAAATAAACCTGGTGTTGAAATACACCTTTATATTAATCCAGCAGATCTTGCACTGACAACTACTGAAATCATGAACTGGACTGACAGATCAGAGCTGCTATATCTTCTCGTAAATCTTCAAACTGATCATGGTGCATTTGTACTCCCACTACAAGGTTCCTAATGCAGATAAACATGTAGACCTGACTGTGAGGCAATGTGGACCTCACATTCATCAGCTACATCATTCATTCAAAATGAAGTTACACACATTAGCTAATAAATGAACACAAATAGAAATCTATTCCAGAGAGCTCCCACTTCTGGCTGAAGTGTAATGATTTTGAGTTCTGGTCACTAGCACTGGGACCCAGACTTCTCCCAGTTCAGGAATTACTGTATTCCCACAGATGGAAACTGCTTTTAATCTTTACTTGGAGCTTTTGTTTGCTGAACTTGTGGCAGCTGCAGCTCTGAGTTGCAATAAAACTGCATGTAGCAGGAGCATAAATCACCTCCTTCCTAGATATATTCACAAAAGCTGGAAACAAAGATTTTTCACACATCAGTGAGCAGGAAATACATATTGTTAAGTGTATTGCTTTAATCCATTATCATGGGAGTCACTTTAGTGTTCACTTCAATGATTAATGCAAGAATCAGTCCATGCTAAAAACATGATGCCTGTCCAGTTGTGGGATCTTTTACATATTTTCCAAAACCTATTCTTCCCCATACCTTGTACCATTCATGCATCCAGAAAAATGCTTTATGAGTTTTAATTTGGAATCTGTAATCTTCAAACAAGAGACTCTGACTATCATTTATCAATTAACATATATCATAGCAAATCATAATGCAGCTGTGTTTCAGATAGAAAGCATTTCCATGGATGAGATGGGAGGTAGCAATTTCAACAAAAAAAAAAAAATCATAAGCATCACCATCAAGCTCTATGTACGCCCTGAGAATGCAATTAGAGTGATCTCAACATACAATAGGTCTGAACTATTGAACTGCAATTAGTAAAAACCCTTTTCAAATGTGCTGTATGGACAAAAAAAGATACAGAATGCATACCAGATTTAGAAATCAACAGTGTAGCTGCGCTTAGTAAAGTACTAAATTAACTGGAAAAATACATGAGCTAGCTCAAGGGCTTGTTTACTAAGTGTTAAATACATTTTACACAACTTCACTGGGTTGTTGAAACAGAGTCCTTCAAACTAAGAAATGGGAATTCTACCTGGCAGGAATGCCCCAACCACACAGAAGAACACTTATGTACTTGGCAACACCCTAAAACACAACAGCACAGGTCAGACAAGCCCTTAAGTCTTAAAAAAGGAAATTCCCATGGAGCCTCACATTCCTCTGCTGTAACCCTTCACATATGGCCAGCTGAGGGAAAGGGTCTAAAGACCAGCACTTAAGAGTGCAGTCCAGTCTGGAATTGCAGAGGGAGTAAGAACAACATCTGGAGGAGGGGGTGCAACCTGCATCCTAAGCAATTTACACTACGTAGCTGGTGCATCAGCTGGAAACTCCTGATGGCTGTCACACTGCTGTCCAGACATGCTGCTTTCCATTAAGAAAAAGCTTATCGGTCATAAATGTATGTACCTCAATAATATTCAAAAAGGAAGGGTGATTGCAGACCAGATCTAGTAGTATGAATCTGTTCCTTGTTTTCAGTACTGAAAGAAATAAATGAATTATTTTTCTTGATTTTTTTTCCTTTTAAAATATTTCCTTTCTTAAGGGTAGAAACAAAACACAGTATTTATTTTCCTTTTTGCTTGCTGTCAGGCCTGCCAAATCCACCAGCAAACAGTTGCGAGACACTTCAACCCATCCTGCCTCCACAGATGGGCTTTGGCCTCCTCTCCCACCCAGTTGGGCCTCACTGCCACCTCATCCTTTCCTGCTGGCATGGGTGCTATTTGGGCATAGAATATATCAAATCAGAGAACTTAACTAGTTGAAAACTAACTAGACAAAAGCAAAGTGAATTCTCCACAGGCTTAGTTATGAGGCACCTATGGTGAGGAACAGCCACACAATGCTAATGCCTGGGACAAAGACAAGAGCAGGATCATCCCTCTGGTGGCAGCATGGACATCTGAGGAATTTAAGTAACTCTGACCACTGCTGCAACATGTAATAATGACCATCAAAAATAAAGCAGTAGTACACTGTCTTGTTATAATTTTGCTCAGTTTAGTTTTAAAACATGTCTCAGATGGTTTGTTCACCCTCATCCTCTAGGGGATGACTTAAGTAAAGCTTTGTCAAAAGCACTAAAGATCAATATTCTTTGCTACTAATTTACTATCCTTACAAAAATCATCCCTGTCCATCTTTACACACTATGCTGAAGAAAGGTTTTGTAACAAAATCAGTAATACTAGTATCAGAAATAATCAGTGTACACTATGGCTGAAAAGCTGCTCATTATTTCTTCAACTGCAAGTCCTAAGAAAAGCTCATTCACCTACTCGGCCTCAGAGAATGTCCAAAGATACACAAAATTATATGCTAATATATGGATATATCACATTCTATTCAGGAAACACCTGTGTACATGTAAGGGAACTCATACCATTTCCGCAGAGTTTCAAACAAATTATTCCTTCCTTCCTTTCAGAGCAAATGGCTAAAATTTGTTCTCTTGCGAGATGAATACAGGATAACATTTTAACCTTTACACGTTTACAAATTTTTGCAGGAAGTTTTCACACTGTCCCCACCATCTCTTTTCTGTAACCACAAGGCTACATAAAGACCTTTCTCTCCTTCACATGTGTTCTGCAGCAGAGATTTTTGCAAGCTGATCTGTGCTGTTTTGCAAGCAGAACTTCTCTGCACACAGGAAGGCTGCCCTGTCACCACTAACTGGATTCCAGACACAATAACTGTGCAGCCAGCACTAGCCAAACCTAGCATACACAGGTCCTTGCACTATCAAGCACAATAATTTGAGTGGCTGTCAAATCTTATTCTACATTTACTTTACACCCTCAATAGCACTGTGAGTAGTTCAAAGGGAATGGAAGGGGAAGACTTCATAAATTTTCACATAATTTCCTATTTAGGCTAGTACCTGTTCATGCTACCTCAAGAGAACAGTGTTTATCCCCTTAAACAGTGTTCAGAACCAACGTATGAGCCTTTGTGATACTTATTACAAGCCTTCTATCCTTTAGGGATGAACACAGGAGAAATTTGCATCTTCCAAGTCAGATTTTGTGACTCACTTCTTGTGCTTCCTCCACAGGAAGGGACTAAAGAACTGTCCAAAGCAGTGCTGCTCCTGGGATTTGAAGGAAAAACACGTATATTGTTTAATTCCTGGATATAATTTCACACAAAAAGTAAATTTCTGAAAAACTATTAGGGAAATTAATTCCTTTATCGTCTCTAATTTTAAGTTGTCCATCACATTCATTTTTACATCTTGAAACAGTAATTTCCATTAGTCAGAATGGATAAAAAAACTGGTTTATTACATAATACATGGTGGTTTTCCAAAACAATCACCTTTGCGCTCCAGGGAAATCAGCACTGTAGAGAAAAAGGGACACCACAAAGAAAAGCAGCATTTAAATATATATATTTTAAAAAAACAAAACAAACAAAAAAAACCTCACCCACACCACTACCAAAACAAAAACAAACAAAAAACCCACAAAAAACACAAAACAAACTCCACTTTTTTCACCTGTGTTCTTCCCTCCTCCCCCACCTTTCACTGCACTTAGGTAACAGATGCATTTCATGAACCATGTGCTGGCTCTGGGTCTAAAGCACAAGTGAAGGCTATTTTCTTGAGGGCCATTTCACAGAGAAAGTTGCAGGGGTGGGGGGGGGGGGAAAGCATGCTCTTGCCAAAGCTTCAGCCCCCCCCTGCTACCCTTGGCCCATGCTGAGGATACCAGGAAAATTACACAAGACAGACCTCTTTCAAACAGAGATGTCTGGAAGCTTTTTTCACATTACTGTTGGAAGTATAGCAAAAAGGCTCCAAAATTGCAGGAAAATATCCTGAGGATACATCACAGAATCATCTAGGTTGGAAAAGACCTTGAAGATCATCCAGTCCAACCATTAACCTAACACTGACAGTTCCCAACTACACCAGATCCCTCAGCACTATGTCGACCCGACTCTTAAACACCTCCAGGGATGGGGACTCCACCACCTCCCTGGGCAGCCCATTCCAACACCTAACAACCCGTTCTGTAAAGAAATGCTTCCTAATATCCAGTTTAAACCTTCCCTGGCACAACTTGAGGCCATTCCCTCTTGTCCTATCGCTTGTTACTTGGTTAAAGAGACTCATCCCCAGCTCTCTGCAACCTCCTCTCAGGTAGTTGTAGAGGGTGATGAGGTCTCCCCTCAGCCTCCTCTTCTCCACACTAAACAACCCCAGTTCCCTCAGCCGCTCCTCGTACGACATGTGCTCCAGACCCTGCACCAGCTTCGTTGCCCTTCTCTGGACACGCTCGAGTAATTCAATGTCCTTTTTGTAGTGAGGGGCCCAAAACTGAACACAGACATCGAGGTGCGGCCTCACCAGTGCCGAGTACAGGGGTAAGATCACTTCCCTGTCCCTGCTGGCCACGCTATTGCTGATGCAAGCTAGGATACCATTGGCCTTCTTGGCCACCTGGGCACACTGCTGGCTCATGTTCAGCCGGCTGTCAATCAACACCCCCAGGTCCCTCTCTGACTGGCAGCTCTCCAGCCACTCCTCCCCAAGCCTGTAGCCCTGCTGGGGGTTGTTGTGGCCCAAGTGCAGCACCCGGCATTTGGCCTTATTGAAACTCCCACAGTTGGCCTTACCCATTGCTCCAGCCTGTCCAGGTCTCTCTGCAGAGCCTCCCTACCCTCGAGCAGATCAACACTCCCACCCAACTTGGTGTCATCTGCAAACTTACTGAGGGTGCACTCGATCCCCTCATCTAGATCATCAATAAAGATGTTAAACAGGAGCGGCCCCAAAACCGAGCCCTGGGGGACACCACTCATGACCGGCTGCCAACTGGATTTAACTCCATTCACCACAACTCTTTGGGCCCGGCCATCCAGCCAGTTTTTTACCCAGCAAAGCGTGTGCCCATCCAAACCACGAGCAGCCAGTTTTGCCAGGAGAATGCTGTGGGAAACATCTTCCTCTTCCTGTTCTATGAGTACAGCTATAATAAGATTTCCCTACACTTTTACTGAATCTTTAAGGATAATCAGTATATGCATGTTTCCATTTACTGTTTTGAATACTTATTTTCAGAGTATTTTCAGTAAATCAGAACAACAGAATCAAAACAAGGCCCGTCCCAAGCCCTATGACCACTTCTTCAATGCTTTGTCTTTCATTTTTTGCCATATTTTTCACATTTTTTTTTTTTTAATTCTATGCTTTTAGGGCTTCTACTGCAACTGCTTGAAGAAAAAAAAAAAAAGCTACAAAATTTCTACCACATTCTTTTCTTTCTTAAAAATTCTCCAATATTCAAAGGTATTTTGTTGACAACTAATTTGATATGAAGTAACAATACAGAACTCCCAACAATCATCATCTAATATGCATTAGATAAGAAGTCCCTGAGACAAGATGCTTCTGTTAAATAGGTATTATGAGCAGATGACAACAGAGATGATAAACAACACAGGCTTACCTCCATGCAAAGAAACAAACTAGGAGCATCAGCTCATTTTATACTGGTCACTGAAAAGATGACAGCTAGTGCCAACTACAAGTTGCTGTTCATAAGACTTCAAATAAATAAATATACCCAAATCCAATAGTAGTATACAAATAGCTGTCTGAATAAAACACTGACTTGGGTTCTGGAAGAACTATAGCTTATTATCAACATGCTGGATCCCACATCCTCGACCTAGCTTCTCCTCACACACACACACAGAAGCACCCATGCTAGGGTTGCATTAAAAGGTAAGATTCTTATAAGCATTTCTTTTGGCATGTTCAATCCTGTTTACAAGCTACGTTTTATACCTCTCATTAAGAAGACAGAAGTTTATTACATTTGAAGCCATTTTCCTTTGAACACAATGCAGGAAGGCATCAGTTGTCAGAATACTGAAATAAGGCCCATGAATGTCTTTGAAAATATGTATCAATTAAAATGAGTGTTTTAAATAGCTGACGAACAATAATACTCCACCTCCAAGACTCCCTCTTTGTATAGAAAAGCTGTATCTACTGTGACAGTGCCTTTAATTTTAATGCTCACCTTCTTTCTGAAGGAGGGTTAGTAGCCCCATGACTAAAGTGCCTGCCACGAAGACATGTTTTGTCAAGTTGAAAACATAGTTGGTTTAACCCCACTAAAGCATTACAGGGGATTGGAGGATCTTGCTTTCAAACACGTGCCTTTCAATTGTATCAAGACAAATAAAAATATTATAGTGGTGCTTGAGAAGCCTGGTGCTTCCACCAACTGGCTATCAAATTTGTGTCATTAGCTACACTTGATCAACCCCCACAGCTCGATGTATTGTACCAAACAGAACTGACATCATTTGATGCAAATGATTCTTGAGGGGGAAGAATCCTGCAAAGGAGTGGGTGTGGAGTTACAGGGCAATGAACTGAATATTTAACACAAGCTGGGCTCTGCAGGGGGAATGTTTTAACAGCTACCGTGCTAGTATCTCTCTGCTTTGTAAACTAGGACCCTAGTTTTCTCTTACCTCAGTGCTGAAACACAGTGCAGCTAAACATCAAGAACTGTAGCTGACTTTCATTGATTCTGCACCATTTCAGCATCGCATCTCTATGTTTAGACTGCATTTTAAATATGTATTTGATACAACATATACATCTTTATGACTGATTTGGAGCATTAAACAGAAAGCTAGAAGGTCACGATGTGACATTTGGCTTTCACTCATTCTTATCTTAAGAAGCCAAGAAGCTGAGAAAACGCATTTGAGTAAAAGGCAACTTAATTTAATAGACACAGCTTTAAACTAAATGAATACGAGAAAAGTAACTCAGAAATAGATTCCAATAAGGGGATTATAAATCACTCTCAATTGCATTTTGAGAGTTCTCTCAATCTCAATACTGGCTACACGTGCTTACAGATGTGATGTGATGCTCCACTTCAAGGATGGGCAGATGCCCTCAGGGTACAAACATTCACACCAAGTATAATTCAGGCTTTATCAGAATCTAGTTATTGCTCTGTGAAGGCCTGGTCCTGTGCTACACAGAGAATGTGCTTGTGGTAAGTGGACTCATCCCACTGCTTGTCTCTCTGCAGTACAGTTCAGAGGCCTTACATACCATTCTTACACAGGTGTAAAAGAGATTTTAAAACTTCCATGAAAGAGCAAACACTTGTTAAACAACTCATAAAAATGGGCTAAATTTAAGACACAATACTAGGATATGATCACGCAATTAGATTTAATTAAATATGCTATTCATACAACTTTTTTTGTAAGCAACATCTGTACTAGTACATATTAATAGTAAACAGAGCATTCCAAATTCTTATTGACAGATAATCTACAATGAAATAAAAATACTATGCTATCTTATAAATTGTGGGAGTCTCATTAAAAAAAAAAAAAAAAAAAAAAAGCCTCACTGGAAAGAAGATGCCAGCTTTTCAAAACTCTACTATTTCCAAACAAAAAGCAGGAAAAAAAAACTTGCACACTTTTCATCCTCTCTGCCAGCCCATACTTTTTGCTTTTAGAGTTGCCAGACAGAATCAGTGAGACTCAAGTAATTTTACAATGAATTCTTTCTCCTGTTTTTCTTCTAAATTTCCCAAGTATCTCTAGCACATTTTTAATATTTCTGAGCAAATATATCTTTATTGAGTGTAACGAGCTGCACATACAACAGCTTAAATTTTACACTTGTAAATGCAAGTGTATGTGGATGAGTAAGCACAAGAGACTATAATTAGCTCTGTCACTCCCTGGTCTGTCTTCAGAGATTGGCATAAAATCAGGAGCAGTCTATACAACTGAATCTTATTGGAATGATTAGTTTTGCAAATAATGAACAAAAAAGAATATTCCACAGATGTGGGATGAACATTTCCATTTAAACATACTCAAAGTAATGCATTTCAAAGTAAAAATGTGATTATTTGCAGAATCACAGAATCAACTAGGTTGGAAAGGACCTTGAAGATCATCTAGTCCAACCATAAAACCATAAAATACCTGTTCCCAAGAAAATACTAGTGTTTTAAATCTGAAGACAGAAAGGACTGCTAATCTGCCTCCACTTATATCAAAAAAAAAAAAAAAAATTCATTTCATCCTAAAATAATTGGTTTTCAAACAACAGATGAAAATATCCTTAAAACTGCCAAAAAAAAAAAAAAAAAAAATTCCATCAAAGTGTTCTGCAAAAACATCACTGCAACCCAAAACCTATACCCTGTATCATCATCCAATCTAGCAGATTATGGTACCAAGTAATTTAAAAAATTGTGTAACATGCTATCCAAAACAAAACTGGTGTTAGCAGTATCAAAAATGGATACTTACAAATCAAACAGCTTGCCAACTTGTTTTAACAGTCTCCTACTAAGCACTGTTTATGTACTAAGTATCTTAAGCAAATACACACTTGTATCTCTACAAATGACACAGAATGGTACACATGACATTGTATACTATCAGTAGGCAGCTTTCAAGCAGGAGTATCTAAATTTGTAGGCACAATTTTACTAGCTTTGTTGTCTTAGAGCAGACACACATACACGGTTAGATCAAGGATAATTTGTCACCGCTTCAAACACAAAGTGTTCTGTGTCCAGCATTACTAGGTCACTAATAATCCAATTCAAGCAGTTTTGTGAACTTTTAAAAGTGGCTTTTGTGAACGTGTAGGAAACACTGCACAGAAAGCGTGACAGCTCAAGACTGAGCCGTAAGTGAATCCAAGCAGAGGCTGTGCTGAGCTGTAAGTGGGACAGATGTCTTACTGAGCACCCACTGCCAGGTGAGACCCCACTCCCAAGATGTGGATGTCAGCTCCAGGGATACTAAAGGTCACTGTCATGCTCCTGTCTGAGCTCTCAGGCCCTTTTTCAGTGTTATACACCTTGGATTTTTGGTGTAGGGCATTTCACAGATTGGAAGGAAGCAAAACAAAGTCAGAGCCTGTGCAGTCTATAGTTAGCTCAATATTGAATTAGACAGTGGCTTTCTTGGCTTGAATTCTTTAATTTTGCAGATTTGTGCTTCTGACAATGAGACAGCTCCTAAAATCAGTCATTCAGACACTCTAAGTATTTTTATCTCCAGATATATTGTATGTATTATCCTCCAAAGGGATGAAGCCTTGGAAGTCCACTGAGCTCACTAGCTTAGTATCATGTAAATTACTCTAAGAATATTTTATTTATGTTTGCCTCTACTGTAAACCCAAATATTCCCAGGAAAGAGTTACAGTTCATTAAAATATTTTTTATTTTATGTCCTTTTTGACAAGCCACAGTTGTCAGCTGAATGTACCACTCTCTGATTTATATATTTGATTTTATTTTCATTATGGGATTATAAAGAGATATAAATCCAAACAGACTACATAGACATTTTGTCATTTAATACTGTTGTCCAACGTCAGCCAAAGTGTCTCTGGCCATTTTGCTGCTCTCCATGGCACACTTCTTTTGCATTAAAACACAGGCTGTTTGATCAAGATCACTAAGGATATGCTACTGCAAGGAACAAGAGCAACAGATAGTATAAACATTGTCAACTGGGGACTAATTTTTAACATTTCTTATTTCCTATGAAAATCACTGAAGCAAGAAGTTCCAAGAATGTATTTTTACATTTCAGTACATTTTGTTTCAGCTTAGTGAGCAATTCTTTTGTTACACCAAAATAACTGAATCAAGATGCAGATACACTTAACTGGAGTAACTCTGTGATCTTACTGCAGCAACCTTTGGGCTCCCTTCCCAGGCCTGGCCAGCTGAACACTGCCGCCCTGTTTCCCATTGCCTCCTATCAGGCTGCAAAGTCCATGGGGCTAGGAACTTTCTGCTTGTACTTTAGGAAACACAGAACAATCCAAAATAAACTATTAGCAAATGTCTGAGGTGACCTCTTTCAGTTCTTTTTTTTTTTTTTTTCCAACAGCAAAAAACAAACAAAACATGCCCCCCTTTAAATTGGAAATTACAGACAGACTGAAAAACAGATTCTGATAAATAAAGGTGGGATCCTTTAAGGAAGCGAACCACTGACCTGATCCAACAAAGAATTTTGCCAATGATTAACTTCAAGTACACAAAGTGATTCTACACAGCTCAACAGAACTATTAAAAAATCTGCTTAACTGTCAGCCAGGGAGAAAGCCTGTCTGCTTGCAATCATTCTTGATATTGTGTGCCAATTCTGCTGGTCCGTGATGGAGATCCAAAAGCAGTACTTCTATTCACTGTAAATGGTACCATTTTAATGTATTAGTAAGTCAGACGAACCCAAACACTTGTACACACATCCTTAAAACCCACACACTAGAGAAGTTTTACTGAAATCAGTCAACCAGTTATTTTATATAAAAACAGAAGCATGCATACAATATTTTCAAAAAGTGTCTCTGACCATTACTCCCTCTCAACTGCAAAACATCCAGAACTGAAATACATGCATCATGGACAACATTAAGACTATTTTTGTGGAGACACAATCACATATTCGTAACAACTGACTAAGTTCTTTTTGCCCCCTTGTCATAATAAATATTTTCAAGCATGTAGCACAACAGTGTATTTCATTATCCCATCTTGAATGAGATGTTCAAAAGCATCTGGAGCTTGTTACTTTCAATAACGTTACACTAATACTAAGAAATTCTGAAAGTACCATTACATAGTAATTGCAATACTTGCTGATGATCACCAGTGTTCTATGGAAAAGTTTTTCTAAAATGAAAATGAAAGACTTAGTGTCATAATACTGAATTTTGGGTGGTTTTCCACCATATAATGCAAGTATATATAATTAAGTTGGTTAGAGGAGTTCCACCATATCTGACTTAAGAGTATATTATGAATCCAGCTTCCCTAAGCTCCTTCTATGAGGAACAGTAGGCTCCATCAGGGAGCAAATCAGGGAAGTAATCCAATTTAGATGTTCTTAATTGCTTTACAGAGAAGCCTGTTGTCTCCACCGACCATAGAGGAAAAACAGACTTCTAACATAATAATCCAAGTTATGTGACTGAAGTTAGATGATTTGGATGCTTCTTCCCCTCAAAAATGCACATCTTTAAAATCAAAACATTCTGAAATACGACTACTTATCAATTCATTCATGAAACTGAAGACACATCTTGAAAAGCTACGCCTCTACATCACATCTCACCTTCCCTGAAGAAGAAACCAACCAGTGTCAGCATGTCGCATCCCCCTGTGGATAATCAGTACCAATGGGATCTGCGACAATTGCAGGTACACAGTTCTGCACTGTAACACTGTAATAACTCACAGGACCAGTTCACTAACTCACTTGTAAGCCAAGATGGCAGTTGTCACATAAAACTCTGCTTTCTCCTCCAAGCATGTAACCCAGAACAAGTTTTCTACTACATACACTCATCTTTCACTAGTAACATTAGCAGAAATGCCATTCTCACCCATTCCTCACTTCACATCAACTCAAACAGGCATCGGAGATGACAAGAAGCTCCCTCTTTCCCACAAAATTTCTGTCTTGCGTCACACTTTAGTTCAATAAAGCTAAAATACCAACAGCAAACTCACTGCCATTGCTCTCCTGGCTGAAAGGTATCAAAATCATTCCAACATTGCAGTCATCATAAAGCATTATAGCCCTAGAGAGGTGGAACCTCGTAGCCTGCATTTAACAACATAGGAGATTAGGAAGGGTTATGGAAAAGACATCATTTCCAGGAGATTGTTCAACTATTCCCAAATTATTCTTCATCTGCAACGCTACACACAGATTATTTTAGAAATCTTCGGAATGTGGCCCACCATGTCTTGAGGGTAGCAGGAAATATTCCTGAAGTTTCCTGAAGCATGTCAGGGGATTAAACCCAGAAAATTAATCCATTAGGCCACATTAACGCTAACTAAGCTTAAGGTAACCACCTCACCTTCACCAATAGGAAAAATTTAAAAAATACACTAAAATGTGAAAAAAATAAATCCATACTCACCATTTTGTCCAAGTGTAACAAACTATAATATAGCCCATTGCATAAAATTTGTAATTGTTACACACACACAGAGAAAATTATTCTAAGTAAGGTTATTAAAATAAAACATTTCAATTAACAACATTACAATTATCAAATACAAGGAAATATAATTCCCTGGTAAAAGCCATAAGGCTTCCTTTTGGAGGCTATTTCTGTGCAAATAACACACAAAGAACTTCACACCAATTTTCAAGCAACAATTTCACTTGATTTTTTTTTAATATCTTTTAAAGAAAAGCACAATAGCAGATACTTTAGGAGGAAAAGAAAAGGAAAGGGTTATCATCTTATTTTGATTTCACCTAAAGCACAAGGTAAGCAAGATCTTTCAAACCCTTGTTCTTGCCTCCCTTACTGTAAATTGCAAGTTTTATCATAACGGATTCAGATCTAACCAATGTTAGGCAGAGTTTTTACTAGCTGTACCCATTTTCTGGAAGTCAGTTCATTTTTCCACAAGTGGCAATTTCTTCATGATGAATTCAGACATCACATGAGCCACTACAAGGCAGGCAGGCTTTCTTCCTGCAGATGAACTTTTATAGCATACTGTTCAAATGCTAGGTTGTTTCCAAGTGTGGCAACCATGCAGTAATTTTAATCAGGTTAGAAGAGAATCCTCTAGCCCCTGTGCCATCAATATCATTTCCAGGGGATGAACACATTTTCATAGAAAGCTTAGTAACCATCCTCAAGCAACCTGCTGATAGATGTCTCCTGCACAACATCCAGCTAAGATACTGGACTTACTCTTCTTTATTGAAAAAGATTTGGCATAAACAAAGATCACACCATCACCTACTCCAACAATTAACAGAAGTTCTACTTTGTATTTTTCCAATGTTAATACCACAGCTGCAATAGTAAAAAATGTTTCTGATGTAGAAAATACACACGTAGAAGTTACACCTAGCACTATATGTAAATACACCTGTGTTTTGTTCTTTCCAAAGCTATACAATACTCCTGTTAAAGTAGCTTCACTATTTTTCCTGGATGAATTAGTCTCCCCTCCTGAGGGGGCATAAGGAACTTGAAAACGTTTTCAATTTTTAAAGGGTTGGAGTTTTTTTAATCAGCATTTCCAACAAGTTTTCACAAATCAAAGAGAATAATAGTGCAAACATTTATATTATTGGAGGACTTACGTGTACCAATGCAGCCACCCTCAAAACTAAGCCTGTCTTCTATGCCTCTAATGTAAGCTATCAGATTTAAGAGGTCTGCAATTTCAAAGACTTAGGTAAAAATCCTTGCTGAAACCCTGATTTCTGTGTATTGTTTCTGACATTTCACAATGCCACCAGACAAACTACATACTCTCCAAGAGATCAATCACAGCTACACAGGGAGTCATTTACTGTGTCCCATAACAGACTGCTAGACCAATTTCAGTACATGAGAATTACAGTAACCTCCAGCATGAAAAAGGAGTTAGATATTCAATTAGATGAGAGGATTGCTTTTTGCTCTGCAGATTGAGGTTGAGAAAGGGGGAGGGAATCCCCATTATTGGCAGGCTTAAGTAATCTGTACATCCCTTGCTATCATGACTACTTTTTTTTTGTGACTACAGGATCTAAAAAGGTAGAATAATGGGAGGAAAAAAAAACACACTAAATCCAGCTACAATCCTCCAGCAAATTTTCTGTAAAATGAAACAAACAAAAGAAAAAAAAAGAACTATGCACATTTTTTTCTTCACTTATTCATTAAATGTGTACAGAATGAAGCTTATCTTATTCACACACCAAGTCTCATCAAAGTATCTGTTGATCAGGTCAGCAAGTGATGTTAAATAGATGCCCACAGCCCCACTCCACCAGATGGTTAAGACAGACATACTGCTCTGATCAGAGCAATAGCCCACAGAACTTAGGGTACTGTACTCAGTAAAACATCTCAGCCAACGCAGGTTACAATTTTCCAGTTAAATATACAATGAGAGATAAAGTTCAATTCTAAATGGCTTGAGACAGACAGAGGTGGGGTTTTTTGGCTGTTGTTTTAGTAAGAACCCCATGTTTCACTCTACTGCAAGGCCAATATGCAGTAAACAATAATTCATCATTTCTAATATACTTTCACCTCCCCTTTAATTAGTGAAATGTAAAAGAAAAAAAAAATGTAAAGAAGGAAGAGATTTCCAACAAAATGTGGGGGAAAGAAATAGCAATGTAATATAAAGAGGGAAACAGACTATGAGAACAAATACTTTGAGTGACAAGGTAATTATATTTGAGGTTAACATCTCCCCCCTCAGCATTAAATATCTAACTATAATGAAATCTTCTATATACCCAGACTGGTTATCAGGGTATAATACATTTCAGGACATACTCAGCTGCTGAATCAGTGTGTTTGAGCACCAGCTAATAATCTCTCAAAAAAACATGGTACCTTCTGTTCAATATTCATTCATAAAGTCCAGATCAACAGAGAACATACTTGAAATTGCAGCCAGTCCTGAATAAACAGATACTAGGAAGCAGATTTTTTTTTTTCCTCGTTGACTGTATCTGGCTCATGTACTCTGTCTTCTTCTCTCACATTACTAATTGACCGTAGATTTTTTTATAAAATGTATGCCAGATCAACAAACAATTTACCCACTTTTAAACTCAATTTTTATTCCATGTTTCCTTGTGTGTACTCTTTCAGTAGTAAACAAACAGATTAAAGCTGTTCAGCTCTGATTAGCTCTTACAATAGTCTCAGTATGGCAGTTCTACACATCTTTTCCCAAAGCATACCAGATTCTCTCTATCAAGGTACCCATCTGTACTGACATGGAGATTGAGTTATTATTCACTTCTAAATTTTCTAACACATATGAAGCTGCTGCTATTACATTACCTTAACAATGTTTTTGGCAATAGAGTCAGGCATTGCACTTCATCTCCCCGTGGTGCTGTGCCAACCCTCATGTAACACCTCTGCATTGCAAGCACCTCATTGGTATAGATGAAGAGATGCAACATCCACTATATAAATTGAGATTACTGAACCTTTAAGTCCACTACCTATCTTTTTACAAAGATGATTTGACTGTAAAAAAACCTTTCTATCCCTTTAGTGCCACTACCTCTTGTTGTTCTAAGGTGAGTAGAGGGGGGAAGTGGCACCACAGGTCCCTACAGCAATCAGCTTATAGAGCAAAGCATGATAACCTTTATCTTAGCATGCATAACTACTAATGCTGTTACAGATTATTAAATTACCTGGACCTGTTAGAGTCTAACTCCAATATTTAACTCTCTGATTTCCAGCAGGCAGTCTGCAGTGACATTTCCTGGTAGAATACATGCCACAATTTAAATTGCAAAAATTGCTTGGGTATACAGTGTTTATGTTCAATGCTTCCATGAAGAATGTTCCAATACAGATGAAAAACACCTGTTCTCAGTATTATATTGATAGTAACATCCAGATGGCTAAAACCACCAGGCTGGTCCTATTACTCATCTTTCTACATTCATTCAACTTTGGTTATTTAGCATGGATTTCAACATCCCTAATAAAGCCAAACATCTTCCAGTTCAATGTTTTCTAGTCTTTTTCTTTTATTCATCTAATCAGATAATCATCTATTTGGATATAAACATAGAATAACCCTACTGTCATTGGCAGAGTTACAGCAGGATCATAGTAGTCTAAATTTGAGACCAAAATTTTACACATTATCAGTCTTTCCACTACCTGAGGTCTTCCAAGTGACCCCTTGTGCTGGGTTTGTGTGTGTGGCGGGGTTTTGGTAGCAGGGGAGAGGGCTACAGCGGTGACCCCTGTGAGAAGCTTCTTGAAGCTCCCCCAGCTTCAAGTCTGACCCAACTCTGGCCAGGCCAAAGCCTCTATGATAACATATTTAAGAAGGGGAACCAGGGAGAAGGAGTTGGGAGTTGTGAGGAGAAGTTATGAAAAGGACATCTATGCAAACACCAAGGTCAGTGGAAGAAAGGAGAAGGAGGGGAGGAGCGCCAGAGCAGAGACTCCCCTGTAGCCTGTGGTGAGAGGGCAGGGCCACCTCCCTGCCACCCATGGAGGTCCACAGTGAAGCAGATGCCCACCTACAGCCCATGGAGGACCCCACACCAGAGCAAGTGATTGCACCCAAAGAAGGCCGGAACTCTGACAGAAGTCCTCACTGTTGTAGTTCGGCGCTGGGAGGACTGCAACATGTGGGAGGGAACCATGCTGGAGCAGCTCAAGAAGAGCTGCAGCCCATGGGTAGGACTCATGTCAAAGGAAGTTCATGGAGGACTGTCTCCTGTGGGAGGGACCCCATGCTGGAGCAGGGGAGGAGTACGAGGAGCCCTCCCCCTGAGGAGGAAGGAGCAGTAGGAACAATGGGTGATGAACTAACTGCACGCCCCATTCCCTGTCCCCTGCACTGCTGTAGGGGAGAAGATAGAAAAAGCAGGAGCACAGCTGAGCCCAGGAAGAAGGGAGGGGTGGGGACAAAGCAGTTTTAAGATGTGGTTATATTTTTCACTGTCTTACCCTGTTTAAGTGTTGGTGGTATTTGAATTAAACTGATGTTCTTTTTCTTCCCCTAAGCAATTTGTCTTTTGTCCATGAGCAAAATGGGTGAGTCATCCCTCCCTATTCTTATCTTGATTCCTGAACCGTTTACTTCCTTTTCTCCTTCCCATTCCTGAGGGGAAAGGAGCAAGCAAGCAGATTCAGGGTGCTCATTTGCCCTCTGGGCTCAAACCACAACACCCCTGATTGACCAGTGATCAACACCATGCCTATTCAAATACTGGAAAGCATAACTTTATTTGCATATGCAATAGTCCAAGCATATTTTTTGAGATAATAGTCTACTCTTATGGAACACATTTTTTAGGGTGCACAGATGCCTTAACCTCTGAAAAGCTGCTAGGGCTACTGTTCACAACACCACTTTGATAATTTCCTAAAAAATTGTACAAATAAATCAGACCTGTTACTCAGATGATTAAAAAACTTGGGCTTGTAATTAAGAGATCTGAGCATCATGCCACTTTTTTTAAAATTCCTGTTAGCCAATATGGTAATTCAGCTTTCTTAATAAGGAGCAATCAGGACCTCACATTTTCAAAAAACTTCAGACTTCCTGCTCTGATCACAGTATTTACCATTCCTTCAAGATCTAAACTGCCAAGAAAAGAAAAAAAAAAAAAAAATATCTGTTTCCAAGCTAAGTTTCTCAGTATGAGTAGATAGAAAACAAAGCGGAGTTGTTTCTCTGTATCAAGAAAAGACTGAAAGTATAAGCCTGTGTGTGATACAGGATTGCTAGTATTCATATAAACAGTGCATTAACTTAGCAATCTTGAGAACTTCACCACTGATCACATCAGATAAAATGTTCAGTTAACATGTTAACCCAAGTGTCACCAGACAGTGCAATGAGACAAAAGAACACGAGTGGAATTACTGTCTACTGAGGTGATGAACTAGATGTTTAATTACACCTATTCAGATTGGTCTTTTAAAAAAAAAAAAAAAAAAAAGTATTAGCTGTTTCAGCCCTATTTCCCTGAAAAATTCTTAAACATTAGTATAAACTACCATAGAGACAGCTCCACACACAAAAATGGAGAAGACTTTAAAAGAAGTGGAGAGCGGAATTAAGCAAAGGTGTGTACTAAAATTAAAATCTAAAGACAAAGTGAGCTTTTACTTACAACTAACCTGTTCATATACATTAGCTTTCTGGGTGGTTATGATTTTTACTACAACAAGGTGCCTCTAACAGACATTCACCTATTCTTAGCTGCCTCTTGAAGTAAAAGCACAAATAGACCAACACAGAAGATACTCTATGTTGATTATGTAGTCAGGGTTTACTTGTCTTTTTTTAATTTAAAAAAAAAAAAATCCCTCTTCCATTAAGGGTAATCAATATGCTTCACATAATGAACAAAATCTGTAATTCTGTGGGATTTTAGGACATTCATAGATGCTTTACCACACAGTGATTTATGTTCCCAGCTCTCATTTTTGGAGGAGTACCAAGGATTGCAGATACCTGGCCCATTACCAATTGCAAAGGTTAGAATTTGGAATTAATCAAAAACTGTGTTCAATTTTATGGATAAGACAATGCTGATGACTACAATATTTAATGTCAACATCCTATTCAAATATTTTGTTAAATCTTAACTTTCAGTGCTTTAGCAAATCTCAAAAGTGCGAGGAATAAAAGCAATGCCTATGTAGGAGTCACATCTGCAACTCCTTCCAGAGCCCTTGTCACTCTTTACAGCTCAAGGCAGGACAGCAGAATAAACAGGCCACAGACTGATCTATTTCAGCCATATCTGTGTTCCTACTTTGCAAAATGCCTAATAGAAAGTCCAAACCTTAACTAAGTTGTGCAGTGAAAGACAGCAAAGGGGCAACAACATATTGGACTGATTATTCTTATCTGACAAAGACAATAAAAAAAAAATTATCTCAGCTGAGTTCATTTGACTTCTTAGGAAATAATCATTTATCATAATCATCTGCTAAACAAGTTTCTGTTTCTGGAAGGTAAAAAAAAATACTTTAAATAAAAATCAATCTTTTTTTAATATTTAAATGCCAATACCATCTCCTGAAACTGTAGCAAACATTGCTCTACAAAAACCTAATACCAGGTTAAGAAAAAAAAAAAAAGTCTGAGATGTTTGAACATGAATCTTCTTTCCTGATTTGATCAGCCTTTTTCCCCCCTTACCTGACACCTTCTTCTCTTTCCTATAGGATTTTTCAACTCCAAGCCCCTGTGGGATCACTGGAAGTGACATCCTATTCTCCTTGGACAGGATGGGGCAAGACACACAAAAAGTGCACTTGAACTTGGCAAAGCCACAGTCCAGGCAACTACTGCAGAAGCTCAGAGGGCTGCAGGAGCCCAAGGCACACATTATTATCATACCTCACACCAAAGGCAGAGGAGCACAACACTAAAACTACGCCTACAATTGGCAGCTGGAGGTGAGGAAAATCTGTAACAGCAGCAGTCCTGATTTTGACGTACCAGCGAAAGAGAGCACTGAGAAGAAGTGCTTCAGTGCTTCTAAAGCGCTCAGGAGGAACATACTTTAATGTGCTTGGTAACAAAACTGGGATTTAAGCAGAGATTTGTGCCAGTTCCTCTGCTGGCAAAAATTAACAAAGGTCTACTAAAATGAACAAAGCAATGGTGATGGGTGTGGTCTGACAATATTTTTTGCTGTTGGTACTCAGTTTACTTGGACATTGCTAATCAATCTGCTAATGAAATTAAATAACAATGGTAGCAATTGTTTTTCTACACAAATTCCCAGGTGTATGCACTATCTTGCTGTGATCCCAATTTGACATGCGTGGATATTTGCTCTTCCTTTCCTCTGACTTAAGCACAGGATGTAAAATATATTGCACCTCTTAAATCATGTAATCTTGTTCTTTTTCATAATTCAAAGCATTTCTGCTTTCCATATTAAGACAATCTTATTCATTCACTTAAGGAGAAGCTATTTGCCAGGAGACCAATAGGCTATTTCCAATTCTGTCTTCTCTGAGCTTTAATTTTTTATACATCTGCAAAATGAGGAAATGCCAACTTTGTTAGACTCCTCGAAATCACTATTTGGAAGGTACCACACAAATGCTAATCACTCCTCATTTGAGGCATACTAAGAGAATATAGCTATATTAGCTGTTTTCCAGTGAAAACCTCAGAGGGCCTAAAAGTAAATAGGAAGCAAACCATGGCATACTGTCAGAGGAGAGATCTGTTAAGAAGTATGCAGGGTGGACTCCTCAAGATAAGAGCTATCAAGAGGGAAGGACAACGAAAGGCAGCTGACAGCTCTGACAATAGTCTTTACAACATGAAATAATGAAGTGTAGCAAGGCCCACTCTGCTCTCCTGGCCTGGCTGTCCCCATTGCTCCTGCCCACATTCTGCACTGTGTGGCTTTTTCAACCTCAGAAAACAATTAATTAATATCTTTAAAGTATTTTTGGAAAGGTCGAGCACTGTGTAACCACTAAATGTTATTGCTATGGTAAGGAGATAGAAATGTTTTTAAATTAGTTGAAAAATATATGCTATTAGTTTTAATAAAGCATTACATGTTCTTATAGCAGAACAGATATTTGGTCTTAAATTTTAATCCACCTTACTTTTGCTTACACCATAGTTCACAGGGAAATATAAATTTAAAAAAAAAAATAATCCAAAAAATTGGTTTGAATTTCTAAGGTCGTCATTACTGCAGAAATCTCTTGCCAAACCCAACATTTAGTCAAAGGGATCACACAAGCATTTTCACCAGGCAGTAACAAACACCTTTATCATAGAAATCATGTATGCAAAAGGATGGAAGCTTATGTAAATATGTACGTTTTACACAGCATATATGCACAAACACAGTGTACATCACATTTGCTCAGAAACTTTTTCAGAAAAAAATAAGAAGCAAAGCAACATTCACTGTCAGACTGTCCATCTAACACTGGTGCTGCTGCCTTTTCTCTGAAAGCCTCTCCTGGCCCCCAGTCGAACAGGTTTATTGCAAACAGCTACAGCTGTCCAGCTGTCATATGGCAAATGGAGCATCATTCAAGGTCAGCAGTCCTATTGTCATCCTCTAACACACCGTCAAGCTCCTCCTGGCACACAACCTGCACATCACTCTTTCCTTGACACCAGATTTCTCCATTCCTTCCTCACAAGCCCTTACAGCTGTCCCTCTCTACCTCTATCACTCATCGTCCATATTTTCCCGTGAGGGCACATTTCCATTTCTGATACAGGTACCACCAATGTCCTGAGGATCCCTCTTACCTTTTGCTATAACCAAAACTGGAACATGGTATTGAAACGGTTGATCCAAACCAGTCCAGGAATTCATCTATTACAGCTGACTGGACAGAAACAAGGACAGTCCTTAGAACAGGGCACCCCCATCCAAATCCTTCAGTCAGCAAAACGCTTATGACCAGCCTCTCAGTCAACAACCAGTGTTCCCACTATAGTCTGTTAACACGGCATCCCAGTAGTTTTAGCTGATGCACAAAGGACAGCCTTTGAATACACCCTTTAGTTGCAATATCCTAGATATCTAAGCTTCAGCTTTGCCACAGATGCTGTATTTTGTGGTTTCATTTTTGTCATATTTCATTAGCATAGATTATTAAATAACATTTTTAATGAAGAAATAAACATGGGGGGGGGGGTATGCCTCTAAGTCATTAAAATATTGAACTTCCCACTATGTCATTAGCTGTGTAGGTCTGCTGAGTCTTTAATCATATTTTGAAGAACAAGAAATCAGAGATGTGGAAACCACATGAAAGAAATGGCCTCAATCCAAAAGGAAGTAATGTATCATCCTAAACTATATAACTCAGTAGTAGTTTAATTATAGCTTGCCTAATTATACCTTATGACACTACTCAATGATACTGTAGTATAAAATCAACTCTCACACACACACAAAACCTTTATTAAAAAAGCATTATGACTGTGCTATACACAAGAAAGTCAGAAGTTCATAGCCAGCCAAGAAACATGCCATATGTGCTTCCTACACTTCATCCCATGAAATGCTACCACAACAATCTTCTGAAGAATCCAGCTGTGGCAAAGTGATGGACAACATACGGTATGCCTCAACTATCTACAAACTTTTTCAGTTTGTTTTCCTCTTGAAATGTCAATGTGTTTGAATATAATTTGGCATAAAGATTTCTTTGGAGAAGTACTGTTTCCAAGAAAGAAAGAAAGAAAAAATTTCATACACTGAAGTCCTAAAAATACAGAAAATCATGGTGGAAATAAATGAGAGAAACCTGGTTAAGTTAGGGTCTTTGTACTGGGCAGCTCAGACAAAAGACTGGTAAAGCTCACTTTCATTTTCTGTGGGTTCAGATTTACAGTAAGGTATTCAGATATCCACTAGAGTCCAGGAAAACTTCAATATGGAAACATGTTCATAACAGTTTCAAGTCATGTACTGACTGCATAAAGTCTCTTATAAAACTCCAGGTCAGCATCAAACGCCCATAGAAATACTAAGCCAACACACTAGGATACAGAAAAGTATAAATATTTCCCCCTTTATTCTCCAGATGATTATAGACTTTATTAAACAGATGCCACCCATCCTTCATTTCAGTTAGCTGAAAGAACCAATTAGATGCACGTTTTCATAATGAAAATGTGAATTCAATGTGAAGCTTTGTCTAACAACAGGGTTGTACAGCAAAGCCTAAGCAGAGTTAAGCCACGGTCTCTGAGGGCTCCTCCCAGAACAGACTGCTAACATAGCATAGGGAGTGACTGTAACTGCATGCATCCACAGACGTAAAAGGCAAAAGGCCAGCAGATAACAAGGAAAGCAGATACCGTCATAGCTGGAAGGGTTGGGGGAAAGAAACATAAATTTCTGGTTAGCAAAATCCATAATCACTCGATTTCTGAGTTAGAAAAATGCTTGATTTTTTCATTCAGTATTCTCAAGAAAGCAAGACTTTAAGCACACTCTTACACAACAGAATTGCAAGCTTTTAGAAAACCCACTTAGGCCAGCAGGAGAAGCCTACCATGAGAGCTGTGAGCACTGGCTAGCCATGTGGCCCATGCAGAGGACAGCCTGTGGGCCATACTGGGCACGTGGGACACCTCCATCTGGCCTGTCACCTGGAGGAGACACAGAACAGCTGTTCAAGCAGTGATCGCAGACCTAGCAGCTGAACACCTCTTGAACACAGTCTGGCATACAACATAGATGCCACTTCTGCAGTGGCCTGGGGCATGTCATTTGCTGCCAAGGATGGAGGGAAGCACTTTTCAGGTCCTGGATCCCTCTTTTTACCCTAAAAACTTGAGCCACCCTTAGGCCATATCAAAATAGGTTCCTCCAACAGATTTTAAGACAAATTTCATTCAATATATAGGCTTACACAGAACAGTCTGCTATGAGAAAATGAATTGTATCCATATTTATTTTTTTTTAAGTCCCATGGAAACCAATTAAATTAATTAAACTCTCTCCATCAGCTTTCTTATTAAGTCAGTCCTAATATGCAAGAACATGAAGATGGAAGAGGCTAGATCATTAACAGACAGAATAATCAGCATAAGCAGTGCACATGCTTCCATATTAAAAATATTTTAGTGTTAAACAGAAGATACCTGGACTGCAGACTCTTTGAAAGTGATCACTTTTTTAATCCATCCATCACAGAATCTTAAAATAAAGTTTACAATGTGATAGTATGCATCCCAGAAATGACTCTGTTCTCAGATTTTAGGGACAGAGTAACCAAAATGAGCACTGCTTCAGACCTCCTATGTAACAGTCTACACAAATTAGTTCCTTCATATTCAGATTTTATACAAACTCTTGAACTTCCAACTACTAACTAAACACCACCCTATTTCAAGAAGCTTCCTCTTACCTGCACATACATTTCCATATTTTTATTTATATTTATCAAGTTTCTTTTTTTTCTCCTGTTAACTCAAACAAGCAGATCTTTTTTAACACCCCAGGTTAAAACATTTTCTGATTCTTGAATAAGCTTCTTTCATTTTCTTTAAAACTTCCACAAGCTGACATCATATTTTCAATGTAAGAAACCAAACTGACTCAATTCCAGCAAGCAGTCTCACTAACGAAATACACAGCAGGAAAAACACCTCCTTTATTCCTGCTCAGTACGCCCCCATGCATAAACATATTGTAGCCTCATCCCCTACATGAAATGGGGATTGGTTACACACTACCTCAGTAAGTCACTTTTTTTTTTTTTCATGTATTTTAGGGGTGACCTAAATCTTTGCTTCCTATTCATGCAATGTTTCATTTAGCTTATTAAAATGAACGCTGTACAAGTGACTTCATCTTATTATGCAGCACAGATCAGTCTTTGAAATGGAATTCCTCTTATTACGTATACAACCTTTTTGTTCATCTAGAATCTGGAAGTTTAAGAACTAATTTTTGAAAAGAAGTGATGCTAATCATGGACACAGTGCTTTTCACATCGTTACCTGTTAAGGGGTCTGTGACATACACATGCTATGTAAGAATGTAGGGGAGATCAAATTTGAAACACAAACACCTCAGGATTTTTTCTTCCTATGAATAGAGTTGAGAGGCTAAAATACCATTAGACATGAGAAATCTAATGTTAATCTGAAGTCATGTTACAGAATCTGAAATTAATTCAGCTGCCAAGAAATTGTTGCCATCATTTGATACACAGAAAACAAGATCTCCCTTGTCTGGCCACGTGGGACAGTGGATTAACAAAGTTCAAAAAACAAAGAGAAGATCGGCAGCATTCCCTTATCTCACAGAATAAGACTGTTAACTTATACAATTTGTATTATCTTGGACACTGCGGACATAACTAGCTCTCACAAAGACTTTCAGTTCTTAATTTCCACAACTGCAATCAATTTTAATTTGAGAATGCTTTGTGAATGCAGAACTTTGATCTGGCATGGCCATTCCTAAAATGCAGCCAGCCTGCACACTGGACTCAGGCAGGGCAAAATCTTATGTCCAGGAAGAACATAAGATACTGCCCCCCAGAAATATTCTTCCCATGTCCTACCATTTTCACATCAGAATTTCTGTATACTTGGTAACACTCCTTGGATTTCACTTCCATAAACTTGTCCTGCGTTCCCTTGAAAACATCCAGACTTTTAACCTTCACCACATACTTTGGCATCAAGCTTCAAGTTTACATACCCACTGCACAAAGACCATGTTAGAAAACCTTATTTTTTTAAAACTGGCTACACCTCATTCCATTTGTCACTGCCAATGACAATCAATAAACACAGATAACATTTTAAGCACAAAAACCAACTTAACAATATTATTTTGACTGCATTTTTTACATCACAACTTATCTAGAGAATGTATGTATTGGGGGGGGGCAAAAATCCTTCAAACCAAAAATCTTTAAACTTGCTAATTGCATTTCCTGAGAGCACTCATTCCTTCCATCAAGTTGTGTAATTCAAATTAACTACAGCCTTCTCTCTTAAATCCACATGTTTAAGTGATTGCCACCACGAAATTTAAAATATTTTAGGTATCTATGTCTTACTACACCAAAGCAGTGACATCACCAAGTTCATGTCTTGAACTAATAATTCATTTCAGTACAGCCTATGTGGGGGAAATAACAGGATACCTGAAACTTCTATCATGAACCAAAAAAATTAGAAAGAAAAATTCAAAGAAGGGAGAGTTGCTGAATTGTGTTTTAAATACACTTTAAATATTTAAATTATCTTAATAAATTATTCATTGACTATTTAAAAACACAGGGATTAGTTCTCAGATTTTGTATCTGTAGATTATTTTCTTGATCTCCATCACTCTCTTGGTCTCTGCTTTCTAGGAAAGAGTGTTGAAACCACAATAACAGCCTGAATTACTTATCGATCTAGGGAAAGATTAACCCAGCTTTTCAGTAGTGATAGTATTTTCTCAAAAGCCCATGGAGGTCATGACTAGCTTTAATGACATATTGTTTATTACATTCAGGACATTGACAAAATGTGATTTAGATGAATGAGGTACTTTAGCATGGAAAACATTGTTGGGAGTTGTGCGTCTTACTCAGCTCTTCAAAAGATGACAGCCTGTTCCTCCACAACAATCACAGGTAATCATATTCCTTTCAACTACCGTAACTCCTACACACCATAAAGTAGGCCAGGAGCTGCCAGAAAGCTGTTGTCTTGCTAGAAGTATATGCCATCCCCCTCCTCCTGTGGTTTCGAATCTAGCAAGATCTCACCAACAGACAGAAACAGTGAAGTGTCAGATGAGGATAAAGGATGAGCACAATCCAGAAAGCTAGCTGAAGGGTACAGTCATTGACATGGTAGGGATTTGGAGACGCAGTCAGCTAACAAGGCATGCAGGGTAAAACCAGACTGTGAGCACAAGGATCCCAAGGATGAACGGGCTGGAAAGCACACAGTTCCTCTTGCTGAAACAGACCTAGCAGACCTGTTCCTTGTGAAAACTTTGCTGTGCAAGGTGTTGTTTCAGGTACAAAAAAGAAGGTCCTGAATCCAAAGCTGCTAGGCTGAGCAACCAAAGCAAAGGATCTAAGGATCTGTATTGTTCTGGTGAAACAGAAGACCCACATGCCACTCCATTTGAACAGACAGATCCCAAAAAAAAAGAGACAGAAGGTAAAAGCAGCATAAAAGCCTGCAATACACAGGGACCCTGTCAAGCTGCTCACAATACATCCTTACGGTGAACCAAGGGTAAGCACCAGGACAGATGGCAGAAACTTTTAAAGCCTACCCGTGGCTTTTTTTCCCTTGGTAATCAGATGTAGCTGTAGAGATTAGCACAACATAGTAAACAGTTTGAGGATTACACTGAAATTCATCTCTGTATGTATCTACTCCTAGACAAACAAACAAATATGAAATATATTCTGTTTCATCTCCAGCCAGGATATGATTTCAATTTCCATCTAATTTGACCTCTCCAGTAAATGCCACTCAGTAGGAAAACCCTCAGGGCATTAAATGGACAAAGTGAGGCATGCAAATACTCCATTCTAGCACAGCATATGTCTCCATGGGTCTTCAATTGATTTTGAAAACTAGATTCATGACAAAACATTGCACCCTTTGTAAAAAAATCTTCCCAGAATGATATGACAGGCTATGACCTAGCATTCATTACAGGAGAAATACCTGTTCATTCTTCATGCATTAAGTAACTAATGGCAAAAATCTAGTTAAGACAGAAAAAAAAACCCTCACGGCAAAATACCTCCTAAAATAATTTCACCTATACATATCATAGTAACTGGCATCTTTCCCTTAACACCACAAACGTATGTAGAATATTGCTTTGTTCAGTTATATTGACTTCACTAGGAGCATACTGTGAGTAAGGATTGTAGGACAGGGAATAAAGAGAATCACATTTTGTTCATAATAGCTTTTGACTTGGGAATCCAGAAGACATCTAAGCAGCATATTCTGGTTAATTTACTTTGATATGTGAAGATTAACTCCAGGGAAATAAAAATAATACATTCAAGGATTCTTTCCACCATTCCTGTAATTGTTTCTATTGTCACAGATTCATTAAATCCCTCTGTTAAATCCCCAAGCATTACAGGTCTGCGATATTCAAGATAATAAAGTAGCCCACAAAACAACTTTCCTGAATAACAATCATTCATAATTGATAAATTACAAAAGGTCTAATACACATATACAGAGCACAACTGAAGTGCAACCAGCACTGACTGAAGCACAACTAACATGAACAAAGGCAAAACTATCACAGTGCAAAAGCAAGAATCCCAGCTTAAAAAGGATGCTTCACCCCGACTCACTCTGCTGCACCCTGCATACCAGTTTATCTCAGTTGAAATTTTCATTCCAATAGACAGGTGCATTTTCTGCACACAAGCTCAGCAAATGGTTTTACAGGAACATGGCAATGCACACCTGACTGACAGAGCAAACCAAACCCATTTTTATATATAAACATGATCTTGAATAATCACTATAGTGCCCTGCCCAAACTGTTTTCCAAAATAAATAACCACATGAGGAGGTTTTTGCTGTTGTTACTGTGCCAAACTCTCACACCATATCATTATTTTTCACAGTCACTCTCCTTAATATTTATTCTGCATGTTCTCCACAGGAAATTGTGATCAGCTACAGTTCAGAAATGCAGTAAGTTTTCTAAATCTTAGAAGACTGAAGTACTGAAACTTATCATTCCATATGTCTGTTAAGCTTCTCTTGACACAAAGACTCCCTTGCTTTATTTCTAAGCTCATTTGCTACTAGAGCAACAAGCCACTTAAAACACTTCTGTACGATTGCACACTCTTTGAATACAAATATTTGGATTTTGTATACACTACTAATTGGTAAGTGTTTTGCTATTGCACAGAAAAACAGATGCCTGCCTCTGAAGTTTTCTCCTACTTCTCTACTTTTAACACACCTCCTTAAGCCAGAGGTACCAGGGAGATGGTGAATGGCAACAGAGCATAGTTCAGTAGCTTCTCATCTTCAGCTGGGTATCTGTAACCAGGATCTTTCCTTCAGTTACACTATGGGCAGCCCAATACACAGTTCACTAAACTGCACGGCTTATGTTCTTCCAAGCACTTAAGTGCATTAGTTCAGAGCAAAAACAATTAATCTGCACCTTCACAGTAGGGTTTGTTTGGGCTTTCCCCACCCTTTTCTGACACCACACGCAAAAAAAAAAAAAAAAAGAGTCTGGCCTTCTTTGCTTGTGCTGATAGGTTTGTTGGATGTCAATGAAAACAGACTAACTTAAATATACAATACCTGTTGCCTTTTCAGTCAAAAGCTGAGTTTAACAAAAGCTCTATATCCACAACATGCCTCCTTGAGAACTTCAGGTAGGTAAGTATTAAAAACAAAGCCAAATCTTCAGGTGGTGTAAATGCATACAGCATATGGGCTTAAACAAATCAGTTCTCATCAGTCCAACACCCTGAATGAATGCTCCACCCTATGCTTTTAGAAAAGGTAATAGAAAAATAACCCAGGGGGAGGGAGGAAGACCATAAAAAAAAAAAAAAAACAAAAAAAACCCCACACAACAAAAGAACAACCAAACCGCCCCGCCCCCCCCCCCCCCCCCCCCCCCAAAAAAAAACCCCAAACAAAACAGAAAACCACAAAAAAAATTTAAGAATAATTACTCAGGCTTTTTTCTCACATATAATTATGAGCACCAGATCTAACAAGACCTAGTTGCCTACAGATTTGCACGTTGTGGTTAGTTCATTTTAATGTCTAACAAGCTCCCACCAGCCAAGACACATACAAAACTCTTCTGGGTTGACTCTTTGATACTGATGATAGAATGAGCTCACCAGGCAGCTTTTCTCTCAGCCAGAGAATGTACGTGAGCCTCTCTCCTCCAATTTCTCAAAACTTACTAAAACTTAATAATTAAGTTTTAAGACTTCCATTCCTTTGTCAAATACTGCAAAAACAACCAGCAAGTTCAAAAACATCTGGTGCAGAGTAATATACAAACAATACACCAGGACAGTAAGATAGCAAGTATTGTTTCCATAGAAAATCAGGATAAGGTATTTTTACCGTATTGTGTTTTCATCTATCCTCTGAGCAACACAATTTACCAAGGGTTTGCAAGCTTCATTTTTGACTTCCAAGACAGAAAAACAGTTTCAAGTGGAATGGAGGAGACCAACAATGTACCAAGGGAGAAGTGCTAAAGGCACTGTAGTTGAAAACCTATTGCTGCCTATTCCATCCTTCTTTCACTCAGCACTGCTCAGCCTAACAAATACAAGGCCAAAAGGAAGCTACAAGCAATAGATGCATTTAGCTCCATTGAAAGAAGCAGTACTATAACACTAGCTGAGGATCTAGACCCATAAGCACATACTTGTAAACAGCTTTTAATTCCTTCATTATTTACTATTAAAAAAAAATCTCCACAGACTTCATATAATTACTGTTTTCACTATCTAAATTAGAAAGAAACAGTGGTTTCCAAAAACCAGTAACAAAAACCTGGGCAACAAAAGGAGTTCAAACTCCTGTACCTTTTTTTTTTTTTTTTTTTTTGAACTGGGGAAGTGGGCCATCTTCACTGTCCTTTCAAGCCTCCCTCAAATCCATGACTTGAAACAGTTGTTCAGTTCCTCACAGTTCCTCACCAACAGCTCTCATGCCTCTCTCAAGCTGTTCTGTGTCACGTCAAGTCTTGTTTTATTTTAACTGTACAAACTCTTTATGACAAGGACTTAGTCTATATTTAGAAAATGCTGCATAAAGATATAGTGCTGTGTAAGTGTTTTACAATTTCTCTGGTGTTCAACTTCAGCATTTTGGAACTCACATGCATTGTCCTGGGCAATTGCAAACTATAAGAAAAAAAAAAAGAATCATTAATATGAGTACAGAATTGATTCCTTTATACATACTTTTTTTCCCCTTGACTATTTTCAAAGCATATAGAATCACAATAAAATTGCTACACTGGAGGATCTCAATCAAAATCAAATGAAAGCATGAGAAAACAAACTCTAGAATTCTCACACCCTTTTCCAACAGTAACTTCTTGCTTAACCTTCTTTAGTGAACAGTATCATCCTAAGGCCTTCTTGAACTAAGGCTACAATACAATTGCTAATACACAGTTTTCAGAAACATCTTGCCCACAACATATGAAACTCCTTAAAACCAGGATGAGTAGTAGGTTTTTTTGTTATTTTCTCCCCTCTGGTTATTAAGCATTTAGAGATATGATAGTATATTTTAAAAGCTGTAAACTTATGTTTGCATTTTACTGTACTAGAGCAAGTAAATGAAAGAAATCTTTTGTTCTGAACCATTCACTATTCCTGTTCTATATCTAGAACAGAGCGTAGCTTTCAACTGAAAGCACCACAGCTTACCTTCTGACTTTCACAAAGAATATTTGAATTTTATACATGTATGTATGTACGCAGTATTTACCCCAGAAAGTTGATCCTTACGGTGTCTAGGGAATATTATGTATCCCTGTAAGCAGCTCACTGGATGGGTTAGCTAAAAACTTCATTCAAGTCTTATTATGCCCTAGCCTTCTTCATCTGCTAACACTCTTAATTTGAAACTGTTATAGCTATAAATGATGTGTCTCTTGACAAAGAAGATGCAAATGCTTAATCAAGTTATTAGGCCTTTAGCTATGCCACCTAAGGTGGCTATTTGCATGCTCTTAGCTCATGTCAAACACTAAATGAAAAAAGTACAAACTAACTTTTCTGTATATTAAAGCGTAGCAGAGCTGCAGATCTGATAGTCTAGAATAGCCTTGTAGTTGTGGTTCTGACTTCTGCCAGATAAAAGTTTAATCTTGAACAAAATCTATCATTAATAAACAACTGCACATTAGACCCTTTTTAAGGACCATAAGCAAGTACTAAAGACTGGTGTGAAATTTGCTGAGACCCCGCTACAGACAGTCAGCCACCAAAAACATATTTGACCAAGATCAGGATGTTAATTTTAAAATGAGGACTTAGAGAGGATAGAGATTACCTTGTGGTTAATGTGACTAATCCCTGAATTTCTTCTAACAGCCCTTTTGTGGTAGAGTAGAACAAAGGCTTAACAGCTGATTTTTCTTTCATTCCCCACCACCTCTCCTCTAAGTCTTTTTCTTCCCCATCTCAGCAGATGCCCCAGAGTTTGCTAACTATAAAATAAAAATTAGCAGATAAAAAGAATCCATTTGTGGTGTCAGCTCTTAACAGCTGACAAACTAATTTCTCTATATTCCTTTTACTTCCTCCCCATTTACTCCACATGCACGTTTTCCACAACTCTCTTCTCAATTTTATTTTGAAACACAGTTTTCCCAGATCTTATATTCTTCCTTCTACTTTCCCATTATTCATAAACTTCTGAAAATCTAAAATCCAGGCAATCATTTTAACATCCCTGGTCTTTTTAACCTCTGCTCCAGCTGGACTTCATAAAAATTCTAAATGCCTTGTTTACCACCTGATATTGTGCCCTTACATAATTATCATTAGTATAGAATAGATGCCCATATGTACAGAACAGTTTATTTTCAGATACACTGAACTGACATCAGTTTTATTTGCAGTGTCTTGACCATTCTAAAATTCCTATTCCTATTCTTCCAGACTCTCAACTCATTGTAAGAAAAAAATCTGATAACCTAATTTTTAGAGGTACTAAGAATTTAATGATGTAATAAAAACCATCAAAACAGTACATGCTCAGTAACTTCTGAAAATCATTCCCTGACGAAAATAAATGCTGTACAAAGTAAACAGACACTAAAATATTATTTAAGGATATAATCAAGACCTCATTAAAATCAGCAGCAGTTTTGCCACTGGCTTAACAGGGCCAACATTTCTCACAGAGCTTATAGCTGCTACCTTAAAAAAAAAAGGTTCAAAACACTAACAAATTATGATGCTTGAGTCTTCTACCCACAGTACAATCGCTGCACTAACTATAGCTACAAAACACTAGAGAAGTCACACAAAACAAAACCACGTTATTTTGCTACTTACACTGAGGGCAGAGCTTTGCGTCATCTTTGCCCACCACATTCTTTATACCACATCTACTTTGATATCGGGAAACTGCAAAACCAAGAGAACAGAAGATACCCTACATGGCTCTCCCATTTCAGGGTCCTTGGCAGCTCATTAACCTCTGACAGAAGGAACATAGGTGGAGCAATTGGAGTGCCTTTAGAGACCGCCTCTGGAAGACACACAGATGTGCCTTCACATACCACTTTTTTTTTTTCCAAATAGCCAAGCAGTCATGCAACAAGTGATTATGTCACAAGGTTTGCACTTCTACATGCACATTGAAGCTAACGTGTGTTACATGATAGCAATTTGTAAATGTCATTTTCTACAGAACCTATGTGTCCCAACAATATTTAAGTATCAAGAAATATTGAAAATGTAACGTGCATTGATATTTATTATCTATACCTACTTTGTCATATGCATAATTGCTACCTTGCATCCACAGCTGAAGGCACAATCTGATCTCAAGGTATTTAAGAGGTCTGAAAATCTGAAAGAACGTACATCAACTTGCAGCACCACTTTAAATTAATATGTAGAAAGCCACATCATTTTTCCCTATTGCCATTTTCTGCCAGTCACCTCCCTTCAGCAATATCGAGAGAAAAAACATTAATATATCATTGGAAGAATCTGCTTACCAAGGCATTTTATTAATATTTCTGAATACTGCAAATTAAATTAGCTTGTTAGCACTTTCATCCTTTCAATATATAGATTAGGTTCTTATTTAAAATTTCTGTGTTAACAGCAGAATAAATATTATTTTTCTTGCACAGACTAAAGTAGTAAGTATGGTAACAATTAATAAAGAAAATGAAAGGCAATCTTATTTTTGGCAGGACTGTTATTCTGCTTCCATTGTACGTGTGCCACAACATGTTCAGCTGATCATCAAGAATCCAGCCTGCATATTTATAAAACCTGTTAAAACAGTCACCAAGGCTCCTATTCAAATCAGTAGCAGTTCTGTCACGGGCTTAAATGGCCAAAACTTCTCCAAGAATTCACAGTAAACTTAGCTCTTCTCCTCTCTACTCACCAGTCATATAGTAAAAAATGAAGGCAAAACACTTTAAATAAATGAATAAATAAATAAATGAGCCAGGATAGTTCAAAAATATACCCCCCGGATTGGGGTATAGCGAGAAGACACTGTAGAATTTGGAACTGTTACCTAGTACACAGAACAAAATACAAAGCCCAAAATGATGGTTTATCTGGCTACTGGCAGAGGGAGCAGAAGCTGCCATTACCACCTCAGCACAGCACACCCCTCCTACTGCATTCTGGCTGTACCAGGTGACTTCACCTTTCTCAGGGTCCGAGATTTTGCTGGCACGGCTAATGATGACAGGTTAACATCATTGGAAGGTGACATTTGCACAAATGTCACTGCTTCAGAGGTTCTGCTTCAAATCACTATGTCACAAGCAGCATATAGATGAGGAACCTGTTGAATACTTCTGTACTTTCACCCAAATCTAAATCTCACTGTACTATACAAAATCAGTAAATCACTTGAGAGCTGCTATTTTCACATGAAAATATTTGAAGAGATCACATCAAGACGGCACATCAAAGAAACAGAAAAGAGGCCAGAAAACAAGAGTGAAAGAAACAAAAACAGAAAAGAAAGCTGGAGCTGGAAATGCACTAGAATCAGTCAATATATGTTCATAAGCAATGATTTGCACTACCAAAATGTATAGGCAAAGAGTATTTTTTAAAGCTTCCTACCAGCCTGTCACAACTGGTTCTTCACACTGGAAGACAGCTGTGACCCTCAGAAGCATTACTGACCGAGTTGGATCTCAAATTCCTGATATGCTAGAGCATTATAAAAAATTAAGTGGCATTTGCTTAAATAATGTAAAAGTGACATTACATTCTAGGAGTGTTGAACTGCTTTCTCTCAAACTTAACACTAAAAAAGATCCAGGAAAAGCTTTTCCTCCTAGACTGCAAAAAAATAATCTGCTAGTACTAGCCTTTATAGAGAAAATGCTGCATAACTTTACACCCAAACCCTGCAACTGGATATGTAGGAAGTTTCCACATCTATGCCAAACTATCAAAAAAACTATACTAACACAGTTAAGTCATTAAGATAAGACTGTGGGACTTGCGATGCATATTCCAGTTCAACTGCCTTTCTCTAGCACAAATCAACTATGTGACTTCAACACAATCACTGAGTCAATTTCCCATCTACGAAGAAAATAATTACACATTCATATCTCAGCACTCACAGGGGTTTACATAGTAATAACCAGGGCAAAAAAATAGTACCATCTATAGGCAACTTAGAACATCATTATTCAGATCTTATAATACACCTCAATGGTGTATTTCTTTTCTTTTAGTTTTTGTGCAGAATTATAAAATGCATGCAACAGATTACAGTGCACACTGTAAAAACTTCTTGCTTTTTCCACATCCAGGACTTCTCTGCTTTTACTTATTGCTTGCCTGTAGTTTCTTTTCCCTTACACTATCATTGTATTTTATTATAAAAGAGCTATCCTGTACAGGACTGATCATGTTTCAGGTAAAAGCAGTAGACTTTGTAGGAAACATTAACATTTTGTTGCCATACAATGAAAAAATGATACTATAGTCTTCAGTCACAGACTGTGTGAGTTTATATTATCCCAGCAACACACTCTGCCATGTAGTGCAGTGAGAACAAGTCAAAAAGCAGTAAGTACAGGTAACCACATGTTTAACTAGTGAACAGCTATAGAGGTTTAATACAATTGCATGTAAAATACATGGTTGCATCTTCCATAATCTCAATGTTACAAAGCCCTTGCTGAAACATAGGAATATACATCAAATGTCACAAGTACAAATCACACTACACATTTTAAGTGCTTACAAATTCTGCCATCACACAGAGCCAGCACATTCAATAGCTGAAGTCTAATACAAAAGCACATTTACTTTATCAAGGTAACCCAAGTTTACTATCATTGCAGAGAACTGCCAAATAAACGCAATAACAAGAGAAAAACTTGATGAATCTGCATAGTTATTTCTCAGGAAGCAAACCCAGCCCCTACTTGTCATTATTTATGTGTATGTTTCCTTTTGTTTCCCACTCTGTGACAAGCCCCTCCAAGTGCTGCAAAACTGCTTCGTAAGGGAAAGACCTGAAGCACTGAATCTTGTAACAAGCAGTAACTTCTGAAAGACAGAGGATATAGTTCAGTTCTTCTCCCTAACAAGCTGGTAGTTACTCCAAAAACAAATATGCACTGCTTATTAATTTGACTTGAAGTGTCTATAAGGTTTTTTTTCCATTAATACTTGCACTGACACACAAATGCTGTCTCATCTCATGCTTTACTTGTATTAATCAACCTCAGAAAAACAACTGTGCAGCTTTCACTTCTTAACCTTGCCTCAAAGGTCTGTAACACCTGGTAAATACACAGCCTCCTTATATTAGGACATCTTCAGAAGTAAGTGAAAGCAACCCAGGAACTTAAACTCTGTGAAAATGTCAGGTCCTCAGGATGTGCAGATTTTTATGTTTTTCAAAATCTACTTTATTTTGACACAGTACTTTTCTCTGTGACTTGTACCTGCGCAATTCACAGCAACACATAAAAACCATACATTGACCTTACGCAGTTCTGACCTTCCAAATACTCCAGATGGGCTAATCCAACAAAGCCATAGTATCTTTCAGTAACCTTCATGGAGAAGTGGGAATTTGTCCAGATGGAGCAACACCTCTACATCTCTCTTGAAATTTACGAAAAACTCTATCTAGTGAACAAAAACACTGCCAAATTTATTTTAAGTTGTTCAACATCCAGCTATTAACTATAAATGCTTACGTGAGGCATTAGGCTTGAATCAAGAAGGAGAAATTCAACCACACACAGCTTACGCAGCATGACAGATCATGTTCACACACAAACATATGCTTAGATCTGAAGATACAAGATGCTTTTTCAGCATCTTCTGTGACTAACAAGACTTAAATACCAAACACCATCTCTTGTAACCCAGACATGGTATGTATCCTATGTACTGTTCTGGGTCCTCCTTCTGGTACAGCTCCCCACGTCCATCCCCCTTCTCAGGCCTGCACCAAGCTCTCCACACGCAGGCCTTGTTCAAGCCAGTGTGCACCAGCTATTTCAAAAGTCCTGCCAAGGACTACAGCCAGGGCTACAGGACTTCACCCTGTGGGCTCACAGACAACTTTTCCACTGAACTAAATTCCCGAACCAAACTGCTGCAGAAAGCTGCTGCTGCATTTATTATCCCTCCAGGCCAAACTCAGGAAGTTCTGCAGACTACAGGGATCATTGCAGTCCAGACTCCAAGCAGTAAAGGAACCCCAATTTGCAGAAAATATCCCTTGTTTGTACAACATGCTTTCAGCAGATCCGGGACAGCCATGTATTATTACCTTCTCCTGAGACAGCACTGCCTATTTAGGGGATGTTGCTCTCCATTTGGGATACTTGAGATGAATACCAACTTCCAGGTGAAAAGAGTCATCATCATGTCTCTAAGAGGACTTTTCTAAGGCTAGTAATTCCTCTGGGCTATTCCAGGTCTGAGTCAGCCCTTCCCATTTCCATTGCTAAGAAAACATTCTTGAAATATTTGTTACTGTTTCTGCAATAATTCTCTGTCATACAGCAGCCTCAAAAATCATGGCTAAAGCAGGACACTGCAGAGATAATAAACAATGCAAAAATATTTTATGTACTATTACTACTTCTAGCTAGATAAATGCAAATATTGCTGTCCTTTATACCAACTGCATTTGTACTACAGAAACACATACAGTGAGGAGTTGTAAAGAGGACAAGAACCCTCCTGAATGATTAGGCGCAATGTCTTTGCTATCTGAGCTTTTCCAGTTCATTAATATTTCACTTTTATATATTCCTCAGCTGCTTTTACAACATGTTCCTTTCTCTCCTTCTTAAGTATGAGCAAGAAGAATTGTTTGAAGTAACTAGTAGACCTTGCCTCACATCCCCACCTCCATGCCCCCTGAGAGTTTAACACTTCAAGTGCAATATATACTAGATAGAAAAACACAGCTGGCGTAGAAGAGGATAAGAGGAGATTCTGAGTCTCCCTTCTAGTTACATTCAACTATAAAGGTGTGCAATAAGAAAATAAAGCATACCACAGTTTCTCTCTATGCCAGGAGACTTACTGTTGTCAATCTCAAAGGTGAGAAGGTGACATAAAGCTGTGGGAGGTTCCCATCTCTGTGGAAAAGCAGAATCACCCTGTGCCCTCTCAAGACAAGTAACTTGCAGCAACGCTCTTTTCCTTGCCAAAAGTGAAAGATAACCTCTTTCAGCCAGGAGAAGCAACACAAAAAACTACATAGAGGAAATACGGGATTATCACGAATCTCTTTCATAATAAGCACTACCATCACCATCTGCTCCACTTTTTAAGCGTGCCATGAGATTTTGGAAAACACGAGCAGCGTCCTCCAGCTCCTGCCTCCAAATCCAACCCCACGGCAAAGGCCACACAGGACAGCCAGTGCCTCGGCCCTACCATTCACATTTCTGAACCCACTTCTCCCGGACCTCCCCTTCAGGTTTATTGCAGATTGCTCAATAAACACAGGAGGGAGGGAAAAAAAATTAAAAAATAAAATAAAAAAATAAAAAAAGAAGAAACGCCAAAAACAAACCAAAAAAGCATCTGATCTTCTTCCCCTTCACCTGCAGCAGCGAGGCCGGAGCTGACTCCCAGAGAGAGGTGCAGCCGCCGCGGGCACCGGCTCCCCCGCTGTGCCCCGGCGCAGGCTGGGCCCGGCGGGCCCCACAGCGCCCCAGCCCCCCCTCGCAGCACCGCGGCCCCGCCGGCGCTGCCTCTGCCCCGGGCTGGGCCGGCCCCCGGGTGACACCTGCGGGCACCGAGCCCCTGCCCGCCCCGCCACAAAGGCACTACCGCCGGCGTCCCCCCCGCGCCGGCCGCCCTCGCTAATCCCCGCCGCCACCGGAGCGCGGCTCCCGGGGATCAGCGCGGAGCTGCCGCACCGGCAGCTCCGATCCGCCGCCACTGCAGCCGCGCCGCGGGTCGGCGCAGGGCGGCCGGGAGCCGCCGCCCCACCGGCGGGGAAGGCGAGGCCAGGCGAGGGGGTGGGCCGCCCGCGCCCCGGCGCGACACCCGCCCGCAGCCCCTCAGCACCTGGGGGGCGAGGCGGCCCCCCCCGCCGCCGCGCACCCCTGCCCCCCCCCCCCCGCCAGCCGCCGCGCAGGGAGCCCGGCGGCGCCCCGCGGCCTGGCCCGGCTCCCCCCTGCTCCTCAGCGCAGCGGCACCGCCCGGGGCGGAGGGCGCGTTACCTGGCCGGGCTCCTCCAGCGCCCGGGTCCGCTCGCCGTCCGCCGGCGGGGGCTGGGGACGCTCCTGGTCCCCTGCGGCGCCGCCACCGCCCCGCTCGGTGGGTGGGAGGGTCGGTGTCTCCCGCGTCCCCCCGGCGCGGGGGGAATAATCCGTCCGGAGCGGCGGCACCCCGGTCCGTCCGTCCGTCCGTCGGTCGGTCGGTCCGTCAGTCCGTCATGTTGCAGCCGGGCGTGTGTGCGTGTGTCTGCGTGCGTGTGTGTGTGTGTGTGTGTGTGTGCGCGCGGCGTGGGGGGCGGGCCGGGGCGGCGCTTCCGCGCGTGTGCCGGTGCGGCGCGCGTGTGCCCGCGGCGTGATGCGGGGCGGCCTCTCTCTGCGCCTGTGTCCGCGAGGAGCGTGTCCGCCCGGCGTGGCGTGGGTGCTGGGTGTGTGGGCGCGCCTCTGTGCACGCGTGTCGCGGCGGGTGCTGCGCGTCTCCGTGCCTGTCCGTGTCCGCGCGTGTCCCGTCCCCCACCGCCGGTGAGCGGGGGCCGGGGGGGCCCGGGGGGGCAGCGCCGGGCCGGCCGGGAGAAGCCGCTTCCCCGCCCAACGCGGGCGAGAGGCGAACACGCGGGGGGTTGGACGGGGGGGGAAGTCCGAGTCTCCCCGCGAGGAATTCAGCTCCGCTCCGGTGTGTTTACACTCACCATCTGCTCGGGGATTTGTATTTTTTTTTCCCTTTCCCGAAGGGCGGTGGAGCCGTCTGATTTCACTTCCTCATCCTCTTTTCAGATACGTGTTTTGTAATTATTTTCCAGTTGCTCGGTGGCCATCCCGGAGCACTGGCGATCCTAGGCAGGGAGTAAGGAAACGGCGTTTAAGAAGTAGTCTCTGCTCCAAAGGCAGGTCTTGTCTCTGCCGCAATAAGAGCAGGAATGATTCCCCTGAAATACTGGGATAGGGCTGAGGTCAGTTACGTCGCATTTAAATTAAGTTCCTTATTCAATTCAGAAAGAAAAGGTAAAACAGAGGAATAACCATGTTCTCTGCAACTAATACTTAAGGAATATGATTGAGTTTTCATACTCTCTTTTTTCATGATACAGTATCCTTCCTGCATCACGTACCAAAGTGAACTATCTTGCCTCAGTACGGACATCATTTGAGTAAAATGAGTGACAATTCACGAGTGACAGACTGCAGATATGTGCCCTGTCCCCTCATATTACAAAAAATAACACGCATCACTCAATGAACTGAAGAAACACATTGGCTTTGCAGACTTAAGTCTCCACAGGAACAAAGCATGTTCTTCATTCAGTAACATGATCGCTCATCCTGAAACTGAAGAACCCAAAGAAATTTTAAATATTAGGCGTATACAGAGAAATGCAGATCAGAATGGAGTCAGTCAGAGTTTTGAAGAATTTTGAGCAAAACCCACTTCCACAAAATACAGCTACAACTTAACAGCAACAATGAGGTTCTGCTGAAATTCTGAGTAAGAATTGTGTGAAAGTGCAGAAGCAGTCGTGTCTGTGTCACATTGGGCATGAAAGTGTCAGGAAACTGAATGTTTATAAACACATCTTTACAAAAGCTAAATTTTCCAACCAGTGAGTTCACCATACCTTTAACATACATACATTTTAACATACATTTAACTATAACTCTGTCAGTCTGTTCAACACGTTCACGAGACTGTTATATGAAATGTAATAACCAAACCTAAAGTGCTTCTGTTTCTTCTTGGGCCAGATAATAAACCTAAAACAGATTAATGTTCTATGGTCACAAAGGAAAGTTTGGCGTATGCAGCACACTGCAACAGTGCTACATGGAGAGAAACAGATTTTTAGTAACCTGTCATCCACATTTAAAAAGCAAAAAAATCTCAAGTGACACTGCCTCAAGAATAGATGTTCATTATTGAAAGTATCTACCTTCACAATTTGGGAATTTCAAACAAGAGTATGCAGTAACCAGACCATTTTACTGAGAGCTAGTTCACAGCCCAGCAAAGCCTTTAAGTATGTACTTAACTCTATGTGCACAAGCCGTTTCAATGAAGACTGGGGTACTTGCCATACGTAAAATTATGGGTGTGCTTAGCCACTCTATTAAGCTGAGACAGCCTTGAAGTTAGAGGCAGAGGAATCTGTGGTTTGCTGAACCAGGGTTTTCCTAAGAGTCTTGCATGATTTTCAAACTCTGTCTCTCGCCTTCCTTCTTTCTTATATTCAGCAGAAGATTCCCAGATCTTCCTAATGGTTAACTCCGACTCTCCAGCACATGTCTATAAGCTCTCCTGCCTGCTGTTGCCCTAAAAGGTGAGCTCCTGTCATCAAGCAGCACTTCCAGACACACTCACAAGTGATGCTTCCAGTGAAGCCAGCAAGGCTTTGATCAGCCCTGTGACACAGCAGACAAAAAACAGCCAGCAGCTAGAGGTTGTATGGAATAATGGCAGCTTTTTCAACACTAAATTGCATTCTAGTGAATTGGGGGTGAAAAAAAGACCCAAACGTTGTAATAATTTTAAGCATCGAGCAATACCTTTTTTAAAGTAGATTTGCTAACTGACACCCCAGCAGATAGCTGTGGGAGCTACAGGAGGAGGAACACTTGCAGCCACCATGCCCTGGACCTGCCCAAGCACATGTAATCCGATTCTCTTCTCCCACCAGTTTCCTACTGGTAAGGCCTGGGTGACTTCAGCAGAAAGCCTCTTGGTATGGCAGGGCATCTCACCAAAATCTTCATTAGGATTTGCTAGCACAACAAAACCTTCAGAGGAAGGTCCAGATTCAGAGATGTTTGGATTCACCAGGAACAAGACATTCTCATTGAGAAATAAATGTCTTGAAACTCACTACAACTGACATGTCTGATTCCCTTGCACCGTCTGTCTGCTATTTCCATTCCCTTAGTTTGTGTTCATTCCTTGTTGCCTGACTAATGATTTCACATGATCCTCCATGCTTGATGCTGCCTCCTTCCTAATAAATAAGAGGGATGTGTTTTTTCACACTTTTATCACTTTTTTTTCCCCCCCACATATCAGTGTGGATCCATCACAGGGCAGGCACAGGGGAAGCCGAGGCATGCGAGATCAAATCAGTTTCAACAGGCATGTCCACCAGGGTTGAGCATGCATCCCCATGTAACCTTCCTCAAGGCCTCAGTCCTTCGCCAAACAAACATCTCTGTATTCCTGAGACAAGTCTTTGGCACAGAGAAGTAAGCGCTAGTCTGCTTTATTCAACAGACTGGACACCCAGTAGTTGTCTGCATGACTGACCCTAACTGCATTGAATTTGGGGCTGGCCATAGCTATAAACAGTCCTTTTGGGGTAAAACAGATTCATCTCTGTTCTGTAGGAGCATTTTATGAGCCTAAAAGGAACCGGTTCTGGGAGGACAGACAAGTAAGCCAAGCAGTGACTCACGACCACAGGCTGGGAGAGAGACCTAACCTCGGCACTGGGGTACTCTGGGGCATCTTGGGAGGTTCAGGGACTATAAGGCTGTATGGACTTCATTGAAGGTTTTTCTCTAACAATAGTATTTGAGGCAGGTTGGCATTGGGGGTGTTGCTCCGCCACAGCAACCATGAAGCACTCTAGTCAGGTCCTGATTTATCTTACCATCACAGGGGAGGGCAAAGGAGGCCTCTGGTACCAAATTGCTTCCACTCTCCTTTCAAGAAACATCTGTTCAGTGGAGCATTGACACACTAATCAATATGTATTGGTTTTGTATTGTATACGATCATATCCGCTTATGTCTTTGGAGCAAGGATTAATCAAGTGACCTTCCACTTGCTGTATGGTGCCATGTATGTACAATGTACTGAATAAATACTGTCACTGAAACTGGTCAGTTTGTTAAAAGAGATGAATTTTATCATTCCAACACTGAAATCTCAAGGGAAGTTGAAGTCCACTTTAGTTAGTCATAAAAGAATAGTAATCTGAAGCAGTTTTTAAATCAATGTTCATGGGTTTTGTCCCTTTCTTTTAAACAGGGTCTAAAGTGATTTATAGCCTCTGTCACTGGGCTTCCTTGGTGCCAATGGCACAAATGATACCACTTTTTAGGAATATAACCACCTTCACTACTGAGACCAGAAAGAACAATTACAGTTAGAAATATAGAATTTCTATTCATTCAAAAAGATAAATACTCCTTACACTCTCAAAATTTAGTTTATTAAATTGAACAAAGAAATGTTATTTGACTGTCTCTGTAGTAACATGAATTTACCTTTAATGAAAAATCTCCGGTTTTGCATCAGAAAAGGATCAATCCCCACGCCCTTGCTCTTATTGTTTAGTCTGTTAAAACAGCTCAGTTCACCTATTTTGGCTTTGCTATTTCTTTTCAAACAGTTAACACAGATATTGTCATTGTTCACTGCTGGAAACAGTGATGCCAGTGAATGTATAACTACCACGGAAGGGCAGCAAGAAGATTTCTCTGTAACAAACCAGCTTTGTGAATACATTTTTTTAGCTAGTCCGAATCTAAGCACTGTCAGTATGCACACCTCCTGCTTTACTGTAATTGATATAATCAAAATAGTAAAAATCTTATTGGCTCTAATATTCGTATAAATGAACTTAGTGGTATAGTTTGTTTAAATTTCCATATAGAAATATGCTATAACTGGAAAATTTTATATAAGCATAAGTGTATTTATTCCAGTGTTTCACTGGCAAAACTGAAAAAAAATAACACTCCTAACTCAGAAGGATGTTTTCGCAGTAAAATCTGTGCACACTGGCTGAGGGTCCAATCCTGCAGTAGGTGAGCAACATCCTGGTTCTCCATTGTAATCTTTGAAGGACTCCAAAGGACTTGGGTATTGTATTTTCACAAACAGTAGCTAATAAAAGCATCCAATGGCTGCCTTGTATGTTTGCATGCTTTTTTATTTGGACAACAAAAGTCCGCACAAAGTCAGTTTTACTTTTCATTCTGAGCTCTTTCACTTGAAGGATCCCCATGGCAAAATATTTTGGTTCTCCAGGCTACCAGGGTTTATTTGTTTGTAATTTGTCTGTTCAGCTTTGTAACCTTTGTACTTAAATTGTGGAAATATTTTGGTTTGTCTGGGGATTTTTTTAAAGGTTATTTTTATAACATTTACATGTTTAGCAAAATTGAAGTTGACAAGCATTCTTTTCAGCCTTGTTATTTATCCATTGTACAAAACGGGAATAGGAAGGAAGCCTGCTGAAAGGGAAAACTGTATTTCTATTTGAAACACATTGAGTGTTAGCATTGAAAACATAGTCTGAGGGTTGTATTCTGTACCAGAAAATAAAGGATTAAAAAAGAGTAACGTATGCCTCATTTTATCATATCTGTGACTCTAATGCATCATCACAGCAGGAGCTTTCCACAGCACCACTGAACCTGGGGGGCTGAGCAAATTCTGCATTTAAGTCTCATTAATTAGGTTTGCCTTAGGCCTAAATAGCACCTAAAGTTGTTCAGTTAGCATGGAATTATGAAAGTTTTCCTCGTATGTTTAGTGAGCAGCAACTTCTCTGCTTTGCAGACAAAAGACCACACATGAGACAAAAAGAGTTAAGCATCATCTGAGAATATGCAGAGGAATGTAGGATGTCCAGCTGTATACATTAATACATGGAAACGTATAAGGTGCACCCATATATTATGCAGCGTAACACCTAAAAGACCAGTTAATGAAAAGGTTTCCAGCACAAATAGACTAAGGGCCCTGCAGTCCATTGTTACAACTGTTACCGGCACTCCATACCACAGGTTTTGCTTGATACCATTGACCCAGATAGAACAATGCCAGCTTTCCAGCAGTCCCTTCCCAAGTTCTCCCTTTCACTTCTGCTGCTGTAGATCTAACTTCTCCCCTGAAATGTCCGTTCTTTATGCGCCCATCAGTTGATACTGACTTTATAGAGGAGAAAATATTTGTTTCTCTACTTCTTTAGCTTAGTAAATGAAAAGAAAAAATCTACTAGTCAAAGCATCTAGTTAAACTTTAAATAGTGGTCAAAGAATAAGGATTAATATCAAAACCAGAAGAATGTGTCATGTATTTTATATAATTCAACTGGCTTGTATGACCTATAACCAGCATCTTGGCAACACCCAGAAAAATATATAAGCTTATTCAGTTACTGATGTTCTTCCACACAGTGTTGGTCACATTGGCAAGAATTTGGAAAGCTGTACATGGATGATCACCAGTGCTTTTTCAGGAAGGTGAAGGATTTGATCTTTGTATAAAACAACTCCGTATTTCCTCAAGCACAGGAAAAAGCACATTAGTTTTTCGATCTTTAGCAGTCAGATAAACAAACCTGTGGCAGATCTTGAATGCCTATACAACAGTAAAGATGTACCCAAGTAAAAATTAGAGCATTTAGATTTAACTCAAAAGTTACATTTTAGACTTAACTAAAAACTAAAGTTTTTTAATCCAGGAGGCGGATTGTTTATGGGCTTCTGCAATGCAATGTGTCTGAATACTCAGGCTGCAGCTGGAGAGTGGACGTATGGGACTAAATGAACTGACAGGCTCTCACTGGAAACCCCCTGTCTGAGCTGAGGTTAGAAGGAAGCTTGCTCAGTCTGGCTCTGTTGCCTTTTCTACAGAACCACCCTCACTTTGTATTTGATACCACGTGCAACGCAATCTCAGGCAGATATGTGTAAATGTGAGATAGTGATTTTAAAGCATAGTACTTGCATGGAAAATATCAAATTTTGTACCAAAGTCTGCAAGAGTTTGGTGCCTTGCATTTCACTTCAGATTGTTCTAGCGGCAGGGACAGCTTTGCTTCATCAGCCATTGCACTGGCTTGTGCCATCACAAGGCTCCAGGAGAGGAGGCATCAAGCCACAGGCTCTCACAATGCGCAATCAGGTTCAAAGACGTGCTAAGATGCATCCATTTTCACATTCATATCTATTATGCCTAGTTTCACACTTAGTATTTATGGAACAGAGAGCATTTTCTTTATTCAAACATCTCATTTTAAAGTCAGTTTCCAAAAATATTCTAGTCTCTATTAGAGATGGACAGTCATTGAAACCCGTGTTGTGATTCTGATTAAAGTTCAAGGTCTGCAGCTAGTGGCTGGAAATCTAGTCTGCATAATGAATTTATTGGGCTTTGATTCACATCCTAAAGGATATTTATTACTTCATTACATACTCTACTATTACACAGTATTATCGTTATGAACATCACAAACACCCATGATGTATAGCTCTATCATAGTCAGTATGAGAAAAAAATCAGCACACTTCCCCAAATATAGAAACACTCAGTGTTGCCTCATGCGCTGAATATTTGAGCAGGCTCATATTTTGGCTCAGGTCCCTGAAGCACTTATGCCTTCCTAGGGAACACGCATCTGGAAAAGAAGATCTATGTTAACAGAAGTCTGGTGGTCAGTGAAAGGCACCAGCTCCCTACTGCTCTTCTCCTGTGGAATTTTCTTTCCCAGTCAGTGATCCGTTTATACGACCTGAAGAATGACACCAGAAAGGTCTGTTAAATTCAACCTGGGTAATTTAATTATTTATGCTATTTATAGTCACATAAGTGTGATAACTGGTATTAAACAGACAAATTTTCAGTAGTGTGGATTTCAAAAGCATTAGCAAACACAGCAGCATAGAGGATGAGGGTAGAAAGGTACCAGAAATTCACAGAGTTCAGCAGAGCCCAAACATGGCCAAATCCATACACTTCACAACTAAATAAATAAGAAAAAATATTCAAAACACAAAACTTATTTCCACTAACACATAGTGATAATAATTCACGTCACAACATTTCCTGACTTTTATAGCCCTATTTACTCTTCCCCCGAGTATAATTTTATGTTTATCATGACAATCTCTGAATCATATACAGATAATAAATAGGCTCCTTCTGAGATACATGTACAGAGTAGATATGAAATAAACTCAGATATTTGTCCCGAGTCTTGTAGCAAGTAAAATGTGACAGTATATTAAATATGTGTTCATTAACACACACACACACACACACACACAAATGCAGTGTGTCTTTCCCTCCCAAGGGCAACAGTAAGATATGCCTCAACAAGCAGCATGGATTTATGTCCCTAAATGTTCCTGTCTTCAATAAACATTTGTATACCTGCCATGAAACCTGAGGAATCATGTGTCCTTCAGTTAATTCCAAGACACTGAACTAATCTTTGAGAAAAAAATGTAATTCTATTCATTAAATGAAGATTTTAAAAAGCATTACGGGAAAACAAAATACTTTTTCTGTATTGTAGGTATAAAGCATTTTTGCACAAACTGTAGTTTCTTTTCTTTGACCAGATCCTGTGTCTGAAATAACTATACATAGGATTTTTTCAGGCAGAAATTGTCACAGTCTGTGTTTTAGCTCAGCAGGATTCTGGTGTTCATTGAAAATTTAGGGGAGTAAATAAGTCTGAGAGATTCTGGAGAGTACATAGGAGCTAGGGACCTAAATCCTATTAAAATACTGGAAATTGGATACTAACTCCCACAGACTTCCTCAAATATTCCATTCTAAATGACTGTGCTCTTTAAGACCACACTTTCTTTTGAGTCTATATAAAACATCTCTTTTGTAAAAAGTAGGACCAATTGATGCCTGCAGATTTTATTTAGAAATTATGACTATCATCTGCATTATACAAAACCACAAAATTTTAGCCCCTGTAGAAGACATACTGACTCAGTGAAAGAGGAAGCTTGCTATGGAAACTCATGAACAAATATACATCTATTTTGCTGATACTTAAGTGAAGAACACAAACTTGTATCTGCTGAACTTGATGGCAAAGGCCTCACTAATTTTAACGGGAGCAGCACTGGAGTTGTATCAGTGTGTGAATTATCTATAATCACAGTACTAAACATGTCCTCTATGTAAGGATGGTACTTATATTTAGAGTCTCAAGAGTTTCTACCTGCCTCTTTGCCAAAAATGGAATTTAGGCCTTAGTTATTAGGAACAGAGCAGGGCTTGGAGCTGTGTATTTTAAAGCATCTATAGCATTAATAGCCAGAACATAAAATCCAGATGGGAGGACGATTACACTCTAATAGATTTAAAAAGAGAAAGGTAATTACACATATTTGGTGCCTGACCTAAATACTGTTAAAAACATGTTGAGAAAAAAGACTCAGTTGTCTGCAGAAAGCACCTAGAATACTGAATTGCCATTCCTTAAAATTGCTCCCACAGTTGTAGAGGTGACAATAAAGATGAAATATGAAAAACTGTTTCTTCTACAATAATAGCTTTAATAAAAAAATGTAATAAGGTATAAAAATGTTTTTTAAAACTATACATATTCTAAATGTACAAATACATAGAGCACATCCCTGTGAGCAGAGGCAGAATTTTATCCTTTTCCAACTTTCACCAGCTAGCTTTTCCACAAAGACATGCTCTCAGAAGCACCAGACAGAACAAATGATTTAGTTTTTTCAAATGGAGAAATGTGTCTTTAAAAATTGCTTAAACTTGCCTTCAAAACACATGCAGAAATTTCTGAATTATCATTGATAGTATATGCAGTGTTCAAACAAAAATCGCTGTTAGGCTCAACTATCAACACCACTCTGCTTCAGCTTTTAAATAGTGTGAAAAAAGAGGGTGGGAGAAGAAAGGCAGCAGAAGTGCTAATGCAATTGTTTGATGTGTGTATGTGAGAGGCAGAGAGGAGGAGGCAGGCTGCTGGCAATGGGAATCGCTGTGCTTTATACTTCTGCACCCTCTTTAGTGGAAAATAATTATAGCTGTACATAAAAATCATACTGCTGATTTTATTGGTCTAATGTTGCTATTACCTACATCTCCACTGAACAGTCCATTTTTCACAGATCTTTTTCTCTGTCCCTCACTGTTTGCTATAGCCAGTGAAGAGAGCTCTGAATGCATCTGCCCCTGCACCATTCAGTATGGCGGTTTGCCAGTGGAGAGTGACTGACTTCACTTCAAAATGTTTCCTGTTTAATTAGTGTGAAAAAAACCAGCAACCCAATTATCTAAAAGAACCATGCAGGTTCTCTTCATAGCAAGCAAAATAACACTGCTGACAACCCCTAGTGCAGGAATATCTAGGTTGTTTTATCAGAATACTGATCAGATATTTAACAACATGTTCTTAGAATAACAGGTTTGGCTATAAAGCTTTAAATTTCATGACTGGCCTACTAGGAGAATGCCGTGCTAGAGTTTCAGTGCTTAAAGTTAGGGTTCAGTCATTATCCCTGCAAGAAAGCTTCCTCCCAGCCTGCTGCCTGCACCTTCCTCATGCCCCTGCACAGCTTCAGAAACCCTCAGCGAGACATTGGGTAAAACGCTTTAAAGCAATCAGGACTTGAGGGCTGACAAATAGGTGGGGAAACCTGAAGCAGGTATATCCTCAACACAGCACTAATAATAGAAGTAAAGTCAGGTTTTACAGCATCCTTCTTGGGTACAACATCCTGTATCTATCAAAATCAATTGGAAAATTACCTTTGACTTCGATGTTGGGTCCACTGCAATCTATTTGTTCCTTGGACATGATCCAGACTCACTTATTTTAATTCCACTTACGTTAATCTAACTACACACAGAAGTTGGGCTGAGGGCTGAAGCTCATTTTGCAGAACAGTTCCTTTTATTCTAATAAAAGACCTAAAAATACTATTGCTACGTGTTTTATATAAACTAATCCATTGATTTATGGTTGAAGTGCATAATTTGAAATGCACACTGAAATGTTTTACTTCTACAAGCCAGAGGCAAAAAAAAAAAAAAATTTTCCTTTGCAATAGAAAGCCCATTACATCAATAGAATTTTATGTGTGCACATGTGTAGAAGTTCAGAGTTTTACATAAAATTACTGGATCTTATTTATATTGTGGGAATATGCTCTGACCTACCACAGGATAAATTTCTGGAATCTCAGATTCTAGTATTTACTCAGCCCTTAAAGGAGAGATGATGTTCACCACTGGCTGGAAAACTCATTTGCACCAATTATTGCAGTATTTATAGAAGAAAGCCTCCTGACACTGATTGTAGACTAAGATTTTCTTGAGAAAAAAACAGGCAGAAGGCTTCCAGGGCCTCACTGTGGTCATGCCAAGGGCCAGATTTTCAGGAAAAAATGAGGGCATCTTTCAGCTTCATTCAGGGACTGCTGCTATCCCTCAGTATTGGATTGGCTGCTACCGTGGCCTGCTTGTAAATATGGTTTTGACATTAGTATGCAGTTACCTGCATATATAGGGATATTGCCCAAATAGCTAGAAGGTATGGCAAGTACCAAAACATCTACTAGTACAGTGAGGGGATTGAGCCAGGGGGTCAGAGAGTCACATTCAGATCCCCACTCAACCCAGCTCTCTGATGTCCAGGTAAGCACTCTAACCCAGCAGCTATTTCCTATTCTTTCCAATCTACACTGCATAAATAAATCCACATGTATTAGACTGGACTTTTGTATCTGCAGGCAAGTGCAGTAACCTATGGAGCCAGAATCCAGTTGTCTCTTTCTCAAGGTACATTCAGGTAAACACCTCCAGAAGAAGAAACAGAGGGAGACCTCAGCCCTCCAGAGTACCTGTTTGTCAGCACCATCCTTCTGAGGAGTAAATCTTAGGGATTCATGTTTTTGTGAAACAGGCAGGACAGGAACATGAACTTCAGCTTCTCACATGTGGCTGCTTTAATCACAGGCCATTGGAAACCCAGCAATATTGTGCTATGTACCTCCACCCAGTCCCCACTGAGCAGGAATAATTTAGGTCAGAAGGGATCTTAGGAGGCCATCTGGTCCAAGCCCTGATCGAAGCAGGGTCAACTTCAAAGATGTATCTGACTAATGTCACACTTTGGAATAAACTCCCAGAAAAGAGTCGCACTTTGGATCCCAAATGAAGGGGTGGGTGGCATGTACATAAACTCCTGTTCTTCCTTCTAATACTCACTTCCTAGTGGTTGCAAGCACCATGGGATTTTCTGGTTTCTGGTGATTCTTTCCTCAGACTTTCTTTTACTTTTTCTCCACAGGAGCCTGGATGTCCAATTTAGACCTGAATGCTGAGTCACATGGGGAAACCCCAGGAAGGTGTCCCTGATCTGCTGAACACCCTGGCTCCTCTGCAAGCGCTGCAGCACTCCAGAGCGTCTTTACCATGACAGGCATTTGTTTGTGGACCCTCTAAGATGTCAAATCAGCCCCTGTAAAAGGGGGATTGCCAGATAAGGTCATCAGGCAAAGGAGGGACCAGAGGCAGTGGCTCTCGCATCAGAGCTCTAACATTTCTTTTACCTCTGGTATATTACTGCAAATTGTAGAGACACCCTACTCAGTCTTTCATGAGGGATTTTATGAAGCACACTGTTTGCTGATTACCAATGTCAGGTATTAAAAAAAATAAAATCTTAAAAATCTAAATGGAATCTTTACAATGGATCTTGACAATGGAAAGTATAGACTGAAATCTCAGCTAAGAGAGAGACTCAAAATCCCATTAGTATGTGATTTATTATTTAAATAAAGAAAATGCAGGACAGAATATGAGTGAAGATGGTTATGGTAGAAAAAATTATAGGTACAGTAGAAGAAAATATGACTCAATACCAGTCACCCTAACACATGACAGAGCTTGTGATGTGGTAGAGAGCTGTGGGGCAAAGGCTGTGAACTAACCAGCCTCTTCACAAGCTGATAAAAACATTGAGTAAAGTAAGAAAAAATTAACAAATAAAACCATCTGAACATTAGAATGGTAGCTATGCAGTTAATTATTTACAATGGGTTAGGACCAAGGGATAGAAAGTTTCTAATTTTCACATAAACAGCTCGCTTGTTTTTTTTTCAGTCACAGAGCCCAAGCAACACTGAAATGGTCAGTGGCCAAGGGGTAGTGATTCACCAGTCAATTATAGCTACAGCTAGACATAGCTTAAACTCCAAGTTGAATCAAACTGTGCTTTATGGCATAACCTTAGATGAGTCAGTTGATCATCTTGTTTCACAAGTATTCCACCTGGATGCATGAAAATCTGTGATGATTTAATCTGTAACACGACTATCAAAAATAACAAATATTCGAGAGAATTTGATGTGTCTGATCATTGCAAACTAATTAATAGGAAAAGTTGGTCTGGTAGCTAAAAGACTGCTTTCACAGAAGGGATAATGAGAGGTGTTGAAGTTCTGGTGCAGCTAGGGTGAATGTGGTGGTCAGAGAGCTCACACATGCTCTGCTGACATACAGCTGCAGGAATCTGTATCAGTTTTGTGCCAGAAATAAATATGCTTTGATCTCTTTAGTGAACAGAACGTGTGAACCATGGCAGAACCAGATATTCGAGTTTGTCCACCTCCTGGGAAACCAAACACCATCTCTTTGACCTGAGTGCCTCCTCTCCCTGTGGGAGAGGCCAGGCTGGGTGCACAGGCAGGTGCTTGGGTGGAGAGGAGAGGAGGGTCTCCTGTGAGCCCTCCAGTCACAGGGAAATAAAGAAGTGACTCCACTACTAGAGGAGCAAGGAGCAAAGACAAGGAGGCCCTTCAGAAAACCCTGGGAACAAGCCAGAGGAATAGCTCTTGCTCTGGTAGGTTTTTTTTGTTACCAAACCTTAAGGAGGGGGCTTTAAGAAACACTTCAAGCTTACCTTTTAAATGTGGTAAAACTTGTACATGACCTTTCCACACCATCTCCTCATTTCTTCTTAAATGATATACGACTTGTACACTTGAATCCCATTTACAAAAAAAAAGATCCTTTCTGAAAAACATGTCTTCATCAGGAGAAAGAAAACATTTCTAACAAGTACTATGTCAGCCCACTGAACTAATGCAAACCCATGTTTATAAGTAATAGCTAGTAATAACATTGCACATCTGAGACATTTTCTTCTGTCTGCTAACCAAAATACAGAGAAAAATAAAATTATGTTTTATGATACAGACCAAAAATACTTAGGCTTTCTTTTTCTAGGGTATTTAATTATTCTTTGCCACTGTGCCTTCAATCTTCTACCATAGTTGACAAGGCCAACTTTTCACCTTCCTGTTTTGTCATGTAAAAACAGGACATCATTCTACTGGGGAAAATAATTCTCAACAATAAAGAGGTGGTTTCTTTGACATTTGCTAAGATATTGCTGAAAAATCTCTTTAGTATGGATCACTTCACCTCACTGAGTAGGAGAACTGACTGGAAACTAAGCTCTAAAGCATGATGCTTACCATTGTGTCTAATATGAAAATGCAATATCTACATTCCCCACAGCTTAGAGAAAGACATACCCCCTGCCAGGCAAAATACACATGCATGTACTCTGCTCTCTGCCTCAAGTTCATGCTGCAACATAACAAATGACAGTTCACAGATACTTAAATTCTATTCACGGAGGGGTGAAAAGGAAAAATAGTGCTAAGATCAAGATGGACATGTCTGCAAAACCAGCATAATTTTTAGACTGGTTCAAAAAGATAATCTTGACAGTCCAGTTATAGTGAAAGTCCAGTGGTAGTTCCACATCCATAAAGATATGGAGCACTTTTGGTTAAAATTGTTTGTGGCATATAGCTGATGTCTCAAGAATAAATAGGTCTTGGGGGCAGAGGAAGAAGGAACCTCAGTCAGATTCCCTGACCTGACTCTCATTTTCCAGCATTGTACATTACGCATTCCCAACCAAAAGACACAGTTTTGTAGAGATCTTGAATTTTCTTAATTTCATGAGAAAATCATTACACATTAGACTATGAAGCACATGGTTAGGTAGTTTGTCAATGATTATCTGATAATGTATGACAATTTACAGTGATTGTCTACAGAGCTAAACACTTGCAGTGTCATCAAAATTAGTCGCTGAGATTTTATTTGACATGCAAATTAAGAATCATGGAGAAATTAAGAAAAAAGATACTGCTTTTTTTTGAAGAAGAAGAATACTTAGGCAGATGCAAGAAGAATCTTGGAATGCTGTTTTATCTTTTCCTTCTTCTTAATCAACAGCATGATTACATTATACATGGGCTGCCTCAGTCTACACAAGAATAACTTAAGTAACTGAGATATATCTTAGTGCCTCCAATACAGTGCCAGTTGGGCTGAGTCAGCTGGTGCTTAGAAAGAGCAAGAGAGGTGATACACCTTCCTTCAGTCTTCCCTGGAATTTGAGGTTCTCAGACCCAAACCTGTCCTTGGCTTCTGCTGTAGGTCATAGGAGATGATGACGGTTTTGGAGTCTGCATGTTTTCTACCCATAACTCCCCTTCAACCCAACCCACTGAAGCACCCTTTGTACCTGCCTGGAAGGAGCCCTGGTATCCCCTCCCATTCTTTGGCAAAGCAGGAGCTGCTTTGTATTCTGACTTACAAATACTGAAGCTGAACATTTAACCTTGGCTTTTGTTTTCCATTTTCTTCCCAGAGGAAGGTCATGAGGATGATCAGGGGGCTGGAGCACCTCCCCTGTGAGGACAGGCTGAGAGAGTTGAGGTTGTTCAGCCTGGAGAAGAGAAGGCTTCAGGAGACCTTACAGTGGCCTTCCAGTACTTAAAGGGGGCTACAGGAAAGATGGGGAGGGACCCTTTATCAGGGAGTGTAGGGATAGGACAAGGGGTAACAGTTTTAAACTGAAAGAGGGTAGATTTAGATTAGATATAAGGAAGAAACTCTTCACTGTGAGGGTGGTGAGACACTGGAACAGGTTGCCCAGAGAAGCTGTGGCTGCCCCCTCCCTGGCAGTGTTCAAGGCCAGGTTGGACGGGGCTTTGAGCAACCTGATCTAGCAGAAGGTGTCCCTGCCCATGGCAGGGGGGTTGGAACTAGACAATTTTTAAGATCCCTTCCAACCCTAGCCATGCTATGATTCTTTTTCAATTTGCTGCTTCTTCAGTGTTGGCCCCTGCACTTAAAATAATTGCCTTATTAACAAAGGTCAAGTACCAGCCGTATGTCCTTTAGCACTTAAAGTCACTCTTTTTCAGTGAACTTCATTGCTCAGCTAACCTTAAATAATCTTAAATAGCTGCTGCTGCTTCTATGTAGTGTTTTGTCCACATTAAAACAAATCTTGCAGATACTGGCTCATGAAAGAACAGCATTTATTATAACACAAGCAGGACTGGACCATGTGCCAGGTGTCTCCTTTTAAGCTGCATATATGTTAAGCAGTCAAGTGTTGCATACATTACTGTAGATTAATAACAAAAAAGTGTTTCCATTATTCCTTTCAAGTCACTTGGCTTGCTGAAAGTTCAGGTATTAATTTTTTTTCAGAGAACTATCCATCTATATGTATTTGTTGTAAATGTCTGTGGTGTATAGAAAGCTAATGCAAGGTTAGTAATAATTAAAATTAATTGTGGAACTTAATTACAACAGAATAGAATAAACATCAATAGTAATATGTGCATTAAAATACACTGTCAATAGCTGTGTGCATTTAAGTACTCATAAACAGCTTGTAGCTGCATATGGGTTTACCACCTAAGCAATTCACAGTATGTGTGAATTCATCATAAACTATTTTAAGAGTGCAGCAATTAATGCCACTAGATAATTCACAGCACAAATGGCAATACAGCCAGTGTCCATGTAAGCACTGGGGGTAAAAAGATCATAATGATTGGTACTGTTTCAGAGCCATATCAGATTAATTCAGAAGGGAGACTTAAATTGTTATGCCTTATTTATGATTTAGACATAGAAATCACAAAACAAATGAATGCTTATCCTTGGAATTCATTCTACTCAATACTCTGCTTTTCATAAAGCCCACAGCTTGTCTTCATTCATGAACTATCCTATTGTAAATCAGATGACACTTGACAGGGTGTTTTTGTATTTCATCTTTTTAGCAAAACAGAGCATCAATTGCCAAAGATAGCCAAGTCAATACGAGAATGTACATAAATGAGAGGAAATGTATCCACAGAAAATGCGGTCAACTGCTTCTATTGTTATTTCAAGCACGTGAGGAGACAGACCTGTATTTCACTTAACCCGTTTACAGTCCATTTTATATTTACGAAATTGAGCTGATGGGTGCAGACAGCTGGAGGGTGATTTGTGGTTACAAGCACAAAAAAGGGTCGGGAACTCCAGGCTCTGCATGTGGAACTTCCACAGGAACTGACAGGAACCTTCCAGCACTCCGTGTAGTCATACCTCTGTTTAAAATTAGGCAAAGATACTGCTTCATCTTGGTAAAGCTTTTTTATGTTTTCAATTAAACATAAGACAATGTATGTTTAAAATAATAATGTAACTGACAATTTTGCATTGATTGGATTAAAGTAGCAGTAAAAAGAAGAATTCCTATGATTTTACCCTTCTTGATCTGCTACATGGGTAGAAAAAAGCATAAAAATGTCAGCTAAGGATCAGATCATCATATTACTAACTCAGGTAGTACCACATGCTAATGGATTGGAAATATCCCACCATACAGACGAAAAAAGTTGAAGTAGTAGTACAAAAAGCATTGAAAGTTTCACCAGAAGTTGGAAAATAAGGAATTGATTTTAGCTTATTTTTTCCCCTGGTACATTTTTTCCTGTTGCCAACTACCAAGCAGTTTGATTTGTATCTATCAAAACAAGCCATCAGGATAGACAGAAGGTATGGAAGTCCCTGTGCCTGTTAACATGCCCGTAATAGATAAATGCAGATGTGTCCACTCCACCTCTGCTACAAGACCACTGCGAGGCAGTTTGGCAGGGAAAACCAAAGCGAACAACGGCAGTGTAAGATGCAGAGCCCTAGACAAAGTACCGATTCATGAGAGCGAGCTCAGTGCAAGCCGTCGTGAGCTGCCCGACTGAACTCACTCAAGAGCAGCCTGGGAGCATCACGGTGAGCCTGGAAGCTCTCACATTTTGAATAGAAGTCTCTTCCTTAGCAGTGTCAGTCATTCCTGGACTTCCCAGAGCAAGCTGACTCTCAGCACCCTCTAAGGAAGGGGAAAAAAAATGTAAAATTGCATCTTTATCATCATATCAGGTTTCCCCAGGGCTCTCCCAGAGACCAACTCTGGAGACTGTACAACAGTGCTGCCTCAAGCATGACCCCAAGCATAGCCAGAGGCTGTCTGTCAGATCTCCGGCAAGAGGAGACGGCTTAAAACAGATGCAGACAGACGTTTGCAGACAGACTGTCAGCATCAGGGTACTGGGAAGCTGCAAGGAAGCCCTGTGCGTGGGAGGAGGTTGGACATGGAAGATGCAAGTCTACAGCCATTCTTGCTTCTTCCTGTGATCACCGTACCTATACATTGCTGAGGTGTGTTATCAAAAGGATGTGTGTTTGCAGAAGCATTAGCAATAATAAAACCCCTCAGTATCAGCAATCCAAAGACGGTTATGAGAAAAGGGAAAGGGTCTGTTACCAGTCTTGTCATCTTTCTGCTGAACTCTACCCTCATTTTCATAAGCAACACAAGGTTGTAGCTACAGTCCATATTAGTAGGAGTTACTGTACACTAACATATCACAAAGGAAACGAAACCCTTTATCTTTTGAGCAGACCCCTAGTTTATTTTCTTCTGTGGTGGAACAGAGATTTTGTGTAGCCTACATTACAAACCTAGTTTATAAGCTATTTATTCTAATACCTTCTTTTCAGAGCCTTAGAAATACTCCTCAATGAATAGTTAGCACCAGCAAAGTGCATAAGTTTTTTTGCTTTACAGAAATCGGGTTTGCATTAGAGACCAAAGCAGGGGGGATTGGTTTTAGGAGGCACTTAATGTCTGCAGATGAAATGTGTGGAGTGGGGAACAACTAAGTTGTAATAAATGCTTGGGTCCAGTTGCAAGCTGCTTCATAAGTGATGACCTGCATGACACTTGAGAAAATACAGGGAACAGTATCAAAAAGGAAGAAACCTCTATGCACTTGCTATGTCCCTTCTGCCAAAGTATCCTCAGCTCCTTCCTTAGGCTGCTTCAGCCTATCATATAGGAGTAGGAACATTTGTGTAGTTCTCACTGAATATGCATTTAGATGGCTTGAATTTATTTCAATCTTTCCAGATACATTCAGAAATTACTCATCTACCAGTCAATAGAGGAGCACATCGCACCTAACCATAGTTGTTATCATCTAAGCATGTGATAAACCAAAAATTTCCTTAATACAGTTCTTTCAGTAGTGGACAGTAGTCAGTGTTGGAAAGAAGCATAAAATAATCACCTGGAGCCTGACTGCATTGCTAGACAGAAGTGTGCAGGGCAACTGTGTGTTTACACAAAGAAAGCTTTAAATCATTTTCATGTCCTGTAGCTCTAGGTCGACTGCCCAAGTCCATGCTCTTCACTTAGCTGTCACAACACTGACTCAGACTGAAGGACACAGGGAATTTCAACGTTACATCTCCTCAGCCTGCCCTCAAAGAGGTCAATGGCACATGAAATAGTGTAGTGACAATGTGACATATGGTGGTGTCCACATAACACAAAGGAGATTTTGCATCTAGTTCAACAGGGACAAACACCAAATATCTTAAAAATGCCCATCACCCCATCTGAGCTGTCAAATACTCACAGATGAACAGGGTTTCATAACAATAATAAAAATATATTTGCCAGATAAGGCCCAGGGATAGAGAAGTGTTTCAACTAGGCAACACAGTTAAATCATCCTTTCTGAACTGCAAAATATATTTCAGAGTTTGTTATGATGCCTCTGGTTCTCAAGCTCAGGAAAAGCTCCTGCATTAACCAAAGTGACTCACATGATATTTTTTCCTAAGTATCACTGAATCTTGAGTTCCACTAATCAGTTCTTACAAGATTTTATTGACTACAGTAGACAACTCCACATTTCTGATAACTGTTTTAGCTAGAATAGCAAACAGCATTTAATCCTGCTCCAAGAGTGCAATCTGGTGGTTCCCTTCACATATCAAAGAACAAAATGTTACCTATGATATTTTTAAGTTCACTAGTTAAGAGGAGTTACTATAAATATCTCGTATGAACTCATGTGCTTTACTAGATTAGGTGTTAAAATCTAATCTAGAAATGTGTACATTAAAACTAGCTTTTGCTTGAGCAATATCTTTTATTTTAAAATGATATCCAGATCTAAGGATGTCAAATGAAGAAAAAAATCAATTTTTTCTCCAGGCATTTTTATTCCAAAGGCTAATTGCTCTTAAAAGTAAATATTAAAATTCATAATTAGCTTTCTTGATTATTCAGAATAATTTGATCCTTATGCTATTCATTTTTCATGATTTAATAAGCAATAGGCAGGGGGCTGGGGACAGGAAACAATCTATGTTTCCTGCAGGAGGATGGTGGTGGAAATGAGAAAACCCCAGGAAAACACAGATCCAGCACCAAATGACAAAATTTTCACAATGTGAAAACCTAGAGAACTCCACTGATCTTAATTGTACCAAGATTTTATTTTTAATGCTTAGATCTTTCTATGTTAACTTATTCAAGTTTCTGTGATTACCTACCAACAGACAAAAATATCTGAGCAGACTCTAAAAAAAGGCTTGCAGCTTTTCCATTAATAGTTTTGTAGCTTGTAAAGAGACTCTCCCAAGAACCACTTAAATTCACTCCAGGTTGAAGTTTTACATTTAGATTGGTGAAGGACTCTTGTTCTAATATTCTAATATTCTGTAGAATATGGATGTTCACACAAGACACATTTCTAGCCATAATTCAAGTCAGTTTGCAGAGCTCTGAAAATGCAAATTAAATCTTGAGATGGGACTTCACAGGTTAGAAATCTTGTGCTGTTGAACAGTAATTCACTCTCTCCAGCTGTCCTATATAATTAAGCCATACACCACTGTAGAACCTGAAGGCTGTAGAGACATTGAAAATAACATCTACCTCCCTACAGCAAGAAGCCAGTGGAGGCGTGGGGAAGGGATCAGCAGCTCTGTCACTTACTGAAATAGAGGTATCTATGATAATTAAGGGTTGGATATTCTCCAGCTTGAGCAGTCTTTCACAGGCCAGTTATAAAAAAAAAAAAAAACAACCCAACATGGGTTTATTTCACAGGGTTCTGTCTGCATATGTGCTTATCAGAGGCAAGTTTTAGTATGTGTCTGCTAGAATACAGACAAATGCATCACATTTTCAAAACAGGAATAATATTTTAGCAGGAGCATCAGTAGGAGATGCAAAGCTCTTTACTGTTCCTGATGTGGTCTACCTTTTCAAAATGAGCAGAAAACGGCAAGTTTGTTCCCACTGATCTAGTGACATATTCAATTTTGGCATCTCAGAGTGACATGACATAGCAGAAAAGTTAAGGTACTTGTATGCTAATTGATAGATGAGTTCAGGTTTAAGTCCAGATTAGTAAAAGCAGTTACTTTCTACCACTTTTTTTCCTTTTATTTTCCTTTTTGTGGCTACAGAACATATTTCCCCTTATCAGCCTAACCAATCACTAGCACTGGCAGATGTTTGATACTCAGCTTTATGAACTGTTCGTCAGCTGAAACGTGAAGTATGATTTTTAGAGCCAGCATCTTCAAAATGGCCAGCCACCTGGTAGGAAAATCTCATGTTTGCTGTTTAGCACCTGCCTGAACCCCCTCCCAGCCTCCGGAAGGGCAACCTGGCAGCAGCAGCAATATGTGTTTGCTGACATTGGTAACCCCTTGGATTCATATGGCAGGCCCTTAATTTTCAGAAACACAGAAGTAATTGTTCCCTCAGTATATCTCTCGTGATATATTGGTTTATTTTTTGTTTCTGTCTGTGGATCCACAGGCTTCAAATGAAAACAATAAAGCAACCTCTCTTTTTTTTTTTAACTCGGCAAATTTTTTTCCAATGAAGCTGCCATTTCCTGATATTCACCTTAAAACAGTGGGACCAAATAATTATACCAACATGTACATATTTAATTATGTAGGAGGCACAGACATTATAAACTTGTTAGGCTGAAGAAACACTTCTGTGGAAAGTAGGTTGTAGCACAAGTAACAGTGAATTATATACAGTATGTTACCCAGAACTTACAGACTAGTTAGCATTTTCTTAAGGAGCTCAGAAGATAAAATTTAAATCACTAGAAAAACAAGTCCTAGTTTGCCTGCTTAATATGGGCTAGTGCGCCCCTACCTTTGGGCATCAATGACAAGGGGGCTGTTAAAACACAGCAGTGCAGTAATTCTGAGGCCTGAGAAGTCCTTGACAGAACATAGGAAGACATGCACTGTGACATTTTATTTGCTGACTTCTTGGACCTCACATATCCTTGAAAAAAAAAATTTGTACCTTCCTGTAAACTAATACAGAAGAACTATTTCCTTGTGTTCTGTATGTTCTCTTTTTTGCCTTAGCAGTAAGTTATATTTGCACAATATCTCTGCAGAAATAATCTTGAAAGAGAGCCATAACTTCCCAAAAAGATGTAAAAAAAGATACTATGACCCTTTCATTACTAGAAATGGAATCTGCTAACTAACAATTTGCATCACTGTCATACAATACACACATCTCAGCAGAAAATACCCCTTTTCACCCTATGTGGAATATACATATTCCATTCACTTAATCTCTAGGAATATTGAGTTTCATTACCTAAAACCATCTATCTTCAAAACAAATTTTACTCGGTGAAGCATTGCACATCCAAAATAAAGAACAGTAAGAAGAAAGTTTTAGGAAGAGCTAAAGGACATCCTCTCATCATCAGTTTTCTGCATGTGTGTCTGCAGAAAGCAATAAACATCCTTCAGTTTAGACTTCATCACCCACTGTATTCACCATAGGGAGGGAGGACAAACCAAGCACAGAAGGGAAAGGAAATCCATCAAGACCCTGAATGCTAGGATAACTCTTCTGCAGGAAGGAGTCATAGATTAGGCAAGGAGATCCTGGGGCACAGAACCTTTCTTGAATATCATGCATACAAGTGTGAGGATCTATGAGATATGAATTCTACATAGCAAACATATTTCATATAGGTATACAACTGAATTCAAGAATAGCAATCTTCTAATTCCTTTGGATTATGGTGTACAAGAACAGTCAAAATACCCGAGATCCAAAACACATGAATTCACAGCTACTTTGCCTTGCGAATATTTGTTTGATTAACAAGTGCTTTGAGTAGGGTGGTTATTGCATAGACACAAACAGCTTCTTTTTCTAGATCTAGCCTTTTGAATCTATGATATCTGTATTAATAGTATTAACTTTGCAGGAAAGACTTCATAATTACTTCTGCAGAGAAAGGAGCTTATGCAGCTCTTAATGCATGGCCGTTCTCTAAGCTGACTTTCCAATACCTAGATTTATCTGCCGTATTTCAAAAGCAGTTTATAGAGATAGGATATTAAGGAGCAACACTTTTCACTATATCTTTCTTTTAGTTTTCATCTGTATTCTCATTTTAGTCTCCCTAGATAAGCATGCATTTCAATTTCACATTCTCTTAATTAGCTATTATCATAACTGGAATATTATGGATCGAGTTGAGACTATAGTGTGAAATTTCACATCTCCCCAGCGTACCAATTTGACAGTTAGGCAGAGTACAAGCACAAGGCTGCACAGCAACTGCACAAACACTCCAACTGAGAACAGTTTTATACAGATAATAAAATGAATGTAAAAAGTGTCTTTAAGAAAGGGTGACTATTTGCTATTTTCTTTAATCACTTTTCTGCAGTTACAGCCCAGACCATACAAACCAGCAGAACTCACCACCTCTTCCTTGCTCCCTTTCTGTTCAACTAAAAAAGCTATTTTCTCTTCATTGTTCTTTAGATTTACCTCTGTACTTCTGCTTCAGTCCTTTGAGGTGAATCAGGAAGGCTCTGAGAGCAGCAAGGCAAAGCACTTGGCTGCTTGTAGATGTACTTTCTGGATGCTGAGAGCAGTTGTAGGGGCCTCTTCCCAGCTCTCTCTCATCTCCTTGGGCCTTGCTTGCAGAGGACACAGGTATGTATGAACAGAAGCAAGGTCTGCTCTGACTACCCCATCACACATCAGATAAAAGACACCACTCCTGCACAGCAGTTAAGAAGCAATGAAGAGAAGTAAGACCTCTTTCAGTTGGCATATACTGTTAATAAAAGACTTATGATGTAGCCATGTGTTGCTGGTGAAGACAGCAATCAAAAGATTAGAGTCCCTTGAAGAAATAACACTAAAACTCAATTTCCATTAAAACCAATATGAAACAAAAAAAAAATCTCTTTATGAGTTGAAATTAAACTGATCTCCTAACTCTTTCCAGGCATCACAAACTGAAAAAAACTGCGATATTTCTTCCAGGAGTGATCATTCTTTTTTCTTTCACTTGAGCTTTGTTACGGCTCTTAACCAGCACAGGACTATAAATGCCAGAGCCAGTCTACTTAGCCAGACCTTTTCTCCACAAAATAAATGGAAGAAATAGTACAGCTACATCTGCTGAGAAACAGAGAAGGAAAATAATAAGCCTTTTCTTGTCCTCATTTGGTCAGGCAAGAGTAGCCCTCAAATGATAAAATCTTATGAATTAACCCTAAAGCAAGCCCCCAAAGCTTCTTCAGACCTGAAGCAGGACCTGTTTAAATCTGTCAGCTGAACTGATTCCCAGTACCCAGGGCTTATTTTATCACAGAGAAGGGCTAGCTACTCAGCAGTGGCCATTTTTAGCTTATTTTAGGAACAAAATGGGATTTCTAACATCAAGTTAAATTTAACAAATACATTTGCTGTAAAATAGAAAGGGAGGAGGAGAAGGTTTTTGGAAAAGATGGAAGTTTTTGGACCATTTAGAATGGATATAACATGTTTATTTCATTCACAGAAGACGGTTAAATAAAATAAAAGTGGAAGTCTTTATCCCGCATAGAAGAAATGTTTGATGTTGGACAACACTTTTATCCTTTATTTTTGTCTGGACTTTTGAACAAGTGCCCTTTTATGAAGGGGTGAATATTAAGATCAAAATAAAAATCAGTAAGAGGGAAAGGAATCAGATATTACAAAAAGTTGGGGAGGTGAGGGCTGGAATCTCATTACACTAATACCTGAGTGTATTGCAAAAATTAATTAATTTTCATTGCGCTCTTTGTGAGATGAGGGGATGATAGTATCTATGTTATACAGCAAAGGAACTGAAGCACAGACAGTAGGGGAAAAAAAAAAGTCTTTCACCATAGGAATTTCATTTGATCGACGTAGCACATGAATTTTCAGAGCACACAGTGTTACATAGCACTTAGTATAGTTAAAGTCCAGCCTTTACACACCAGTTTATCAAAATAAAATAAGTACATGATAAATCAGCTTTTGTAAATAGTGTGTTCAGAGCATTGTCATGCCAGAGTATGAATTAACAGTTAATAGCAGAGGGCTTTGCCTCATTCTTAAAAAAAATAAGGTCGTAAGAATCCCCCCATAGTTTCTACAACACCTGAGATTAAGAGACACTTAGTAATTGTGGTGGTCCAGACCCCCTGGGCCACATTGTGATGTCAGGACCAGCCAACATTGTGTTCTTGTCTTGGTTACAAGTGCAGTGAGTTGGGATGATTAGGCTCTCCCCAACCATACCTGGAACTCCTGTTACCACATCTATAAGCCCGGTGACCTGGATTGTAGCCCGCTCTGGAAGGCACCAGAATTACATGACAAGAATTGTGACTGAAATGAAAAATTACTGAACAAAGTTATACGTCTTGTAATCTTATAAACAGCGATCCTAAGTGAGATCCTTTGAGTTCTCTAGGATCACAGCAGGCTATGACCCAGTATCTCCCTCTGAGTTGGGATGCCTCTCAGAGCAGATTTCACAAGGATTTTAGAGAACAGATTTTGCAAAGACTTCCAAGATCGTCCACTGGTATATGCCTATGAAGGAAGAGGGTTTAAAGTCTTCTACTGACAAATACTGATGAAGGAGAATAATGAGTAATTAATTACGAATAGATTTCACAATGTTTCAGTGATCATTTGGTACCAATAATTTAACATCATAGGTTAACCTCTATATCTGTGTGTGTGTTTGTGTGTGTGTATTCAATTTAGGAAACTTTAGAGCGTTGATTATAACAAATTTTATTAAATCACCCCCATAAGCCAATGATTAAATATTGCTAAAAATCATTCAACCTAATCTTGTGGTTTACCATGATAGTGTTAATAAATCTTAAATTCCTGCTACCCAAAACTGTGTAGGATCCATAATCACTCATTCCCCAACAAATTAGCATAACTCAGCAAGGTATTTTCCTTACCCTTTCTATCCCTTCCACTAGGCATAAACCATTGACCAAGTCTGGGACTAAGATTGGATTTAGCCACACTTAGACTCCTCTCTGAGAAGGAGTTTAGAAAGCAAGGGGGACCAATCTGAACCTTGTGACTCAATGTGAGGGTCTCCCTCACCTTTTTACATCTTCAGTCTCTGTATACATCATTTTAAATTGATCCTAACTCGATTTTCTTTTGTATATTTCTTCTATGTAGCAAGTAATAGAGTGAACCTTGCCATCAAACTTTGTTAAGTCACACTTTTAGAAATTCACATTAAAATCACTTTTTCCTAATACCCTTGACAGTGATTCTTTAAGTGATCTAAAACACTCATCTGCGACAGTAAGACAAATCGTTATAAGAACAGACAGAATAGTCTATATGTAACAGACAGAACAGGCAGATAGTCTATATATGAATTAACACTGAGTGGTCTGTTTTCAGTGTCAGCTAGCCTTCATTTCCTGAGGTCTGTATCTGATGTTAATGATACAACAGGAGCTAATTAGTGAATAGTCAAGTGTGTACTAGAGAAGTCCTACTTTTTTTCCCCACTTTTCAACTTAAAAGTCATGGCCATTCCCTGCTAATTGCGTTATATGGATTACTTAAGTGCCAATGTAAGCTGCATGAAAAAGATAAAACTAAACTGGGAGATGAGTGAAAAGGATCTGACCTTCTTAGTCAAGGTCATTGATAGTGTAATTATTCTGATAAGCTAGGCATAATGATCTCATGTGCTATCAAGACATCCAGGCTATTCGGTTCAGTGAAAATACATTACATTTTCCAGTATACAATTCATGCATATACTTTTGAAACATGTATCATAGGTTAAAGCTACCCATGTTGATCTGCCTGAACACAGGACTGTGTGCCAGGATGATGCTGCCAATGGAAGAAAGGTAGGTATTGGAAAAGGTTGTTGCATGCAAAGCTGCCCTAGACATCCCTCCTACTGGACAAGCAAAAGCAGAGGGATCCAGATCTTAATTTCTCAGCTCTTGGCAGGAAGTTTTCTTCTGTGTCCCTCTCACAGAGCTCTGGGAGATCAGGGATGTAGGCAGTACAGCAGAGCAGCCTCAGCCTCTGCTGCAGCAGAGCCCAGTGTCAGTGCATAAGGTCTGGGAAGCACCAACAAACTCCCCAGAGAGGATACACCAGCAGCAGGACCAAGCTTCAGCGGCTGTGCTACTTCTCAGGCCAGGGCCAAAGCTGATGGGGAGACACGTCACAGTCCCCACCAGAAAACTTGGCTAAATCAATTCCCTTGCCTTCTCTGGATTCACACTATACTGTCCCACAAGCTCTAGTACAAACTAGACAAAAAAAAAGAACTAAAAAACATCGCCTGCTCTGTGCCACTGGCTTATGTCTGCAGAATCAGATGAAATGAGTCCATGTGGGTTTATTGTGGGGTGTAAAGTTCAGAGGGAATTGCTCTCATTTTCCCAACAAACAGTGGGTTGAAAGAAAGCTCAGCCCTCATAATAATCCCTGAATTTAAAAAAGCCTTAATCTTTATTCACAAGAAAATCACTTATGCATGCGCATTTAACAAGACAAAATGCAAAGTTTCATTGAACTTCGGGTTGACTGCACGTTTTTCTTTTTCGTTCCTTAGGCTCTACAAATAAATTTCAGTGTATCAAGGAAAAACAATGTTATATCATGCAGGTTCCTATAAAATCAAGGCAAGGATTTTCAGCACATAAAAACCACATCTAGCCCATGACTAAGACACTTGGGCAATGTCACACCAAATATTGTAGTGCTTGCAAGGACCCCTATTTAACACATGACCAAACACCATGCACTGTTCTGTGTGACTGGCAGGAATTTATGTACCCACTGCACTGGGATGGCTATCCCCATTGAACAAAAGCAGCTGGAGAAAGGGCTGGGCAGCTACTGAAAATGCAGCCAGCCAGCACGCGAAAGACTTCAGAACGAATCAGCTTCTGTGGGCATGCAGAACCTACCGCCAGAGCTGAAAGCAGACTTGGACCTGTGTGGAGAAACAAGGCTGCAAAGAAATAATTCCTTAGTATTCATATTAAATGAAAAGAAGTTGATTCCAGTGAACAAAAGCAGTGATTCATGTTCCTGAAGTTCTACCAAAGATCAAATGTCTTTTGGGCTCCTTTTTATGCTGCAGCAATGGCAGAATATGTATTTATTTGATAGAAAAAATGTCTTTCTAGACTCAGAAGGAGATAGAGTTTCCCATTGAAGATATCAAAATTATATGCTCGTCTGTGACTTGCTCTGTGTATTTGCTCCTCAGTAATATATCACCTTCTCAGTAGCCTCTGGACTGGGGCAAATGTTTGTGCTGCCACACTTAATCTTCCGATCAGCACATCTTCTCTATTTTTTTTGTTCATAAGTGTAACATATCTCTAAGTAAAGCAGCTGAGATTTAAATAAATTAATCATAAAAATCATCACACTGTAGTGGAATGGTTTTTCCCTCTGTGCCTTTGCATTTATTTCATGATCTTACTGGGAAAGTCTATAGTTGCTTGTGCTGCTTTCACACATCCACAGAAGTGCAAAAGATGCATAAAATACACAAGTTGATGGACAGACATTTACAATAGAGGATAACAGACAACATACCTCCCTATTCCAGCATAGCTTCTAAATAATATTTTTCTTCCATTACAGATATTTTTATTCTTTGTGAAACCACTGAGACTGGTTTAAGTTTTGAGACTCAACAGCTCACAGACAGCACTGGAGCAACATTTCTCTTATTCCCAGATCTAGCTCATCATCAGTCCAAGGCAAGAAAAGTCCAACAAGCATTGTGAAACAATGAGATTTGGGAAAATATTCTTGTTGACCATTTAATTTTTACTTAACTTGTCCTGGTTTAACCAGGATAGGGTTAAGTTTCCCCAGCAGAGGGGGGAGCTCTAGCCGGGTTATTCAGATACCATGCGGACTCACATCCTGGCAGGTCACATTTTCCTGGCGCGGGAGCGCGGTGCACTCGTGGTTTTGTACATCGTGCTTCTCACTTCTGTATTTGGTAGCTATTTTGCTCTGTTCATTGCTATCACTATTACTGTTATTGTTATTGCTGTTGTTTGTTGTGTTGCTATTGCACTGTTGTATTAAACCTTTCCTTATTTCAGTCTTGGGGCTTTGTATTTCACTCCCTTTGTGGGGGAGGGGTAGCGGCCCCGTGGTCTCAGACCCCGGCAGGGGCTAAACCAACACATAACTGCAGTCCCAAAAGATGAGATGGAACCTGTTTTTTCCTCTGTGACCTAGCCACTTTAATCCTTGGCTACAGCCTAGCAGCTATTCTTTTTCAAGCCTAGGATATTTGTTCTTTGACTCCAAAATAAAATATTCTCTCATCTTATTCCACACTGGTACACCCTTTCTTCTTGATTTCAGGTCAAAGAAGGCACTAACTACACTCTACACAATAGAAATCTCTGAATTGCTATGTAAGCTGTTAGGAAAATTAATGTATTCAAGTCTCTGCAAACCTCCTTCTTCCTTAATCCTCATTTTGGAGTTGGCAAATCTTCTTTTCCTTGGTGACTTTCCCTCTTCCATGGAATATTTATCTTTAATTACGTTTTGCTATACATAATCCAAGCCATCCAATGTAGTATATGTGACAACACACAAAATGGCTTCATAGCTAGGATGACACTTAGGCTAAAGGAAGGCTCTCAGGAATACAAAGAAATACTGTGTGTTTTTTCCTGCATTTTGAAAGATTCAAAGGTCATAGGTAAAAGCAAAACCAAAAATCTGGAATATTTCAGATTTCACTAGTTTCACATAGTTATGTTAACCTGATCATGAAAAAGAAGCCTCAAAAAAGACTTCAAATTCAATGTGAAACCTGCCTTAATATTATGTTCACTTTCTCTCTAGATTTCTACAAATCACTTTTCTCCTGTTTTGCTTCTCAGACAGAAAGCTTTCCCTGAAAAAGAAATTCCTTTTGCTATGTGTCTGTACAGCCTACTTCACGAGGTCCACAGCAGCTGGGGTCTTTCAGTGCTATGGAAGAAACATCAGTTAAAAACTATTGCTTTAACAGGAAAAACACACTCTTAGTCTTTCATGCAACAACCATCCAACAGGACTAATTTGAATATATGAGAAAACGAATGACTTGTGAGGGCTGCAGTAGTAATCAAAGGAATTGCCTGGGTTGAATAGGGAATGGAAAGCCACAACGTAAGCTACGTGATGGACCACCGCCCACACAGGGCAAAGATTGTATTTAAAAGTTATTTTTACAGCTGTTAAGATGATGAAAGATTGCTGTCCCAGGTGAGATAACAATTCTGGAGTATCACTGGGGAACAAGCAGCATCTGGATTTACCTTGTCATTTGGCTCATGGTATATCATCCTCTGAGCAAGTCCAGGATGCCTTGATTTTTTGAGAGCGTACCCTGTTCTGCCTTGCAATAATTGTGTCATTACTGTATTTGGTCACCTAAACATCATCCCCTTTGGAGGCGTTGCAAGTTGAACAGACAGAAAAATCAAGATATTCCTAACAACTGATCATTTTCAAAACGATTAGCTAAAATGCTTTCAAAAGCAAATCCATGTTACAAGTGTGTTAGCAGTGTCAGGAATTTCAGAGCTGCCTTGGGTCCTATATGCCATTAAAACATTTGATGGAAGGTGCCTTAAATACGGTTCTCCTGTTATACTGTCTGTTGCTGTATTTCTGCCTTAGATAATTAAGGAAGAAGTGTCCTTATTTTCTCTGTCTTTACTAAATTAAACTCTGCTCACATTAATCTGCTCCATACGGTCATTAGTTGAGTTATATTTCATATGCAGGATAATAAGATGGGATTTATTGTAGACATCCCACAATTCCAGATGTGGCCACATGGTCATGGGTTGAAAAAGTCAATTCCCCTCTCTGCCCCCACTTCATTCCTGTGCCAGATACCGCTTCTGAATAGCCAAGTAATATGCCAATGCTGTCTGACAGAGGACACAGAAGAATGCACACCATAAATGCCAAATTAATAAAACTGGTGGTTTTCTCTGATGAGAAAAACCTGTAAGCTTATTTTCAGCTGTGGGAAGCAAATATAATACAAATGAACAATAGGTAGGGATGGCAGGATTACAGATTTCTCAGTTCCAAACAAATTATCTTATTTAGACAAGTCTTTCTTCTCCATCTCTCCTTTTGTTTTCTGAAATTATTTTGCTCAACAATGAACACTATGCTCTGTCTGCTTACAGAGTAATGAAAAAGAACAGCTGTGTGTCTATGTTTCCACAGCAATCGAAGAAAAAGGCAAAGAGTCTCTTTTTTTTTCCTCTTGCAATCATGCACTTCTGATACGAGTAGTGGGTTTTAGGCATTTAGCCCAGTGGATGTCAAGAATGCTACAGTGATTAAATATTATCTTGTCACATCTGTTTAGAAGCAATACATAACTCTTAAAAAATCTAGGTCATGATAGCTTATTAGCCACCCATTTACACTGGCAAGACACAGTAACTTATGTAAGACTAAGACCCATGTAGAAGACAGAAAGTCAAGAGGAGATGTGAGAGTTGTTAATGATAGATCTGAGAGGCCATGCATTAGGGTACTCTCCAAAAAAATCAAGAGAGCAAGACACATATCTGATAAGTGACAACAGACTGTGGGAGCTCTGGGTTAAGGTCTTTCATAAGGACAGTTTCTCCAAAACTCTTTACTTTGATATGGAGCAGATAAAATAAGATTTTTCTCTATATGGTTGAGATCTATTGACAAGACTATACAAAACAAAACTATTGTCTGATCCTGATGGATATAATGTGTTGAATAACATACTTCATTATCAAACTTAATTTGCTAGGAATGGGAGCTGGAAGTATATTCCCCATGACAACCAATGTCCATGCATTGATGAGCTGTCTACATGTTCTAGTTTACCCTACCAATCATGGTGCTCTGTGAATGATAAATACAAGTATTATAGAAACATCAACTTCACAGTGTTTTCAAGTTTTGGGAGGGGGCTATTATTTATTTTGTGCATCTTTTCTCTGCAGCACCCTTTCATTTGAGGAGATGATTGGGCAATCATTGCAATAAAAATAAGAGATCTCCAGCGCTGATGAGCTTTTAAGTGTCTCTGGTCTGTATTTCCAGCTGTCAGTATGGAAGCACTTAGAGACAGAGTATGGTAGGGAGAAGGTTATAATGTTTCCTATGTCTTTTTCCAGGTGTACGGATCTACAAAGAAAACACTGGATGACTCCTCGTTCTTTACAATCCACATACCCACAGATCAGGTAAATTTGTGCTTGCCAATGCCTTCCTGGGAACGGGTTTCTGGAATGAGATGCCAGCTAGAAATTAATATAGCATCCTTACGTTAGCTTAGGCATCCCATCTTTGTATACTTATCATTAATTCCAACCTCCAAGTTAAATTTTTACCTCATATTTGTCAAAGCCTCTTGCATCTTCCCTCAGCTTAAACTATGATCTAACACATTTGGGAAGGTGGACTCCTGTGCCTGAAGGGCCTGGGTCTGTATGGAGGGATGACATGGGCTGGAGCCAAGGACTGTAAGCTGTGCCTTCTTGCTTAGTTGTATAGCACCTCAGACATTTTGGATTGTCAGGGTCTTGCCATAGAAAAGTATTAATGAACAGAATAAAATACAGCAGAAAGTAGAGTAACTGTTTTTGAATGGGTAAAAATCATCATTTTTACAAGAGTTAAATTTGCATTTGCCTACTTGGTTTTTAGCCAGTAATTTGACAGACAGTAACTCTCTGGATAAAAACAACACTCAGAAATCTTTGCCAGTAATACGTATTTAAGTAGAAAAGGCTGACACAGATCCAGCTGATACAGCCGTATGCTTGTGGGTTTTTCTTCCATTTCAGTTGTGGGGGTTTGTCTTACTTTGCTCTTCTGTGATTTGTTCTTCTCCAGCTACCAATTTTAGAGATTGGGAGGTTTTAACATGATGAGGACTCTAGGGAAATAAGCAACAGAATTGCTTATGCCATTTCTTTTGGGACTACTTCTGTGTTTTTACTCTAATCCTAGTGTTTTTGTTGCGTAAATAGAGATTATGTGAAAGAATACAAAAGATGTTAAGCTACAGAATTTCCTCCCTCTTGTGAGCACAGACTGGCAGCACCTTGGCTGGAAATCTTTCAGATGTAGGAGATCAGGGGAGAGTAAAACAGATGCGTAATGAGTTATTGCTAGCTAACAAAGCTAAGCATGATAATAAAAGCATGTTTAATGGAATAGGCATAAAAGAAGAACCAGAGAAAAGCAGGTCCACTGATAAATGAGGGGGATAATCAAATTAACAAGAATTTTATAATGGCAGGGTTAATGAACTGTTATCTTATATCAGTCATCCAGAAGAGAAAAAAGGTGAAGAGGTATGAGGGATTATGCATTAATGAAGACCTGGATAATAGGGAAGAAAGAATTGACTGAAGTAATGGAATAATACTGTGGAATTTTTCGAAGAAGATTTTAATAAAGAGATGGGAATAATAAAAGTGTGTTGAAATCTCCATCATTGTTCAAATTCAAGCTACAAAATATTCAGGAAAGCAAAGAGAAATTGCTGCTGTGAGAGGGCCCAATTCAAGGGCCAATGCAGATAACAGTGTCTATTAACAACGAAACTGTTTCCCTGCCTTCAGCAGGTTTGGATTCAGACCTGAGCAGGTGAGCAGGTTGTGTGGGGTGCTCAGTCCTGCAAGGTAGAGACAACTCTGGACTCTGTCCAAAAAAGCACTTCAATGGGCGATAAAATTTTAAGTACAAAAGTTGCTTTCTTATCTGCCATGTGACTCTGAGGTTTCTCATGGTTAATCATCTGCTTTGCTCAACCTGGGCCTGATTGCTCTTTACTTTTCAGGACTGGCCCTATCTGAGTCTGGTATTTCCATCTTTCCAAGCTTTGTAGTCCAAACTTGCTGATAGCCAACAGGAGCTGTCGCATTCTGCAATACACCTTTCCCAAAAGGGAAGGAGTGAACTAGATCCGTACGTATGTTGTTATGAGAGAAGAATTCAAAGGAAGGTAATTTGTTTTGCAGAGGATTTATTCCTTTTTTTTTGTACCCCATATGTACATAGCAGGAGCCATCATCTTCTGATCAAGGTAAAATGTAGTAAAAAAAGAAATAAGTGACTGGTAATTGGTTCTTTTTGTAATACTCTGCAGAACAGCTGGAGTTCTTGACACACATTATAAGGGAACACCAAAACTATGGTTTCTGTAGACATAGGTTTATACCTGTGTTAAAAAGAAAACATGTTGATGCTGTTCTTAGTGATCTTCACACAAAAGGACTTCTGCATTCAAATTACAAATGCACAAAATAGAGAAGAGTAGGAACTACAAGACTGCTTTCTAGTTTGATACTTATTCTATATGTGAAATTGATAGACAGATTTGTGATTGCTTATTAGGAAGGGGACAAATCCTTAGCTAGGAAGACATTTCTATTCAGATTAATGTATTTCCATATTAAAAGAGGATTATAAAATTATTAACCTTTTTATGTTACAGTTCGCAATTATATTTCCTAGCATCTGAACATTTAAATTTAAAATATTTTTATGCAGTCTGGAAAATGATTTGTATAAATAGTTTTTCTTTTATAAACTTTATTAAAAATAAGGCAGTCAGACATTCTGCTGTTGGCAAAAGGCAATTCAAATCATCACCCTCATGGTCCTTCTAATCCACTTGTGTGTTTATGGAGGAGGAAGTGCACGTAGACACTTTACGTCCCCAGCAGGGTAAGGCTGCTAGAACTGGAGGGTGTTTTGTCTATGAATTTTGGCTTTTCCGAAAATGTGGATTTTCCTGTAATGCATTACAGCTGGTCTCAGCCAGAAGTCTGTAGGGAGTTCCCTGTGGAAGCAGAACTGCAGCTAGCTATGAACTTTTCAAGGGGTGCTCTTCAGCTGCTGGCACAGCTGGCTGGCAGTTGGCAAGTCCCTTCCCTCTGTCTGCCACCATCCTCTTGCTCAGAAGGGAAGCTGGAGACAAACCTCCTTTCACCCAGCAGATCAGGTCTACTGGTCGTGTTATATGATCTCCTTTTGCTCCACAAGCTTATCTTGAAGGCCTTGGATTCATACCTAGAAGTCCCCGGCTCTGTCACTGCGCTGTAGAGCTGCTCTGTTACCAGACCCCTGACATGTTTCCAGTGATAAGGGACTATGCGTATAATACGGTAAAATAATGCCTCAGTCCTGAAAGCCTGATTTTGTCTTTTCCCCCTCTTCTTCCATGTCAGTTAACTCATCAGGGAGAGAACAACCTTTCTTGCTTCCCGATTTCAACTACCGTAAAGGAAATTCAAGTAGTATTTAGGTCCACTAAGGACACGTACTAAGTCTTCCACTAGACTTGAAGGAATATTTTAGTTTGTGCTTACTGGGCTAAGAAAGAAACCCAACCCAACAGCCCCATCCAAGAGGCAGTCATGCTGAAAAGCAGAAAAACTCAAGCAGTTCTATCAAGTGCCAGAGAGATTTGCAGTTTTTCTGAGCAGTAAGATGCTTGTGGAAACAGATTTCATCCTACCAGAAATCTCAGGTTAGTTTAATGGTAGCTTCATGGGAAGTATGAGCTTTCTGGGACTGGATAAGTGGATAAAAACTATAGTTTTATATTTGAGCCATTTTTAAAAATCATCTAATGATTTCACTCTGTTTGTATGTGTTAAAAAGGCTGCAAAGCACAAACTCATTTCTAAGAGAAATGGGCTCATTTAAGTCCGTAGTATTTCAAATGAATCACCGTTCTTCAAAAATCTGATCATCTAAAGAGCTATTCCTTCCTGCCCAACATGCCTTTTATTCTTCAGTCTCCTGATAAAATGATTGTATTGTTTCTCTCTGTGAAATACTAATTCATTTCAACTGACCTGTCTTCTTTTTTTGTCAGAAGTGCTGTCAAAGAGAAGCTCAGAAATTACTTTCCTTATTCGAGGGGGGAAAAAAGAGCTTTCACCAACACATGTTATCATTCTTACCTGATCTGAAAGCAAAGTGTCAGTAGATATTTTAAAAATAAGATTTAAAGAGGATTTATGTATTAATCTATTTTCAGTACAATTTATAATTCACCTAAATTTCTAAAATAACTCATATATAATTATATATCCAAATTCAAAAAAACTTTTAATTTGAAGTCTTATTTTTCTATTCCCCCGAAGACACTTGTAATTTTTGTTGGAGGTCTTGTTTGATGTCATTGTGCTGTTAAACGTATCAACACATTCATGGACTCCAGACTCATCAGGTGAGACATTCAGATAGCATAGCAGTATGAGCAAGATGGACACATTTCATCATTTATAAAAGCCATTCATTAAAATTTTGATTTTTTTTCTACCCGCAATACAGGACACAGCTTGCTTCAACACACCATGAAGACAGAATGTGGAAGCTTAAGTGTTGATGAGGTAAGTTTCTAATAGTTAATTTCAAGTAAAGGTTTTCAAATGTATGATGGATGCATCCACTAGAACTCCCATCTGTGTTTTTTGAAAGTTCCTATATCCGGGCCTCACTTGCTGGCCTGATTCTGAAATATTTGAGCTCTCCTACTTTGTAACACATTGAGTATATTCAAACACCAGATTTTCTGCTTCTACTTGGAAGGAGAGAAACTAAGTTTAAGCAATATTCCTAATACAGAAAAAGGCAGTATGTACTATACATCTAGTTTTCCATCTCACTAATGATAATAATTCTTATGCAGATAATTTTAGTAATCTTGATTGGGTATTTTACAATTTCAGAATATTATGGAGAAGTCTTAAGTGCAACAGAGTAGAGGAGACAAAGGCAAGATCTTTGTGGAGAGATGCTAATAAGACCATGCATGTAAAATGTTCACCTAGAGACTGTATTGATCCTAGAAGATCACCTTAATCATAGATGAAAGAATGCCAATACTAGTTAAATACAAAGAAGGGGGTGGGGCGTGGGGGGAATGATGCTTATATATATTGCATAAATGTATAAATTCAGAGGTCTGGAAATTTTACATTAGAAAGATAATAATTGCAGAACAGTGGTACCAAGCATTTCCAAAAGTACCTACCATAAGAAGAGCAATACTGTGTTGCTTCAGTATGTTTTGAGCCTCTAGGGAAAAAGAAAAAGCAGAGCTGTGATAATAACGTAACAAAAATAAACTAAACCAGCAAGGAAATGAAGTTACAGGCCAAGATGAGGACATGCACTCTTGTTTACAAGTTTTGCATAAGAGTGGCAAGGATGAATGTATAATACAAGATCTGTTCTGCTGCTGTCTTGCTACAAGTCTGAACTAGACCTGGCAAAAGGATGAAAATATTATTTGGTAAAGGCTTCAAGCAATTCAAAATCTGTCTTGGCTTCAATATGAGTTACAATGAAACATGGTGATTTTGAAACCCCTAGGGCAGAAATATTCTGGGAAGAAAATTATTTTATTTGGAAGCTCTTTTTTTGAATGCAGAAAACACTTAATTCTGAAAAAATTAGAAGATATAATAATGAACTAAAAACTGAAAAAAAAAAGTCATTACAGTTATAAGTAATTCATTTCACAATGTCAAAATGGCACCAAGCTTTGATCTTTTTAGTATCAGTATTGGAGAACAGGAGGGTTGCAAAGATTTGGGAAAGGGAGAGAGCACCTCTGCTCTAGAGGCGGCATGTACCAAGAGAAATAAAAGGATTAGAAGGTTTTTCTGACCAAGTCAGCTGAAGTGGATGCTTCTTGCTTGGAAGGCCAGGGTTGCAGTATCAGAAATGTTACCAGACCAGCTCTATTTTGTTCTTTCCCCCACGTGTCTCTCCCACCCCCTCCCCCAGCCACAGGTTTAGCATGCATGGTGGGCTGCTTTCCCTCACACGCTCTCATTAACCAGATCTTCAGTTCATGCTTGCATCTCTCACTTAGTATGGTTGCTGTCACCAATAATAATACATTCTCTTTGATTCCCTTCGTCACTTTCTCCCCTCCATGGCCCTCCAGAAGACATCAGGAAATTTGCATTTTTATCTTAACAGTGCACAACTCAGGAAGGAACAGTGAAGATAAGTCATGACACACGCACTGGAAATGGCATCACAGACAAGTCTTATTTGATATATATGCAGGTGTGCCCTACACAGATCCTTTGGCAAAGCACTACTCCCTAATCAGCCAGACTCCTCTTGTGATTATAGTCATTCAGTTAGGATTTTCAAAGCAATCTCTGCACACCATTAGTGAAATGAGAGAAATCCTCCACTCCACCCTTTACCCATCCCCCATTATAGAGATTTACAAGGAAATCGTTTTTTTATAAAATAAGCATTCAAGCAGACAAAAAGTGCTGGAAATGTTAACATATCTGTATCACACGTGTTGTCATACACTTTATGTCAAAAGTGGTTTCAGGCACACCTATATTATTCTACACGAGGCACTTACCACTTGGAAAGCTAGCCTTTGGTCTCTTTTGGGTTCCTTATTTTTTCAAGGGAAAACAGGTGGGTTTGTTTCAGTATTTACTTTTAAAATGCTGCATGAGTGAGTGTTTTATCTTGATACATCACTTGCTTTGTTAGACTTTCCAAGTTGCATCCAAAGGTCTTCTCAGTCTGCCAACACAGCACCCAAAGCATTTAGTCACTCCAGGGCAATTATAGGTGTGCCTAAAATTAAGCTTGTGCTTCAGGTTTTTTGTGCCTAAACTGGTGACAGAACACCTCCAAAGATTAAAGCCACAATTTCAATGATCAGTCTCTAACAGATGTTGCTTCTTAGATTATTCTGTAAAATAACAGACTTAGCTCCTTTTTTTTCTCTGGTGCTTGTCGATGAATTTTTAAAATAAAGATTACTAGAATAATGCCACTGAACTTCTCAGACTCATGTTAATATAATGGATTGCTTGTCAGCAGAAAGGAGCAATGAGTCACAAATGCTGTGACAATGGGGAAAACGAGTCAGTTTTATAATGAGGGGATTAAATCTGAGGTGTGATGGTCTTTGCCATTCAGAAAGATTTTATAGCAGGTGCCACTCAGATTAATGATACAACCTTATAAGAAAGTTAAAGACAAAACATGTGGTTAATACACCCTTTAAGTTCACATGCAGATATGCAGCATTCATCAAAAAGTGGAAATCTGGCTTAAAACATTGTTGATAAATAGAGTTGAGTACAGTGCAAGAATAAAATGTAATTATAGCAGCACACATATACCCCTAGAGAACAGCAAAAAGATAACTTCTTTCTGATCACAAACAATTAGCAGCTGGCTGACGTCCCACAGCAGGAAGACTGACATCCTTTTTTACTTTTTATTCTAATGAGTGCAACTGTGAAAATAGCATTATTATTTATGTAGGCCCCAGTCCAAGACAGCACTTAATCTTATCGGCAGGAATTTTAACCCCAACATGTGGCTGAGGCAATTAGGTTAGTAACATTAAAGAGTGATTAGTTGTTCGCAGCCACTGTTCAAGAAAGTGTTTGTGCACGCAGAGAGCACTTTGCTGGGTAGGTCCTGGAGACATCCAGCCCAAGCTTTCTTGTTGGTTTTCCCCCAGGAAGAGTAGGAGTAGGGGACAGCACCTGCAGAAGAGGGCACTTCCCCAGGACACTGCAGGCTCTTCAAGTGGCTGGAGTAGAAACAGGCTAAAATAGCACTGACAAAAGCAGCAAGTGGCACGATACTGCATGGCTACCTTTGCCTGACCATTGGGTCTAGTTGAAACAATACTAAAAAAGCTGTACTCATTAGCTCCTTATGTTTTCTTTTTAAATTTTTATCCTTATATCCTCTTTTTCTAAATTTCTTTTGTAACAGCAGTATTACATTTTCACAAGACTTTTAAAGTCCTTAATGTTGACCTTGGAAAACTCTTAGCCTTTTTTTTTAAGGTTTTGTTTCAAGGTATTGTTTCAATTTTATGAAAGGAGGAAACAAAATTAATACAAATAGAGGAAAAGTCTTAAACAAATCATATGTCTTGCTACTTTACCCTTCTGATATAGCTCTGCTGTACTACTCAGAGTCTTTCATCTGCTTTATGTACACTCATGATTATTTTGGAACAGTTTAGAGAGTTGCTGTCCAATTACTTCATTGCAACACCCCAGCTACGCAGCTTTTCCAGGCTGTGTGAAGGCTTTGAGGTCACTTAGAACACTTAGCCAGGTTATTCTGAAATGCCTTCAGTGATGATTTAAATTAATTCATCCCACTACCTTGAAACAGGCTAAATTCCCTGAGTCCATCAGGACACACTGCCTCCAGAAGGTGGCACAGAATGGTAGAACAGTCTTCAGTTTAGCTACACCATCACAGAAACACAAGTAAAATTACCTTCATGAAACTATCAATACTTCCATTCACAGATCCAGCCTGAAATGGCTTTCTACTGCCATCTTTGTTCCTTTTGACATCAGGGATGCTCTATTCTATACATTGTCAGATATATGTCTGGCATACAGTATTTGAAAGAGTTTTCATTGGGTTTTATTTATCTCAAGACAAAGAATCATAGTAAATAACCTGTCTAGGTCAAAGCAATACCTCCTAATGTAATTACAAGCCCATAAAAGCCCAAGGCACATATGCAGGTCCATAATGCAGTATTCATCACCACAATAACTAATTTAGAGCTGACTCTTGATTGTACCTTTTTTCTATTAAAATACACTGAAACATCTGTCTTATTGTTTTCTCTTTTAGACACCTATGAAATCCATAGGCCTACTCTGGGCTGATGCCTTCTGTGTTACTGGGACACAAGCAGAAAGTCATATCTGAGGGGTCCTAAGAACTCAGTATGTATTACTTATGGCTGATGTTACCTGAAGACAAGCCAGATTTTAAAATACGCATGCTGAAATATTACTTCTTGCAGACCCAATATTATTTAGACCTTAAAGAAATAGCATATTAGGCAGATTAAAGCTCCTAATTGATAAGAAAAATCAAATCAGCCAAGTTTGGTGGCTGAAGTGTTGTGACATTAAAAAAAAAAGGTGAGCAAATATATAAAGATCTGATTCGTAATCCTTAACTCTAACATACAGCACATTATCTTATCTTTTTTCTCAAGACTTCAATGTTATGTGCTATTCTGTGCTCTGAAAAAGGCTAAGTTGTGATTTTTAAGTCAGTGATGTAAGCACCCTTATATTCTCATCACCTTGAGAATGGCTGAAAGTGCACAGAAGCCTTGGCACACCTTTCCAAATCCTTGTGGCATTTTATAACAAATACAGCAAGAGCCAAAGTCACATGCTATAATTGCTTAAAGGATACAACAAGGTGTGCCAAAAATTTGGTGTTTCTCAGAGCAATTCAGCCTAGCCCAATGGTATTATTTAATGCACTCAGCACCCTATAAGACCCTTGCAGAGAGGTTTCAATTGCTTAAAGAAGACCCTGTGCAAAGCCCCTATATAGAGGCAAGTTTAACTCAGAAAAATCTGATTCAGTCCCCTAAAAGCAGAATTTGGCCAGGAATCAAAAACACAACAGCACAAATTCTCGCCTACCTGCCTCACTGACCAAGAGACACTTTACCTGCTGTTTGCAATACAGGCCAATGTCACCTACACTTTTCCTGCCAACAAAGTTATCAACCCAGCTTTGATATTTATTGCTGGTGATGTAAAAAGTATGAAAACTTTAAAGCGATTTTTCTGTCTCAAACTCAATTTGCAGCACTGGCTGCAAAGCTCACAAAACCCAACCTTTTCTTCCTTATGGCAAATTGAGCTCCCACTGGATTTCTGGCATTTTCTTTCCTCCACTTCAGAGAAGCAATAGGTTATCATCTTCCACACAGATTATTTGTGAAGAGGTTCTCAGCTCCATCAGAGCCCCAGCTCCCCCCTTCACTTGGTTTAAATCCCAATTTTGAGCTCCAGTTGGGGACAGTGGAGGAAGCCCTGTTCCAAGCTGAATTATCTTCCTCGTAGGATCTTCAAAAGAACATGGGAAAGGGATCCCTCTAAGAACCTGCATTTGAAAATTCCCAGGTAGACTCTCCCAAGTGATTGGTCTGGGTGATTTGAAAAGACAAGGGTGATGCTGAAGTGGTAACAGAGTCCTGTGAATGGAGATTTCTGCTTTCACCATTGGTGGCCACCATGGTCCACAGAGCAAGAGTTTAATTCAAACTACAAATATGAGCTATAGCATGCTGATCTAAAGTGCCTGTGGTGATTTTGTAAGATTACTCTCGCTCCTAAGTATTAGTCAGCAAAATCTGAAAAATACACACAGCACAGGACTAAGAATATTTTGGGCCTTACTCTGAAAGTTACTGAATAAAATGTAAATAGTACTTCTGTTCATTTTTTTGTTATTTTGGATGCATTTTTTTGCTAAGAACATATTTTACTGTTAATACATATATTGATGATTCTAAAAAAAAAAATCTCAGTTCTCAGATGCTTAGAAAAAATACATTGATCAAAGTGTTGCACATATTGTAAGAAGGATTAATTTTAAATTATGCAGTGTAGAATCAACTTGGAAATTTCAAAGCACATCATTAGATGCTTTGAAAACATTTCAATCAACCTTCACATGGCTCAAAAATCCCTCCTTTCTGATTTTGCATAAACAAGCTTACCCTGTCCTTACTGATGCTGCGAGGACTACCAACAAGGTGCTAATGAGGATTTTTTTGTGTGTGGGTAGGCACAGATCTCTTAACAAAGAATTTGACTAATCTGACAAGGTCACTTCTATATAAGCAGCCAAACATCTGTCAGCCTGTAATGACTTCTTCTGATCAATAATGACATGGCCAGATTTGAAACTGGTAACCTGGAGGCAAAAGGCTTTGTACCCTGTTACTTATCTCCTGAGCTTTCCAGTCCCCTCTGAGGTGCTGCTTTCTAATGAATACATTCTACATTCAAAGTGACAAATGGCTTCAATTAAAAAAAAAAAAAAAAAAAAAAAAGAGAGATCTTTGGGAAAACATTCTTGTTGTTGAGTGAACAACCCTACAGTATTACTCATTTATTCTTTTAAGCCACTGAAGTTAATATGTCAATCCTATAAATTAAATGTTTCTGTGTGAATCATGAAGAAAGATGCCTGGGAGTCGCATTGCCTTGGGACATGAGCTGTTCCTCCTGCACTCATGATGAGATGGGAAACATGGGCTGTTGAGAGCCAGGATCAAGAGAGATGTGGCCCCAAGAGTGTTGTTGGTATCTATAGAATTGAAGCCCTACCTCTCTTAAGGATTTATAATTGTTACAGGTGCCACGTATAGAAGACAGCAAATATTGCAGACACTGCAACCTGGGTGAGCTCAGTTACCATGAGACAGAAAGCTCACTCTTTATCTCATTACTGTGAAGCTGTAGGAATGAGGTAGAAAGGCCAGCTTCTGCAAAACCAAGCTTTTAACAAGGAGTTTTGCTTCTTTACTCCTCATTCCAGATTATTTTTCATGCCATTACCTGCAGCACAAGCACTTTCTTTCAGCTTTGGTTGCTGGCAACAGATGGAAAGCTAACACAGGGGTCTAAGCTCACAATAACCTGCTTTGTGCACCCCACAGACCTTCTGACCACTTTGATGGTGCGCTTTTTCAAAGTTAAGCCTTTAATTCAGATATTCAGGGTCTGATCCTGACATTCCTCCTGAAGCCTAAGGTCAGTCAAAAGCTGCACAGATTATATTCCTCACAGATGTACACACCAAGCAGTCCCAAATCCACCTGAGTTACAAAGCAGCAAGTTCAGGATCTGAAGAGGAGAGACCGTGCTAGAAAAATTACAAATTCTTGCATTGATTTTAAGCAAAATATTTTAGAAGCATATCATTTCAGTAGGGCAACATGAAATGCAGCAAACTTTACTGGTTCATATAACTTGATTAAGCTTAAATTTTGCTGCTTAAGCATTCTTGAGGATGCTGAATGGGGATAGAGGCTGAGGCTCTACAGCAGCACTGAAGTTTTTTGGCCTGAACTCTTCACTGCTCACAGAATCACAGAATCGTCTAGGTTGGAAAAGACCTTGAAGATCATCCAGTCCAACCATTAACCTAACACTGACTGTTCTCAACGACACCATGTCCCTAAGCGCTATGTCGACCCGACTCTTAAACACCTCCAGCGATGGGGACACCACCTGGGCAGCCCATTCCAACACCTAACAACCCGTTCTGTAAAGAAATGCTCCCTAATATCCAGTCTAAACCTTCCCTGGCACAACTTGAGGCCATTCCCTCTTGTCCTATCGCTTGTTATTTGGTTAAAGAGACTCATCCCCAGCTCTCTGCAACCTTCTTTCAGGTAGTTGTAGAGGGCGATGAGGTCTCCCCTCAGCCTCCTCTTCTCCAGACTAAACAACCCCAGTTCCCTCAGCCGCTCCTCGTACGACATGTGCTCCAGACCCTGCACCAGCTTCGTTGCCCTTCTCTGGACACGCTCAAGTAATTCAATGTCCTTTTTGTAGTGAGGGGCCCAAAACTTAACACAGTCATCGAGGTGCGGCCTCACCAGTGCCGAGTACAGGGGTAAGATCACTTCCCTGTCCTTGCTGGCCACGCTATTGCTGATACAAGCCAGGATACCATTGGCCTTCTTGGCCACCTGGGCACACTGCTGGCTCATGTTCAGCCGGCTGTCAATCAACACCCCCACGTCCCTCTCTGACTGGCAGCTCTCCAGCCACTCCTCCCCAAGCCTGTAGCCCTGCTGGGGGTTGTTGTGGCCCAAGTGCAGCACCCAGCATTTGACCTTACTGAAACTCCTCCAGCTGGCCTTAGCTCATCGCTCCAGCCTGTCCAGATCTCTCTGCAGAGCCTCCCTACCCTCGAGCAGATCAACACTCCCACCCAACTTGGTGTCATCTGCAAACTTACTGAGGGTGCACTCGATCCCCTCATCTAGATCATCAATAAAGATGTTAAACAGGAGCGGTCCCAAAACCAAGCTCTGGGGGACACCACTCGTGACCGGCCACCAACTGGATTTAACTCCATTCATCACAACTCTTTGGGCCCGGCCCTCCAGTCAGTTTTTTACCCAGCAAAGCGTGTGCCCATCCAAGCTGCGAGCAGCCAGTTTCGCCAGGAGAATGTTGTGGGAAACGGTGTCAAAGGCCTTACTGAAGTCAAGGTAGACAACATCCACAACCTTTCCCTCATCCAATAAGCAGGTCGCCCTGTCGTAGAAGGAGATCAGGTTTGTCAAGCAGGACCTGCCTTTCATAAACCCATGCTGACCCACCTTGCAGCCCTCAAACCCTCAGAGCTAGTCAGGCTGTGATCAGCTATCCCAGCATGAATTTGAGCAGCCCTACTGACCTACATCCCACTCTTGTCTCACTGCTGGATGCCACAGGAGCAGCTGCCAGATCACCCAGCTTCACCCAGCCTGCACTGCCCCAAGCTTCATTGTGCAAAGAGGTCCTTGCCTTGCTCTCTGTCTTTGTTACAGCTGCCCCAGGACTGGTCTATCAGGTCACCATTTGAATCTCTAATGGTTTGTACCCTATTGCCTGTGCATTAAATTACACCAACATCTTAAGCTTGGTCACCAGAGGCAAACTAGGTGTGAAATGTTACCATCTGAGCTCTTCTAAAATGGTTCACAACTACTTCTACTGGCATAAATGGTACAAAGCCTAAGGCTGTAGGAAATTAGACCAGAAGTTTTAAAGTGGCTAGAAGCTGATCCAGAGCCCTATGTTGCCTGTAAAAAGAGGATTCACAGACAAGAAAACACATTACTGCTTTGGAACCTCTTCTCTTCATGACATTGCTGTGAAATACAAATTTTTCCTTCCTCTCTCCAAACTGTTGGGAGAATTTTCTCTGACTTGACTTTACTGAAAGGTCACCTAGATGGTTGGATCCGGGAATTTCCATCTGTCTCCCTTTTTTGAAGTTCAGAGGTTACCAACTCTACTCTTTAAAAAGCCTTCAGAGATGATTATCTTCAACCCAGCCCAGTGAGTTTTTTACTTAATGAGCTCCAACAAAAACAAATTGGTTGTTTCATAAGGAAATATTAAAAGGACATAAAGATGGTTCTTTTTGTCAATTGAATATCTTAAAAAAAGCCCTACACAGCTGAACTACTGCAGTTCGGACTCCTGTCTGTGCTCATTTCTGTAGGAGCCTAGAGTATAAAACTGCACTGGCACTTCAAATGAGATCCTGATCAACTGTAATCCTCTGGACCTGATTACACTCCAAGTCCAGGAAAATTAATATCTACATGCCTTATTCATTAGCAGCAATGTCACTATTAAAGAGATTGTGTAAGGGGGTGCAGCATTTATGCAAGCTGAATGCCTGTGATGACACAAATTAGATGTTACTTCAGCATATCCTAAAAGCTTAGGCAGTACTATAGTGTTTTCATAAATGTGAAATTACCTACTTCAACTTTCACAAGAAAATCTGTAGCTATCACATAATCAAATAGCAGAAGTTATTAGTACTAAAAAGCAGCAAACTAATAGTAAAAGATGTCACACCGCAGTCTTATCATAAGTGTGTTATGCTCAGTGGCTTGAAACTGTAACAAAGTCAAATCCACAACAAAGTTTTCTGTTAATGATCTAAGATGCAACACAGCTGGGGAATAGCTGGTTTGGTTTTTACCTTAACTCTTAAATTTTGAGGCACATCATCAGCCTGCTGTACACTTATACATACACAGTTCTATACAACATAGTTCTGTTGTGTGCATACACCGTGATTCTACACTTCACCATTAACTGAATGCAGGTAGCCCAACTCATTAAACAGCACTCTGCATTTACAGGAATCCATTTAAATGAAAATTTCAGAGGTCCATCCAGCCATCCAGTGTATCACTTTAAAGTCTACTACCCAAAGCATAGTAGTAGACAGATATAAAAGCTTGGCCTGAGGAGTTTTTTTAGTTCTGACACTGAAGATCTGGAACTTGAATCCACCTTAGCAAGATATCTATGCTATAATTTATTTTAGCTTTGTTACAAATTTGAATTCGCTGATGCTTCTCTTGTACTGTATGAAATGCTAAGGAGTCTGTTCAGATTTACAGTTCACTGATCTGTGCTGAAAGTATCTATTATGATAAGCAGAGGAATGAATGGAAGGGAAAATTGTCTATCAGCACTCTCAGAGAGGTGAAGTTCTCAAGAAAAGCAATCATGAAAGTTATAAAACAGCTATGTTTTGCAAGGCTAGGTCTGAGAACATTTCCCCATCAGCTCTAGTAAATTGTGTCATACTTGGGTGTATCTGTCAGTATATTACTGTCACTATTAAACATCTGATAGAAACAGGGCATCTGCAGAATCTGAGTGAGAGAAATGAATACCAGCAGTAGGACAGCAATTCAGTGGTAAATGCATTCATTTTCATCTGGAAGCAACTATACAGAGCAATCTGAACTGTAATTCAGAGATGTTAGGAGCATTCAGAGGGCTTTCACCTGAAAAAGCACCAAATGTTACTATGATTACTTACATAACAGTCCAAACTGCTATGTAAGAAGTCATTTAAAGGCTTAAGGTAGTTTAAGGATTTTCTTGATGCTTACACTGATATTGCCATAACACCTGCTTTATAGGTTGCTACTATTTTTACATCATTTTTGTAAAGAGGATTTAAAGCTCTAAACCATAACCTAAATGCAAAAAAAACACACCCCAAAACCAAAACAAAACATAAACACCCCCCCCTCCCTCCCCCCCCAGCCCTAACAAACCCACTTTATATATCTTAAGAAAACCAAGACAAACTTTTGTGCCAACTTTAGTCCTGTAGCTTTCTAGTTCATGTAGCTAGTGTGATTTGAAGTACTAAGAGAAAAAACTCACCTTGTTAGCCAGCCTGTCTATCTCCCTAAATACATTCTCAGAGTCAGAATCCAAAGAGTTAACACTTTTTGAAATTCCATGTTATTCTTTTACATGCTGCAAAATAATCTTAGCAAGAGAAATGTAAGAGACACTCCTAGCTGCCACATCACATCAATGCTAACCAAGCACTATCTGCAGGATCTTCATCAAGCCCGTCTGTACCTCAGCTGCACCTTAGCACCTGGGATCAAGATTATTGGCAGCAACTGCTGATTTATTTGATTGTTATCATGCTTGGGGGTGGCACTGTCTCTTTTCATGTCTGTCAGCACTTAACAGACAATAACAGTTAATTGTAATTAGTAACCACCACTAAACCTGTGCCAAAAACCAACTTGACTTCAGAATTCTGGCAGAAATACTAGCAGCATGTATAAACTGCATACATTTCTTTGCCCATTCCTCCCCAAACCAGGGAGGTTTTCCACTTTTCTGGGCAGGATCAGCTGGAGGACCCTTAGTGTTTGTGAGATGTAATGTGATGTTAGAAGAACAGAGGAGAACAATAAAAGGACCTAGATCTTCTCTGCCCTTTCTCACTTGCCGTGTGTGCTATATGGCTGCACCTCAGTGCCTTGTCAGCCATGGCAGATCAGTGAGGTGGAGCAGGCACCTTAGGAAGGGCTCTCCTGCATCACTGGCTCAGGCTCGCTTGGCTCTTCCAAGCTACAGCTGTAAGGAAGCAGAGACTTCAACCCAGTTTTCAAAGGAGAAATGCCAGCATCATTAGTTATCATACCTAGCACCGAGTGTTTTCTACACCCTACAAAGCCAAAACCAGCTCAGGGGATTTGCAGTGCAGGATTTAAAGTGCATCTGCTCTGTGCAATGACTTGGGTGTTGAAGTGTCTCAGGGTGTTATCTCAGACAACTGACACAGTGTAACCACTCCACTGGAAAGCCGGTTTAGCCACCACGGGAAGAACAGGGTAACAACTCTTGTGCATCTCCTACTGAAGGTCAGGCAGGCTGCAGATGTCATGGACAACAGTTAGTGTCATTAACCTACACTGGCCTTACAGGAGTAGCTGCCATTGCATAATTAAAGCTTCCCTTCTCTCTTCCTTCTGCTTAGGAATTATCTTGGGAAAGACAAAGTGATGCAACTGGAGAGGGAAATAGAGCTGCTGAGGTAAGCAGGGACACCAGCAATCTCAAAGAAAGAGCTGGAACAAATGGAAATGGAAGGTGGTGAGAGCAAAAATGTTGCAAATGGTCTGGACTTACAAGTGCATGACAAACTGCCTCTGGGGAATCAGTAAATGCTGCCTATCCAGTAATTCAAGTATCATTTTGTACAACAATATTGTAATTCAAGTATCAGTAACTCCACAGATTCATAGTTCATTGAGACTACTGGTTTTACTCAGGATTTCCAAATCATAGTGTAGCTATACAGCTGGTTGTGAATGGATTCCTATCCAAAATAAAAACCAGGAAATAATACAACTCAAAGTCTACACAGGTGGAGGCTGGACCACTGGAGATACACTTGAACGGCCTTGAAGCTGGCTGACCAGGCAAGGAGTGCTGCAGTCAACATAAGATGCCAATCGACTTGATTTTCTAAAATTGCAGTCAGAGGCAAAAAACCTACAACAAGCTGGGAATGTGGAGGTGTCTCTTGTTTTATTTAATCACAGCGGTGGAGAGCAGCCTCTCATTTCTGCTGCTGCTTCTGGCCAGATGTCTGTAGCACTTCTCCACCTGGAGTGCTGGTAGCTGCTGGAGGAACCTCTCACCCCCTCCAATGCCAAGCACTTTGCGACCATTGCCATATGCCTGCTCAAATGTCTAGTGCTGATCGCCCAACATGGTGCCACTCCCCCTCTCTTTAGCCTTATTGAGACTGTAAAAGAGAGAACTCCCATACTCATTAAGACCCACAGTGTGGTGCCCTTAAATAACACCTTTTTTGTGTAGGTCTAATTGGCCAATATATAGTAGCTGATATTGGCTCCTTTGAGTACTCACACAGCATACTGGGCGTGCATGCATGTAATTTATCATGTCAAACTCATTTTCTTTTACACTGTATTGTTCTTGCCTTTCTTCTTCCAGAGAGTTATTATTCTGTGTGAATTTCCTTTGTAATTAAGTGGCTTGGTTGCTGTTCCCAGCTCTGGAAAAATGACAAAGGGAAAAGATGAGGGAGCCACCGCCTCAAATTGGTTTGCATTCAGCAGAGTTGCCTGCCATTTGTGGAGACCAGCAGATGTCAGCCTAAATTGAAAAATGGAAAAGAAATACTGTATCATAATGTTAGCATCTCCCGTGCCAGATGGGAGCCTTACACAACATGGCAGGAGCAGTTACCCAGAAGTGGTTAAAATTCAGCGTTGGAACAAGTATGGTTACGCTGCACGCACCGATAGTGTGTTTTGATTATAGAACTTAATTGTATCATAGATCAATGATAGTTTAATTTATGAGGATTGATTTTGTTAATTCAGGCAGTTCAAAAGGCACTGTTAAAGCTTCAGTTCATTTAACTGTATCTGACTTAAGCTTTGCTCACGCTATCAGAAGATAAATGACTATATAAACTAATACCTTCACCCTCCTCTGCGTATATTTCTTTCATCATCTGTCACTAACTGTGAGCTACATTTAAATGCAAAGTGTTATTTGGGCAGGGTACAGCACTGGGCTTTGAACACTTCGGATCCAGTAACAAAAGCATCACATGATTATTTTTACATGCACAGTTACTGATTCTTCTGGTATTTTATTATTGCCATATCCATGAATTTCATAATAGATAATTGTTGCACTCATACTAATCAGCAACAGGAGAGTGGTGAATGCTGTGTCAGAAGAAAAAAAGGATGGGCAAGCCTATTCAAGACATGGTTTATGTAGACTATAACTTACCAGCTATGGTACATAAACCTGACATCCAGTACAAGCAAACATAATGTTAAGTTTCCAAGAGTCTTACAGGACTCTTGAAGGTCCAGATCAGAAAGCCAGGGTTTACATGAAAACCTTAACATTTACTCAAAACCAACATTTCCCACCAATCCACCCCACATGGATTTCTATCCCTGATTTTTCAGGCAAAAGACCTGAGAGTTAGAAAATCAAGCAAACAAAATTCCAATCAAAAAAACAAGTTCATGATTTTTATGCAAGTACACTGCGTTTTTGAGCCCTGAGAATTCTCACCCTAAACATGAAAACGGTTTCCTGAAACAAGTCAAATCACAGGGAGGGACTTGTTTGTCAGCTTTAAATAGACTGTTTTCAAGGAAAAGCATTCATAGTTCCAGCTTAATTTCACACTAATTTTTGCTTCTTCACCTGCCTCTTGATTAATCTGATGAAGTCAGTCAACACTCACTCCACTCTTGTGTTGCCTGTGATGAGCCAAATTATGCTGGATGCACCTTGCTGCAATCTCTGCACTTTACAGTGAGTCTGAGTACACTTTTGCCTTCCTAAAGGTACACAACTGAGTACCATAACCAGCAATAAATAAACCTGGGGTTTCACTTCTTTGTTTTAATCTTTAATGCCATGCTTATCCTGTATTACTTGCAATGGAGTTGGGGAGAGGAATAGAATCATAGAATATCTTGAGTTGGAAGGGACCTACGTATTGTTCTTATGAAAAACCAAGAAAAGGAGATGCAGTTTTCTACATAGACCCAGTGAATCAGGAAGGCTTCACCATGTGACAAGTATGAACTGTGCAGAGATGCTGGAAAAGCAAATAAGTCATCTTTCTGTCAACAAAGTGTCATATTACAGGAGAGTGCAAAATGGAAAGCTTTCTTAATATCTATTCTGATTCAACAACATTGATTGAAAAATGAGAAACAGAATCATATCTATCATTATTAATTTTGTGTTGTAATGTTAAAGGAACAACACCCCCTGCCATACCAGCTCCTGAAGCTAGTTTTACTTCACCTGTTTTGAAATCAGTTGAACAGTGCCGACTCAGACCATCTGATGCTTTCTTTAGTTTTTGGAAAGAACAGCAGAAAAAAATCATTATAGAGTTGACAATCATACCATCATCAAAAATGTCAGTCACAGAATAAAGTCAGAGCACAAAGAATGGCACACAAGGAAAGATTTAGCCCACAAATTGCAAGTTGCATTACAACAGCAATAACCAATACAAGGGATAAAAAGCAAAGTTTTAAAAATGGTCCAAACCACATTCTTTGTGTTCATTTCTGTCCTCTGTCAATTCCTCCCATATCTTTAACAATTAAAGTCAACACACCCATAGCCAAGTGATTGTGGTTCTAGGAGTCTCCCAAACCACACAAACAGAAGGTGCACCCAAGCATGTCAGTCATTGCCCTTTCCCAGGCCACACACTCCCAAATCTGTCACGCAGGGGACTCTCCTGTCCCCTTGGATCACGGACCAGGACATGCTCTTGCTGGGTCTTCACGTTTCCTTCGCTGGTTTCAGGGTTTCTCAGACAGATTTCCAGTTTACAGGACAGGTGGGAAGAGGTGATCAGTCAACTCTGAGCTCCCAAAGGAATGTCATCTCTCCCCTTCAAACCACCACAAAGTGCTCTTGCTTCCTGATAAAGAACAGGTCCCCCACACACACCTACCAAGCAGAGGGATGTACTTCCGCTGGAAGTGGCAAATCAGAGGGGACAAAGTAGAGCAGGTGGGCTGATCCTCTCACCAAGTTTTCCCATTTGAGTTGAGACAGTTTTTCAGAACAAACTTGGGCCCCATGGTGTTTCATCTTTTTTCAAGCATTACCTGTAATGAAGACCAACTTTCTCCACTCTGCCTCCTCCAAGACTTACCTTGTCTCTCCCTCTCCTGTGTCACACAACACAAGTTATAATAGCATATATCGGTGGGAAAGGAACCAAGCAGTAGCACAAGGACAAATTGATCTGGCTTAGAAAAATCAGGAATGTATGAAAACATGTTCCTCTCATCATAAAAATCTTTCAATTCTTCTCTTCATGGCAGCAAACCTGATATAAATGCTTAATTGTGATCAAAGGGGTGTGCTGACTGGGTAAAATGTCACTGCCTAGCTAAAGAACAGCTTGAGTCACACAAAAAGAAAGTCAGTGGTAGGACAAAAATACTATCTCAGTGTCTCTGCTGCTCTTTGTTTTATCTTGCTCACCAGCTGGACACATTCCCCCTTCCTTGAGAAGACCTGAATCTATTTGGAAGCATACCTTGAGCTGAGTTTTTGCCCTCTGGAAATCACACAGTTCCCATGAATGTTAGCTAATGAACCACTGCCCACAATAAGTTTCCCCTTGTATTTCCTTTTTTTTTTCCTTAATCTTGCTTTTTTCTATATTTTTCTCCTCTGTTTCAATATCTCTTGTCAAATACTGCTTTTCCTTTGTCACTTGCTGCTTTCCAGTTTTGGATGCTCCCCTCCAGCAGCATGGCAGCCTTCAGCTCACAGTACATTTTCTTTCCTCTCCCTGTGAGGCATTTCCCTTAATGCTGACTTCTCTCACTCCAGTAACATACTTTCTTTTATCATTATCAGGATGCATCCCACAACTAGGCTTTTAAGGGTTTTTTGTTGTACATTCTCAACAGAGTTTCTCCTTTTCTCCCACTCCCACTTTCATTTTCTGGTGACATTCCTGGGCTCATGCTGTGCAGCCACCTGTTAGGAAGCAGAGAGCAGGAGCCTCTGGGGAACGGACTGTCATATTTATCTGCTCAGCACTAAGTTACGGTTGTGGGCAGGTGGCGTGCAACTCATCACAGCATGAACACAAATGTATTAGACTGGTAGCAATGTTAAAACCATTTAAGGGGTGCAGATCCTGTAGGAAAGAGAAACTGGAAATCTGAAACAGAGCCACGTGTCTACCAGAGGAACATAAGTGAACTCTTGACAGTGTAATTATACTCGACAGAGCACTCAAAAATAATAACTATCCTTAAGAATCAAGCTGCTTGTATTAATCTTGTTGGGAAAACTGTTTTAAATGGTATTGGTACAAAGGAAGAAGAGGCCAGACAAAGCAAGATGCTTTCCTTTTGTTTTCATTGGGTTTGTCTTTAAGTCTTGAATTGGTACCCTTCTGTACATCTGCACATTACAATAATTATCAAATTAGCCCTGTAAATCCTGAACTCATTCCATTTGGTCAGATAAAAGGATTGTGAAGAAACATGCACAATAAAGACATTTAATTTGGAGGATTTTAGATTTCCAAGAATATCTGGCAATTCAAGTAAAAATGGCAACATACAAGTAAATCAGAGTGAGTTTCCAAAGCAAAATATCACTATTTTCTGAAAGATTAGAGCAGTTCAACAATCTGGATAGTTTTATGGAGGAATTGGGTTCACAGCACCCAGGAAAATAGAGGGAAAATTTGTGACTTCAAAATGTGCAATTTAGATCTGCTAGCTGCAAAGAGGATTAGTCCTGTAATGCAACAGGGTGTGAAAATGGGGGGATTTTTTAAAAGGGTTGCTACTGTTTCTGTGAAAGCATTTTTGTATCTATGTATTTGAACAAAGCCTCTTTGAATTTTGAAGTGTTTAACTTCAAAAGTTTTGGGGACTCCAGAGGAACACATAGTTTCTAGGTAACTGAAACTGTGTGACAAAGAGTCCCACTCCAACAAGAAAGTATCAGACATCAATCCCAGGAGGAAAGGAAAACAGAATCATTCAATGTATTTTAAATTACTTTTCACAATCAAAATGTGTAAAGCCATGTATGGCACCAGATTAGGAGCTAGGATCTCTGCAGTTACCAGTAAGTGTGGCTTTACTGAGGTTAGTTTTTATGCTGAGAGACATAGAAGTCTCTCATTTATCTTTGGCTCTGGGTGTCTGTGGCACTTTCTGGCTCCATGTGAAACCCACCATCTAGAAATTGTTTTTGTTTGCACCACTCTCAGGCTGGGAGTCCCCAAGCCGGGCAGAAAAGCCCAGGCTGGTGAGATGGAAATTGCAATTGCAATCCCTGTGTCACAGAAAGAGACTGTGTGGGATTCACCGCAGAAAGATTGAAATACTGCAAAAGTATTGACCACTTTGGAGATGAACTGCTGTGATCAATTCTGTCAGGTTTGAGAGAAAGGTCCAACAACATCAGCACTTGCAGCATGCTGTTCTCAGCACACACAAGCATATGACTGGTGCTGTAACTCTGCGGAGGATAGTCATCGTGCTGGGGAAAGATCAGAACCCAAACAAAAATTTCTCATTAAAGGTGTTAGCTGGGAAGCGACTTCATAACCAAGCTGTCATTGCCAGCACTTTTGAAAATAATTGTGGGAAGAAAAGTAGTGAATTGGATGGTGATGAAAGATTACTCCAATACAGTCCTTTTACCATCAGACATCATTATTTTAGTCAATAGCTGAGAAGCAAGAGCTATCCAGTTTACAAAGACAGCAGCATACCTGGTTATAGGCAACACTTCATCCTGAGATCAGTGATTCACACTAAGACCATCAGTGGCTTAGGAGCAAGTTACCAGCATTCACTAGTCACACTCTTCATAGATGGCAAACAGACATTGCTCTTCGTAACACTCACACTGGTTGCAGGCTGTGAAACTCATGATTGTATCTTAGAGTGTCCTGAAGGTGAAAAGGTACACACACAACAGGAGACTAGCAAGAAAAGGACTTGAGCAGGAACCTGGCTCTTAACCTGTCAACACTGTCGGGCACTTCTATTCTCTGATATTTCAAATTTTCATATGCCTCCTGTAAATGTTAATTTACTTCTGTCAAACACATTGTTCTTTTCAAAATCATTGCAGTAAAGTACCTGATGTCCACATGTTGCTCCATATAGCTCTATCCCAACAGACAGCAGGAGCGACACACATACATAAATACACATTTATTCCTTGCTGTAACTACCTAAGCCTGAAGTTTTAAAAATTTTGCCACACTAATATCACCATTATCACTGCTCTCTGTATGCAGGAAGAATAGCCTTCCTCCCTCCTAGAAGTTCAATACAGTTAGCAGAACTAAAGGACTACAAAACCAACTCTCCATTTTCAGCTTCCCTCAATATATACTGAAAAATTGTTCGACATTTTTTGCTACTATCTTTGAAGTCAGTCTTGAGATTTTGAACTGCAAAGTGCAATCTCATTATTTTCTTAAACAAATATTTTTGTACTAAATATTACTTGGCTTAAATTTGATTTAGCAGTTCTCATTTAGATAAGGATTGAACGTTTTCCATGGTAAGTTATTGCAAAAGTGTATTCAGAATTGCATGCAGCTGACATCAGGTAATTTGACATGAGATGGACACTTCACTCAATTAATTTATTTTTATCAGTGTTCATAAGCCAAAGGAAGCTCTGTACATACACATCAATGCATAAGCTGGAGTTAGACTTGTTAAATACCCGTTTGTAAGTGATACCCCAGTTCTGATCTAATACCTGGAGATGGCACAATTAGAGCTGAGATTGCCCAAGATGCCCAGACGCCCCCAACTTAATCATGTCCTTCTCAGTAACAAAGCAAGCATGCTATTCACATCCACTCAGATTCAGTCTTGCTGTTCCCATTGATAGTTTTCCTTGAAGTTTCAGAAGTCACATGATTCTTCATTCAGTACCTCCCTTCTGCTTTCAGCTGGGCATCAAGACTTTACCTGTGTTTAAATGCTTTAATTAAAGCTAATTTTACATATCTATATGTCTTGCCATTCATCCTCTGTCTTCAGTAAATAGAAAGTTTCCCTGATCAGCACAGGAGAGAATTTTTCACCTGACACTCAGCAGTGGTTAAAAGCTCTACAAGTCTATCCTGTACACCAGGCCACAAATTTACATACCAGCTCTTGACTAACTCTTCCTGCACTGTTTTTAATTACTCTCTGGTTTTAACAGTCCTCTTCCACCTTTGTATCTTTGAACCTGCTTCTAATCCTGTTTTTCAAAACCTGCTGGCTATAGCTTTTTTCTGGGCAGTATTGCTGGCAACCAACAGTGTATCTTAACCTGAAAAGATCTCCAAGTGTTTTTATAACAGGCCAATTATTTTTCTCTGTCAGTAGAGAGCCTTTGATGTACACATGTGGTCTCATTAACAGTCACTGGGAAAATAACCTCAGAGAGTATAATCTGCAGACAGAGGTATGAAACAAACTACCAAATGAGTCAGGTGGAATATACATCTGTAAAAATGAAAAGCATGGCATGAAGTGGCATGAAGTTTAAAACAGGGGACCACTAGACAGCTTCTCAGCCATGTGCATTTTCTCCTCTGACAAAAGTGTGTATCACCTGGTTGAAACGTAGTTTCTTCCCACCAGCTTTTCATGTTATTGCTTGGGGGGGGGGGGGGGGGGGGGGAAGAAAAAAAAAGGAGCCACACACAAATAACAGCAAAGTAACACTGTGTTCGTGTACAAATAGATTGAAAGAATATTCTATCCCTTCTTCCACACAAGCTTTTGGGAGTTTTGTAGTGTACTATAACAGAACTAAAATTACAGTAATCGGGGTGCCTGTAGGGCTTAGACAACTAAAAATAATTCTTTTTTTAAAAAAAAAAAAAAAATGAGCTTATTTTAAGGCTCAGAAGTCTGGTGCAAGGATATTGCATCATAAACAATTTCCAAAGTCACCGCAGTCTGGTCATTCTCAAAACCAACAGGGAAATAGAAAGAAATGCAGGGTAGGAACCAGGAAAGGCTGAGAAAAGGCAGGGCCGTGGTTGAGCTCAGAGTCACAGTGAATGCACACAGGTGCTGTGAAAGCCTGAAGCCCATGTACAGAGTGCTCCTAGCACGGGGCTCCACCGGAGCAGTGGTTCAAGCTCTCAGCCTCCACTGATATTTGTAGTGAGGCTTTGTACTTGTGTGGTAACATCACATGCCCACCAAATAAACTTCATATCACACCATAGAGGTGAAGTCCCACAAGAAAATCTACTTCACACAGCGAAACGTGGAAACTGGTTTCCTAGACAACAACTCCATGAGAAAAGTTAGTTTCTATTCTGAAATAATTCAAAATTAAGCCTTTCTATGCCATAGGGGAGACAGCTATAAAGGCTCACCTTTCATACAGCTCCTCTCATCTGGGCATCGTATTTGTTGATGAACACTCTCCCTTTGAGAGTGGTTGAGTATATTAAAATATCTTAGTTTTAATTTATTTTTCTCTTCATCTTTATTTAGGAAGGCATATGTATTGTTATTTATGCATTTTCTTTAAAGCTTTCAAATGTTTAACTTTGCAGATATTTGCTAGATAAAAAAACAACTTGCAGACTGTTTAATATGTGGTTGTTTGTAAGGTACATCAAAAATTTATTTTATGCTTTACTAGGTACAAACAGGGGCTGTGTTATTTCCCTGGTTTATGCATCTGCGCCTTTCCTTCACAATTACTTAAATATCTAAACTTCCTTTGGGGAACATGGCCATATGTACTAGTTAAGTCAACATGCAAACCTATGCAAACAAGACAAGACCACAGACAAATTGAAGGGTAGACCTAGATCAATGTCATTTGCTCTAGAAGCTGGGAGTTCCTCACAACTCTCATCATATTTCTGTTTAGTTTATGCAAATAATTCAGTGTGTAAAGGGATGACCTTTTAGCACTTTTTGGCCAAGATAGGCTGTATTTAATATATTGCTGATGGCATTCCACAGTTTCCTTTGGTGCCTTTTAACTTTTAGTAAGATCTCTCTCCTTTTCCTGTAAGCACAGTTCCTGTTTTTCCAGAATTAAATGTATATGATAGTGTGGACCTATTAACAAGCTGTAGTAATGCCCAGGTGTTGGGGCCAAGGTAACAGAGCAATAAACTTAGACCCTAGAAATTATTGACAAAAACCATACTTGATGTCTACTATGTTCTTCTAGAACAAAATATATTTTAAATACGCTGAGCCTGAACATTAGCTCTTGTTTGTAGAAGCTGGTAATAGCACTTTCTTTATCAGAAAGTGATCATAAACAATTTTCTCACGTGTATTTTTTCACTGCAGTAAGTAACAATAAGTAGCCTAGCAATGGATAGCTGAACTTTTTTTTCCCCAAGGCAATTTGCAGAAGAGTCAGAATAGTCAGATAAAGCTGAAGATAATTCTCTGTCTAAATATGTCCATCATTCTAGTAATATTTTTTTTTTGTCAGTCTTCTTGACTTTGCATTTAGGTAAGAAGGAAGAATGCTCTAGCAGATGTTTAGTGTCAGATGTGTGTTTTCATTTGAGACATACAAGCCTTCATCATGCTAAATCTGTGTGGATGTGAGATATACTGGTTTCCAATAATGGATTCAAAGAGCTTTCAGAAAGCTTTTGGTATTATAAAGAACTTCTGAGCATTTCAGATCATGTGCATGGTATCTCCCAATTCCTGCAGATCTGAATAGCAAGTTTTCTGGAAGTACTTGTAGGCTGTTTGTAAACAGCTATGGTCTGTTTTGTTTGCAACTTGCATTTTCTAAGATAAGAATCTTCAACAGCAACCACCACAATAAATATTTTCAGAAACACTTCAGATTGTTTACATGTAATATGTGAATGCAAAAGACTGTTTTCAGCTAGCAGCCACCACAGATTTCCGGGGGTGGAAAGCAGGGCAAGGAAGTTCATTACGAGCCAGTGTGTTGGTTGTAACATATCTATAGCGACTTCAGCTAGGAAGCAGCTTGCTGATGAAGTTTTCTTACCAAGCACTCTTGACTGGAGTCCTGTCTAAAGACAGTGTTTCATTATATTTCACTCTAGACAACTCCCCTGCCATTACTGCCATCATACAAAAAGGAAGAACAGCAGCTTTGCAAAGAAAAAATGGCTACAATGGGATTTCTGCTGTATATTTTAAATACAAAGTGGTGATAAATACTTCTTACAGAATGTTGATGAAAATGTGATTAAGCCAGGAAGACTTAGTAAGTACAAAAACTTTCTCCACAATAACTAAGCAAGATTTTTGTCTTCTGCTTCTGATAACACTCTAGCATGGGAAGAGGAGTATGGGGCTCAGGCTTTCTAGCAGTCAGCTGAGAGTGGAAAGAAACATGGATTAAACAAATTAAAACTGGATGAAAAAATGTAGACCTTGCTAACTCTGTGATACACCTGATGGCCTGAAGGGGTTAATGAAATCCATGGAGCTGCTAGGCAATAGTTCCTTCACCCAAGTGGCAGCCACCAATTAAAGATGTGTAAAGCCATGGTATACATTTTTGTTCTTTGGAAACATCGGAGCATTTTTTTTCTTATTTTATTTTGCACTCTTCTGCTCACCTGTTGTTTAGCTGCTAGGAAGATTCAGCTTTGCAAATGTCTCAATGCACTTGTTATCCCACTGTCAAAGGTACTTATTCATCAGATACTCACTGATTTGGGTGGGGTTTAGCTGCAGTGTTGCTTCTAATAGAAGCACTCAGGTTAATGCCTGAATTCAGAAATAATGGCTTTCTTCCCACTTGCTGCCAATGTAGATGTTATTATCTCGGGAAAAAAGAAAATAATTGAACAAAAATATCCCAGATATATGGACAGAAGGCAATACCCATAAGTCAGCATCGAGCAGGCATGTGTTAGCAGGGAAGTTTGGCATGAGCTGGAGCAGAGCAGGGTTGTGCTGGCTATTCAGCTAGAAAAGGTATGTGAAGAAAATAAACTGCTGATCTCAGTGGGAATGCTAAGTATATGAGGGTCTGGGGAATGTGTTCAGCGATAACTTGGTTGGTATAGGTGAGGAAATGATAATGCAGGCTCCGAAGTAAATTGGATGGGCTTGTCAAAGCCAAACCAGACAAAATGTTGCCATGGTTATTGAGTCACCCAAATAAAGAGAACACCGCTCACTCTGAAGTACAAAGGCTCAGGATGGCTTTGTGGTCCCTCGCAGGGGCTGTGGGTAGAGATGAACGTTCAGATCCGCTGCCTGCTGTCATTAGGGAATGCAAATCAGAGTGTGCAAATGAAAGCTGAGGGGTGACAAGGTGCCTCAGGAACCAGCTTTCCTGGTTGATGCCTAAAAAGTTCTCCTGGGAGTTCAGACTGATTGCTGTCTATTCTGCATAACGGGTAGGCTGACTGATTTTATTGATCCTCAGTTATTTTTCAATATTGTTTGCTTCATTAGTCCAGGCAGCCCAGGTACATAGGCACAGGCCCATAAATAAGCTTCAGCTGCCAATGCAAACCTATCTTCACAGTGAAGAACCTGCATTTTAGTTTTTTAACAATAGACAAAGTCACATATACTTAGTTTTAATACATCCGAGGCAAGATTTGAATGGATTATTGCACAGTATAAAAAGGGGAGTGTACATTTATTATATTTTTAAAATATTATTATTTCTTCCATATTTTAAATAGTACAATTAGAATTAGCTTCAGTACTATTTTCTATTAGGGAAATTATTTTTATATGTTTTACTCCTACAGATGTGGTTTTAATCAGAAATCTTACTCTACCCCAATGAATTTTGTGAGAAAAAAAGGAGAAAGAGGAAGGAAAACCAGTATAATGACACAGAAAGTATCTGGCTGCTAGGGGAAAATAGCGCCTGTGAATACGAGGACCCGGCTTGAAGAATTTAGTGGCAAGTGTAGCAAGGGCGAAGAAAGTCACATTAAAACAGAGATGCAGTCTCTGGTGGGTCATTTGAATTTCATCTGCAGGGTAATTTTCATGCCATTTAGCCACAGTCACAGCAGGAATAAAGAGGACTAAACACATTAAAATGACAAAATCATACAAGGAGGGATTGGGGCTTGTGGTCATTATATTTGATAAAATTCAATGATACAGTAGTCTGAGCTAGTGGCGTATCAAATATTTTGAGTGCTTACAGAAAAATATGGTATGCAACAGGAGAAAGGGCTGTAGCACACTCATTCAAGGTTCCTAGTACATTAAAAATTCATCAGGTACAGAGAAGAAAGGATTTCTGGCCTCAAAATCCCAAAACAAAGCAAAAATACAAACACAGCAAAACATCCTAACCTGTAAAAAGATTTGCAGTTGACCCTTAGAGTAGCAGCTCTGTTTTTTCATACCTTTCAAGGAAGCATAGGATATTTTAATAATTGTTTGTGTGCTGCAAGATCCCTTAACAATTAATTAGTGGATCCAGGGCCTCAGAAAATGGACTTGGATTGAAAGATTTCATCAATTCTCAACTGCTGTCCTTAAGCACAAGCCATGGTAGGATGTCCCCCTGGAGTCGGGTGAACGCTGTTCAGTGCTGCATGCCGCTGTAGTTCAGGTAGCCAGTGCACACAGGCACAGGCCCCCAGACATACTTCGGTACCCATGGTCCAGGTGGAGGATGCGCATTTCAGTTTCAAACAAGAAAGTGTGCTTTGTTATGATTTAACCCCAGCCAGCAACTAAGCACCATGCAGCTGCTCGCTCGCTTCTCTCCTCTCCCAGTGGGATGGGGGGAGGATTGAAAAAAAGTAAAACTTGCAGGTTGAGATAAGAGCAGTTTAATAACTAAAATTTAAATAATAATAATAAAAAAATATAATAATAATAGTAATGAAAAGGAATATAATAAAAAAGAGAGAGAAATAAAACCCAAGAAAAGACAATGCAGTTGCTCACTGCCCGCTGACCGATGCCTGAGCAGCGATCAGCCCCTCCCAGCCAACTCCCCCCAGCTCATATACTGAGCAGGATGTTCTATGGTATGGAATATCCCTTTGTCCAGTTCAGGTCAGTGTCCTGGCCATGCTCCCTCCCAGCTTCTTGTGCACCTGCTCTCTGGCAGAGCATGGGAAACTGAAAAATCCTTAACTTAGGATAAGCTCTACTTAGCAACAATTAAAACATCAGTGTGCTAGTGACATTATTCTCACACTGAATCCAAAACACAGCACTGTACAAGCTACTAGGAAGAAAATTAACTCTGCCCTAGCTGAAACCAGGACAAGTTTTATTCACCTGAGGAAAGATGCTGTGAATTCTCTTATCCACATACTGCACAGAAGAATTCAGTCATTTCATGCATGCTCATCTTAAGATCTGGTAAGGTACCTTAAGTAACACTAAGAAGAGAGCTGAAGATTCTCATGTGTTTTCAAGAAAAGTTCCTGACAGTGGAAAACAAAATAATTCAGGGAGCTTCAAAACATTCTGGGCTTCAGTAAACTGGCATAGATCCCTGGAGCACAGTGATTAACAATAACTGAATATAAGGGCCAGGGAAGGAGAGTGTATGCTCCTTTAAGGGCAGCTGGTCAAAGGAGCCATAAACAAGAACGTGCAGAGACAAACCTGCCTGCCACATAGTAAGGGAGGCAGTGATGAGAACAAACCTGGTTGGTGGCACTAATTGGTAAGGACACATGTAGTGTGAGAAACTTTATTTTTTCAGCTGGGAGGATAAGGAAAAGGAAGAAGACAAACACACAGAGACGTAAAGCCTGCTCAGTTAGCATTAACAAAGGCAATAACCAGAAACAAACCTGTTCAGTCACACCAGTCGATGGGATATCAAGAAACTGCAGCAACCCAGGACCTTGCAACTGATAAGGATGCGAACCTGAGGGTTTGGGGTTTTTTTCAGGCAGTCATAGCATGAGCTAAATTTTTTTTTTTTTTTTTATTGGATTGGTGCTTGGAAATGACATTCTGGTTTATGGAGACTGAAGGTCATTTCATCTTGCCTCGGTAGTTAGTTAATGTAATACAGAAAAAAACAAAATCATAGATTTATAGAGCTCAAACTTAGAAAAGTACTATGATTATCTCATTTAACCTTGTGTATTTCATAGGCCAAAGTTTACATGTAAAATCTGTGTGAAGCCACTATAACCATGTTTGCTCAAAAACATATCACCTAAGGAAAATCCAACTGTGGTTTAAATGCTTCTAGCAACAGAGATTCCAGCAAATCCATTATAATGTTTTTCCCATGACTAATTATATCCACTGCTAAAAATGAGCATCTTATTTCTAATCTGAATGTATCAACATGAAGATTTTAAGTATTCCCTCTTGTTTTTTGTGTGCTAGATAAAAAACCCGTTTATCATCATACTGGTTACATATAAAATCATGAACCAACTAAACGCTGACATATCGAGGTATGTGGTAATAATGTCAGCCAAAATGAAAAAGAAATATATTTTTTCCAGACAGAATATATACATGTGATTATCACTCGATACAATGACTTAAGTAGTAACCCAGCATCTGAGCCATCAAAATCTATCCATCACCTTTGGTATGCACTCAGGTTGTAAAGGAATAATGAAATCCAGCTTTTATTTGTCTTGAGAACTGATTCTCAGCAACCTCATGTAGGTATGTTTATGCAACATAAATGTAGAACTTAAGCAGATTTGTGCTTCCCAGCCATGCTTATATAAGAAAGATGCTTATTTTCCCCCCATCTCCAACCTGTGGACTGTCTTTGTAGATGTGCACAGGGCTACAACCAAGCAACTTCTTAGAGAATCAGCATTTCAAACGCCATCACTTTGGTTACTCTGAGAAACTTACTGTTGTTAAAGGAACAAAGTATTTAAAGGCAAAGATAAATTCACATGCAGGTTGCTTCATTTGATGGTAACTGGTTACATTTGTGACTGAATTAGGTACGATACAACAAGTAACCACTAAACGTAGTTACTGGTGGATACTTGGCTGGTATAGAGCCAGTTGCCAGTCTGAGCCATACTTCTTGACCATAATTTAACTCTAATAAAGCATTTCCAGTAATTACTCTGTCAGTGTACTTGTTACTATGGATATTTTCAGCCTGAAAACTGAGTTTGTCTATTCCATCAATGACCAGATAACCAGAGGCACGTGGACTAAATGATTCAATGGTATATTCAAAAACATAGACCCCCAGATATGGAATATGGAACTTCCCGGTTGCTGGGGCAAATGAAGCTCCATAGTTGACATCCAGATTGTTAAATCTGATGGGTCCTGGAGTCGTCATTCCATATGTATGAGAAGCAAAAAAAGCCACCATAGGTGCATATCTGTATGATCCTTTTGAAAAATCTGGAAAGAAATAAAGAACAATTTCAAGTAATGTTACACTGTAGAAAGGCAACTCGGACCAGCCAGAAGGTCAAAAGCAGCTTTCTATGAAGTCACATCATCCAGTAGCTTGAGCAATGGAAACACAGTACTTCTACATAAACACTGAGGTGTTTTGCATTGTATAAAAAGTAATTTTCTTCACAATTAGTCATAGGTGTATCCAGAAAAGAATAATTTTAGAAGCAGCAAGGGAACTTTATGTTTGTCTATACTATGTTATCATTAAGGGAATTGCTATTTTTGTTTTCTTTCTTCCCCCTCCCCTCCAAGTTTTTCCCACCCCAGGATCTCTTTCATTGTTCATCTGTGTGCACTGAAGACAAGGCATTTTTCCACAAATCTTGGAAAAACACTGAAGAGGTTTAGCACTCCTGATGTTAAATGAGGGAATAAAAGTATATGCTTTTCTCTTCAAGCTGAGCCACACACTGTGATTCCCTGCCACTGTACAAATGATTTTGTTCACTATTCATATGCTGTCATGAGTGAGAATCAGCCAAATGGCTGCTGAAAGCTGCATAAAATTCACATTCCATGTGGCCTTTATTTGTTTTCTGGACCGAATAAGCACACTTTCCACTTTTCTTTTTTGAAATATCTTTCACAGGCTGCATTCTTTGCTGATGAAAATCAGAGGCATGCCTAAAATGACTCCTTGAGGCCATAGTCCCGCAGATCATGGTAGCTGCTGGTATTTATAGAGCATTTATGGCCATGCTGAAGCTAGTATTCCCCAGTGATGTGATTTTACCTCCCCCTTCAAATTCCATGATATCATGTTCAAATACATCTATTGCACACCCTCCCACTCTGCACAATTCAGCAGGGAGCTTTCCAGTTATTACGGCTGGTCCCAGCCCAATTTAATCCCATCGTCTGGTCATATTAAAGAAAGAGATCATGAGTCACCCACGGGGATTGATGTCTTCAGCACCAAAACACAGGACACTACTACTTGAGTTTGCGCTCATTAAAGTGAAATGTGAGACCTTTGACCAGCTAACGCTCTCTAATTAGGCCCTGGGGCAGAGGCCGGTACTGCTAGCATATTGCGCTACTAAATTCTTTACTTGCCGACACTCAGAGAATTGTCGTTCACCAGCTTCATACTGCAGTTGACTCCTCCAAAGGGGTGGCGACAAGCACAAATAAAACTCTGTCTGTCGTTGATACAGGTTCCTCCATGCTGGCACGGGGAACTGGCACAAGCTGAATACTGCCCTGTGATAGAGAGGGAAGAAAACCAATCACCCCAGTTGCAATGTCATTACAGTGACACTTTCAAGTTTTCAATATTTTGGAAAGCCTCTTTGTCAATTCATAAAGCCAGTGGAATTTCTGCTGACGTTCTGTGTGAAGGCCAACTTCAGATCCTGTCCAGGCTGTTCAGACCCTTTTCTAGTCCAGCCTCCCTCTTTGCCTGAACACAGCATACCCTCAGCTAGCCAAGATACTCAGAATTACCTATAAATGCTGAGTTCTGCTTGTCTCAGACGGTCAAGAACATGTAATAAGATGAAAGATACTACAAATCTAACTTCTTTAGAGCATCTCACTCAACAAACGTTAGAAGAATCATCAAAAGTTTGGGATATCTGAACAGTTGTGATTGTACAGTCCAAGAAATCCCCATCAACAAACACCAACCTTTTCTTGCTCATTTCTCCCTTCCCGTCCTCCTTAATTTAATGACCTTCCTCCCTGCAATGCAGGTGTAAAGCCAGCAAAGCCTGGCTACAGCCAAGCATTAGGAAATTCTCCTTCTGCTGTTCCCTATGCAAGTCTTTCCATAATAATCTAAGGCAGGGTGGCCCTACAGGTGCTCCTTAGGACAGATTCATTCTGGAGGATACTCATTCTCATAAGGAGATGGTGGGGCTGAGAACCCACCCCTCCTTGCCACATCCTGACACGGACACCTGCAGCCCTCCTTCTTTCCTTTCTGTATGGTAGCCCTCAGACACTACATCAAAACAAGACACAAGTAAAAATCAGGCTGTCTGCAATCATGATTAAAGAAATATGTTGGACCAACTAATTAATCTTTACTAACAATAGGAATGTGTTGAGAGAGGCTTGGAGCTGAGTATACCACAGGAGCCCCTCAGAAACAAACAGTAAACTTGGAAGAGACAATACTGACATATCCAGTTTTAGTTCCTTCTTTTGGTGAGACAAAAGAAATGTTTTCCTGCTGGTTCAGGCAAATCTGTGCTTTGGTTTGGTTTCACTAGTGCAGGCATGGAAGGCTGCTCTTTTTGAACAGAGCCAACTTATCCTTGGACATTTATCAAAACACAGATTTTGTACTGCTGGTGTATAGGTTGGACTGTCCTGTCCAACATTACTCACCCAGATGTGTCACAACCATTGCAGGAGAGTCTGGCTACTGGTGAGGAAAGATCTTAAATGCTATTCAAACCACTTTCAGTACTTGTCCTTGCCCATAAATAACTCAATTCCAGTATATCTGCCAAGATTGTTATAAAAGTTTTATACTGTAAGCAACACAAATTATACCAAACAGGTGGTTTTGCAGAGCACCCTCACTGAGGATGTCCTTGCCTTTCTTCCTGACTATGTATGAGCTGGCCCAGTCATGCCCAGCCGATACAGAGAAATCTGTCAGTCCAGTGCTGCTGAGCTCTGAGACAGCACCTACTGAGTGTAATTGTATGATGTGTTGTCATAGCAGTTTGGGGAGAAGAACACTCAGGCCACATTAAAAATTAAATATTGCTATGAAAAATTCTGAACAGAAAGCATTTCCAAGTCATGCTTTCTTCCTTTTTCTTGCTTTGGTCAAATAAAAGTTAGATGTTTTAGAAAATGAACCTTTTCATTGCCAGGAATGACCAGCAGAGCTCTGGAAAGAGAACTCCACACAGTCCTGTGATGGTAAATCTAGATTAGTAGGTGGGAACTGAAAAAGCCTTTCATAAAAGGGTCTACCTATTGGCAGGGAAACGCTGAACCAGATCTTCACATAGATATTTCAGTAATACCCACAGTTATCTTCAGATTCCCATCCAGCCATTTCACAGACTGCTGCATTAAGGCAAACTATTTCTGTGAGAAATTTTAGTTCAGCGAGCAGAATGCTAAAGCACACTGTACAGTGCCACTTGAATTTGCACTGATGGAGCATATGGACTTAAAAACACTACAGTAATTCTTTTCACAGAAAATAATGTCCATCCCATAATGCCTGAAATAAAGCAATTTAGGACTGTCATGACTGGGGTCACAGCACAGGCAACTGGACATGAGGAAATAATGTTTTTCTTACTCAGATAATAGTTTTGCTGCACACTTAATTGAAGTTATTTTTCACTCATATTTACCAAGCATCCACATATTTACCAAGTGTGAAAGGAAAGCAGAAAAGGAAGGAAAACAGCTGATTGTGCTGACTGTATCATATTCCCAAAATACAAAAGCTTTGTGTAAGAACACGGCAGCCTCTCTGTTAATTGGCTTCTGCTTATCATAAACAAGAAGTAAATCCAAGAAACAGGAAAAAGATCACAGAAAGGAAATGATAATGAGATGACACTAGTGTTTTAACAGTCTGCTGAGGGATGATTTTGCTTGAACTTAACCCTGGAGTTAAATCAAATTCAGACATAGCTTTACCTACAATAAATTAACACTCCAGGTGCAGCATTGCTTAACAGTAGCTGGGGAGCCTGCTCCATTTGCTAGAACTAGGAGAAGCTGCAAAGAGATTCAAGTCAAGTTAGGATTTTCAGAGTAAAAGGCAAATGCCCTAGATCTCCACTGAGTGGGTGACTATGTAACTTCCATGGGATCTTACAATAGCATGTTTTTGCTGTCAATTCTGAATGAGGCTTCCCCTCTGCCCAGGATTTCCTTTTTATTTTTCCTTGCTGAAGGGCAGCCTGAGACACTATGTCCATATTCTCTGCTTGGGGTAAAGATGCCAAGAGGTTCAAGTTAGGAAAGGATTTCCTACTATAGTACGTATCCTATTTTTAATTAATCTTTCACAACTTAGTAGTGTAGATGAATAAAAGAGAGAGAGTTTATAAATTAAATTAAAGGCTTAAATTGCAGCTATTAATAGCAGAGAATAAACTGAATGCCATTGCTATTTACACTCAGTGTGGTAGGAGTGAGGAGAGCCAGTTAATGCTGAGTTTTGCTACTCTTCGGGAGGGCAAGCAGCCAGAAGCTCCTTTGGGAAATAGACTGCCAATGCTGTACAAACAAATCTTCAAACAAATAATGAAGTTCTGTCAGTATCTACTGGGGTGTTGTTTAGAAGCAAATCAAATATTTGGCAATTTAATGGTCTCCTTATGGAAAGAAGTGACTCCAGTGGTTCAATTTGGAAATGTCTGAACAGAAAGTAATGCACAAATGTTTTCTCGATATTTAGTTATCAGTAACTGTCTCTCAGTAAGCGTGGGAGATTGGAAGAGCCTGGGAATCTACTAAACCACCCTGCTCACACAGGGACAGACTGGTTGTCAGTCTACGATTATTAACCACCTCTGGCTTAGCGGTCTCAGTCTGACAGTGATGAAAGCGATGAGCATCCCCAGTAGCCTAGATGCGAGGAGTGCCAGGGAGCAGCTGGAGAGAGGCAGCCCCACCAGGGCCAGCACTCAGGAACTGAGAGTGACAGAAGGGCTGGCGCCTCACCTGGAGGCAGGCTGATCATGGTAACCAGGGTCCGTCACAGCTCAGCATGACTGAAAAGGCCTGGGATTTTGGCGTGAGCTAAAACAGGCATCCCAGGCCCATGGGCAGGGTGTGCAGTCTGGGGGCTAGGTCAGGATGCCCGGGGCAATTAAGGCAATCGGTGAACTCAGGGCCCTGACAGGGAATTCAGGTGTAAGTGCTGTGTAGGGTGTTTGTGGTGAAAAACAAAACAAAACAACAACACAAAAGTTCACCTGTGGTGCTCTTAGGCAAAAAGCAAGGAGGAGAGGTGCCTCAGCTGTGCTCTCCAATTTTGGGTGGGGGCAGATTGTCAAAACTAATCTGAGCTACTTTGACTCTGGCAACTCTGCTTCTCTGTTAAGCAGAGATATCTATTACTTCCAGTGTGATGATTTCAGGATCACTATATTAAAAACAATGAAACAGTTTTATCTACCCATTAGTCTAAAGACTAAATATGCAAAATTGAAGTATATGTCATCAAACTGAACTAGAATAACCATCAGACTTGTGCAATTAAAACACAAGACAGAAAACATTTAAATAGGTTAATTTCACTGCAGGTTTAAATGATAAAGCAACAATGGAAGCTTGCTCTCTTAGGAGTCAGAAATCATGTGAAAACAAAATCAGAAATAAGACACAGAAAATGAGAAGGAAATTACCTCTCTTTTACACAGATGCACTGTTTTAAGTACATAAATGTAACACAGCTGCACTCTCAGTTCATGTTAATGGGACAGTGGCACAATTTGAATAAAGCAAAACCACAACTACTACAAGACATGCAACAGGAGAGTGCATTCATCGCTGGAAAGCACAGCAGCCTCTAGATTCTCTAGAGAACAGACACAGCACTAAATGACAATGGGAAAATGGGAACTGAGCTAAGCTGCCCTCACACTGCATCACACATTTCTGCAGTAGAACAGTGCATTGGAAAGTAGGACCAGACATAATCCATAACAAAGACTAGTGAATAGTTTGCTGCATATTTTTTCTTTAAAGGCTGTCATCTCGCCTACATTAGATACCTGAATCTGTCAAGACCACCACTTTTTTTTTCACCCCAGGTTGCCATTACAGTTAGTATCAGCTAAAGTGCAAGATTTTTCATCCCTCCTACACATATTGCAGCCTCTAGCTGACATAAACCTTTTCTTTTGTTCATTCCACAATATGGGAAGTCTCCAAACACAGTCTCTGAATACACAATGCAAACTCACATTGTTTCCCCTTGATTTCAAAAAACTACTGAGGAAAGTATTACGTCAGGGCCAAATCCTGAACACATTAAAATCAATGAAAATCCCAATCTGTTAGAGTAGGATCAAACATTGAACACATTTGAATCAATGAGAAGTGTCATTCACCTCTTTCTAGGATTTTATTCTAATCTTTTTGAATTGAAAAAGATGATCCAAGATCAAACACATTTTATAATTAGCCAGTTATGCCTTAGGGTTTCTTCTAGAAACTTTAGTAGAGTCAGCATATACCTCAGGATGGTCTCCCAGAATTTAGGGAGAAAAAGCTTTCCTGGAGAAGTAAAATCTACCCATGCAGAAGACGGATACTTGTTAATTAGGATACTGGTCTTACTTCTTTAACTTACAGAAATGTAATATATGACTTTGCCAGGCAAGGAATATCACTGAATGCAAAAACTCATTACCGATGAAAAAGTCTGCATAAACATTGCTATGTAGAAACCTTGTTTAAAAATAGGGCCTTTCAACATCTGCAAAGATCTGCACTTTCTGTAAGAGTGAGCAATACATCCAATGTTATCAAGCAAGCTACGTGTTAAAATTCAGCATGAGATAAATAATAAATAGGAAAGACATTAATGAATTAATGTGGAGTAAAAAACAGAGCAGCTGGCAGCTTCCTGTGCTCCAGGCCAGTAGCACTAGTGACATTCTCCAACAAAGTAGAAGACTTGGGAAGGATCAAAGGCATCATATCTCATTTTCCCTTAATTTTAATTGTGAACAAAGGTTTTGAATTTCCATCCTGTGCAGTGGCAGAAATAGGCAGAAAACAGAAATAACTGAGAAAGAATTGATAGTTTTAATATCAGAATATTCATATTACTTTGTAGTAAAAATCTAGCAAATCTTGGTGCATTTTTGAGTGTGACTGCCTGTTGGAATAGCTGTGTGTCCTCTCTAACTGAAAAGAGAACCAAGGACTGAAATCATTCAGTGGGGATGGCTTCCAGCAAAGCCAAGCTACTGATGGGACCAGGGCTTTAAAAAGGATCCCTTCCATCGATATTGAAAACTGCTGTATCTAGGACAGAAAGAGATGAAGGAGGGAGGGAGGGAAAGGAAGGGAAAAGGCATGGAGAGGGAGAGGGAAAAGGAGATTGCTCATGGTCTTAGCACACGAACAAGAGTGGTAGCTCTTACTACCCCTAAATCTGCTTACAATAGGGACCAAATATCATTCAGAAATGTTCATAAGTTTAAGAAGGTTTTACAGAAAATATTTAGTTCTGGGTCTTCAGAAGTATCTGAACATCTGTCATTTAGGAATCTGTCTCACTTATTTTAACATGAATTAGAGTCTTCTGAGAATTTCTAGTTACTTAACCACTTTTGATTTTTGGTATTTTCCCAGAAATTATATGTCCATAAAATATTAGCTTGTGTTATTGATTTTCACTCAAGTCTGATTCCAAAAGTCATAACTCAGAGTTTGTATTTCTGCAAATTCATACATATGAATTCATTTCACATGACGTTTAAATTTAAGTTCAGAAGCGAATCACACTCAAAATGTCCTTTTTAAGAATGGCAGCTCCTAGCCAGCTGAGCTGTTCTCCAGATGGACTCAAGTCAAACCTACTTTATTGGCTGGGCTCCTGATTCTGCAAGAACACACTATTGTAATTATAACTGCATTAATAATCTCGATGAAGTACTGAAGGATCTGGCAAAAGCCTCATTGCAGTCATCAGGTATATTCATTTGCTTCAGGTTTTTGATACTTTTCATCCCCACTGACACTGCAAAGTACTGATGCAACTCCAGATTTCTCTTCTAGCTTGTATGTTTTTTTACTGAAATTGCTCACTGAGATGCAGGCACAAATTTCTTGTAGTTTAGATTTTGTCTAAATTGCTAGTTACATTTGAAAGGTCAGGTTCTCAGCTGAGAGTGTCTGCACGCACATATATCTTAAACTGATCAGATGTGAATTTATCAAGGAAAATCAAACGGAGCTTCTAGATGCCTTTGTTCAGTCTCATAAGAAAAGTAAATTCTCCTGTAAGCAAGAGACTAGAGTAACCTCAGATTCCTCTGAAACACTCTTTATGGCAGTCTTTGGACTTTTTATTCACCATCAGTCAAGTTCCACTCCCTCAGTTCATCACAATGGTTACATAAGCCGCTATTACAAAGACCCTAATTTTTAGTAGAGTAAAATGCATTACCTGGATCTATAGTATTATCTGCGTTTCTCTGACTTCGGCTTGCCAGGCTCATGGTGATGTTTACTGCTCCTTTTTTAGCTGGAGCTGGTTTCTTTATAACCGGTTTCACGTGCTTCTGGAGTTTGGTGATGTTGTTCACTGCATTTGTCACCGATATGTCAACATGTTGCGTTAAATTTGTCAAGATAGATCCTGCTTTTATTTCAAGCACAGATTCAATGAGCTCTTTGAGGCCTCTCTGCAGCAGGGGTATATCTGGCTGAGCAAGTTTAATTAGCACAGGTATACTCGCATTCACTTTTTGGATGCTGCTGTTGGTATCCTGACACAGCCCCCAGGCCTCATGAGCGGTCTTGTTCAGAAGCGGAATGCTGTTTGAGAATCGGATTGACTTGGCTTCCAGGGCCTTGATCCTGGAACTCAGTGTCTGGAGCTGAAGTGAGGCCATTTGTTCTTTCTCTGTTGAGGCAGCTTTGGTTTTTTTCAGTGAGACACAGTTGTTTGCCAAAAACTTAGAAATTTTTGACTCCACATTCAGAAGGCGAACTTCATGGTCCTTTGATTCCTCCACAGAGTCAAATAGTTTTTCTTCCAGGCGGCTGATATCTTGTTGTTGATTGTCCACTTTTGATGACGTATCATTTAAAATATAGAAAACTCGTCTGAAATTGTGGAGGATATTTTTGTCAGACTCCTCGTATGGAAGATCAGCAAGGGATGGCACTACTTGCGAAGTGAATTCATACTTCTTGCCAATGAGTAGTGTCCAGAGGGATTCATTCAACTGTTGGAACTGAGGAATGAAAGCCAGGAGGGTCTCCAGTTCCTCAGCTCTGCCACAGCAGACTTCAGTCTCATTTCTTAGAGCACGTAGCATATCTTTCAGTACATAGTTATCCTGAATAGAATCAATAGCGCTGTTTATTACTATCATGGTCTTGTTTAATCCATCTTCTATTTCCATGGAGCATTCATTAACACGACTCTCAAACAGTTCCTGATAAGCCTGAGATTCATTTTTAAGTCCTTCCTGAGTTTTGGAAAGCTCCTTAATTGCAGAAATCATTCTGTTAACAACAGCAGTGAGGTTTTCAAGCTTCTCATTGATTTCTTCAGCTTGGATTTGTTGTTCATACTCTGAAGTGAGACTAAAAGGTACCCCTTGTTCAATCAAGGGTTGCAGGATCTCCATATCATAGCATAAATCATTAATTTGTTCATTCATTTTGTCCATTTTATTGTCCAATGGAAGGATCAGGTCAGAGAGACTTTTGTTTAGGACAAGCACATTCTCTTGGGTTGCTGCCAGCTGTGTTTGGAAATCCCTTCTGCTCTCTGACAACATGTCATCACAGACCCCCAGAACAGAGTCTCTCTGAATTTCCAGTGCAACACTGAGGTTGTTGATCTTGCTATCTTGGTCTCTTAAGTCATCATAGATCTGCAGCACCATCATGCCTTGTTTCTTTACTTTCTCATGCAGTGTGAACATGTACTCTGTAACGTTGTATTCCATGAGTTTATCTGCTGAAGGGATATTTTGGTTTGAAGACTGTTCAGCTGATAACAGTTGTTCATGAACATCTTTCATTTCAGTAAGAGTCCTATTTAAAGACTCATAATAAATGATACTTCTTGACTGTTGATGCTTCAAGTTGTCTTCCAAGGATTTCTGCTTTTCCTGTAAAGCTTTCATAGGCTTGTCACAAGCGAGGGTCATTTCCTCTTTCATCTGCACCATATGACTCTTCAGCTCCAGAATGTCAAGCTTTGTTGGCCCACTGTCTTTCTCCTGAGCAAATTTTTGCTGGGTTTCATTCAAATGCTTGACTAATTCTTTTGTATTTTCAAGATCTTCTGACAAACTAGACACAGTCTTGAAAACTTGAGCCATGCTCTCTTGCATTTCACCTTGAAATACTTTAAAGTGTTCTCTGACAATGTCTTTGACTAATTCATTAATACTTCTGGATCTGAGACCTTTGAGAAAAAGGAGAAATATGGAAACAATCAAACCAATTGTGTTAGCAACATCTAAGTTTTTTCCACAACATGAGCAAATACAGTGTTGTACAGAAGTGAATCACACACATCCTTGCTCCAATTTACCCACCCACAGAGCAAAATTTAAAGCTGAGGAAAGTAGAAGATGGCTAATAGCATTTGAAGACTCATCCTTGTTTCTCCTGAAATCAATGGGAGTTTTGCTATTATTTTGAAAGGGCAAACTCAGACTCTGCATGTGGTATCAACTTTGATCTCCTAGTGAAGCTGTTTCTGAGCACTGAAATGAGATCAGTATGCTTTTGTGCCTTGCTCATAAGAAAATTATGTGTCTTTTCTCCACTGGGAAAGTAAGGAAAAAACACCTACTTTATCATTATGGTCAAGAAGTGTCCTTCTATTGTATTGTATGTGCTCAGTGATCATACTACACACTATAGTGAGAAAGTAGTAAAATGAATAGTCTTATTGAACATTTAAAATTAGTCACGTGACAACTGCTGCAAAAGGAAGATATTTTAAGGGTACAAACCTTTAGTCTTGCATACTACAACTCTTTATATAGCTCCAGGAATACTGATCCTGAAAAGCACTAGGCAGAGGTGAATATGTGGGAATTCTGATCCTGTGAATAACATCAATATGTCCCCTGTATAACCTTAGATGGGTTAAGGCAGTCATAAAATAGTGTTCATCAAGAGTGCTGTGTAATGTATTTGAATTCATTAGAGTTCTACTCTGGTGTGAGATTAGAAGGATTTTTTTAATTTGTTTTCCAAAGGTGGCCCCTATGTCCAGCTAAAATACTGAAGTGTTCTTTGCATGTTTTTCTAAACTCTATGAACACCTGCAGCCAGCTTGTGATATAATGGTTAAAACCCTTCAACCTCTACAATGCCTTGATGACCATCAGTTCTCTGATTAAAACTGTATTGATAAAGGCAGAAATTTGCTGTTGCCTTCCTCTATTTTCCTCTCAATTACTTCTATACCCTGGATTTTATTGCTTCATCTCTAAAACAGCAAGGTATGTTCTGAAACCTGATTTGAAAGTACATTCTCAGCAAGAGCAGTAAAATGGCAGGAAATCAGACCCATGAAATCCAATGCAACTTTGGGCTCCAGGGGTGCAAAAGGATTCCAAATAAAAATGGTTTTGTTCAGCAAGGAGAGAAGCACAGTGCTTTTTCTATTCAGGAGAGTAATTGGAATTGTGCGTGTGTTTTCAGCTGGAAATGGAGATAAAGTAGTTGATAATATTTGTTTTTTATGAACTATAAATGAGTCTCAGTCAACAGTAAACACCTCTGATGCATAGGGGAGAAATATGTTACTTGTTCAGATGGTGATTTTTTTCAAGGCAGGATATAACAGGTAGGTGCAATACGTTTGCCAGTCTAGCAAAGAGCCACTTCAGAAATAAAAAGTGAAGTTTCCTAAGCAATAAACTCAATTACTGCCAACTGTGGTCACAGATGTCACACCAATTTTAATACAAAATATGAAAACCAACAAAGTAATAATACTGAGATGGTCTTTATTATTTTACTTTTTACTACTTGAACAGCAAGTGACTGGACAGATGTATACACATGAATGTGCATGCACTTACACACAGAGCTTTGTCAGTGAACTTCAGTGAAGGAAAAACACTAAGATACCTGGGAATAAGTATGTCCTGGCAGCCGAGAGGAAGAACCAAGATAAGAACCAAGAGTGAAATAACTGACATGTACAGAAACCATTGTAACTCATGTTTCGGTCAGGTTACTTTATGATGTTGAAAAATGTTCTGTGCTTTAAGAGGCACAATGAGCTGTAAAGAAAAGGTTAATGGCTGTGGAAACAAACAAGGTTACTCTACATCTCCTGTGAGGAATTAATTAGATTTCTTCATCTCGGCAACAAATCTTGGTAACAGACCATCCTGTTGCGAGAAGTCTTCCACAGGATCTGTACTGGCCTTTTCTTTCTGTGACATCCGAGAAACTGCCAGCCTCACTTTCTCCCATTCTTACTCTAGTTGGATTGCAGGTGTTGTATGAAGCTCAGCTTTAGTTTTCAGGTGTTCTTGTTATTAAGGGGGTAGAACCTGATAAAACAGACAGCTTTGGGTTTCTCTCCCATACTTGCTGGCTAGGACAACTAGGTACTTGGTAAGCAAGTGCTATTCCAAAGTTCACCAGGGGCTGTGGGAGCCCATTTCTCCACAGAAAGACCTGACCTAAACTTGTGCTGTAGGTGACAGTTAGGTATATTCTTAAGCTTGATCTGAGAATATGAGTACATTCATGGATGTAACTCAGTTTCTCTGTTGCTCATTTTGAAACAGAAATGTTCGAACTACCTGTGAACATTAAAGACCTCTTGCACTTTTTATGAGATTATAAATTTTAATTTTAACTCCCTGGCTGAAATTCAAAGTGTGCAATTACATTGTGTCAACATATACTCCCTTTGCAGTTTCAATTATTTGAAGAATCATGTGCAAAATAAATGTATGTACACAGGAGACTGAGTTAAGGTTATATATAAATGACATTTCTGATTGGGAAGTGATTAACACTCCATTGTTGAGTTCATTTTTAAAGGATTGTACATTTTAATAATGAAGAGAAAAGGAGTCTATAAAAAGGCCTGGTGTAAAGTGAAAGGAGGAAGAAAGAATAACAAGTAAGCAGATTTTATTAAGGGAGAACACCAAATTATTTTCTCTAAGTAAAAAGTAGGAACAGTCTCCTGAGCACTGAAAACAATTTTAAAAATGCACAACATGTTTCCCTAATCAAATTAGAGCAGCATATCAGTTACTCCAGTGAGTGTTGCCCTGTATCAACAGATGACAGGTTTGTGGGACCAATGTCTATTCACAGATGAAACCAAGAAATAAAGACTTTGTAAACTATTGAATTGTTTGTTCACAGAAACAGATCTCACTCCTCAACAAACCCTGATACAAACCTAGGCAGCCATTAGAATTTTGTGATAAGTAAAGAGGGGATTAATGGATATGAGCAATGGGCCTAGGCACCATGGGAAGAAAATGGGAAAGCAGGGCAAGAAGAAAGTCTGAATAGCACGAAGCAACTACAGGCTTAATTGTGCTTTGAAAGCATGTCGCTTCAGGATGGCAGTGGTAGTTTGGAAAGTTGTGTTTTGCTTCAGGTGAGCTTCTACGAGTAATTTTTAGAAAGTCTGATGTGCCTATACCACAAATCTGTACCAAGTTAGAGGACAACATGGAAAATCCTTCCAACTCCTGCTACCTTAGAATGCTCTTTGTCCACTTGGACTATGATTGACTGATATTCCCTGTAAAGACACTGCAGTTGCCCTTTGACATTACATATACAAGCCAACAGAGACACTAACCTTGTTCTCTCTCCTCTCCTTCCCTCATTCCTGCTGTTTACCTATGTACAAGCCAAGAATAACCTGTATTGGAGTGCCCATAATTAGAGTCAAGGAAAGTAGTTGATAGCAGCATTTTCATTAGAGCTACTTGATCAGGGGATAGATTGAGAACATAAATCAAAAAAGAGCCAGCAACTGAAGATTTCATCTAAGGAGGTATAATATAGAGCACTGCAGATAAAAACAATAAAGACTTGAAACACATTTGCAGAGAAGTGTGAAATAATGTATTTGTATTGCACGTTTTAATTAGGACTTGGACTGTGTGAATGGAGAAGCAGAAGCACAGGATGCAGCAAAAGACCTCTTGGAATAACATGAAAATGACAGCTAGAACGAGTGAAATATTAAAAAAAAGAATGAAGAGAGAGCAAAAGGGAAATGGGAAATATTCAAAGACAAATTAATTGTGTGCCCAAAGGTCAAGAATACCATCTAGCAATATATGGAGAGGTGAAAGCAGGTCATGGAGCAAAAGATGGGATAAACTTGATCCAGGGTACAAGAGAGCCATCTAGCATGTGGCACAAGCAACTCAGGAGACAGGGGACTGAAAATACAAGAAATGGAACCACATTTGGTAATTTTGAGTGAGATACAAAAGCACTTATTGTTTCATTTAGTTTTATCTCAATGTAAGGAGCTCTAGTTCCATCATTCTATTTTTAAACAATAGAAAAGTCCTCTGGATTCTGAAGTGTATAATACAGTTTGGTGAAAATTCCTGAAAAATGAGAAAAATATTGCACATCAAGGAAATGAAAGCTTCGGTCCCAATCTGTTTGTTAAGGACCATTTGTAGCTGGGTAACAAACAGATCTTGTTGCAGGATTCACAAAGAATGGATGCCTAATACTGCTGGTGAGGGTGTGCCCAACCTCCTGATGCCCAGACGTGTCTTTCTCATCTACTGAACCTGAGTACAGCTGTTTATCAAAGGTAGCCTAAAATGATCAGAGGCAAATTATTCAGCAATGTTTGCCATATTATAAATACAACAACCACAGAATGCATTATGTGTTTCCCCTGCATATGTGAATTATGTATTAAAGAATATTACTTAGACATGATAGCAAAGCAAATACTGTGTCCTTTAGCAGTTGTCAGATAAATAAACAAAAAACAAAGATAAGAATATTTGCAGAAGCTCTAATTAAATGAAAATGTCTTGATAGTGGCTTAAGTTACCATGCAGACGATGTAGTACCCAAGAACATAATTTTTTGTCACTATAAAAGACACCATAAGAAATGTCAAAATAAATAAATCCCTCTATTGTGAAATGAAACTAGAAAAGAGTTCTCCCTATAAATGTTGTGCAATAGAATAGGACAGTCTATGAATGTTTTCAGCTTTTTTTTTTCCTGGTGCCTTTAACTGGATGAGTGATTACATTAATTTATTTTTCTTACCTTTTAGAAAAGACTGGAAGTTTCTGCCCTTATCTTCATTGATTTTGCCTTCAAGAGAAGAAAGCATCTTGCTCACATCATTCATCGCAGCAGTAATGCTGTCAACCTTCTTCTGTAGAAAAGTCAGTTTCATCTCCTGGCTGCTAATCTTCTCATTCATTTTTTGTGTAAGCGCTTGATCAGAGACCAAAATGAGGGGGAAAAAAAAAGTACTGTTAAAACGGGGGGGGGGAAGAAAGTGTAACTGACTTGAGAGACATTAGCTGGAAGTGGAGTGAAAAGTTTCTGAATTTTTAATCGTGAGTGAATCATCTTGATTTTTGTCATGTATCATGTATTAGTGACATTCAGCAGCACAGCAGAAACTAATTACTGAAGCATCTGTATCCATTATAAAGTATTTATAATTCTACAAGTGTTTTGAATGGTTAGCATATTTTAATGAGCATAATACCATTCTTCCTCCACCTAGCACCCTACAGGGTATTCAGTTAACTCTCATTTAGTCGATCTCCTTTAACACAATCACAAATGCATTGATTTTTACTTCCCATTTATAACTTAACTTAATGAATTTGCAAGGCTTGTGTCTGAAGAAATACATCATCTTTTCAGTGTTGGTGTCAAAATGTTCAACACAGCAGCAAGGCAGAAAAACATCTAATAGATAAATGACTTTGAAATAATCATTAGTTTATCATTAAGAAAAGATGCTCAACCTGTGAAGTCAAGTTTATTTTAAAACCTGCCTAAATTTTTCTTGACACTTGTAGTCTCTTCAGGTGTAAAAAAGCCTAGCTGGATGCTTTTAAGATAGATAGTGGTGAAGAAGGCCTTGGTCTTGTAGATTAAGACTCCACATGACTTAGCTAGCCATCCGAGTTTCACAGCTGACAGGAATGAGACTTAATCTGGGATTTTCAGAAGAAGTTGATAAAATTAAGTGCTCTAATTCCTGTGAGTGGGGCTACAAAATGTCTTCAGTTCCTTCAACAATTCAGTCTAAATGGCCTACCTTAGACTCATGATATATTACTCTACATGATTCAGGCCATACTATGACTTAATAAACTGCTATGCAAGAGATTCTTTGGCAGTACACACAAATATTTATTAGTGTAAATTTACAGTATTACTATTGGTCTTATGTCACTTTTCATTATGGCATCAATGTCTCTTGCTCTCCATGGCAGTAAACAGTTATAATCAAAAATCATGTAGAAGCACAGGGGCCTAAAGGCTACAAGAAAAAAAAGCAAGTTATATGTAAAAGGGCATATTCTTCTGACTAGACTTTTATTCTTCAAAATTATAGTATGTAAAAAATAAATGTATCATATCTAACTTGATAGCATTTGGGAAAATCCAGAAAATTCACTAAGTGCAACCAGTCAGCATAGATGAAGCATGCCAACACCCATGAGAATGGTGTCCTGTAGAGAGTTGTAAAATTCATAGTTGGTGAATAAGGCTGACTGATTGAGGTTAGGATGTTAGCATCTCCAGATGTTTACTTTGCCCATGGTGTCTACTTACACAGACACAAAATTGTGTTTATAACTCAACCACCTAGTTTAGAGCCTGGCAATTCTCCCTAACAGCACTGTGGAGACAAGCTGTTGATGGATCTTCTTTGTCTGAATACTCTTCATCATAATACTAGTCTGTGACAGACAGACAGGTCTGGATACTTCTGTTCCTGGTTGAATTGTTACTATGAGAAAGTGATTTAAATTCATTACTGGCTTGTGCATAGTCACCCAAACTTATAAGTAACCTGCAGGGTGCACTGCCTTCTTTAGTTTGGCTTCTGTCACTTTCTACTGAAGGGGAAAGACAAGCTGCATAGACGAACTTGAAAGTGAGCTTTATAAGTGGCGTGCCTGCATAGTGGGAGCTGGAAATAGAATCTGGCTTGTAGAGTCCTGACAGCTGCTGATGAAATGACAGTCCAGAGCAGTTAGTCCTAGCTCCAGGTCATGTTTGCAGGGTTGGCAGCCATAACAGGTATCTCTCTCCTTCCAAACTGACCCCATTTGATTGAAAAATAACTGAAATGCAATTAACATGGAGCTCTGAGATTCCAATTTTTCAGTTATTTCTTCAGAGCAGAATTCCTACTAAGAGAAGTGGCATGTTTTAATGCTCTATTGATCAAGCTCACTTTTTCATATGGGTCCTGTCTGCTTTACTAGACAACATCCTCCCTCCCTCCAGCACTGGGAAACTTCATTGCTCACACAATATCACCAAGGGGCAACAGCTTTCTCCGAACTCCCATTTGTAAATAGCTTTCTATATATCCATGCCAGATTCAGACTTTCCCTCTCCCTCCTATGTTTTCTAATTTTTCTATTTGTATCCATGCCAGATTCAGACTTTCCCTCTCCCTCCTATGTTTTCTAATTTTTCTATTTGTCTATTACTATTTAAAGTAAAACACATATATGTACATAAGCACATACACGTGTACATAAAATCCTGTGGCAGTCTGGGTTCTGACATCCTGTTCTCCCAGCATTAACTTATCTTATTATTTGGTCACATAAGATATTTTCGGATCTAGGCCAACTCTGTGAGTGACAATAACACATTAGTGTTATTAGTAGTGCTACAGCAGATAATTATACAAAAATCCAGTGTAGACATCCATATTTGAAACATCAACAAATTCAAAAGAAAAGGGAGGTAGTAAGAATGTTCAAAGAACATGCTTCCATTACACTCTCACATCTTGTCCATCTTCTGGCTCCTCACCATGTAAACTCCAAGCTCATTTGACAGTATGTAGAGAACACTGCCAAACAATTTGCATATAATTTGCCACCAAAAATTTACCTGACAAATGCAGTCTCACTCATTGCTTGGGACTGTATCACAAGCAGAGAATAATTTTTTCAAACTACTTCCTTATCCAAGCATGTTTCACATCGTTCTTTTGTTGTTATTTAAACACAGTATGCTGATTGTTGGGAGTTCTCTGAGTATACAGACTTTCTAAATAACTCTGCATTACCAACATCTCTATACCCTCAAAGGCATATACACCTTCAGGTGGTACAGACTGCAATATAGTATAGTCTGTCAACTACTTGAATACTTCTAAATCATTGATACCTTTTCATGTTTCTTTATATATTTGAAATATATTCAAATGTTTCTTAATATTTGAATTCATGGTTAATTGGAATGATATGATAAACTGATTGTTTCTGCTCCCAGTTTAGTGAGTGTGCAAACATGCCTGGCATGAATAAAATTCCACTCCCATGAATACTTATGCAGACAACTATGAAATTAATTTTCTGGAACATTTGTGCTGGTAAACTTTAAATCATACAGATGGTAATGGAAAATAAATATAAAGGGAAGTGAGCACACCCCACAATTCTAGAGATTAAGAGGTGGAGAAGCTTTTCATGCAGCAGTCACCTAAGGTAACTTCTCAATGTAGATCACTATTTGAATAAAAGCATTGTTGTTACTAACTAGCTCCTACAATGCTGAGGTCTGTACATACCCTTGCAAGAAAACACTGACATTATGTTCCAAACATTATGGTCCAGATAGGTTGAACTAAACACAGTAGTGAGCAAATGAATAGTGTAATAAGAAACAGTCTCAAACGTCTGTGGTATAGACCTGTAAACTGCTCCTGTGTTGCATAGCTATTTGACCATTCTAGACAGAGTAGCTTAAAACACACCTAAGCTACCCTTGCAAAAGTTTGCAGCATCATTGTACTGATTTTGAATAAAGCACCCATTTCTATAAGATAATATATAACAATAATCACATATTCAGATAATACAATTAACATCACTACATTTTGTTTTATGACCAATGCTGGTCTATACTACTCCTAGGTTTGGTTTTAGGCTTTTTGGCTGTGTTGTTTGGGGTTTTTTTTCTTTTTTTGTTTTTTTCTTTTTTTTTTTTTTTTTTTGCTAATTCATCTATTTTACTCAGTGATACAATAGTTCAAATATTTCCTTGCAGAATTACTTTCCTGGTTTTAGTTTAGTCACAAGACACTCTATAAACGTTAAGCTACTGGTACCTTTAAATTCAGTTTCTCCTGCCTATCGTTATCAGAGCAGTGTACTGCTGAACCATGACTGGTAGAAACTCATTCAGGTCGCTTCAGCAGATGGGGATTTTTCTGAAATTGTTTTTGCAACGATCTTAGTGAGTCTCATGGTCAGTGACTGGGCTAGAGGTGATAGTAATTATAACAGCTGACCTGGCCCACTGCTGTCCTGAGGAACTGCTGGTGTCCTCTCATTGACAGTTCTGCTGCTTTCAGCCTGGTTGCTGTGTATAAGTGATTCTTGTTCTTGAGCTAAAAGAGTGAGAAAAAGGAAAGTATGTGAGTGAAACACAGAACATGAAAATCAGGATTCACTACAATTGCTTTTTCTCTCTATTCTATACCAACTTTAATAAAGCCTAATTATATGCAGTGGTTCTTGTTATCTGCTTAGTCCATCTATAACAGTGTAGGACCACACTGATGAAGACAGTCAGTGGCCTTATAAACAGCTTCCTGAGACTGGCAGGGGTTGATGTTAATACTGGAATGTCAAAACTTATGCTATAATGAACAGAATTTTGAAATCTCCAGGGCTAAAAATTCTGGAGAAATATTTTAGATCAATATAAAACAGCTGTACAAAGACAATACAGAGACTGTCAGCTGTAAAAATAATTAGGTTTTTTTTATAGCTACAAAATTAGTCGGGTCTGTTGAAACTTTTTTTTTTTGATAGATTACACAAATCTTCAACCATGGAAATCTTCCCGCTACAGGCAATGGTGATATTACATTGTTGCAGCACCCAAAAGATAAAAATAATTTCAAAACATACTCAAATTCCAACAACTATCATCCGAGATTTGCAACTGGTACATACATTAAAAAATTTCACAAAGGTGATATGTTTGTAAATATTTTCTCTGGGCAGGGCAAATGGGATTTTCTGTGCTTATTTTACATTTCAGCCCAAAGATCCCAAAGCAATTTGCAAAAAGCTATACTAACGTTATTATTATTTCAATATTACATTTGGTAGAACTGAGATCCAGAAAAGTGAAGTGCCTTCACTCACAAAAAGTAGGGAACAACTGATAGGATAGCTGATAACTGAACTGAGATTTCCATCTTCCTGACTTACTTCTCCAGCCATTATGTTTAATGGTATCATTTTCATTCCATTGTTGTTTAAAAAAAATGAAATAAATACAAAGTAGGTTGCAAATTCATGTGTAAATTCATACCAATTTTTATATGCTTGCTCAGTTCATGAAGCACTTTGAAGTGGATGTTGTTCCAGCTGGAGCACATCTAAGGAATGACACTTATGTGCCACTGATGTGATTTTCAGTCTTTAGTACAGTACAAGCAGAATAACTTGGGTATGGTGACATTATTTTCCAGTTCAAATATTAAAACCTAGTCTGGCCATAATGTGAGTTTCCAAGGAAACAGAATAAAATGCTGAATCAAGAAATTCCTGTTTCATCAGTCTCTTAACAGTATATGTGAGGATCAATAGATTACATTTAAAGATGGTTTAAGTTGTTTTATGTTGTAAATTAAGAGGGGGAAGTAACAATTAGGATAGGAACTCAAAGGAAGTTAACGTATGGACTTAAATTTTTATAGAATTTATTGAAATTGGTTGATAAGAAATACAAAATTCTCAAACAGTTATCATTTCAATAGCTTCTGTTATCTTTCTGTGGCATGGTTATTGACAGGAGTTAAATACTTGCATTCAGCCCAATTCGTTACACAGGATTTATCAGGTGGTGATGTGATGATATAACCTATGACAAGGGAGTCAGTTACTTGCCTGTGATAAAGACCAGCTGATCGATGTCCTTTTATTCTCATTTACTGATCTTTCTGTTGTTCTAAATGCGTTCACTGCCACTGTTAGTACTACAGACACCAGATTTTTTTTATACTATCCAACTTATCTTTCACCCTCCCTATTAAATAACCTGCCCCACTCACAGCTTCACATTGTGGAATACTCAAACCCTTACAGTTCTATTCACTTTTAGAGTTTCAAGGATAGATATTTATCCCTGTGTGCTTATTTTACTAATGCTTTAAACTGTTCAGATAATCCCTGTAAGACACAGGACATAGTATCACTCTGTTGGAGTAAAACCCGTAATGGAGCAAGCCAGTAGTACATCACAGACTGCTTCTAAAATCAGCAAGGACTGTAACCAGTGATGCACATGCACACACAACTCAGAGACAATACCTCATATTGTGCAGTTATTAAATTTCATCACTGTATAGGAAAGGTACTTCTCAGGCAGCATTAGAAATTCAGGGCTTTTCATTTGTGAAACAAATTCAGAAGAGTCACTGGCAATATAGCTTCTCCTACATCATTCTTCCAGTGTGGCTCAGTCCTTTTCCAAAGGAACCACTCTGACACATCATTTGGTGATTAAGTCTTATGTGCTCCTTGGTCCCACAGCTGAAATTCCCCATCCTAGATGTTGAATAGCAGATGTGATGGGAGCACTAGACTGAAACTAATACATACACTCTTTAGGGTAGAAATAGCCATCAAATGACTCGCATTTGAGACCTTTAAGAAACTGGATATGCTATGCTCAGTTTAATCTAAAAAGATAAAATATAAAATGAAAATTAGACTGCTAGACCCACCTGAGAGGTGCCATTTACAATAACAAAGCAACACCAATCAAAAAGCAGCAATTCAAAATGCTGAGCAATGAGTTCTTCCAGTTCCTCCAGGAGCTTCAGAGTCCTCAGCACTTCTGAATATCAGGTAATGCACATAGGAATTTAACATTAGGTTCCTATCATTGAATATATTGGCCTAGATGTATAATTTATTGTCCCATGTATTTTTAAACACAGCGTGCAAAATTATTTCAGGGAATATTAAAAATATGGAAATTGGATCTTTTTCTCTCAATATATTTTTGATGAAGCAGGAGTGGCTGAAGGGGAATCCCTGTGAGGAATTTGGTAGTTTCCTCCCATTCCCAGTGTTTCAAGGTGAATTGCTACCTTCTGTGTCTGCAGCTCACCCCACGCAGAGGATAGAGCTTGCTCCTGTGTGGAACATTTTACAGCCATCTGCTGGAGAAATGACATCACTACCACGCGAGAGAATTCAGTGCTAACAATGGCTATGGCATTGTCAGCAGCTCTGAGAACTAGCAGTTTGCTCTAGGCCGCAGCCAGGGCAGATGGAAATGAATTCATCTACATTAAGTCACCTCAGCCTCACTCCACAGCAAAGCTGAATTCGAACACAGCATGATCTACATTTGAAGATGCATCTTCCAGTTCTTGAAATCATTTGTGACACATAATATAGTGTTCAGGGACCATGTGTCCATGGGCAAATCAGGATTTCTTCCCCTCAGACACTACTACACACACATTGTTTTCTCCAGCTTAAGGATGAAAAGTTAAAATTAAGCTGTGTTTAGTAAAAGTGACATGTCACGAACTTTGCAACTGGGAACTTAGAAGCCCTTTCATTTTAGCAGTTTTGCTTCCCGTTAAGCATTTGATATTCCCCAATCAAAATAATTATGTTTTATTTGTTGAATTGACCATATTGTGCTGTTTCATGACACCTGTAAGAAATTATGTCTACATTTTTCCCTTCTTAAAAAGTTTCTTGTAAAATTGCATTGTCCATGCTGGACTAGGATCCGTGTCTTATCCAATTTGGTCATGTGCTGCCACATGGGAGATAAAGTTAGAAATAGTGATCTGAACACGTCTTTTCCCAGAGGCTGTCTCATTCACTACTACGTTACTTTGAGAAGCATCTGTAACCAGGCAGTTACAATGAGGCTACCAAATATGGTTTACAGTTGTCTAGTAATAACTATCAGATGGTGACAAGTGTGTCCTCCTGCCTAGACTATCACACTGAACTGGTTATGTGTGATTTCACTTGGTTTGAGAAAGCTAAACCAGAAGGCGTTCTGAATTAGCATTTGCTACAAGCAAACCCACACCACACTAACAGTGCCTTCCCAGGATCTAAAGCATCTTGTCAGAATACCCCAGTTCACTTGGCACAGAAACCCTTCAACAGTTCTGTTGTTGAGGAGATCAAGTGCAGAGAGGCCCCACAGAGGGCTCAGCGACTCTGGAGAGCCCCAGTCAGAGCTTACAATGTTTCTCCCCGCACCATTGTAGAAACAGAGTGCCTGAAGACAAGGCTATTGGGCTCCCAACTGTTCAAGTTCATTAGCTGACGTCTCTTCATGGGAGTTGAATAATACAGGCAGGGCTTGTGCTGGTGGTCTGCTCCTCATGGGAGGCAGGATTCCAGAAGCGGGGAAGAAGAGCCTTTCTGACATAACACCTTTCATCCCAATCTCTTTAAGTACTTCTACAAGCATTAATTAATTAAATATCGCAGTGCCCTTGTGAGATAAGTGTCATCTCAATTTTCTAGATGGGTAAACTTGGGTATGCAAATTATAAGTGGCTTCCCCAAGTTATTCAGCAAGCCAGAAGAGGTTTGAAAATAGAACCCAGGAGATGTAATTTCAAACCCGCTACTGTAACACTTGACAACATTTTCCTTTATTCTTATTCTTACACAGATGCCACTACCAATTGAGTTATACAGCTTTTTCTTCCTGGTCAATGCTTGCCTGATGTTTTGATGCCATTTCAATTTTATCAACCATAGGCTACCCCTTCAATAAGCATTTTTTAATCTATTTTTGCTAATGTTTGCATTTTTTAAAAACAAACCTTTAAAACATCTGATCCATGCTCACTGGACAGGCTTGCTGACTGACTGTGTCCCGTGTTAATATCTGACTCCACGCTCAGCTGCACAGAACGGAATTCTGTGCCTGCTGAGGTTCTGGCTCTTCAGCATTGAAATTTCCCTTCTGGATGTGAATAACAGTGATTTCTCGTCATTCCTCTACATTAATTTTTAATCACAGCCTCTACTTTACCACTGCTGATTGAATTCCCTACCACATCTAATGGCCTTTCTTGTAATATTCATTCCTTTAAAATATGTATGCTGATGCCATATCTTATTTTTCAAGGGCAGCTTGTTTAAGGCCAGCAGCAAAGAAATAGCTATTATACAGATGTTAAACTACAGTACGTTGCTATATGTTTGATCACCAGGGCAGAGGTAAAACACTCTGTTCTGTCAAAAAAGGGCACAATTATACAGGGATCATGTGTAATACCTAGTAAAATTCAGTCACTGTTGAAATAAACAACAAAAGTCACACTCAATTCAGAGAGAAACAAAGTTGATACATTATTTTATCATATATTCTTAGAGCCTGAAACTGAATGCCAGTGGAGTCACAGTGCTATAGATGAATTTTACAGCAACTATTCAATAGAGGACCGGATTTAACATCCCCAGCACTGAAATATTCAATAACTAAAAGGTCAAAAGTAGAGATGCACTGAATGCAAACTCCGTACTTTAGCAAAACGGTATAAAGCTCAAGATTTTATGGGTTTTATTTAGAGTGAAAGAGAAGAAAGGACATTCTGCTTAGCTACTCTGGAAGTTCATGTGCAGGGAAGAGTCAACATCCCAAAGCATTTTAGTTACTGTGCATTTTTCGTGGTTTTAAATTAACAGGAAGGACTGTTTCAATTTTCAGCAGAACCATTTGCTCACAAATCAGATTGTATTGTTTTCTTTTGTTGAGGTGAATCGTGTCAAATCCTTACAACTCTACCTACCTTTGGGTTGGCAGTTTTGCCCACTGTACCCAGGACAGCACTTCCACTCCAGCGATGTTACTATTGTATGTTTGATTCTGTAGGCTTGGTGTGTTGTTGTCTGGGACCTGCAAAACAAGAATATTTTAAATCCATTTAGGTGACCAGACAGGAGCTGTAGGATACCCGTATAACTAACTACATTACGCTGTCTTACATATCAAATGTACCCTCTCATTATCATCAAGTGCTTGAAACCGGAAGTGAAGCCTAACTAGAGTTTGGTATTTCAATAGCAATTACAGTTTTAATAGTGCAGCCTTCAGGTCATCTGCATGGATTTTAAAGGAACCTGATGTCTATTTAGTGCTGTCAGACTTCTTCCCTAAATATCTTATTCAGGAGACAAATACTGCTAACTTTTATGGAAGATATCACAATTAATATCTACTAAACCGGACAGAGTGAGCCAAAAGCACAATTGTGATATACTGTTTCCTTTGGAATCAGTGAAAAAAGTATTCACAATTAATTTATGCCACATCAGTTCACATCTAGTGCACACTGGAAGCCTTCCATTCTGATTATTTTATACAAGATTATACAAACATTAATCCAATAAAGCGTGAAAATTTCCACTCTGGAAGTCAATGTAAGGAGAGTATGGCTATGTAGTTGTGATGCCTCAGTTATCACTGTTAGAGTATGTAACTGTAGAGGCAGCAATTTTCTTTCTGTGTTCCAACACTTTCTGAATGTCTTGGCTACCCCATCGATTCTTTCAGCTTTCTTAACTTCACAGAGAAGCCAGTTTAGAATGAACATGCTGCAGTAGGGCATACAGAAGAAACTAACCACAGCAAGTCTACTTGCCTCATTTAATGTGTTAAATGCAAACATTGAATAAAGAGAATATCACACAGTTCTGCTAGTTGCTAAACACTAACATGAAGAACACCTAAAAATCTCAGAAAATACAATTATAAAATTGTTACAGAACAGTTTTGGACACATAATCCCTGTCTAAATCATTCTAGAAATGGAGACATAGTCGAAGGCTGTCAGAGCAAAAAATATCCTCCCAGTGAATTAAAAAAATGCCACCTTGTTTTATACTGTAGTTAATTCTGTCACCCCTTCATGAAGGATGTAATATTATATATATTAAAATTCACAGTAGCTGGCAGGAGCTTTGCATGTGTCCCCAACCAACTTAGTCTCTGAGAAATGGCTTTTTCAGCAGCAAGAACTCAATAAAGATTAAGGTGAACTGAAATCAAGAGAGTTCTCAGTTATTTTGCTGTATGGATGGTCTTGTTTTACAATAAAACTACCTTATTCTGCATTGGCATAATCCATTCCTGAAAGCACTCGTAAAAATGATGTGTCCATGAGAGGAGTTAATCAGGAATAGCTACTGCAAAAGTAACTCTCCATGTAGACAAGCCCCAGAACTGTATATAGTAGAGACTTATTTACAGGAGCAGCACAAGAAGTTAGTTGCCCTACAGAAAAGAAATCAGAGTTATTGTGAATCTTCTAGATTGAATTAGAAAAAAAAAAAAACCTGGCAACGTTTCAACCACAGGGTCCACTCCACATTTTTGCAATACAATTGCTAATATTTCTGTCACCTAATCCTAAGGATACTCTATTCCCAGTTTCACCTCAAAAGTTTAAGCATGTTCTGCCATACCACCTAGAGGACAACTCTCAGAACAGTCAAACTGACTTGTAAGAGGCTTTTGAAATTTTTCAAGGGAAAAATATGTGACAACCTCTGTTTCGTTGGTGCTGTTTCAGTTTGCCATTTTCCAGGCCCATGCTTTAAAACCCAATTTCATTTACGACTGAAATTAAAAGTTTGGAGACTACAGTGAACCTGAAAGAACAAGTTGTATGCAGGCCAATTACTTTTCTAGGTTCACTGCCTGACCAAAGCTGTGCCAGAAATAAGCACCCAGCAGAGAGATAACAACAAAAATATTTATGCCTCTCAGGGGAAGCTTTTTGCTCCAACAAAGTACAAGCTTGGAAAACTGCACAGAATGGATTTTCTTCCCCACTTGTCCTTTAAAGCTTTGCACACATGCACCTTTCCTTGCAGTACTCCTGAAGAGGGGAGCAGGCAGTGGGCTTACTTGAAGGCTTTGAACTGATCAGAGGGTGCCAGAGTGAAGGCATGCCAACTCACGAGCTTTTACACTCACTATAGGAATGTTTGAAGATGAGACCTGGAAATGTGCTGATCTGCTCCCTCCTGTTTTCTTTTTCATTTCTAAAGTCATGGTTGTATTAATTATACAGTTGGTGATAAAGCAGTTGCAAGTACTCTTTTCTTCCTAGTTTTACACACCTCTGAGCACAGGATCCAACATGCCAAGTGCAGGGCTTTGCTCTGCCTGATAAGAAGGTTTCCAAATTGTCCACCACCACTGTAGGTAAGAGTCTGGTATGGACATAAGCACACCAGTTCCTGTAAGATACAAAAGGTAAATATAATTAAAAGTACAATTAACGTTTTCCACAATATGGTATTTATACTTAAAGAGTAAAGTTAAAACCATAATTTAGGGATAGGACTAAAGTATGAAAATTGTTTCTCTCAGACTGCCAATGTAGTCTTGGGCAATTAGTCTTTGTGCTTCAGCTACCCATTAACAACAAAGAAAACCAACAATCATTTCTCCATCTCTACATATATTTATATTGCAAATCTAAATTTTTCTTTGTAAGTGTTTGAGGAGCAGCAAGTATAAAGAAGCTTTTCTAGACTACAGTAATAACAGGTCTTAAAATACACCCACATTTTAGACTACAGAAACTGTTTATCCAGAATTCAAAGGATTGTTTAATAAGGTTTTTAACCACCCATAACTTTAACTTCATGAATGGACATTTCTACTCTTCCTTCCTTCGTTCCCCCAGCAGTACTGTGAGTACATGTAGATTGTGTTTTGCAGTGCACTTTGAGGTGAAAGTCACAAACAGCAATAACATGCCATAGCTCCATGCTTACCTCTGGCACTGGCTACCCACCCAGACAAGGAAGTCACATACAAAATGACCAAACTCTTGATCACTGCAGCACAGGACATAGGAGCTGGCAACTGCAAGGCCAGGTTTGGTGGGGTTTTTTTAAAAGGATTCTAAGGAGGTTGCAAGAAACTGCAAACTGTTAAATTGAATTTTGAAACCGGGTGACTTGGTAGAAGCTACAGTAGAGAACAGAATTAAGTAGAAATTACAAACCACATAATGGCTTGGGACAGATTCATGCAGGGAAACCATGCCTCAGAAATCTACCAGCACTCTTTGAATCAGAAGCAGGTAGATAAAGGGGTGATTTTCAGAGGTTTTTGGCAAGGTCACCCACCAAAAGCTATTAGAGGGGGAAAAAAAAAAATAAGGCAATCTATCACATAGTAAGAGGATAGATCCTGTTACAGATTAATAAGGATTAAATCAGAGGTGAAAGACCAGTTAGCTTTCTCAAGAAACAGTTTATCAGCAGAATCCCACATGAATCTGTAACAGACATTATATTCATTAATGAGGGGGAAAGCAAGTGAATAGGGAGATGACAGACTTATACAGACCTATACAAAATCATTTTGTGTAGTAAACCTAAAGCTGATCTTTAAGAACTGTGGAAATCTCATGATACTGAAATTCCAACTAATTGTCAGAAAAGGGTCTTGCAATGCAGAGTCAGGCACAAGACAGCGTTATACAGACAGTATGACTACCTAAATTAACTATCGTCAGCAAAAAGCTCTTGAAGTCATTGTAATCAGCTCTTTAAATACACCAATTTAGTATTTTGCATTAACTAGTGAATCAAATACCTGAAATTATTAGGCAAGGACTAAAGAACAAACAGAAACCACCACTGCTTCTGTACAACAACTCCTTGTTGCTGCATACAAGTTTATGGTCAGCCCACAACTTGGGTACAGAATTCAGGTTTGTTCCTACATCCTAAAGAGAGATGAAAAAGAAAGATGCAAACAGAAGATGAAGAGAAGGAAAAATGTGAAGTCATAGCGTTCATTATTCAAGTGGTCTTGTTATGGAAAAGAGACATGAAAGCAAAACAGGTTTAAATTTAAAGAAAAAAAAAAAGGTCAAGGTGGTGTTTCCACAAACAAAGACTGTGCCAGATTTTGAAGTTTGGGAAGCTAAAATGGATTTTAAAAAGCGGTTGAATAATTTATGATTTCATGAAAGAACATGCCATTAGGGTGCTGTTTGTTTGTTTGGGGTTTTTTAAAACACAAAGTTGTAGCTATAACTTCTGTCTCAGGAAGTCTCACAGCTGCAGATTGGAAGGCATGCTGAAGAAAGTATTACTGCATTTCTGCCGGTGAAACAAACATCTATTTGGCCTAGCAGTGATTCCCCTCCCCCCCACCCCCAACTTAGTACAGCCTTTCTCAGGGTCACACATGATTCCCTTATCCACATTGAAACATATTTCATTTTTGACTTGGCAAGTTAGTGACAAGACATTGTTTCAGTTGTAGGGCTGGTGAATTTGAAAGTACTTCCATACTAATATTTGTGTATAAGAACTTGAAGTTCATCTTCCTGGGTCATGGTTTGCTGCTAACCTTTGTTCACAGTTGTAGTAGTTCTGTTAGTATTTCATAATGCAGTAAGGAAATACATATTTACATTACCCAGCTGACCCAAAAATCAGTATCTTGTTATGGGCTCCTTATATTGGAAATCAAAATACAATTAAAACCAGATTAGTTCCATTTACTTAACTGGCATTAGTACAGATTTACATTGCTTCAAACAAGAACAACAGCACAAAACACAAAATAGTATCAGAGTCTACCCTTAAGTGATTGCTTTTGTCTACCGAGATCCTACCAGTGCACTTGCATTAAATTCAGTAGTGCTTTACTTGGAAAATGATTCCTGAGAAAACAGCAAGATAAGCTAGGAAGTAAGATGCTAAGTAAAGTCAACAAACTGAACCTCTCAGTATTTCTGCTGTCAGCATCGTATTGTGGTGCTCCCTCACACAACGCATATTGTTTAATTGCTGAATAATGTGTTTCATATAAGATGTTTTTTTATTGAGTGTCTTTGATCTGATTTCACTCACTCACTCTCCACTTCCTTGAGAGTTTTCATTAGGATAATATTTCTTTTTAATTGGGTATAAAAAGTCTGTGCTTTTGTTTGATGTTTCCATTATGTTCTGTCTCCTCTAGCTATAGCTTTTTGTCTGTGTGTATCAATTTGACACTCTGTGAATAAATATTTGCTAAAAATTAAATGCAGCTTTCAACCATAAGCTTAAAGATTAGGTACTTTTCTCCCTACCTCTGCAGAACCCAGGAGCAACTCTATGCAGGTTTGACATGTATAAAATTGACAGAATCAAAAGGAGACTTAAGTCTTTTGAGCTTTGCAGCAGGATCATAAAGTTACAACACTCCTCTAGTTGGGGCCTATGGCTCCTTTACAGTCTCCTGTATCACACAGAGACTAGCAGTAGCAACTAAATAATAATGATATTTGCAGTTAAACATTGCCAACAGTTAGCCAGAGAGTGAGCTTGTACTTCCATCCCTTCCAGCACACCTCTGCAGCAGCAAGGGAGGATGGGCATGCCCTCTTGCCAAGAGTTCAGTAGGAGCAGTCTGTGGCAAAGCACTTCACTCCCTTACAAGCATGATCAGGAAGACAGCTCTTTCATGTGGCTTCCTTGCTAAGGATCAGGGAGTAGCAAGAGCAGGGCTTCTCCCTAACAGAAAGCAGGGGGGAACAACTACAGAAGCTAGGCACTGACCTCACCAACAGCATATAGCACCACAGACAGGCAAGCAGCAATAGGGTAACAGGAATAGATCAAGTAGCAGCCCAGCAAACATCAGGCAGAAGCTAGGTAACAAGTCCAAGAAGGCTACTAGACATAAGCACACTTATAAGGACAACAGGCTCAATTCTAGGTTTAAATGGAGCCCTGGCCCATGAGTGTGGGTGGAGGTCTCAGGTGAGATTGTTTAGGACCATCAAGGCTTGTCAGGTGGCTTAGAACACTACCAGTAAGCTCCTTTCTCACCATAGGCATGAGGTGTCTTCCATTTCACAGCTGCAGTGAGGATTTTGCATAAACATGCCTAAGGTTAAAAGCCGTATTTTTTTCTCTGAAGTGCAGCACAGATTGGAAAAAAAAAAAAAAAAAGAAAAATCTCTCAGCATATGAATGGAATACTAAACATTTCTTAACAGGTACAGAAAGTGATACTGGGGCAGACTGACAGGTCTCTTTGGGAGGAGCTCTGACTAAGCATGGTAGTTTGCTTGTGATTTAAACCTGGTATGGAGAATATAAACATCTAAATTCCTGAACAACTCTCAGCAATTAACTGATGGCATACAAAGTCTGATCAGAAGACATCTGAAGTGATAACACCACCTCAAGCAGTTATGCAGTACCATGCCTCTTTTACTGTTGTACATTAGCTGTCTGAAAAGTGAGGAACAAACAGCTAACACCTTGGGCAGCTGAGTGCTAAGCTTACCTCTGAAAAATCAAGCACCCAAATACAGGAGTCAGGTTTTAAAATCTGGGCTACAGTGAAGCAGCCGTTAGGTTAGAAGAACTTGAGCTCGTGGCTCCCTGTCTGTGCTCTACCCTCACATGCAGACCTGAGAGCTTACCAGAGAAAGGGATTAAGCAGAAGACACATAGCAGTGTTGTCAGTGACGACCTTTTCTGAAGTGCACATAGTTGGGGTATAATTTTTGGTAATTGAATTCCATTTTACATTTGAGAAAATGTGGTCAAGGAAAGTATAAAACACTGAAAACAGGCATAAAAAGCAGTTGAAAAATACATGAAAACCCTGGAACAGAGAGAATCCAGTTTTTTTTAAAAAAAAATCTACTTTTTAAAATTCATAATGTAAATCCACTAATTATCATTATTATTGAGGGTGACTAACTTCAAGGTAACAGCTATTGGAACTTGCTCATTTGGAGATGCCCTCCAAAGGAAAACATACATCCCAAAGGTATCAGTTAAGGACTGCTCTTGGTTTTTAAAGATAGTCTGAAACAGCTTCTGGTTTCTTCCAAAAATTTAACTCAACTGGAGCAGACTGTTTCTATTTAAAATATTTAACTCATTCTTAAGCTACATGAGTGCAATGTCTGAAGCTGTGGTTCTCACATGGCCCAGCAATCTTTGATCAGGCTAAATTGGAGGAAATATTCACAGCAAAAGAGCCCCTGGTGTGACTCATAATTAGGTTTACACTACCAATGAAATAAGCTCATTAAGAGATGTTAAGAATGTAAATACAATTTTGAAATCAAATTGTCTGAAAAAATGTAGATTTGGAAATAGATGATGAAGTGTGATGGAAGAACTATGACAGGCTGTGTTAATGCAAAGGCAGAACAGAAGACAACCAATTTGCATAACAGGACTTTAAACCTGAAAATCCTCTTTACCCTCTATGGAATAATATATTCCGGATCAGCAACACAGGCTTCTAACATGCAGGTTTTGTTGAGAGCTGCAGGAGCCTGGCATTTGTTTTGCATTGAGCCTGATTTCAACCAAGAAAGCTGTATTTAAAAACAAAACAAAATCCTTGCAATGCACAACAGAAGTCCAGCCTGGAGAGAGCAGTGCAAGTCCCCGACTGCCATAAAGCCCGTGTGACAGATTTCATCTTCCTCTTGCATGTATTGGCCAGGAAAACTCGCTGACAGCAAGGTGCAGGAGTCCTCAGACCTTCAAAATAGCCTCTTTGCTTGTGATATTTGCAGAAGTATTTCCAGATCAAACCAAAATACTGCTACCCCAACTCTGCATCAAGTGCGGTTTGACCCTATCTGAGAAGTAGCGCATAGTACGAAGAGCAGCATTTATTTCTTGCAACCAATCAACATGTTTACTCTGCAGCCTTGGCAGGTCTGGGGCCTCTGGGGTTTCTGGCCATTGCAAATTCAAAGTCCTGAGCAGTTAATGGTCTGCAGAGCCTGCCCTCTCGGCTCGAGCAAAGAACCTACAACCAGCAGGGCATTAGTGGGACCCAGACGGTGCCTTTCAGCCTGTATTTAGTTTTTGGGATCCTAGATGTCCTGTACAGCTTATTCAGATCTTGCTTTAATACCCTCTTGCAAAAGTTTTCTTCTTTTCTGCTTATACCAGTCCTGTTTCTTTTTCCACAGAGAAAACATTCCCATGAAGCATTTCTTCATTTCCACAGTTGGCCAGAAAATAGAAAGGATGCAGCCTGGATGGAGAGAACTGTGAAACAGAAGTAGCTTCGGGGCAACTGCAAGCAAGGACTGCCTGCACTGTGTCCCTAGCAAGAAACCCAATGCCCAGTCTAGACGAGTATGTACCAATAATACATGTGTTTCCCTCAGCTGGAAAAAAAGCTTATTTCTGGCAGTGTAAAACAGATTACTGTAGTGTTTCCCTGTGTTCAGCTGACTCACCCTCAGTGATTTGCATCAACCTCATGATATAGAGAGATATATATATATATCTACGATGTGAATTACTGGGCAACATCTTGTGACCTCAAAGGGATGTGATTTGCTGTAAAAAGCAACTCCCTCATTTGCAAAACGAAAGCAGGTGGCCTACAGAAACCTGCCCTGTAACGCACAGCTAGGAGACGAACAGTAGGTGATGTCTCAGCTGTAGTTACTCTTGTTTAAGCTTTTATAAGCAGCAGATATGGTTTCTTAATTTACTGTGCACATTTCTGAAGCTGGACTTATCTTTATGTGATGAAAGATACCCCACTTAGTTTGAAGTAGCTGTTTAAGCACTCGCTCTTACCGCCCTGCCTCCTGATTCAGGGGACACTCAAGAGCCCTTAAACCCATCACTGCTTCACTGGCGTCCTGCCAGCACTCTTAAAACCCTCGCCTAATTCGCAATTTGCGGGGCTTACACCCTGCCTTACACCTCTTTGGGGGCAGCCTAGGTGCCCCGGCTGAGCTGCGCCTCCCCCTCCGCCGACAAGCGGTGGGCAGCTCACCCCGTCGCCCCCCGCGGAGCTGCCACCACCGTGCGGGAGCCACCGCCATTTGCCCCGCCGGCTACCGGCGCTGCCACGGGGCAACGCCGGGAGCCGTGAGGCGGCAACCCCGAGGCGCCGTGAGGCGGCGGCGGGGAAAGGAAAGAGGCGGTTTCCGCTGGGGGCGGGGCGGGGCGGGGCGCTGTGGGCGCTGCCGGGCCGGGCCGGCAGGTGGCGGGCGCTGCCCACAGCAGCGGGAAGCTGCCGGCGGCGGGCAACGCGCCCGTCGCTCGGCGGCGCTGGCGACGCGTGGGGCCCTGTGGGCGCATCTGTCCGCGACTGCCACCCGCTCACGCCTGCTGAGGGGGCCGGGCCGTGGGGGGTGTTGTGGCCGTGCCAGATCGCGGAGAGCCCGGAGCGGAGCTTCTTCGCTTCCTACTGCTCACCGGCACCGACTGTGAGGGAGAGCCCCGCCCTCGCCGCCTTCGGCTGAGGGATTAGGGCGAGCGGAGGGCCTGCGGGGGGGAGGGCCCCAAAAGAAAATAAATTTGTTTAACTCCAAAGAAGGAATGATGTGACTGCTTGCTGGTGAAATTATCTGGTCTATGACAAGATTGTTCTCAGTACATTTGCAGTCAAGGGAAAGGTTTCTGTTTAACTTCATCAAGCTTTGAACCAGTCCTGATGCTGTGATACCTCATGTTGCTGAAAAATGAAGTACAGTTTACACTAACATCAAAAAATTACCATTTCCTCAGGGTGAGAGGGTGAGTGGAAATTTATGAGACTGAAAGGACCCTTGCCGCAGCACATTTCCACTGTAAACTGTTGTTTGGGTACATTGCCAAGAAAAAAACCAAACAAATCCTCACAAAAGCTGCCAGCTAGAGTATGAGGTATACCTGCAGACGATTGCTTCCACTTGCTTGTAAGCACAGATCCTTGTAAGTGGTCCTAAAGCCACTCAACAGGAACACTGGTGGCAGTCGGGCCACAAAGGGTATAGATTTTGTTCTGCCCCTTTCATATTATATCTGAAAATGAGTTATTTTTATCCATGAGTAAATTAGATTACCTGCTTTTTAATAGAAATGCTATTGAATCAGCACAGTTGAACATCACTGAATCATGAAAATGAGATTATTGTGTTGCTGAAGGAATACAAAAGGTCCCAGAGCTGGAGCCGTTGTTAAAGTCGGTACACAGCTCAGTGGTTGTGCCTCATTCACATTTTATGCAGTTTATTCATATTTCACAGAATAGTTTATGAAATACTAATCTCAATTCTACACCTGTTCTCATTTTGTATTGCCCTTTACAACTCATCAAAGAGGATGTAGAAAGGGCCTACAAGCATCTGGATTCAATAGATGCCTTGCAAGGAGAGGCTGGGGGACCAGGGCTTCTTCAGGCTGGGGAAGGGAGGGCTTTGAGGGCACCTGACAGCAGCCCTCCAGGCCCTACAGGGAGGCTATTTAGAAGCTGGATCTAGGCTCTTCCCAGCAGTACATGGCAGGAGAGCAAGAGATAAGGGGCCCAAATTGAAACAAGAGAGGTTCAGACTGAGTATGAGAAACTTGTTCCCCAGGAGGACACCCAGGCACTGGAGCAGGGCCCAGAGAGGTGGTGCAATCGCCAGTCCAGAGCGTGGAGCTCAGCACCTGACTGCATCAAGCCCCAAGCAACCTGGTCTGATCTCACACCTGGTCCTGCTGTGAGCAGGAGGTTGGACTAGAGACCTCTGGAAGTCGCTTCCAACCTGCATGATCCTATGGTTCTGTGAACCTCTGATCTTTGCTTATATATATATATATCTCCTTTGGGTGATATGATTATTCTTCTGAATACAGTAGGTTAAGTGTATTCATACATGAAAACATAATAACATGGTGTGGAAATATCAATTTTTTTCTTTTTTCTTTTTTTTTTTAAACCAGGATCTTTCCCAGTCTAAATAACTGTTACATGAAGATCAGATTATAGGCCCTGAATTTAGGTTGTATAAAAGTACATTGCTGTGATATATTTTCAGTTTGCTTTAAACAACTTGCCAAGTTTGGATGAGGAGAGATAATATTGATTGACGTAATGTAAACACTCAGATTATAAGGGTAGCAAGCACCCTCAAGGTTTATTTGCTATTGCATGGGAGACCAGGTTTTGGTTTCAGCAACTTCCTTTGAACTCCACTAGGTGACCACAGAGACCCCTCATCTTTTTGATACCAGCGATAAGGTAAATTTTGTATCTTTAAATGAACATCAGTCATCTTTCAAAAATATAATCTCTAGCTCAAAGAGAAATTATAAACCTGAACCAAAATCTGTTCATTTTTTAGGTTCACTGCCTGGCTTCCTTTGCTCTGAAAAACATGAATCTCAGCTGAAAAAAAATCAGTACTCACTAGGGACTGACCATAAACAAATCAAATTGGGAAATCTGTCTGACATGCAGATTCAAATGGAAAACCTGGACAGGCTCTGAAAAGTGCATTTGATATGTAATATAATTTAATAAATATAATATAATATGTGATGGTAAAATATGTCCTAGGGTATGTTTTTAGCCCTGAGAAAGAGCTGACTTGTTGACACTGAAGTACCAGGTCAGGGGAGTCATACCATTTTTTAATGTTTTTTTTTCAGAACTCAGGGTCCTGACATTTTGTCCTGTCTATTACAAAATACAAATTCTACTCTCATCATTCATTTCCTTTTTTTGTATGTACAGTGCTGAAGCCTTGGACTGTGAACAGCCTCTTTGTCTCATCCAAGTTTTCATTTACTGTTGTGACCAGTTGTTTGTCCTACCTTGTACTGCAAAAGTTAATTCACAATTTCCACTTATCTAGCACTTAGCCAATCTATTTTAGAATTTTTAAAGTTGTCTTGTTGTGAACCAGATCAGCCCTTTTAGACCTTGTCTCCCTCTCTGTGTTCAGAGCCCTTCAAAATAACCAAATGATCCCACAGATAGTATTTAGACTTTTGAGATGTCCATTAATCTGCTTTGAGAATCAGCCAGTAAAACACATTTGAAAACCCAAACTGCTCTTTAAAAGGGTCTTAATTCTGCATTTTTCCCTCTGGAATATAAATTTATTTTCTATCATCTGACCCAGAGTACAAAATTCATTAAGGTAGTTCTGGTCTAGTTTACTGTCAGGGCTTCTCATATGACCTTCAGTGGTGCTGGTTTTCACTGGTTTGTTAGTGCTTTTGTAATCTACAGAAAATGAGATTGCAGTATGTCAGTGATGGCTTCTCCACTTTGAGAAACACTGACAAAAAACCCCAAACCTGTGTAAGTGAAAAAATGAAAACGTAAAACAAAAAAGATCCATCCAAATTCAAGGGTTGAGTTTCTTTAATCTGTTTATAGTGTTGTTTTGGGCAGCTTGTCTTTTCCTATTTAGCTTCATTAAATGGTTAAATGCCTTGCCAGTTGCTTTGTACCTGATTTGCTGTTTACTTATGCAGATCTGTACATTTATGCTGTTGCTGATGGATTTCTTAGGGGGCCCTTGAGCAAAAAGGATCTGAGCCAAAGTTCATGAAACTCAGGGTGACTTTTTTCCCAGGGTTTTCCTCATGACCTATGGTATTACTTACAGGAGTGTAATACAGAATAGATGCTTTGCGATTTGGCAGGAAAATTGTCTTTTGAAACACTTGCATTCTCTAACTAGCAACACAGATACTGCCTTTGGAAAACATATGGGGACACCTTGCTGCTGTTCTTTTCCTTGCCACAACTATTCTAGGAATTAGTGTCAGATTTCTAAAACGTTAATTATATTCAAATTTGTAAGAATGCATATGTTCTGTGCAAACTTCAGCAGATGTTTCTGGTGTACCTTAAATGAAATGTTGCAAAGAGTTGAATGTTTGCATTGGGTGGGAGATAAATCCTAACACTGTGTCCAGTTTGTTACGGTAATACTAATCTATGTAGTGGGGTGAAGAGACGTTAGCAGGGGCGGAAAACAGTCTGTTCCTAATCCTCATTGTTCCCGTGGCAGATAAACAGCAAAAATAAGCATGAGCATCAATGCAATAGTTAGTGTAATGAGATGAATGGAAACCTTTATTTCCATCACTAAAAAATTTCAGAAGTCATCTGTATAGTAGTGCCTTATCTGAATCTGATCACAGAAAAACTAAATAACCAGATTCTGAGGAGACTAAGAGAAAAAGATTCTGGGCTTTTTGTCTTTTATAAGTACTTCGTGAGTGTCTCAAAAGCAAGCTGGGTGGAGACGTGAATTTTTTAATTCCCAGTGCTGTTTCCTGGGCTACTGAAAACAGTCTGTCATGATTCTGCCCAGCATCATTGCTGAAAAGCTGTCTCAGAAAACCAGAACTTTTGAGTTTGTCATTTCCTGAGTTTTTATCTTGTTTTCAGAAATTATTATTTTATCACCTACAGTAAAGAATTGTATGGACATGTGTTTACCATTTCTTCTCTCCCTGAAAGACAGAACATCCCACAGGGTCTCTCTGGGAGGCAGTGCAAGCTGGGTAAACCATCTCCCGCAGTGACTCCTTTCTACCCCAGTACAGGAATCGCCTGAAAGGTGACTACCACATTGGAGCAAACAGATCCTTTAATTTATTCTGTGCATGGGACATCAGCAGTGCGTGAGGAATAATAGCACTGATATAAACAAAAAGTCTATGAATCACATGAAGCTTGTGTAGCTCTGGCCCTATACCAGTACTGCTGTACAGTGTGCAGTAGTACCTAATCTGCACAATCTGTTTTGCTGCTTCACACCAGCAGTCTCAGTCATCTGTTAACTGTTTTACTTCTGTGCTCATCAGAAGACAACACCAATCTCTAACTATTTGTGTTAAAATTCTCTTTGGACAGTTACATTTTCTTGGTACCATGCCACACGCATCATTATGGAACTGTATAATTATGTCCATTGCCCCATTTATTCTGTGAATGAAATAGCAATAAAGTAGTGAATACCAGGACTTGGGTGAATGATTTGCTGTTGTCTTCAGGACTCTAATGGGGGTTACACTGTGTTCAGCATGTGTAGGAAAATTAGATTACAGGTTTACAGCCAAGCATCAGAAGCACATTCAAGATGTTAACGGACAAGAGGGGCTCATTGCAAAGGTCTTCAGCATGACTGGAATACAACATTGTGAGGGCAAAACAATCACTGCTTGACAAACATCCTCTGACACTTAGCCACCAAGGCAACCTAAGTACAAGTGTAAGAGGTTCCTCCTTCCAAGTCATAGTGAATATACCTAGTGAGGCAGAAACCTAAGCCATGCGTGACTTTCTTTATTGTAAGTGCACAGTGATGCAAAATCTTAAGAAATTGATTCAAGAATTGTTTGCTACTTTAAAAAGTGACATGATCAAAAGAGACTCTGAACCTTGCATTAACTAGGCCATTAAATGAGGTTTCTATGTGTCTTGTGTATTTGAACCATCTGCTGAGCTTAACCATTCATTTTAATTTGTCAGTACACTAGAAATTCTACCAAGCTGATACAGGCAAAAGCAATTTCTGGGGAGAAATGCAGAGGTCTTATCATGAGAATGAAATATTTCAGCACTCATACCACATGTGACAGCTAAGCAAATCTGTCCCTGGTGCTGACTTTATTAAACCCTTCTGTGCATAGTAATAAAATACTGTCACCTCACCACTACCCAAGGTAATGGCAGGGGAAGTCTATGAAGACCCTCAGTGGATTCAAGATAATTGGAAAATGTGTAATATACACATACTAAGAGAAAAGAGTATTGTAGAGCCATCCAACAATGTGGAGATAGTGTGGTTAATTTACAGCCTGAATGAATGTCTCATGTATTCAGGAGCTGCCTTGAATAGTAATTAATAAATCTGGGTTCAGAATGGAAGGATGAGTGTGTTATTCTCAGGACTCTGTCTCAGACTTGCTCCATAGCACCACTGTTATTTAATCTGCTTTGTACAGAGAAATACTGCAGTTGTCTCTTTCCACAGGCTAAAAACTATGTATCTCACATGAACTCAATAGAAAAGAATGTATCATCAATTTTCTTCTTTGACACCAAATTGGTGTTCACATTTAATGTCACTGAACTTTGGAAAAACTCTCTCTCTGCTGCTGAAGCACAGCTCTAGTTTCCCAGCATTTCTTTATTCATTGATATGGATAGCATGGAAATTTGAAGATAGGTAGAAATGAAAAAAGATACGTATTTGTCTGTAGAGACATAAGCCTTACATTTCAGAGCTTAAGTCAAATTCATTACTAGGATTGAAGAAAGGAATTTCCCTTTAGCTCAGACCATTCCAGATGTGCTTCCTGTGAAGTTTCCTTATACTTCTGAAAGCTTGGGTTCAGGCCCTCCCAGAATGGGTATACCTCACTAGAGAAACCACTCTTCTGAAACAGTTTGAGAGCAGGTACCTACAGAATCTATAAATTATGTCCTCCTGTACCTATTCTAAGGTTAACTATAAAATTGTTCCACTTCACTGTAAAAGAACAGGATTTCATTACATTTTCATTCCAGAGAAGAATAAGGAAGAGTTTAGTGTTTTTAGATATAAAGATACACCCAAAATTTAACATTTAAAATAACACATCATGGTGTGATATAGAGAGGCTCAAAGCCAAGCTTTGCCTTATTAACAGCAGAATCTTGAATCTGGAGTCTTTAGCCCTACTGACTGTACTCCTCATCAGGTGACTGACTGTTGCAGTACGTCTCTGCCACCAGAAGTTCTGCTGGAACCTGAGATGAGTTTTTAAAATAAAGTTATGGTCTTTGGCAAATATGGTTCTATTTCAGTTGGAAAAAAAATATTCTGACAGTTTTAATAGTGCATTTCTTTCAATAAAATGAAATGGAATCTTGTCAGGACCCTGATGGCACTTGTGGGTCTTATTCATCCTGAGCAGCCTGACCTGGGGTCTCCACCCATACACCCTGCCCATGGGCTCAGGACTCCCACTAAATTTCACTCCAGGGCTACATTGCACTTGTGCCAGTCCTGACCTGCAAGCTGACATCCTGGCCTAACTTTGACCTTGCCCCATCACTATGGACTGTGTCTTACCCTGGTCACCATCACCAGGCCTGATCCTGAGTCACTGATTTGCCTTCCCAGCTTGATCTTGGCACTGCAGCATCACCACGGCTGCATCTGGTGATTTTGGCTCTGAGGTGATGCTAACTGCCATATCTGGGTGCGTCCTGCTTGCCACAGTTGGTGGTTGTCAGAAATATTCTTCAGGTGCAGACTTCAAAAATCCATGAAATATTTCCAGGTCATGCTCTTCTGACATTTTAACAGGAATTTTGCCAAAATAGTATGAACCAGAACAACTTTTTTCTGATCTGGTTGTAGTATGCATGCAATATGTGTACATAATATTGTCCTCCGATAGTCTAGGGTAGAGATAGCGAGGGAATTATCTTTGTAATTAAGACAGTAAGACACATGACCTTCTTCAGAAAGGGGTATTTGGGTAATTAAGCTTGTACAATAGGCACATATCGTACCTGGTGGGTAATCTGACAGCCCTGGAGACTCTCCAACAAAGTATAGGTATTGCTATTTTTAAAATTATGATTATATTAAAAAACAAATGCTCATTCTTGTTTTGTTTTCCTTCCTCTTGTGTCTCACTGACCTCTCTCTATTGTTCCTTCTCTGTGGAGCCTCTTAACATCAGCATCTCTGCGCATATGTTAGCACAATGGGTTGCCATAAAGGATTACCCAGTCTTTCAGTTCCTGCAAGGTCACTCAAAAATTCAGATTGGAATACAGGCTATAAGCAAAGAGTTGCTTTAATTCAAAGTAAAACCAAAAAGCAAATCATGCTTCCAAATTTCATCAGATGTAGTACATTTTACAACTATGAAATCTGCTATTGACACATTCATGCTGTGTTCAGGCATTAAATGAGTAAAGCTCAAAGAAAGCTGTATGTCTATTGGAAGTTTTACAGCATCTCTTTCATTTCATTTGCAATAAAGATGCCAGATTTTTTTTAAAAAGAAAACATATGCTAGAAATGGATTATACCTGCACATAATAAATAAAAATGTTTGCATTTTTATGTATAATTTCTCAGCAGTAGCTTTCCAGGTGTTTCACAGCAGTGATCAGTATCATTGAGCACACTAGACTTGGCATTTTTTCATGACTTCACTGAAAAAAATGAGTCACAAGTGACTTTATTATTCATCCAGGTCTAATTCATAGGGAAAGGGAGACAGAATAGTGAAATGACTTACTTAAGTTACTGTCCAGGTCAGTGACAAAACTGGAAGAAAAACTCGAAACACCTTGGCTGATTGTAAAAACACTTGTATGCAGTAGGAAGACAAGGCTTGTAACATAAGAATCCAACAATGTGAAAAGGATTGAGCCACACCTAGAATTGTAGTCATTTGCTAGAGAGAGGCTATGTAGCCCAGCAATGTGAGAAAGAAAGCAGGGATTCAGCATTCTGTTTTAGGCTGGGGTTTCATGCTGTTACACATTTGTAACTTTGATATGCAATCCTAGTGTTATCACTAATTTACTCCATGGACTCAAAAAACCTAAAAAAACCTTTATGCATGTTGCACAGCAGGTTGCCCCTCAACCACTCATGAAATAAGGTGCTAGCTAATATGAGATTTTCTTCTTTTGCCTCTCTGCAGTTGCAACCACATCCCATTAGGATAAATAAAATACGAGACTTTGTTCACCAGAGACTAATTTTTTGCTTTCTATATGTGTATCTTATGTAAAATCTAGAAACAATATCTGCTAATTATCAGAGTTTTTCTGAAGATTAATTTTGTTGGAATACTATTCTTGAAGAAAGCTGAGAAAGCTAAAGACTTTAAGGTTAGCATATGTTAAGACTTATTTTAATGAAGATACAGTTATCAGCTCTCACATGTAAAGAGAACCCATTTAACTCAGGTTAATTCAGACACTCTGCCAAACACTGTAGTAAGGAGTTGTAAGAAGTGACATTCACAGCTGAAGGGGTATGCTATCTGGGAAACAAACCTCCTTACTGGGGCATGTCTTCCAAGCAGAAGCAAAGGACTCCTTTCCTTTCGGTCTTTGCGTTATTTCACTTATGCGTGATCCAAAACATGCTCAGGTCAATGGGAATCTTTTCTTTGAGTTGAAGGAACATTAGCTCTTAGCCACACATAGCAAGATAATTGTAGGAGTATTTCTAAGGGGTGATTTATTCTCTTTTGTCTGAATTTAAGCAAAAGAGTTTTTCCTCCTTTTGGATGCTAACATTTGCGCAAGTACTACCGAAAGAAGAAATCTGTATTCTGAAAGCTCGCTCTTCATAAATACTATGGAAAACAACCAATCCTTTGTGTCTTCCATTTTCTACCAGTATCTGCATATATATCAGCGATTAAGTGAACCTTGCAACATCTCCAAAGTCAGTATTAACATCCCCATTGAGAAAGGAAGATACTGGGGAACAAAGAAAATAATTGAGTGTTCCAGAGCTATAAAACTAGACAATAAAATTTGATATACTCTGTTATACACAGCTATTATGTATTAAGTTACACAGTTCTGAATGCACATTCACCTGCAACAAAACTTTTAATAAGTTTTTATTGCAGAATAAGGTGCTTGAAATTGTCAGGCAACGATGCATTTTGTACACTTAATTGCTAGTATTTTCAATTTAGTGGAGAAGTTTACAAACACAATCATTTTTTAATAGATTCCAAATGAAAAAGTGCATTTACAATTTCTATCTCGCACAAGAAAAGAAAGAAAAATATTAACAAAAGTTTACTCTGCATAGAACAGGGAGGTATCTATTGTGGTCCTTTCCTACCCATATATGATAATGAATTTTCTGTTGGCTTTGAGATAACTACCCTGAGGAATAAAATATTGCAGCATTTACTCTGCACACAAATGTATGGATTTGACGGAGTAAATACTGCAGGTTTGGTCCCTTCCTTGTTTTGGATGGTCTTCTTTAAGCCCAGAAAACAATTTTACTGAAATTACTAGGACTTTTGCCAATTATTTCACTGGGAACAGGAAAATAACTATTCCTAAGCAGTACATAGGAGACAAGAAAAAATATGTAACTTTCCTTACTTTCCCCTGGTAGTTTCAAAGCCGGATGTCTTGGAGTTGGCATCCTGCTGGGTGCTGGTGATACCAGTGCTATAGGATGACTGCTTGAGAGATCCGTTCCCTGTAGCTGTATTGTGGCTTGTAGTGACCTCCTGCTGGAGAGGAACCCCTCTAGCATTGCTTTGTAGAGATGTCCTTTTGCTGCTAGATGAGCTTCCCATCTTATCTTTGCCAGAGTCACCATCACTCTGTTCATCTGACTGACTTGCAGGGGTAGAGGTTGCAGAATTGGAGGTTTTCTTCACTGCTTTCATTCCCAGAGTCTTGCCTGAAGATCCTTCCTGTGAAGCACTTGCTTCAGCAGCTTGGATCTCAGAATGGGGTGACCCCACAATTGAGGTCAGAGTTGGAGTCAAGTCTGAGTGACTTGTCCAGTTTTCATGACCCTGGCCTGTGGTCCAGAGTTTTCCTGGACTATTAAATCCAATGCTGCCATTCTGTAAGTGCAATAGGAGCAGTAATAAGATTATCTCCTTCATTCTGCTGGTTTGCAAATGCTACAAGTTATCTCACATTTATCTCCCAAGCAAGAAATCCTGTAGCTTCTCCCTCCTCCTGAGCTGCTGCTCATATAGTGAGCCTACCCAGAGAATGCTCTGACAGGCTTTATTTTTGTAGAAAGGAAACAGGTTTTGGTGTTTCAAAACTGACTGAGGAAGCCTGGTTTCCTGTTTCTGTGGATTCCTCTGCAACCTGTGACCCTTGGAGAGCAGGAGACTGGCAGCCTTTGTGGAAGGAAAAAAGAAGTTTCTGCAGAAGGCACAGGATAAAGATTAATGGCACAATAGAAATGTGGAAAAATATGTATTGTGAAGTAATCCTGAGGGATAATAAAACCTGAAATTATTAGGTAATTTTCCTTTCACATGTACGCATACAGAGAACAAAAGTGACTTGTCGCATGTGCCCTTTGGATGGTTCATACTTGTGACCTTGTTATTGAAAAAAGAGTTGCCAAAACTTGTGTGCTACATAAAGCTGAAAGTTTGCTGTGTCTTCTCTTTTTGTTTGAATGTTTAAGCACAGTGCTGCCAAAAGTGGGGAGATGATAAGGAAGAGGTTCACACTGTATTCATCATTGTACCACAAGCCTTTGAATGTAATCATTTACCTGTAGGTCACTGGCCATTTATGCCACATCGTATGCCACAGGGACAGGGAAGTGATCTTACCCCTGTATTCGGCACTGGTGAGGCTGCACCTCGATGACTGTGTTCAGTTTTGGGCCCCTCACTACAAAAAGGACGTTGAATTACTCGAGCGTGTCCAGAGAAGGGCAGCGAAGCTGGTGAAGGGTCTGGAGCACATGTCGTACGAGGAGCGGCTGAGGGAACTGGGGTTGTTTAGTCTGGAGAAGAGGAGGCTGAGGGGAGACCTCATCGCCCTCTACAACTACCTGAAAGGAGGTTGCAGAGAACTGGGGATGAGTCTCTTTAACCAAGTAACAAGCGATAGGACAAGAGGGAATGGCCTCAAGTTGTGCCAGGGAAGGTTTATACTGGATATTAGGAAGCATTTCTTTACAGAACGGGTTGTTAGGCATTGGAATGGGCTGCCCAGGGAGGTGGTGGAGTCCCCATCCCTGGAGGTGTTTAAGAGTAGGGTCGACTTAGCGCTGAGGGATATGGTGTAGTTGGGAACTGTTAATGTTGGGTTGATGGTTGGACTGGATGATCTTCAAGGTCCTTTCCAACCTAGACAATTCTGTGATTCTGTGATTCTGTATTTCTATAGTTCATACAAAGATGAGTATGAACTATTTCTATAGCATTGTCCATAGGTGTCTGGTGTCTAGGTTCAGATTCTCTAGGATATGAGAAACACCTATGTGGGCCTGGCAAAGGTGGCATATGATCCATGGGAGACATGCGCATCTGGGGCAGGATACCTGAGAGCATTCCAAATGGTATTAAAGCATACATAGGGACATCCTAGATCCCTATTGACTGTAATTGGAGTTTAGACACCTAGTTCACAAGCAGATCCATATTTATGAACCTCTAAATCCTTGTATCTAAATCTGCTACCTGAATCCCACCCACAGACAATACTGAAAGGAATATCCTATATCACTGAGTCCATTCCTTCCCTTGGCATACTTTTACAATTAATTAATTACAATTAACATTATTCTAAAACAATATTAATTGCAGCCTAAACATGATATTGGTAGCTCTACATGCAGAAAAGTTCTGGGGAGATGGATATTCAGCATAAAGAGTAAAGATAATTTTTTACACCAGAACGGTAGACAAATACTGGAGCAGGTAACCCAGAGAGGTTGTGGGTTCTCCATGCCTGAAGATATTCAAAACTCAACTAAACAAGACCCTGAGCAACATCATCTAAGACCTTCTTTGAGTTGGGTTTTGGACTAGATGATGTTTGGATGTCCTTTCCAATCTATGTTACTCTGTGAACTTATGTTACTCTGTGAACTTATGCTTAGTAGCTGCAAGGTTGCAGTCAGGGAAGAGGAGAAGGAATCTTTCTTCTTCTACTGTCATTCTCCAGCTCTCTGAGGTTAAGGAGAGTTAGCCTCTTGTTGAAGGAAAAGAAAGGGGAAAGGTAATTGCTGAAGAAATTACACAGAGAAATGTAACATGAAATTTTAAAGTAGAGACAAAGCAGTAACAGAATAGACCTGTCAGGAACCAAATAGATCTGAGAGAGTATTGTCAACCTGTTCAAAAACCCTCTAGCCACTGACAGAAGTGCTGCACTAAGGGCTATGGACAATGCATCTATGAAAGCAACCTTACACACCTGGAAACAGAACAGCATCTCCTGGGCATGCTTCATATTATTTGAGGATCACTTTTTCTCAAAAACAGAAGTAAAATCCACATTCCACGGAAGTTTGATGATTAACAGTGACACCGTGGAAAAGCTAGTAAATTATTTGCAGTTGTTTTTAGAAGATACTTTTTTAAAACAAAAACAAAAACAAAAAAACCCCACAACAAACAAACAAATAAATAAATAAAAAAAAAAAAAAAAAAAAAAAAAACACAAAAAACCCCAACAAACCATGAAGGATAGACCACTCGCTTCTCGCTTTTATTGCAGTCAAGTAAACCTCTGTGATGGTGGTTTCTGTTTTGAAAGATTTGGATAACAGAGCCTTGCCTTCAGTTTCCAGGTGATAGTCTGGCCTTTTAGGTGTGCTAAAGGGTTGGGGTTTCCATTTGTTATGATTTTATTTTTCTGTTTTATTGTCTCAGTAAAGTGTAGACTTCTACTGTGCAAGTAAAACAGATATGATTTTGTGATACATGTTAGAAAAGAAATGCAGTTGTGCTCCCTTTTGGAGACTTTATTTCCCCTCTCTTTTTCTTATTCATAGTGAAAATCTCTAAATGTCCTTTGAATGTAGGACACAGGAAACAGTGTGATGAACAATCTATCTCATTTAAAGGCTAACATAAGCTATTTCATGTGAGCACTTCTCTTTTTGAGCTCTATATTTAAGATTTTTAATTAATACCATTACCTGAATTAGCATTTATCATCCCATATTTTTAGAAATCCCAAGACAAAATGAGGGGTAAATTAGTATTGACCTTATTTGCAAATAAAGCTGGCTTTAAAAAAGAAAAATCACAGCAGCTGAATACTGTGTTTATTTATACAGTCAGAGTGCCTAATAACAGACAAAGCTTGGATTCTGCTTTGAGTTACTCCACTGCAAGTGTTAATTCTGCCTCTAAAGTCTGGGAAGCAGATTCCCACCAGTGCAAAGAAGAGCAGTGTAGAAGAGTCTGACTTTTGGTGGTTGGTTGATTTCATTACAACAGTGTTTATTTCCCTGTCTGAGTCTCCAAAATGAAAATTAATTGTTGATATGATTTTATTAGTACATGTCTGGGCTGTTGATTAAAAGATATAATTGTTTGAAGCTGTTTTTATTTAGCAAAACAATCTTGGGACTGTAAGAAACTCAGGATATCCATTTTCAGATTGCTGCATGCCGGATCTGAATCCCAAGCTCATTATAGATTGTATTTCAGCATTAGTTCACATCCAAGTGCTGCTTGTCTCAGGGCAAACTGAACCTAGGAAAAGATAAGCACTTGGATGCATTTGGTGAAATTTAGGAATAGGTTCGAAATTATCCTGAAAACTCCCACTCAACATGCTGCTTACTCCCTTATGCATAAATCCATAAGTGCCACATTCTTTGTATTAGTTGTGTATCAGTGTTACTGAAATCCCTGCACGTTGGGCTGGCCTCATGGGCTTTTATTGTAAAATATAAAAGTTGACCTTGGAGCAGAAGCTGCTTCTCAAGTTTTCAATCAGTATTAAGCACCCATCCTGGAGTCTACACTTATGCTTGTTGTTGTACACATATTCTTTCACATGTTGTTCATGTATTCTTAATTTTTATATATATTAGCACATTCATCAGGAGGGATGGAGAGTCTCTCATCTCTCGTGAGAGCACTGGATGGTAAAAGAAACAGCTTCCTGAGAGGTGGAAATGGAGTCTGAAGATGCAACTGCATTCCTGGGGGGCATTTAAATCATCAGGCTACATTACATAAAAAAGCAGTACCCTTCTGCTCACAAAAGAGTTATCCCTGTTTGGTACTGTGGAAAAAGAAGAGTATTTATTTTCAGGGTCACACCTGCGGTTCTCCAGATAAGGCAACTACTTCACTGAAGCCTAAGTAAGCTGACCAAAGCCTGGGATTTTAGAAACACTTTTGTATTTAACATCTGTTAATGGCACACACTCAACACTGTGACTTCAGACAAATCCCTGCTCATCTCATAGAATAACAAACCATCTTCAGGGACTTTCACTTGTCCACAAGCACTGTAAAGGGGACATCAGGTTTGCTCTCTTCTGTAGTTATCAGAGTGCACAGGCACTTTGGCAGAGCTACTGTTGATTCTCCAGATTGTTTAATAACTTCTATAAGCTCACGTCTGCAGCACAGCCATGGTCTGTCTCACAGCTTTCTGTCATCCTCACCCCTTGGGGTTTACCAGTAGTAAAGCTGTCCCCGGTCTTAGTCAGAGTAGTCCAAATCCACGGGGTTAGGCACCCCAGAACTATCCAGGCCAAGGGTTGCACAGCCCCATCATCTTCTCTACCTCTGCTGGCAGCTACAACAGCTGTAAAACACTGCTCAGACCTTGGGCTGTATGCTTGCTTAGCACCTAGTGTCAAAAGTCATACAGTAAAAAATTAGAGTTTCTGTGTGAGAAAGCTGTTATTGAATAGCACTTTATTCCACCGACATGCCTACTGTTGGGAGAATTTGGCTTTCCCTTGCCCCAGATAAAACACATTCATATTTGAGATAATTTCTCCCATTGCTTGCAGTGCCTCTTGGTACCAGCTGAGCTGGTCCAGCAAAAAAAAACCACTTTGCTTTCTTCTCTCATATACAGATGGGATAGGGCAGCACTAAAGACATGAAAATAGGCACATCAGGATCACAAAGAAGAAATCATTTCTGTAGTCACTCTGCAATTATGCAGGAAATTCTCATCAAGATATATGAAGAGCTCTAATACCCCTCTATATCAGAAGAGAAAGTCTCTTGCTCTTGTCATAATGTTTCCCCTGTAAGCTCCAACAGCATATTGAAGGCTTCTGAGCAATTCTGAATTCCTATACTATTTTTTTTTAAGTTAACAGCTCTTATCCAGCGTATATGGCTGGTTAACATGAACTAAAAGCACACAATATAAGAGATGCCATCATATTCAAAGTGGTTACATTTTACTGGTTATAACCATTGTGTACTTAGACAAGATATTTCTCCATAAAACTCAGTCCAGGAAGTTCAAATTTTACATCTAAAACATGATTTAATGAATCAATACGATTTCTTTAGGTTTGTTTTGATTGCATAACACAAACCACTGTGTCCCTCTCAAAAAATAACTCCTTTGAATCTTACTTTGCTTTAAACAGTAGTAACGGGAAAAATCATTACTTTGTGTAGGAAGGACATAGCAGCAGAGGGATTTTCCAATTAAAGGTCACTATGTGAAGTCTGCATGGTTACAGCATGAATCCTTAGTGATCTTGATGACTCAGCTGCAATCTGGATCCAGCTAAGGCAAGAGAGTCATATTCCATCATCAGCATCACTCTTAATCAAACTAAGCAAACAGAATACCCTTCAGCAGTGGTTCTCAACCTGTGGTCCGCAGACCCCTGGGGGGCTGCAATGTCATCACAGGGGGTCCACGAAGGCTTAAAGCAGGGGTGGAGAATGTCCAGCCCAGAAACATTTGGTCTGGCCCGTGACAAGCACTACACCTCCTTTACCCACAGCCCCCTCCCCTCAATGCTCCTCTCAAACTGCTCCCGCTTCCACCAGCCTGCCCTGACACGCTAGTATATTTGGTGTTAATATGGTTGATGGGACCCAATTTAACTAGGCAGTTTTTATCTTAAAGACATTTTCTCAACCCAACAGCCCTCTGTTCCTCCAAGTGGTGGCCCTGGACCCATAAACAAAAATATATGGTGACTGAACACAGACAAACAAGGAGGGAGGTGAGAAGAATTGTAAAAACTTTTCATCAAATTTTAATGTAAAAATTGTCTTCAAATTCAGAATTAGCACATTAAAATACCATAAAATGGGCCCTTTGAGCAAGAAGAGTGTTGATGGTATTATTTTAAATTCATATGGAATCATTGCAATAAAGATATTATAATAGGAGTGTGTGCATTAACAGATTAATTTATTTCCCCTTGTCTTCAAATTTGAAGACCCTTCACGAGAAAATGGAAATAAATATTTGATGCAGTCTAGTGCTTTAAATCTTGAATTAAATCTTGGTGGTCCGTGGCCACAAAAGGTATTCAGAGGGGGTCCGTGGTGAAGGAAAGGCTGAGAACCCCTGTCCCACAGTATTTGAGTATATCTTTGCTAAAGTATAATGTAATAGCTGTGATTTTAAAGTGTATTCAAATATATTCTTTTGCTTTTCCTGACGGGCAAGTTTTTAGCCTTCAGAGACATTTATGTATCGAAAACATCTTTTATGTAGGAACTGTAGCAGCCGATGAAGAAGATTGCTCCCTGCTTTGCTCTAACTTCAGCCTATCCTTAGGGCAAAGTCAACATCAGGTAAGTGGGAACTGGCAATGGGCTGGGTTACTTTAAAAAAAAAAAACACCTGTGAGCTCTTCCTAGCATTTCCTTTCTAGTAATGATTTTGATATGCAAATATACCAAATAACACTAGGATTTTCCTAGAACAAAAGAAATAACTCATTGGTGCAGAGCTCTAACCTTGGCCATTTCCTTCCCCATACTACCTCCCAAGTGTGATGGAGGCAATGATCTTTGGTGAGCATTGTAGCCTCTTTTAGCAGCCTCTAGGGCACGGTGCTAAAAGACAGATTAGCTTAGGGAATGCTCACACTACGCTGGAGACCAAACCATTCCCAACTGCCAAGAAATCAGCAAGACATAGGAAAGCAATAGTTACTTATATAGCCTTTAAATCCAACACTAAGGAAAGCTTGGCGGCCCCAGGAGTCAAGGCTTTACCTTCAGGAGAATATGGCAAGCTGGGGACTAAGTAATCATTTCCGAAGGTCAGAAACTTCCTGGATGCACTTTTTATTTGCCTGATAGTGTGTAATTCCCACGCATATCTGCTACTGACAAATCTTCATTAGCATCACCCTGTGAAAAACAAACTGGTGCTGCTAGAGATAAGCACTGAAAAGCTCCCATGCCAGTTAATTCCCTTGTATATCGAACAATAATATTCTGTGGAAACTAGAAGGAAGCCAGGGCTGTGACAAAAGACCAGAGCAGTAAACATTTCCTCTATTGGTAGCACACATACATATCTGTGCTGGGCTGCTTTCTCACAGCTGAACGTGGCTCCACAAGGAGCGATCAACCCTCCTGAACTACAGTGCTGCAAGTGACTGGAACAGCAGCATTTACCTGAACTCCAGAATCAGTCAAACCCCTTGGCATTCTTATTACAGGCAGGTCATCAAGTGCTGCTAATTCCTCTGGAGCGTGAATCATCTCTGTTCTGCAGAGCCTAGTGCTAGCAAACTGCATTCAGCATGTGTGTCTCTTTCCTTTGGCAAAAATGGTTGATTGGTTTGTCTGGGGTTTGTTCACATCAGTAGGGAGGAGAAAGGAGATCAGGATGTTTCCACTACAGCTTTGGTAGCAAAAAGAATGGAATAATGAAGGGAAAGAGAGGTGACTGAAAAGGAACAGGGCATCAAAAGGAAAGGAAACTGATAAGAGGCAAAGAACAGAGAGATGACAATTACCAAAGTAGTGACAGTTCTGGAAAGGGAGCCCCGTGCTAAAATTCGGATTTGCAACTTTAATTAAGCTTTCTTAGAGGTTGGAGGTGCTTTTAATGTCAAGCTTTTCCTGATATGAATGAAACAAAAACTTCCAAATGTAAAACACCAGAATAAGGCCTGCACTGCTTTGTCTTCAGGCGGTCTCCAAAGAAGTCCCTCTCCTTCCTTATACTGTGTGCCTGTGCCAGGATGCAAAGAAACAGGCAAATGGGTAAATGAAATATGCATCAGGACTACTGCTGACCTCACAAAAATGAGGTGAGAATCCAGAGTCAGGTGAGAGCCCTTTCCACCCTTACTTTCTCCTTTCCATTTCATTCCTTAAATTTCCTGAGTAAAGGATTCTTAGGACATTTCAGAAGTAGTAGCCAGAAAAAACCCATAATTATCAAGCTAATAAAACTGGCGAGTCTATTAAGCTGCATAAGGAGCAGCCTACAGTTTGCTATGTCTGCATGCTGGAAAAATCAGACTGAAGTGATAGTTGATATTCCTCCCATCACCGTGTTTCTTATAACTGCTGTTTCCATGGCAAATATACAAACGTGGCTTTCTACAACCACACTATTTTATCACTTTTCTTGTAGATATGTATTTCATGGGAAAATATATTTCTTTCCCCCTCCAGCAGCTCAGTGGAGTGAGAGTCACAGCTCCTTTAAGGGACAGTGAGAAGCCATTTGCTTTTTTTTTAAACAGAAAGAACTTAGTGCAAGATACGCAAAGAGCAAGTCTTAATGCATACAATCAAGGTAAAAATCCGCTGTAAGAAGTCTGCATGTGATTTCCTAAGACCACAGGTGTTCTGCTCATGATGTGTTGTTTTTCTGCATTTTGTTCATCTGAGGCATCAGTGGGTTGATTTCATTTTCATCATTTTATACACAGAATTGCTGTTTCCGTTTTCTAGCACTGAGGCCCCAGTGCTGCAACTGGTAGTGCACAGAGAGCTGTGAAGTTCTCCCATTACAAATCAGCTATGGCTTGGTGCCAAACTCTGCCTGGGGCTTTTGAAAAGGCTTAGTGGGATAGAAACCTAAAAGGGAAGGTGATAATGCAGCTATAGACATTTCAGTATACATAAATTTAAATCTAAGTTTACCCATAATTCTATCTCCTAATTTTTGCTGCTGTGCTTGAGATTTGTCCAGGTTTAATTGGATACATGACTAGAGATTATTGCTGTTCATAGGGTGGGTGTACATATTGCACAGGAATAAATGTGTCAGTCTCTAGTTTTTGTAGTGAGCTTTGGTTTGATAACGATGTTCTAGTTCAGTAGGGAAAGAAACTTGATTTGCCTGGTGTTTCCCAGCTGGTATCTCTGTGGTTTGAAGTGTATTGGGTCAGGACATGGTAGTGTCTTAATTTCATTCAGATGTGACTCAGGGGTAAGTCAAGTTCCAGAACTGAACCAGTTAGCTGCACAGTACAGGGGGACCTGTAAAAGTAGCTCTCTCTAGAGTGGAGCAGTCCTGTGGCAGAGAGATCTTTTGTCTAGCTGGGTCTGTAAGCAGGGTTTTATATGAATAGGCTTGGTAGAAGAGCTGAGGATGTTGAATACCTATACAAGAGATTAATCTGATTTGCAATGACTGGCTGCAGCCAATTTCCAACACTGATTTTGATTTAACCTGCTCAGTTTCTTTTACAGAATTTGCTTTATCATGTTGTTCTCCCTTTTCCTCTACTTATAAAGATACTTGGGGGTCTGTATGCCTTAAGATTCAACATTTGAAGGCAGGGAAAATTACCTCCAGATGTGTCCAGTGATGTCATGTTTTAATTTACCAGCCAGAAGATGGCCTACAGCCATGGGGAAAGCCATGGATTTGTCAGAAAAGGTATTCCAGAACAGCTGAAATTTACTCTTCATTGCAGCCTTTGACACAAGAGTTTCAAAAATATCCTTTCCACACAGACTTAAAACCTCACATTCTGCTACTGTGTGGATTTCTACTATATAGGGCCATGCTTTGTTCTCCTGGAAACCTTAATAATATGTGAAATATACCTATATTGAAGGCTTATCCAAGTCCTCCGATACTGCAACAGAAGGATGTTTTTCCAAGCTCTAGGAGTTATTTACAGAGAAGCTTTCCCCATCATATGGAAAATAGATTTGAGAGACTTTTCTCTGGCCCATGCAATTAATTCTATTCCTAGAAAATTAGTTAGCAGTCTTGACATGCACTGGGGGAAAAACAAAAGGAGGGCAACAGGAACCTCTGTATGTAATCTCCAATTTAAGCAATTGTAGATTTCTTGTAGTGACTAATTTTTCCCTTGGAACCAAAAAGCAAAGGAGGGTTGACTATGCAATAGTTGCTGCAGCTGCGAGTTTAGAGCTGGACTGGAGCCTGAAGGAGCCTAATTTAGAAAATAATGAGCTTTGGGAATGAGTATTAAATCTAAATATATGTATGTATTCTCATGTATAGTAGCCGTGACACAGTAAGTGCTTGGATTTGCCATGAGTGCTTGGATTTGAAAGGTCTCTCTTTCTTAGCTGCATCAGTAAGAGGAAAACTGGAGGTTAAGAGAGGGTCAAAGGAGGTAACAGCAAACAGTAATGGCCACCAGAAACTGATTTCAAATAGAACAGCTGGAAAACCTTGTACCAAATGTATAAGCATCGTTTCTTACTTGTCACCCTGACTTTGTTTTGTTCTCATTTTGGATTGAATCCCCAGGACCGTACCAGTAAATCTACAGAAGTTTATTTATTTAAAAAATATAATAATAATAAAGTCTTATTTCTTAAAAATGTTTGGGGGTTTGTTGTTGTTAGAAAATCCGCAAATTAATAAACTGTGTTCTTCATCACCACGCCAGTCACGAGTGGTGAAAAGATGAAAGGGAAACAAAAGGAAGAGAAACAAATTGAGTAACTGAGAAAAAACTTTCAAAATAGAAATCCCTCACAAAACAAAACAAATCAAAGAAAAAAATGAATGTAAAATTGCTCTACTTTGTAAGCTAAGGATTTTAAATTTCAAAGCTTTCTGTGAAACCCTTTTCCTCTCTTCTGTCAGCTCTACAACAGAGCTAGAATGGTGATGCATTGAACCTGATATCATGTGTAGCTGAAAGGTAGGCCCTGCTACTAGCTCTTTTAGCAACTGAGGAATGTAAGACCGCAGTATGACACCTAGCACATTGTTCCTACAGAAGGTACAGCAATATGGGCCTGTTTGATCTATTTTCTGGAGTACCTTTAAATGCATATGAAAAAATCAAACTGCCTCCCTGAGCCTTGCCAGGAAGATGCTGAGATTTGCTCAAGCCCTCTGCATAACATTCAGACATCAAAAAAGAACAGGGAAAGACATTTTCCAAGCATAGAAGAACTGCATTGTTCAAACTTGATGCAGGAGCAGCAAAGGGACTTTGGGAACACAACTTCTTAGCATACCCAACATGACCCTGTTTTAGACTGGATCACTGGAAGAATTTGGAGTGAGCAAGGCCTGATGTTCCCTTCAAGATTAAACCTTAATCCGCTCTTTCCCTTTCCAGAGGGAACAGGAAACATCTGTTATGGAAAGCCCTAGGGTTTCCTTGGAAGTCACGTTGGGCCATAAGCACCAGGATCTTTCAGAGACCTAGAAACCACAGAGCAGCTACTGATTCAACCAGCTGCTCCTTGACCTGGGAGGGGGGTGATCTGGACTTCATATATTGTATTGCACTGAATATCCCAGGTGAGAAAGGCCCTGTAACTTTTCTACATTATTTTAAGTTCTTCCAATCTAATTTTAATATAGAGAGAAATCCTGCCTGCTCTTTCAACATCTGCAGAATTTCTTTCTCCAGTTGATCCCACTGCATGTGCAAGTGTCTTTCCACTCCTGAGAAATGCTGGAGCTCTGAGCCCCTTTGGGACTGAGTATTTCTATCTTCTCTAGCTTTTTTTTTTCCATTCAGAGGAAGCAAGGAGAGTTGGATGCTTCTCTTTCTTTCTCTATTTGTACCAAAAAGCATTTCTGGAAGGTCTGGACTTGTTTTGGTTTCCTTGAAGCTTTGTTTTAACTTGTTTCATTGTAACAGTAATTAGCTAATGACCAGATAACTATTACTGACTTTGTTTTAGTGTTTGCTTAGTTTTGCTTTGTACAGTTAGCTTAGCTTTGTACAATTGTGTGACATAACACTTACTGTGATCTGTACTTAACACATAGCAACAGCAAGCAGTTATTATGTGTAGAATGAATTATCTATGACCCTCAAATAAAATGCAGTGTAGAGGACCACAGGCATGGGGTCAAAGCAGGAGCTTTACAGCACAGGCAAAGGATTGTATCAGGGGACCCATGACTATGAACAGCTCAGCACTGGTCAGTTGTTATAAACAGGTATAAATATGTTATCAGAGGAAAGCAACCTTGGCAGCTGGGTAAAACCAGTTCTAGCGGTAAGGGAAGAGAACAAAGAATTAGTATATAACATATGTTAAACACACAAATGTGACTGCAATGTGGTATCAAAGACCAAGGAAGAAAGAACAGAGTGTAGATGCTGTTACCAAACATAAAAATGACCCCAACCACAGGTTCTGGGTTGAGAAGGAAGAATCAGTATTCTACTCCTCCCAGAGAGGAGATGCTGACTGTGCTGTAACTCCCTGCTGACAGTCTGAAGCCATCCACATTCATACCCAAAGGGGCAGTGTAAGGGTGAGCACAATACCAGAGAAAGGGGTAGGTTCTAGGAAGTTTGTGTACATGTCATTTTTAAATCTATGTCATTTGAACTGTGTAAGTATCATTGTAACTGGAGTAAAAATAGTTATTTCATTAAATGGCTTAGAGTTTAATTAAACTAAAAATAAGGTTTTGGTTTTGCATAGAAGGTGTGTTCCCCTTTTTGCTGATGTATTTGGGGCGCAATGATGGAGAATTCAGGCAATCTAGTCTTTAATATGGATACAACAAGCTGGTAACACAGTACAGAGCAGAGTGTGTACTGAGAGCAGCAGGCTGGAGGTAGCAGGAAAAAAAACATTTGGTGTGTTGCAGTCCAGCACAAGCCTTGCCAGTAACCAGGGCTCTTAACCCCGGGTGTTTCCAACTACTGGAGGGGGGTGTTTCATGGATTAATTTCTTGTAAAAAGACTCACTGCCAATGACATGCATTGCTGGTGAAAATCCAGAGAAAATGTAGCAGAACAGGGCAGGACAGGCTGTGCCCAGCTTCCTGGGAAGCTCCATGGTTCTATAAAAATGGGTTGTGTGGTCTGCTGGGAAATAGAGGCTTGACAAATTTACAAGGCACAGTAATATGAAATGATGATGGCTTATTCCTGGCTTTGCAAACTGCTTGAACCAAATAGTACTGTCATGTGGCAGGTCAGGGCCTAAGATTCTTGCTTACGATTCTGTGCAAGCTACGCTCACCCTCTCCAATAATAAAATTTTCCCTATGAGCCCCGTTTCAATTTCTCCATGTTCTCTGATGGTTTGCCACTGTCAGCTACATTTGCTGAGTTTCAGTCAGTCCTAACTGATAAATTTGTGAGTCAGAGGGGCAGCAGAGCTAGCTGTACTTTGGGATGGTAGCTGTTGCTGTGCAACAAAATATGCATATCTAAAGCAGTAGGCTACAGCTTTCCTAAAACCACCCAGGTAGTCACTGTAGGGTATATAAAAGAATATGGGAACACCTGACTAAAGGTGCATCATGACGTTGGGTAAGCCACAGTGGCAGGTACATAATAAATTTAGTTAATACACAGAATCTGTGTATACTCCCTTTAGCGTGCCCCAGCAGTCAGCCTCACTGTCGACCGGATCAGGCATGGGGTGGCAGTGCATCACAGCTTCCCTAGCCTGAGTGCTGGATCTCCTTCTTAGGGCCATCAACTAACTGGTGGAGAGGCTGGGAGGTGGTTAGAGACCCCTAATTTGACCAGGTTACATTTCTCTTTTTTTATCCCCACTTCATATGGTGAACTTTATGTTGGTAAAAGAGGAATGAAGCATCTCTTTACTGAAAGAGAAGGGGGAGCCTCAGAAGTACAAGCTGCTCTGTTGTAGTAGTATGATTCCAAGGGATTTTTGAAATTTTACCCTTCATAACATATGGAAAGTCATTAAAAATTAAAGTACGTTTTTTCTTGCAGGACTAGATGAAGAATAGGGGTATTGTAGACATGGATGTGAGGGAAGTATTCATTAAATATATTTTTATATAAAATAAAATACCGTGATTTGTGGTGGGCTCATGTCACCATTATATTCCTTACTCATTTAATTTCATCAGGTAGAATTGCTTTGTTCAAAATTGCTTGTATTTCTAAAACATCCGGATCATGGCAGCTCCTTCTCCTCTAATCCTAGTCGATTTAACATGGGCTGTGGTCAGTCTCCTGTATGCACAATAAATGGGACATTTGTCTTAGAGCAGTGATAATGTCAGTGCAATAATATGCCTTCAGATTGCTCCAGCTCAGATTATAAATTCAATGTAAAAAAAACCTTACACCCTCTCAAAACATAATTTCTCCTTCTTTTTTTTTTTAGTTTCCTACAGAGGGAATACTATTTCAATACTGTTTCACAGAGATTTTCACTTTTTTCTCCATAAAATTATCAAGTCTATACATTGTATCATTACATTTTGATGTCTTAACTTTAAAGTCCATACCTCCCCCTTTGAATTTCACCTGACTTTGGTGACATCAGGACTAGTTGTGAGATAGGATATAGTTTTAAACACATATAAAAGGGAGATAATAAAATCAAATTTCACTAACATGTTTTCTATGGTTACTTAAGTTGGTTAGCTGCTCTTATGCCCTTTGCTCTGTATTGCAATCATTAGGCTCCACGGAGAGCAGTCGTCTCTGATGGGACAATACTCATCATGAAGATGAGAATATAACCTGTATGTGACTTTTAGACAGTAAAAGTAGTTAATTGGAGAAATAATTTGCAGAGAAAATAAGTAATATGCTGCTGAGCCCCTCTATTTCTCAGGGTCCTGAGGGCCCAAAATGGCCTTATCTGCCCTGAGAAGCCTCACGTGACCCCACTGAGCTCCTGTGCCAAGATCTAACCCCAGCCACCTGAGGGAGAGACACAGGCCACCCTTGTCCCCTTGCACTCTTCTGGTTGTCCCTGGGCTGGCAGGAGCCCATTGTGCCACCAGTCCCATCCTGCCTTTGGCAAGGTCCCTGTCCATGATGGAGCCACCCTGCACCCCGTCTCATCCCTGCTGTGTGGAGCAGCCCCTGTTCCTGCTGCTCCCTCATGGTGTGGAGCTCAGGCAAGGATTTAGGGCCTGGGACCAAGCTTAAATAGGCCTCCTAGGCCCTTGCACAGAGGGTATGGGGTGGGGACCCCAAATGAGGTTACTCAGGGCAGTTAAGGCTATTGGTGTCCTTAGGGCACTGATGCTATTCTCATGAGCCATGCAAATATTGGTAGAGCCTCTTTATCTACCCTGAGATCCAATATGTTTGTTCATTTAAATATCACACCCTGTTCAGAAAGAGCTTTGTTGCAGAGAAGCAGCTGTGTCATGTGCACCCTTGTAAATCTGGAGATATTGCAAAGCTCAGATATTGAACTGAAGAAGGTGATGTTCTGAGCATGCACAAAGGAAACTATATATTTTAGCACAGAGCATTGACCCAAGTGGTAATGGCACAGTCTGTCTAAACTAATGCAGGGTTTGAGACTTTTTTTATCTGCTATTGTGATTACAGATTTCGGACAGACAGCCTATATATGAGAGGGTGAAAACTGAGAGCCAGAGCTGTTTGAGACAACAGGGCTTCCTGAGAGAGCAATGCATTTAGCGTTCATGGTAGAAACCGCAGAATAGGTTAAGCAATAGAACAGCAGGATCCTGTTGCAGTATTCCTTTGTAATTTTAAGGAGAGAGAAAGATATTTCTTGCAATAAAACCCCATCTGTGTAAGTCCACAAAGACAGGCTTATTCTTTCTAGCTGAGAATCTGGCAAAGATCAAATGCGTTTTTCTCAATAATATGTCTGCATAGGCACGTGTAGAAAGACCTGAGTCTGCTGGAGAGTGACATCAGTCTGGGAGGTTGTATAGCAAACCTCAGCCTTGCTAAGAGGGTCAGTGTGACATACAGCCATACAGCTTCCAGATCTAGGTAAGCCTGCATGGAAACAAAAAGGCCCTCTCTAATCAAGGATATTCTACATTTGCAGGCTTAGCTAGGGAAAAAGTTTGTATATGTTGCCGCAGCCTGTATAAAACTGTGATTCTAATTTACAGAGTAGGCCAAGACTTCAGCTTGCTTGCCTCCTGCATGTTAGTCCTGCCAAGCTTTGTCTTACTGTCATGGTTTAACCTCAATGAGCAGCTCAACACTCTGCAGTTGCCCGCTCACACCCTCCCAGTGGGATGGGGAAGAGAGTCAGAATGGTAAAAGTGCAAAAACTAATGGGTTGAGATAAAGACAGTTTAACAAGTAAAGCAAAAGCTGCACACACAAGCAAAGCAACTTAATTCACTATTTCCCGTCAGCAGGCAGGTGTTCAGCCATCTGCAGGAAAGCAGGACTCCATCACACGTAATGGGTACTTGGGAAGACAAATGCTATAACTGCAAACACCTCCCCTTCTTCCTTCTTTCCCCCAGCTTTTATTGCTGAGCAGAACACCATATGGTCAGGGATATCTCTTTGGTCAGGTGAGGTCAGCTGTCCCAGCTGTGTGGCCCCCCACCTTCTTGTGCACCCTCAGCCTACTCACTGGCGGGGCAGTCTGAGGAGCAGGAAAGGCCTTCACACGGTGCAAGCACTGCTGAGCAATAACTAAAATATCCCTGTGTTATCAACAGTGTTTTGGTAACAAATCCAAAACACGACACTATACAAGGTACTATGAAGAAATTTTAACTCTATCCCAGATGAACCACTGCACTTGGTTCTGGTTGAATTATCTTTCAGTCTGGTTTGCAACCTTCTAGGCTTCATACCAAACACATGAACTGCCATTAACATTAGAAGCTCAATTCTACATCTATTTACCAGGTGTTAAGCTCTGAGATGTTCTGCTGTGTCACTACCTCTTCTACCCTCTATTTGTGAGTTACAACCTTGTCTCTCTCTTTTTAATGTACAAGACTTGCATAGAGGGACATGAAGAATATGTCATTATGTTGTGGTTGAAAAAGCAGTTCAATAACTTGAGCAGACTCTTCAACTGTTTTCTCCAAAGGATTAACGTGTCCCTGTATTTGATCTTTTGCTATGTTCTTTCCAGTTTTTAGATACTGAACTCTCTAGTCAGCCAAATTGTGTTGAGTTCAATGAGAATTAGGCTTAGATGAAAATTTCTGCTGGTTCCTTCTTCTGTTACCTTAACAACCAGTATGTATACCTAAGTAATATTTTCATCTGAAGCACCTCCTTCTCCCACATATTTTTCCATTCTGAATATTCACTGAAGAATGATACTGAAAATCAAATATTACACAAAATTTGTACTTACCTGTTTTCCCACAGAAATTCAAAATGTCAGATATCAAGCAGCTCTCCTGCCAGATTGTTTTTTTGAATTTATCCCCATCCAAAAGGGAAATCTTCTTGTTCAAGTTATTCAACACTGAAGACAAGATTACAAAATGGATGAGATCAATGTGCGGTTCCCCATTTTCTCCAACAAGCTTTGGATAAGGATAGACAGATGTGTTTCAAAAATAATTTCCCTGAGAAGCAACCAGTAACCAAAGCAGAATTAGTAATTGATCCTCAATTATTTCCTAAGAAAAAAGGTCTGCCATGTTCTATATTAACAGCTCCAAGAATGGCAGTTTTCATTGGAGGACCGCAGATATTTTAGATTAAAAAAAAAAAAATCTTCAAAATTCAGTTAAAGCTATAAGATTCTCAATGATTCTACATGTAAAAGTGCCACCAAATATATACTAACATGTAGTCCACAATATCCTTCAATATGGTAAGGTTTAAAAATTGTTACATTCTAAGAAGTTTTGTTTAGTAATCTGCCTGTATGAAATAATTTCCCTATATGGGAACGCTGCTAGTTCAGACTCGGCTTGAGAGTGCACATCAACATGTTCTTAAATTTAAAGTTGCTGCACAGGAGCAACCCAGACTTCATGTATGATTAATGCTCAGTTCGTTGACAAGACACCTGACATTACTGACCATATTCTATACATTTTCTACAGATGGCTGTCTCTAGGACTTTTAAACTGTTGTAAAGGAGGGTTGTGAAAGAATTCGAGGAATTGGTAAAGGAGCTGGTAAAACTGACAGAGCAACTCTGGAGAACCAACACTGTAATTAAAACAAGGAAATACTGAGATCAAGCAGGGAAATACCAAGATAAGCACCCAGGAAAAAAAGCTGCTAATTGAACCAAGCAGAGAACTATTTGAACTATGAGTGATCTTGCCTCATTAACATAGTAAAAACCCGCCCTCGAGTACGAAAAAGCCCCTTACCAAGAAAAGCCCCTTCCTCACTGAACATGTGCAGTTAAAAAAGAGGATACTGTGACTTTAAATTGAGATGAGGCATGTTGTTAACCAACTAGGAACAAAGTGATAAGAAACTAACCAATGGTCACTGCATTAAATGTGTATTCCTGTAGTTTCTAGTGTATAAATATGTTGCTTGCCTGTGTCAGGTGTGCTAGCTTTGTGGAATTACCACCTAGCACCTGTCTCTACGCAGATATGGATTAAACAAATATCTCAACTCTATGTGGTTTTCGGCTTATTGCACAACGGGTGAAAGAACCCAGATTTTGGGACAACAGTCATAGCAAATTTAAACCCTGTCATGAATGCACTTTGAAGATATAACTAATTCATATTACACTTCTGAGTTTTTCATCCTTCAGTATGGTGTGCAAATTATCAGTGCTAGTAATCCTCTTCTGACAAATCAAACCCCCTAAGTCATCACATTAAAATATCTTGCAATGACATTATATTTTTAAGTTATGTTTCAAACCTGTTAAGGCCTCAAACAAAGAAAGGACTTAACCCTTCCTGAAGTACATGTTTAAACACACTCTATCAAGTCATAAAATAATGGATTTATAATCTATTTGAAATGTGTCTAGCAAGGTTTAAACTGGGAAAAAAACCCAAACCAAAACAAAATCCCAAACACTTTCTATTACATTTTTTTAAATGGTTACTATTTAATTTTATTTTGTCAGCAGGATAAATTATTGTCCTTAGAATTCCAAGGAAATTTTACTTGGTGAGTGCTTAATGACAGCCAGGTCCTACTGGAAAACCCTTGGCTATATTTGTAATGCTTACTATAATATAGGTGACTGCACTTGCAGTTCTTGCCCTGATTAGTTGTTCTGCTGAAGACAAGTAGGTACGTTAGACAGACAATCAGGTTTCTTGCTTTCTGCTCTCCCCACTTTCCCCAATCTTGTTAAGTGTCAGATTTGTTCATGGGCCGGAGTTTCTAGTTTCATGTCCAGAGCTGATCACACTTATCTCAGTCACCACAACAGACAAGATGAAACGGAGAAATAGTGCAATATATATACCAGTTATAAGCTCTGCTTCCATCTCATCTCTACCTCAACTTATTTTCCTCTTCCTCCTCTGTTCTTAGCATTTTCTTTAGGTCTACACCTGCAAGAGAGTAGATTCAGATTTTTGTCTTCAATATCTTTTCCATAATTTTGTATTGGGATGACATTTGTGCTAGGATATGTACTTAAAGACTGTATAGTTCAGGTATACATCTGTACCCCTTGCTGCTTATTGAGCAGAACTAAATATTTCTGAGCATCTTGCAATAAGAAAACAGATTAACAAAAGAAAAATCCTCAATCTCCTCTTATTTTGCTGAATACAACTGATCTAACATGAGGAGTACCAGAATTCCTGTATCATCACTGTGAATCTCAGTTTAATGGTTTTAGATTAATTGGGATGTCTTTTACACAATATTTGAAGCTACTAATACCAATTATCTTTAAAACTAATCCTTATTTCCTCTCTTAAGAGTGGTAAAATTGACTTAGACATAGAAGAAGAGGTAGTAGTGTTACAGAATTACAATACAATAGTTGTGGGGCTTTAAATATTGGAAATTCCACATTAAAGGTGTACTGAATTTATCATGCAATGTAAGAACATTATCTTCTACAATGCAAATCCCACATTTTTAGCAACAAACTAGCCCACAGACATTCTCTAACTGATATAAAATGAGCCTTTGCACATTTGTAGAACTCAGAAGAAAATAGAAACGAGTTGTACAAAATGCATTGATGAACCCATTGTTTCATTGCTGGGCAATGATCAGAACTGGTTTCAGCCATATGACAGTACATTTTCCCTTTTATACATGACTGTATTAGGGGGAGATTCACCACAGTGCGTCTACATTGCCGTTCTAGATTGTTGCAGTTAGCTCTGCCTCTTTGAACCTGCCTCTCCACGTGCCAGTGGCGCTCAGGTTGCAGAGACTAATACTGCAACACCACAATTAGCCTGCCTCATTAAACCTGCCAATCCACATATCAGTGGCGCTCAGATGGCAGACTAATGCTGCAGGAGGTTAAGACCTTCACGGGGACATCAGTACAAACACCAATATGATGGATACAAAATGTCCGTTTATTAAACTGTGTATCTTACCTATATACGTTCACCAAGTACCTCCTTCGTGGGTGTGCCCTTAACATTACAAGCCTATCCATCACCTTACCTCGTAACAAGGGAGGGCTACAGCTATTCCTTCCGTACATCGCGAGATCTTCCGAACGCCACTCCCTACACTAGATCAGATCAGGAGAGGTCTTTTGAAGCAGACCTTCCACTCTGCCTGACTTACTGGTTTGCATCACAGTCCAGTCTCAGAATATGCAAACTTTTCCTTTTGAATGAAAATAGATTGGAAACTGTGCTCATTCCACTCATGGGTAGTCTGTCCATGGGACCACACTAGAACATCTAGAACATTTTGTTCCAAAACTGTTCTAGATAGCCTAGATGTTCCACTCTAGAACATCTTTGTTCCAAATACATGTCTTGTTGACACTGTGTCCTAGCACCAATTGTTTCTACAGATCTTTCCTTACAATACCATATTGCTCTTAAATGTAGACATGGCCCAAGAAGACTGGATCAGGAAGACCTCCTAGAAGGCAGAAAGAGATTGCAACGTCTGTGGAGCTACTGAGTGTTAAGGGAGGGAAGGTCCTATGGCAGGGCCATACAGCACCACCTTCAGCCAGAAGCCCACATCTCACACAACCTGTGGAATTGCACTGGAGAGCAGAGAGTAGCTGACTGGCCTCAGATGGGGCTGATAAACTTCCCGAGGACCAAAGGGGAATATGCAGGGCTTGCTTGATGCAACTCAGAAAGATGACAAGTTAATCTGACAGCAAGTTTGGAAACAAGAGTTGCTGCCAGGACATGGCGATTAGGGAGAAAGTTGGGTATAAACTATTTCTATTTTCTGTTGTGCTAATCTAATTGGGCTTCACTAGTAATTTGGGTTTATTTACCTAGATTTTACTTAGATCATACCCGGCTTTTTGAATGTTTTGAACTTCTTTATGGAGATTCTTTAGACAGATCCACCTCTAAGCTTTGGCTGACTCAGCGTCCCATACTAGGCCATAAAATTAGTTCTGTGGTCTCTGCAAGGAATCAATCTTCCACAGAGCTGGACTAAATAGTAGCCCCAGTCAGACAGGTAAAGTCAAATGAGCATCACTGAAGTCAAAAGCAGGTGAGGATGGTTTTCAGTAACTATACAGTAGGTGTGTCAAAACTGCAAAATTAGAACATTGTGTTGAGAAGGTGCTGGATGGGAGCAATATAGGTCACTTGTGGAAAATGTTAAAGACTGGAAATGCTGTTCTTGGACTAAGATGGCTTAATGAAGTGACAAGATCTCATTTTCTCATTGATGTTGTGAGTGCTTCACAGCACAGGTGACCTCCACAGAGTGAATGCTATATTAGTCACAATAGACAAAAGTAGCAGTGACTGAAACACGATCTTTTAAAATCACTAAGTGGAAATATAATGCTCACCATTTCTTTAAGGCGTTCAACACACTGATTTTAAGTGAAGAACATTAAAGTTCATTTAGGAAGCTGAATGCTCAGTTTAAAAGTATGTCATCAGACACATTTCCAATTGAAATACAAGCTTGCTCATGATGGGGAATGCCTTCCTTCAGCAGAGCAGTCAAGCTAGTCATAGAATGATGAAAGCTGCATTTGGGTCATGAATAGCAAGAGGAAATTATTTAGAATTCTGATTTATGCCCATTTGAAGTAGTTCTGAAAGTTTAATATTTGGAGGGAGTTTCATAAGTATGTAGTAAGGTGGTTATGAGGATGCCAGCAGAAGATAGTACTGATGATTATATGCCACAGGTATAAAGAATTTGCTGCTTGGTTAGACATTAGCAGTAAATAATAATTATTAACAATTATTAACAATTAACAATTGATTGAAACACATTGGCCCTTTATAAACAGTTTGTATACAAAAGCTTAATGTAGATTGTAGCCAACACATACAAACTGTTACTGTGAGAGGACCCTGATTAGGGACAATAGCAATTAGCTGCTGCTGCTCCCAGCCAAAACATCACTGTGCACAAAAGGATGCATCAAGTTCAATGCATCTTGACATAGACATTTTTGAGCAATGGCATAATCAGGAATCTTTTAATTGTACAGCAAATCAGATCAGTCTCTTTCAGATAAACTTGAAATTGCAGCAACAAAGGTAGCATCTTGTGGCTTATTAGCCACAGGTGGAACACATGCGGCCCTTGGCTGCAAACAACAGAGATTACAGTGAAAGCTGAAGAGAAACAACCCACTCCATATTCTAAGTGCACTGCTAAAAAAGCTACAGGGATGCTAAGTGCTCATCTCACAGGGCAGTTGGTACCTAGGCAAAGAGTGATCTGTGATTGGTTACTGTGAATGGTTCACCTGTTTCATTCTCACTCCTTCTCACATCCTTCATCCGTGCCCTATTTCCCTGTTTGTATCTTGTCATGAAATCAAGATAATAAGAACTTATGAGCAAAGAATATTGTCTGATCACAGCTGTAAAACATCAAGCACAATGGGGCATTCATCAGCAGTTATGAGTGCTAATAAGAAGTGCATGTAAACATATATTGATAGGGAAAACAAATTTATCTTTGAAAAAATTTTTAATATCTCCTGTAGATTAGGACCATGAAGAGTGGATAAACTCCTGAGACACAATTTCTGCACAAGTCCTGCTTCTATGTTTCAAAACACGAAAGGAAATCTGTATTTTGGCTTAGGGAAAAATGCAGATGCCTAGTATGAAAGCAGACCAGTCTTTTAGGATGTTTTTCCTGGAGGTACAGGGAACTGACTACTTGTTCTAAAAAAGGAGATTCAGCTGTTTCAGGCAAGATCATTTGAATTTCTTACACAGAGCACATAGCAAGGGAGTGACTACTGAGGGGTCCGAGCCACAACCTTGGGTATTGAATGCACCTTCAGGACCGTGCAAAGCCTTAACTGTCTAAATAAAAAAGGCTATTTAGATAAAGTAAATCAGTAGCCCTGTTTTAGGGGGCAACTGATTTTGGGCTGTTACAGGCAACAATGCTGCAAATCTGGCCACTTATTTAGCTGCTTCTGGTGACTGACTTCACTCACCCAAACATTAAAATCTGAATCTCTCAGTCTGACAGTGAGTTGCCTTAGAGTCACTGATGGTATAAACAGCCTGGAAAGGAAGCCGTCCTACAGCTGGGTCTTACGAACTTTTATCCCAGTAGAGATAGGATGTGATTGCTGTAACTCTGACCTTGCTGGCTTGGGGCATTTAAAATGTTCTGATTGTCTGACAGCTTGTAGGTTTGGCAAACACAGCTTCTACTCTGACTTTAACAAACGCAATCTTTTTCCAGTATCCCCTCAATAAACTGCTGGAGAGATAATTTTCCTAGCACATTACTTCCACCGTGTCACCTGTCTTTTTGTGTGTCCTCACTGTCCCTTCTTTTTTCCTGGGCAGCACACCTCAAAGCCCCCTGTGGCCTGTCCTTACCTCACCTCGCACCTTCTGTCTGCTGCCAACATGCCAGTTCTTGCCTCCCTTCTGCCAGGTGCCTGTGCCATCTGACCATTAATGATTGTTTGAAAACATTTCATGCCCTCTCCCCCATCAATCTTCCTGCATGAAAAGTCATTGTCCAGAAACCTCTACTTAGCCCACTGACAACATGCCGTTCCTTTCCGGACAAACCCCTTACTGAGATGCCTACCTATGGTCTTTCATTGTGACTACTGTCACCACATTTGCTGCTTTGTCCTCCTTTTGTTTCTTACCTAACTAACTTGTCCCTTACTTAAGAGATCTTTCGAGTCTTTTTCTCCCACCTCGTGGGTATCACTGCAAATGTGAATGCTTGTGAATTGAAACAAATTGGAGAGCCTAACAGAAATTAAATGTTTCTAAGGTTGGTTTTTTTCAAGATCTGAGCTTGAGGCTGTAACTGGAATGGCAATTAAAATTAAATTAAATTTAAAGGTACATTTTTTTGTGCACGAATATGAGGAAAAATAATCTATTTCTATTGGTTGTCTACATTGCCCAAGCCTGAGTATACTTCCACTTATGAAGAAATCTGAAACAGCTTCCTGCAGTCACTCTGTGCCCTGCTTAGTGCTGCATATACATAAATCTTAATAGCCCAGGTGTTGCCTTAAAATTAAGTATTTTAAATCAAGACAAGTCCCTAAATGTTTTGTGGCAATAAAAACATAGATAACAAGGTACAGGTCTGTGGGTTGGAGATTGCACTAAGATAGGATTCCAATAAGTGATTCCCTGTAATAAATAATGGAGCCAAAGAAACCAGAACAGATAATAATGTTCTTCTACAGATATTTCCTTTGTTATTCTTGGTTCCCCTGAGTCAATCTCTGGTTTACTGTCAGCATGAATGGGAGTTGAATTGGACCTGTAGTTGGTGTTACAAAAAAAGCACTGGCAAGTGATGACTGTGTCATGAGTTTCTGCTGATTGGAGTGGCACCAGCACAGTATCTAAGGGACCTACTTGGCTGGGAAGCTTGCATGTTGGAATCAGAGAAATGAGAAGAGAATGATGTGTTGCCTTTTCTGGAGAAGACTTTAGGTTTTCCCTATGGGTTAATACGGCAAAACATAATAAAGCAAACTATGTAGTCTTTATGTACTTGTTCTGTATGTCGTTGTTTATATTTCTATATATATAAAAATATATATTTATATATTATGCTTTATATTTATTATATTTATATGGTTTATATATATTTATATTTTGCACACACTGAATGTTCCAAGAGGGAATCTTCTTTTTGTGTAGCAAAAGTTTGTGAACATCAGATACATAGCACTTTTGTTTATTAAATGCATCAGATAACAGACTTCTAGCAATAAAGTGAACTTGTTCACAAGTAACACGAAAAACAAAAATTTCTGTTTGAAGATGCAGTCGCGTTTGGATTGCTCATATGCTAATCACCTCTGGATTATTAATAACTCTGATGTCACAAGTGTGATACAAATGAAAACTGCCACTTTTCTTTTGTGGGATAGCTACTTTCCCTTAGAAATTGTAGAAAGGAGAGAGTTTGATAGAATAAAGTATGCTTCTGACTGGGTTTTGCATTTGTTTAAACAGTTTGCTGGTGACTAACTTTAGTATCTAATTAAAGCTGCTGCCTTCCTGGTCTATCTCTTGAGAAATGTTGCCATCCAGGTAATTAATGTGCTGTGCCTGCACTGGCTCAGATACCTGTATTTGCAGCAGGCTTCTTTAGAGCATGTGGTCTTATCATTGACCTTGGAGACATCTGGTGCTGGCCTCTCACTCAAACAGGATCCAGGACAAGACAGGCATCAGATCTGACCCTGCATAACGATTCCCACTTTTCTAGCATTATCATTTTCAGTTACAGGAGATACTGCTAACATGTTGCATCACATGTGAGGAAGATGATTCTTTCTTCCAGTTACAATCAACCCATTGGTGCTGTGTAACGGGAAACATTACTTAAAGAACAATCAACACTGATTTTGCCAGGTACCCTTAGGTCAGCATCATCTGATGTATTGGGTGTCTCTGAGCAGAAACATGATGCCAGATGGCCTCCTCAGCTCTTAAGCTGTTGCTTTTCAGAGTACAGCTTCGTTTAAGGTTGCAGGTGCAACAGACAGGGTTGCTTTGCCCTTCAGCACTGAATTTCTAGTCCAGATAAATTAATTAATTTATGAAATATTATCATTGCCTATGAAAGATGCGATGTTTCTGTAACTTCAGCTTTGACTGCAAGTAAAGGAGGTGAAGGTCTGACAGGTGGTATAAAGCTGTGAGACCTTTCTTTCTCTTGGTTAGAGTTATGTCAAGATTAGTGTAGCTGGGCTGATATTTACCAGGTCAGAGACATACATCAACCTTCTTTAAATATATGTATACATACACACATGTGTGTATGTGTGTACATACCTCCAACCTGGTATTTTGGCACATATATCTGTCTCAAAGCATTTTTAATATATAGACCTTGTAAATATTCTGTCTTACATAGACATAGACATAGACATAGACATAGACATATATTAAATCACCCAAAATGACTGAGCTATGCCTGAGTAGCTTTTGGGGAGAAATTTTATGTTTTACCTATGCTAAAATATTCTGATAAACTTTTCTTTTGACAATGTTTATATTGTTCATGTTTGGAAGAAGGAATCTGAGGTTTAGCAACCTCGGCTGAGATATACAAGTGTTTTTTTTTCAGACATGCTTTCAGTTCCAACCTAATTTGTTCAAACATAAAGACTTAGGGAAGAAGCCTTCCTTCTTCCACGGTCTCCATCCATACATGTTTTTCTTGGTTAGATCTTTGATGCATCCATCCAGCCTGAAGCTGAACATGGCCTGGCCTGTAGATTGCCGACATGAGATGGTACATGCTGTGCTGTGTACACCTGATCTGAGAGCAGGAAGGACTAGACTGCTTGTCTGATCTGACTATGTCAAACACAAGGGCTGGAACTGCAGAGAAAAGAGATTTCTGAGAAATAACCTGATGCCAGAGAGGAGCAGGTAGATCAGAGGAGAAGCAACAAGAATAAAGGCTGGAGCCAGGTCTGGTCATGGAGGTCTGTCTCTGGAAGTGTTCTGTCCATGCACTGGTTTTGATCCGAGATGAAGGACTTTTTGTGCACAAAGACACTGAGAATGTCGAACTGAATTTCAAACAGACAAACCTGCTTCAGCTCCATTTGGATCTCTTGTCAATGGTTGCATGGCATGACAGTGGACATCCAGTGACCCAGCCCATAGTCAGCACCCAGTTACATCTATCAAAACAGTTCATAAGCAGAAATCTTTGTAATAGGAACAAATCGCAAATGTCGACTGCTGCGTAATAATGAATATGGATTTTAAATTAATAGACAGAATGCTTCCACTGGAAAACTAACTCTGAAATGGTAACTTGCAACTTGATTGTATGAAGGCTTTAAATACATGTGCTTTATTTTCAGTTTAGTGAACATCATTGTAAACACCATGCAAGTGAGGCATGGGGAATGCTCTGGAGTGTTACATTACAACAGTTATGGGCATGCTAAATATTAAGATAGTGATGTGCTAAATCTCAGGGTAACCTGTAAGCACATGAGAGGTCACACTCAACTTTTTTGAAATTGAGCATGTTTTTGAGTTCTCAGAAATTGCTCATGTACACAGGTGGTTACAGCATGGTCAGTGACGACAGCAATGGCCCACAGAGAGACCTGAGTGGGGACAGAAATGTGAGCATTGTGATGCAAGAGTCTATGAAAATGGTCTGAACTCCCAGTCACCTCTAAAGCAATGCATATCATAAACTATTCTGTAAGAAATCCAAACACTGAAATATATTTGCATTGAAATTGCCCTGTTTCACACAGTGAACAGATTTACCAAATTAAGACCATTTTCAGATTATCTGCAATCAGTAGAAAGACCCTGCAGTGGAATAATCAATGTTACCTGTGAATAGCCTGCCCTAAAACAGCTTCCTTTCATACTGTGGCTTTTTAGGTTTTCAAAGGTACCTTTTGTCTGAGTAACATCACCTATCAGTTCTGTGGCGACGCAGAGAGCCTGTGTGAGTCACTCTTTGAATAAACGGGAAAACTTTCAATTTATCATGTAGTGTTCAAGAGGAACACCTTTCCAGTGCTTCCACATGAAGAGTTTTACATTTGAATTTTTTAACCTAAAGACAGTAAATTCTGATCAGTTTTACTCTGCAAGGTTGTTCAATTGTCAATATTTGTGCTTTTCATAGTGATAAAGTAGATTTACTTGATCACTAGCAACTAAACCAGTAAGTTAGCCAGCAATGCAAGATGGATTGAAGGAGTTTTTATGACTACTTAATTGATTTTTTGCTCTAGATGCTCACGCAAAGTAGACAGTGTCATTAAATAAAGATTTGTTTTAAATGCAATCAGTGGGCAATCTGCTTGGTACTATCCTTTCTTCAGACAGGAAAGGCTTCAGGGGGGAACTTACTGTGATACTAATAGTACTGAGGAGACAACCTAAAAAAATACCACTCTGCTGTTGTAGACAGTGTGGTTTAAATAGGAATTACCTTGGAGATGCAATGCTAATTCCCTACCATATTTAATTCTGTTTTCCACTTAAGTCCCATCCGTTTTTAGAATGAAGAATTTCTTGTGTCAACGTTCAAACTCTATTTTTCTTCCTTCTGTGCCTCTTACCGTTTGATTTAGAATTTAACAGCTGCCTATTTTGAATACTACAGCTGAAATTTTAAGCTTTATTTCTGCTGTGGTAACTGATCCCTCTTGCCTTTACCTCTTTCTTTCTAGCTGCATGCTTTTATTAACTGACAAGCTGTTACTTTGTTTAACAGCAGAACATAATGCCTCCCTTTGATAAACACAAGGCAAAAAAAGAAACCTTGCAAAAGCTAGGAGTTGCAAACATCTGAGCTCTTCTTTGTAAAGGTTTCAGAAATAGAGCCATAAATACACAAGGATGTTTATCATACTAGATTTTCTGTTATTGCTAACATAATTAAATAAAAATAAGACTATCCAGATTTATATCAGCATAATAAAAAGCAACATTTCATGCTCATAGTTGCTTGCATGCTAGAGAAACAAAAGGCTTCTTTAAATCTGGAAGATAATACATAAGGAGTGCAATATTCACTTTAATTCTAATTTGGGGTCTAAGTTTACTGGCCTGGGTAGTAGAGAATGACTGAGGGAGTGGCTTTCAATGAGTCAGTTTATATACTAAGGTATATGAATTGCTGGGCCAGTTAACAACATGTAGAAAGAATATGATTTTGATAAACTTTGATTTTCCTCTTCCCCAAATTGGGAGGAAATAGAAATACTACATCTAGTTCTTGCACCACTAAGTACGAATATGCTGCATGGGATGAATGAGGTGCCTAATGTAATTTAATTCCTGGGCTCTTTTGGTTTTTTGTTTTTTAAGGCTTTTCTTGAGGGCAGAATTATGAAGGAATGATTTGTATTATCAGTCTACACCTTCTTACACAAAGAAATACAATATATTGCTGAATGCTTGGTTGATTAAAACTAGTAGTGGAATGAACCAAAAGAAAGTTTACCAAACAGTATAGAAATGTGAAGACTTATGAAGAAGCCTGACAAAAGGAAGACTGCACTACGTGTTCAGAATGAAAACAAAACCAGGGATGCATCAGCTGTCTGCACAGGATGATGGATGAAAGATGCTCCTTGCCGCTCACAACCTAGTATCTCATCTATACCATGTTCTGTTTCTCCTTTTGGAGTGCAACAAAAAACAAACTGCTGTGTAGATCTTGCAGGATTTTATACGGCACATGAACTGATGTACTGAAGCTGAAGGTCCATCTGTTCTAATGCCTTGTCTCCTACTGGTCTTAGCTTTTCATGTCTAAATTCTGCTACCAAAAGAGAGAATTGTGATAGCTTTCGCCTTTGGGGGGAAAAGTGACTTCTATGCATCAGTTTAAGACTTGAGTAACACTGGCCATGGAGCATATGGTGGAGGATGCTAGTAGAGGTGTAGGGGTCAGGCAAATCTGGCAGGAGTGAGGCGGCTCTTCTCACAGTGTTCCTGATTTGGGATGATTTTTTTTTGTTTGTTTTGGGGGGGGGGGGGGGGGGGGGTGTTGCAATAGGGTTAAGACTCAAATTACAACTGCAAGAGCATCAACTCCCATACTTAAAAATCAGCTGGGGTTATGAATCTTGTGAGAACAGTCACGTTGAACTCCAGTCACTCAAGGCCAAAGATTTGGAAGTAGAAGAAAAAGCAATGAGATGCTTGGGGAGGTTTTCTAAGGCTTTGGGGAAGTGAAACACAGGTGTGCTGCAGTCATCATCAGCAGCTTCCTTACACTTCTTCTAAGATGGGGTGCTCCGGCCTTTTGAGCTAGTGGTGGGTGTGCGGAGTCACAGGGGGATCCGGTCGCCTGATCTTCCTTTGGCTCTTGCTCCTCTCTCGGTGTGCGGTGACGGAACGAGTGCTCCCGGCTTATCACACCGCCCACCGCGCTCCCACGGAGGACGCGAGGGGGGGTGGACGCAGGAGGCCGGGCGGGGGGCGCAAACCCCCGCGGAGGGTGGGCCGGGGGAAGGCGGGGAGCGTGGCGGGAGCCTCCCTGCCCCCCTCCGCTCCTCCCTCCCCCCGCCCCCCGCGGCGCATTCTCTCTCCACCGCTAGCCCTCGCCTCTCTCACACTCGCCGCCTGCGGGGCTGCCGTCGGGGGTGGCTCCAGCAGACCCGGCCCGCTCTCCCCCCCCTCGGGGATGTGCTGAGCAGGGGCAGCTCCTCTCCGGCCCCTCCAAGCCTCCGCCTCCCCGACCCCCCCCCCAACCCCACCGCCCCACGCCTGCTCGGAACGGGTCGGTCGCCGGTGACGGAGGAGCCCGGCGGTAAGTGGCGGGGCGGGGCGGGCGCCGTCGCCGGGGGCGGCCGAGGGCGCGGGAGCTGCTCCGCTCCGCTCCGCTGCGGGGTGGCGGCGGCGGCCCCCGGGGCGCTCCGGGCTCGCGGGGGAGGGAGCGGCGCGGCGGGGCTGGGAGGCTCCGCTCCGCGTCGGTGCTGCCGAGGGCTGGGCTCGCTGTGGCTGCGTAGCCGTAGGGGTGCGTGCATGTGTATGTATACGCACACGTGTGTTTATATATATATATAAAATCTGCAAAACGTTATATATATGTATATAATTCCTGTTGAACGCTCTCTTGTGGGCACGGGGGAGGGAGGAGAAGCCGGGCGCCGTGGCCGCCTTGTGCAGACGGCGTGTCAGCTGGAGCCCGTGGGTGCCATACGGTCGCGTCGCCCTGCCTTCCTCGGTAGGTGCCTCTTTCTCTATATATGTGTGTATTTCTATATGGTCACGGCGGCCTGCCCTCTCCCTCCCTCTGCAGGTGTCTGTGTATTATTTCATATATATTCCGCACCACCCGCCCGCGGTCCCCAGGGCCCCCGCACCTGGTCGTGGTGCTGCCCCCCACCCCGGGATGGATGGGACTGGGGACAGGCCTGGGGATCCCAGCGGTGGAGGAGCCGGTTTTGCGTGTGTAAGACACCCCCCCACCACCACCCCAGCCCCAGGGTGACAGGTCCCGTAGGCAGTTTGGCTGGAGCACAAATGCTGCCTTTCCTCGCACGCTCGTCACGAGTTAGGAGAAAGCTGCGGCAGCCCAGATGCCTTCCTAGACATCCGTTCCTCCTACTCAGCCTCCAAGCAGAGAAAGAAAATAACAGGCAGCGCTTCTTTCTGTGTGGGTGCAGGAAGAGAAAGGACTATCGATAACGAATTTGTTGAAGAGACACCGATTTCTCGGGTTTAATTACTATTTTAGTAGTTTTGGTGTAGTGCTGGGTTGTATAGCTGCCACAGCACTCACTTGGTAGCTTTAGTGCAGTGCTTTTAAAATCCTGCATTCTTGCTTTTGCTTTTTAGTAAAATCTTTTCTCATGCAAAGAACCCATTCGGGAAAACTCAATTTCCAGAAAGTGGCATGGACTGCGCACAAAATGCTGGACTACTGGAAAAGCAGCATTTTCTATTTGCTCCAGTCCTTCTGGGTTGTAATGGCAGTTTCTTATAACAAGCAAACATTTTCATTTAGAAGGATTTTGGGGTTTTGTGGTTTGGTTTGTTGGTCTTTTTTGTAAGTTGCTAGTTTTTTTAAGTTGGATTTTTCCTCTGGATGAGAGGTGGAGTATCATCGAATCACAGGGCTAAATCTTGCAATCAGCACGTGAACTGAACTGTCCTTTGGAGGAAATGATGCCTTGGTAGGCAAGGAAGGGACTTGTCATACCAATGAGTCCATCTTCCAACCAGAACTGCGTTATCAGCGGCCTCTCTGTAGGATTCTGTGGAAACAGGATCCCCAAGCTTTACTTGGATTGAGGGAACTGCTCTGGCAGTGCTGTTTAATTTGCTACGTACAGCAGCATGTGAGAAAATGTAAAGGTGATTCATGTAATTGTACTCCTTTCTAGTTATTTAACTGTTCTTTCTATCTGAAATACTAAGTGCAACCTCACATACAGAAGGGTATTGCTAATAAGATAAGGGTGAAAGCTACATATTATGAGGGTATAAATACTATCATTTTTAAGTAATTGTGATCCCATTTGGTTTGAATAAAATTTTCTTCCCTTTCTGGGATAAAAAGCTGAAAGTGTACTGTCTTTTTCTTTTTTTTTTTCTTTTCTAGAGCTGTGTGAAGAAATTTCTCAGCCATGGATGTGTTCATGAAAGGACTTTCCAAGGCAAAGGAGGGAGTCGTAGCAGCAGCAGAAAAAACCAAGCAGGGTGTGGCAGAGGCAGCAGGAAAGACGAAGGAGGGTGTCCTCTATGTGGGTAGGTGGGCAGCAGAGACCACACTGCTGGTCGGTGTACCCTGACGCTCACAACTGGATCCTCATCAGACCTATTCTTCTGCAAAAAAAATATATGTAATCACTTGTAGGAGACTGTTACAGAACAAGAGGAGAGTTGTGCCCTCTTGAGCTCCAGTTCTTTGAAGGTGAACATTGGTTCTTAGGTCACTGTGTTGTGCTGGCCGTGTGTTACTGCTCTGTGGTGCCACACCTGTAATGCCAGACTGATTGAGGTCATGTCTTAAGGGGTGCCTTACAGTACAGGTCACTAGCTGACAGTCTATTCAAGACATTTGCTAGGTTAAGGCTGAAGGGGTAGTTGGTACAGTAAAATAAATTGAGAAAAAGATGTAAAATCTGAGGTGGAAGGTAGCTTCACAGCATCCCATAGAACACGTGTGTTTTAACTGGGATTTTACAAGAAGAAACTTGAGAGGTTAGTTCAGCAACTGAGCATAAGCCATGCTGGCTTCTTGGCACGTCAACGTTAACATTTTGTATGGCAAAGTGTCGTCTCCTCATCTTTTGAAATTAACTTCATGTTCTGTACTTCATGTAATATTGCATATCCATAGCAGATACTTTCCATGACTTCTCAAGGAAGAGACACTACAGTTAATGAGGTAGGGCAGGTAGACCCCAAGGTAGTGAAACAGTTAAGTGACTTATTTAGGCCACACAAGAGTCTTGCACAGAGCCAGGGATAAAATTATTTTCAAATCCCAGATCAGTACACTGATTGCATGATCATCCTCTTTACTTAGCAAGTATTGGGCTTTAGAGGACTATCTTGCAAATGCTGCCATGAAAAATTCACAGGAAAATAATCTGCCAAGACCATATGAATACATGGTCATTTAAAAAAATATAATTATGGATCTATTTCTCCTATTCATCAAATAAAGTTCATCTATAAAATAATGGAGGGGAAAAGATACTCTTTTCTGGAGATTATTTCTTTTTTGCTGATTTTTCTAGCAGGTCAGTTCTGTAATGGATGCTGTGTGTAGCTAGGATGATGTGCACAGATATCAAAGAGAAGTTAAACAGAGCTGAAAACCAGAGGCATTTCTTTTAAATGGGAGCACTGAGATCTGTGCAATTCCAGTGTCTTTTCAGGATTCCCTCTGCCCTTGCAGGCTAGTGCCAGTCTGTAACAAATTATTTCTGCTCCAGATAGTTTAGACTACTCATTTGGAATATACTTTTCTCCTGCTGAGCCATGGCAAAGCTCAGTGCTCTTGCCAACAGAGATGGCAGTCATTTTGAAAACTAATTGTAAGATGAGTCTATTTTAAAATGAGCGTCTGCTCATTTTCTGTATCAAAATAGATGTCCTTTCACTGTACATTGTGCTTGATGTTGGAGTTATTTTTCAGGGGTAGGGCTTTCTTTTTTTAATTTTGTTTTCTTGTAGTTCCTCACCATGCTTCTGGGGTCACTTATTTCTTTGTATTAGAAACCTGCGTTGTGTGCTGAATTAATCTTTGCGTCTGACCTGTTCTCCAGGTTGTAATAATATTTGAACTTAGTTCTGCTCCCAAAGGCAACAGATTTCCTATTGTCTTCAGAGATGCTTTTGCTGAGGTTGAACTTTCAAGGGCAGGCTTGTTATTTATTTCAAGAATGAAATACTGAGGACAGCAGAGCCCTGAGCCATGATAGAGACCCATGTATATGATTGTAGTAATGGTGAAGGATCCTTCCCACAGCAGATGCCTTCTTTTCAGGAGGAAAGAGCTATATGCAGAGTTTCAATCATGCAGGTGAAAAAGCCTGTGGTTGGAAGCTGCCTTCAGGAGCTCTGGCAGTTCATATGCCTGGGTGTGTGCCTGCCAATGCCTGTTTATAGGGAGCCACAACTTCGCCAGCTGAAGTTTCAACAGGAACAAGTAGGGTAAGGGACAAACAAAGAGCTGGGTATTTCTCTGTCTACTTCCCAAGCACACAGCAGGGGTGGCTCTTCTCCTGAGCAGCATTAGCAAAGGCTGGTGTGATAATTCCTTGGTTCTGTAGGCTGATAACAGTTGCATGCAAAAGGTGGTGAAACCCCTTTATGAGCAGAGGAGAGGAGCTGCACACTGCATTAGAGCTCCTGAAGGTTTCTCCCTCCCCATCTCTATAGTTGGGTTTTCAGATATGAGTTTCACAGCCAGGATATGCTGTGAAAGCTGCCTGACATCTTGCAGAAAAGAACCTAACAACATTGGGCTGAGAAGGACCTGTTAATAATTTTCAGTTTCAACAGTCAACTCCATGACATTCAGCCATTCATTGCTGCTGGAGAATTAATAAGATGTGAAGTCTTTAGTCCAGATCCCCTAGGTGATATGGTCTCCCACTGAAATCAGTGGAATTTAAGTAAATATGGGAAAGATCTGGACCTTTATGTCCTGGCTGCTGTTAGCCATTATCTGAAAGATTGTAACATCATTCTACCTGACGACAAGAGTTCTATTAACAAAAGCTGCTGGTTGGGATGAAATGTGGTCACTGTAACTTACTTTTTTTTTTTTCCTTTTTTTTTTTTTTGTTGCAAGAAAAGTTTTCTTTGGCACGGGAGGAAATTTAGAGCTCTGAGGGAGAGTGGCATACTGGAGGGTTAACTGGAGATCTTTTTCCCTCTCCATGCTGAAGTCTGTTCTTTCTTCCTCCAGTCTACTGTCTTTGTCCTGCTTTTTAATATCCAAGATACTGTTCAGTACAGTCTATAATGTGTTTTTATGCTTTCAGGTGTGTGGTTTTTTCCCCTAAATTCCTCTGCTGATGTATTTCAGCATTGGCCAGCTGAAATCAGTGGCTCTGTCTTGACTCATACAAGCACAGCATCAGGACCTTTCTTGATGTCAAACAATGGCCTGATCATGGATTAGAAAGGAGGACCAAGGCTCAGCAGTCCTGTGCTGCATTGTGTATGCCATAAATTTAAAACTGGGTTTCTATGTATCCTTCAAGAGCTGTTGGTCTGAAGCAGCAAGGAAATGAGTGGCAATACTTACCCCCACTTGCTTTGAAACCAGGAACTAAGAGTAAGAAGGCTGCTCTGGCACGCTCTTAGTGATCTGCTGCTCAAGAGCTCCTCTGAGCTCTGTGTGTGCTACTAGGGAGTTGAAGTTTTTGCTCAGTTGACTCTTGAGTGCATGTTCAGTGCTCAGGAATGGAAGTTTCCAGTTTGATCATTTTTTGTTGTGTTATACCCTAGCAAGACAAAGGAATAGTTTATCAGGAGCAAGGTGGCTAGGGGATGAGTTGTTTACTACTCCCTGTGCTTAGCTGGCACATGGCTTTAGAGTAGAACAGTGCAGTCATGACCTATTTGGCAATACCATCCAAATTCCTCTGCTGCACTCTCTTTTTCAGAAGGTTTCTTATTTTCCTTTGGTAGTAGAAAAGCCAGCGGAGTAGTCAGGGGACTCAAGGTCTGTCTGGTGGAATAATGGGCTTCAGCGCTTGGGAGCAAGTGTTTTCCTTAGATGATGATTTCTGCTTCCCTTAATTAGGGCTTATGTCTCCCTGCCTTTAACCAGCTCTGATTGCATCACCTAAGCAGTGTAGGTCAGAGTCAGGTTCCTTGGTCTTATATTATCCCTACTCTGATCCCTCTGTTGTCCTTGTTATGGCAGAGTACAATAAGCAAGATTATTGATGTTTTGGGAATGAAGGACAGCTGGTTTCTCTTGGAAGCGATGTGGATGACCAGCTTTCCTTCACTGCCAGCCAGAAGTTGTCCTAGTGAATTCAACTGTTGTTATTTATAGGTCTGTTCTGGCATATCCTAATGTACTTCTAGATGCTGTTGTAGCTGTGACTGCAGAAACAGCTACTTCCATGCAAGTGTGCAGTAGTGGGGCAAATAGTATTGAGCTCTAACATATGCTGTAAGGTCTGGACCACCACTTAGCTGGTTGTTTGCCAATTAGATTCAGCTATACATAACTGTTCTGTATGGGTCTGCAAGCCGAGCTTTCGTTAAAGAAAAGTCTGTCTTCCACTAACAGAGACTAGCATGTCTGTGTTAGTTGTGGTTATAGCAGTGTTGTGTCAGGGTAAGTGAAATAAGAATCAACTTGTATATGTCCCTCTAGAGATGTATACGTTGCAGAGGTCCTCAGGGAGTTCTGACATACCATCCATCTCTTGCCAGCCCTAGGGAACCGAGTACTTGTTATTCACATGTTTCCATGTGTTTAATAGCTTGGCTTGCAGACAGTAACTTCAACAAGATGAACGAGATATTGGTCAGATCTAAAAATGCATTTAAAAGCAAATGCTTAATATTAAGTATTCCATAGAGACACTGTAAGCCTGAAATGGTGTTTAATCTCTTTCTAGAAGTCAGCAGAACCATCATCTGCTTGGATTCCAGTATGTGTTCAAAGTGCTTTGCTTCTTCAGGTCTCATGGTGCTGCAAGGCTGAGAACCAAAGTTATAAAACAAGTTCTTAGATGTTAACACCTCAGATCTAATGAAATGAACAATTCTCTCAGTGGTAAATATCTTCAGTGAGAGAAACTAAGCTTTTTTTAAAGAGAAAAACAGAATACAGGGGGAAAAAGACTTCTCAGCTGTTTAACCTCTTCATTAGCTAGTTAAAGGAACATGTCATTTTACTTGCTGCAACATTTTTTTTCCTCTTATTTATCATGGATTATTATTCTGCTCTTGCTCATGGATAACAGAGCCTTTTCAATGCTGTAGTCAGTCTGATAGTGCCATAAATACATGTCTTAAGTTCCATAAATTGACATTAGTAGCAAGTAGGACAAGTAGAGCTCTGATAGGGAAAAAGACATGAAGTTGTTTTCAACAGCAATATGTGCTAATTTGTTTCTCTTTCCACTGAAGACACAAGAGAGATTGTTCCCTTTCATGCAGCGTGGTAAAAAGCCATGATATTTTTACATGGGTGTTCCAGAAATCAGTTTGGTCTTCAGGGTGACAGAGTTACAATGCTTACACAGGTCTTGCATTATGTCTCATTCTTGTACTAGCTCTAGGTTGCTTTATATAAGTGGTCACATGTGCCTGTGACAAGGAGGACACTGGATGCAGCAGACCTTGGGTTTGACCCTGGTGGCATTTTCATGTTTGAATTCTATGTATTGTTTAATGTTTTCCTTTCAGATTAATTTTTGTCCAAATCTGCCTAGCACTACCAGCTCCCCCATGACTTTAACTTCTAGGTTTTTCTGTAGTTCAATAACGGTTGTAACCACTGCAAACTGAGATCTGGAAAAGGGTTGAAAGATGAAATTGTAAGGATCTTCTGGAAACTTTGGCTCTGGTCTCTGTAAACACATTGTGGTGGTTCAGTCCCTGCCGGGGTCTGAGACCACGCGGCCGCTGCCCCTCCCCCACAAAGGGAGTGAAATACAAAGCCCCGGGGCTGAGATAAGGAGAGGTTTAATACAACAGTGCAACAACAACACAACAAACAAGAACAATAACAGTAAGAACAATGAACAGAGCAAAATATCTACCGATACAGCAGTGAGAGCAGAGCAAATCCCACAGTACAGGCGGTAACCGACTGTCCCACTTCAGCGCCAGGATGTGACATAGGCATGGTATCTGAATAACCCAGCTAGAGCTCCCCCGCTGCTGCTGAGGAAACTTAACCCTATCCTGGCTAAACCAGGAAACACATGCATGAGCCTCTTTAGAACGTTAACAGTAACATGATTTCTGTGCAGAGTCATCCATGTGAGTTTGCAAAGTGGGAGGCTTAGTTAACACAGCCATTAAGAAAATGGCAAGGAAGTCAGTACATACAAGAAATAAACTGTGGAAGTGTTTCCAGTATTATTCACCCTTCCACAGTCAATATACATTCATGCAGTTGCTCTTTATTGATGGTTTTGCCCTTTCCCTTAGATTGAATTTCTCTTTAATTTTAATAAGCTTAGAAAATACTGTATGCGACTGTGTGTAATCTATATATTCATCCCTCTTTATCATCCATCTAATCTTTACCAGTACTCAAGAACATGTAATTTCAACCTAATCTTGTTCTTTATTTAGGTTCCAGGACCAAGGAAGGAGTTGTTCATGGTGTCACAACAGGTAAGATAATTACCTCTTAATTTCAGCTGCTCCCTATGTTTGATTAACCAACCATTTAGCTGTTAAAATTTCTGTGGTTTTTTTTGAGAGCACTCCAATTTATGAATGATAGAAAAACATAGAAAAATTGAGAGGCAGAAAGCAACATTCATTTTGTCAAAATGCATACACTTTTACAATCAAATATGTAAATTTAATATAGTTGTTCTGTGTGAGAAGGATTTTTTGGGAGTTGTTCTGAACCAAAGTCAAGCTGTACTAGTATGAGCCAGGAGACTAATGAAACCAGATTCCTAAACAGAAGGAAGTCACTTGCTTTTGTAGAAATAAATAAATCAAGGGTCTTTCTGATGTTTGTTTATTGCCAAAGGTGAAATATTCTGTGCTGGAAAGTTAAAAACTAGTTGGCATAAAAAAGTGAAGTTGGGTGCTTTTTTTTTTTTTTTTTTTCTGTGAAGTAGTTTTTTTCCTTGTGATCTGAGGAGGCAGAAAAGTGGGCTCTGGAGGAGGACTGTGGAAGGCAAACTGGGGAGGGACTTGGGCATGTGTCAGGAGAACTTTGCTGATTTAGGAGCTCATAGTCAGACAGGACTGATGCTAGTGGAAGAGACAGGAATTACTGCAGCAAACAAAGGAGGGAAAATAATGTAGAAGGAACTTCATTCATACAGTGGGGACTGTAAGAGCTAGGTAGAAAGGAAAACCACAGGGAGTGTTTGCAGTTAAGGCCAATGAGGTCAGCGGTGTGTCCATGCTTAAGTCTTTTAGACTATCCCCAGTGAGGCTGGGATGCAAAATGAAGTTTCACCTCTGCAGTTGCTAACTCAGCCCTGCTGTACAGTCGCTGCTGTTGACTGCAGCCCATGTGATTACACTCAAGCTACTCTTAGTTTGGCTGCTGTATAACTATAGCATAGGGTAACTATTGCACGAGAATTGCAGAGGGCATGTTCCGTTCCCCGTGTGGCTTCCCCCACCCAGACTTTGGGGGGTGTGGGGGGACGTTCCCCAAGATGGAAGGCAATAACATGCACAGCTGCGGGAGGTGTGGCCTGGTGGCCGAGCTGCAGGAGGAGGTGGGCAAGCTGAAGCTTTAAACTGGTACATCTGTGACTGCAGAGAATTCCATTTGAGCTTAATACCCAAGTATCACTCATGCTCTTAGTGGTTCTTCATCCCAGCCTGAGGTCTGTTTCCAACCACACACAGAGGGTCTGAGAAGGAGACTGGTCCATGGAGCTGTGCTCTGCCATCTCTGGCACACACAAGCCAGCTCAGCATGGCTGCTATTATAGAGGTAGGTCCAGGATCTGTTTTGTGCCTGGAGGAAGGCAGTGTGGTGGAGGATAGGGATGGGTGGAAGCAGGTTACTGCACAGAGCTGCAAGAGGAACCCCCTCAGCTAGCTTTACAGAATTAGGTACGTGCCTCTGGGTATGGGAGACAAAGTGCATGGTAAGATAAGAGGAGGAACCTGTGTAAGCACCCTCACCAAGGGCACATCAACCAACCCCTCACGGCAAGACCTGCATTAAGACTAGCACTGAGAAGAAACGAGTTATGGTCACTGGTGACTGCCTCCTGAGCAGAACGGAGGCACCTATTTGCTCTTCTCAGGGAAGTTTGCTGCACCTCTGGGCCCCCAGCTGGGGATGTCACCAATTAACTGACAAGCTTAGTACAACCTTCAGACTATTACTCTCTCCTGATCTTTCATGTGGGTACTAATGATGTTGCAACCAGAAGTGCAATGTGGATCAAAAGAGATTTCAGGTCCCTGGGAAGACTGCTAAATGATTTAGGAGCATAGGTAGTGTTCTCCTTAATCTTCTCAGTAATGGGGAGAGACTCTGGAAGAAACAGGTGTGCCCAAGACATCAATACCTGGCTCCAGGACTCATGCCTCTGCCAAAACTTTGGTTTTTATAATCATGGAAGAGTCTTTGAAACACAAGGTATGCTAGGGCCTGATGGGATCCACCTGTGTCTTTGCTTGTAATTGGCAGGACTGATTGAGAGGGCTTTAAACTGGTACATCTGTGGCTACAGAGAATTCCATGTGAGCTTAATACCTGAGTACCACCTGTGCTCTTAGTGGTTCTTCATCTCAGCCTGAGGTCTGTTTCCAACAACACACAGATAGTGCAGTCTCAGGTAAGGTGTGCCTGCTGCACCCGCAGTCATGCTGCCACTGCAGTGTGGACATGCCCGGTCACTCCCTCCATCCCTAAAAGATTCTTGTGACTCCTCAGTGTGTCCCACTGGAGCTGGTTGGGTGGGAAGATAGAAGGAAATGGCTTAGAGGAAAGAAACAAGTTTCAGAGTTTTGATAAGTTGTTTTGAATTTGTCACAGTTATGAGGGTTTTTTAGAACTGCCTAATCTCTCAGTAGCAACAGCACTTTCAAACTTTGAAGTTAATACTGGACATGTATATTTAGCATTTCTACACTGAAAAAGAGTAAATTTGCATTTTAAATTGATTTGCAGGGATCATTTTAGGTATGAACTGAAACCAGTAACCAATAATTTGTAGTAAGTGGCAAAATGAATGGAAGTGTTTGATCTCTACAGAGTGCAGGAAAACCTTAGCTGACCATAGTGCATTGAATAGAACATGTAATTTTCTGCTGTAGAATAAGGGACTTCTGGAGATGTGAAGAAAATATATGGTCAAGAAATTTAAGGTGTTTTTCCCTTCAGAAATTAGAAATCAAATAAGTAAGGGAGTATAAAAGGATTTCTTCTTTTTGTTTTGTGTACAGTCAGTGTATCATTCACCTGTGCTCACGTAAGCCAATGCAAAGGATGAACAACTGTAGGTAAACTTAACTTGGCAGTACTTAATATCACAACCCAAATAAATGATTGAGAAGTCAGTCAAGAGTATTTTTAATAATAAAACTGAACAGAATATCTATGATAGTCCTTCAGAGTTTAGCTGCAGGCTAAACACGCATGTTCGTGTTATGAGGTTTGAAATCTCATCTTGTTTGACCTCAATTAAGAGAAATATTCAGAGGGATCATTACTAAAATCAATAGAGGATTGCAGTAGAATGAGATTTGAGGAACATATATCCAATATCATCACACATGTGGGAGCAGCAACTGACAGCATTAGTAAGCAAGTTAATAGAGGTGATGTTCACCAAGCTGGGCTGTGGTAGCATAAAAGTCAAGGACATTTGCACATGTATGAAACTTGATGAAGCATTGGGACTGTGTAGTAGGCAAGTTTAGCGGGGAACTTCTTTCCCTTCTCCTGACAGAAAGAGCTGATCTCAAATGCTGTGAGTATCCATCTTTATCTGATTGCAGTATGTGTAATGAGACAGGAAACTTTAAGTAGATGAATAGAATTTTTGACAGATTTGAAAAGATGTTACATTTTGTTCTGGAATATACGAAACAGACTATAAAGCCAAACATAAGGAGAGCACATCTGTTACGTGCTGCACCTATGAATAGAAAATTCAGACAATTTTAGGCAAAACAGTGGTTGCTCTTCACCCACTTTAGGAAATGAGTGACGCAAAGTGAAACACCAGAAGTTTCCTTCAAGTTATTAAACTGTTTGAAAGGAGTTTGGCCATTGAATGAAAATGAAAAATGCATAGAGGTCATGCAGGTTGAAATGTGGCAAAATCCAGAGAGCACGGTTTGTGAAATGAAAAAGTATAGGCTTGGTAGTGTAAGAACAGAGGAATTGCTTAGACACATCTTTAAAAATAAAAAATATTGCAAGTCTATGAAGAATTGTTCTGGCAAGCAGAGAAGGTAGGTAAAAATAGATTTGGATTCACTGTAGAGATGTTATGAGATATAATAAGATACTGAGAAATGCTAGTGAAGTTGTCTTAGAAATCGGATCCATTTAAATCAATGCTATTCAAGTTGATGTGACAGAATTGCCTTTTAGGGCACTTAGAGACCTACTTGTTTCTTTTCATAGGACTAGGAGTTCACCAGTTCTGGTGGTCTTATTATGCACTAGGGTGTTAATATCATGTGAAACCTGAGGTAAAATAACACATTTTGTGGTGTGACTAAAAATTATTCAAGAGGTTGGAGACAGTCAAAGGCAAACCAGAATCACAGATCAAAATGAGTGTGTGTTCACAGTTGTGTAGTCAGTCCTCTTTTACTGTCTGAGTTCCAAGGTCTTGCTAGTTTTGCTAATTTTGAATAGTTTGTGGTTTAAAACCTTTTGCTGGTGAAGGGACTGGGAGCTGACACATCTCAAAGTGCTGAACAGCTAAATACTCTTTTCAGTCAGCTGCTTTCCAAACCCAGAAATACTAGACTGAGCTGTTTCTTACTCTAAGCAAAGTATGATCTGATTGTACCAGGTTTAGTGGCATCGAGACACTGTAAAATGAGGATACCAGGCTGTGATTCACAGGAATACAGTGAGCATGTTATTTGCCAAGTCACCCTTTCTCAGAACTTTTGAAGATCATTTTTTTGTGGTTGTTGTTATTTTGCTTATTGGTTTTATGGGGTGTTAGTTTGTGTATCTGTCTTGCCTGCCTAATTAACATGTCTACTGGCCTTTGACTGTAAATGCATAATTCATCCATCTTGCTTATCTCTCAGGAATAAGTGTCCAGAAATGTGTGGTATCAAAGGTGAAATATTTACAGTCCATCTCCTGATAATCAAAGTAAAGCACTGGTTTGTACAAAAGATCAAGGTCGAAAAGCCCTTGATATTTCAACCACGTGTCTGTTTCCTGAAGCTGAGTCAAAACACAATATCAAGTTATGAACTATATTCAGGTGTTTTGCTTATTTCTTTTATCTGATCATTCTTGTTCTTCTTAACTTTCCTAGTCATTGGTATTCCTGTTGTGTTTGTTTTAACTCCATCAGGTATCTTACTTATTTTGTGAATCTTATTACCTTACTGTGTGAATTAAAGAACCCTCAATGTATTTATGGCTTCTTTGTAAATGAGTTCTTCAAGTACCTAAGGCAACCTTATTGACTGAAATACATACTCAAATGTGTATTTAGTGCAGTAAGAGTAATTTCAGTAACTCAGAGAAATCCTGTGGTTTTCATCTATTTTTATTGTTCAAAATTGAAAGCAACTAGTTCTCTTTTTGAATAGCTCCAATGGCTTCACATTGATTTTGTATGTTACCCTGTTATCTACAATAAGTAGGGAAAGGAAAGCTTCAATGCCAATAATTTCTGCACAGTGCTATAGTCAATATTAGAACTTCAGTTTCAAAGTTAGCCTTGGTGTGGTTATTGTACACAATCCCAGGATCGTTTACTGGAATGGACAGTCCCTACGTAGGTGGACAGAAGTAATCAGGCCATAGCATGGCAGAGCTCTGCAGAAGCTGACTTACTCTTTCTCAGCACTGTGGTACAAAGCAGGCATCAGCTTTACAAAGATTTAGTGGCTTAAGATCATTAAACAACCTGGTATTCAGATTAATTTAAATAGTTGGTATCAACCCCCTGCATTCTGAACTGATTTGTTTGTGTGCACTTAATGCTTTTCCCCTGTTACTACTTAGTGTAAACAATTAAATACATGAGAGTGGAAGTCTATTTTGTTTTTATTTCTACTCTTGCTAGGGTTCCAGAGCTGAAGGGTCACCAAGCTGGAGCTTTTTTACAGAGTCACTCTGGTAATAGGAACTTTGATGGTGTTTAGGTATTCCTTCGAGACAGAAAGGAAGAGACTCTTTCTCCTGTTAGTATGAGTTCTTTTGCAAACCTGTGCTATGTGTATAGTTTGCTGGATTTATCGTCTGGCTCTGATTTCTGAAGCAGTGTATGAGAGATCTTTCATGCTACCTTCTGTGTTAGCTTTCTTAGGCTGTGTCTGAAATAGAAGCAATCTTAAATATGTTGCTTTTTTTACTACTTTTATCAGGTATCTTTTTGTTGCGCCAGTAACAGCATTAGTGGCCTGATTCTGTGTTTTTTTGTTTTGTTTGCATGTACCAAGCCTTTCCTAGGGTAATGTGTTTCTGTGAGGAGAAAATAGACTTCAGACAGAGCTTTCTCAGAACACTGTAATACTGGCAATGGCAGCCACTGGATGGTTGCTCTTGGTAGGTGGTCGTACTTGGCATGACAACATAGTCTGAGAAATGTAGTTTTAATAGTGGCATCAGGAATCAAGTGGTTTATATTGCATCATCAGCAGTACACCAGATTTCACTCTGTTTCTTCCTATTTTTCTTTGAGGTGCATTTTGTTTTTTTAAGATCTTGAGATAATGAAGTTAATTATGACTACTGACAATGAACGCGGTGCAACCATGCTTTATCACTTTATCAGAAGGGAGGAGTCCACTTAAGAGCAGCGGAGCCTGTGATCCTTTGTCATCATCAAGCCTGCTGAAATTGTCTGGTTTAAATTTTCTGCCATTCAACATATTTTGGAAAGGGAGTTTTCAAAACAATCACCAAACCAAAACCAGAAGAAAATATATATAAAAAGGACCTTAATTTATACATCTTCTGTTCGCTTTGTTTTCTTTTTTGTTCTCTCCCAGAAAAGGAATGAGACAGAGGAAAAAATAAAAAGGAATAGTGAAACTTACCCAAATCACGTCTCTTTTTTTTTTTTTTTAAATTTCATGGAGAAAATCACTTACTTTAAAGCGTATTCTTGCAAGATGCTACTTCTTTTACATAGCTCTGTTTGAGCTTTCTTCTTGTCATTCTAAATAATATGAAAGTGTTAAACAAGTTTTGATCTCATAATATTACTTAGTTTGTTTCTGAAAGACTCCTTGCACAAACAGATCTTAATATTCTTTGGAAGATATAACGTGTTACTAGGACACAGGCCTTAAGATACATGTTTGCAAGAACTAGTGAAAAACTTTCTATATAGACTTCGTGTGTAGAATCCAGAGTTTTTGTAGTCTGTAGCTGGTAATAATCAAATAGGCCATCTCAATAGATGTTTTCTTGCACTTGCTACACTATATTAAACCTTTCCTGAGGGCAACATTTGCTTTGCAGCAAAAAACACTTTTTTTTTTTTTTTTTCTGGAAGAAGCATGGTAATAGAGTACTGGATGGGTACAATGAAATTCTTTGTGAATTTGTATCTTATTAGCATCTATAGGTTGAAAGGTCTTTGGAACAGACTGTTTTTCTGTTTCTAGTTTCAGACTAGTCCGTTGTTGTCCTGCTCTATTGTCCTGGTTTGAGTGAGTGGCGGGGTTTTTTGGTAGCAGGGGAGGGGGCTACAGCAGTGGCCCACTGTGAGAAGCTTCTCGGAGCTCCCCTGGCTCCAAGTCGGACCCGTCTTTGCACCTTTGTTTACCTTTCTAGCTTTTTCCTAATTGTTATTTAAAGACCCAAATAATAAATATCTGCTGACCAAAAAAGAGGCAGATCATTTAGTCCTCATCCTAACTAACTTAAAAGTAACCAATTAAGTGTTATCTCTGTTATGACCAAAACCAACTAAATGATCTGCCTCTATTTTTGGTCAGCAGATATTTATTATTTGGGTCTTTAAATAACAATTAGGAAAAAGCTAGAAAGGTAAACAATGTGCCCAATATGTGATATTTTTTTTTTTTATTAATGTCAACCATAGCAATCTCTGCTGTGTGTCCTGTGATATGGACAACTGATACTTATGTAAGGAACTAAAGAAGTCTAACTTATCCATAGAAAGCCTTCCTTCTGTATGTGCTTCCCAAAAAAGTGTCTGAAAGGGCGTCCTGTCTGCCAAGGAGACTCCATCCTGTGCTCATAAAGGGTGCAAATAGAGCTATGAATACGTTTTATGGATCAGATGGGATTTGGGCTGAAGGAAGCTATAGGATTGGTTAGAATGACAAAGCTATACAGTCGATGTTTTTGAAGAACAGTCCCTTGTTTAGATGAGTAAATGTGGGGTTTTTTCTGAAAATCTGGCCATGTAACTTTAAGACATGAAGTCATCCCTTCTCTTTTCTTAGAGTGGTTTCACTATAGTGCGAGCTGCTGTCAGAAAGAGCCCTTGGGGATGAATGAGCAGAAGGAACCAAGTAATATTCTGAAAGGTAGAATGGCAACTGCTAAAGTATATGTAGGCTAAATGAGTTGTTGTTTCCTTGGGGCTTGGAAGCTAGCTATTGATCCAGTTTGCTTTAGCACCTTTGGCATTTGGTCTTCTTGTAGATTAGTATGATATGGACAGACATATCAGCAGTGGGCCAAAAATTTCAGAGAACCAGATAAAAGGTTGTATTAGAAATTCTCCGAGCAACAGTAGCTCTGCTTATTAATCAAGTATACTTTAAAAAATAAAAGAATAATCAATGGCTTTTGAGTCTACTGTAAACAACATTGTCTTCCTTGCCCTGTAACATGCAGTAAGTGTGTGGTGGACTAATTGGAACACATTTCCAAACTGGGATATATTGAATGCAATTATTATACATTACACAGTGAGTTGGGCATAATAAGGGCCCTTAAGTAATGACTGTTCTTCCCTAAATTACAGCTAGACGTGAATGAAAATGTCAAATGTCTTTCACATGAAAGAAATAGAGCCACAAATAAGGCTTATTTTTACCTCTGTTGCTCCAGTGTTACCAGATGGATAGTCTCATTTCTTAAGATCCACTTGGGGTACACAAAGTGTAATGGCCTTATGGCTCTTCATGATGTTGGGCTGTCAGTGATAGATTCTCTAAAAAACTTACAGCTCTCAGAGCCATAATGTGTTTTTCCATCTTCTGCTTCTCAGTGGCTGAGAAAACCAAAGAGCAAGTGTCTAATGTTGGAGGAGCTGTGGTGACAGGAGTGACAGCAGTGGCCCAGAAGACAGTGGAAGGAGCAGGGAACATTGCTGCAGCCACTGGCTTGGTGAAGAAGGATCACTTGGCCAAACAGGTTTGTTTATTTACAGTCTTTTCCAGAAGAAGAAGTGAACGATGAGCAGCCTCTCTGAACTGAAGGGCAAATGGAGTGTTTTCTTTTGTGTCTGTTGGTGCTATGAATGCCAGATGATTTGTGGTGTTCTAAACAAATGAACAGCAAAGAAATATCTGCTGTTTATAGCTTGTATTTTGAGTGACCTGCAGGATTTGGGAACTTGAGCAGGATTGGGCATCTAGCTTTACTCTTCCGAAAAGTCTTAACAAATTTGGATCTCTGTTTAAAATGTGATCTAGTAGTGATTCTGAACTCAGCAACCTCTAGTGGGGGCCAGCAGCTGTAGGATTGCTGTACAATTGAAGGTGAACACAACTCTTTTTCCAAATAACTCAGGATTGAAAAGCAACCTGCTAGGGCTAAATGGTCAAAGAGCGAATCTCAGGTTTAACAGCACAGTTTGTATGTTCTGCAGATGAAGAGCAGAAGGGATTGTGTACCAATCCACTGACTGGTTAGATACATTGCATCTACGGCCAGGATCTAGCTGGAGACTCACTATCTTCCATGAATATAATGACATAAACTCAGAAATATCTCCAAACTATTCTGAATTCTTCAGATTAAATTTGCTCTAGCTCATCCTATAAAACACCCTGTAGATATTTTTATTCCAGCACTGAGCTGAACGAGTATTTGTACAATACCAAGAGTTACTACACTTTTGCTGCTGGTACACTGCAGTCAATCTTCCACTTACACTAGGTGAAAAGTGATGCCCAGAGAGCTGGTGGAAATTATGTTTTCCAAAATGTGTATAGTGTTGTTTGGACATGAAAATAACCCAGAAGAGACAAATATCTCTTTTTGTACTGTTTTCTGTGTTAGAAAAAAATAGAATTATGAACAGTATTGGCATTTGCACAAAAATATGGGTGTCATACGGATTTAGCATGAAGAAATTCTATGGTGTGTCTTATTTCCAGTTAGTGACCAGAGGAGCTGTTAAAATTAAATCCTTAAAAACTTTTTTTTTTATCGTTATCTGTTACTGAAGTGTATTCTTGTCTGCCTGACAAATCCTATTGGTGCTTTAGTTTGGGGGGAAAAAACGGGCATTACGTTGTGGTAGGCATTCACTCCACTGTGGTGGATTAGTCTTGAAAACATCTCACAGGTGGTTTTGTTCTCTTTCAAAGCAGCTTTCCTGGGGGGGCTTTTAGTCCTTTTTTGTTCATCTATAAGTAAAATTTTGCTTTTGATGTGACCTTGATCCCTTGTAAAAGCTATGTTGAAGATCTACAAAATCAAGTATCTAATAAACTTCCAGGGAATACATGAATATGACATGGCCACAGTAGTCTATGCCCCTAGTTTCTGCTAAAGCTGTTTCATAGTTTTACACTGAGAATATTCTTTTCTGTTTGTATCACTTCAAACTCAGTGTCATAAGGATCATCATTGCTGTAATACACAATTACCTACTTCAGTATTGACCATACCTAATATTTTTTATCTTAAGCTTAATATATACATATAGATCCTTATAAAGTGTGAAGCAAATCTCTTCTGACTTCCATTTAATACTGTTCTGTACATTGTAAGGCTTAAATATGAGTCATGATGGCTGTAACAGAATAAAATCACATCTGTGACATTAAAGAACACCCATAATGTACACACGTATTATTCCATAGCCCTATAAATAGTATCATTATTTTGAACTGGTGCTTTGTTCTTTAGATATGTAAAACTATTCATTTGAAACTTAAAACTGTTATTTTTAGAGTGAGATTCTCAGTCATCCTTGCAATATGGCCACCTAGCTGATTAGTATCTATGGCTCCTAGCAGACTGCTTTGTCTCTTACTGGTTTTGCAAGGGATGAGTAGCCATTTCAAAAATGTTACCATCAAAATTGAATTGTGTAAATGTATTCTAAAACCTAGTATTTTTGCATTCCTGTTCAGTTCAGAGGCATATGAGAGAGATGTTTTTGCTTGGATTTTCCAGGTAAACTGACAGTTGGGTGGGGACCAGGGAACATAGGTCCTTTGTGGGAAACAGGGTTAGTCTTTCTGAAATAAGAGAAGGTGCCAACCAGGCATACAATCAAAATAGCAATGTAATTTTGTATATTTTATCTCTGTAAGGTTATGTCTCTTAAGACTGATATCTCTAGTCTGTTCTAAACTGTGAGTAAGAGTCCACAACTAGCAAATTCATTCCTTGAGCTTCAGCATGGGTAGCCAGTGCCTTTGGCAGGTTATTCTTCCTATGGACATCTGTTTGGACTTGTCCTAAAGCAAATGTCTGTGTATCCCATGTGCAGAATGAACACAGTGTAAGCAAGTCATGGGATTTGACAGAGAATGGCAAATGAAGCGTATCCATTCAAAGTGGATAGAAGCATGATGACAGGCTATTTTTCCACAGAAGGTTGAAAGGCATTAGCCAGTAATCTGTTATTTCAGTTGGCTTCTAAACTTGTGGTAAATTATTTCTTGCAGTTCATATGGACCCTGCATAATCAAGTCCAAATCCTCTAACTGAGCATAGCAAACAGTGACTGACCCCTTTCAACCCACATTATTCTGTGAACTACTATAAACTCAACCTCCATGCAGCTGGAGGAGTTTGCTTATGTGTCATCAATTACAGAATCGGGGACTTTGAAATAAATATAGAATCATAGAATGTCTCAATTTGTAAGGGACCCATAAGGGTCATCGAGTCCAACTCCCTGGTCCTTGCTGAGATCAGCTGCTTCCAAACATGTGTCTGGAAGCCCATCTAAACTAATGATTATTGCTGGGATCTGCTACTAGGGATCTGCTTGCCTGTGTGAAAGCCTGCAATCTGGCATGGTGACTGGCATTTTTCTTGTGCTGTGATGGAAGACTGGTATTGACTTTCAGCTAAATGAAAACAGTCCTAGTGTTTCTTTACCTGTGGATACAACATTATTTATGCAAAGGAAATACTAAGTAGCTTCTTGGTAAAATGCTTTCTCAAAGTTTGTCCGAGGTTGCCTAGTGCAGCCTTTAATACTGGTGTGCTTTGGACCATGAAGCACAGGTTTAACCATGCAACTGAGGCCAGGCTGGAGGGCTGCTGTCACACCACGCTGTCACCCACCCACCCTGCAGCTTGTGTAAGCGGGTAGTGCAGTGACAGCTGAGACTAGTGAGCAGCAGGGCTGACTTGATAGCACCTGTCTGAGGGCTGCCCTGGGGACTTATGCTTTGGCAGAAACTCACTGCTTTTAACATGCAAGGGTAGTGGCAGTTAGTAGGCTTGAATTAATTATAAAAGGGTTAACGTACTACAAGTAGCATTTTAATAAATGACAGAACAATTTTTAAGGATTTTTAGATTCCAGAAGTTTTCATGCATTTTCAGCATGCATCTACTCACAAGTTATTTCAAATGCATACTAGGATTTAGCATACAGCCTGTTAAAAATGGATTAACTCTTTATAAACTAGTTGTAAATTTGAGCCTAATTTTAAAACCTGCCCATAATAATACTATTATTTGTAATCACTGGGACTACAGAACGGGTTGTTAGGCGTTGGAATGGGCTGCCCAGGGAGGTGGTGGAGTCCCCATCCCTGGAGGTGTTTAAGAGTCGGGTCGACATAGCGCTGAGGGATATGGTGTAGTTGGGAACTGTCAGTGTTAGGTTAATGGTTGGACTGGATGATCTTCAAGGTCCTTTCCAACCTAGATGATTCTGTGATTTTTACTGGAAGCAGGAAAAAAGTTGCTTCTCTATTTCATGCTTTCTTTTCTCTGTTAAGAGAAAATGATAACCTGAAGTACTGGGTTATACAGATAAAACACTTGTTTTAAATTTATTCTGTGCCTGTGCATGTTTTATTTCTGTGTACAGTGTGAGTGTGCTTCTAAAATAATTAAGTTTTTTAAAAAAATTAATGATAATTGCATTTACTGTAAAAATGAACATTTTTTTTCTAAGTTATGAAAGCTGTGAAATATTTTGAATATTCTATTTTCAGCTCAGCACAAACATATAGATCCAGTTAGTATGGAGGGGTACTAACTAGTGAATATCTAGTAATATCAATAATACTGACTGAGAACAAAATAGGGATTTAAAAGTTTATTATTTTCAGATAGGTAAATAACGAATCGAAGTTCTTAACCTCACTAAATTCATGTCATTTGGTTCTCTAGCATCTCAAGAATAAATCACTTGGTAAGTTCTATGATTTCTATTGTGAATAGTTTTATTTATACTGGTCTAGCACCAAAATCGCCAGTCAAGCTGAAACCTCAAGGTACTTTACCATGCAAAGATACAATTAAACAGATTTTGTGTACTGTAGATCTTACTAAAGTAAATAGAATAGCAGACCTTGTCCTTACCATGTTTGGGATCTATATGATCTGTATGGATCATGTTTGGTATCTGTATGTGCTAAATCCTTTTTCTTTCTAGAGTGTCTTTTAATTTAATATGTTTACAGTAAATAGCACTGTAAACACAAACATAAAATTACAGTAGCGATAATGTGGATAGATAATATACTTACAGAGCAGGTAATATAGCTCATGGTTTAATTAGCAAGCTTTCAGAGAAAAAAAAAGATTTTAAGTGAGAAGACTGTCATTTTAGACATTTGGCATTTTTTCCATAGAAAATACTATTTAACTAAAAGCCCTTGCTAACTGAAATTAATACAAAAATTAATATAGAAGAATGAAAGCGATGTCAACCTTGCTCTATCTTCTTCCCCTCCTCCCAGCCTGTATTTCCTGGGACTCCTTAGAATTCCAACACTGTCCTAGCATAAACATTCAGTGCAGTGGACCCCACAGGTGCAGACTATTTCTTGTCTTATTAATTTTCTTGGCCAGAATAACTAGTCTTACAAACAGCCGAATTCTTCCATGGACCATTATATATTGCTTACAGACAAAGTTAATCCACTTTGGGGAATCACCATAACTAAATATACCAATATGTAGGAACCTTTTTCGTTCTTTTTAAAGGCAAGCTCCATGAGACATTGGGCACTGCTGAGAATAAAGACATGATGAAACATCTTATAATTTTGATGAGATGAGAGTAACTCAATTTTGACTGACACCAAGCATCAAGGTGTACTCCAGACAGCTGCTATTTGTTCATTTGGGCAATCTTACCATGAGAAGGGATGCAGACCCTGTAAACACCTCTGTAAATTTGTCTTAGTGGCAGAACAGAGGTTTCTTTTCTGCTTTATTAAATGCCCATTTTTGAAATGCAAGTGATACCTCATCTTTCAAAGATTTGTTTTGTCTTGTTGCAAACTAAGATTCCTGCGTGTTCCCAAAGTTTCAATTATCACTTGTAGTTTAAAAAAAACCCCAACAAACCTGAATATGAAATCTTTAGGGTTTGCACTTTACATCTTGAATTTTAAAAATGCAGAGGTCAATTTAGAAATAAGCCAGAAATTGACCAGACATTTAGGATTGATATTTGACTTTTACTGAAGTTCTCTGGGATAGCAGACTGCAAAGTTTAAATGCCCAACGTTAAAGCCCCGATCACAGTTTTAGTAGTCCCCTTTCTACCTGCATACAATATAAATGCTTTGCTTAGCACTTGAAAAAGCTGAAACGGGCATTTTTTCATTTTGTCTCTTTTTAACTTTGAGATATATTTTGCACGTTTTATTTCCTACTGTGTCATAATACTGACATGCCACATGGAAAATTCTTGAAACTTTTAAAACTGATTTTTTTTAATGTACTTCTTTGTGAATAAGGTTCCAGAAATAGGTCTAATCATGGCAAAATTTGTGTTTGGGTAGAACCATGCATTTTGATAGAATATTAATATCTCTTAGTTTTCTGACCATCTTTATGCACAGTGTACTCTAAAAGATGCTTGGCTTGTTGAAGGATCACTGTTTCCCATCTTTTTTCCAGTCTGTAGATATGTTAATTAATCTTGAAAAGCTTAGATCAAAAACACGAAGGAAAAGCTACGGAGCAGAGATATTCCATTTCCTTCTTCAGAGAAGGAATTAGGGGAGCTTTTCCACCTTTTCATTACATTTTATGCTATTAGCCAGCGGATGTCCCAAAAGGCTAAAAGACCCCAATGAGAAGCAGGACAGTAAGTGCAAGTTACATGAGACTTAAACTGTTGTTCTTTTGTTGTAATAAGCAGGTTTATTCATCTCCTCTAGAGCTTATTACAAGGCAAAAGTCAAGCTTTGAATAAAGCAAAGAAACTTTAATAAGACTTTGGTTTGGCAAATGCAGAAATAGCCTCCATTGATACAGTAATTGATACTTTCCTGTAGACCCTAGAGTGAGCAGGCTGCACAGGTGCAGCAACATCTAAATTACAAGAATTAGTTGAGGAGGGCAATTATGGATCTAATATAAGGTCACAGTAGAGAAAGGATAAGTTTATGATTAAATATACATAATCTAGATCCCTAGCAAGCCCTCTAAGCAGCCAGAGGTCTAACCCTCTACACTTGAACCAAGCAGTGCCAGTTCTGCTTTGTGGTGCAATGCAGAGGAGTGGGATTTTAAGTTGTTCAGGGTGAGCCCAACCATGCTTGGTCTGTACGAGCAATTACAGCAGTGGTTTGGAAAGCTTGCATGCTGTGGTTTCTCGTAGGATAACTAGCAGACAGTAAATCTTCCTCAAGGAAGCCAAAGTGTTTCAGATGATGTATAGGAGAAGGCCTGCTCGAGTAGTCACAACTGAACATTGATCAGACAATACTTGCTTTCAAATCTCTATTTAAATCATAATATGTGAAGAGCACATAGTTTGAGATAGGTTTTACTTTTTCCCTTACTGTTTTATTTCTTGATCTATGCATAATCTATGAGTGACTGCTGCAAAACAGAAGGGATATTTAGCAGCAATTAGTGATATCTCCTTTAATGTATGTAGATGGATTGAGAGTGGAAGAATGAGGAGAGGGATTCCTCATTAGGGGATCCACATTGCTCAGAAGCTGATTCACAGAAGGCCCCTCTCAAGAGAGAGCATTTGTTAGCTGTTTCTTTGAATTCATGAAGGAAGTGGAGCTGTCAGTGAACTGACATATCTCTTTGATTGTAATATAGCTGGACTGATTTATTTTGGTAGGGCTTTTCTTACTGGTCTTAGAATTAACAATGGTGTATTGTAATTCTTGAAACAGGAAACTGATTTATCATTAATCATAAAGCAACCATAGGTAGGTGATATTAAGGTTTTGAATCCGCCTTATGTACACAGTCAAATCTTACCCTCATGACAGTACACCTGTTTTTTGGATGGGAAAGCTCAGGAGTCATCTAGGTTGGACAGAGGTATGAATCTCAGTAGACTTGTGAAGTTGCATTACAATCCTGTATGAATGCTCTGTATTGGAGTGCAAGTGGCTTCGATTCAATGATTTGTAATTTGTTCCAAACTAAATTCAACAATGACAGTTGAGGCCACTTAATGCAGTCTCACTAATACAGTTCTGTTTTTCTTTCATGTTTTCACATGCGCAAGCCCCCACGTATGTAGATTAGTATATGTTGATGCTGCATAATGGCACAGTAAAGAACAGTACAGAGTGCTTGAAGCAGACTCCAGTGTTTACAAGCAAATTTATTTGGTGAAACGTGCTAACAATGCCCACAGAAAAGAGGTTGATAAATAGGAAGGCCACAGAAGTCACAAAGACAGCAAGGAAATCCCATGATTTTTACCCTTTTGCTTTATGATAAGGTCTTACCTGTCACTTTCTTCTCAGCAGGTATGTGCATGTTCTGGTAGTGCTTCTGGACACGAGTAGCTTAATTTTATTTCACTCTGACCACCGCTATTTGACATATTTAAAATTAGGCTGGGCAAGATAGAGATGAATATGCACAGAAAATAACAATACTCAGGAAAAAACAGACAGTGAAAGATCGACTCCAGGTAGGAGTGCTGGAGCTCCTGTGTTTGTTGAAGAGACTAGTGAAGTGCTGGGGGGATTTTGAATTGCAACCTGTGCTTGGCCTTTCCTGCTGTGGGGCATGTTGTCAATATTTTTTTTCTCAGAGAGCGAAATAGCAGTATTTAAAGGAAGACAATGTTCTCTGTGTCAAAGCATTTCCATGCATTGACATCTGTGACTCAAGCAGAACCTGAGTCAAAGGCAAGAAACTTGTATGTTGTTATTTAAATATCCTGGAGGCTATTGTTTTTCATTAATTCAGGAACAAATATAAGCTTAATGTAAAGGTCTTGTGAGTTTTCCTGGTTTCCTAATGGCTTTCATGCTGTGAGATAACATTTTAGGGCAGACTGATGTTCCGGGTCTGCTACTTCTGACCATAATGTATTGCTAATTACCTGTGGAGGAATTAAGTTGAGGAGCTTTTGGGTGGCATCATATTGCTTGTTGTGTTCTAGCAATTGCTTAACCACAGATTTAGCTTTGACCCTGGAGAAATAAAGCACCCCCATCCTTAAACTGATTGAGCCTATCTCCCTTGGTCTCCAAGAACAATTGTTTGTTAGCTGATAGAAGGATGAACACATTCTCCACTAGGAATTGTTCATATTTTGTGATAATGAGATAATATTTGTAATATCTACAAATAGCAGAACACAATTTTTAATTTCTTTAACTTGTGATGCTCCTCATCCTTTTAACAGGAGACTGACTTTTGCATTTATTATAAGGGTTTGCTTGTCTGCAATCTATGCTGATTTTTCTCCCTCTTGTGTTCTTTACTCCAGTCTCCCTTCCACCTCCTGTATCCTCCATCTCCGATTTCCTTTCTAACTAACCTAATATGCTCCCATAGCATGTTCCAGGCTGCTGTGTCTGTCTCCCCTGTGTATGTATGGCCATTGCATTATGCAAGTCTCACAGGCTAACGTGGGACTGGTTCTGTTTCACAGTGTCCCAGTCTTTCGTATGCATCCATCTGTAAGATTTCATGGAGAAATGTATCTTTTTTTCCCCCCTGCTTTAAATAGTTGCCAATCCCATGTTAAATATTCAAGAAGGTGCTGCTTGCTGAGAGGAATATGTTTAAGTTCGTTTGGGGATGATTCATATTCATGCCAACTATTCCTGTTCTTGCCCACTGTTGCGCAAAAGATGTGGCTGTTTCAGATAGGAAATAGTTTTATGTAATCCATGATAGTTGGGCAAATGTCATAGTGGCATTTTTGTACAACTTAAGGTACAGGTTTTATAAGCTTGCAAACATTAATGGGTAATAACGGACTTCTTAGCATCTTCTGCCATGTTTCAGTGTTCCTTTCCTCTGCTGGCCAAGATGAAGTGTGTAAGCCTTGGAAGGTAAGGAGCTTAAATGTGATTCATTCAGTTCCTATCTGGAAGTCATTATCTTCAGGAATTTGTGATGATAACTGGTGCCATTTGCTGATACTGTAAAAGCCAAACATTGCAGCTGGAGGGTTTTTTTAGCTAGCAATGAAAGTTTATGGTGCTGAAGTGACATTTTGGCAAAGCACTGCAAGATGTGCTTGTCTGCCAGCCTCTATTCAGCAAAGCACTGCAGTGGGATGCTTAACAGGTATGCGTGGCAAATTGAGGTCCTGGATTGATGTGATGAGGGTTGTATAAACTTCAAAATGATTCTAGACTGAAATGTGGAGGAAATACCTCTCTGTGGAGAAATAGATTAATCTGTATTTTCAGGATATCAGTTGAATGTCATCTCCTAAAAAAACAAATAAACCCCACCTGTAGGTTAAGAGGAGAGAGAAGAAGAAAGAAAGAAGGCAGAATGCTTTTATTAGGATTACCTAATTACTGGCAGTGCTGTTATTACTATTATAGAAAGAAAGTTTATACAAGGAGCAGTGATAATCAACAAATACCAGTGGCATGATATACATCATTTTAGTGGGTATTTTGACCGCTGATAGAACTTCCTAAAAAAATCTATGCATTAATAGGTAAAAGCTTGTACATAGCCTGTGGATGTCTGGGACTTCTTCAAAGCTTCTAGCACATAATGAAAGAGAAGAGATGACCCATCTTTTCTACAGTAAACTCATTAAACTGGCTCTCACCTGCTTTCAGCTGTGTCAAATCTGTTGCTCAGAGAAAGTTAAGTGGCCTGTGTAAGGATTATTGGTAATAATTTTTCAATTTTTAAGTCCTTATCTCAAAGTGTTTCAAAACTTTCTGTGATATATCTGTAGACTGGAATTTGTTACTGGAGAAAGCTACATTGAATGTCTCAGAAATACATCTGAAAATTTAGATTGCAAACTTTTTTTTGACAGTGGCTTGTCTAATGCAAAATAGTCCCTGTGAGGAAACTGGAGGTGTAAGCTGCTAAAGCTGTCCTGTAAAAAATCATGCTTTTTGCAAGAGTGAAACAGGCAGAGGACCCGATTCTGAAATGTATTGGACATATTGATTGCCCTCCAAGCTTTTGGTGTTAGATTTCAGAGTTGTTTCCTGGGCATGTGCTAACAAAGCACAAGCAGATTTGCCAGGCTGGGGTCAGAAAAGTCAAAATGAAGTTCAAGATGAGGAGGCAGAGCAAATAAAGAACTTCTTTTGCCCTGCTTAGTAGGTTAGCTACAAACAGAAAGAGGAGCAGTCTGTAATTGCGCTTCCTTCAGAAGCACATAAAAAAGGATTTGTGCCTTTGAAGCTGCTTAATCCCTCTGTCCCACCTCCTACTCCATCCTGTGTGGAAGGAGCATCACCTAGAGCAGCTGATACCCTGCCAGTATTATGTCAGCCACACATATTTCTTATCTGTGGCTGTGGGACAAAGCAAAGGCTCTAGGCTTTTTTTGGCCAGCCTTTGCTATACCTTTTTATAGTGAAATGCGATCCTTTCTTCACGTGCTATTATATGTAATGAAGATATGTGGATTTATTTTTTTTTTTTACTAATTCTCTCTGATGGTTTTATGGCCCAAAGGGTGCACTGTGGTCTAAATGGACATGCATTGATTGCCTTGGAGTGGTGTGAAAAATTCAATTGGGTTGTCAGGGTGAGTGTCACTCATGAGAAATGTGTTTTTATCCGTAGAGACAGTATTTCTAACAGGGAGTGTCCATTCAAGCTGAAGAAGGGACGATGCCAGTAGTTGAAACAAACTGTTGCATCTAAAGAAAATTATTTTTACTGCTAGAAATGCAAAATATGCTTAGGGAAACAAATTACAAGGGCAACTGAGCTAGGGTAGAGAACACTTTTGAGACTTGGAGCTTCTCTTAATTTTGTGTGAGCCTTTAGGAAGGAGGTTGGAAGCCCTAAAACCTGTTAGCAGTTCTAGTATTGACAACTGACTACGAGCTTCTGATTGCTTCTAATGTGAAGTATTTATAATTAAGCTAATAATTTATAATCAGTTAATATTTTAAAGGTGTTGAAATGTGTGGTTTAATTCTAAGCATGTATGCAGTCTTTGGCCAGTTTGGTAGAATTTATATGCATAATGCAGTTTATAGATGATGTGTGCATGAAACACGTATGCTTTGCCTAATGAATACACTTATGGCAATTAAAAATAATAGCATTTGACTGTGGCATCAAACACTTCAGTTCATTATTTAACACACAGCATATCTTAGCCATGTAAGAACTGCACTCTAAGATGCTTGTTTAACCCCTGTATGACTTGGCTAATGCTTTGTGTAGTTGATCTGAACAAATGTTTCTCTTCAGCTTCCTAGTAGCATCAGTTTTAATGGTTGGGTTGCTTTTAATTTTGTGTGTGTGATACTTCATCGTACAAATCCCTCAAGATATAACTGACAGAGTTCAGATAGGCATACTGTATGTAAATGATTTTGTAGAGAAAGATCAGAGCTCAAACAGAGCTGGAGGCTGAATTAATTTGGCTCTCTGGAGAAAATTATTCTAACAGGTCAAGAGAAAAGTCACTGGAAAGGTGATGTAAATATGAATGTGTTTCACATGGATTGTCAGATGGAAGAAAGATTTTCCCCTACCGTGGTCTTAGAAATTTGGCTGAAGTGCATTTGCTGTATTTGATGGTGCTGGACCAATGCATTTAGCAGCTAAATGTTCTTCTTTGTCCACAGCATGGAGACAGGCTATGTACTGCTCCATTATAAGCATACATTTGCATAGCAGAAATTTAAAGGATGAGGGCAGGAGGGATTAGTGATGGCTGTTGTGACAGTGTAGCACAGGTCTGTCAGACCAACAGGTGGAAGATGGGAACTTCTAGGAGCTTTATGTCACTTGTTTCCTTTTGTTAGCTTAGAATTTATAGAACAGCTTCTTGAAATGAGGATGAATTTTTTCAAACATTATCGTTTCCAATAAATTCATGTATTTACCTTTTTTAAAAAAAAAGTAATAGCTATTCTAGTAGCTTTGAAGGAGGGCATGTGTTCACACACAGCTGTCCTCCTGTCTAAACCAGAGTAGTGAACTTACTTTTCTCTGTCATTAGCATCACGGTTCCTTCATAGTCTATTTTTGGAACGGGTGGTGTGCTCATCATTCACAGGAAAGGTAACAGATTTAGCAGTGCTTCTTTCCACCTCCTACATACCATCTATGCATCTATGAGATGGGGTTTTTAAGTCTTAGTTATCTCTGCAGATTTTTCCCTGAGCTTCATTTCAGATGTATGCTTTATAATACAACTGGTTGGACTGCTGTAAATGCCTGCTGTTGTCCAAACTGAGAAATCAGGGAGGCTGGGACAAGTAATGACACTGTTTTAAAAAGCAAAGCTCGGGCCGTGCTTTGGAATCTATTTGGAGTGGTATGAATGCCTTGATGACAGTTACGATGAGGGTAGTGGATTTGTTCATTCATCTTTTCCTGGCTTCTTTGTTCCTTAGCTCAGTTTTTTGCCTCAAGACTTTGTGTGGTACATAACGGGAAGGGATACAATAAACAGAAACTTTTACTGGTCTCCTGAAGGAGAATCACATTTGGCAATTGATCTTGGTATGCAGGCTATGGCAAGAGAACATGGAGAACTATGGGTCGTACTGGAAATAAAATGAATGACAGTATTGGTCAAGGTGTCATCTCCAAGTTCTACAGACTGTCAAGGACATTCAGTTACTTCAAGTTTTGTCTGTGCATCTTAGATTCAGAGTTGGCCTGAGAAAAAGGTAACTGTTTTGACCAGGACAGGTGGTGCTAAACCCAACCTGGCAGTGTTCATTGACAAAATGCTGTTGAAGACTGCTGACACACCTTGTTTCTGCTGGCAAATCTTGTTAACCTGGTAGTGTATTCTTTGTGCTAACTGTTACAAAGCCAAGTACATAACTGTGTTATTTCAGATGGATTACAAGGTTAGTTGACAGGTAAAGTTTTCTCTTTAACTCTGTCACTGCTGCTCCCTGCAGCTCTGAAATTTGTGCTACCACTATATTAAACACCTCGATCAGTTCCACAATGCTCTTTATCCTTTACAGAGAGAAATCAGAAAGAAAATTTCCGTATATCAGGTGTTGTGTGTAAAGTTTTCGGGCTGTAATGTTTGTCCCATGTCAGGTTCTGTCTGTTCTAGAAATCTTATGCAAATTTAGCCAAAGACTGATCATAGCTGTGGATGCTCTGTCAAAGGCTGTCTTGATTTCAGGAGGAAGATGCACAGAGGATTAGGACCTGGTCAGAGTTGTCTGTGGAATGACAATGTTTCAAGTCTTTAGGTTTTTAAACACTGATTTGTTTTTTTAACAATCTTGGGGCTTTTTGAGAGAGGAAGAAAGCTCTTCCTTTGTTTTGAAAGTACCTGAATCTTTTAGGTGAATGTGAGCAAGTCTGCTCAACAGTGCTTGGACTAACTCTCTAGGCAGGGCTTGGCATTCATGGTCACACACTTCTTAGAACCTCTGCCACCTCTTATCCATTTTAGCCTGTGGTAAAGGAAGAGTTACTACAAAACTATCCTTTGGGGGAAGAAGAGGCGGAAGACAAGTAACTTTAAATCTAAAAGCATGCATTGCTGTTCTAGGACATGCAACAAGTTTCTCTCCCATCTAGTATTGATACCTCCTCTGAAGTGATCTGAGGTTTTTCTATGCATCCTTTAGTTAGCAAAAGTCTATTTTGTGGAAACAAAGCAGATTGTGGGGATGAGTTGGGTTTGGTAAAGATGGAAAGACTGGGTAGAGGAGATCTGATGGTCAGGGAGTGATGGGGGGTGAAAGGGGAAGAGTGGTAGTGCGTGAGAGAAGGCAGCTCTTTCACTCCCCTAATATTCAAGCACCATGAGTCAGCCTCCTAATCCTGTTTCCTTGGGCTATGGGATACTAGCCAGAACTCCAGAAATCTCTGCTTCTGGTCCTGGACTGCTGGGAACAGGGAATAAAAAGGGCTCAGCCTGTGATACAGGATGTGCAATGGATTCTACGTTTCTCTTACACCCAGCTGCTCATTTTGTGCCAGGAAAGTAGTGGCTCTGAGGTCTAGCTGCCCTGGAACTTAAATATTTCAGCCTGATGTTTTGCCTTTTTGATGAACATCGGTCATGAACATCAATCCTACGGGAGGAAGATATTACATTTCAGATTTCTTTTTGTATAATCGCTCTGCATCAGTCCTAATGCTGATCCCATTGATAATTGCCAGGAGATTTATTTGAAGCAGAACTTGATCAGGGCTGACTGCTTTTGAATATTACAACCTAACATTTAAAACTGGAGTTTTTGCATGTTCTGACTGTTTAGAAAAGCAGGGCTTTTGAGTGATTGTTGTTCAGGGACACAGATTCAGCTAAGACTTCAATTTATCTGAAAGAACTTGTACAGTGTCCATCATGTCATGTCCTTTTCTACTGCTTTCCTGTCCCACTCTTCAAGGCCTGAAGCATATTTTGAGCTGTGCAACCAAACCATCACATCAGCCCAGGTGTTGCTAGATTCTATGTTGCTGACATGTCACTAGCTCACCTAATTATTACCTCTTACCCCAAGGAGTAAGAAAGTGTCATCTTAGGTTCAACTGAGTCAAAATCTGAGGATCTGGTATTTGAATGGGTTTGCATGCATGAAGGAAGGGGAAAAGTCATTTTCACAGATTAATGAGTTTAAGAAAAATCTACAGCTATGTGCTTTGTAAGTGTTTATTAATTATCCAACTTTTTAAAAATCTGAATATCTTCTAAAGTTTCTAGCGAGTTAAAATCTGTTCATACTGGTCCTTAGATCAGTCTCTCTCACAAACATTTGTGTCCTGTGGAGGAGGGCTATCCTTTTGGTTTGCGTGGGGTGCATAGTGTTTGACCAGCTATTTCATTGCATTGTGCCGTTATCTTCTCTGCTCTGTTGTCGCGACGTCTGTAGCCATCCTAAGGAAATAAAGGTGACCACCTTGTATTGGAAGACACTAATCTGCCCTTCACCAGAATGGCAAGAGGAGTGACTGTCCATCACTAGGCACAATGCTGACACTCAGAGGAAATGCTAACAGGTTCAACAAAGTGTAAAGAATTTCGTTCTAAATGTTGTCTCTTCTCTTATCCATTTCACTGTTTCAGGAGTGTTTGATGTGTGCATACCACCATTGTAACCAATTCCTGCCCTTGACCTCCCAGGCAGACTGGTAGGAGGAGATCAGAACTGGACTGATATTTTCCTGCTTTTCTTGTAAATCATCAACATACAAGTCCAACTAGGCTTTTTATTACACTAGTGCTCAGTTTCAGTTATTTAAATCTATCAAAGGCTACCTTGCTTGCCCAGGTGTAAACAGGTACATGATTTTTATCCAGAGTGTCTATGCAGGAGAAACTGAAGATGTAGTTTGGCTAGAAACATCTTTACTAAAATATAGTGACAGTCCAAGAAAAGTAAGATCTCAGGATTACTTTTGGGCTTTTCTTTACATTTAGCTGAGCATATCTGGCATTCAGGGAGATAAACACACCTGTTATAGCATTTACTAAAGATTATTTAGAAGGAAGAAAACTTGAAATTATCTTTAATTTTTGTTTTGACAAGAACTGTCCACTGCTTGCAAAAATCACTTCAACGTAGCTGTTAAAATCATGACTGTTTCAAGTTAATGAAGAGCTTCTGTGTTACAGTACCTCATCTGTTATGTTCCTTACTGTAAGACTGTCATGTAATTTCAGATTGTGATAGCTGAGATGTATTGAATAGTTTTGAAGTTCTTTTAAAGTCTTTTCTGGAGGGGAGGAAGGAATTTGGCTGGCTCATCCCCAGACATTGTGGCCTGTCTTTCAAAACACCCAACTGTCTGTTGATGACTGTCTGGCTTTGTTAGAAGAACACTCTGCACTTTGACAAAATGTCATTCTGCATGTGCCACCATTTGAGACTGATTTGAGAGGTGGAGGCAAAAAAGTGCAGAATTGCCGTTTCTTTGCATCGGAGCAGCTATCTTCCTCAAAATGAGGCATTGCATGAGGAATCACTTGTTTTGGAGCAAGTAACAAACAGAAGTTTGAAAGGTCTGCTGATAGGATCCAAGCTATGCAAACGCAGGAGTAAGGGAGCCTAACCAAGAAGCTCCTCTTTTGGCTGATGAATTGAACTGTGACTCTCAAGAAGCACAGCCTGCTTCAGTCCTAAAATCAAAGGGCATGAGACCAGAGGCCAACACTTGCATTCTCTGTGGACTAGTATTGGGAAGACTTGGGACACACATTTGCCAGTGGGATGTGTGTGAGAAAGAATTGTTCACTGCAAAAACATGCTCATGCTTGAGTGCGTGCTTCTCATGATCATCTTTGTCCAGAAGAGCCAGACAGGCTTCATTGCCTTAATACATTAATGTTAAAACTAGAAGTGCATCAAGGGTAAGACTTTTCCATTCTTCAGCCACTCAATAGTGCTTTGGTGAGCAGGTAAATTGAACTGCAGTCACTGGGGCTGCTCAAGAAGTAAGGAAGAGTTTCAGCATTTGACAGGTGATTGCAGGAAAAACAAGCAGAAGTGAGTGGGCATATTGATAATAATATAAAATAATCTGAACTGCATACACCGGTATGTAACTGGTGAAGTGGAACTAGAGTATTTCGCAATGATAGAACACTGTTTTGTAGTTGTTCTGATTAATGTTATGATCTCTGTCATGCCTCTAAGTAGGCTACAAGGAGTGCATAGTTTTGTTAAGCAAGGTCAGTCCTTGGGATATTTCCATACAGACTTTTTACCATTTTTTTGGACTTCATGTTCAGAACAGTTGTGACTCATTTCTGCTTAGCTTTTACTGTTGGAGCAATGCGTGCTGCAGTGTTCAAATTTTTGTGAATAATCTCAACCATCATCTGGTAGAGTTGTATATGAGAAAGAAATTATAGTAATTGTCCTTGACAAACAAAAACCCCAAGTTTTGCCATCAGGCATTACTGAATAATGATTAGAAAGAAGTCTTTAGAGGGTGGGAATAAATGGGATCTGTAATTTTTCTGGATTTAAAATGTGACATGAAAATATTTTGTTCTTTGTTCTTTCTATTGTTCTTGCATAGCATCTTAAGTGTCATCCTCTCTACTTTACTGTGAGAGTCAGCATTAGTCATCTGGCCAAGTGTTCCATTCTGGAATGTATTGAATCCAGATAGTACAGAGTAGCAAATAACATCATCTCTTACCATGCAAGAACGATGTTGGGGTCTGTTAAATTCATCCATTGATCCCATTTGATATGCGTCTTCGCCTGCATGAAGGGCTGTTTTGAGCCTGTCAACTGTCAGTTCTATCTTGTACCATTGTTTCTTTGATCAACCTGGTATGTCTTGTAGATTGGCAAGATTTTCAATAAACTAGACTTTATTAGGGACAAGAGGGTAAGGCTGGTACAGTGACAGCTGGGCAAAGGTGGCAATTGAGTTTTCTTGCTTCCTTTGACAGTAAGTTTTTATCTTGGCTTTCTCAGTCACCTCAACATGGACTGACAGTCTTTGAGGGTGAGTTCAGCAAGGAAGGATGGGGCAAGACAGGAAGGGATGATATTGTCAGTGAAACCTACTCAACAGAAAAACTTGTGTTCCCTTTACTTGGTGTTTACTTTCTATTCTGCTTTCAACTCAAGATTGTTCTGGTCTTTGAGGACTTAATTATGCCACATAAACATTTTTGTTTTTCAAGACGGTGTGGAGACTGAACATCTGAGAATCTGAGATAATTTGGTGCCTGGCCAGATTTCTTACTGAATACTTTATTCCCCTTCTTGATCATCAGTACTAATATAATTGTGATATTAATAAAAAGATTAAGTAGTACAAAAGCCAGGGAGCAGGATGTTCTTGTCAGAGGGAAACTGTTTGGTTCTTCAGCTGTGAATATAGAAAAAAATGTTTGGTCAAGCATTGCACAGAAGTGCTCCACAATAAAAAAAAAAGGCACAACTTGCACCTGTGCTGTTGGACAAATCATCCAAACTGTCATGTGTTTGCTTTCCTGAAATACTATTGTATGTATTGTACTATATGCATTTAGGCTATTGTATGTGCCATGGCCAGTGATGGCATATACTGCCTTTTAACTTATTTTCCCTTACAAAAGACCAGGGTATTTCCTACTTGGTATGCATACTTTTTAACTCTGTATTAAGTAATAATAATTTAGAACTATCCTGTCCTTTTTTTTTTTTTTTTTTTGCTTTCTCCTCCTCCTTCCTCCTTTCCCAACCCAAGCAGTTTGGGTCTTCACTACCATATTGTCTGGAATACAGTAAGGTATTAGTTGTCTTCAGACTGCCAGAGAAGCAGACAATTATTGCAAGGTGATGGGATTTTTTGATCTTATATCAGATAGTGATCACAAGGCTGGTGACCTTTGGGTTCTCGAGCAGTTATTTTATGAGGACAGAATGTTAGAATACCCTATATTCTCATCTTTGTCCTTCATGTCCGTCACTGTAAGGAAAGTGATTTAGGCAGAAATGAAACAGAAGTTTTTGGCTCCTATGGAGTTTGGATTCTCTGAAAATTATTCAGTCCTATTACTGGTAGTGATCAAGGATGGAGACACGTTTACAACATGGAGACATTTCAGAAGAATAAACCTGCAGCTATTAAAATATCAGTGAGATGTGTGTGAGATTTTGCACCAAAGTAATTATGCTTTTAAGTTCAGAGGAAGAAAATTGTCTTGGTTATTTTTGATGTACCTTCTAGTGCATACTAATTCTTTCATCCTGTGATTTAAGTGTTATCTTAGTACTTGGGCTGTATTTGAAGTGTTTCCTACCAGAACACATACGCAGTAGCATGAGATACCAGTACCATTCTATGCAAGTTTTTCTTGACATCTTTCTACTGTGTCACATTATTTAGACAGGATTGGCTCAAGTACCACCTATAAATGTCTATATCTGTTTGAGAAAAGAGATGGGAATCTGAATTAAGTGTTCAGTGCTAGTTAATATTTAAAGATACAGCTAAAAAGTACATATTCAGACAGCCTGAACTGGCAATGCTGCGCTCACATGACTTGTTTTGCTCAGTCCAGACATGATATATATAGATGCTGCAGAAACAACTGGATTTGCATGGTCCTACTCCATTTTAGAAGATAGTGAGCACCATGAGTCCTACTCAGTCTCTCAGCATTGACTGCATTAACTTTGAGACCAATCCTTGTGGGGAGTGAATCACTTTACCTCTTGCAGGCCTTGTGCCTTAATGGGTCTCACTGAGGAGGGGATGCACACAGGTCAGTGTTGGCCTGAAGCTGATGTGCTGATACTTCTCTCTCTGTACCTCTAATTCTGGACCAGAGGTACCAAAACCACATTCCCCAGTCACAGGGAATTATCTTCTAAGCACCCACAGTGCTTCCCTCAAGCCCGGTATGAGCTGAAGTAAAAGCTTGTAAACAGAACATGACATGGTTTTTAGTAATCTTTGAGTGAGGAGTCCTGTGTTGTCATCTCAAGTTGCACTGTATCCTGAAGAGTGTAGTTTGGATGGATGGAGCAATACAGTTTTCCAGGCTTTGTAGGTGTACTGCTTTTTTGCTTTGAGAGTTTTTTGTATTTTATGCAAAAAAAAAAAAAAAAAGCAACAGAAATGTAGCTCACTAGAATAAGATCCTCAAACATTTAAACTGACAAAAATCATTAGTCCTTACACTCTGAAAAGCATGCAGATTATTTCAAAGAATTTAAAAGCCAAATGTCACTTTTTATCTTCAGAACAGATGCTTCTAGTCTGTTGGAAATGCAAGGCAGGAAGCTTGGATTTCTCTTGCTGTTTGGGAGGCAGAAGAATATAAGCAATGTTAATTAGTCCAATTAGTACTGCTGATGTCAGAGTGGCCAATTGTCTGCCAAACATAGACATGTATGTGATCATAGATTCACTGCCTCAGTATCGATTTAGGCACTTTCAGGTAGTGTTGAGATGGCTTATTGCAATATTCCCCAGGGCTTTACCAGCAACTATTTACACTGGTTAAAATTCACCAGCACTCCTAAAGCATTTTAGAAACAGTGCTGTCAACAGTTTCTGAACACTGAAAGAAATCTTGATGCCATCTGTCTAGTCAAGCACAGCCCAACCCTGATGAATCGCTTGTCCTCTTAAATTTAAACTAATTGAAATTTTATTTGGGTGATGACTGTTTGTCTTCAGCTTTTTAAAGATTAAGTTTCTTACAGTAACAGAAAAACAAATCTTGGTAGCAATCTCTTTGAACAATATTTCAATTTAAAAGCTTTTAATGCAAAGAAAAGGGGGAGTTTCATGGACTAGTGTGAAATTCAAACGTGACGTTGAGCTGTTCAGACTCAGAGCTGTATCTTTTGGTATTGTTGCTTCAGAGTGTTCAGTGTTGGGCCAGATTTGCAGTGTAGATTTAAGTTGTTCATCGTGCTTCTTGAAATTATGACCATCACTGAAATGTTTGAAGTGTCTTATGGTGTTAATATTTTTGTGAACTTCGGAAGGGAAAAAAATGGGGTTTGGCCTTCTAAGCTGTCTGCTGAATTAAAAGGAAATGTTTATTAAGTTCTGTTTGAGTCAAATCAGATTCAAATGGCTGGAACTTCAGTTAACATGTGTTGCCAAAATCTTATTTGTTTCTCGCGTCTGAAATTTCTAAAAGTGAATGTGTAAGAATATCAGCTGTAGTCTGGCTGTCTGTAAACTATTCCGCTGTTGTTTTTTTTATTTTTATTTTTTTTGCAGGGATGAAGCAGGTCAGAGTGAAGGTATATTTAATTTGGGATGTGATAGCAGGCTGAGAAATCCCTCCGTCTAGAGTGATGTTTTATAACATGTGACATTTTTTATACTCAGCAGGCAACCCCATCCTGTTGCTGTAGAAGAGCAAATGATTGAACTCCTGATTATAAACACCCAAGTAATTCCTGGGAATGAGAGCAGTGAGCATTCAGTGTTAAGGACAGAAATGATTTTCTGCCTCAGAGGAAAAAGGGGAGAATTTGGAAACAAAAAAAAAGAGGGATGGGTGTCCCTCTACTTCTCTACCCCCAGCAAAGGTATTTTTCTTACTTGATGATGGCGCTACTTGTGATTTCAGTTGCCATTATCTTGAGTAGACATTGATCTTACAGTAAAAAAGTTAGAAAAGCGCTTAAGGACATCTATCTACAGGATAACTCACTCTCAAGTGAATGAATAATATGAATATTTACAGGGATGTTCACCCTCAAGGAGATATGGTAAGTACCAGGAAAAATAACAGCCAAAGCAGTCTCTACCTTCTTGAGAACTCTCCTCCAACATACTGGAATCAAGCATATAGTGCAGATAATTGTAAATGCCATAATGCTGTTAATCATCATATCTTTTTTCATATCCATAGAGGACAGAAATGGCCTTTGACACATTCTGAGTTCTTGTACTTTCCCTTCCACATGTGTAACCTACTTTGAACACATTGCTTTGTATAATGGAGTTGTCCCTGGCCATTTTTTCCCTTCCTGGTGTCTATTGACTGAGAGAAAACTTCCATCTCTAAGAGTCATATTGATTTCCTAGGGGCATGAATAGTTGCTACAACAACTATCCATCCTTCCCTGCCTTTGTAATTAGCATTAGGTGTTTTAGTCACTTTGCTTATAAATACATCAGATATATGAACCTAAGAACAGCTATAAATGTTGGTGTGGCATGGGCATCTCACCTCAAAGATGCAGGACGTGTGCGCCATGGTCTTATCTTACTCCACAATATTCTCCCGTTGTCCGTAGGGATTTGCAACGAGGGACTTGCTAACTCAGAGGTGCCAGTAGGCTGTATGAAAGGTGTTATATTTCTCTGTGATACCCCTCAACTTGTCCAGCAGTTATTTGAATGTATGTAACCCTCTGCAGCCACAATGTCCTATGGTAAGGTTTTGATTGTGGTACTGGTGATTTTGTTTGATGTCCTTTAGTTTTCAACAGTGAAGACAGCTGCCCTATCATTCCTTATCATCTCTGTGCTGTTTAGCAGGTAAATGTCAAGTTGATGATCAAAAAAATATCAAATCTGAGCTCTTTCAGTTGCTCTTCATCCTGATATTTTTTTGATGTTAACTGGGTTTCTGGTTTTATTTGCACTTCCTGAAAAATACTTACACTGTAATAAAATGGGAGAGAAGGGGAAATCCTACGTTTTTATGTAACTTGTTCAGTAGAGCTGTGTTTTTATTGTCATAGACTGAATGATTATAAGAAACTGGGGAAAAAAATAAATCTATCCATCTTGGTCTTAGTAGCCATCTTTTTCCTATAGTACATTTTCTCATGCTTGTTTCGAAACTTTGTTATGCAGAAATTTCAGCTGTTCTGTCCACAAATGATATGTGAACAGATTTCAATTTCCATGAACTTACCCATTATTCAAAATTATTTGGCTGTTCCAGCCTATTGATTGCTCTGTCTGTTATTTGCAATTTGTTATTTGTAGTCTGCATTTAGTCACTGATTATGCGTAATGTTCCTGCTCTTGGATAGAAAGTCTTCCAAGTTCACAAAGACTTTCTGAAGGGACTGTGCAAATACTCTGGCAAATACATTACTGCATGCATATTTGCAGTGTCTTTTCATATATATGATAATAGAATGTAAATAAAAGGAATGGTGAATGCAATTTAAATTGTTATAAGAATTATATTTGTATTTTGTGATGGATTAGTGTTACTGCAGCTTCTCCTGGATACTTTTTAAAATAGGCATTGTAAAGACACTGAGACACTGTCTTCAAATTTCTTTCCTGTGCACCATTGAGATAGAAATTTGTATTGGCTATTTCTGCATGATAAGCCTTAAATTATTTTATACTTTATTTTTAAAAAAAAACAACTGTAAGTGGAAAATATCACTTAGTCTAAGACAAATTGCATGCAACTGCTACTGTCTCAGGAATGCTCCAGTGCAATAATTTGGACATCTCCTTATTTAAAAAAAAATAAAGACTAGGCAGGGTCTCTCTATGGAGAGCATCATCACAGCTGATATTGGAAATTTTTGTTGGAAAGGGAATCTGCCATTGTATGGACATTAGCTGGATGCTTATTTTATGGCAAGACTTACTGAGATAGTTAACTGTGCTGACCTTTAAACTGTTGTTGTTAGGTTTCAGACTTAACAGCCAGAAGTGAAAGGGAGAGTTGTCATCTCTGAGCTGTTGTTTGGGTCTTTGCAGTTTTGAACATACGTGTATGTAGCAGTTACACTTGGCTCATGTTTTGAAGATTTCCTGCTAAAATAGTTTGGGTTTTTTAAAGCGAAACTTTAGGCTCATGAACAAATACAGATATGGCTTCTGGGACAAATTCTGGAGGTTTTGTGCTTGAGGTTCAGTTTCTGGATTTTTGTGTTCCTGTTCAGCTGCCAGTATTCAGAATTCCTTCCACTTCGTTACCACTTCTAAATTTGTGACTAGTACACTGTCTTTTCTGTCACACATCTTTAAGGAAGATTTTTTTTTTTTTAAAAAAATCCCATTAGTAATCGATGAGGCACCTTCCTTCAAACTGAAACACTCATTTATTGGTATTTTTTCTTTTCAGCTTTTCAGTTTTAATTCACAAGGCTTTGTTTCTATTCAAATCAATTTGAATTATTTTTTAAATTAATAATTTGAGGTATAACACCAGCTACTTCATTAAAATCTAACTATATTAATTCACTGCGCCCTGTTAATCCACTAATTTTGCAATTCTGTGCAAAAGAAGCAATCTTGTCAGACAAGATTTGCTCTTGTGTTTTATTGCTCATGATTCTGTTTTCCTCCAAGCCCAGGATTTTCAGCTGTGTGTTATGTTGGCCTACATCTCTTACTAGTGCAGTCAGTGGGAGACTTACTGATCCCTTCTGTGAGAGCAGCTTTAGGGCCTGTGTGGTGTGGTTCTCAAATCCCCACCCTAGATGTCTAATTTTTCGTTTGTGAAGTGCCAGAGTACCATGCGACTGTCTGTTGTCAGTTGACTTTCAGTGATGCTTATTTTAGAGCACCTGAAGGTCTGGTCAAGCATTTGATAGAAAATTTGGTAGGAGGGTAACTAGACTTTCAAAAAAACATGGTATTTCACTTCTAAGTGATTTTTAGTTTTCGGTTTTGGGTTTTTTTAGTTTATGTAGACTTGTACTTGTTGTTTTATTCCCTCCTCTGAAGCAACTGGAGGGAATATTGCCTTCAAATGTGATGTTCTTATTTGGTCTCTAAGTCTATGGAAGAGGAGAAGCAGTATTTGCTTGAGAAAGTGGAATAACATACCTATTTGAGCTTTTTAATGATTCAATTCTCTTCCATCAACCTCTACATGGCTGTGCAATGGGAGCCTATCCTTAGCAGTGGAAAAAGCGAATCAGTGAAGCTTTATTTGCAGATAACTCTACAATTATGACTATTTTCAGGTAAAGGAAACTTAAATTGCTGGTTGTCCTGTTGTGTTTTAAAGAGCACCAACTAATTACTTTGTTTCCTTCTGAGCAGCAATAAAATAAGTGATGTCATTTTAGCATTAAAAATTAGGACACTGTCCAAGGCAATTGTTGAATGACCCATAATTAGGATTCTAACTTTGTAGCCCATACAAATGTTTCTCATCAAGTACAAGGACATATTGGCTGTATCAGTTAGGTCAGTCTGTTCTTTAAACTGTCACCAATGATTTAGTAAGGAACTTCTTATCAGGATCTACTGTCATAGTATTATCAAGAACATCCTGAAATACGGAAACTCGTTAAGATTGTTTACCTTAAATTTTAGAGTAGTCAGTTTAATTACAGATTACAGTATCCTTTAGAGGACCTATCCTCATTATAATAGCAAAAATCATGCCCACTGCTCTGAAGACCCCTGCCCAATTAAAGACCCTCACCCTTTGAGCTTGCGCAGAAAAACTAAAACACACTATAACTTCAAATCGAGGTGAGGCATGTTGTTAACCAATGAGGGATAAAGTGATAAGAAACTAACCAATGGTTGTTTCAGTAAATGTGTATTCATGTAGCCTGAAATGTATAAATACCTTGAAGTTCTTTTGTGTGGTGTGCTAACTTTGTGGAATTACCATCTAGCACCCATCTTTGTGCAAATATGAAATAAACTGATATCTCAGCTCTATGTGTAAGATTGGCTTATTGCACACCAGGTACCAAACTCTGTTTGAGGGACAACAACTTTAGGGTGTCTAAATTGAGATTAATTAGAAGTGCCCTAAAATAGGTATTTCTAAAGTGCCTCCAGTTGGGCTTCTCAGTGTTGCTAATTCTGAACCACTCTTAAATGAACACAGACTTGACCAAAAAGTTCAACAACAAAAATTCCTCAAGCCGATGATTAAAACCCCGCACTCCACCCAAATGCATGCCATAAATAAGTGACATACTCCTACCATGACAAAATTAGTTGAGGAGAAAAAAGGCTCATGGTTAAACTTTTAAATGTCATCTTTGTTAGCATGGCGCATGTAGGAGCCTTTTCTAAAAAGGAGAATTCAGCACTATGTGAATAGATGAGTACAGTATGTTAAGACTCGTGAATAACATAGTAAATCTCAAAGTCTTGCATTATGCAGAATGTTGTTGGGAATGCTGTTTCTCACTGTTTAATTTGCAGGATGTACTGTTCCACCAACTACAATGCAGCACTGAAGTTATTGCTCCTTTGGGGAAAAGGAAACGAAATAACATCAGTAGTTTCATTTATTTGAGCCTTTAAGAAAGATACAATTCTGTTGTGTTCAAAACAGATGTGGTACAGAGTTGTCAGAGAGTCTGGGGACTCCAAGTGCATAACCATGCAAGGACAACTTAGGACAGGACAGACAGAAGATTTATATTCATTATGGTCACAGAGAGAGAACATTGGGATGGCGTCTCCCCCTCTGTATCCCTGTGCTCTGCCAAGTGATTGCAGAGACCTAACCTATAGACTGTTTCAGAAAAAAAAGAGGTGAGCAAAAACAATCATTTCAGTGTTAACAAAGCCAGGTAAGCATCCCTGGGAGGATGGACTCCTCAAGCATCTTGCTAACCACCACAGTTCTCAGAATTAAATGTGACAACATGAGGAGACAGCTCTTGGTGGAGCCCATAGAAGTGGCACACCCAGTATTACCCTAACTCAGAAGTGGGGAGTTGGAAACAATCACAGGCCGTTAGCTTTTAGTTGAAAGGAATGTTCTTTTAGGTAGGATAATCTTCTTGGCCAGACCCCTCAAATGTTAAATATTAATAATTTTACCACCAGAGAATGACTAAGAGAAAGCAGGGAGAATTTAAAAATATGAAATTTTTCTAAGGCTGTATCTATAGTCACTAAAGCAAAAGGAATTATCTCTATTTGGGAAGTTCAGGAGATGTATTGTTCACTGTGTTGGCTTCGTAATTTCTCTGTACCTTTGTTAAAAGTTCAGCACCTTTCATGTTTCAATGAACTTGTTCCCCAGTAAAAACTATTTTAATTCTGCAAGGAAGTGGTTTTATTGTGGTTCTGATTTTTTTGAACAACATGAGAAACACTAAGGATTCTGACTAAAATAATCAAAGGACAGAGAGTTAAGATGGGGATAGCAGGGAAATGAAAACTGGCTACAATGTGTATCAAAAAACTATCTTGTGAACATCCTAGTGAGTTATGACTCCTGCTGGAAACTGATGGCGAAATCACTGCACCGCTAAAATCTGGGATTGCATGTTCTGCCAGCATAACCCTCCTGTGAACAACCTGAACTTGGCATCACCTACCTGGTGAAGCCTTGCCCTAGAGTTTTGCTTTGGTAGCATGCCTCCCAAATCTCCTGAGGAAGAGCTTGCAAAGGGCAGGTGATAATGCTTAGGACTTTGAGGACTCAACTTCAGATTTTCCTGCAGGAATAGAAAATAAACTCACTTAGTCATTTGAGCAGAAGAGAAGACAATACTGTTGCATGCTCTCCACCTTAATTTTTTTTTAAGGGCAGTGAACAGAGGTGCCAGGAATCACAGAAAGAATGACAGGTAGAGTATTTCTTGCAATGAGAAACTGAAGATAAGTAATTGGCAGGCTACATTTCTGTGTTTGAAAGATCAGCAGGGGGGTTGAATGAGTATAAGAGTTTGTAACCTACATTAAATAATGAGGAGATGCAGTCAAAACAGCTATACACAACCTGTGGCTGAGGTAATGATAGGAGCAGCATACACTGGAGAAGCAATCTGCATTATTCTAAAGGAGGACAGCATATGAAAATAAATAAAAAATGTTAGTTCAACAGGTAAAAAGATAAAAAGCAGTGACAGTGTATAAAGTGATCAGCAAAGACCCAGCAAGGTATCCAATGTGGAGAATGTGGCTGAAAAATAGTTTAAGGCTTCCTTTTTCCCAACAACAATTGATGTTTTGGGGAGGGGGGAAGAAAAAAAAAAAAAAGACACAATGAATATTCATCCTGAACAGCATTATTTGGGTGGTACACAAGCTTTCATATGACTCCTGCTGAAAACCTGTTTAAATGAGGAAAACTTTTTTTCTCTACATAATATTCATATCCCTTTTCCCTGCTGAGGACTGTGTATGTGAAGCACACGCAGGTAGGTTTTCTTCACAGAAGACAAAGGAGTTCAAAGGACAGTTATTCATAGCATGGAACTGGGGAAGACAGATCATGTGAAGGCTTTGTCAAGGCATCTTTAGTTGAAGTGTAGTTATGAAGCTGGTGAATTTTGGGGATGTAATCATTAACAATTAGATGTTTTTGCCCTTGGAAACAAGCAGTCAGGGAAACTGACCATAATTCAGGATAACCTGCCTGATTGCAGACAAGCATGTAGTTAAGAGAAGCTCCACAAACATATAGGAAGTGACATTTGCAGTTGGTGACCCTGCAGTGAAGACTGTGCATCCTCCCCGAATGTCAAGAGAAAATCAGAAATTAATATATTATATTGTACTGTAGAAAATAAGTAATTTCCATTTATTGTTGTTCTGGTGGAAACGGGGACAGTGATGTTCAGTTAAGGGTTGATGTAGGAAGCAGGGAAGAAAATTCAAGGTTGCATGGATAAAGTGAAGCTTTTTCCAGGGTTCTTCAAGTACCCATTGTAAACAAAATGGCTAATACTGAACACAAGCTGTTTCTATAATGAAAAGAATCACTGAAACAACTTCCATGAAAGAAAGATACCTTAAGGGCACATTGCTAGGCAAAATTAATTTTTAACTCTTGAGCTTAAAATGCCTGGGATGCGTTTTGAGCTGCTTTGAAATTTGGATCCATGGACAGAGGCTGCTGGAGAAGCAGGAGGAATGGTTCTGCTCTATCTTAAACTTCCTGTGGCTTTGCATTGAATCACTGAAGATCTTGTAAGTCCTGTTTCCCTACCTGTAGAGCTTATAGTATGTTTCTGCCTTGTCTATGTAAAATGTAAGAGCTTGGGATGCTGTTGCAGTAAGCAAGTTGAAGACTTCTGCAGAGGAGAACATCGGCACAGTGTTTAGGGAAGCATTCAGAACACTAAGGTTCATGGATGTGGTTGACAGAGGTGTATAGACTGTATTTGATCCCGCTTTAACTCCATTGCAGACCTCGAGCACCACTCTTCCCAAAAGTCATTCCTGTGCAAGACAGGTTAACACTGGATATTTTGTGCTGGGTGATCTATTTGCCAGAAGGTGATTAAGTGAAGATGGAGTCCCCCAGTACCTGGGGCTTATAGGTAACACAGCTATTAGCATAATGGTAACACTAGAAAAAATTTTAAAATTTGAGCATTATATGGAAGTAATGGAAAGAGGGCTTGAATATAAAAAGGTGTCTGAAGCTGTCTTACTAGCTTTGGTTTTTTTTTTTCCCTCTATTTCTGTATTGGTTTGAGTGGTTGAGAAATCTGTTTCTTACTTAGTTCACGTATTTCCCATCAGAAACTCTACAGAAACAGAGCAATCATAAGCAAGGACTTAATAGTTTCACCAAAGCTACCATGAGACATTTCCTTTCATTACACCATGGAAGTTGGATTAGTACTGATAGCTTTTGCTAGTTCATTCCTTTTTCATATTGATTTTACACAGTAAGATCTTCACAGTGTTTCTCTTGCTATCTACACATTTTATTTACATGTGCTCTGTTCTTTGCTTTTATACCGAATTCTTAGATGCCAAATAATATAAATAGAATTATTTTCCATATTTAAATAATTGTTTTAAAGGAGGAAAAGAAAATTAAATCTACACTACTAATTTGAACAACACTGTAGATGTGTGAATGCCAGGATAGTTTTCCTCTAAAAAAATTTTTTTTGAGTTTGATAGCTTAGGAGAAAAGGATACTCTTCCTCTTCATATGGGTGTTGCTGGGAAATGGCTGTATAAGATCCCTAATTATTCCCACTTTGCAGGTAAGAACAGGACTTTTGGCCTCAGGAAAAGTTACTACAAAGAGACAGGACCGTAGTTTTTTGCCTGTGACAATGACTCATTCTCATTTTTTCTTGCAGTTCTTCTGTAGCTCTTTGCTAGTGGTTTGTGGACTCTGCTTACATGGTTACTCTTAAAAACCATTTCCTTTGCTCCTCCTTACTGTCCACCAACCTCTCCTCTCCCTCCTAGAACCAAGGATGAGATTTCCCCATGGTTTGCCACAAGGTAATTGAAGACTTGGGGATGTGGAGAAGAATGCTGCCACAGGCTCTGTCCACAGTTGCTGTAGGACTGTTTCCTGAAAAGACAATGCTTTCCAATATCACTGCTGTTTCCTAACTACTTTCACCTGCACTTTTTGTGGCCATGCAGGTTAAAAATTTAGGTAATGCGAGAGGAGTCCACATGATGTTTTGCTTTTATCGTTTCTAATCATCTAAGAGTATAAACCTAAGAGACAAGCAACAGCTCTAGTCCTGAAAAACTTGCAACCACAAAGCTCAATCCAAAACTGACTAGGCTTTTGGAAATAATGCCACTGACTTTGGATTTGGGCATTTAGCTTAACACCAAGCATGTTAGCCTTATGTGGTTTTGATCAGGTAAAAGATAAACTTGAAAAAGTTTTCTTCTTTAGAAAGTTACTGCAGTGTGGGACCTCAGTAATTAGTTTGAAGACACCTTCTGAACATGTGTTTATGACCACTGTTAGTAGCAGCAGTTGAATGCTGCCCAGGTGGTCATTTGATCTGATTTGTAGTAACTTAAAAAGATGGAGTCCTGCATGTGTCAGATATGTCTGCTCTCTCCCTAACATCTGTACTGGCTGTAGCAGACACAGATCAACCAAGCAGATCATCTCATGGTCTCTCCTCTTTCTTCTCGTTCTTAAAATTAATGGTTTAAAAGTAAACATAATTTAAATGATTGAGCTAGGTGATCTGCACTGACAGGTATATAAATAAAAATCTGAGCCAATTTTCATAAAGGACTAACTAAATAGTATATTCTTTGAGAAATAGGTTTCTAAAAGCTGTCTTTTTTTGAATATCCAAGCACTCTCTGATAATTCATCCAAAAGAATTCCTTACAGGCCAGTTACAAATTCTTGTCTTCTCTAGCAGAGTTGCCTGTAGTGGATAAATTATAATGATATAATTTTCTAATGTTTAGGCAGTTCTGCTTTACTGTACACTTAAATTATGTTGCAAAACATAATACATCTCATAACATTTCAAACTTTCCATTTCCAGTGTATTTTACACATTTTGCCTATGTTTTCATAATCTAGTGTAAGATAATTAGGAACTTCTGGGTTTGGTGCTGTAAGTTTTATTTGACATATCAAATAAATGTTTTAATATTAATTTTAATACTTCTGTTCTATCAATTTCTTCATTTCTTACTGTGAAGGAACATGGCTCAGCCCACATGGCACCCAGGAAACCTCTGTGCACAAAACTGGCTAATAACAATGACAACAAAAAAAAGTTGACACTTGGAAAATAGGCTGAGGCTTGCAGCTGTGCAGCAGGAAAGCACAAAATTCATTAAGTAGTTAATGAGCTCAGTGGTTTTAAGTGTGGGGGAGAAATGGCTTTGTTTTATTGAGGTTGGAGTCTCCACAGCAAAGGAGAGAGGGAGGTGACTTTATAAGAAACATTCGAATGTTCTGAAATCCTGGTTTTCTCCTGGCTCAGTTGGGGGAAAAAAACTGGAACAGTTGTAAGGAAATTACTAACTGCATTATTTCATATTGAAAAATATAGAAAGCAAAAGATACACAACTCCAAAAATTGCCTCCCACAAATCATACTGGAGGAACCAAGTCCTGGCCTTCCTGTAAAGGACCATGTGTGTGCTTGGGTTCGTTCTGTGTGGGTATGTGAACTCAAGTGTGTCTATGCAAAGGATTAGGACATAAGGGTGCTGTTGTTAAAATAAGTTGAGCTAGTGGGTATTAGTTTCTTGTGGAAACTCCAGTGCTTGGGCTGAGTGAGGGTCGTGGGGATCAGAGTCACATCATGTTCCTTCAAGCCTGCTTGCACCAGCTGTCTGGGCTTGTGAATATTTCTTCTTTAACACATATGGCATCAAAAGAGCTTCTGACCTGAGGGCAAGTGCTCTGTTTTCTGGCTGTGATAAATGCTGTTGGTGATAGAGGCCTTATGTGAGTCAGATATTAGTCATGGAGCATTCTGCAAAGATGCAGGCTATTACTTAGCATGCAGAGAATGGAGTGGGTTTACATAGTGCAGCCCCTCCTTTCCACTTCAAACAGGTGAGCAGAGCTGATGGGGTTAGCGACTTTGGATCTTGTTAATGGCCAAGGCTGGAGCTGAGGTTTTGGTTGGCACCTATGCCAGGGATGCAGTGGGGAGAGAGCAAGGGGTACCGTGTGCATTTCCCAGGTGCTGGCTACACCTAAAGGGACCCAAACCACTCTGATCCAAGCTCAGCTGTGCTCAGTCAGGTGAAAAGCACCTGTGAGCAGCACTGTTTGGGCTGCCCTTCTCTGCCTGCCAGCCAAAGGTGTGCTGGTACCTCTCCAGTGCCTACAGCGCTTGTCATGAGCTGCACCCTGATGTCAGCAGGCAGTGGCCATGACATACTTCGTTTCAGAATAGTAAAAACCTTCTTCACTTTACATAAAATTAAAAGCTGTGTGAAGCAGCTGAGTAGCATGTAATCCTGATAGAGTAAAGTTGGCAGGAGAGGCAGAGCTTTCGCTCCTTTCTCCTAGATGCTGATGCAGGCTGTGCTTGGGTGAGGAGGGAATGAGACTTGTGATCGATGTGTGACGCAGTGTTTGAGCATTGCCTGGCTTCCAAAGGCAGAGAGTTCAATTGATTTCTCTGTCAAGAGCTATGCCAGTGTAAAAATGGGGGTTGCAACAGGATTTCTCAAATATTCTGCAGTCATAGTTAAAACCAGATTTTTGAGAGATTCAATAAACTACCCTGGATCTTAGGTCTGGTTATCCCTTTGATACTCCTGTGGAAGCTGAGCTACTTTGAAAAATAGTCACTGGAGTATACTTAATGTCGTAATAAATTTTATTAGTCCAAATCTGTCTAAATAGTTTTAACTCACTTTTCTGAGCTTCTGGCTTGCACTAGTTTTCTCAGGCACCAAGTAGATCAGATTTTTTTTAATCTAATTTAAATAAAATGCGATTGTGTAATTTTGACTATGGGAGCTGAGAGGATAAGAAAAGCACCCAATATCATGAGGAGGGTGACTAATGTTGGCAACGCTAGCAATGCTGATAGACATTAGAAGATAAAGGAAAGCAGATGGCATTTCATGATTTTTTGTGTGTTTTGCTTATCTTGGTATCTCTCATATAGCCCTTTGAAGAACATTACCTGAATTTTAACCTTTTCCGTCTCTCACCAAAAAAAAAAGGTGAGAGTAATCATAATATTTTCAGAGCAGAGACTGTATTGTGGTCACATCTGGTAATGTCACAGCACGGTACCAAAAGTTTCTCTGCATTCTTTGTATCAGCTGTGAGCATTTTATTTTCAACTTTTCCCTCCAAAACTTTCCAAAGAAAATTGTAAGTAAACATGGCATGCCCTTGACTTGAAAACCATGGCAAGCCTCTGGGGTTATTTGGCTTTGTAGCAGTGCAAGGCTTGTCACTCCACACTTCAAGTGAATGTCAAGAAGCAGTCTGGGAAATGGCGAGGTTGTCTAGGGGAGGGACTGGGAGCTGGTTCCTGCTATGCAGTTTGTAAAGAGACAGCATCAAAGTTTTTGCTTGTGAACTTTACAGACTTTGAAATAGGCTCTTTCTCAGCAGTCACGTGGCACTAGGAGAAAACAGCTAACTACACAGTCTACTAATTGATGGGAAAGGAAGGAAATGTTGTCAGAGAAGTGCTGGCAGATATATACTATCCCCAGCCTGGCAAACACAGAGTTAAATCTGTCACTGGATGTATGGAAAGCTTGAACAGATTCAGTGTGTACCACGAGAGGTTGTGATAGATGTCTGAGGAAAGATTATATTTAGAGGGCAGACAGATACTGGTATAGCTCTCTGAGGAACTTCATCTCCCAAATGTCAATACAGCTTTTATAGTAAAAAAAAAAAAGTTTCAGTTCAAGGAAGATTACAGAGTATGCTATACTGGTGGAAGAACTCCATTATGAGAGTTGGTGCTGGTATAGACATATCAGTAAAGACAGACTGGTTTCATGATCCCAGTATGTACAACTAATACAGCAAAACTCTCCAGTGGAAACTTGGTCTGGGATTTCTGCAGGGTGAGTTCACTCAGCATTTTGGCAAGCTCAGCAGCTAGAGTTAATTACTTTGTTAAACTCCCATGTATAAAGACAACTTTTAATTTGGAATTGGTTAAATATGGGCTATTGAACAGTGTCAGATTGCCGTCACTAAAACAAAGGAATGCATTGTGGAAGGGAATAAAAGTTGTTTTATTTGACCTGGAAAGTTCCTTTAGTATTTTGATAGGTACTCTTACCATGCTGGGACACTTAAACACCTACTGCATAGTTTACTGAGATTCCAAGTCTCAAGGTCAGTTAAAATGTAGAATCGAAATGGTGGAGCAGCCGCATCAATGTTCCCCAAGTGTCAAGTGATACTGCAGGTCTGATCAGTACTGCAGTTTGGTAGTCTTCAACTACAAGGCCAGCACGCTGGAGGAGTTGTGCTGACAGCCATCCAGCAGTGACCATAGGGCTTGGAGAAGGGTAGGTGGTCCTTTGGGGATGTGGAGGAGAGAAACTTCATCACTTCCAAAGGTGATGACCTCCCCTTGGGCCAGGACATCTTCCCATGTAACGGCAGAGGACTGTTCATTGCAACAGATCAGTGCTGACTGGCCTTGGAGGACTGCTCCTACCCAAGGTGTAAAAGCACAGTGAGATGGGCACAATGAGGTCCTCGCTGAGGGACCATCTGCCAGAGGAGCTGTGACTTTGAGGGGCAGGCGGTAAGTGGCTGCTGGGTTTGCAGTTTGTGATTCTAAAGTGTTATATAAAAAAAAAAAAATATCAAAAGCAAAAGGGGAAATAAAATATATTCCAGGCAGAAAAGCAACGTGAGCTCAGCTGGGCTGGGAGTTTTGTCAGATGTAGGATGACCCCTTGCAGGCTGTTGTCTGGCAGCAAAATGTATCACTCGTATGTGGCATGTATAAAAGTAGGTTGTTTTCTGTGCTCGGCCACATCTGTGCCAGAAAGGTATTTATGTAGGCAGGCAAGAGTAGGAATGAATGCTTCTCTTAGGCTAGCCAGAGAGACTTGTCCTGTGAAAGGAAATTAAGAGTGATATTTCCAAGACACAAGTGCTAGGGAATTATCTACTTAGCCTGGTGCATCCAGTCTTAGGGATGTTACAGGCTTTTGTGGGTTCAGTCTGGCAGCCGCAGTCGGGGAAGAAGCTTTCCCCTTCCTTTGTGGAGAGCGCTATACATGAAGATCTGTGCCTTTGGCTTGACTGAAGCAGACCCCTTGAGCTGAAGTTAACCAACTCTCTGGGAATCAGTGCCGCAAAAGATATAAAAACTTTTTCAGTTAATGTCTGGGTTACTTTGTTGATTTTTGAAAACTATTATTATTGTTATATTCAGAAGGTCATTTATTTCTATTTTTCTTGCCTGTCTCACCACAGGGAAATATTCCTGAAATGAAACTTTGCTAGTTGCTCATTGCAGAGTGACAGCTGAGTTACCAAATCAGTTGGAGCTGTAAAGGTTTCAGATAAAGCTGCAAACATTCTGCCTTGACTGTATGAAGGAAGCAAAATGCATGAGTATTGATGGAAGTCAGAAATATTTAAGAAAATCTTTGTGGTTCAAGAAAATTTTTCTGCAAGGTTTTGGACCAGATGTTCAATGACACCTATTTTTTCCTGGCCCATTGTTATCAAATCTGCATCCCTCCCAAACAGGTGTATATCGCTATAGTATTTTCTTTTCCTCTGAATTTATGCTCTGAAACTTCTCAGACAAGCCTTAGGACTTTAAAAGCTCAGTTTTATAATCTGAATGTGGAAATTGCTCACCAGATATAAAACAAAACAAAAAAAATACCACCATTTAAAACTGTCTCAATGAAAAGCAGTTATGATGGATATAACAGAAGAAGATAAAAATAAGGAATTGTTACTAGGCCACACAAGCCCAAAACTTAATATCCGAATAACTGTTTCAGCTGTGGTTACTGAGAAGGGAGAGGATAGATTTCCACATGATGAATGTTTTTCACAGAGTAAAGCCCAGGAAGTGAAGAACAGCTGCAGTATGAGCCCTCACAGATGGACAAAATGAGTGTGTTTCCTCTCTTAGGATCACTCTCATCATTAACTTCTATTATTTTAAGTTACTTTTCCTTCAACATTGGAAAGGTTCATTAGCTTTATAATATTAAGAAAATATTTAACATTTTTTCATGGACCTCTGTCTCCATATTCATTAATGTAAACTTTGGTTTTTATGTTAATAGTGTTCCTGGAGTTTTGTGTCATTTTCCATTGATATGTTCCCTGTATAAACTAGCTAATAAATTTCATTTCACTTTGTGTACAACTAAACGTCCATCAGCTGCTGTGGAGCAGCTTCTGTCTTTCAGAAGAATGAGTGAGATTATTCAGAACTGAGTCCCTACCAAAATTATCTGCCTTCACAAAGTGCAGTTGAACAGTTAACACCTAACCAGGACCATCTCAGCTCTTTAATGTGTGTGTACTGGGAGAATTCAGATGATACTGTGACTGTATGATTGACCAGCCTTCCTCTGAAAATGTATCAGTATTTTATGTTCCAGTTAATTAAATCTTACATCTGAGTGTTTGCTTAGAATTGTGTAAAAGCCTCTCCAATAAGATTTATAGCCTTAATGAGTTTTGCTTTTAGAGTTGCAATGAATTGGGGTAAATTACAGTCTTGGTAGATAAGCCTTGTCTCATGGTAGATAAGTGATCAATCATGGGGTCTAAAGTCAGCACAACAGCTTTGATATACACCTGCCGAATATGTGATTCTAGATACCTAGAAAATACACATTTTAAGAATGTGCTACGTCAAGGAGTGGTACAGCCTTGATGTGTCACATATCTATCAAGTTTCTTGTGATACTGTGTCTGAGCTCTAATCTATATCAAATGATACACTTACTGGTGTAAGAAGTTAGAAGGGATTGTTACTCTGTTAGTCTCTGTAATAAAGTCCCTTGGGTTGTCTGCATGATTGACAGCAGTTTTGAAATTTTATCAGAGAACAAACTGATGGTCTAACTGATGGGTGGATGTAAATTTACATCTGTTACACATTGTTAGTTTTTGCTAACAGTGCACTTTGCCCTTGAGTTTATTTGTGTGAAACCTGTTTTAATTTAGAATATGAAGCCAGGTTACTTTGTAGTTAGTGTTAATTAAAAAAGGTCATTTGTCAAATGGAATAAACTGAATTTGTTATAGAAATAATTAAGAAATGGTTAATTGAAAGTGAAAGGGATGTAGAGAAGGAGCTGTGAATCTAATCTAGTGGTGGCTGGGATGCAGGAGAAAGTGGCAATAGTCCATCAAAAGTCAACGCTCCTCCCCACAACCTGCAGCTCTTCTCAGTGGCTTTCTCATTCTTGTAAAACACATAGTGCCTTTTGCAGAATATTTTGATGGAGATTTTTTTTTTCTTCCGCTGAAGAATAAATCAATTTGCAGAACAATGCATTCATTATTTACTCTAGGTTTTTCATACCGTTGAACAAGCTAGTCAGTGCTTTTTCTACAGGAAAGGTAGGCTGGGCTGTGGTACAGGAGTAATTCTCTGTTCAAGCACATCACTGGGAATGCACCAGCAGTGACCACCTAGCCACCCATGCAATTTAACCAATCACATTTTGAAGGCAATGTTTTGGCTGGTAACAAATATCCAGGAGATAACCAATGCTGGTCTGAAAAAAAAAAAAAAAAAGGGTTTCCAACCATAAGGTATTTTCTGTGAAGTTACAAAGTCGTTGCTGAAGTGCAAGGCCTGACCCACAAACTGCTGCCCTGTGTTTGTAATGCTGAATCCTGAATTATTCGTAGAGCGGGGACTGAGCAAACTGCAGAAGGCAGCGTGCTTAACGTGATTAATGAAAAGTCTGAACTAGTGCTTTACAATGTAGATGAGTCATTAATATAACAGACACATGGGAGAGGGTTTGTGTGGAAGGGTGGAGGAGCCATCTCTCCTTACGTGAGCCTGAGCAACAGGGCTGGTTACATCTCAGTGCTCCCAGATGTTTAATTTCAGTTCATCGGTTAGAGACACACCCTCATAGTGTGTGATTAACACTCCGATGAAAAACAGTCACATACACTTCAATGGGATTAACATGTTTGAGTGCCTTAGGGTATTGGTTCCTGCAGGACTGGCATCCTACACCTTTGAAAAGTGTAGTGTGAATTCTCTGTTCAATGAGTTGAGCGTGTCTCCAGCCGCTATTCGCAATGCACTTAGCTTTGAAAGGGGACACAGTAATTAAAATTTATTTCATGGAGGCCCCCAAGAAGTACATATGTTCTGTGCATACGGATAGTGTAGCTCGTGGGGTTCACAACCCCATCTTCTGTCTGTTTATATTAATTCTGTCTTCTTTATTCATTAAAGTTTAGGAGACAGATAAATTTTTAATTTGAGGAATTTTTTTTCTGGAGAAATAGGCAAATGGTGATACATTGTATTCACATGAAGGAATTAGTATTAGATTTAAAACCAATTAATCATGGAAGGAAAAAAAAATCGTTTCTTCCTGACTGCTAAATATTTAACTGGCTGCTGAATGATCGGGGGTCCCTTTTAGGATTTTAAACCGACGAGATAAAAATGAGTTTAAATTCTTTAACGTTTGCATTTGTGACAGCAAGAATATGAGAAGTAATGTCAAGTGCTTGAAGTCCTCCCACTTGCGCAGTGATCACTGAGTCATGGTACTGATACAAGACAATTTAGAATACCTCAGCCCTGCTATAAACGTTGGTCCTAACTCGTTTGGGAAATGGGAGCATCACCCACACAACACAAAGCGCTGGAGAGGTTTTCTTTTGCACAGGGTAATCAGCAGCAGTGTAAAAAAAATAGCTTCAGTGCTGAAGGGGTTCTGTTTCTGCAGTGAATAGTCATAGGGGGAATATTGTCTCTGAAGTTTGCTTTGTCTTACCTTGGTTTCCACGGGGTTATTGGAATGTGTATTAGGAATACACTTGGCTTGGATGCTGTCCCTTTATATGTGAATCTTAATGCTCCTATTGCATTGAGGGTACGGTAGAAGAACTCTCTTGTCACTGATTTAATTTGGGAAATTACAGCTGAATAGATGCTGAGTCTGTCTATCTCACTGGATAAAAATGGCTTGCATCAGATTTCAAAGATGTCATACCTTCTCATATTAAGTAGTTTGTTCTGTGGCACTTGAAACAAAGCATAATTTCTATAGTTCTTGATTCACTACGGTGTTATTTTAGTATTAAACCTATGTAAAAGCTTTGACTTCCACAGAACTTTGACTTCCACAGAACTAACTACTTAAGTGTATGCTTGACAATCTTTTGCTGAATCAGGGCTTATATGAATTTAAATGTGTAAAAATAACGCAAGTTCAAGTAGATCATCTTTTAAGCTTTCATTAGTAATGTTATTTTAAGCTTCTCTTATCAGACTGGATACATATGGTATACATTTGTTGTCGTTGTTGCAAAGATTGTGCTGAATTCCTTTTCTGTAAGAATCCATTCAGAAAAATGCTTCTGAATATTTGTGGTACTACCTACTATTCTGTAAATAGCTTTTTGAGGATACTAGATGGTCCAAGGCACAGCCTAGCAGAAGTGTCTCCTGTTTAGGTAAGTGTAGCCCACGAAGCATCCACACTTTACGTATATATGTTTGGAATGTTGCAAGTGTAGAAAAGAGATTAATAAAGTTAGAACAGTTGCTGTTGCAGTTTTCAATGACACTGCCTTTCTTGGATAATTCTCAGCAGATGGGCAACTAAACCAGAGAATAAGAACCAGTCAGTTTGTTGCTTGTTCTTACTGAAATGATATACATGTATAATAGAAATCATTGCTATTTTCATTAGTATGATTTCTCATTGAATCTGCTTATTGAACAATGCTTATTACAAAATAGTAAACATGTCAACTGGCTTTATGCTAAACCACTACAAAAAATATCATAATGACAGCCATTGAGGTACCTCTATGATGGCTATGTACAAATACTTACCATCAGATAACTGAAACAAAATGATTTGGAAATCATTATTAAAAGATGATGATATAGCATACTGCTGAATTTCATTTAGTTTGCTCACAGCAAACTGCATTTACTTTTAGCTTCATACTCTGCATAAGTATTTTCTAGTACAGCTCATTTCTAAAATGGCATTTGAACATAAATTCACCAGCCAGGTGTCTAACTGATATTGCTTGAGCATTTGCAAACACTTGGGCATCTGAATGTGGCAGTCGTGCAAGTTGTGTTGTTTGTGTTCAGATCTGCATGGGTGATTCTCAAGATCTGGCTCTCGTTCTTATCTAAATGTTCACCAAGCAGCACGTGTAGAGAAACATCTTTATGGCTGATAGCAGATAGGTTTTTGTGTTTTTCTCAAACTATGGGGAGTCATATCATAATTGGACATCTTTTTCTGAAACATGGACTCATCCTGCCAGTCTTTTTTGCATCATCTTCAGTACTGAATATATGAAAGAGCTCCATTATAGCGAGAACCTAAATGCCAAAGGTGTTGTATTGCTCTGGGCAGCACATCAATGTTCACTGCAGGAACTGAGAATGTGGTTTGTAGGAGAAAGAACTGTAGCAACTGTAATTGCTTTGCCACATGTGTTCTCTCTATTCCTCCTCTGTTTTAGCTGAGCACCCTCGTCTCTATAGAATAAACTTTGATAATCATCCTTATTGGCATGACATGCGTGAAATTATTCCTCCACAACTTCATCTGAACTTCTGTAAATCTCATGTAGCTGACGCCACGAATTTGAAGAAAAGTGGCTTGGTTTTGTTTTTTCTATTTGTCCCCAAAGTAGAGGTGTTATGAGTGCAATTGCTAAGCAGCATTTCACTCAAAACTTCCTGACAGAAATGTGGTTTTACCTGCAGTTTTGGATGTGGTTAACAGAATGAGTGCTTTACCTCAACTAGGTTTTTTGTGTGCTGCCTCTGTGGTGTGTATGCATCATTTTTTCCACTCATATGATTAAATATTAATGGGGCAGTGGCTGGAGTATGATTAAAGTCCCCTCTCTCAAGTAACAAAAGCAGATGTGGAGAAGAGGATATTTCCCTTTCATTATGCTCCTTGTGGCTCTTTGACCAACTGCTTCTTATGAATTGTAGCAGTTTATGGTGATTGCTTTGCTATGACTCCAGTGCATTCCTGGGTGCAGAGGGCAGATCCCCTGCTTAGCAGCTGAAGTTTGGGGAGCTACTGTGATTAATAATAAGAAAGGATCAGAGGGAAAGTGTCATTCTAACAATTCTGACAAGTAACATTCTATGCTTCTTTGATACTTTGAAAGCAGCTCTGTATTTTAATTTCAAATGGTTTAACAGAGTTTATTAATAGAAGGCTCTTTCTGATAAAAACAGTGCAGTAACAATTCCCCTCTGAAGCTCCATCTATGGCTGAGATCATCAGCCCACTCAGCTTCAGGTAGTTTTCTGACGTTAGACACTGCTGGGGCTTGCCCTCCTTTTCCTCTATCAGCCTGATGAGCAGCATCTCTGCCCTACTTGACTCTGCTCCAAACACCAAGCAGCCACATCCTGACTCTTGCAAGGCTTACCTTGTATGCAGTTCTCATAAATGAGCACCAGAGATACAGGGTAGTGGATGCTCAACAGGTTTTTCCTAATTATTGTGTGGGTTAGTCCAGAGAAGACTGAAATGAGTCAGGATAACAGTTTTTCCAGTATCAAACCCTTGCTACAGAAAGACAGGGGACTGTGTCCAATGGGAATAGGACTAGAAATACTGGGGCTAAATGTTAGTGGGGGAGATTGAGGTTAGACACCAGGAAAGACACTAATAGTTAACAGTAATTAAGTAGAGGAACAGATTGCTTGGGGATGTTGTGAAATTTTTATCACTGGAGACTTTTAAGGTGTTTTTTCCCAGACATCTGTTGGGAATGATTTAGGGAAAGCTGAACCTGCCTAAAACAGAGATGCAACTTAGGTGACTCCTCAAGGCCATCCAAACTTGCACTCTTGTGATTTTCTATATATGAAGAAATAGTGAAGGTTTTTATAGTATACATCCCTTTTGGAACAGCAGCAGGTATCTGAAAAGAGGATCATAAAGACAGGCTGCTCTCAGCAATACAGAGTACAAAAATGGCTTAGTGAGGTGAAGAGTTACACCAGGCTCATACTGACATAGGTAAGAAAAAAATTTGGTCTGGGAAAGGCTGTTTTGCTTTGAACTCCACTGTCATGCAGTGTAGAGGATAGCAGCCTTCAGTCTGATGCTTTCCTTCATCTAAGCCAGAAATGAAAAGCAAAGATAACAGTAACAGTGCGGTGGGAGGAAGGAAAGAAAACAGATACTCAGATACAGTATTGTATATTTAGGTAGTAGTCCTTTAAGAGTCTCCTTGCCTTCTACACCTTACTAAATAAAATTTATTGAATAATTCTTTCACTTAATTAAAAAGAATTATTTCTTCCTCTATGAGAGCAGAATAAGCTGAAGAGATGTTTGTGATGTTTGTGTTTCATGCCACTGGACTGTGAAGTAATCTTTCCCAGTGCAAGTGAAAGCTCTGAATAGTTGTATGCTTGCTTCTAGATGAAGAGGGATACTTCAGAAATACACATTTTGAAATGCAGGCTAACTCTCTAGTCTTTTGTGGTGTTTGAGCTGCTGCTGAATGGATCACAGTTGCAGGAAATAGTCCTGAAACCTTTATAGTTCAAATAATTGCTGCAGGCATTTTTCAGAGCAAGTGCTGGTTTCTTCCTTACAAGAAACATATTTTTAAATTCCCCAGCTAGGTAAAGTGCTGTAATATAGTGGAATTGAAGGAATGCTTTACAGTGATGCTCACTGATAGTAGCTGAAGGGTAACCACTTCACTAACAGCACATCTTGTCAATCAATTAGAGCCTTTGAAGGTGACCATGCTGCCACTAGCCCTTCTGTCAGCCCGCAGGTCAACGTGCTGGAGAGTAAAAGCAAATGAGTCAATGCTGATTGCATTAGCTTATCCACCCATACTTAAGAGAAGAGGGAAAGGGAGAAAACCCTACCCTCTTTCTACTACCTGTAGAGATCTCTTTCTCTCTCTTTAAAAACTTCCTTGGAAGTGAGTGAAGTTACTTCACTGCTTTGTGAATGCACTCACACAAGATGGGGTACGGAACTGAAATATGTGCTGTCTCTGGGACTATGTGGAACAGACTGGGAACTCATGCTGTTCATGATGCTAGAGGGTGACTGGTCCTGCAGACTGGTCCTGCAGAAAAAGTCCCTCTGTATAAGGGACTTTTTCTAAGACTAGGAGAAATAACTTTGCTTTAGAGATTGGTCTTTTAGATAATACAGCATTAAATTAACTCTCTGTGTGAGTGGAAACTTCTTTTAGAGGGAGCTTATTTTCCTCCTTTAATTTTGTCTCTTAGGAAAGAGAATATGTAGTCATGGAGTCTATACAATAGCTTCTGGAGTTTATCTGCGCTAAAAATATATGTACTGTTGGAATGTGATTGTGATATTCAAACAGTTTTAAATAAAGTATGGTAAAATAACTTTGCAGCTTAGACTGGGACCATGCTGTTTAAAATCGTCTTTACTGACTTAATGGAGCCAAATCCAAATAAGGTTGCTCATTTCTGTGCTGACTGCAAAGCTGATGTTTACCATTGTTTTAGTTAATGTGATCAGTTGAGATCATGTATCATTATGTTCTAGTTTTATTTAATGAAGACAAAGCTCAGGTATCATCACTGGAGGTAATTCTTGGTGATGGGTTCATAGAGATTGGAGAATCCTGCATTGCTGCTGTGGAGCTCCTGACAGACTTAGGGCCAGGCTGTTCTTAAAGACGTCCAATTTTAATTTTCTTTTGCAAACTGGCAACCTGTCTCAAGGGGGGTCCCCCAGGGATTGATATTGGACCCAATGCTGTTTAATATCTTCATGAATGATCTGGATGATGGGATCCAGTGTACCCTGATGAAGTTTGCTGATGATACCAAACTGAGTGGGGAAGTGGACACTTGGGAAGGGAGAGCCACCCTTCAGGAAAACCTGGATAAGCTGGAAGAGTGGGCTAACAAGAAGTTCAACAAGGACAAGTGTAAGGTCTTGTACTTGGGAAAACATAGGCCAGGAGTGCAGCACAGGCTGGGATCTACCTTGGCTGGAGAGCAGCTCTTTGAAAAGGGACCTCGGGGTCCTGGTGGACAACAAGCTCAACATGAGTGACCAGTGAGCTGCAGCAGCAAAGAAAGCCAACAGGATGTTGGATTGCATCAACAAGGGCATCATCAGCAGAGATAAAGAAGTCATCATCCCACTCTACTCAGCGCTTGTCAGGCCACACCTGGAATACTGTGTTCAGTTTTGGCCCCTGCTATACAAAAAAGACGTGGACAGGCTGGAGACAGTCCAGAGGAGGGCGACAAAGGTGATCAAAGGACTGGGAAGCCTGACATGTGAGGAAAGGCTGAGAGAATTGGGTTTGTTCAGCCTTGAGAAGAGAAGGTTTAGGGGAGACCTTATCACTGTGTTCCTGTATTTAAAGGGTGGCTACAAAGAAGATGGAGACTCCCTTTTTACAAGGAGTCACATGGAAAAGATGAGGGGTAATGGGTACAAGTTACTCCTGGGGAGATTCTGGTTGGACACAAGAGGAAAATTTTTCACAATGGAACAACCAGCCATTGGAATAATCTCCCCAGGGAAGTGGGTTTCCCCAGTACCAGACACTTTTAAGATTCAGCTGGATGGGGTGTTGGGCCATCTTGTCTAGACCATGTTTTTGCCGAGAAAGGTTGGACCGGGTGATCCTTGAGGTCCCTTCCAACCGGGTATTCTATGATTCTAATTAAGGTGATCTCTTTAGGATTATATGGACCTAGTTCACTTATGCTTTCCTGACAGGTTCCTTCATCTTTCCTCTCTGTTCTAGAATGTGATAATTCCTGCTGTCCTTCTTTGTGGTCTCCCAACATCCCCAGCGAAGTGCATTGTTTAGACTGAATTCTGTAGTCAGAAGAAGGCACCCTTGGACTAGATTAGACCAAGCAGATTACCTCACAGACCTTGTTAATACATGAGAGAATGGCTTACTTTTTTGCAATAACATGACATTGCTGGTTTATGTTATTCTTTGACGTTGTAATTCTTTTCTGTGCACCATTTGCCCTTCCACTTTGATTTGGTGAGTGCCTAAGTGCAACATATTAACACCTTTTCCTGTTGAGCTGCATCTTAATTATTTCAGTCACTTATTCAGTTTTGTCAAGGTATCTTTGAATTAAGAATAATAAAAAATAAACTCAGGCTCTTTATTGTTCCTTCTTAATGCATAAGACTAAGCATACAGTTAAGTGCAGTCCTTGGTCCTTCTTCCAAATCCTTATGAAAATAGTGGTATTCCTGTACTCAAGATTTCTGTGAAACTGCACTCTGAAACTTCAATTTTGACAATGTAAATCACGATGTTGCTAGTGAATATTGTTTGAGCAGATCAATTACCCTAAAATATTTTTATTGAGCTATGCTTCTCTACTTTGTTCAGGAGAATGTCAGATGTGACCTGGTGTGATGTTTAGTCAGCTTGTAACATTCCCACTATTTGGCAATTAGAAATTATTTTAGTCTTTCTAAATGGTAAACTCTAGCTTTTCTTTCCCTACCTGTGAAGTTTTCAATGTTGCCATAGTTTTGGGAAGCTGAAAAGAATGAAACTGAAAGGACTGTGTGTTCTGGATGCATTTGCATGCTTTACTGATGGCATATTGACTCAGCCCCTAGCAACCTGTTATTTTAAGTCACCTGTAATTAATGCATGTGTCTATAACTTTAGAACTCGTATGACCTGCTGGTCTGACCTGGCCAGTAGGTGGGTTCTCCATGTAATCCGCATCCATTTATCAGCAAATAACAACATACCAGCAGCTCTAATTAGGTACTTTACCAACCTGGTTAATGCAAAACATGAATCTGAGTTTGAGGAAAGTTGATTGCTCGCAGAAATGTTTCTGTTGTACTCTGAACTGAGTTGAGTCTCATCTTTACAAGTAATACTAAATGGGGAATTTTAAAGGAAGGAAACAAAAATATACACAATCTATACTTTATTGAAATTTGGTTTTCTAGGAATTTAGAATGGTTCATCAGTTGTTGTAAACAGCAAGTATTTCCAGCTATTTATAGACACCAAGATGGATCTGTAACCACGGACACTTAAACAGTCTTCACGCTCGTTCCTCTTTCCATAGGCCTCAGTCTTTATCCTTTTCACTTTTGTCATCGCCAACTGAAGGGCATAAAAACATGAATCAAAATGCAGCTTGTAGCACTTGCAGGCACTATGTTAGCCTTTCATTGCAATTGTGCTATTGTGCTGACATTTATTTGTTTAATTAAAAGTCTCTTATTCACTTCCACTCTCCATTTAAGGAGGGCAGTAGTGCCATTTCATTATTGGTACTCTAAATGAGTTGTGCACTGGAACAAATAGTTTCCTTCACACATAATGCTTTCTTGTAATTTCCTTCACTTAGATGTTTAGCTTAGGAATAATTAAAACAGCTTCCTTTTTTCTAGCTAGTGCACAGATATATCTCCTCTCTGTATCTCCAGAGTAAAACCACTAGACTGCTGCTAATGCTTTGTCATTCACAGCTGAGGCTTGGAGGCACCGATTATTGCAATAAGTGAGTGGGAGCTTTAGAGCATCCTAAGCTGACCTGGCAACTCAGTTATAACCAGTCAGCTCCACATATTTCATACCTTAGGACTAGGAAAGTAAATAAATTGAGGCCATTTTAGCCTATCTTTGTTTTGCATATTGTTGGGAATGTGCTGTTTTGTTCAAGGGTCTTTCTCCCATCACGTAAGTTGGGCTTTATGGTCAAAATACCTGTAAAAAAATAAAGGTATATAAAAAGAATCCCCAAATTTTTCTTTAAGCTCCACCATATAACGGCTAACAGTTCCTGAAGAAAGTTCTTACAGGGTGCATAATACCAAACTGAAATGGGTTTAGTCAAGCTGGAAGGATATTCAGTTAGCCATTGTAAGGACTTAAGGCAGCCCTGTTGTGTTATAGGTTTGGGATGCGATAACAGGCATGAGACCAACAGCTTTAGGGATAAACAATTTACCTCTAAATAATGGTGTGGTAATAATGACAGATTATTAGTACAATTATCCAGACTGTAACAACAGCACATTCAATAATTCACTAATACCGGACTAGACAATATCCAGGCTCACAAAGGTGTACATGACTACAGCTATCAGAAAGCAGACATGACTGCTTCTCTGGACAACCTACTTGGGCCAGTTGACAAGCTCGGGGAATGTCAGACTCCCTGACTGGACTCTCCCTTCTATTGTTGAGTCAGGAAAACACTGTTTGGGCTTGTTCATCATGCATCGCATCCTACCTCTCTGCCAGTTCTGTCCCTGCTGTGCGCAGGACTTGGACATACAGTATAAGGCAATACTACCCTCACTCAGTGTGTGGTAATTTTGCAAGGTAATAATGCTATTGGATGTGATTTTTAAAATTTTTTTTTTTACATTCTTATTTTTATTTCAACCTCCCCCACATACCATCTGGTGTGTACATACAACAAACTGGACTACATTAAAAATGTTTTTCATGGAGCATTTTGTTGGGGGTCTCAAAAGACTTTCCAGAAGGAACTTTAAAGGTCTTTACAAAAGAGGAGTACCAAAATTATCTTGTAAGCCAGCTTTTTTCTATTCTAGTTCACCGCTTTTTCCATAGTGCCTCTTGGTTCACAGCTGGTCAATAATTATTACTACTCAATAATAATAACAATAATAATAAAATACTACTCAATAACAGACTGGCAAGTGATGTGGTGTGACCAATGCTCACTGAGTTTATATTGTTGAAATTAACTATGACTTCTCATGTTACGTTAATTTGTTAGGTATTTGAGGCAAGACTCACCTTCTTTTTATTTTACTCTCTCAGCTTGTCCTCACAGGGGAGGTGTTCCAGCCCCCTGATCATCGTTATGGCCCTCCTCTGGACCCACTTAAGCAGGACTACATTTTTCTTATACTGGGGGCCCCAGAGCTGGACACGGCACTCCAAGTGGGGTCTCAGGAGAGTGGAGTAGAGGGGGAGAATCCCCTCCCTCAACCTGTTGGCCACACTTCTCTTGATGCAGCCCAGGATGCGGTTGGCTTTCTGGGCTGCAAGCGCACATTGCTGGCTCATATTCAGTTTTCCATCCACTAATATCCTCGAGTCCTTCTCTGCAGGGCTGCTCTCAATCCACTCATCACCCAGCCTGTATTTGTGTTTGGGATTGCCCCAACCCATGTTCAGGACCTTGCACTTGGCCCTCTTGAACTTCATGAGGCTTGCACAGCCCCACCTCTCAAGCCTGTCCAGGTCCCTCTGGATGGCATCCCTTCCCTCCAGCATGTCGACTGCACCACACAGCTTGGTGTCATTGGCATCTTGCTGAGGGTGCACTCGATCCCACTGTCCATGTTCCCAACAAAGATGTTAAACAGTGCTGGTCCCAACACTGACCCCTGAGGAGCACCACTCGTCTCTGCTCTACACTTGGACATCGAGCCATTGACCGCAACTCTTTGAGTGCAACCATCCAGCCAATTCCTTATCCACCGAGTGGTCAATCCATCACATCCATGTCTCTCCAATTTAGAGGCAAGGATGTTGTGTGAGACAGTGTCAAAAGCTTTCCTGCAAATAATTGATTGTGGACAATAGAGCTTTCTACTAGAGAAAAAATCCTCCCACAATATCTGCATGGGAAATTTCATAGAGGTCTCAAAAACAGACAGAAAATCAGCAAATGTGAAACAACGTGAATGTGAAAGTTTATGGGGGGAACTTACCAATGTGTATAAATACCTGAGGGGAATGGTGGTAAAGAAGGTTGAACCAGATTCTTCAGCAGTGCCCAGTGAAATGGCAGGAGGCAGTGGGCACTAACTGAAATGCAGGAAACTCCATTTAAATGTAAGAAAAACCTTTTTTACTGTGCAAGTAGTCAACAACTGGACCAGGTTATCCAGCAAGACTGTAGAGTATCCCTCTGTGGGCATAGTCAAAACCCAACTAGGCATGGCCCCAAGCAACCTGCTTTAGGTGACCCTGCTCTGGGCTGGGAGGTTGGACTAGACAGTCTCCGGAGGGGCCTTCTGACCTCTGTGATTAATGGAAGTGACTTCCAGGGTGACCTCCTCTTGTCAGTATAAATGTTTTAAGAGCTGACACTTTGGTAGCCTGAGTTATTTATCTCAGAATATGGAATCACTCCAGAAGGAATTAGTCTCCAGTAATCAGGAGAATATACATGACTGTAAGACTCCTTCAGCATCCATAATGGAAAGAAAAAACCTGTACTAGCCAGGGAGATAGTAAATTATAATGCTTAGATCAGCTGCTAAATTACAATTACAGTGCTTCCTTTTGAAGTTGCTTTTGTCCACGACTTGAGATAAAATAATTCACTTCTGATAGCAGTAACTTGGCATTCAAAGACACGTCACTGAGGGAACTGAATGCACACTCCTGACTATTTTGCCACATGGTGCTGACATAGGTGTGGTACCATGAGCAGACCACTGGGTCTGTTTTCCATGCGTGAGGGATCTTAAACAGTCTCCCCTTCCACCAAAAGCGTTATGAGGTGGGAAAGAAGGTGAAGTGAAAGAATGGGGTGTGATTTTCACCAAAAACACTGAAATAAGGGAAACCCATTTGGTGATGTTTTCCTGGCAAAGGGAATAGGCCTGAAGTTTTGGCAAATACTCTGTAATTTAAACAGGGCCAGGTTTTCTGGGGGACTTTTTTATTTAGATTACTATTTTATTGTAAAAGTGGGTCATTTCACACTGTCACACGCACAGCTTAGCAGGATTCATTTCCATAGTAAAGGAGGAGTCATCAACATTTTGGAGCCATTGCAGCAAATAAATTCTACTTCACATCTTATTTTTACCACTCTTGTATAACAGCTATTTTGTACCTGTTCCTTGAGCCAGAACTGGCACCTAGGGTTATGCATATGCACCTCTTTACAATGATGGGACACCATCTCCCCTTTGTTTATAGAATGACATAAGTTGCTTGACAAAATGAGAGCACAATGTGCTTTGGGAGGGAGGGCATACACCATAGCCGTTCATTCCCAGGGAAGGTGTGAGTGGGCTTGCAAGGTAGCCTGATAGCACATAGGTCTTGGGCTGTGCAAGTCTGATAGTCACGAAGCTTTGCCAAGGCAGACAGGAGCGCTGATAGCACAAACTGACACCACTCTTGGTACCTGGGAAGTGCAGTGTGGTGTGCTCTGCTCTGACTAGCCACAAAAGCTTGATTTTCATAACATGGGGTCTAAGGGCACAAGACTCTCTGGAGATGTAGAAAAACAGCTCTTACCCAGAGTGACCATGCTTCAAACCAAGATATAGGGCATTTATTTTTTCTTAAGGGAATCCTCAGGCAACAAGCAGACATCCTCACATCGCCATTCTTTTAACACCTTGCTTATTGCATGAGTTGTAATTTTCCCTTTTTAAAGTGTTTTCCCTGCAAACGAGCTCATGCTCCCCAGTTAAACACTGACTTCATCTCTGAGAAGCTTTTGTTTATCTTTTCAGATCTTCTAATAAAAAGCTCTCCCTCTGGAAACACCCTTCTATATGGTTTAAGAACAGAGGCAGCAGCTTCAAGAGAAAAGTGTGTCTTTCATACAAAGACAAGAATTGGTCTACTGGGTGTTTTTCCTCTTCCATAACTGAATTAGGATATGGAATTATTGATCATGAGCACCTAAAATTGCATTTCTTTGTTTTAAAGGAGATAAATAATTATATAAGGTGTACCTTAGATGGCTCAGTGTTACTGGGGGTGGTTGTTTACTTTTGTGATATCCTAACTTCAGAGGAACAGTACATCAGAAGCAGAGAGCACCACCATTAAAATGATCTGGTTGCATATGCTACACATTTAAATGAAACAAATGTGACCTTGGGAAATGTCATTCTCATCTGAACTGCAGTGTCATCAACATGAAAGGTGGTGTTTGTGTTACTGTTTGTAGCTGGACAAAGGTACATCTTTGTTGCCTTTCATAGGCAAAGAGTTCCCTTGGTGGTTTGGTATGACTTATGATTTGCTTAATTTGAAAATATACTGGTGTTGTGATTGATGTTGTATTTTTCTGGTGCTGCTGATTGTTTTATTTGAAGCTGTAGAGAAACCTGCATCCTGAACTCACTGAAGGAACTTGGGAAGATGATAAATTCAGCATTTTTTAGGCATTATGTCTCTGTAATCCTGATGGACAGTCCAGACCTGTGGCAGAGGTTCCTAAGAAACAGAGTCCAAGGTTTGAAGTTCTTTAAAATTCAGCTGGCGAATCTTTTTCTTTGTAGTTACTAATGGTCCTGGCAGCTTCACTTGCCATCTGTTTTCCTGATACAGATAACATTAAGCTTCAAGCTTTCTTCCTCATCCAACCTCAAGACTGATTTTGGGCACAGTTTTACTTGATGTAGATTGCTAGCCAAAGCTGTTCCTTAATGATATTAAAGAGGAGTAGACTGGAGCTGTAGGTCCTGAGAGCTGATATGTTATATGAAGTGCACAGTAACAGCTTTAAAATTTGCGTTGCACACACTATTTAGCTATTTCAGTCAAAGCTGATAGGGATTGATGTTACTTCTCATAAAAGTAAATAGGCATAAATACCCCTAAATTTTTTTTAAATGCTAGGGTAATTAAATACTGTGCATCAAATAATCTTAGGAGCTTGAGTGTTTTGACAAGCCGGGGCAGAACTGTAATTTCATGCTTGAAAAGTTACCTGTCATGCTGAACACCCAAAATTATTAGTTCTTCTGGAAGACACAGGCCTAAATAAAGATATTAGCAACCTTATTCATTGATGTCCCTTGACTTTTGGAATTTGTCCATGTTACCTACGCAATAAAGCAGTGCAGGCTTTATGGCACGCCATAAATCTGAGAGCAGGCACATGAATGGAGGGAACTTGGCAGAATAGTAGGCTGTAAACAGACTATACTGTTTACCTCTAAAGGACAAAACATATCTGGCCCCACTGAGAAGCATTGGGACCAGATATCATCATACTGGACCTTTTAAAGACTGAAGTAAGAGCTAGAGAGAAGAATCCACAGTATGGAAATAAATTCTGCACATCATGCACTTTGATGAGGGTGGAAAACGTGTTTCTGGCACATGCATCAGTGCCAGAAAAGGTGGGCGAACCACGGAAGAACAGGATTCGTATCTGGCAGATAAACTCACAATTTGTGCATGGAGAAATGCAGCAAGAAACATAGTATTATGACTAAGGTCACCTGGTTAAACCACAGAGGGAGCTGATATATGGCAAATGATCAACAGCAGAAGCATGAGAAATACTGTGTGAAGGTAAAGAGGATTTAGTGCCACCTGTTTTTGCATATTATTTTCTATTTTGTGTTAAGCTCGCAGAGGTGAGTTTCAGGTTTAGCTTCTCTTACCCTAATTTTATCTATATCATAAATTTAATTTGACATCATTATCCTATAAATTGCAGACTTTGAAGAATTACCTCATTAGTCTGGTTTATAACTTAATTTTGTATTTCTGTCTATGCTACTAGCCTGCAGGGGTTTTTTTAAGTGAATTTCTTTCTGAGTGTCTGTAATCATTTTTTAGTGCATTTCTGTCTAGATTGACAACTGGTATAAATCAGCATGGTCACAATAATTCCACTGAGCTACTCTGCATGTTTTCATATCAATTTTCTTACAGTTCAGGATGAACTCCAACAGTCTTTATTCTGGCAAAATTCATGTTTCTTCTCTGTGAACTTCTGCAGTAACAGCTACTATGGGAATTGGCCAAATTGGATTGGGTTTTTTTCCTTTATAATTTGTGTTTGTTTCAGATGGTAAATAGTATCTATAGTTTTAGGACAACACTTAATTTACTCAGCAAGTTATTCCTAAACACCATGGCAGTCCCATTAATTCCAAAAGGCTCTTATGAAAATTGTTGTGTAAAACAGAAATGCCCCTATAATGGTCAATAACCCAGATGCCCAGAAAGAGCTTAACAAGTATCGGGTAGTGCCATTTACCATATACTAATACTGCATAAAGTAACGTGCTGCTTGACATAAGAAAACATGTAGAGGTGTGACCCATTAAAGGAAAAAGGCTTTTCCCAATACAATCAGGTTCTAAAACTGAAGGAAAAAAACAGCTTGCAATAGTCTGAGTTATAATAATTCCCCCCTTTTTTGGCCTCTTTGAAATGTACTGTGAAAAGGTTAAAACTGTAAAATAAACAATGATTTATGAGAGGATTGATGTGTCTATAACATTAAAAAAGATATCATTGAATTACTATTTCATTTATGTGTCTTGATACGACACCATTCTTTTGGCCTGCTTTTACAATGACTTTTGCATACCTGTGACTGTATTCTCCCAAGTAGTTAAACAGAAATTAATGAGATAACCTACTTAAACAATTTATGTGGGACTGTGTTTCCCAGATCAGTTTCTTAAGGGGCAAAAAACTTGGATTGGTTTGCTTCATGACATGAGCAAAGCATTTTCTGTGTGGTTAAAATATTTTCCAAAGATATACAGCAAGTTGGTGATGGTACTGTTCGTTTGTTCAGATTGCCTTCTTGGCCTGTCCATGGCAAGAGAGAAATGGGATATCAGCACTTCAGCTGTTCAGAAAGATGATAGTAGTTATTCCCATGGATACTTCTGTGGAACATGAAGAAAATCTCTCTGGAGCTGATGTCCTCTAGCTCTTCACAACCCCTGGCAACATCCCACGACCAACGGACAGGCCAAGAAGTCAACCACTGATCTGGAGGAAAGACACACTTTGGCTTAAATAATGAGGCAAGCAGCTACAGCCTGTCACTTTTCTTTCCCTGTTTTAAATGTAGAATGAAGAAGGTTTCCTGCAGGAGGGAATGGTGAATAATACAGATGTTCCTGTGGATCCTGAGAATGAGGCTTATGAAATGCCTCCAGAGGTAAATTTGTTGTGGTACTTGCTGTGAATGTACGTTGGAGAAGGAAGGGCACAGGAGGCTGCATGCTCAAGTTACATTAGTCTGGGACAGACTGATGCTGTGTGAGCTGCAAGGGCACAGCAGAAACATGGTCTCTTTGGCCAAGATCTCTCAGAGGTATAGTGCTGGGAATCAGAAAATCCGTTGCTTTCTTGATAGTAAGGAAGTTTAGTGGGAAATTGTGTGTGTTTCAAAATACTTGGTCTTGGGTTTCTGAGTAATCCACAGCAAACTTATATCTTTTTCCTATGTTTGGTAGGGAATATGCAAAAAACTGCATCTTCATAGATTGTTTTAATAGCTTAGTCATTTATTAAAGCATCACGCTTTCTAAAACACAATAATTCATTATTATAATCTTAATGCAATTATGGGAGTAAAGCATTTTGTTGTTTTTAATGAACCTGCTATCTAAAATATTACTACAATATCTGGCATGATGCTTTGGTAGTTGGAGCGGCAGTTTTACAGTAGCACAGATAATTAGTCTGAAAATGTGTATACAATATTTAGCCCACGATCCAGTAAATGACTTAAAGTCATGCTTGATTGCTAGCACCTCAAATATCACTGAAATTATGGGGGCTGCTCACACACCTGTAGTTAAACACACATTTAAATGATTTAGTGACTCGTGAGTATCTGCAGCACGTGGTGTGGGGTTCAGCCCAGAGGTAGTCCTCCTCTCTCTCCAAGTGAGTTGCCGTGGGTGCTCTCATGAGTTCCTGGCAACATCAGCTGAATGATAGGTTAACCACTGGAAAAGCCTAATTCTCCTGTAAATACCACAGCTTATAAGGTACAGTATCTGGAAGATGTGATAAAATAATAATAAATGGCAAGATCCTGATCACATGAAAAGCCATAATATTTTGGCATTGAATCCACTAGGACTAGAACAAGCAGTGAAAGTAGGATGTATTTATCTAAATTACTAGTAGCGCTGATTTCTGCTCTCCTCATTAGGAAGAGTATCAAGACTATGAACCTGAAGCATGAGAGTCCTTTCCTTCCTTTATATCTCCTGAAATCTACTAACTACTAAAGACGTCCCATCCTGTACAAGTGCTGAGTTCCAATGTGCCCAGTCGTAAAATTTTTTTACAGTTTTTACGGTGTATTTTGAAGTCTTCCATCAGCAATGATTGGAGTATCTGTGACTGCATCCACCTTGTTTCAGCATTTCCCACCTGCTGAAATGAAAGCTGGTTGGCAGGGTCATTGTTGTGCTGTGGATATTGTGGCTTCAAGTTTAAAAGTTAAAAAAGAAAATATTAAATAAAAACACCTAAGTGTCTACTGCTTATTTCTAACTCTGTACATGTTTTGTTGATAGACTGTCAGTAATTTGATATTGTTTATGATACAATTTTTATTTGTTTCCTATGACTATTATTTCTGTGCAGAGACGACTTATTGTGAGAGCTTTATATATATGTGTATGTATTATACTTATAAAAAAAGTAATTGAGCATGAACTATGCACCTATAAATATTAGCTGTTGAAATTTTATTGTTTTGTGATGTGTTTTATTAACTTGTGTCTGTAAATAATGGTGTTCAACTGAAGCAAATAAAATGTAACCCATTGAAAATTAACTTTAAATTAGTGATGATTTATAACACCTTTCCTCTCCAAAAGTCCCTGTTAAAGCATTCAGACTGTGTTAGTTCCTGTGAAGGAACTGGAGGAACAAACCCAGTAAATGGAAGCCCAGTTTACACAAAAAACAGGGTGAAGAATGTGAGTATCAGGACTGGTACCTCAGCTGGAGTAAATTGCTGACAAAACAGATTAATTTGTAGTGCTAATAAACTTTCTGTTGTAAGGAGAACCTGAGAGTGAATGAAGCCATTAATAATGGGCTGCAGCAGATTATCAAGAAATTGTGAGGCCCTTTGAAGAATTACTGTTTCAAGGTTGTTAAAGCACTGGGCTATACACAAGAGTGATGGATTAGTTGCAATCAATTTGTCTTGTATAAAGTCCCATTTAGCAAAAGTTCAGTCTACTGTCTGTTTTTAGACATGGTAATTTTAGTTATTATGTTGCCTGGATACTTTTCCATATAGTAAAAAGATTTAAATGTGAGATGTTTTCAATTCTCTCATATTTTATTTGTTTGGATTAAATGTTGCCTCTAACCTGAATGATAGTGGTTTTTTGTTTAAGGTTCTGTAATCCTGAGTAGGATTTTGAAATTGCTTTACAGCTAGTCTTTCCAGTGTTCTGGGGCATGGATCTTAAAACAGGTAAATATCATTGTCTGGTTTTGTGTATGGAGAAACTTAGGCACAACCACATAATGCGTGTCACTGGTATGTACAAAAAGAGACCCAAAACCCTGGAGACTGAACTCTCCAACTTGCTCTTGAACTGAGATCCTTTCTGGCTTACTGCAACCTTCATGGTATTAGCACGCCCAATGTGGAGTAGATCTTTCCAGGTAGGTACCCATCCCAGCTGTATACAGTGGGAGCTGATGTGTAGTACTGTGAGCCAAAATCACATGAACATACTGGTTTCACGATGCTTAAAAAAACGGTGCTTCAATTTCCCATGTCATCCACCAGTCCCAACCCCATATTTCTAAGGAATTTCATTTGTTTCAGAAGAATTGCCATCAAGCTCTTTTTTCAAAGCAATTAAAAACCCCCTTGATTATTTCAAACAACTTATGGATATTTTCATCAGTAGTTGAATCACTTAATGGAGCCTAAAGTCCTGTACTCTTTTGCAGAAACCTTTCATGATAGTCTGTAACAACCCACCAACAATTTGAAGTCTCCTTCACAGGTGGTGTGTCAAAAGAATCTCTTGACCTGGACATCTCTACTGTTAAAATTGATCTTAATGCCTCAATGACAAATCTATTGATTGCATCAATGGAAAATTAATATCAGGACAGGGCACAATGTAAGATACTGTTTTTATAATTATTAACGTTGTTTAAGGATCTTTCTGTTCTAGTAGAAGGATTCGTGAAGAAAAGCCCAGTGCTGTAGTGTGATTTTTTCACAGTGTGCTAGCAGGGATTCATCCACCAAATGCAACAGCTGAGAGCAGTCAGATGCTTGATACTTCAGGAAATAGCACTAGAAATAACAGCCTAAGTAGAATACGTATTTCGGTTGTTCATCTTCTCTTCCACAGCCCACAGGTCTTGATTGCTCTATTGTTTCTCTATTAGGGAATCAAATTAAACTGTTTGGTTGTTCACATGTTGCAGATAAGCCATGCACTTCTTAAATGAGCTGTGGGGAGTAGTATGTTATAAAAAACAGTAATAAGAATAAATTGACTCCTGAGACTGGCCTATTGTCTGAGCATGTAGGAGTTAATTATTTTCTTTCATAGGTTAACATCAGCAAATCATTCAGAGTTTTCAGGTCATTTAAAACATACCATAGACAATCAGTTTAGTTCTTGTGCCTCTTGCAAATATGCCCTCAGATGGCCCCAAAAGTCCATGGGACCCCTGGTTACTATAGCAGCACAATGTGATGCACTGCTCTGGTAACAAGCTGCATTTTAATTAGATTCCTTAAGGGCTGTCTGGCTGTCCTTTCCAGGTAAACTAAATGCCATTTTGACTTATTTCCTGCAGTGAGATGAATACTGACACGTGGATTGCAAATGTCAGAATTGTGTCGGATGCTAAAGCTGAACTAAATAGATACTGCTGTATTGAGTTTTTTTTAAGTGTCTTCCCTGGGTATTAAAAAATGCTTCTACTGTTGTGATAACATTTGCTTAAGCAATGCCTGCCAGAGAGGAATATACCTCAGAGCCCTCTTTTCCTTAAGAGCCTAGATTTCAACTCAAAACAAAAGCAATCTTCTGTCCTCAAATTACGAGTTAATAATGACTCTCACCAGATCCCAGTCCTCCAGAGAAAAATCACATGTTGCTTTTTTGTTCTATTTTGACAGCTTTGTTCTTATAATGGTTCCTAATTAAACACATTATAATAATATTTTTATTACTGTAAATTATAGTGTTAATACTTGTGTTACATGCCTTTCATATAATGACTTTGAAGTCATTGTATTTGTCTGAGGGATAAGGCAAGAAATGCCCTCCTTCCCCCACAGAGACTTTCCTTCATTCTCTCGAGACAGTTTTAGGCAAGTTAAGGTAAACTACAATGTCCAAAACTTGAGGAAAAGTAACATGCCTGCATCTCTTCAGGAAGCACAGATTTTACTCATCCTGACTTTCATAGCATGGGCAGTCTAGGCTCAGTGATTCTCATATGGAAGCATCTGACATGGACAGCAGGTCAATCAGCTGCAGGAAATTCTGAGTAGAGACCTCTGCCTCTGAGAGCTGGGAGACTCGAGAATTCAGGGCCATCTGTTTAATGGCTGAAATTATTCCAGGAGCACAATGGAAGACAGGTACAGAATGGCTGCCTACACATATTCATGAAACCTTAATATACCAAGTAGAACTACTTAATTGCCTCTAAGATTTGATCCAAAGTTCACTGAAATCCATGGAAAGATTCATACTGGCTTCACATGGGTGTTTTAGGACACCCATAGCTTCAGTGTGCGTTCGATCTTCTCATACAAAGTGCAAGTGGCTACACAATGTGTCTGCACTGACGTGATGAGTTTCCAGTTCTTTTCTGTATGCTTTTTAGGAAGAAAATAACTACTGAAACCCTTGCTTCTAGAGCTTCCTAAGGCATCAGCTGTACAGTACTTTTTTTGCCAGATAGATGTTGCGCAATGGAAGTGATGCTCCAGGGCTCTGATCCCTAACTTGCTGAAAATAAAGGGAGTCTTTTTGTTGACTCACGTGGGTGTGGATGATTCCTGGTGCCTCTCTTAACTCTGCATAGAACTCAGAGATGGCAGAGATCAGATGATCAAGGTGTCTCTGCAGAATATGTAAGAGTAGCAAAAGTAGCAGAAAAACAAAGATAAAATCCCACAGCTAAGTCCTCACCAGGCTTTTTCAGCAGTGCTGTGGTCTTACATGCTGGCAAAATATTGTACTGTAAATACTGCATAGTACAGCATACTTCAAATGTTGGGTTTGAATGGAGTAGTTGCCCTTAGGTATTGCAACCTTAGAGGTAATTACTCCTTCAGGTAATTGATATTTAATGATATATTAATGTATAATAAATCTTTGTGTTCTGCTCTGGAATAGCTTAGGAGGTAAGTGGGAGAAGATAGGCAGTTCCCTGATACTGGTTTGGGGTTTGTTTTCAGTCTACACAAGGCTTTCAGTGACTTTGACTAAATTAACTGATACTTTTTGGCCCCCAGCTTGAGGCTCTCAGTATTACTGGAAAGACACTAATAATGGTCTTCACAGGGTATCACCATTCTGCTTGGATATACACAGGTCTTAACTAATAGCATCATTTTTCACATAAGCAGACTTGCTCTTGAATTACGGTAACCAAAAACAAATGAGATCTTGGCCTTTAGTGCCTCCATGATGCATTTTTAATGGAAAATATCATCTGTTTAAATGCAGACATAAACAACTTTTCTCAAGCCTGCCTGACATTTAATGTGTAACTCAGAAGGTTCCTCTGATCTAAAAAAGGCTGGCAGATGGAGAAACAGCAGGTGGAACCTCAGATGAGACAGCCAGGAGGTAACAAACAGGGTAGGAAACTAGGTCAGATGAGATTTCTTCCATGCTGGAAGAAATGCTTTGAAAATGCTTCCTCCGGTGGAGGCATAAAAGTGGGTTTTCAGCATTTTCCATTAATATTTGCATCTCTGAATTGGTCAGAGTCCATCAGCATCTGATACATCTGTAGGGCATATTTCTGTGGAAGAGGTGAACGTCCAAGGTTTGCAGGTGTGCTTTTTTCAGCTGCAGCATAGGAGATCTCTTCACAAGAGGCCAGAGCCCCCATGCATTTCTGATGATTAACTTGAGATTTAACAAGGACAATGTTGTTACAAAAAGCCAGCTGCTGGGATGCCTCGACTTCTTTTCTTTTTCTCTCTACTCATCACTCTCCCATTTGTTTCTTTCTCTCCGCTAATCTGCTAAATTTTCAGAGGATTAGATTTTACCCTGCCCTCATTGCTGAGTGTCCATTTTATTGCAAAATCTTATTCCAGCCATTCTGTTTAGTACATTGTGATGAGGCTGCAAGCATGCCTGGAGAGCTGGGGTTTAGTCTTTGATCCTCCCTCTAAAAAGAGAAAGTACCACAGCTTTTCTCCTCAGGATGTTCCCATCACTACTGTATCCAAAGACACAGCAAGGCAGAGGCACTGCCCAAAAACGCTGAGGCAGGGAGGCATGGTGACTGAGGAAGGCAGAGGAGAAGGTTGGAGAAGCAAAACAGGTGTGAGAGCCTTGCTGAGAATTGGCTGGCGTTCATCCTGCCTCCCTTCACCAGGCAGTGCTTCTGGTGTCAGAGGCTGATGATAGAAAGTAGCCCATGGTTCCAAGGACAGGCACCTCAAGGAGCTGGGTAAATTCAGAACAGGGCTGCTTTGCTCTCTGTGAGGCAGAATTCCTGTGCTGTTTGAGGAGACCTGGCTTTTTAGGTTCAATTCCCTTTTCTGTTTTTCTGCTACCTGAAGTCCTCTGTACCAAGAAAATAAAACCAATTGACTGAGGAGTGTTCTAGATTAATAAATATAAAACAGAGTGTGAAAGCTGATTTTATCAGTCTCCTGCATAGAAAAGGGAATTGCGCAATGCCCATAGGACAGTTATCCTCTGTTGTTTGATCAGGAGTTTTATTCCTGTGAATTTCAGGTGTAAAATTCCATGAAGCCTTGTAAAAATAACAAAGATGGTCACCTAATGTTAGCATTTGGTAAGATAGTATCCTGCTGAATTGGTTACATGGCCCACTTCCCAAAACCAGAAGAATCTTACAAGGAGCAGCCTTAGCAAGAAGGCAAGGCAGTATAGTAATTTACAAATGCTACATAATAAGGTCATGAAAGAAATGAAATCTGTTATCTCAGTCCACTAAGTAAGTGGCAACTTTCATTGGCAAAGAAAGGCGATAGCAGCTCCTGCAAAAACACTTGAAACAAAACAACTCCTGTTTATTCAGCCCTCTCACTCCAAAATCAAGTTCCCTCCTGCCCCAGATTTGCAGCAAAAGAGCAATATATTTCATTTGAATAATTGGATGTTCTTAGGTGTGAGATAAATTAAAGCCAATTCAAAGCCTTCAATTTTCTTTTTCATTCTCAGTTTTATGAAAGCTCAACAAATTCAAATATGATAATTCCAGTCTGTTACAATCTGTGTGAAAGGTAGTTGCTGTGCACTAAAGGGACAGACCTCCTGTATTAATGCATTTCATGGACAGATGAGTTTTTCCTGCCATTAGGAGTTGTTCAGTGCCTGCATGTTTATAATCTAGGTTTACTGTTGACTGCATCTGATACAGACCTGCTGTTTGGAAAATGCTTGAAGAAAAGAAAGGAATTGTCCTCTCATTTTCTTCAAATTTCATACATTTTATAATATGTCTGAATCATGATTTTACACATCCTTATGAGGACACCATCCTGGATCATGTTGGATACACAAAAGTATACATATATATATGTATTTTTAGTGGATACTCTGTGGGTGTGTGCACCCATATGGGTAAGTATGCATGGGCATTACCATTAAATACTATAAAGTGCTACTGTTATAATAATGGTCTTTGCTGGTGGGGGGGATTATCTCAAATTAAATGAATGCATTTTTAAGGCATTTAATATAAATACTAGGTAACATATTCAAAAGCCTCTAAATTCTAGCCTCACAACTAACAGGCCAAATCTGCATTAGCAGAGTTTTGCAGGTGTAACCACATAACTCTACAAATCCAGATGTGGCTTATTTTAGCTACAACACAGGGTTACGGACATTGTTTGGTCCCTTAACAGTGAAATATCTTATATTAATAAAGATGCACTGTTGCTGCTACACTTCTGGACTAGGTGTTCTTGATGATACAGCTACATCCATTGAGAACTGCATTTATTCTCACCCATGTTGTGTTTAGTGCTCTTTCAGGGACTGAAGCACTTGTCACGGTGCCAGTTCCACTTGACTGAGCATGATAATAAAAGTACCCTAACCAGAAACCCTGGCATTGCCTCGTTACACAGTGGATTTCTTGGCAAACCTTTATTATGTGGAGTTGGCCTTCTGCTCCTAGGAACAGCATGGTTTTTCTGAACCCCTGACTGCCAGGGGGATGTTGGCTCCTATGTGACCATGAACAAACTCCTCATGACAACTGCTCTACAATAAACTGTAGACCATCATGTAAACAATCATGTTAAATCAGGGTAGTCTCTCTCTCTCTCATGAAGAGAGAAGCTATGCTGCTTAAATAAAGGGAATTATCCTGAGCCTGAATATATACCTGAACAGATGAGTGTTAGCAGAGCAGCTCTGACCCAGAGCAGCTTGATGGCAAGGCAGGTCTCAGAGGGTGTTAGCTGGCTAATGCAAGTCAGTCTAGAGGAAATGAAAGCAAAAGCACATGCTCTCTCAGGAGGGTGGGTAGATCTGAAAGAAGAGAATAGGCAGTGAGAGTAGTACACCTTGGGGAGAAACAGCATTTAACATGTTGATAAATCACCCATCTGTTTTCTCTCTTTAATCACTTTGTTTTGTCTTACATGTTACAAGGTTGCTGGAGAAAAGGTCATTGCCTGTCCCATGACTGTTCACTCCCTAGTACAATGGAACCCCAGATATTACTGAAATGTAAGAGAAGTGTGATGATAATACTGTTAAATTGGAGGTTCATGGGTCAAGTATGTTGCATCTGGAGACCCTTTCGAAATCCCCAGGAGAACAGCACAAGTGGTGTTGGAGCAGAATTCAGTTCTCAGCCCCTGAGGTCTACTTCAACTCTTCATAAACTGTTGCCCGAGTTCCTTCCAGCCTTCTCATTACACAAAACAGAGGTGCTGCCACGGAAAATAAAGTTTTAATTTACTCAACAGCAAAGAATTTTGACATTGTTTAAAATGATGTACCTGTACCTGCCCAGCTCCCACTGCTGAGTGTCTGAACCAGCTCTACCTCCACCTGGCTGGCAGGGATGTAATTTTCAGAGAAGATGCTGACTTGCTTAGAAGTGAGATTTACTTTATCTCATCATGGAAACTGGGAAGGAAAGTAAGAAGAGTGTGTGGCTGCACTTTTGCAAAAAGCAGATGCTTCCTAGAGGTAAGTGGGAAGTACTGCTTTGCTGTTTCTTCAGTACCTGCAGAAGCAGCACACCCAGCGTAGGGCTGTGCCTTCTGCTCTTGCATCTGTGATGGGCATGAAGGGCTGCCATTAGAAAATTAAATCAATGGGCAAGTGCAGATCCTAAGGGCATCCTTTGGTAATGTAAGATATAGAGGCAGACTTTAATTCAAATTCTGCTAATTGTTTATGGTGTTGTGGTAGGACAGTCACCCCAGCTGAATTTATGACCCCAACTGTAGAACAGAAATAGGTGTATTTGTAAAGTGCTCATAGATCGGAGAGGTGTTATTACTGCTAATTCTGAAGCTAATCTGAAACCCTTGGCTAATACAGATATAATATCACAGAAAAAGGTAAAGAACTGGAAATGAATTTGTAGGTAGTTGCCAGAGTTTGAGCTCTGCCTTCTCCTGTCATGTTTTTGTGTCTTTTACTGGGGCTGAATGGCTATCTTGACTTCAAGAAACACAGCACAAGATCAAGACAACTGAGCTGGAAAGTGTAAAGGAACAACATTGCAGGCTTTCCTGTACCATGCAGCTATTACTACTAAAGTGTCCAAGCCATACTGTTTATAGAGGTGTGACTTTTTAAAAAAGGAAACATTACTACAAGTTTTTTTTAATATCCCATTTATTGTTCTACTGGTAGAAAAGACCAACAGCAGGTCTTTTCCCCCAGCTTCTTAATTTAAACTGGAAGCAAAGAATGGGTTCAGTTAGATTTAAAATGCAAACAATTCTCTAGTTTTCTCATTAAATAAACTGAAACATGTATGTTCACATGGATATCATAAGTTTGCACATCAATTTGCAGATGAGGTGCCTGGAGATTAATGTGTGTCCATCTTCCTTGGCCTGGGGTCATGCCCCACGCATATGCTGACCCCAGGACCCAGATCCCTACTGCAAGGACACCTGGGCTAGAGGAGAGCTGTGACTTGCTCTGATCAGCTCTGAGCTTGTTGGTTGGGGCAGCAAGACTCTAGTCTGAGCTCTGGTACTGTTGTGCCCAAGTGTTAGGAATTGGAGTGCATCCTTCCTAGCCATTTTTTTTACCTCCAGGATCTGGAAAGAATTTCACTCACAAACAAGAATGGTTCCAGCACTGTTCCCAAAACAGCCTTGGCAAAGAATAGTTTCTTTTCTCTTCTAACTTTTGTCCTTGTCATTCTGCTGATCTTACAGTGTTCAGTTACAAAGCCGATGTGTTGACTATCAGGTCATAACCTTGCACATCCCTAATTCCCAGTGGAATCTCTTTAGAGACATGATGTACGGAAAGTGCAGGGTCAGAACAATTGGTGATGCACTGACGTAAAAAAAATCTGCTTTTTTTTCCTCTTCCATTTATGTTATTTCCAAACTAAATGGTTATGAACATATTCATTTGTGTGGGTACATTACTAGATAAAAAGTAGGTAGCTTGGCCACCTGAAGGGAAATAGAGCAACAGAGCTGGAAAATGGAAACCAGCATTGTGGTGGCTTCTCCATAATTGTCTTTCTGTATCAGTGATTCTAGTTACATGCCACGGTGTAGTGAGTTTGGGTTCACAGAGCCAAGAGGGAACCTCAGAATAAGTGGTCCAGGTGAGAACCAGGTGTGAGCAGGCACTGGAGAAGCAAAATCCATTTCTAACTATAGGCAAAATTAAAAGTAAGGCAGACCTCAGAGTCCACAATTAATTAATCTGCTCATTGCAATCCAAGTAGTTTATTTTCATGCTTGTCAACCTGATTTCCTTCTCCAGAAAGGAGACTGGGGTCACCTTGCTGTTTCTTTTGAATCCCACTTTGCACAGTACTTTGCTGTTCAAAAATCCTAATAGAAGTCATTTCTTCCTCCTGTCACTGAAAGCATCTGGGCTTCAGATTTCTGCATCTCTCTTTGCTGATACATATCAGATTTACTTTCTCCCAAAGTAGCTTGCTACAATTTTTGTGGGTGTGCAAGGCTTTACCTATCACTTGAGAAAAGCTTGCTGAAGCACAGAGGCACTTGTCACTTTCCTATTGGCATTCACCCAGATTCACACAGAGCCATTTTTAATGGTATTGTTTGTAAGAAAATCAGTATTTATGACTCTCATGTACAGTTTATCACCTAGCTCACTGGTGTCATTTCTGTGTTTTCTGACGAGATTGTAAATTCTCTAGACAGGTCTGCAGCCTGTTTCAGATCTTACTTTCACAATAGTTACATATCCATAAAATCCCACATGCTTCAGTTATTATTATTTATTGTCTGCATTAGGAGAGCATCCACAGGCCCTAGACATGATTGGGCAAGGAGCTTTAAAATATCATATTGAAGAAACAAACCTGACAGAGTGTAAATGGATTAGCTGCTATTTACACAGCTGGAAGGGAGATGAGGTTTTGGTGACTTTATAGAACATCTGGTGTATCCCCAGTGCCATTGAAGTAAACAACAACAGTGCAGGAAAAGGCTGTGAAATACTTTCATTTTAAATGCCATCAGTCCCCCATTTGCCACAAATTATGTACACTTGAGGGTGAGGGAGATTGTTTTTCCGAATCAGTTGGAATAAAACCTAGATTGGAGACTGATCTGCAGGGGATTGACCCTCCATTGCAGTGTTCTCACATTTTCTGGTGAAGGAGTGGGTAAACTGTAGAGTACTGCTGGCGACTGAGGATCAAGTAGAGGAGAAGCCAGCACTCAGCGTGCTCCTCACTTTGTTAGGATGTCACCACAAGATCAGGGCTAAGTGTTTCCCCTCCTAAGGTGTCTGATCACACCTTACCTCCTGAACACAGGAACAAGAGTGTTCTGGCAGGTATCTCTGCTTCTCTGCTGAAGGGATGCTGCTGGAAAACGTAGCCTTACCCCTGCACTGCAGACACCAAGCAGAGATACAAGGCAGAGGGCCCTGATGGTGCAGGTACCTTGTATGAGGGTTAATAATCTCATTCCCTGTTAGCCCAAGCCTTTCTATACCCAGGATTTGACCACTAACAATCAGCTGTGTTTAATTATAAACTACCTGGACAATCAGACTGGCTTTGAAGACTTGCCTATTGTTTTTGATAGTTAATTAGAAGTTTGTTTCTATAGTGCCTTGGCAATAGGGTAGAAAACTGCACTAATATCAGGTTATCACTATTAGTTCTCTGTGAGCAAAATACTGAAAGTGTGGCTCTACTGGTCCTGAACAGACAACAGATCAACCCTTTAAAATGAAAGAGCTGGGGAAATACTGCATTTTACAATACAGTTTAAGTTTATAAAGCTGGAAGGCTTCAAAACAAAGAAAATCCACACTCACATTTCCAAAACCATTTTGCAACATAGGTTTTTTTCTGCTAAATGAGTTTTTTGGTTAAATTCGCTCTATCCTGCGAGGGATTTAAATTTGGATGGAAATTTGTAAGATTTTTCATATTGCTTCTAGCACCACATATTCTAGTAAAATCTTTCTAGTATTCCTCCCTTGCAATAAGACAGTGTCTTAAAACTCTCTGTGTTACTATCTGGATCTTAGTCTTATCTGCCCCCCCCCCCCCCCCCCCCAGCAATTTCTGGTTTGTAAATTTATCATTTGTATTATTTTAGATGAATGACCCCCCCAATTTCTGAGGCTAACCTTGTTGTGGAGTATCTTGAAAATCAGCATCACCTTTCAGGGCCATGTCTGAACATACTTTAAAAATCCTATCAAGAATGTTATTCATGTGTCATCATTTATGTAGTTTTTGAATAGGTTCTTCTTAAAAAAGACTAAAAAAAAAAACCCAAAACCCTCATCCTATTTGTAGTACCAATGTGCCTGGTTTTTCTTTTCTTAAACACTATTTGCCATTCAGACCACCAGACAAGGAGCTGAGGAGCAGACAATCTGTTTAGATATGAGATTTTTTGAACAAATGATTCACCAGATGATAGCATACTGTTCATATTTCAGTTAATCTAATGACAAAATGGTATAAAATTAATTCCAAGTCAGTCTCAGTGCAGGCAAGGCAGAATCACCGTGCCTGCTCATCCCTGCCTCACTGCTGCTTCTCCTGCTCCCCATTTTCTCCTTTCTTTGCCACATCTGTGTATGCAGCCTGAAGTGTCTTGCACAGCTGAAGATCTTGATGAAGTCTGGGGAGTTTCCAGGTCAAGGCTTTAGGTCATTTGCTGGTGGACCCACAGAAATACAAATATCAGTGTTACAGACAGGTACAACCTTTTGTCCAATTATGTTTCCAGGAAGGCAAGGTTACTGTGCTACCACCTAAAACACTTCACCTGTGTATTTAAATAGCATGTTTTTGAGGATACTTTAAAAAATCTGACCTCATAGTTTTTTAGCTCTAGAGATGTCAGGACACACACCAGTGTGATGGAGATGACTAGTATGATTATCTTGGTTTGCCCTTTTATTTGGGAGGAGGTTACTGTCTTTGCAGCCTGCCCAGTACTTATGGGCAGTCACACCACAGGACTGCTCTTGATTTTTAAATCAAGACCGCTGATTAGAAGTCATGATCCTTTTGTCACTTGTAGTCTGTAACTGATGGAAAACAACATCTGCTAGAATGGAAGAAAACAGGCATGTTCTGTTTAAGCAGCTCTAAAACTACTACTTTAAAACTCTGTCAAATGTATCTAATTTCATATTAGTGAATTCATATTTCTTGCATCAGTTCTTGACTTTCAGTGAGCCTCTCCCAACTCACACTCACATTGGACTACCTCAACAGTCATTTTAAAGGAGACACAGGGTGTGGGGTTGCCGTGGGCACTGATTTTGGTTTTGAATCTGAGTTTTTAATTTCTTCTTTCAGCAAGGAAAAAACCTATTGCCAAATACCCAAGGAAGGTGGGAAAAGAAAAGCCAGTTCTTCCTCCTCCAATCTCAGGAAAAATTATGGTAGAAATGCTCGGCAAGGCAAGTCTCAAGCTGGTGACCCAGTGTAAGATAACATACTGCAATAGTGCTATGCCATTCATTTCTAATCCACCTGCTACTGCTTGTTGTTTATTTGTTTAATATTTCTTTATTCGTACATTGCACCACCCTTCTCCATCCTTTGCCAAAATTATATTGCTAATGAATAACTGCATGTGGCACCCCTGCGGTGCAGTGCTCAGTGCTGGGTTATTTTGTGCAGTGCTCTAGCAAAACAGCAAGTGAGAAAATTCCAGCCTAGAAAAGCCATAATTTATTACAGTAGCACTGAATGAGTCACACTGCTGACAGATTCTGACATGCAACTGATCTATTAGAGGTTTGCCTTTCTGCAAGCTTTTTCTCCCTCTCTTCTCCAGATGTGCTCTTCTTAAAGGCTGCACAGACAAATATTTCCTCACTTGTAACTTTCCGTCTGTTCTTATCTACAAAAGCTTTTGAAAAAAGACCCTAAACCTGAAAATTGATAAATGTGTGAAGATGTAGCAGGGCTTTTCTCCTGTCTTACGGTGCTTTGATATTGTTAGTAGAGGATGAATGTTAACAGCAAGTATTTTGGAACTGTAAAATATAGCCTGAAGGCTGAGAACTACCCGGTCTGTGAAAAGATATTTATGCTAGCCATGTTTTCCCAAAAAGAGATCCATGTCATCATTGGTTTCCTTGGATTTTAGGGCATTTGCTCAGTGCCAACATAGGAAAACTTAGATTAAGGCAGCACTTTAAAGTGCACCTTTACTCCCAGCTGCATACTATAAATACTAGATCAAGCATCCTTTACCTCCTAATGGTAAGCAGTCCTCCTAAAGAGTAGGCTGTTGAAACCTGCTGGTACTTTCCTCAGGACAGAAGGCTGTGTGATTTGGGACTGTGTGAGTTAGAATCCCTGTTTGTCTCCCTGTCCAGAGAATAGTCCTTCTGTCTTGAGACAGAGCTGTGCAAAGGAACAAAAGACAAGAACCCTCTTGTAGAAACTGCAACTAAATGCTGCCTTCTCCACAGATGAACAATAGGTGTTTTACACAATCAGTGAGTCTACTAAATTTAAAGTACAATTATATTTTACATTGTGGGCTGGGGGGGGGGGGGGGGGGGGGCTGAAGAATGAGGCTGAACTTAATTTGTAATCCTTATGTGCGAACTCTTTCTGAATCTCACCAGAAGATGCTAAGAAAACAGCGTGCAATAATATTTGAATATTGACAGTGACAAGGAGTGCATAATACTTTAATTTATGATGCTTCCTCAGCCCTGGGTTGTTCCTTAAAGAAAAGGAAAAGCAGCACAAGAAAATTGTATCTATTCAATTCTGTGCATATAGATGCAACACAGTATTGAAAAACTTGATCAAATCCTTTTAAGAGAGGAGGAATGGGTTCTGTTTAAATTTAGTGCTCATCTCCTAGCTTTAGTAGCTTGTCTTGGGGGATGTAGCATGTTGTCTCCTCTGACGCCATCAGAAAAACCCTTTGTAAAGGCTGAGGTCACTCAAACGGATACACTGTTTTATAGGTATCCTTAACAGAGAAACAGCTTTCATTGTACTCTACATCAGCTTTAAGTTGGTTTGAGTATGTATCTTAACCTGAGCTGCATTGCTGAATTCATAAAAAGTGCTGCAGAATCTCAAAAGATAATTCTTGGGTTTGTGGGATTTTGTGGTTGGGTTTTTTTTATTATTTTATTTTAATCTCCTTTGCCAACAATTTGTTCAAAATGTGAACAAAATGTGAAAATTTTGAAAAATGTCAGCCAGCCTGCTCTAGTTAGCATCCAAAAACTTACATTTTAGGTTGATGTCTTGCAGACTCAAAAATAATAAATAGTATTTAGTACTTCTCAGCTGTGCACCAGAATTGTAGTAAGTCATGTTTCTCAAAGGACAAATGCGGTATATTTTTTCCCCAAGTGAGGGAACAGTGTAGTGCCTGTACTGGGGGCAGTGGGACCTCCAGAAATGTGTTCATCAGTTATATCATGGAGAAAGCAAGGAAAGGGGCAAAGGTGAAGCATGGTAAAGATCCTACAGAAAGTAGGTTTGAGGTATTTCATTTCAGTGACACAAATAGTTACAGAAATGAGCACAACAGAAAAGGCCAAAGGCATGACAGAGGCTCCGAGAGCTCATTCAGAAGAAACTTGACTGAAGGGAATACATGGCTAGAACGAAGGAGGGTAGGCAGCTCCAGATGTCTGCTGTGCTCAGAGAAGATGGGGAGGAGAAACAGCAGTGGCAGGGATCGGCCCTGGCATGAAGTCGTAGGCAACCTGGGGACAGAGCTGAAATGCTTTGTTGTCAGCCTCCCCCTTCCAAAAGTGCTCAGCCTGCTAATTAAAAAGGGATATGTGAGACTTACCACTTCCACAGAGCCGTTAATGGACTGTTATGTTGGGTTGGTTTTTTTTAAAAAACTTGTTCCAAGATGTGTCTGGTTGCCAGCCTCACCTTACTGTCTCAAGAGGGAGTTATTTAAGGCAACACTTACTCTGGCAGGCACAGCTGGTGGTTCACATGAGGCTTGCAGGGAAGGAAACTGTTGGCTTAAGCTGTTTTATCTGCAAAGGCTTGGCTTCCCACCGGAGACCTTGTGCACAGCATTTAAATCTTGGGTGCATTATTAACAATAACAGAATATAAAAGAAAAGGAAGTAATCTTTAAATACACCCTGGCATGCATGGTTATATGTTCTCTGAAATGCCCTTTGGTGCTCAGTCACTTCTCAGGAAGTCTCCTGCTCTTAAAGTGCTGGCAGATTTCCACGCACAGTGCTGTGGAGTTTTTAGATTAGCCTTGAAATGTGATCTTTTGCATCCCTACAGCAGTAGTTACATCTGCAGCCTGTGCTTTCAGCTGCCTGCCTTTTTTTTACTGGGAGGTGGCAGGGCATTGAGGTGATATTGCCTGCAACTCTCCAGCTGGAATGTTTCTGGAGAGATGGGAGAGACAGGTACAGTTCTGTTGGTCACTGTCCACAAAGCCAGGGGATGGGTTCAGTATGATAGCACTTTGGCTGTGGTGTGGTACTGTTAACTGCAGCTAAACACACATGAGACCTGAAGTTTGGAAAATATTCCTAAAGGGCAGGAAGAAAGGTGTAACTATTGGTAGTTATTTGCATTTTAGCTCTCAAAATAGGCAGCTCGATCTCTGCACTTAAAAGCACTTGTAGGAAAGGATTAATAAAACAGAAATTAATTGATACAGTTCCTGACTTAGCTGAACAGATAAACAAAATGTTTCCCTCTCTAGAGAAATCAGCATACTGTCTTACTCAGAGACTGAGCAGCACAGTCAGAGAGAAGCTGCTGGGGCAGCAGAGGTGGCAGTGACCCTGCGTCTGTCAGGTGTCCTGCCAAGAGCTCATGGTCTCTAACCATGCAGCAGGGAGGTTGTTTGTAGTGCCCAGTGGTCTGCTCGCTACAAACAAGCAGGTTTTGTTATCTCTTTGCCTACTCTAGGTATAAGGTGTTCACCTCTAAGCTGACCAGGTCTTATACTTGATCTTGGTGTTATAAAAGGCATCACTCATTCTGCAAAAATAACATCAAAGACACATTAATAAAAACAGTTTCCTCAAAACTGCAACTAATCCTTTTCCATGGACTCAAAATATTTGGAAGACCTTATACTTTTCAGTCTGGCTGGGAAAGAAACTGCCGAAGTACCATACAAGGCATTGCCACCATAATATTTCTTTACTGACTGGAGATTGATGGTACCAGAATGTTTCTAGCATTACAGGAGCTGAGATCAAATCTCTTTGGTGCTTATCTGAATTTAAAAAAAAAAAAAACAAAACACTCATCACTTATTTCTGGTGCCAAGAGAAATACAACTTTCTTCCCCCATACATGGATATTCAAATGATAGTTCCTTTATTTTCCTGTAGGGAAGCTATTATATGGGCATCACGACTGTAAAGAGTTTTGATTTTGTTTTTAATTATCTTTGTTTTCTCATTGCCTCCATAAAATTCATTATTTCTTCCCCAGCTTTTTATGTGTCCCTTCTGAAGACAGATTCTGTTTATGTGTGTACTATTGTTCTCCTCCCCCTTCATATATTTTTATCACTATTTCCAATTTTGACTAATGGGTTTACTTCTATCTGGAGCAGGTGCAGAGGGCTGGAGAGTTGCACCTTACATATAGAATGTCAAATATCCATAGGCTGCAAATCTACTAGTGTGTGAAACTATAGGAAATATATATGGCCTTACGAGTAACACTTCAAAGAAAATGCAGCAGTCATTGCGATACACTGCAATTCTTGTGCTGAGAAACAGTTGCATATTGCAATCTGCAAATATATGTGTATTAATTTAACTAGTTTTAATACACTCATGGTTGCTGCTTGTTAACTTATGATTCAGTGTATTCTTATTAACAAGAATGATATTTTGCTCTGTGCTCAATAATTGCCAGCAAGGGGTACTTGATTATTAGGTCCTGGGTGAAAAATATTCCTAGTCAATGACCCTTAAATACTTGGACAGTTCAGAGCAATGAAATGAGAAGCAGACTTACCTGCCACTCTTCTAATATAGCATGTGATTTTTCAAAAGAGCCTACAGCATTTGATATCCATCAGGCTTCATACTGCAATTTGTTTAGTTTACTCCAGTTAATTCTTCAATCTTTCTTTAGCATTTTAGCCACAACTCCAAGCCCAATGTGAAATGATGGGGTCTGCCTCTAAGGGAGCTTGCAGGCAGAGTGAAGAACTGATTTTATTGATGGTGGTGTTTTTAAATGGAAAATTACATGTTGCTTTTAGTAATCCATTTTTTTCCTTACCTGTTGTGGAAATGTTTTCTATTTGTAAAGTCTGTGTTTCTTATGCTATATAAGGCTTTATTCTACTGAAAAATTTCCATAACCTCTAGGGTTTAAATTAACATTAATGTATTTCTGTGTACTGCCCACAGGGAAAGAAAAGTACAAACCATTACTGGGATGACAATGGAGATGTACGTAATTCATTAGGCATCTGTTTTTAAAATCAAGCTGCTCAGGATTAAGACTGCTTTGATGTGAAATATTTCAGGGTTTGCTCCAAAATCCCTTGAAATCAGGGGTAGGATTCCCCTTGGCTTCAGCTGGCTTTGGGTCAGCCAGTGTCTCAGTAAGCTGGAGTCAGCCACAGAGCTTGCAAAGACTCGTGACCTGGTAGAAGCTGCTGCCCTCCCTTAGGTGTAACAGTAATGCGTAGACAGACTTGGGCATGGTGTTGCATGCTCTGATTTGAAGTTACCAGATGGTAACATGGTGATGAAAGAAAGTCTATAGATCATCCTGCTCTTCCAAATGCATCCCTGCCTTGGCTGATGTATAAATTTTCAATGAAGAATAACACTTTTTGTCTTTTGGTCCTTAGATCATTTATCTTAATGTAGTATATTACAGCTTTCATTTTCAAACCACAGATGGAAGGGACATTGTTTCTTTCAAGAGAGCAAGCTTGTGCTTTTGAAAGATTTTAGATTAATAACTGTATTTACCCACCTTCTTTTGTTTGCTTCATTTGTCTTCTTCCCATCCTTTTTGTAGTTATGCTATTGGAAATGTTATAGTGGAGGTAAAGATCAGTGCAAATGCTAATGTACCTAAATTTCCTGATGTCTGACCAAGCAAGGTTTTCTTCCTTCCATTTCTGAAGAAATCCTATTTATTTTTGTAATTAATTTTAGGCTCATTTCCTTTATGCCATTCCCAGTTATTGGCTGCTGTTCAGGAGGGCGTATGTGTGTGGCTTGAGGACAGCTATGCTCAGCAGGGGAGTACGCATGAAGCAACCCCCCAACCCATGCAGGTGCTCAGCAGGGAAGGTAGGAGCTGGCCATGGGAAAAAATCTAAAGTGCACATCTAATTTGGAGTCTGTTTGGCATTAACTGCTGCCTGCCTGTGCTGCATCGTAAAAACCCTTTTGTTTGAAGGTTTCTTGCCCTGGCTTTGCTACTGTGGGCTGATGTTTTCTGCTGGATTACCTGCTTTGAAATGCAGCATGGCCTCTCCTTTCCTGAGCCCCTAGGGAGATGGGAAAGCAGTTACGCTGTGTGATGCATCCTGTAAAGCAGTCAGCAAAACCCCAGCTGTAATTGTAAATGTGATGGTAGAGGTTGGGAAGGATATTAAACCTCAGGCTTTAGGCCTTAAACCAGTCTCTAGTTGACTGAGATCAGGATGCGGTGACAAAGCACTTTTTTTGCATCTTGCAATCTGGTCCTGGCCTCACTGTGCTGAGACAGAGAGGTGGTCTCTGCATGTCTGAGTGGCACAGAGCAATTCCCATAGCAGAACTTGATCAGCTTGTGGTTTTAATTTTATTTTTTAATTTTTTTTTATTTCTTAGTCATAATAATGTCATTAATTATAGCATGGCAGTGCACATGGGTTTCAGCCAAATCAGGTTCCAAAACTCTCTTGTGCTAGGTGCTGTACAGTCATAAAAGCATGTTTTGTGGCTCAAATGCTTTCTAATAACTCCTCTGGGATATTGTACTGATAAGCAACACCTATATTTACCTATTGCTTTTGCTTATTTCAGATTTTTGGAGGAGCCAGGTGCTACACTATTACCAGGAATCAGGTAATAGTAGATGCTTACTTTTCACAGTAATTGAAGGCAAACCTGCATTACCAAATGCTGTTGTATCACAACACTGCAAAAAGGAAGGAATACGTTGTACCAGTCTGTGTGCATAGTAAAGGAAAATGTTTAATAAGTCCATGATCACCTGGTTTCATTTATTGAAACTCTGGATTTTATGTAATATATTAAATATCACATGTAAACATAGCTGTGGAGCTTTTCTTTAGGAACTCAGGGTTTTGTCTCTCTAGTGAATCTGGATGCTCAGCATATCTCTGAGGAAAGGGAGGTGTTACAGAGCTTGGTGATGCCTCTCTTGGAAGAGCATGTCACCTACCTGCTGATAAACATTGATGCTCTCTGCCCACAGCAGACACTGGCACTCTGGGTAATTGTTGTCTGTTGAGGTTTCTCATACTTCAGATTGTGAAAAATGTGTGGTTGCGACATTTATGGAAAGGTCTCAAATCCACTTGACATTTCAGTTCTGACATAGGCCTGGATTTGGCTTTGGAGTGGTGTTGGTGAACCTGGTTAATTCCAATGGAGGGGAAAAATCAGTCATTACTGCTTATTTCATTAGATCTGTCATCTGCTTAGAAGTTCGGGAATTATGAGATATAAATGACTGGTATCCATATCACTGATCACTGTTCTTAGCCTGTCACATTTGGGGCTCTCACTGAATCATATATAATCATAGGTATGGAGCAGGCATGTTATCCTGCAGAGAGATCTGGAAGCAAGGAGCTCAGGGTTCAGCTATCTCAAGGAGGACACAGTGTCCTTGAACGTCCTATGTCTTGGCCCAGGAATAAGTGTGGGCAACGTTGTGCTTGCCCTAGGTGACTGTCACAGATGGGGAGAGATGGCATAAGGCATTTTCAAACATAATTCCAGGCAAACTTGACACAGTGCTGCCCCTGCTAACTTCACTGACATGGATGAAGGCTAGAGTTAGGTGTTTGGGAGGCATTGTGTGGTATCCTTTTTACATTACAGCAGCTTTCTTTCACTATCAGCAGTATTTCTTTTACACCTTTCTCCCTGAAGCAGATAACATCTTGGGCCTCTGTGAAACAAAAGAATATAGATATTCAACATGAATTTGCAAATATCCCTACTTCCCACGATAAAGAGTTTGCTGGTCCCTTGTCTTTTGGTGGCTTTTTCAGTAGAATAAGGTGGCAAAAGTATTTTTTTCCTGTTCTCCAGCTCATACATAGAGGCTACAAACTCCCACTATTATGCATGGCACAATAGCAAGAATTGCTGCATTAGCAAATAACTGTTGACCAAAAATTGAATTTGTATAAGCAAAACTCTGCTAGGTGTTTCAGCAATGACAGCTTTCCCAATCTCTTCCTGTGCTGCAGGCAAATCTTCACAGTGCGTTCTGTCTGTGGAATAGGAAAGAGGCTGTCGCTGTCTTCTGCTCCTCAGGCAGAATTCTTGCAAAAGCAAAATGTATTCATGCTTCATCCATCTATTTGTCCTTTAAACTCAGCAAGGTGGGCCTTTGGAGGACCCTCAGCATACCTCTATTAGTTTAGTACTCCAAGGAGAAGTCATGTTGTTGGAAGGATGAATAAGAGTGGGATGGGGAAGGGTTTCATACAGATGCCGAATCTCTGCTGGTCAGTGGTCCCTTAGTGGTCCTAATTGATTGTCACAGGTTATAACAAGCCTGGATTGCTCTGATTTACTGCCAGGGCCAAGATTGGAGCTGCTGTGGTGGAAAGCTGGCCCCTGAGACTCTCACTATGCTTTTGCTAAGACCCCATTTATTCAGGATCAGAGACCAGTCCCTGCACCTCCCCCTGGAGAACAACACAGGGAAGCCTCATCAAGAAGGTATTAGCCAAGGGGAAGGAGGGACAGAAATCTGAAGAAGTGTAGTGAAGGTTAATATAAACACATTTAATCCTCGAACCTCCTCTCAGCATTAATCATTTCCATCTGTAGCACGTGCCACTGATGCTGTCAGAGTTGATCCTTGTCCAGCTGGCTGTTGCAACTCTTGTACAAGATGCCAGATATTCCCAGAAGCCAGGATCATTAATGCCATGAATGACACAGCCTCAGCTGGCTCAAACCGCAGGGCTTTGTTTCAGAGACTTTTGTGTCCATGCAGTTTCTTTTATCTTTCTCACCTTGAGAAATGCAGTAGGGTTTATACTGCCATGCCTGCACCTTTTTCCTGTGCAATGTTTATCCTTATGCTTCTGACATATTTAATTTGTTAGCTGTTGTGCTGTTTTAACTGGCATCTATAGCAGATTCATGTGAATGCTACAGAAATATGGGATTGCTCATTTCCACTTGCCAATAAATTTGCATCTATTGCATCTGTGCTATTTAATTTCTGGGAGTAAGGGATACTGCCTTTTGCTCTGTGATTATGAAGCACTGGATCTTTAAGGTGTTCAGGCCCCTGAAGTCAAATGGCAGGTCTGAGCTGGACCTGATCCACCAGAGTAGGAGGGATGCTCCCAGGAGGAGCCATGCATGGCAGAACTCACAATGTGAACAGCCATCCATTTTCCCCTCCTTTTAGGTGCCAGGGAGAGGAAGACCTGGCAGGAAAGGAGAACATGCACAGCCCTACTCTGTGTAGGACCATGACTCTTTTCTCCAAAGCCCTTTCTGAGTGAGAGCTGCTGGCAGGAAGCTGTGGACAGGGTCCAGGTCAGAGGGGAAAATCAAAGTCGTGCCCTAGTCCATCACCATCAGGTGTAAGGATGGTCCCTACTTCTGGAGCTGAGCGTGGGACTTTTCTCAGAGTCTGGACCAGTAGCAAGAGCCCTTCTTGTACTACCTTGGCTATGCCTCAGGCTATGACACCAACTTAGCCACTGTTTGAGCTTAATGCTCACTGATGTGTGCTCCTGAAGGGCACCCAGGCTTGATGAAGACATCCAGGGATGGAGACTCGGTTGCTTTCATTCACAATGTGCTTCAGTGATTAATCACTCTCATGATGAATCCCAGTTTTAGTTTCTCTGGCTTCAGCTTCCAACAAGTGATCCAAGTTATGTTTCTCCTTGCTAGATTAAATAGCACTTCAGGCCCTTCTTGTTCCTCCCCCCACCCAGGGAAGTACCTGTACATTGTAATCACATCACCTTTCAGTCTTCATTTTGATACTCACTAAACTGATTGTCTTATTCAACCCTTTCAAGTGCAAGGTGTATTCTTTACCTCTCAGGTCATTGTGAAAACTCTTTTCTGCATCTCTTTCAAATCTTTGTGAAGGAATTAGTAACACGTAGCTCAATGTAACTATGACACACTCATTTTCCTGCTGCAGGACATGTTTTTCTGTTCTAGTATGACACTGGGACCTCAGGGTGGGATTTCTGGACACTGTGGCAGAGCCTTCCCTGAGTTGCTGTTCCAGAATGGAGACTCATGCTCTAAGCTTGTTCTGTAGCCTGTGTGTTTAGATACGGTGCTTTCCACTGAAACCTATTAAAATGAAAATTTCATGGCCAGCCCAACTTCTCAGATTGTTTCTGTTGTTCTGTATGACTGCTTGTCTGTCTTAATATTTTTATTCTACCCATCTTTGTCATCTGAAAATTTGATCATCCAAGTTTTTGAAAGTACATCTGGATCACTGGTGAAAACAATTGAGTTGTATCACATCTAATATAGCTCCATGCAAAAGATCACTAGAAACAATGGGATTTCAATTACAGTTCTTTAATAAAATTGTGTTCTTGAAATCTGTCAGCCTGTCAAGTCAAATCCACTTATATGAACCAGTTTTTATCAGAATACGCTGCAAAGCTAATCTGAGCACCTGAGTAAGGTCTATGTACACAGCACTACACACCTGCAATTTTCTCCATTAAACAAACCATAGATCCTCAAGGATGTTTTCCATAAAACTGTGTTGATGGCATTAATTACATCCTTCACTATCTATCAATTCAATCTTGTAATGTTTTCCCCATGATTTTACTTGAAACTGATGTTGACTTAATTTCTTTGAGTCATCTTTTTTCTTTTTGAATTTTGGGATGAGAAAATTCACTAGCTGTGCATGCCAAAACTAATATATATCATATCTTTTGAGTTTCTGTCCTGTGCTGTGGTATCCACAGATATCATGGAATCATAGAATACCAGGTTGGAAGGGACCTCAAGGATCGCCTGGTCCAACCTTTCTTGGCAAAAACATGGTCTAGACAAGATGGCCCAGCACCTTATCCAGCTGAATCTTAAAAGTGTCTGATACCGGGGAAATTGCCACTTCCCTGGGGAGATTATTCCAGTGGCTGGTTGTTCTCCTTGTGAAAAATTTTCCTCTTGTGTCCAACCAGAATCTCCCCAGGAGTAACTTGTACCCATTACCCCTCATCTTTTCCATGTGACTCCTTGTAAAAGGGAGTTGTCGTCTTCTTTGTAGCCACCCTTTAAATATAGGAACATGGTGATAAGGTCTCCCCTAAGCCTTCTCTTCTCAAGGCTGAACAAACCCAATTCTCTCAGCCTTTCCTCACATGTCAGGCTTCCCAGTCCTTTGATCATCTTTGTGGCCCTCCTCTGGACTGTCTCCAGCCTGTCCACAACTTTTTTGTATAGCAGGGGCCAAAACTGAACACAGTATTCCAGGTGTGGCCTGACAAATGCTGATATATATAATGTAACTTGTTATATCATATGTTGTGTGTATATATATTATATATGTATATATATATGTTGTGTTTATATACTTGTTACATATGTTGTGTATATATATTTGTTATATCATATTTTGTTGTATATATAACTCATTACACTACTTGTGTTACAGGCAGCAGATTTCTCGCTTCTCCTAAAAACGGGTACAAGTGACCACCATTGCTTGATAATCAAACTGGAATTCCAGTTGCCACTGGAAGTCTCTGGTCTCTGCTGTCATTGGACTGCTACTGACTTGGGATCATGTAATGTACCAAAAAACACGGGCTAATCAGACTGTGGTTCACTGGAGGCTGAATGGGGTTTTCAAGAATTCTTTCTCTCAACTCTTCTTTTTGTGTATAAACAATGAAAAAGTATTAGTACTTAAACCATTTAATTTGTTTTGATCCAGCTCTTCAGCTTTGAGTTGTTTTAATTGCATTTGAGAATGAAGTCGCTTGTGTTTGTATTATTATGATTCTTCATTTTAGTTTTTTATTCCTAACAAGGTGCTACATGCAGAAGAAACTAGATCATAGTGCTAAAAGCATAGTCTGAAGTTTACAGAAAAGGGATGCTGTAATTTGCAAACAATCTAAATATTTCTCTTAGTTTCCAAGTCATAGTTACTGTTAGGAAATAATTTGCAGCATCACTGGCATGCAAATTTACCAATTAGAGAAATTTAAAAGGTACTAAGTGAATAGAACTTGACTGATTTTTATGCTCTTCAGGTTTCCTGGAGAATTCACAGATGATGGGAAAATATGACAAAATATGCTGTTGGTGTGCATTTCAGTTCTGGAATTTAATCCTTTTTTTCCCCCCCTAGTCTGACTGGCTCAGAATAAGAGGATCCTCACTGCACAGAGTATATCCAAACACAGAGTCAAAGCCCATCAGAGTCAATTCCAACATTTGACAAAGACCTTCAGGTGATGTCCTGTCTCACCTCAAAAGGGCTTTAAAGGTTAGTAAGTCTCAGATGAATGATATAGAAATTTACTTCCCCTGCAGATAAGGAAGACATTCAGCATACGTACTGTATGTAAGAGCCTTACTGAGTTTTCATGCCCCCTCCCTGCCCCCTCACCTTTTCATTCTGCAAAAACTCAATCTGCAATAAATTGGAAGAAGTTCATGGGGTTTGGCTCCAATAGCACTCCAAAACTTCTTGGGTCCAACATATCTCAATATTCAAGAGGAATGTCTTCACTGAAACTCCCTCTGTAGTGTAGATTCATCTCCTGCTGTTTTACAGTTCTGAAATGAATGATCCAATTTACTACAAATCTGAGAAAGAGTGTGAGGCTGCATAATACCTGGGAATAAAAAAACCCATGAAGTAAGAGAGGCAATTAAAAAAAAAAAAAAAAAAGAAACCTCATTGCCTTAGCTTGTACTTTATCTCACTGCTACCAGCTCTTTTGATACTCTGATTAGGCAGGCAGCATGTTGACACAGCCCAGACTGCATGTTCTTACATGAAAAAGCAACATTTTTAATTAAACACACTCGCCTACTTTTTCACAGTGACAAGCCTGCTGCAATTTACAGTGTTATTCATTCTTCTTAAAACTGAATTTCTTATCTTCTTTCCCAACTAAGAGCTTTCATTCTCAAATCCATAATTTTCTCTATCTGCAGTACTTGCCCTGGTTCACAAGAACAGTGTAATATTAAGGTTCATTAATTTTCCCTACAAATTATGTGGTTGGTTAGACCTCATATCAATACCCTGGTCATTTTTCACTTCAGCCATTGCAACAAGGAGCAGGTCCAAGGGGGTACTCTGCTGCATCCCAACAGCACCAATGTCCTGCAGAACATTCCTGGTAGTGGTGGGTTCTTCTCAGACAAAGGCATAATACAATACACTCACTGGAAGATAAGCTAATAAAAGGCCAGTTTCAGTTTGAACTTTCAGAAGGATTCTACTGAAACTGCTTTTTCTCCTTCCCTTTCCCCTTTCCCCTTTCCCCCCTTTCCCCTTTCCTTCCCTCAGGGCCCCATTTAAAATCATTCTTCTTCCAGGTCACTTGATAGAGAGGGCTCACAATCAAACTATAATTTGGGATATGCATTTTTCGAAAACCCACAACACCTAAGAAAGCTTGTGTTTCCTTTTTGCTAGTTGATGGAGACATAGCTGCTATTTTGTTGATCACATCAATTGGGATCTGATGATGTCCATCTTGCCATTTTATTCCTAAAAACTGGATGTCCTGTGCAAGTCCCTTGACCTTACTTTGTTTTATGGCAAAATGGGGTTTCAGAAGGATTTGGATTATTTCTTCGTTTTCTCAAAAACTTGTTCTGCAGTGTTGCCCCATATGACGATGTCATCAATGTACTGCAGGCATTCCAGAGCTTCACTCTTTTCCCGTGCAGTCTGGATCAGTCCATGGCAAATGGTGGGGCTGTGTTTCCACGCCTGGGGCTGTCGATTCCAAGTGTACTGGGCACCCCTCCAGGTAAAAGCAAACTGTGGCCTGCACTCTACTGCCAAAGCGATTGAGAAAAATGCATTGGCAATATCAATCATGGCGTACCACTTGCCTGCCTTTGACTCCAGCTCATATTGAAGTTCAAGCATGTCTGGCACGGCAGCACTCAGCAGCAGCATGACTTCATTCAGGCCATGATAGTCTACTGTTAGTCTCCGTTATCCATTAGATTTTCACACTGGCCATATGGCACTGTTAAAGGGTGAGCGAGTCCTGCTGATCACCCCTTGGCTCTCCAGTGGACAATTCAGCTAATGGATAGGAACCAGGGAGTCTCAGCTGGTGTGATATTGCCACCAGTGCATCATTGTGGTAGCAACTGGCACTTGTTCTTCAACCCTCAGCAACCATACAACCGAAGCGTCCTCAGAGAGACCCGGCAAGGTTGAGAGCTGTTTAATTTCCTCCATCTCCAAGGCAGCTATACCAAAAGCCCACCAAGGTCCTTAAAATACCCTTTCCTGAGGTAGTCTATGCCAAGGATGCATGGAGCCTCTGGTCCAGTCACAATGGGGTGCTTTTGCCATTCACTGTTAAATTCACTTCAGCTTCTAACACAGTGAGCTGTTGGGATCCCCCTGTCACTCCAGAAATACAAATGAGTTCTGCCTTTTATAACTTGATGGCATTAGGGTACACTGTGCACTGGTGACTACTAGGGCCTTGTACTTTGGTGGGTCTAACGTGCCAGGCCATTGAATCCACACAGTCCAATAAACCCAGTTGTCCCTTTCCCCCATCTGGCTGGAGGCAGGGCCCCGCTAATCCTAGTCAGAGTTTTCATTACTCACTTCTTGTAAAAACTACTTAGAATGCCCTTCAAGAGGATCAGAAGTAAGATCAGCCCTTCTACTCTGTCTGGGGACTTGCCTGCTGGAAACTGAAGCTGCATTTTTCCTGGAAGCATCCCCTTTCATGACTGTTTTTCTTCACAACTCACGTACCTGCTCTTCTAGGATTGAGGTAGGTTTTCCATCCCATTTTCTCATGTCTTCTCCATGGTCACACAGGCAAAACCACAGCTTCCCCCATGGTGTGTGCCTTCTACCTTCTCTCTCTTGAGCAGGGGCATGCTTGCTCCTAGTAGCCAAGATCCTAGACCATGCAGGTGGGAAACAGGACATACCCTCTTTAAATTGCTGTTGACAGTTGATTTGTTGAATTGCTGAAAAATACCTTTTCAAATTAATCTTCCAAACTATTACAAATTTGGTTTTAATAGTATGTGACAGGGTTCATCTTCAGCCTAATGTATACGCATTATCTAGTGAATTTAACCAATTAAGTCACATCAAAATGTTAAAAATTACAAACTTCTTATCAAAGACTATTATAATTATATTGAAGCCAGATGTTCAATTAAACTATTAATAGAACCCTTAACCATTTTCTTTTATTCTCCTGAAATGGAACAAAAAAAAACCCCAACACCCTAAAACTTCTGTATTCCATGATGTTAATAAAATTTAGCAAGCAAGTTGAAACACAGGAAGAATGCTTATGTTCTTCTGTAAATTCCAGCCTATTAGCTACTGCTTAGGGATTAACATATGAAACCAATGTCTTCTTCGATTCATTTTCTTTAAATTATATTAACTGTTTCTAGGATACATTTTAATATGGGAGTTATATTAGCAGTTTCCCTCTCTGCCTTTCATAATGAAGTAAACGAGCCCAAAGACCACTCTAAGCTGTGCAAAGGCTTTTGAGAAAAACATTTTGCAGACTGACAGCCACAGTAACTTGAACTGCCAGGATTCATTTTTCTTAGAAAATCTGGAGTAAATGCATCACAAAGTTGTTCATTTAATGTAAGTGTACTTCTGAGCTTAAAAGTAAATCCGACCCAAAAATTCATGAATCATAGTCCACAGACATCTGTGCCAGTAGTGAGGCAAAACTGAGCAAAACTACGTTTGCAAATTCTCTCCTCACCTCTACTTCATATAATTTAACAAATGTTTACTGGAGTTTTAATGGATCTAGTAAATCATGCCAAAAGATGACTTTGGAACTAATTTTCTAAAGCAATTAGAGATTAATATTTAATTTAGTATTTTGTTGTATCAGTACTCAAAATAACGTCTCCAAATTGCCAAGGAAATACAGAGGATATAATCACCAAAGGCAATGGGGTGATGTTCACACTGGAATCAACCTTTTGCTTAGGGGTCCAGGCGCCTGCTGGTCACAGGGGTGCTACATCCCATCAGCACTCACTCATTCCAATATCTCTGAGCAATACTGATGGTGTTCACATGTGGCTATTGCAATGCACACATTCTCTAGGTACTTGGAATTGTATTCATTTGGGGGCAGCATACTGTCAAAAATCTTGTCTAGAGAACAGACTGCAATCAGGTGCTTAAGTTAGGCAGTCATGGCACCCATCAGGAAGGGTGTTGTCCAAGTGTAAGCAGTGGAAACCTCTTATCTTGTTGACTAGAGGAAGAGTGTGCTATCCTTTCTTAGGTTGCATTTCCATCTGGTGAGGAGAGATTGAGCACCAGTGTGTCTTGGGGCAGCCTCTGCCAGTTCACAGATAGGCCCTGTTCCTAGTCCCATGTTCACCACCTGTTAAATCAGCCTAAGCTTTGAGACCAGACTAAGATTTGAGACTTTGAGGTCTGGGGTTTCAGGGTTTCTTTCTTACTGCTTTAGTTTTTCAGTTAAAGAGTAGATGGGACAGTAGTATCCAGCTGGATGCAGAAGGAGAGCTGTCATTCTGCATATGTCACTGGTTTTGTTTTTAATTTGGTTTTATGATTTCTGAGGCAGCCCAGTCTTGGCCTCTGCTTAGGCTCAGTGCATAATTGCGTTGTCTCTACTGACTGTACTGCCTGACACCATCCTAGAAAATGGTTTAAGTGGCTGGAATCCAACTTCCCAGGACCTCCGGAGACTTTCCTGATCTGTTGTTGTTCTATATGCTGAACTGAGCGAAGCTTGCCTTTGGTTAAGAGCCCTACCGATACCTTACATCTTAAATACCTCTGGAAGCAGCTGGGTATACCCCCTGGGACTGGGCTTGTACCCTACACTCAGACCATCAGCTCTTTTGAGGCACTGGTGCCATGGTCTTGCAACTGGCTGGATTTTACATGCTGGTGAGAGGTGTTTTGCAGAGCTGCTGGAGAGGACAGCAAACAAAAATCACACTGCCTCTCTGTTTTCTCTCTGAAACAGAGACTACTTCATCAGTCTTTGTTAAAGTATTTCCACTACACAGCTGCTGTTTAGAGGATGAAGGCTAGCCCACCAAGCTGCCCAGAGAGCAAAAGGAGATTGGTAGGTGCCAGGCACAGTGGAGAGGAACTCTGCTCCAGAGTCCTGCTTGACCTCATTCTCAGAAGTTGCACTTTAAACAGCAAAATAATATTTAGCTCTCTTAGACATCATTTGGATAGAGAGGATGCCCACCAGCTGGGCTGCTGCAGCAGCAGGTTTGCGGCATGCTGCTCAGGGAAGATGGAAAGGAGCACAGTTCCTCAGTCACCTTTGCTCCTATGGTGCAAAATTTCATTGAGGTGCAACTGAGCAGGAAGCTGAAATCCTTTAGGGATAGGGCATGGTGCAGAAAAAGGCCAGGAAAGCAGCATACTTGTTGGTGATCCCTGTAGATGTTTACCAAATTGGCCTTTTCATAAGGGAAAACTGATCGCCCAGTTCCCTCCTTCTTTGCTCTGCTAGAGATTGCTGCAGGTGATGTTTTTTAAATGAATACATAATTTGAGTGAAAGCAGTGATGTATCTGAGCAGGAGCGCTTTCCACTCCCACTTCACACATTTTTTTAAAGATTCTTGAATTCACTGATGTTGGCAAAATTGTGCATGGTTGTTTCTTGCACAGGTGTTAAGGCTGCGGTTACCTCATTCTAATTTTTGGAACTAAAGCAAGCTGCAATACACCAATGCCCAGCATCCATGTTATTGTTTTATCCACCAGCAGAAAAGCAACGGGAAACGTCCTCAAATCAGCTTTTATTCTAGAGAACAGTACCACATAGAGATGGCTGCACAGCCAGGGTCCACTGTTTATGAGACATTATTTGATTCTTTTAATTTGATTTCTTCTATTTCAAGCAGAAATCTGTGAACCAGAAATAAAAGAAAATTTGATTTCAGAAGCACCTGAATGCAATGTATTTAAGTCAAATTGTTTCCCTCACTCCGCAGCTGCTCCGGGGAACCATAATATTCTTAGTGCTGGCAATGAGGTCTGCAGAATAGTGAGGGAGCCCCCAGAGTGTCTGTCTCCTGGGCATTGTTGCTGTACACGTCACTTTAGAGCAGCACAAAACTTCCAGACCCTTCATCCCAGCTCTTTCATGGGAACACTGGCATTTCTAAGAGCCCTGTATCCAGCTCTGGTTTAAGGATTTCAGGAGATTACTCTAGAGACTGGAGCAGAATGTGGTCAGGTTCCGCACCTCCAATTCATTAATTCAGTACCCAGGAACCCAGAGTAGTATTCAAGAAATCAAAATCTCAAAGTAACTGAACAAGAGTGAAATGTCAGACTCTCTTACATTCTGCATTACTTGTTGTAGGCTTTCTGTACACGGCATTTTAAATTATTTAGATCAGAACAGAATATGCATGCCACAAACTGGGAATGTTTATGCAGTCTTCAATATATCAGGCATAGCTTTTTATTTCCAGTCAGATTTATAAAAGAAAACAGATACCTCAAGCACAGCACAGTAGCATTCACTTCTCTGAATAATTCCAACTCATGCCTCACAGGCTGACTTCAATTTTAAAGGTAATTCTGAAGAATGATTTCATTTTGGTTTTCCTTTGCAGTGACTAGGCTGCAGGTGTCTGATGAAAATATTCCCGAGGTAAATGTTACTACTCACGGTCCCTGTGTTCCCACCGCAAATTATTCACCTTTGATACACTTTGTGTATTGTGAGGGTGATAAAACACTGGGAGTGATCCAAACGTTCGTTTATAATAAATTGCACATCTAATTCCTCTCTTCCTGGTGACATTCTCAGATGTGTATAGCGACTGGATCTTTTCCAGGCCCTTCCATACAGCTTAGAGAAGTCCTTCTAGCAACTCATTACTGACTTACAATAAGCACGATAGACTAATAGTTGGCTTGGATTATGATTTACAGGCTTTCCTACTTTAGTTTGGATGCATACAGTATAGAGTGTAACAACCACACAATTACACAGATTCTTTCTTAGAAATTGCCCAGCAGGGATGGATGATCCCCATTCAAATTTTCCATTGAAAATTATAAATATATGAGCAGAACTGCAGTTTCAGCTTTCCTCTATTTCTCTTTTTAACAGCTGAGGAATATGTCTGTAAGCACCAGGATACATTCATGTGTCTCTGAACTTACCTTTTTTTTGTGTTAAGAATTTGGCTACAGAGCTAAGTTGAGTTTATACTACACAATAAGACTCAGAGATATAACAGTACTGATCTCTGTCAAGAAAAGTCCTGCAAATGCCATAGGACTGAGTTCTGAATAATTTGGGGGGCATTCATATAGTTTCAGATATTTCAAGGCAAAATCATAGTCTTAAGGATAAGAATTTTACTAAGTCCACACTGTAAAACTGCTGGATATTCTGTTCTTCAGATGATGCTTTGCTGGGTAAAAAACTGGCTGGGTGGCCAGGCTCAAAGAGTTGTGGTGAACAGAGTTAAATCCAGTTGGCAGCTGGTCACGAGTGGTGTCCCCCAGGGCTCGGTTTTGGGACCACTCCTGTTTAACATCTTTATTGATGATCCAGACGAGGGGATCGAGTGCACCCTCAGTAAGTTTGCAGATGACACCAAGTTGGGTGGGAGTGTTGATCTGCTCGAGGGTAGGGAGGCTCTGCAGAGAGATCTGGAGCGATGGGCTAAAGCCAACTGTAGGAGTTTCAATAAGGCCAAATGCCGGGTGCTGCACTTGGGCCACAACAACCCCCAGCAGCGCTACAGGCTTGGGGAGGAGTGGCTGGAGAGCTGCCAGTCAGAGAGGGACCTGGGGGTGTTGATTGACAGCCGGCTGAACATGAGCCAGCAGTGTGCCCAGGTGGCCAAGAAGGCCAATGGTATCCTGGCTTGCATCAGAAATAGCGTGGCCAGCAGGGACAGGGAAGTGATCTTACCCCTGTACTCGGCACTGGTGAGGCCGCACCTCGATGACTGTGTTCAGTTTTGGGCCCCTCACTACAAAAAGGACATTGAATTACTCGAGCGTGTCCAGAGAAGGGCAACGAAGCTGGTGAAGGGTCTGGAGCACATGTCGTACGAGGAGCAGCTGAGGGAACTGGGGGTGTTTAGTCTGGAGAAGAGGAGGCTGAGGGGACACCTCATCGCCCTCTACAACTACCTGAAAGGAGGTTGCAGAGAGCTGGGGATGAGTCTCTTTAACCAAGTAACAAGCGATAGGACAAGAGGGAATGGCCTCAAGTTGTGCCAGGGAAGGTTTATACTGGATATTAGGAAGTATTTCTTTACAGAACGGGTTGTTAGGCGTTGGAATGGGCTGCCCAGGGAGGTGGTGGAGTCCCCATCCCTGGAGGTGTTTAAGAGTTGGGTTGACATAGCACTTAGGGATCTGGTGTAGTTGGGAACTGTCAGTGTTAGGTTAAGGGTTGGACTAGATGATCTTCAAGGTCTTTTCCAATCTAGATGATTCTGTGATTTTGTGATTCTATATATAATTTTCTTTCTCAGACTAGAATGTTAGTAAGCCAGCTAGCAAGCCTGCATCAGATTGATTTAACCTGGAACAACATCTTTCATGTAATTAAATTAATTCAGAGTTGAGATTCAGGGCGTATTTGTTATTTTTATTTTATGGTCTTTTTAATTTTGCTTTCAGGCACAGATGAAGCAACACTCTTCCAGTAGAAAATCTGATGAATCTGCTATAGTCTAAGTAGGGACTAGAATATCTAGTCCTGACGTACATGCATGCACTCACCTGTGTACACTTTCCCAGATGAGCTTACCTTATGCTTCTGACCACTGTACTGGTGTGGGCATGGGGTGCCCAGCTCAGCACCCAGCATATAGAAGAACCAAATCATAGCCATCCCCAAGAAACTAATCAATAATCTACAGGGGGATGGGGTTTCCCCCCTTTTCTGTTCCTTATATACACTCTGTCATTTCAGTGATGTGTCTTTGTCCGTTATTCATCACATAGTATCTAGTTTTATCTTTGTAACAGTTCCCTGGTGATGGTTTTCAATTGCTCTGAAAAGACTAAATACTTCTGTCTCTCTCCTGGGACACTTTTACCTATTCTTTATCTTTTCAAGCTGCTTCTTTGAGCTGAAATCCCTCCAGACAGTTCTTAAAAGGTCAGCTCCATTTTATTTTTAAAAACTGCAGTATTTTTTAACCAGCTAATAAAAGTTATTTAACACTTGAGAATTTATCTTTTCTTTCTTTTCTTTTTTCCATTCAGGCCTACCCTGGCCTTCTGTGTTACATTTCAGTCGAGGGAATGCTGAAAATCTGGGGTCGTATCTCAGGTTGCACCAAGAGCAGGTTGTGACGTGTATGTTCATCAGATGCAGATGGAGCTCACAGAATAAGCTCTCTTCACCTCTTCTGGGATTTCCAGGCCCTGGAAACATCTTGCTAGTGGTCTACACAGGTGATTCAGAGACAAATTGCCTTCAGCTGCTTGTGCACTAGGCCAGCTACTTCGATACCACTATATCACGAGGCCAATATATGGCTGGGTCTTGATTTTAAGCCCAGTTGCTCTTAAAAGAGTGACAGCTTGTTCAACTGCAGGTTAAAAAAAAATAAAGATAAACAGACAGGTTTGAACTTTCTGGGGTTTTCCTAGCATCTAATGTATATGCTCCTCTGCTCATTCTTTTTTTAACTCTGTAAAATTTCAAGGTAGTTACAAGTTTGCCTGAAATACCTTCGTGGCAGCTTCTGGATTTGATTAGTACTACTGACACAGATTGAGGCATCCTGAAGGGAATCCCAGACACACACTGGAAATATAAATTCTCTGTCATGATAATGTTAATGTTCTTTCTCCTGGTGACGTTCCCTTACTTCTTCCCCCACCCGTACCTCAAACTCCCACCTTATAGAGGTTTCCTTTGTGCATGATTAGTCACTGCTACTTCCTGCCGAAGTAAACCTACCTATATTTTTCTTGTTATCATGTCTGAGAGGGCCCTGAAATTCTCTCTGACTTGCTTTGTTTGAGCAGTTCATCTTTCTTCATTTCTTTCATTCTTCTTTGCCATTAGCCAGTATTCATTACAGGGCTTGAGAGGCCAGGAGAGGTCAGGCAAAGTTGCATCTGCCCTTTCAATCAACCATTTACTAATGGTAGGTAAAATTTTTGCAAAGAGCTGTGCTCAATATTAAGCCATTTCAGTGTAGCTTTAGAAATTGTGCAGCTTTTGTGAATTTTGCTTTGCAGATTGATGGTAAAGCAGAGCTATAACCAGCAAAAGTGAGATGACTGTAATGAAAACATTTCATTCTGACACTGAAATTTCACCAGTCACGTGGTTTTGAAGGCAACTTATGATTATGAAAGTACTGCAGAGCCATGCTGCCTTACAGAATAAAAAAAACAAAAAGGCCCATAATTAACTTAGAGAATATTTCCTTTTAGTTATTATGAAAATCTATTCTCACCTCCCTCCCAAGGAACAACCTTGAGTGTAAAAGCTGAATTACAAACAGTTGTTTAGATGTAAGTAGATAGAAAGGATAGACACTAGTAATAACACAGCTACAGTAGTCTCAGTGCCAGACTCCAGAAAATTAATCGCATCCTCAGAAGATACAGGTGGAATCAGTATTAACCTTTTTAAATTCAAACATCTTTTTCTCAAAGGGGCTTATAGCTCTTGCAGAGCTTGACCTTCCAAACTTAGGGAATATGATCTGAGGTTACTGATCCTTTTGTAAACTCACACACCGAAAGTCTCCTTATGGTGGAGGAAGGGTGGTCCAAGACACAATCTAAGCAGCTCATCTGAGAGCACTGGAGATTTGACTGTTGCAAGTCACTTCACGATGACTGAATGTAACAACGGCTTTGCTTCGAAGGACGTCTTAGACATGGATGTTCTTGCTGTCACATCTCAACAGGCTGCGTGCAGGAAAAATTGCTGTATTTAGTAATAATTTTGTCTGGTTATGTTTTAGAAGATAAATGGGAAAATAAAGCAAGGGGCAAGTGTCAGGAATAAATCTTGTACCTTTCTAAACAGGGTCTGCAAGTTCTCACACCGGTAAGGATAGATGTACCTACGGAATACAGCCCGTGGGGAGTGGAGGAGCTAATTAAGGCAATATCCGACATTATCAAGTATTTAACCATCAAACGTGCTCGGAGGAGGGTGACGCTGCCGCACCCAGCCAGGGAGCATCTCCCAGGGCAGGAAGCTGCCAGGAGCGGTTGTCTTTGCTGACATTACATCGCCACCTGCTGACGTGCCGGGGAGAACAGCCTTTAAACCCGACATTTGCCACTTTCATCACCACAAGGACGAGCCATCCTCTCTACTGTCACCACTCTGCTAACAGCAAGCCCCTCGCAAACTCCAGCATGCCACCAGCCACGCACGTCCCCCCTCCTGCCACGGCTGCAGCCCAGGGGGGCGAGAGCTGTTAGGAAGTGTCGCTAAAATGCTGATGATAACTTTCCAAGAAGGATTAGAAGTATGAGCATTGGCCGAGAGGATGATGGTCTTGGGCTCAGAACAGGAGCTGTGTTTGCTGTTCTGTCCTCCTAGTTTTAGTATCTTTTTCCTCCTTTGTTCAACTTTGAAGATGGTCTCCACATTCCATCCATGTCACCAAATCCAGTTTTCCCCTAAAATGTAGGGGAAAGTGGAGCTAGTGAGCTGACATATATAAAAAAATCATCATTTAAGCACTTGGTGAAGCAGTGCTTAATGTTGGGACAAATTATTCCCTTACTTTCCTCTATGTGATCTTTTAATCTGTATAAAAAGGCATAAATAACCTAAGAAATTAACTGAACAATACAAAAATTATATAGTTCTGCTCATGCATCACAGATGATGACAAACTATGCCAATAGAGAGAGACAGAGCCCAAGTGAGTTGTGAAAATCTGACTGCAAGATGCCCAGTCTTTAACAAGGATAGGTGACTCATTCTCACTACCAGAAAAACTCAGAATATTTTTATTTGCTCAAAAATAAAAAAAAAAAACAGCCCAGTACTTTAGCATTATGAAATGAAATGAGTCAAGCTTTGGGATGTCTATATGAACCGCTAAAACGAGCAAACACTCTTGAGATTGTGGATAAATGGAAAAGAGACTTAATACCTCAAATACTGTAACTGAGTGAACCGGTTATTTTTGCCAAAGGTATCTTTTCATCTGAGCACCCTCTTTGAGGGTTGAAGAGTTACTACCTGTTAGAAGAAGTACAACTGTAGACATAAAATGTATTTATACATTCACTAATGGCTTTATCTAGATAAAGAGTAGTATGAAATCTCCCTGTGTTAATTGCACTTCAGTTTGAGAACATTAATTACTCTAATTAGAAAGTCAGCATGATGAGTCTTATTAACATATAGCTCCATGTTTTAAAAATATAGCTTAGTAAATCATAATTGAAAAAAAAATATTGATCTGAGGCCCAGAAAACTTCACAAATGGTAAATTTAGTTAGGTATGACTACTGATGTTTAGCTGGAAGGATTTCCTGGAAGTGTGACATTAGCAAATCATCTCGCTGTTAACCTGTCTAAAGTTCCTGTAAACCCCTATCTGTACACTGCTCAGTGTGCCCAGTGCTGAACAAGCTTATAATAATGGTCAGTGTTTCATACACTCTTTGGGAAATCAGAACAAAAGAAACCCATTTGGACTAGCTGTATAGGCACAAGGCTACACCAGAAGACAGGTGTATTGTGAAGAAATAATACAGAAAAATACACTCTCAGAAGACATTAGTTCTAGACTTGAATAAACTATGAAAAAAACATAATCTGTGAACAATATTATTTATTTTGTCTTGAAAGAGAGACACATCTGTTCACTGCCTGGAGGCACAAACAGCTCATATTGGAGAACTAAAATAGGGTTATATAAATAAAAATAATCATAGATGAAGCAGCGAGTGCAGAGCCATGGCTGTTCAGAAAATCTACATAGTACTGTAATTCTTACATGTACTGCTTAATTTTTCAAGTCCTGCATTATTTTAATGCAGTTAGTGAACTCAGTAGTCCATATAAAAGTAACAGAAAACAAAATTATATTTCATTCCACAACTTGCAAGTCTTAAAGCCTCTACTAGAAAACATTCAATATATACCAGACACAAAACTGATCAATAATCAGGAGTATTACATGTCAAAGAAGTATAACTACAAAACAGCCTCTGCTGGAAAACAAACTTTGTATTTGCATCTACACTGTTCTCTATTTCTGTTTACAGTTCTGGTTTTTACAACTAATTGGAGACTATATTTTTTCTCCATACTGAAGATGAGAAAAATGGCTTCTGTAAGATACCTTGATGATTAAACATGAGGGGAATGAACCCTGTCCATGATGAAGAGTGAATGTGCTAAGTGAATGGATGATCACAGACTCAGGGAGGCTCCAGGGAGCCAGGTGAAGGTCACCAGCACATCATAGCTTGTCTTGTGCTATGGCACTTTTCTCAAGGTCTGTCTCCAAACATAGAGGTTGAGTTGAGGTCAATCATAAAAAACAAAACAAAACAAAACAAAACAAAAACCCTGCATGTAGTTTATTCAGCAAGTTAATTTATTTAAACAGGCGAGCATCAGACTCAGCAAAACAATATTGCGTCTCCTTAATTCAGCTTAAGATTGTAAGGTTTCAGCTAGTTGCAGTTATATTCATTAGACATTTTGTACTATCCAGTCCCATCTTGTATTTGTATTAAGACAGCATATGGGTCAGGTCCCTAAAACATGTAGGAGTTGATCATTCAGTCTGAAACCATCTGCTGGGCTTCCCTTCTAATCAATGTCCTTCCCATTTCTTGGTTTTACTGTCACTCAAGCTGTGACTGAAGCATCCATGCACACGCACATCCCACCTCCTCCAGGAGAAGATACAGTGATTTCATGCAGAAAGGCACTTTCTGCTCTTAAAGTTAGCCACAGCTTTTCATTGTCAGGTGGCTTGGCTGCTCAGTTGCTCAGTTGCCCAGTCTTGAGGCTGTTCATCGTGAACCTAACAGTCAAGTGGCAGGGGACTTGTATTCCTTAGGCAGAGCCAAAAGCCCTCTCCTAGATGGCTTGCTGTGCTCTGCATTGCCTTCTCAGCTTTTTTCATTTCACAGCTTTACTTTAAGAATAATTGGATTTTGCTCTCTTACTGCTGGAACACCAAGGAATGGAAGAGACATATCAAAGCCAGAGCAAAAGAGCTGTTCAGGAGTGAGACTAGAAAGTCCTTTTTCTCTTTCTTCTTTCAACTGCCTCCTAATAGCAGCTCCTTCTAGACAAAGTTTCAAGAGCAAAAACACCAGGCCTGCACAAAAAGCAATTAGGGCTACTCTGCAAAAATTCATTTGTTTAAAAAATCTCATTTTAATGGGAGGAGAAACTGTCATTTGAGTTATTTATAGACCCATGACTCCTGCTATTTTGCTGGTGTCAGATCATTTACTCATGGTAGTTTTCTTTTGCAAAGACTGAATGTACATTATTGCATGACTGTGCCATGGTGTGGCACAGGGCTTGGAGCTGGGACTGCAACCCTCACTTGGAGAAACAGCATTGCTGACAAAGGACAACTGGTGGGTTATCTGGCCTTTAAAAGTCTGCACAGATCACCACAGATAGGCAAGCTGTAGTTTCTCTGGGCTCAGACTTGTCTTGCCTTTGGGCTAGTACAAGTATTTGTGCAGTCAGGTGACAGGCAAGTCTTGAGGAGCTGAAAAATAGCCTGGCCAAAACCAATAAAGAGGTTTATTTTTCAGCCTGCTCAGTACCCCAGTATATTAACAGAAAAGCTTGTGCTAGCACGAGGAAGGAATGTGGAAATAAACAACTGGGGAGAAGGGCAGAACTGCCTCTTTTGATGGCTGTGCTTGCTTAGGTAGGCTGAAAGTGTCTTTTGACATACAGCCAAAGTTTGAGTCACTGCACAGCCCAGCTTGATTCCCTCTCCTTTGGAAGGGGCAACTCAGACTGTTAATGCTGCTAGGGAAGTTAAAATTTGGAATGTTTTCTCCATCTGGATACTTACTTTGGGAGGTAACCTTGCATAAAGTTTGGGGGGGAACAATCAGACTGCGTGACACATCATCACTGACACTGTTGGTTGTAATACAGTCTGTCAGTTTAACAGCACACAGAGAAACAGAATCCTTGAGAGGCTCAGCTTTACTAGCCTGTGCAACTGAAATGGGAACGGGCTGATCCACACCATGATTTGCTTTTGGCTGCTGGCTCTTAAGGCCATGAAATCTTAACTCATTTCTCTTACTGGAATATGTTAGGACAGGATTAGAAGGATATTTCCTCATTTGCATGAGAAGAAACTGAGACATAGCCATCGGGCTGCTCTGATGTCAAGGATTTTGTGAAATATTTACAACACACCTGTGACATTAACTGTGTCATTAATGCAGAGGTAATGTAAATACAAATGCGTTGATGTCTATCCACTAGAAACATTTTTATCTCAAATGTACTGGTGGGATAAAAGCTTATAGCTTCCTTTAAATTAGCAGGTAATTTATCTTGCTTAGACTGTAGAAGTGCGTGTTTGCAGACAGCTCTTTAGAAAGTATCACCTTTAATGGATGTCAGTCACCTCATCTGTCTGACTTGAGAGAATATGAACAGAAAAATACACTGCTAGCAAGGTTTACTTTATGACTTTGTGACCAGAGCCAAAGGTTTCTGTTGAAATTAATCTGTGTTATTTTGTAATAATTCCAGTATCATCAATGAACGAAGCAGAAAATGACTGACATTAACTGGAGCCTGTCTAACCTGGTGGTCAGCAAGATGCAGCAGATCACTGAAGAAAGATTGCCAAGGGTGTGGAGGATGTGAAACAGCTGCCTGAAACACAGCAAACTGCAATAGCAGCATAAGCAACAACAGCAGCAGCAGCTGAGCAAGCCACTGTAGTACAAGCACTGGCAAGTCCAGAGACAGGCTGTAGACATTTATAATGAATTAGTCTGGGATGAAGAGATAAAGAGGGCCTTGTAAAATCACTTAAGAAGTCAGAACACACCATTCAAAGGAAAGCATTAACTGCAAGGAGTGTAATCTTAGCAGGAGATAATCAAGGTCGTTCTAACTTTGCAGCAAAGGTGCACTTGTTTTAAGAAAGGCAGCAAAATCCTTTGTGTGTGAAGCATGTCAGAAAGGTTTTCATAAACAGTGTGAAGGCAAAAGGCTGTTTAATTTGAGCCAGTGAATAGGGAAGGGACTTATGAGATCAATACTCATTAGCTACCGTTATCAAGTGTAAAATATGATCAGAAGTGATGGAGTTACACAACTTATCATCACCCACCAGTTGAACTGTGGTAATTTATGTGGAAGTTGATGGTCATCATGATGGATGGAAAACAGAGCACACACAGAGAAGATGAAACAATAGCAGAAGTATGCATACACTGATAAGACTAACCTTGAGCTGTATCCTTAGGTACTGACTAACCAAGATTGATGTTTAATATTCCAGTCCAATAGTGATGACTTTCCCCTTACCTAGGGAATTTACGCTTTGTTTGTCTGAATATATAAAAGCATGCAAATCTAAAGATAAGGCAGGATTTAGCCTCTGGGCTTCTCCCCAAACATATGTTCTCAGTAAAAGGTAAATGTTCAAACTAATGTTTCAGAACCTGCTTTGACACTTAGCATAAAAACTCTTCCAGCATGTTCCAGTCATCAACCAAAATATGTGACCTTCAGTCATCTTCAAAATGACCTGTTTAGGAACTCTACTCAATTCCAAAGGCAACATAACTTTAACAAAACATTAAATATGTGTTCGACTGTTGCTGGATGAAATGGTTGGTAGTGAAGAGAGAAAAAGGCTCTTTCTTCCTTCTGACCGCCTGGGGGGAGGGTGTATTTTCATATATGGGAACTTTTCAAGGGCTTTCTACTTCACATATACGTGTGAAATCTAAGACGTCAGAGAAGTGCTGGGCTGGTGGACGCGGAACAAAAAAGAAACATCTCTCATGTGATATGTGCATAGCTCTGAACTCATACCTCATCTTTTTTCTGCTGGTTAGTAACCATTAAGTACAATACCAGTTGCCTCACATATGTTCAGACAAGATCCTGCTGTGTCCTCAGAGCTCTTTACAGTTTTGGGCTTCTCTTGCCAGTTCATTGAATATGTATGACAAAGGCGGTTTTGTTTGTCTGTGTACCTGAAGAAATAGAGCCCTAGCAAGAGTCACCCTGGTATCCAGGACAGTGCAACAGGACATGTCTAAGACACAGGCTGCAGAAGGGCATCAGCATCCATCATCTCACCTCACAGACGCTTCCCTTGATAGTAGCAAAGAGTTAGACAAAGTTGTTCGTTCATTACAGAAGGGATCAGAGCAGGCTAAGCTGGGAAAACTATATAATGTGAAAATTATATAAAATTGAATGTGATAGGCATGTTAATTAGGAACTAATTATCTTCTGTTAGCAACTGACTCACAGGTGTTCTGAGCCTCACAAAAAGAGACAGGAATTCATAAGGTAATGACAACAGCATTTTGACTTTGTTGCTAAACCTATGTGTTACTGTCTGTTGCAGTTTAGTCTAGTGGTTTAATTCATGCACCTTTTTTTCACTTTTGGAAAGGAGACTTAGGGAAATTAAAGTGTTGCTGCATTGAAGAGATACCAACCAGTTCCACTTTGCATGCCGCGAGTTCTGTGGCTGGTGGATGTGGTCAGTCTAAGGTTACACAGAGAAACATAAGTGCGGAGGCTTTTATTTGTCTTTCCTGTTTGAATGCATGTGTTTTCCTGTGGAGTCAGAGGAAATTCCAGCACAGAAGGAAGGGTTGGGCAACTGCTAAGGTGAGCTTATAGATCTGTAGAGAACCTCCAGTCTCTTGATGTTACAACTGTCCATGCCAAACCATTTTTTTCTACAGTGGTAGTAAGCCCTATTTGAATACAGCTCTGGTGGGTTATCTTCATGCTCCTATTGGAAGACTATTCTGGAAGCTCAGTCCCAGCACTGAGCCCCCAAAATATCCAAGCAAAATGCATTTTTAACTGGTTGGTACCTGTTTGTTTTGCTGCCGGTACAGTCCAGTAGTTTAAACAGCGTTCTCCATTTGCAGTAGTTACCATTCTGCAATGTTCCTGAGGAAAAATCCTACCCTTCTCTAGCTTACATTTTGTTAGGTAAATAAGCTATGTTCTTTCAGTGTTTTTCCTCATAGGTTGCCTGCAGACATGTAAAACATTATCAAAAATACAGGGAAAATGCTGAGAAAGAAAATCTCTGTGCAGAGACAGAGGAGTGGAGGGGGTTATTTCAAAGAAAGTAAAAGCAGAGGAGAAAAGGAAACAAAAATGTCTGTAGCCTGTGATAGAGTAGTATGAGGCAATGTGCAGCTGACAAATTCAGGTAAATCTTCTAACCTTGATTTCTTTGTAATCTATTAAAAAACATGAAGGCATTTGTTGATATATAAACCATTCTTCATACCCTTGGTAGACACAAAATCGTAAAGAATTGTTTCTTTTCATCTTTGAAGGCATGATCTGCTATTTTTGGGCCATTTCTGAGAAAGCCAAATTTCCAAATACTTTCTCAGAAAACTGCACCAAAACAAAAAGACATGAGTATAACAGAAAATAGTTGCTGTCTATTTCTGTCTAGAAAACCATTCTACGCTTCTACAGCACTGCTGTACTCACCTGCTGGCCACATGTGCAGGTGACAAACTGGTGGTAGCAGACCCTGCTGGAGTTGATCATGTCTATTCTGATACGATACCTGATTCATTTTTCATGCATAGAAAACCAGAAGTGTTTTTCTGATTGTTTTCCATTATTCAGAAGCAAGAAACAAAGTAGCAAGCTCATTTAGTACTGGTGCTTGTTGCCCTCTTCCTAGTCATACCATGACAGACTACACCACAGTAAAACCTCTTGAGCTTTCTGCAGATGTAGTTTTGTCTAAGTGCATGAACTCATGCATTTGGGCTACCAGGTCTGACAATGATAAGTGGCAAAACTCTGTATGACTCAAATTAAAAACAGACAGACTGGGGTATGGACTCAGATCTTTCTTGGTTTTCTCCATATCATGCTTCCATAGTTGCTGGTATGGTCTTGTACTCAAGCTCTGCCCTATCATCACTACGTTGCAGGTGGATCAACAGGAGTGAGTTACCTGGGGTGTTCATCATTGCTTGAAAAACAGGAGAGAATGCAGGAAATCCTGGGCATTTTCCTTTTTAAATTTATTTTTATTAAACAATAAAGGTTACAAAGGCTTTTCTAACCTTAAAATAAATGGCTGGAAAAAATGCTTACATAAAAATTATAAGAGGAATCTTTAAATAGTCTTTAGACAGAGACTAAAACTACCTAAAATACTTGAGCAAGAGAAAAATAAGTCAATTATCCCAACTTTGGATGCAAATCTATCATGTAAATAGATCAGTTCAACTAAGACACATAAATTCCTGTTTTTAACACAGAAGTTAACTACCTCTTAAACAAATCATTTTCCCAGGCAAAAGATATATCACAAATGTCAAACTAAAAAAGTGCAATTTACATTTTGAACTGATAAAAAAAAGAAAAATTACATTTCAATGGCTTAGCCATTCCTTTTCAGATATTTTGTAGCTCTTCAGACAGCATCAATTTAACACCATTATTTTCTGTAAATGTGCTATTTTCCTCTGCAATTATTATACAGAGTTCACAAGAGAACAACCAAATGATCCGAATCTGCAAGCGCATGCATCTTGCAGCCAGTGTTTTATTCCACCATGAAGCTGCTCTTTAGGTATAGATGGAGAAGTGTGTATTTTGTTCACAATATATATTGAGTTTCTGGAATTTTCCAGAAAACCCAGCAACTCCCTTTGTTTAACATACATTTAAATGTATGTCAAACAGAGCAAAGAAAGCCATACCAACCATTCTGCTTTGAGGAACAATTACAAAAGCTTTGACCATCTGTAGACAGGGACAGGATTCCTAACCTGAATTCTTGGTTGGAAGGCAATATGGAGAAAAACAGGCTGATGCCAGCAACCATTTCACACTGACCTACTTGAAAATAGCATTTACATTTATTTCAATTGTATTTGTCTGCTTATTCTCTTTATATATTAAAATTTAGTAATAATATTCTAATTGCTATTCATTTTAGTAAAAAGGATAATAAAGCTTGCAGTAGGGGGATGTTAGGAGATTATAGAATAATGATAAAGTAAAAATTGTTACTGCTCGGGCAGATATTGACCATGCAAAGGAAATTAGAACGAAGTCTTGTGAAGAAAAAAAGAAAAGAAGAAATGGAAGAGTCATGTAGAGAGAATGGGATTAAGTTCAGCCCAGTTTGCATCAGTTTTCAATGAAAATTGAATAGCAAAGGCTACTCCAGCCTGCAGAAGTAAATAGTTGAGCATTGAAACTAGGTAAAGAAGGTGGTTCTAAAAGCTAAAATAGACACAGAGAAACAGGTCCTAAAGGTTAAAAAAGACCAGGGGAACAGGATATTCTCTGATATCCCAGAGCTCTGACTCAAGGTGTCAAAATTTTATTTTTTATTTCAAATAAACACCAAATTGAGGTGCCATAAATACCATGACCATTGAGTAACAAATGAGTAACTTTTTTTCTGAGAAAGATTAAAAAATTAGTTGTGCAAACATTGAGTCCTGTAATCTGACCTCAGAATGCACAAAATTCTGAAACCCAACAGAGAAAAATAGAAACATGCAGATGCAGTGGTAGATAGCAGACTATCCATGAGAGATATGATTATTTTTTTAAGACAAGAAAGTAGTATAGTTTTCACCGACTTACACTTGAGCACAGTGTTTGATTTAATACCACCAGAAAAAATTACTATTTAAACAGAGGGAGACAAGATTTAATAGAAAAAATACAAAGCAGGTAAAAAGCTGCTCAAAGGGCATATAGCAGTGGGCAGTCAGGAGACAGCTGGCTGGGGAAGGTAACAAGGAGCAGATTTGGGGATGATCTCTATTGGCCTTTATTGTTGTGCGGATGAGCTTTTATCACATAACCTAAGAATTATTAGTAAGTGTTTGATACTGCATCATACGGACCATATTTGCCTATTTCAGGTGCTCAGCATACATAGGTGCTCCTGTAGTAGATGGTGTGTATGACTGACAAAGTTCTGCATCTAATGGTAGCAGTGCCATGACTGTCTACATGTATGCTCTTCAGGGAAACCACACAGCACAATAGTACTTGCTGACTAGGTCCAGAGCAAATGCTATGGTAAACTGCAAATCACTTAAGGAGCTCAGAGTTATTTTTTGAGCTCCATGGAGAAGCTGAGGAAGGCAAGCAGCCTCTATCTCAAGCCAGGTCAGACAGAGGTGACTCTGAAACAGGGCAGGCCAGCACTGTCATCAGAGAATTGAGTTGGACGCATTGCAGGGTCCAAAACTCAGCATTTAAAGAAGACTCTGAGCTGCTAAGTTATTAGCATCTCTGTATGACTGCTGCCCCTTAGCAAAATGAGACATGGATCTCTCCAGATTTGTCACTGTTTCACATTACAACAAAGCATGAGATTTCTACTAATCCCTCTGCTTGGCTGAACAAAGCTATCTTAGTGAATGGCAAATAAATAGATAGAACAGAACAAAGAAAAGATTTTGTAAACCTATTACCACTAAGCTTGATTTTTAAGAAATGTAAAAATCAGAAAAGACAGACTATTAACTCCATCTAAATGACTGGCCTTATTTCTATTCTAATAATCTATTTTAACTCCATGTAATCACAATATTGCATTGATTAGCTCACTGAAATGTAATCTTATTAGTGGTTCACAAGGTTGCATTTAATCTAGCTGATTATGCTAGTGCATCTCTGAGTAGTTGGTTCTCTATTGTTGCAGCTCCTAATGAACCGTCTGTGCATTAAAATTCACCAAATAAAAGTTATTACCTAGCTTACTCTGATTTGTTCTAGTGTTCTGCGCACACCAGTCATTCTTCCTTTATTTGAAGTCTTATGTAAACTCTATTGCTAACAAGCCACCAAAACCATTATAGTGAATGTTTTCTGTATGTCAGCCTCTATTTGCGGTCTTCATATTTAAAAAACAAACAAACAAACAAACAAAACCCCCAAAACCCCAAACAAACAGGTTTTCTTCCTGTGAATACTAGTATAGCTTGTTTCTGCACTCTCACTCTGTTGATAACCTCCTTGGTGAAGAGTGCCTGACTTGGTTAGTAGCTCCACAGCTCTATTTGCAGAAGGAAATTACAGCTGCAAGACAGGCCTTGCAGTGGTTTCACTTTCTTTCCATACCAGATTAGTTCTTATATTAATCCCTATTAAGACAAGTAATTGTTTATAGAGAGCAGCTTTAATAGAAACACTAAGGTTTTCACTCTGCTTATGCCCGTGTATTGAGAATCACTCAGCTGTGAAATATTATGCTTTTATGTGGGGACTTGTGCTGAGGGAAAAGGAAGGTCACCACTTGCAAATGGACAACAAAAGCACTTTATGCAGCAATTGCTGGTTTGGTACAAGAGTTAAAAGCCAGAACAATGGAGCTATGGCTGGTCAGGAAAAAGGAAAGGTGGAACAAAGGAACAATTTTAGCCAGGTTGCAAGGAGGTTGCAACCTCACTGAAGCCACTGTAATTACACCAGGGCTGAATTGAGCCATGCTGTCTTCAGAGAAACAAGCTGTACCTAGGAAGAATAGAAAGTGTAAGTATTTGATATAGTCTTTTGAAAGTGCATTAGCTGAACAGTGACATCTTTATCCATCCCCCTCTCCAGCACCTGATACCAAAGAAAGCTGGGAGAGTGCAATGTGTTCATCTTTCTGCTGTTATTCTCACTACTTGTCTATTTTATTTTCCTATAACAGGAAAAGAAACACTTGCCTCTATCCTCTCCAGAAGAGGCTCAGTTTTTCAGGTATCTGTGAGGGGGGTTTAGTGTTGTAAATCTAGAGCTGTGCAGTAGAAATCAGAGATGCTGGTATACATTTTCCAGATGTTTATTGCCTGGGTGTTTAAGGTTGCATTTGCTGTGGCGGTTCCTGGAGCTGTTCTAGATACATCTGATGGGATGAAGAGTTTCAAAAGTTAAATGGCAGTTTGCAGTCAATGGAAAGAGGGAAAGTGAAAAAGGGACCTGTGGGAATGGGCTGTTCTTCAACCTCAGAGTCCACCTCCAGCTACCAGTGTGAGATGGCCTAAACTGCTCTGCATTTCCTTACATCTTAGGGGAATCTTGCTCATGAAATGCTGCCAGAGTGATGCTTGGTGAATGCTCTGGTCCCTTGTTAAGATAAGGCATTTCTTAGTAGCACTTAAACTGCCCAACTGTTGTGTGCCAACATCTATCTACATTTGACATCACCAGGATGACTTGTGCTCCTGTGCATGGTGGCTGTGTGGCATTAAAGTGCATTTCAAGTGCTCAGACTTTTTTCTGTCTATCAAGTTGAGCTTGACCACAAAGACAGCGAGCCTTACAGTTGTTGCTAAATTGGTATAAACCTAGAAGTGGAACTAAAGGACGTAAAACTGCTTGAGTGCTTCTAATTATCTTGTAGTTAAAACAGATGGTGTTATACTAAAGTGTGAATAACAATTTCATAGGATCTGTGTGAGCCACCTTGGGCTATTTTTACTTCTAGCTTGTAGCTATGATGATAATGATGGGAATGAGCAGTCAAACCCGGCTGCCATCTGTGGGCTACTCTTTTTGTCTCGCCTGGGTCTGCAGGACAAGGTGCCCTGAAAGCCTTTTAAAAATGGTAAGCATACAAAAATGTTTTTTGATGTAACCAGGGAGTGTGACGCAATATTAATACAGGTGTTTATAGTATCCATGTGCAGTTAAGGGTATTTAGTTTGCAATAGTAGAGAAGAATGCATGGTAAGAAAATAGTATCTATTTTTCCTCAGCTGCTTTATATGAAATGTATTTGAGATGCTGTAATCAGGCTTTTTTAGTGGTACTACGTAGTATACATTTTTGCTTTTGGCTTTGTACAGATACACAGTGAAAATACAGCAAAACTGCTATCTCCTTTCCTCATGAGTGAGGAGACTGTTAGATCAAATGCAGTGGTGTGATATTAGCTACAAGCTGCCTCTGAGGTCATGGTTTCATGATAACCTTACTGACCCAGAGATCCTCCCTGCTTTAGAGGCAGCTTCGGATGTGAGCAGACAGCAAGAGATTGGAAGAAGGAGCTTCTGCTGATCTATTTACAGAGAAATAACAAGTAGACACGGTAATAACAGTAATAATCTGTCTGAACAACAAGTCACAGAGTGACTGAGGCTGGAAGGGACACTTGGATGTCATCTGGTCCAACCCGCCCTGCTCAAGCAGGGCCACCTAGAGCAGACTGCCTAGGACCACATCCAGATGGCTTTTGAGTATCTCCAGTGATGGAGACTTCACAGACTCTCTGGCCAACTTGTGCCAGTGCTCAGTCACTGTCACACTAAAAAAGCTATCAAACTCAGCTTTTACATACTGGGTCAGATACTTAACTGGGACCATCCTTGTAGTTGATAGAGTCTGCAGTCCGCTATTCTGTCCTGTGCTGAAAACTAACTTTACTCTCCCATGTAATTCAGAGTCCTTTCAAGATCCTGAATCTGCCATTCCCCTTTGTCTTATGGGCTGCCCCTAGCTGACAAGATAAATGGATGTTTTCAGAGTGGAAGAAAACTTCAATGTTTTTTCCCCCTCTTCCTACATGTTTTTGAAAAAAAGCCCTGAAAATCATGACCCAAACTCTGTGTGTCACACTGTGGGAAATCAGCTTTCCCAACATTCATCTTCATGCTAACTCCAAAGGATGCCACCAGCGAGTCAAAGAGACAATAGTTCGTGACTGTACTGCAGCTCCCATATTCTCTTTCCAAGCACGGTTCACAGGAGAGGGGACCATACTCAGGAATATACCTCTATTTTGATTTATTGACGTATGACAGCCCCACCACTGAAGTGCTGTGTGTTTGCACAGCACCCGGGGGAGCAGAGGTGTGATCTGTACATGCCTCCTTTCGCTGCGGCTTTCTGCCACACTGCACAGTGCATCTCCAGACAAGCAGTTTCATAAAGGAACTAGAGAAATTCTGCTTGGGACAAGCACACAGCTAAGAGCATGTCTCTCCATGTTGATTAAATGCCTGCTTTTTATTCATGGCTCCTTCCACTCTGATAAACATCAGAAACAGCCTAATTATGTTTTTCTCACTACTCAACTTGTGTTCATTAATCTTATCTACACATATCTCCATATTACACCATAGAGACTTGGAGTCAAATTTTTCAAAGGCTTTTAAGCACCTTACGCACAATGATTTCTATCAACTATGACAAGGATGATTTCTATAAATTCTTATTTTCACCAATCAATGTAAGGAAAGCTGGTAGCTTAGAAAAGCATTACACAAATCATCTGAGTAGAAGTGAAGCAGAGAATGGAAAGTCTGATTGACTGTGGGCTTTCAGATTTCCAAATTAAGTTTCATACTAAACAGAAAAATAACTCTGAAACAGACTCCATTTAAACAGTTTGTGTTTCACTATACAATTGGAAATTGCTAAGTAAAACACCTAGAACTAAATTCTTATGAAAAGCGGGCTATTATGAAAAATGGCATGTTACACTATTGTCATAATTCTTTCCCTTGTCTTGTCCTCTGACACAATGTTTTTCCAAATCAGTACAATTTCAATAAGTTCAGTTTCAAGGAAGACACATTTTTTAAGGGAAATTAAGTTCCCTGATCACTGTCCAGCCAGCCCTGCCTGAACTGATATTTAGTATGAGCCCTGTCCATAGATTTTTTTCTGGGGTTCTACTGAAAATATAACCTGAGTCCTCCCTCCAGGATTGTTTGAAAGATTCAGCTCCAGCCCTGTAAATACTCACATTTTGGTATACTCACTGTGCAATATGGACACATGTGCCCCTCCTTTCTTTGGGCAAAAAAGCTCATCTCTAGAAACACTGAATAAAGCAGGGAGAGACAATGTGAGAGTATGAGAATACAGCTGGATCTTGCTGTGCTTGTGTCCTGGTTTAGCCAGGATAGGGTTAAGTTTCCCCAGCAGTGGGGGGAAGCTCTAGCTGGGTTATTCATATACCATGCTGACGTCACATCCTGGCGCCATAGCGCGGGAAAATTTGGTGAGCATGTGGGTTTGTGCAGTCGGTCCTCTCACTGCTGTATCGGTACATACCTTGCTCTGTTCATTGTTATTACTGTTATTCTTATTGTTATTGTTGTTGTTTGTTGTGTTGCAGTTGCACTGTTGTATTAAACCTCTCCTTATCTCAGACCGGGGCTTTGTATTTCACTCCCTTTGTGGGGGAGGGGCAGCGGTCGCCTGGTCTCAGACCCCGGCAGGGGCTAAACCACCACAGCTTGCAGACGTGTCATTTAAAAATTTAAAAAAAAAAAAAACAAAAAACAAAAAACAAAACAACAACACACTAGAAATCATTGCAGCAAACAAATAGAGTGTATTTTTTCTCATCCTGTTCTCTATTAGTCAGAGGCATATTTCAGGCAGAAACCAAAGGCTCTTATCCCTTGCCCAGTATGAACATGGATATTGTTGAAACTCATGTTTGTTCTCAGCCTTTTCTGGAAGGTCTTGATGTGGGGGAGAGATCTGTTCTGCAGCCATGCATAGCGCAGAGAAGTGTTTTGTTTTAACTCACGCCCCCTTATCACCGCTATTGGCTGGTCTCTTGTTCTGAGGTTGTGAAATGGGGTAACAGAAGTTCTGTGGCAATTGTATTTTTACGTGTAAACATCAAGTCTCCTCTTCATTGTCCCCTGCCTTCCATAAGACATTCCCAGGCTGTTTCTTAACTTCTTTTCTTGCAAGAGCTCTTCTAGATGAGCAATGACTTGCAGTGCCCCTTTCAAGCTTGGTTCAGTATCAGTGTCAGATGGTGTCGCTCCAGCTGGAAGCACTTTGTCTCAAGTTACACCAGTATCATCACTCTGCTCTCTATAATATCCTATTGTCTCATCTGCCAGGCTGCTTGTCTGAGTTGCTTTATTTGTAGCTGTACATTGAACAATAGCCTTCCTCGAGCAGGTTACAGTCCCCCTTGTGCTTTCCAAGAACCTGTAAAGGAGTCTGTTTGACAAGCATGTTCAGTGAGTTAATCAAAGGTTATCATAATTTTGACTAAAAAACAAAACACTGTCAAAACACAATATTGAATTATTGCAACTCCTAAAGTATCCATGTATTTTAACTTCAGGAAATGTAGGGCTTCTAGTGTAAAAAAAAAGGTAAACTTGTGAATGACTGAATATCTTTAGAGAAGGCGGAATAATTATTTAGTAGATCATTTCTGAGGAGCATAAAGACATTCTTCCGATTGATAAATTATTGTATCATTTCTAGAACTAGAGAAAAGCATCCGTGCAGTGTTTCACTTTGTGACATATTGATGGAGGAGATACGTCAAGTGCTGGTGGAAATATTTTGCTTTAGAAGAAAACACTTTAGAGTGTTCACCTGGAGCAGAAAGCAGAAGAATCCAGAGCCTGTTCTGCTGCCTGTGCTTTGAATGTCAGATAATAACTATGAATTTGTGTGTAGCAGGGCTGGATGAGCTTTGTGCTTACTACATGTCAGTTGCCGAAGCGAGCTGCCCTGGTCTTGGCCGGATGCAGCAGAGCAGCATGTCCTGGCATACCACACAGGGGTTTTCCTGAGGCAGGGAGGGACCTGCCAGTAGCCAGAAGCTCTCGCAGGAGTGGCTGGGGAGGTCTGGGCATTGCCAGAGCAACCGCAGGCACCCCCACACATCCCTATAAAAATCAGTCTAGGGAGCACAAGGGACCAGGGCATGGCACAGCAGTTGGCGCAGCAGTTGGCACAAGAAGGGCTTTTTCACCCTGCCAGCTCGAAAAGTCCCTTTGTGACCACCCTCCCACAAGGTGCTTAGCTATAGTAACCACCAGCAGAAACCACCTGCATTCACCAGAATGGATGTAGGTACCCAGACAGAGCTCCCATTAAAACACACAGCCATCCAGGTTTCAGGCTGCAGGGCATGCCAAAGCCTTTCTCCAGTAACTGATGGCAGTAGCAAGAACACTTGTGTGAGGAGTGACCAAGTAAATGATTTGCTCAGCTTGGTGACAGAGTTTTGAGAGGAAGTGGACAGGTGAAGGACCATCAGGGAGTCTGAGAAAGAGACATGGTCTGCCCTCCCTGAGATAGAAACAGGAACATCCACCAGAAAAAAATTAAGATCAAGGGGATCCTGTATTCTCCCTGCACCATGCAGAAGGCAGTAACTTAAAGGAAAGGAGAGAATGGAGGCAAGTCTATGCTTGGGGCAGCAGGCGAATCCCCTCCTTGCCTACCTCACCTTCTCAGGTTCCTCTACACAACATGAGGCTCTGGATGTGGAAGGCCAGTCAATGGATGATGTGGATGATGGTCCATCTACGTAGGTCCATCTGGTAGGTCAAAAAGGCCTACACCCACCTCCACAAGGAAAAAGAGACACATTACAGTTGTAGGTGACTCCCTTCTGAGGGGATCAAAGGGTCCAATATGCCAGATAGACCCTTCTCTTAGGGAAGTCTGCTGCTTGCCTGGGGCCCAGGTTAAGGACTTCACTAGGACACTTCCTAGCCTGTTACAGCCTTCGGACTATTACCCATTATTCATCTTCCATGTAGGTGGCAATGAAGCTGCAACACGCAGTCTGAGGGCAATCAAAAGAGACTTCAGGTCCTTGGGATGGTTGGTAAGGGGATCTGGGGCAAAGGTAACTTTTTCTTTATCATTTCAGTTGCAGGCAGCAATATTGGAAGAAACAGATGGACCGAGTCTATTAATACATGTTCCATGGCTGGTGTCACCACCAGAATTTTTGGTTTTTCAGTAACTGGATAGTCTACATGGCACCAGGCCTGTTAGTGTCAGATGGGATTCATGTTTCTCAAAGGGGGAAGAGGGTCTTTGCTCATGAGCTAGTGGGGCTGATTGACAGACATTTAAACTAGACTTGAAGTGGGTAGGTGGTAATTTTGGGCTCACCCGTGACAAGCCATGAGACGACACACCAAAGTTGGAGGGAGAGAGTGTTAGCAAGGGCCCTCACCCTGTTGCTTTGCAACATGCTGGGTACCCGGGACCATACTTGGAGTCTTACTGAAAGGAGCCAGGGGCTCCTGAGGTAAGAGGAGCCAACAGGGAAGCACTGGTGAAATGCCTGAAAGGAATTAAGGTGTGTTCCTCTAAAAAGGTGACATTGCTGACAGCCCAGCTGAAGTGCCTCTACACCGATACATGCAGCATGGGTAACAAACAGGAAGAGTTGGAAGCCACCGTGCTGCTAGAAAGCTACAACCTAGTTGCCATTACTGAAACTTGGTGGGACAAATCCCATGACTGGCGTGTGTCTATCAATGGCTACAAGCTTTCCAGAAGGGACAGGCAAGGAAGAAGGGGTGGAGGGTTTGCCCTCTACGTCAAGAAATGGATAGATTGAGAAGAGCTGTCTCTGAAGAATAGCCACGAGCAGGTTGAAAGCTTATGGGTAAGAATTAGAGACTGAAGCAGCAAAGGGAACCTTGTGGTTGGTATCTACTACAGACTGCCCAGTTAAGGGGAGCCTGTTGATGAAGCCTTCTTACTCCAGTTACCAGAGGCGTCACACTTGCAGGCTCTCATCCTGCTGGGGGACTTCAACAACCCTGACACCTGCTGGAAAAGTAGCACAGCAAGCTGTAGGCAATCCAGGAGATTCCTGGAGTGCATCAAGGATGCTTAGGCCAGGTAATAGCCCTATCACAGGGGACCTGTTGGTTGCCAACCCAAGTGAGCTAATCAGCAACGTTAAGATTGGAGTCAGCCTGGGCTGCAGAGATCATGCACTGGTGGAGTTCACAGTCCTGAGGAATATGGGACAGGTGAAGAGTAAAGTCAGGATCCTGAATTTTAGGAAAGTAAACTTTCAGCTGTTCAAGGAATTAGTCAATGGGATCCCCCTGGAAAACTGCCCTCAGGGACAAGGGAGCATAACAGAGCTGGCAGATCTTCAAGGACACTTTCCATACAGTGCAAGAGCTCTCAATCCCCACGTGTAAGAAATCAGGAAAGGCAAGAGACTGGCATAGCCAGTCAAGAGTCAAGACCTCCTCGTCAAACTAAAAGGCAAGAAGGAAATGCACAGGCAGTGAAAAGCAGGGACCCAGCTGTGTAGGGATGGGGTCAGGAAGGCCAAGGCACTGCTGGAGCTGAACTTGGCAAGGGACACAAAGAATAATAATAAGGGCTTCTATAGGTATGTCAGAAAAGGAAGGTCGAAGAAAGTGTAGCCCCCCAATGAACACAACTGATAATAACAGATGAGGAGAAGGCTGAGGTACACAACATTTCTGCCTCAGTCACAGAATCACAGAATCATCTAGGTTGGAAAGGACCTTGAAGATCATCTAGTCCAACCGTTAACCTAGCACTGACAGTTCCCAACTACACCAGATCCCTAAGCGCTATGTCGACCCAGGATGGGGGAATAAACACCTCCAGGGATGGGGACTCCACCACCTCCCTGGGCAGCCCATTCCAATGCCTAACAACCCATTCTGTAAAGAAATACTTCCTAATATCTAGTCTAAACCTTCCCTAGTGCAACTTGAGGCCATTACCTCTTGTCCTATCACTTATTACTTGGTTAAAGAGGCTCATCCCCAGCTGTCTGCAACCTCCTTTCAGGTAGCTGTAGAGGGTGATGAGGTCTCCCCTCAGCCTCCTCTTCTCCAGTCGTCACTGACAATCTCTCTTCCCACACCTCTAGAGTGGATGCATCTCAAGGCAGGGACTGGGGGAACAAAGTCCCTCCCACTATAAGAGAGGATCAGGTTCTAGACCACCTGAGGAACTAGAACATATATAAGTCTATGGGTCCTGATGACATGCATCCCAGAGCCCTGAGGGAATTGGCTGATGTAGTTGACAAGCCACTGTCCAAGATATTTGAAAAGTCATGGCAGTTGGGTGAAGTCCCTGGTGACTGGACAAAAGGAAACATTGCACTCATTTTTAAAAAGGGTAGAAAGGACGATCTTGGGAACTACCAACCTGTCAGCCTCACCTGTCTGCCTGTGAGGGTCATGGAACAGATCCTCCTAGAAGCTGTGCTAAGGTACATGGAGGACAGGGAGGTGATGTGAGACAGCCAGCATAACTTCACCAAGGGCAAGTCTTGCCTAACCAACCTAATGGCCTTCTATGATGGAGTGAGTGCATCAGTGGACAATAGATGTCATCTATTTGGACTTTGGTAAGGCCTTTGACACAGGCCCCACAACACCCTTCTCTCTAAATTGGAGAGATAGGAGTGGATGGGTGGACTGTTCAGTGGAGAAGGAATTGGCTGGATAGTCAAATCCAGAAAGTAGTGGTCAACGGCTCAGTGTCCAGATGGAGATCAGAGTTGACTGGTGTCCCTTAGGGGTCTGTACTGGGACCAGTACTGTTTAATATCTTCATCAATGACATAGACAGTGGTGTTGAGTGCACCCTCAGCAAATTTGCAGATGACACCAAACTAAGTGGTGCGCTTGATACACCTGAGGGATAGGATGTAATTCAGGGTGACCTGGACAAGCTTGAGAAGCAGGACCATGTGAACCTCACGAGGTTCAACAAGGCCAAGTGCAAGGTCCTGCACCTGGGTCAGGGCAACCCCCAGTATTAACACAGGCTGGGGGATAAAGGGATTAAGGGCAGCCCTGGAGAGAAGGACTTGGGGGTACTGGTGGATGAAAAACTGAATACGAGCCAGCAATATGCACTCGAGGACCAGAAAGCCAACCATATCCTGGGCTGCATCAAAAGAAGCGTGGCTAGCAGGTTGAGGGAAGTGATTCTGCCCCCTCTACTCCGCTCTTGTGAAACCCCACCTGGAGTCCTGCATCCAGCTCTGGAGTCCTCAGTACAAGAAAGACATGGACTTCTTGGAGTGGGTCCAGAGGAGAGCCACAAAAAATATCAGAGGAATGGAACACCTCTCCTATGAGGACAGGCTGAGAGACTTGGCGTTGTTCAGCCTGGGGAAGAGAAGGTTCTAGGAAGACCTTATATCAGCCTTTCAGGACTTAAAGGCAGCTTATAAAAAAGATGGGGACAGACTTTTTAGTAGGGCCTGTTGCAATAGGACAAGGGGTAATACTTTTAAACTAAAAGAGGGTAGATTCAGACTAGATATAAGAAAGAATTTATGATGAGGGTGGTGAAACACCGGAACAGGTTGCCCAGAGAGGTGGTAGATGCTCCATCCCTGGAAACATTCAAGGTCAGGTTGGACAGGGCTCTAGTTGAGCCTGATCTAGTTGAAGATGTCTCTGCTCATTGCAGAGGGGTTGGACTAGATGACCTTTAAAGGTCCCTTCCAACCCAAACCATTCCATGATTCTGCATGCTCCACAGATACATGACTGGAAGAGAAACTATAGATCTTCTCTTGAGTATGCCTGTCAAGATGATGAATTTCCTCAGTTACAGAAATAAGGAGGATCAGGTGGACAAGCTGCTGCAATGTTCTTTTGCCAGACAAGAGAGGTTTTCCTGCACTGTTATTAGGCAGTTTCATATTTGATGTTATGCTGGGAATCTGCTCCATGAAGGGAAATTAGTGTCATCAAAATTTAGTAGTGTGAGGTACTGAAAATGCTGCTACCAGGTGGAAAAATAAATAAATATGTATTATTTGTGCAGTGAGACCTTCATGAACGGGGAAGAGCCAAGAGCATCTAATATCTCTAAAACATTGAATATGGCAGGGATTTTCAGAGTTAACATTAACATTGTATCCCATGACCTGATAATAAATCTGATTGTTCTCACCTACTTGTAACAATTTTAGATTATTTTCTAACTTTTGAGACAGCTGCATGACTGACAACAGAGCTCTGCATTCAAAGTGACTTTTAATTTCTTTAGGATAACCATTGCTAATGCTTAGGATAGGAATCCATACTGAAATTTATTTGCTGTGTAAAGACTACCATTTGATCTGTCTACAAGTATATCCACATGATGGAGCTGCTTAAAAATTGGACTGAGGAAAGTATCATGCCATGACTGTGAGACATAACTTGCTCTTGTCAGGTCAGTATTTCTGAGGTTTCTGGTACAGCATGAGGTTTTGAACTGACAGAAATGTTTTCAATGGTGTTTATAGACCTGTTCAACATAATAGGAATTTTCTGACTTAAGCAAAAGCAAGGATGGGTCTCCATTACCATAGAAGCGTCTCCCAGTAGCGTGGATAAAGAATGAACCAGGAGTATCTGCCATGAGAAAGCATGCCATGGCTTTGTTCTCTCAAGGAATTTCAGAAATGCTATGGTCTATCAGAGGTGGACAGGAAAGAGGGAGATTGTTTCTTCTGAGACACCTTTAATAATGAGAAACATATACTGAAAGGAGTGATCCTGACAGACAGCTTGATGGCTCTTATGCCATTTCTACTGCAGAGATTTCAGTAGAGAAATCTCTGCCATTTCTATGATCTTGGCTGCTAATTGGAGCATTCATTCAAATGGCAACAGCATGTCAGAGCTTTGAAATGGCTCAGTGACGCTCAGCAGCTGAGACAGAGAAGAAAACTGTGTGCACTTACCTGGGTTCCCTTTATTACTTCTTATAACTGCTGTGAGAAAGAAAAGAGGAAGATTTTAATGACAGTTTTGTCACCCTTTAGCAATGCTGTTTATAAACAACTTGAAACAGTTTCCAATTTCAATGATGTTTAACATTGTCCCTCATGACATCCTTCTCTCTAAATTGGAGAGACTTGGGTTTGATGGATGGACCACTTGGTGGATAAGGAATTGACTGGATAGTCTCACTCAGAGACCTGTGGTCAACGGCTCGATATCCAAGTGTAGAGCAGTGACAAGTGGTGTTCCTCAGGGGTTGGTGTTGGGATAGACGCTGTTTAACATCTTTGTTAGGGACATGGACAGTGGGATCGAGTGCACCCTCAGCAAGTTGCCGACAACACCAAGCTGTGTGGTGCAGTCAACACGCTGGAGGGAAGGGATGGGCCATCCAGAGAGACCTGGACGGGCTAGAGAGGTGGGAGGGACCATGTGAACATCATGAAGATCAACAAAGCCGAGTGCAAGGTCCTGTACATGGGTCGAGGCAACCCCAAGCACAAATACAGGCTGGGTGGTAAGTGGATTGAGAGCAGCCCTGCAGAGAAGGACTTGGGGGTGTTAGTGGATGGAAAATCGACTATGAGCCAGCAATGTGCCCTCACAGCCTAGAAAACCAGCAACATCCTGGGCTGCATCAAGAGAAGTCAAGGTGATTATCTCCCTCTACTCCACTTTCCTGAGACCCCACCTAGAGTACTGTGTCCAGCTCTGAGGGCCCCAGTGTAAGAAAGACATGGATCTGCTCGAGCAGGTCCAGAGGAGGCCACAAAGATGATCAGGGGGCTGGAGCACCTCCCCTGTGAGGTCAGGCTGAGAGAGTTAGGGTTGTTCACCCTGGAGAGAGCTCCAGGGAGACCTTATAGCAGCTTTCCAGTACTTAAAGGGGGCTTACGGGAAAGATGTGGAGGGACTCTTTATATGGGAGTGTAGGGATAGGACAAGGGGTTTTAAACTGAAAGAGAGTAGATATTGGGAAGAAATTCTTTACTGTGAGGGTGGTGAGACACTGGAACAGGTTGCCCAGAGAAGCTGTGGCTGCCCCCTCCCTGAAAGTGTTCAAGGCCAGGTTGGACGGGGCTTTGAGCAACCTGGTCTAGTGGAAGGTGTCCCTGCCCATGGCAGGGTTGTTGGAATAGATGATCTTTAAGTTCCCTTCCAACCCAAACTGTTCTATGTTTCTGTGATTCTATGATTGTCGGAGTCACCATTAGCCGGGGTCCTTATTTCTCCGTGCGGGAACAGAAACGACGCAACACCAATGTGATGATCAGGTCGTCCATCTTTTTATTATATATTATTGTTCTTCTTCTATTCCTTTTCTGGTTACATTTATACTCTACTAAGTTCCGTACACGCACTCATCTATCTTCTAATAGGCTACAGGTCATCTACACGCGCTGTTCACGCGCCTCTACAAGCATTTGCATTGGTTAATTGCAATTAGCACATAAAGCCCAAAACTTGTCAAAACCTCCTTATCTCATACCCTGTTTTGCTCAGACTTGTGTGCTTTTGCTGACCACAGGTGTTTCTCACTTATCTGCTATCTTGTGTGTTTTTGCCAGCCTTATTTTGCTGGCCTTGTCTTCGTCCTTGCATTCTTCTGTCTGCACTAACTTTCTCTCAGCATGGCCCAGACTCCTACATCTGATCAGTTTTCCTGACCTGATTCACAGGGTTACAAGCTTGCTAGAAGACCAGTGGTACCCAATGGGAGTGAACCAGATGTACTGGATGCCTGTATTAAAATGGCATTAGCTGGATTGAGGCCTCTGAGAAACTCAAAGTCAAAATTGCTGAAATGCTACAAGTCATCAGTTATTACAGCTGAGGCTGTTTTCAAATAGCTTGGTGGTTTGGTTTGGTTTTGTTTTTAATCAGGGCAGTGGATGTTTTTCTTTGGGTTTTTTTTTTTTAAGTTCTTAGGTCATGGTGCCTAGCAAAAAAAAAACCAGGCACACAGTTTATAGCTATACACATGCTTTAGTGATGAGGTAAAATGTGTACCTAATACTGAGTCACATTTTGATATGTGACTCATGATTTTACATGATTAGTAAAATTACATAGACTGGGAACTGTAACAGCAATTTCCTGAAAATTTGAGAGTGATAAGTCAGACTAAGATCTTCTCCTGTGTTTCCCCTGAAAACTTACATTTGAAAAATATGCATCTATAATCTTGCACATGCTGCTGTTATGAACTATGTGCAATGTTCATCAATTGCTGTTAATTGACAGTGTGGCACATCACATCCACCACAGAGTATTGCCAGTGCAGAAACATCAGGTTGGTTGTAGCCCAAATAAGTGGATACTTTACACAGAAAGAGCTTTCTACAGCCCTTCAAGCTTACTTTCTTGAGAGTGTCTTGAGGACACACTCAAGAGAGCAATGTCTCCTAATGAAGTCCTAGATGTAAATTCAGGAGTGGAAAAACTGCTCTAACATTTGATCAAGGCCCAATATAATCTTGAAAGTTGCTGGCATAGTCAGGCAATTAATGATTAAATGCCATGTGTTTGGGCCAATACAGTGTCCTGTGTTGGTGAAAAAGCTTACATGTAGTTAAACTGCTCTTCATCTGAGCCTTCTATCTTCAAAGGAGCCTCCTGCTGTGTCCACAACACTCATAGCACCAGATCAGCACTGGAAAAAAGAGAAAAGAAAAGGCAATGGAGTCATGTGGGATTTTGACCTGCAGAGAAAGAAGTCCATGAAAACCTCGAGTTTAATGAGGACTTGGTGCTTGTTACTTGTTCATTTAGGGGTTTGCAGCATTTTTCATAACCAACCTTGGACAAACAGAGGGGGGTAGATTGCCACAACTGTGTAGCAATTTTAAATTGGCTCTCCAGTGGGCAACTGTAGAATTACAGAACTAGGACCGGAAGCAGGATTTAGCTCATATAGCTTACTGGGGAACAAACAGAAAGGAGGGGAAAAACAGACAAATGGCAGTAAATAAAGCCTCTGGAGGAAGCTGATGAATGTGGACCACCGCCACCAGTGGCTCAGGACTAAGGCTATGAAATGGAGCAACAGAAAACAAAATTCAGAGATGGCAACCAGCCGTGCATAATTTTGCTTTATAAAAAGAAATAGCATTTGGTCTATAGATATTTCTCAATGAGAAGTGGGAAAGAAAATCTGTCTTAAAACGGCTTGTGAGAATGGACAGAATAGTTTGCTATTTTATACCAATCTGCCTTTCTTGCTGATGTCTGTAAATACTGGTGCTTAGTTCTTTGAATTCCCATTTGTTCTGTTCTGGCATTATTCTCTCTCCATCATTATCAACTAATGTGGAGTTAGCCATCTGGAAAAAAAAAAAAGTATATTCTAAATTATGTTTTTTTCTCTACTGTCATGAGATTATTAACTCAGATAAATGAATTTAAGCTATTCATGGGTCCATTATCAATCTGTTAGAGGATGACAGTAAATTACTCTCTACCTTTTTTAAAAATGTTTTGAGATGCATGGCATGAGACCATCAAATAGTAATTCACCCTTCTGAGTGATAATACCGGTCATTACAGCACCTGTTCTCACACTTTTATCTGTGAGTCAGAACTGCAGCATGCCACAGCTTTTCCCAGTGATCTACAGGGAGAAGTGTTTTGGGGAAAATGTTTTTTAGTGATTATGAAATGGGTCACATTTAGTCTGTCAGCTCTTCAGAACTGGTATGAATTTCTTTCACTGCCTGCCAAATTTATTTTACTGCTGACCACACACAGATATTAACTCAGCTTGCCCACGTGTTGTTGCTTAGATGAAGCATAGCCTTCAATGAGATTCCACAGATACAATGTTGAAAAGTAATATTCCATGATTTAGCTGATAATTCTGGTAGACAAAATGGAAAGGGTTGCACTTTATTTGGTTTTAGAAACAGGAACCCTGTACAGCTTGTGTAAGAGGGTAATACTGTAGTCATCAGATATGAACGTGTAACAAGCATGCTGACCGAAAACAACCTGTTTTGAGACACTTGGGTCTTAGTTTAGGTGAGTATTTGGGATGCCTCTTGTTTGAGTTGTAGTGCTGAATTTTTCTTCATTTTCCAGGTACTTCAAAGAGGTTATTGTTTAGTGACATAAGCATGTGTCTAGGTTTCCTTATGAGCCATCAGCCAACCTTTAAAAATTGAAAGTGAACAGGTTTGCCTACAATGAATAGATTCCTTTCCCTATTTATTTCCCTTCTCTTTCTTCTTTTGGAATATATCTTTTCTATACATATTCTCATTTTAGATGTACATATACAGAGGGTATATATAGAGACATTATATATATTTTTTTAATAATATATATGCATATATCTAGTGTATACACAGACCTCCAGTGTAATGCTACAGTGTCTTGGGAATTGTATAAAATGGCCTATGGTTATATTTTTAACAAAACGGTAAGATCTGAAAAGAAAGTACAAATTGTAAACCTAAGACATCACATTCCCATTCCCACACCATCTCCTGATTTTTTCTGTATCTTAAAGGGCCCCCAGGGCTCTGCAAAATAAATTTTACATAGGTTCTGACATGAACTTTTCTATCAGGGGTCACCAACCTTGTAGTGATTTGTTCGTTAGAGATCAAAGGAAGGGAAGATGCTGTGAGAGATTTTCTATGATTTTCTATTTTCTACCAGCCTTGTCTCCATAGATATTGCTAAAGTGCATTCATCATTTAAATTAATGTAGAAATAAACAATTTGGGATAAACTGCTAATTTTCAACACTACCAAAAATCACCATCATTTGCAAAATTTGATCCATATTCCCTGACTTTTTTTCTTTGTGGGGAGGAAAGAAGAGAGATTTTTTTCCTTAAAAGCTTGTGTCTATCTTCTAGTTTAAATGCTAATCAGCTGCTGGCCTAACAGAGCTCTGCTCTTTGTTAGTGCAGAAAATCAGCTACACTATTGCTTTACACGATACTTGGTCTTTAGGTGGGTGTGTCCACAGGGCAAACTAGTTTCTGACCTTAGTTTTGCAGCAATATCATGACAGCAACATTTAGTCCTCTCCTCCTGTGAAGGAAAGCAAAGGTAAATAAAGAAATCAAAACCCCTCCATAAGTCAAAATGAAATTCCTAGTAAACTAGTAGAGAATGCTTAGTGAATATAAAACCACATGTGTATTTCAGTCATGGTCATGTCTAGCATAGAAATGCAGAGTTAAAAACAAACCAGGAATGTAATCGTTCCCTGTAACTAAGTTATCAGGTCCTGGGTTCTCTGATGTCTAAATCAAGGACTAATCTAACAGCCCTCAAGCTGCCCTCTGCACCCCAAGTCTCTCCTTCAGGCTGTCCTTTCCACTGAAAGAGGGTGCAGGGGTATGCCTGTTTGCACAGATGCCATTCCTACCTGCAGTTTGCACCTGTGTCTGGTGTGTGTCTTCGGCTCACACAGTCCAGATTTCCTCCACATGCCCTGGAGGGGTTGGACCACCCAATTAACAGCTCACATCCTAATTCTTTCACCTACTCACAGGAACAGGTCCCAGAGCTGAGTGTCCAAATCCCAGAAGCTGGATATTATTTTACTGTTGTAATCTTTAAAGCTGACTCCAAACTTTACTAAAGTTAGTAATGGAGTCCTATCATTGTAGGGGTTTTGGATAAGCTTAGTATTTAAAGGCAGAAGTCAGCAACAATCTTCAAATGGATGGGCTTGCTAGTGAGCATGTTTTATAGGGCACTTCTTTTCTATCCTACATATAAACAGAAGGCTGAACATATCAATTCATTTTAGCTGCTGGCAAAAGGTCAATAACTATTCTCTCTCATTTAATGGAAAGAAAGCATGAAGAAGCACTACGATTTAGCACTTCTATCTCTGCACTAGATTAATTATAGCCAAAATGATCAAATCCTCAAGTTCACAGGCAGCATTCACTTCAAGGAGAAATCCTTTCTCTTTCTTGTTGCTTTTTGTATGTAGTTGTGCTAACCAATACCTTTAACAAAGCTTTTTTGATAACAGCAACATTTAATAGTGAGAAAACTAAGTGAAGCTGTGCCAATTCAGTACAAGATGACAACTCAAGATTTTCAAAGGAGAATTACTGAACATGCAAATAGTTGTATCTAATATAGTCCTTCAGGTGCTGAACCTTTAAGATTTTTGGCAACTTCTGAAGATGATGAATAGCACTGATTTATTTTAATTGGCTGGGGAGAGCAAGAATGACTTTGTAGAGAACTGGCTGCTGCATTCCCATTGGGGTGGGATGAGAAGGACATATTCTGCAATTGGATTCCTTATTGATGCAGAGTGACTAAGAAACATGATTCATTCCTGGCACTGTAACTTGCTGTCACCATGTAATTCCTATGTCCTGCCTAATGCCTGAATAAGTAACAAACATGGTAAACCTTTCTGTGCAATGACTCTGTAATTACCATATACAAAATGCAACACCAGGAGAAGTTAAGACAATTCTGCTATTGGGTGCAATAAGGAAATATGCAGGGTGAAACTGCCTAAAGAAGGGGAAGGAGATGAAGTTGAGTTTTTGGCAGCCTGGATTATTAAGTCAGTAGCTGAAAGAGCAAGGTGTTGCAGGAGGAATACATGCTAGTTTGTACATGAAAGATTAGGGAGATGGAAATGAAACATCAAGTTGTGGATTCAGGGCACCTCACTGCTCTGCACTTCAGAGTCTTTACTGAACTGGGATTTCACTGGTGAAAACCCCAATCTGCAGAAACTTTACATACCTCCAGAAAGCATGTGGCAAACAAGCAGGAGAATGAAGAGTTAACTTTTAACTTTACACCGGGCCCTTAGGCAGTACTAAAGTTTCTAAATGCTTTTGTAGATATAGTCCTTCATTAAATATTATTAGTATATTATAAATGGGCTTTTATTCATATTTGAATAATTGAAACATTATTATAATTGATTTAGGAAAACTACAGCCCTTAATACTAAATGCTGTCTTCCACTCTGTGCGTAATACTAAGGTCTTCAAATTGGTATCTCACCTCTACCTACCTTAGGAGAGTGTGAAAAAAATTTCTTCAATCAGGTGTTTTTAAAACAAGGTTACCAAACAAGGAAAGTAAATACATGTACTTTCTTAATGAAATGAGTAAGGCAACCTCTACTTCATTTAAAAAAATATCAAAGGAAAACCTCACAATTAATAATTCTACCCTGGGACAAAAGAGAAGGAGTCATTAACATGACATTCTGTTGGTATATGCCTCTGTATATGAATGGGAGAGAAATTACCTCCCATAATGAAATTGTACAAAACCATGTATTTCTACACACAATAGTCAAAAAAAAAATATGCTCTTCTTATTCAACTAAATTTTCTAGGGCAGTGAACTAGTACATTCCTAAATAATGTCTGAGTAATATTTCTCTATTTCATCTTTTTATTCTGTGATATTTATTCTTGCCTATTTCCCTGTATATCAGGTAAATCTGTGTTTCAGGTTTATCTGTATATTTTCTTATACAGGTTCTGAGGAAAGATTAATATTTCTGAGCATTTCTGAACCAACTATCCAATCCTGTTGTAAAGGGCACCACTTTCTTGGCCTTGATAAGATAGAAAAAATAAATTGTGTGTGTGAATTCTCCTTTTCTGTTATTCTTGTAGTTTCCTGCTTTTCAGATAGCTATGGGCTGAATCTGAATATATAGAGAAAGAGAAGATTATAGTGCAGGATGCTTTATTACCTGAATGTGCGCCTTAAGTTTGCTGTGCTGGTAAGGAATAGGAACATTGTTTCTGCATCAGGACTTGAAGGACTCCTGTGTCCCCTAGAGATGTAGATAGTCTAGCCAGGCTGGTATAAATTAATTAAGTTTTTTAAACTGTAAAGAGTAAAAAATCAACTAGAGTATGTCTTTATTTCAATGGAACATGTCCACAGAGCTCAAGACCAGGCAGTCACCTTCCTCTTCAAGCATCAGCTAGCTACCAGGAATGGTGATGATTCACTACCTGCCAAGCACAAAGACAGGCTGTACAGAAACTGAGATGTGGATTGGATGCATGTCCCATAGAGTAATCACCATCTGTGAAAGGGCAACATACTTCCTCTTCACTTCATGTTTGACCCTTGTTGTCATTCTTGCTGACCTTTCCCAGTCTATCAGGAATGCAGTATTGTGTTAATGAAACGCAAGGAGAACAGCTTGTGTTAAAATCTTCTCTAATTCTTTGTACCAGCCACCCTTCTTTCAGCGGGCTATTCACAATCACTGCTAACACAGAAAACAGGCCAACAACTGTGACGTACCTTTTGAGTCAAGCATGCTTAGATTTTACTATCTTTCCACTCTGTTTCCTTCCTGCCCAAGAAAACAAAAGAAAATATTTTCCTCTGTGTTGGTCCGCTTGAAAGAATTTTGTTTTCTGCAGATCTCAGGGAATATTTCAAAACCCTTTTCCTTCAGATAATGGACCTGAAAACTGCTGAGCACTGGCTGCTCTGCAGCAAAGCACATGTGCAGATAAGTTTAAGCATGCATTTAAGTGTTCTGCAGGATCAGGGGTGGAGTTAGCAGCATTTTGCTGTACAAAGAATAATGAAGTCCCCAGTTCAGTGAAAGAACATTGAAAATTCAGGTTTCAGACATTCACTCAAGAGCAGTCAGAGGAATCTGATTTTAGTCAGTTGACCATACAACACACTAAGACGCAGAAGGTTGATCTGTGTTTAAGAAGCAGTCCCAGGTGTTTTCCCAGACAACAGGAGGTTTTTTTCTGAGAGCTAATGGCAAAGAAAAACTTTCTTGAGTTTTGCACCTCTTTCTACAGCATTGCAGGTGTTCATGGCAGAATGCAGTACTGAAGACTCGGCTGTCTCTGACAAAATAGGAGCGGTTCCTCACTAACATTTTTGATAGGTACAAGTTTTCCAAATGGGTGAGGATCCATTGAAACTACCAGAAAGAGAAATATGAGCTTTCCATTCTCCTTCATGAAAAGATATAAGCCACCTCAGAGCTCTTAAAAAAAAATCTGACTCTCTTTCTCCTTTTCTCTTGCTTTCAAACCCACCTGATGCTATCAATAAATAATTCTAATATGGACATATAAGAATGGCTGTCATCCACAATTTTGGGATTTTACATATGCCTTTCATGGATTTTTCACTAAGTCTTGTTAGAACAGGAGCTGAGATGGAAATAGATAATAAACTTTCTCTGACTACAGAAATTTCCTGACACCTCATTAGAGAATCTATAAAGTCTTGTTGAACCGTAGGGATCAAAAGTAACTCAGGAATACAGAAGAACTACTTACCTTATAACCCTGGAATTTATTTGCTTGCTCAAAACACTGGTTAGGAACAAAAGCTGACATTTCAGGACTCTAGAAGCACCAAATATATGGTGAAAATAATTAATTTTGAAGTTTGTGACCTGAAGGGAATTGCATAATATATATACTCATATTTAACATTCAGCTTTATGTTTATTTCAACATGCTCACACATACAGATTATGACTAACTTCTAATGTTGTAAGTCAAAAAAAGACAATCTAATAAATTATTTTAACATATATCCATCTGGGCTTCCAGGTGTCAACCTGAGTAATAATAATACAGTAATAATAGCACTGAACTAAAAGGCAATCTCTAAAAACTGTTGCCATTTCACAGGCTTGTAAGAATATGCTACTTAAATGTAAACTGAAGTCATCAAAAATTTTCTACTGTAGTATTTAGAAATGACACATCATAAAAAATAAAACAAATTAAAATAATCTATCTATTTGTCCAGCAGTGCAGGAGTAAAGGGACCGGAAGATTATATTAGATGTCTACAGTATTTGGCGTGGCATGCTTTACCTACACTAGTAGTGGAAGGGATCCCCACACAGGAATTATAATAAAATTATTATGCATCCTTTTCATTCTCTCAGAACCTGTCTGTTAACCTAAAATAGTACCCAGGACAAGTCAAAGGCAAAAATCTGCCTAAAACAACCATTTTCTTTGAAGTGTGGAAAAATAGCAGCAATAGTTTTCCATGTCCCTGATCATAGTAGTAGAATCATGTGAAATACCAGGAGAGGTGAGAACTTTTGTCCTGCATAAATATATTATGTAAATATTGGCACAGTACACTCTGGCTGCACTTTGTCTCTTTTCCTGCAGGTTCTCAGGCATGTTCTTTCCAGATCCTGCACACACCCTGTTGTTACTCTCACACACAGTGAAATTACTCCCCCAACATAGCGTCTTGATATCCTTGTCGTACTGAGTGCTGAGCAGTTCAGTGGCAGAACTCCAGTGGTCCAGATTTTACTGGAGTACAGTCAGACTTCAGGTTGCAGAAGCTATTATTGGTCTAAATACCTGTGAATAATCACTGCCTAACCTGAGAAATGGAGAACATGGAGATGTTGATATTCTGACAAATATCCTTTCAGGTTTTCCTAAGTAAAAACATTTACATGGGTGCTGATATCACTTTCCTAGACAGCTAGAATGTTGCTCGCTCCAGGATATCTTATCTGTTATGGCCCAATATACTCTAATATACTAATATATGTCTCTAATATACTACTTGCACAATTAAAACAGTGGATTATGTCATTTGAAAAGGTCATATTTTCTGAAGATTCTTGCATCATTCTTAAAAGATGCTCCAATAGCTTTTTAAGATTTCTTCCATCAAATGTATATTTGCTCAGCTCGATATCTATCCAGTGTGGTCCAGCTGTCATATGATTAAGAAAACTTAAAAATGCCCTATGGGAACAGTTTTGTAATTCTAAACTTAACTTAAACTTAATCCTAAACAGTTTTGTAATCTGAAAAATGTGTAACAAGAGCACCTTTGAGCCAGTTCAGAGGCATATTCCACAATTATTTTTTGCAAAGATGTTAGCAGCAGTTCTGTGGGCTGAGCACTCAGAGGCACTATCAACAAATGTGTGAGAACCAGAGAGCAAAGCCTGGTCTTTCCAGCCTAGTCTTTCCCATAGCTATTCTAGTTTTTTAATTAATCATCACGAGCTCATCATCACCTCTTCTCTTTCCTCTGAGAGTGGTTACCAAGAGGGTGCTCCTTACCAGGAACTGGAAATTAAGTAGCTCTCATCTAAGAGTATTTACTTTAGAGATAAAATAAGGAAGAACAGTACAAAAAATGCAGTTTGAAATGCTGCTAGTACCTCTAGACAGCAGGAAAGCAGCTAATACTAATGATGCTCTTTTTACAGCACCATTTCTCAGAGTCTCCAGTCCCTAATTGACTTCAAGAACTTGTGCATTTACACATATCAAGAAGAATATGTGGTACAGCTTTATCCTCTCTTCCTGCATTGATCAGCCAAGTTGCCCTGACTTGCATCTCAAGCTGATTGGGAGTGGGGAAAAAAAAACAGGTTATGAAATTTTTTTTCAAAAATTTTTTTCTTGTTTTTCAACAACTCACACAATTCTGTAAATAGGCAAAAAAACCCAACCCACCCAATTCTTTAAAATCTTGAGTTAAATGTTTAAACACCTGTGTTCTGAGCACATAGCATTCCTGGTCTGTGGTGGGAAACTACCACACAATATGCAAAAGCTCTGTATCAAATCCATTAGGAAACAAAATGCATTAGGAAGAGCAAGAGATAATTCTCTTAGACTCTAATTTCTCAGTCAGCAACATTAGCTCAGCTTGGTCTGAGAATGGCTAAATTAGGTAAGGAGACCTTCATGTAGTTACAGTAAAAATAATGTGGAAAAATAAAAGAAGCCTGTCCTAGCATATGTTCATTATAGCTCATGCCTTCCCATATCAAAGGACCTACCACTGTAGGTCAGCCTTTTGGAAGTGCTAGTGTTCTCCATTTTCACTTAGGCCTGATGGACGAACTTGCTATGAAGGTGAACCACAAAATTAATAAATCATTATTGGGGAGCAGATGTATTAATAATGCCTTCTCTGAGAGACAGAACAGAGCTGCTATTCCACTCAGTCTCAACACACACTGGTGAGCAGAGGCACATTGTGACTGATTGGCTACAGAGATGTAGATCCTCAGGCACTGCAGTGAAAATACCATGGGAACACCTGACAGACTGCAACTTACTTAAAACCTTCTTGGGCAAACATCCCGAAACCTTTCACTTTCACTACACTTACTGTTTCAACAGAAATGGCAGAACCAGCACATAACCCTGGTGGGTGAGGGCTGCAGACCAGCTGCAGCATTCCCCATTGGGAAGGGTGACCAGCTTCTCCCTTGCTGAGTGGGAGTGGAAGGGAACATTATTGCTTGGAGACCTTAACAATACACCTGAAAAGTGCATAAGCATTGTTACCTCTGCTCCACAGGTTGGGAAACTGTGGCAGCAAGAAATGAAAAGCCGAAGTGATCAACTGGATTTCAACCAAGGCTGCAGTGATTGGTGGTGCTGTCAAGTGTGTAGGGTTTCCAGGGACATAGTGCTAGGGAGTGAGTCTTTGTGTTGGAAGAGAAAACCCCCGCCTCTACCCTGCGCTGCCAGGATCATGAGAGGCTGGGCTAAGGATGGTGCAGAGAAAGCCAGGTTCACCTTGTTACCAAGGCACCAGGTGAAGAAGATGCCTTTGGAGATATCTCTGTGTGTGTGCTGGCAGTTCACCATTTACTGGTATGTGAAAACACTTGCCACAGCCCAGGTACCCATAGCCTGTACCATGCCTTCCACATTATGTCTGTCTTTACACCTGTTTAGATCCACCTGACCTGGCAACCAGCAAAAGCTTGGCTCCTGTGCTGTGTCTCAGGACCCTAAGTACTATCTTCTGCTTGCTAGAAGGTCGGACTTGCCCTAGCAACTCACAATTCAAAGTGTGCGTGGAGGAGTAATGATGTCTTTGATTTTCCCTCTTGTTTAAAGACTTGGGTGTCAGACAAGCATCACTGTACACAGCAATGACAGGCACACACTCAGAACAAAACAGACAGCTTGGAAATGATCTGATAAAGTTTTAAATGTCTGAGAGAGAAACAGTGATTTTGAGGAGCTCACAGGTGCTTGAAACCTGACTGCAGCCCATTCTTTGTTTTAGCAGATTACACTACAGCTGAGGTAGCCTCGACTGCAGCATTTAGATTTCTTTGCAGAGACCTGGGTGCAGTGGAGCAATGATTTAATCACAGGGGAAAGCTCTCTGCACAGCGGTCTGTGCTAGCTGCTTTCCCTGCTGCAAGCACAGAACTCCACTCATGGGCCAATGCTTTCCCATCTCAGTTCATGTAGTCAGATGATTATAACCTGCTTATGTTCTCTACAGGAACTCAGAGACACTCAGCACCTTTGAAAATTAAGCCACTCTACTTTCCCTGTCTTTGAGTCCTTAATCAGAATTTCTTGAATGGATTCCTAGAACTTCCCTGAGCTTAGAAAAAGATAGAAAATTAAAGGGGAGGAAATTCTCAGTATTTAAAGATGCTGCAAGTGTCACCATCTAACACCTTGTAATTTTACTGGGTTATCCCACTAGAGAACTGCTGGGATGGAAAATCAACCAATCCTCTTCCTTGTAACAGTGCACAGGAGAAATGCGTACTGAATCCAGCATTTTCCTACCATGGATACACTTAGTTTGGACATAGAGGAGATGTGAAATTTTCAGGTGAGACACATAGAAATTGGAACCAAATGTCTATGGCTCATGCATAGTTTTCCCTTTATCTGCTTCTCTAATTGGATTTTCATAGTGAGATGCCACATACAATAATGCTTTCTACTCTGCCTCATGTGACATTATCAGTAGCTGGCTAGGGAAAGTAACATAAAAGATAAAAACTCTTTGGGAGACTCTTACCAGCGGGTTCATCACTGAGGTGAAAGGCTGCACTGAGCAGGATTCTGACAAGATCTGTCTTAGGTCTGGTTCTTGTCTGTATTTTCTGTAACAGTGACAATATATATCACATTTTCAAACAAAACCAATTTGGAAAGATTTGCAAATGGGGTTTGGCAGATCTCATTAGCTGGCCAAAATTATCTTGACAACTTGGAGTAATGAGTTGGAAAAACAGGATGCTATTCAACAAAAGGATGTGATTATTCCTACCTAGACAGCAGTTGTCACTAGCATATAGCAGAATAGCATTGAGTATGAATATCACTGAGTATAGCTGAAGCATGGGACCAGATTTACATTGCAAGACAAATGCAAGACACAGTGACACAGGTACAGCTGTTCCTGACGTGAGGCTGGAGGTGGACCAGCTCTTTCAGAACAGATTTTCTTTGCTTCTATGACAACTATTAGCAGCAAGAGAAAGGGTAAGATGGCACATAGGTCAGAGAAGTCTGTCTGTGTTTTCCCCCAAGGCAGCTAAGTGGGGCTATAGCTGACACAGACACATGACTTTAGCTCTGGGCCGATTCCAGTTCCTGAGGTCTGCTGAAGACTAAGTTTCTGCCCAGGACACAGGCACAGTATCCCCATAGACACTGAGAGTGGCAGAAGCACACCCAAGGGCAAAAGATAAACCCACTGCTTTAATACCTCCTATGGTCTTTGTTACCCATAAGATTGCAAAGAACATATTCATGTTAGAAGAAAAAGAAGAAACAGAATGAAGGCAATTTAATGGCTAAAACGTAAGTGCTCCTAATCCTCTTTCTCTGTGGTACCTGCTGCCAGCAGCAGTTATAGGACCTGGAGCTAGAATTTAAAGTTATATGAGTCATTTAAGTCATTTATATACCAAAATCCCTATCACTAAAATATATCCCTAAGGATGTTTCAAAGGCAATTAATGCAAAAAAAACCCCAAAAAAACAGGAGTTTACTTTTTTTGCTTTATGAACACTCCTGTTGACAGAAAGAAGCTGGGCTTTGGAGGACAGACTACAAGATCCTGAAAGTGGATTTTTTGAGGGTATTTAGCCTCTAGAATGCACATATCAGTAAGCCAAGAATATTTTCAAAAATGGCTAATTGAGCTAGGAACCAGCCTGCTATTGATTTTCACTAGCAACCATGCTTCTGCATTGCTTTGTAAGCAGAAACGAATAGTAAGAGCCATCTGAAAAAAAAAATAAGTCAAATTTAAGAGAGGTGGTTATATGATGTGAGAAGGGAAATGCCTGAGTTTAGATCTGTGGCTGGTATCAACCCACACTTGGAATAGGCAGTTTCTGTGGCTCATCATTCAATCCTGCATGGCAGATCTGGGTCTCTGGGCAGCAGTAATACTACAGGACACATAGGGTTGATTGTGGATAAATTAGATAATTTTTCTTGCAATGGGGGAATGTGGCAGGCTGGATTTTTTTGGCTTTCACATGGTGGCTTCCCATCATACAGCAAGAACATAGTGAGACAAGAAGCAAAAACTGGGGTTCCTGAGTGAGAGGTGAATCTCACTTGGTGTCTGAGCTGACCCTCACAACTAAAATATCTGAATGATTCACATTCCTGAATACATTTATCCTCACAATGAATCTTTGAGACAGGAGACAATCTCCCTGTCTTATGGAACTGCTCTACAGTGAAATTAAAATACTTCTCACACTTGCTAGACAGAAGCCTGCTGTGGATTTACTCTATTATATTGTCCTAATAACTTGGTGGACTGGGTATATCCACCCTAATTAAAGGTGATTTGAGCCTCCTTCTGCACAGAATTACTCAGTCATCCCCAAACAATACAACTCCATGGACAATCATATCCCCATGAAGACAGAAACAAATTGATTTTTTACATCACTGAACTGTCACCACTCCCCTATTCTTGTACAAAGCGACTTTTTGACTTTGCAGACCGGGAACGCTACACCTTTCTCTCATGAATGACAACATCATAAGAGAGGGAAAACTCTTTATAACATCAACATTTTGTTCTTCCTACAAGAACTGTGACTACCAAATACACTTCAAGCAGCAGTACTAGAATAGAGGATAGCTTCTAATCCATCATCAGAGGACAAATATTTTCACATAAGCCTTAGTTGTGTACATCCCCCTGCAAAGTCACCAGAACAGAATCTGTTACACGCAGATTTTCTATTTTACAGTGACACCTGCAGTGTTAGGAGGAAAGTGCCACTAGCGAGAGCAGTGCTGTTCAGCTGTTCCATGTAAGGACACATGCTGATTAGCTCTGAGGGCAGCCTGTAAAGCAGCACAACACATTGTCAGCCTTGGAAGACACTTTCCAAAGAGCGCAGGTCCACCACCATAAGCTCATTTTAGGTTTGATGAAGAGCAAGCACTGATTGCTCAGTGTTACTAATCAAACCAGAATTTCTCCTCTCCACTCTTCATGGTAGGGTGAAATCACATCTGTTTTTGAAGCAGTGGTAGCTTCCAAAGCCTTCCTTGGATTTCACCCTTCAGATCTTTAATTATAATGACTATATATTATTCCTGTGTCTTTAAAAGATGGTGTTTGAAAGGTAGTTGGCAAAAATAAATGCCTATTGAAAACCCACAGCACAGTCCATTCTGTGTCTTGGGCATTTTAAATTTGGGGACTGACATCACTGTCTACATCCAGGCATGAATTATCAGGAATTACACACACACTATTATTTTTATATCTCTAGTGATCTTTCCGAAAGTTTTTAAATTTTAAGAAATAGCAACCCTGTCTTCTTTCTGATTTGGTTTGGTTTTGTCTTAACCAAATTGGATGAGGGAAAGGCTGTGGATGTTGTTTACCTTGATTTTAGTAAGGCATTTGACACCGTTTCCCACAGCATTCTCCTGGCGAAACTGGCTGCTCGTGGCTTGGATGGGCACACGCTTCACTGGGTAAAAAACTGTCTGGATGGCCGGGCCCAAAGAGTTGTGGTGAACAGAGTTAAATCCAGTTGGCGGCCGGTCACGAGTGGTGTCCCCCAGGGCTCGGTTTTGGGGCCACTCCTGTTTAACATCTTTATTGATGATCTAGATGAGGGGATCGAGTGCACCCTCAGTAAGTTTGCAGATGACACCAAGTTGGGTGGGAGTGTTGATCTGCTCGAGGGTAGGGAGGCTCTGCAGAGAGATCTGGACAGGCTGGAGCGATGGGCTAAGGCCAACTGTATGAGTTTCAATAAGGTCAAATGCCGGGTGCTGCACTTGGGCCACAACAACCCCCAGCAGCGCTACAGGCTTGGGGAGGAGTGGCTGGAGAGCTGCCAGTCAGAGAGGGACCTGGGGGTGTTGATTGACAGCTGGCTGAACATGAGCCAGCAGTGTGCCCAGGTGGCCAAGAAGGCCAATGGTATCCTGGCTTGTATCAGAAATAGCGTGGCCAGCAGGGACAGGGAAGTGATCTTACCCCTGTACTCGGCACTGGTGAGGCCGCACCTCGATGACTGTGTTCAGTTTTGGGCCCCTCACTACAAAAAGGACATTGAATTACTCGAGCGTGTCCAGAGAAGGGCAACGAAGCTGGTGAAGGGTCTGGAGCACATGTCGTACGAGGAGCGGCTGAGGGAACTGGGGTTGTTTAGTCTGGAGAAGAGGAGGCTGAGGGGAGACCTCATCGCCCTCTACAACTACCTGAAAGGAGGTTGCAGACAGCTGGGGATGAGTCTCTTTAACCAGGTAACAAGCGATAGGACAAGAGGGAATGGCCTCAAGTTGTGCCAGGGAGGTTTAGACTAGCTATTAGGAAGCATTTCTTTACAGAACGGGTTGTTAGGCGTTGGAATGGGCTGCCCAGGGAGGTGGTGGAGTCCCCATCCCTGGAGGTGTTTATCCCCCCATCCCGGGTCAACATAGCGCTTAGGGATATGGTGTAGTTGGGAACTGTCAGTGTTAGGTTAATGGTTGGACTAGATGATCTTCAAGGTCTTTTCCAACCTAGACGATTCTGTGATTCTGTGAAATTCAGCCCTGACCTCTAATGTGCAGCTTTTGTCATAAAGCAAAACCAGGACTGAGTTTATTCCTGAACAGAGAGGCTTTATTGCTAAGTTTGTGACAAAATGTCTTTCTCCACAGACAGGTATGTTTTAGAATATGTTTATATATTTTCCCCCAGCTGTAGCTGCTGTGGGTAATCTCATAAAATAAATGCAACTGCTGCCAAAAAAATGGTGTATGCTACACTGTCACTAATACTATATTTAGGTATATTAACTGGTTCTTTCTCTGGGTTTAACTATCAGTATGAACATTAACAGACATACAACTCTTAAGAAGTTTCAGGTGTATCCAGTATAGGTCAGACTTCAAAAAACCATAAATGTTTGAAGGTACTGACTGCCAGTAGTAATGACCGGTTCCTCTGAGGAAAGAGAGTTTCTTAAAAAAAGAAATGTGAACAAAACTTTTTGCATGTTCTAAGGAGTGGGACATTGAATTCAGCTTCCAGAAGGAGCTGATGGCTACATTTCATGTTTGTTAAAATGCAATCCTAAAGACTCAGGGCCTGTCTTCTATTTCCCTGCTTACATGTATGACATAACGAGCTTTTTGTGCACAGAAATAGAAATATATGGAAGTATATATCAGAATGGAAATGAGGATTTTTTTTTTTTACCTGTAGTGCTGGTATTCCTCTTGAAACTGGAAGAATGAGACAAAGGTTAAAAGAAAAGTACTGAAACTGAGGAAACCTAAGATCAAACCTTATATAGCTATAATACACTAAATAAATAAGCATATATCTGCAGACCTTAACCTGTCACTAATTCCATGTTCCCATTTCTGATGGGAGGGCAATCCATGGCACGGGATGTGTCTCAGGTGAAGCACTCTGCAATTTGTGGAAAGCAAAATTTCTGTCTTCATCTCTGCGACTGCACCAAGGCCTTGGGAAAGTTGCAGATTTGTGTGTGGGCATAGATATTTCCAGGCACACCAGCAATTTCTTAGACCAATTATTTTATTTAAATTGCTTTAAGAACTTCATGCTTTACACCTTTTTCTTCTCTGATCACCACTAACTGAAGGGACATTTTCTTTTACACTGCCTGTGCTGCTACTTTAAGCTTTTAATCTACTTCTTTAGAAAGTCCTGTTTGGTGTAGTGATGCAGCCCTCTGTGTGCAGAGCTGCTCATGACAGGGGAGCCTCACTGTTTCCAGCTGTCTGCAAAGGACCCACATGTCATACTAACTTTTCATCTACCAAACAGACTGATTACATGAATACAAAGGGAACACATGTAGGAGACCATCTAGAAGGTAATCATGTTAAAAGGTATAAACTCTTTATGGTGAAAGTTGGATTCCTTCAACAAAAACTTGTGTTAGGGAAGCTAAGCCTGCTCTTGTTAGTGGGAGTAAGCTCTGGCCCATTTGTCTTTTTTCATTCCCCTACACATTGTCAGTATTCAGCTGCAGTCTATAGATGCAAGGGGATTTGGAGCAGCAACTGAGCAATGCTTGACGGGGGAGGGGAGGGGGTGTATGAATTATATTCCACCATGTTATTTGATTTAAACAGCATACCTGTGTAAGAGGAAACATGAGTATGCCTCTACTATAGGGACACAATCCAACGTGTGAAGACAACTGAAATAGTGATATAAAAATCTTAAGATCCTCTGGAGAGATCAGAACATGAAACCAGATGTTCCAGGCTAGAACACACAATTTACATTATGCAGTTGCCCAAATTTCTTTTGAGGGACAGTCTTGTTCTGTAATCTTTGTGTTGTTGCTGTTAGAATTCCTTCCTACGATTTTCTTCCATAAGGCCAGTCACAAAACAGGAAAGACCCTTTCATATCAGCCAAAGGAAGTCTGACCAAGGGGATAGGGTCATGGACAGGGGTCTGGGAAGCTTGGTCACTGTTCCTGATTTTACTGGCAGTCCTTTTCATTGCATTGAATAATGCCTTTTCCACTGCTGCTTGCCCCACCTTTTCTCTCCACTGCCTGTTCAGCCCTGAAGTGCTCAGTCAATGATGTCTTGCATGTTTGTACAGCACTCAACATGTTGGAGCCCTTATCTCCATTGGGGCTTCTAGGTGCCAACCTAAGTAATAATAATAATAATATAAAGTAATAATAATAATCTAAAAATTAATAGTCAAAGACAACACATGTGACTGGTTCTTTTAGAGGATAGCATATGGAAGTTGTTGTAGTGGGAACACGAGGTCGGAAGGATTTCTGGGCTTGCCTAGTGAATGTAAAAAGCTTAAGGAATGTAGAAGAGTTAATTCTCTGAGTCACACAGCAAATGTATAGTGTGAATCATCAGACAGACCTAACTGCAGGAGGCAGAGATGCCACCCTACTTAAGAGTACAGCTTTGAAAGCCCTAACCAACACTGATTAAAGTCTGGACAAGAATTGCTACATTGTACTGGAGGTAAAACAAGAAAATTCTTACAAAACGCTAATAAGCCAGCCCTTTAACACCTTGTAGAAGTATAGATTTGCCCAAACTTCTCTCAAAAAGTATTTGCAAGTAAGCAGTGAATACTATGGTCAGTAGAGAATCACACAACAGTGTCTCACAAATGAAGCAGCAGGCCATTTAGCACAGTATCTTGGCCCTAATCTTGCCTGTTATTAATTTGTCTGCCAAACCCTCAGCTAAAGGAAGAAATTCCAAGGGTAATTGCTTTTTATGAAACCTCCTTTCTGGAAAACTATCAGCTGAAAAGAGGAGCGATTTCCTCAGAGTCTCCTCTGGCTCAGGACAGCAAGAGCTGCCAGGCAGGACAGTGCACTGCTGTATGTGGAGCTAGAGTGGAGCTTGGTCCATCCTCACTCCTCTGCGTCACGGCAGCAATGGGCTTGCAAGCTTGGCTCTGAGCTTCAGAGCAGGGCAGAGGGGAGAAAAAAGAAAAAAGGAAGTTTAACCTGCTACCTGCTGATAACCAGTTGTCTTAAATGGTATCACAACAAATCCCCTTCTCTTCGTCCCACGCCCCCACTACAGTATCTGTCTAGCTCGCCAGACTTAAGGACACATGTTATCCACATAGGCATCCTGGCCCAGGTGTTACTACCTTAGCACCTGGACAAGTGCTGCACTGCTTTTTCTTAGCCTAGGTGACTAACTTACTTTCCTACATTCCTGTGAGATAAGAAAATGTGTGGGACTCCAATGCAGGATGAAGCAAAAGCAATGTGATTTTTCAGGAAGGCTGTATCAGATGTGTTCAAGCTGAGCTTCTGCAGACAAACTCCAGACCTGAGGCATAAGCCCTCTTCCCTCTGCAAGCCTTGCTCCTGTTACTTGTGTATGACTCTCTGCTTACTTGCCTGTAGACACTCAGCAAGTTAGCAACTGGCCAACTAAAACACAGGTTTGATCTGATGTGTGATCCTGATTACCAGTCTGCTAATTGTCTTTGGGCACAAATTTTACGTTCCAGGGTTTGAGACTTGACTTTTTGTCCCTTCTGTTCACTTCTCTAGAAGGGAATGAGTTACTTAGTTGCACTTACCCAGTTATTTAGCCACATTTTAATTTCTTGTTTCCCTACACATAGTCCCTCCATTCTACATATTCTTCTTTCACAGAACACAGGCTAATTTTGATAAATATATCACATATAAAAATGTGTGTATATATATTATCCTTGTCTCTAATTTGACTTTCAAGTCAGTGGTGCTGTTTCTTACCAGGCACTGACCTAACCTGCTTTACTAATCTACCCTACTGAACAAGCACAACTGTGTTTGGCTTGGGGAAGGCAGAAATAGCTACAGTCAGAGGAGCTGTATCATCTTTTTCAGGGTTGAATTCAGCTGAAATTATAGTGATTGGAGTACTTGCCTAATCTAATCCTTTATACCTTAAAACATGATCTGCTTTGTTCTGCAGGTCTCAGATACTATGGGACTAGAATAAAATGTGAAGAGCTTTGGTGCTTAAGCAGTGTTTCTAAGGTCATCACTTATTCCCTCCTGTGGACATTGAGATGAGGAACTGGGCAGGTTGACAGGACAAGAGTTTGTGCCATTCATTGAAAAAAAAAAAATAAAATCCCTCATTCTAAGTACATTGTGGAAGTCCCAGAAGGAAAGAAAATGCAATGAAAGCTCATTTCTACCCTGCGTGTGGTATGCCCCTACCCACTCAGGACATGGATAAAAAGACAGAAGGGGAGTGACTTCTCTAAGAGTTACTCAGTAAGTTAATGACAGTCAGAAACAGACCTCAGCCCAGTGCCTAGAGCACTTGGGCACCGTGGGGCTGTCTGCCCCTTCAGGTGCAAGCCTGTGACACCCTGACCTCACCTGCTGGATAACCAGGAGAAAGTAAATTCATTCTGGATCTGAAAGATCATCTTCCTCTTTGAAAGTGGGACATGGAAGAGGTCTCTAGATTTGCTGTGAACTTGCTAACCAAGTAGTGAAGCATCAGAAAAAGAGCAGTCTGTGCAGCTGCCTCTCACTGATGCAATGACATGTAGACTAAAAACTCCAGATAACCAACAATGGAGCAAAGGTAAAGCTGTTTCTTTCTTCCATAAATATCAAACAAGTTATAACCTCTGAAGAGTTTTGCCAACATCTTTCAGTCCAGAATTTTGGTTTTTTTAATAAGTGGAGGTGAGTATTGACAAAATTCACCTGAACTACTGAATTCAGGTTCAGCCATGTATTTTTTTCTATAACAGATATGTTTGCCATTTGTTAAATAAAAATGTCATGGGTGATCCTTGGTTGGTGCAGATCAGTGCAACTCCATTGAAGTTTCAGGAGTTCATGTTAGGAAAGAAATAACTCTGCATATTTGGGCTCCTCCCATAGGTACAACAGAGCTGTGTTTTCTAAACTACTGCACCACAGAAGACCAGACAAGTAATTCCTTCAAGCTGCTATTGTTAGGTTTTCTTGTGAAATCTAAACCTGCTTAATAATATTCCCCTGGATATTTAACTTTTGGGGACACCTTGTCTGAAAGTCACCACCTAAACCAGCTGAAAAGCCAAGTGTGAGGACAATTTTTCTACGTTCCCTTGGTGCTTTCATTTTCAGCATTTCAGGTTCTAAGAACAGAGCAAATATTTTCAACACCAGGAATCAAGAAGGTTTAAAACTTCCAGTAAAGCCCATTTAAACTTCCAGTAAAGACCATTTCAAATGCCAGATGAAGCTTTAAATTCTTTCTTATTTTATCTGCACCAACTGTCCTTAGCTCACCATCAGCTACAGCTTGCAGCTGCTATCCTTTGATGACTTCTCAGAAAGCAGAGTAAAGCTTACCAAGTGGTCTCCCAAACACATGCTAATTTAAAAGCCAGAATGAAATGATGTTAATGGATTACTTCTTGTAGCAATAACACTTCATTTACACTCTTTTTTTTTTTTGTACCTAGACTCCAAATGGTGCGACGTGATGGCTCCGATAACAAACAGTGCACTCTGATAGTCACTTGGCAACAGTCACCTCCTGCCAAAAGAGACTGACCGTTTTTCTGGGAGCCACACAGCAGTGCCCCACAGGTCAGTGGGGAGAAAATCAGGAGAAGAGGGCATCAAAATTGGAGATAAGTCAAAAAGGAAGTAGGCTGTAGAAGTGTCATCTGATGATTTCAAACTGGTGAGATGCAAACATGCATTTTTCCTACAGAAAACAAGATGGACTTTGTTTTTTCTATTCATTCATGGTTCACCTCTTCGATGGTCTGAATCGCATAGGCATTAGGATGCTTAAATGAATTGTGGAGGGCTGAGAGCACACAGTTACTCTGGCAATGCAAAGGAAAGCCATGGGCAGGCCATCAGCTTTGGATGGCTGTCAGTCAGAGGAGACAGATGTGTGCCAAGACAGGCAGACCAGGCAGGACAGCACTGAGGACGTCCGGCTGAGCTGGCCAGTTTGGTGGGTAGATGAAGCCTGAAGTGTTGCTGAGCAGGAAAGGAATGAGGCAAGATCTCACAGCAACTTATCATTTTTAAAGACTAAATAACCGTTTTCAGTCAATAGCAACATTCACCCACCGTGTACCCAGTGTCTCTGTTTGTAGGCCACAGCTTCCATTTCATGTTAATTAGCATTAGTGTGCTCTGTCATTACCTTACACCAAAAGCCATGAAGCCCCTCTCTGCCTGTAGTCACTGGTAGCTGGAAATTACAGTGGTTCCCTTTGTGATGCTGTATGTGACAAAGCAAAATAGAGATCAAGCCGTTGTTTCATCTATTGGCAGGTATCTCTGTCAGCAGCAGCAGCCTGGTATTTTGGTAGAGATGTGCCCTTGTTTCCATAAATCAGACCTGGATGTAAACTAAAGCAGTAAAGAAAACCATGATCAGCACATTCAAACTGTTAGGGTGGTGCATTTAGTATAACTCATGAAAATATACTTGTTGCTGTGCCTTGTTGCTGTGTTGGAGCAGGGCCGCCAGACACAGCGGCTGCCAGAAGTGCTTTTGGCCCAGGAGCAGGGCTCACTGCTTGGGTCCTCCAGCAGTGACCCTGCGCAGCTTTGCCAGCCAACACTGGCAGAACCAGGATCTCTTTGGAGAGGTACAGAAAAATGCGTATCAAATTCCTCTAGATGGCACAGTACCTTGGCAAATCTGGGAATGAGCATGCTAGACGGACAGCAAGAGCCAGACAGCCTCCGGTTGCCGCTTTTCCTGCTTAATTGTGGTTAATTGTTCTAATTCCACCGGTGCGCTGGAGCTCCTTCTTAAGGCAAGGTGGGCTTTTGTGTCCAAAGCTTTGCCTCCCCATCAGCCTCCCAGGGCTGATGGTACTGTCTGCTCTGGGCACTCACTCAGGGTTGGCGCACGGCCCACTGGAGGTTATGTCTTATGTAAGAGCTGAAAAAGATGAAGAAGAAAAATTTGAGGCATGTCTGATTCTTCTTATTCTGCAGAATGCTGGGATTTTTGTTTTAAACAAGTAATCGTATGCTCAGGGATTCAGCAGTGAGCTGCTATTCAGTTGAGTTCCTTGTTTTCTAACACAGGCTTTTTTTCACGAGAAAACAGCTTTCATGAAGCCACTAAGTGGCATTGCTGTCCTGTAACAGTAGCCCTGAGAGAGAGCCACAGGATGGTTCCTACAGAGCTACAAGCCAGGCTGCTCCTTGAGTTACTACAGGAAAGCAAGAGGACAAAGCACATCCTGCATGCAGTAACATGACCTCTCCAGCGAAAAATTCACTTGCAGTGGTTTGCTCATCTGGTGAGTCCCACCTCTTTCTTCTGAAGCTCCTGTCTCATTTTTAGGAGTGGATCATAAATTGCTTCAACTCTCACCTTCCTACAACACACTCATGAGGACAGAAGAGCTGCAGGTTTTTGACCTCAGCTGAGGACAGATTCTGACGCCAGAATTTCTTGGATCTATTTCTAACCGTGGTTGGCACCTCTGCTGCTCCACCCCCGTGAGCAAGCAACTCCTTTTATCTCCTAGAAAAGTCCTAGGGACTGGTCCTATTTAAACAGTTAGCAATTATATTTTTGCCCCCAGCAAACTCCCCACCAGGCACTCTGACCCCCCAAAGATTTTGTTTACAGTGAAAGACACAGTAATCTGGGGGGAAGGATCTAATCCATACAGTAAATGGACTAAATTATACTCACTCTGATACAGAGCACAGGAGATTTACAGAAGGCTGAGCAAATTGAGATATACACCAAAGGGGAAAGTACATTTCCCTTGACCATGCAGTGCTCATCAAAAGATAATGAATATGCAAATGACTTTTGATATGCACAGAAAGTTGTGGGCCCAGACTGCACCAGCTGTACTTGAACAGCGTTTTCCCCCAAAGTCACCTTGGCCACTTTGCTAGGTTGAAAGCGTGTATAAATACAAATGAGCAAACTGTTCTTCACCAAGGCCACTGCTGTTCTTTAACGTGTGAAATATTATAGATCATTTCTAGAACACCGTACTTGAAGCACATGGGGGATCTTAACACAGAGTATTTTTAGATGTAATATTTCTCAAGGCATGATAGATCTGGAATCAAAACCAAGCAGAGATCGTTAATTTGTGATTGCACTGGCTTCCTTGTGAGTGACAGCTTGTTAAGATAGAGAGACTGTTTATGTACGAGCTGAAGTGTGAACCAAGATCATCATGCTGATTGTTTCTAGTTTACACTGTTCACTTAATTTGCATTAGATGTGCTGCTATACAAGCACAAAGAAAATAAAGAAATGCATGCTAGGCAGGAGGACAGTAACTAACTGTCTATTGTGAGCAGTTGCAATGTTTGAAGACTCCCAAGTTTACTGCACACAGTCCTCCCTTTGGGTCAAAACTATATTTCCATTTGTGCTTACAGCTTCTAATTTAAAGTGGAGTCATGCGTTTCCCTGTACGGTCTACTGCTGTCTGGTTGTATAGAGCTGCATCTGCTATAGCTTTTTTCCTTAAGCCACAGATAATGGTGGTGTGAGTACTGGTAATCAGAAAGCAGCTATGGGCTGTCATTCCAGGCACTGCCTGTTTTAAATCTTGTATAGGGAGATTTTGTACAAAATGAGTCATTTAAGTGATCATCTTTGTGCTCTGTGGCCACCAAAGTCCCTGCTCTTTGATGTCCTTTCTTAAGGTGGCTAAAAAAAAACAGGAAGATCTCTGCACCAGGGCTTCCAGCAAAATTGCATCAGCCTTAGCAACAGCGGAGAGGTTTTCAGGGAAAAGCATATGTGTTTGCGAAGTTTAACAATGTCATCCTCCTGTTGTGTATGCCCCTGCTTTCTGTGCACTATCCCCAGTAATTCTGAGAAACAAGGAACAGCGCAACTTCGCTCGCACGCTTTGTTTTGCATCCATAATTGCCCAGGTTTCTCGTGTACGAAGTCGGTCTATGGCTTTGGAGAGCTCAGCCTGCTGCCTCTCAGGGTTATTACAGGGACTCAGGGATTTAAAAACAACACTTCTGTCAGGAAGCTTTGCACCTGTTATTGCCGTAAGTAACAGCTCACATCACCTGGGCGGGCCAGCATACACTGCAGCAGCCATGTCATGGGCTGAATCAGCCCATGTCAGGCTCTGGTGAGTGAACAGATGGTTTTCAAGCCTCATTTGCCCCTACTTGCTAGTATTCCACCATGCACAGCTCAAACAGATTGTATGGCCAGGGCTCGGTGGTTTTATTTGGAAAGGAGTTAAGTAGAGTGACAAAACACTGTGTCCCCCACTCTGCCGCCACACTGAAGACAGTGGGTGTCAAGATAGCTCCATACCTGGCAGGGTTAAGTCATTAATGCTCTTTACCTGGCAGGGTTAAGTCATTAATGTATGTAAACGCAGCAGTGGAAAGGAAAACATAATGGACAGATGCATGATGCTTTGGCATAACTTTGACTAGAAAGGAAAGAAAGTGGTGCTAAAGTCTGCTGGAAGGGTTGCTCACCAGCAAAGCAGCTGGGACAGGGAGTGTCTATTTTGTGTATTGCCTCATTCTTGCCTGGTCTTTAGCAGTACCATTATAAAACAGATGAATAATCAAAACTCTGTCCCAATGCACATTTATAGTTTAAATCCTATGCTAATCCTAGCAGTGCAGTCTATTGTACCTGAGAGGAAAGGGGAAAAAAAACCCCAACCCTGGCTCCAAGCTAAACAAGTCTCTCCTCTGGAAAGGTAATTAACAGCTGGTCTCCATGGAGCCTTTATCACAAAATCAATACTAGTCAGTTCTGATTTGCCTTGTTCTTCTTTACTTTGTGCTGCTTTCACTGTTTATAAAAATGTTTGTGGGTCTGGCTGTTGGACTCTCATTGGAAAAATGAGGCTAAGAAGGTTGTGTCAACTGAGGTGCATGAAATCAGGTAAGTTTGCTTTCTATAGAGATTTTGGCAAATCTTCATTTCAGGATTTTACCCCACATTCGCTTTCTTGAGCTTCCTATTGCAAGCTGCCAATTTTATCTTCCTTGTGCCATTACAAAAATTATGACTTTCCATTGGTTTTAACCTCAATAATACAACTTAAGACTTTTTTTTTTTTTTTAAAGACTACTGTGACAGCAGCTGCTCTAAACACAAGAAGATTTAGAGATAAAACCAGTGGCAAAGTGGAAGAGGGAGAGGTTTCTATAGCTGTGCACAGACTAGGCTCCCTCTAGGAGGGATCATCTGGAAAGGCTTTAGAAACCTGGAGTGGATTCAAAGGATCACAAATAATGAGAGCTAGTAATCACAAAGCTAAATTTACACATTTTATCAAAAAGGGAAGGAGCAGATGGACATTTATTGAAATTAGGATATTCTTGCAAAAGAGAAACTGTATAGGAAATTTAACAGATTCTTTGTCAAATGGGTGTTTAAACCAGATCAGATGGTCTTCTAGGAGTCTTATCATGGATAATACAAAAGCTGTTGGGCCTGATGTGGAAATCACTGGATACATTTCTGTGGCTAGTGTTATGAAGGAGGTTAGACTAGATGCACACAGTGTTTTCTCCTGGACTTAATCACAGGAGCATTTTAATCTTCTAGCTGCCTGGTAGAGTCATCATGTCTTGTAGCTCTCTTTTCACAGTCTTCTGAGAAAATAGGACTATTTCTCAGATAGTTTGCACTAAGTCCACAGAGGACTCAGAAATTAAGTCTGACTTCCCATGCCTTTCTAGATCAGCTAACCTCTTGTACCTTTCTCTCTACCCTTTGCTTGGCTTTTCCAATTCTCATTTACCCTGACCTTCAGGGCTGTAATAAGAAGGGACTTGAAAGTGTAGTATGTTCCCTTATCTGCTGGCTGCATCCCAAGGGAGCAGAGCTGCCTGGGAACACAGACTTTATGGGGTACCAGGGTGTTAAATATTTATTATGTAATGTGCAACCTACACACCATAAAGGCCTTCTTTCCTTCCTGTCCTCCTTTTCACCTTTTTTTCACCCCTAATAAACATGCTAGGCTACAAACAGGAAAAGAAGAACTCAAAGCAAGCCCTGCTGCTCTTACCATTATTGGCAGGGAACAAACTGTTATCAATAACAAAGCAGAAGCATACAAGAAGGACCTTTTTTCTCTTATGCAGTGTACAGTGCTCTGGATTTTTTTCCTATGGATTCTGTATTGGTTTTTCCCCTTACTGTTTGTAACAAAATGGGGAAATGAGATTAAAAATTCAATACTGAATGCAAACAGACCATTTAGGTTATACTTTGTTCAGTAGTGCTTCATGTTTACTTTACCGATATAACCTTTCCAGACATTGGCCACTTCTGGTATGATAAATAAATATTATCTTTAAAATAGCAGCCTTACATCACTGCATACGTAATAGATCTGAAAACATGGACATTTAATAATCACCATAAATAACAAATAGCCATTTATAGGTACTGACCTGCCTGTTAAGCCGTGAGCTTTTATATGCACAGGAAGATGAAGAATGAGATGAAGAGTGAGAACGTGTTGACCCAAAGCCACATCTGTAAAAGCACCATCTCCATGTATTGTTAGGAAATGGAAGCTCTGTAAAAGAAATGTCAGATTTTTCTTTGAATTTGAGACACTTCTTGATCTTCTTTCTGCTCTCAAAATAAATAAAACCTAGTTTTAGAAACAATAGAGAAAGTAAATGCACCTATATCTATATTTTTGTTTTGTTGCTAAAAATAGTAGCTAATCCAAAGTGGGCATGCATAAGGATTTCTGGGTCAGGGTCTGACCTGCCATCATACTGGAAAGAGCTTGGGAACGGAAGGTGGGACTGGGACTTGCTGTGACAAATGAGCAGTCTCCTTTACCACCTACCCTGGATTCCAGGGGGTTTCACCACAGCACCGTCAGTGGGAGTTTTTAATTTTAAGAAATACAAAGTATCGAGAAATGATACCCTGTCTCTTCTAAAGTCAATAAAAAGATATTTAGGGAATTCAGTGCAGCCAAGTTCTCACAATACAAAAATGAGTTGAGATCACCAAGTTTCTCTTTCATCTCTGTAAATCATGGAGATTTTCTTATAAGTTCATCTCCAAGCACACAATTCTGCAAGATCTGAAAGCTTTTCTATAATCTTGAATGATTCTTTAGCTGATAATACTATCCAAGCACTTGTTACAGCATTACAGGCACAATGCTGGAACAGTCACAACACTGTTTTGTAGTGCAAATATCTTTGGCTAAGCAGGTGACCTCTAAAGGTGCCGAGTACATAGCTAATCTTTTTAATTTGCTGGCCAAATTAGCAAATGACCATTGAGATGAAAGAATATCAGCAAGAAATGGTAGCCTAAAAAAAAGACTGAGCATAGTGATCTGCAGATCTCACATATAGAGAAATATTTCTCTATATTTACTCTTACTTGCTATGATAGGGTAGCTACTCCCTAAACATTAACTGTAGGAAGTAATAAAATGAATTTTTATGTCACAGAAAGGATGTTTTATTTTCCTCCCTACTGAAATGATACTCTTTCTCTAGTGCAAAACTCGATTATGCTCTGTTTCACACCAGGCTCTAAGAAGCAGATGCTCTTTTGGAAGAGACAGCCTTTTTATTCTTTCAATCTGGGATATTATGCAGAAAGAGATTTGGGGTTTTCAATGTGTAACTACTGGATGATCTATTAACGCAGCATTTCTGTGGTGAATACCTGAGCCAGAACCAGCTTTGCTGCCTAGACCTGAATCTATTCAGATGTGAAGTTTGTGCTTTGATCAATTCCACGCCTGGTTTTGGATCCTATGGCCTTAACCACCACTCACAAGATGAGGTTGAAGGTAGTAAAGAACAGCATATTATTGTCATTATTTTTCTAGCAACAGCTGAGTTATAAAAGAAAATGGATGGAACAGAAGCAAAGAAAGGCAAAACACACATTTTTATCTATTGACTCCCTCTCATGATTTTCCAAGGATACGTTTAAAAGCAAATTGCTTCTTGTGTGAAGGGGCAGGTGCAGAGAAAGACTTGGGTTGCTCAAGTTGTAAACATGTTTCATGTCTCAGGAGACTTTGTATTGCATGTTACAGCTTTGTCACATCATACAGCCCTAATATTTCTGTGCTGTTAATGATTCTGTGTATTTGTCTCAGAGCTGCTGTAACTGCAGCTTTAATGGGGCACATATTATTTGTTCCTTAGTCAGGAAGTGAATTCACGCTGAAGTCCATGCAATGTTGCCCTGAATAGACCAAGGTAGTAAGTTTGTTAGAGTCTGACTAAAATAGCATTCAAATTAATGGGCACTCTTTAGTTGACTTCCACGGGCATGCAGTTGGGTGGTGCAAAGATGCCTGTAGTGTGAGACACGTCCTCAGCTACTCTGACCTAAGTCATGGCAGCTAGCTAAAGTCAATGGGGCTGTGCAGCTTGTACAAATAAGCTCTTCTCTCTCTGTGGAGATAGAGGAATAAAATGCCTTACTCATAGAGAGAACCTGTAAAGACAGACAGGAAAATAATTGGAACTGTGGAAAGACAGTAAATAATTTCATCAACATTTTACTGGGAAATTTCAAGCAATTGCATAATAGCCTGTGGAAAGATGGGATGTTTCTCTTTGGAGTCCTGTGGTAGTGCTAACTATTACATCTACTACATTGTCCTGGTTTAACCAGGATAGGGTTAAGTTTCCCCAGCAGAGGGGGGGAAGCTCTAGCCAGGTTATTCAGATACCATGTGGACGTCACATCCTGGCAGGTCACATTTTCCTGGCGGGGAGCGGGGTGCACTCGTGGTTTTGTACATCGTGCTTCAAACTGCTGTATTTGGTAGCTATTTTGCTCTGTTCGCTGCTATCACTATTACTGTTATTGTTATTGTTGTTGTTGGTTGTGTTGCTATTGCACTGTTGTATTAAACCTTTCCTTATTTCAGTCTTGGGGCTTTGTATTTCACTCCCTTTGTGGGGGAGGGGCAGCGGCCGCGTGGTCTCAGACCCCGGCAGGGGCTAAACCACCACATACATACACTACAAATATTACAGGAAATACTTGAGAGAGTTGTTTAAAATTTACTAACTTCAAGTTTTTCTATAAGCTCTAAGATATTTCTCCCTCTACCTGTAGCTAACGCCTTTCCAAAATTCAGATACTGATAACTAAATAAATAATTGTTTGACATACTATCATTCCCACCAGGGAAAAGTCAAGTCACTTTGTATGAAAACTGTACCTGCTAAGTAATAATGTTCAGAAGAAAGCCCAGTCCATGTCTCACTCAAGGCAATATTTATTTGGGGTATTCATGTTGGCTAATGATAGTCTAACACATTGACCCCAACCCAACCAGGGGCTGCATGCTCATGGGACCCTTATCCAGGTAAAACATCTTTGAAGTTGGTGCACTTCTGTTTTTTGGAATAATACTAAAAAAACCTGTATGGCTTTCTGGGAATCTGCAGGGCTTTCTAAAGCTGGCTAAGACCTCATCCCAGTGACTATGAGGTGGCATGTGCACAGCCTTTCACAGCGATGAGTAGGCAGTTTGCGATCACAGAACCTGACCTAGGATGGAGGTGGCTGTCACATATCTGTGAGGGAATGGAGTGTTCTGTGCTTTTGATCACAGAACTGAGTCTGTGGGGAAAATGACATCTTCTAACATGGCCAAATCAATCATTTATTCAGTGGGATAGGTTCCTGAATGCCAGTGGAATGAAAAAGAGTGCATAAACAAAGCAGTCTAACACCTGCCTTACAGCTCTTAGCATTAGCAAACCAGAGTAACTTGGGGTCAGAGCAGATTGTAGCAGGGACAGCCACAAGTACAGCAACGACTTCCACTCTTGCCCGTGAAACTATGCAGGTGCAGCTTGGTTCTGATCCCGGTTGCTGGCATGCTAGTCTAAATACATCACATATGAATTTCTTTAGCTTTCCAACTGTCACACGTGAGTACCATCCAACAGTGAGGCGCTGGCAGAGGAAACTGAGGCAGATGGCTTCTCAGAACCCTCCTCATCCAAAGGGCTTCAAGTCCTTGCGTTTCTCTGGAAATCTGTCAGCATTTCCATTCCCCAGCAGGGAATAAAGAGAAGCATGACATCTACCACCTTAATCTCCCATGGCTGCATCCCATGACAACTAAAGTCCAAGGGCAAAGCCCTTTACTTTATCCCATACAAAAGGGAAATGTGTGCTGAGGCCTCCTGCATCACCAGCGTGTCTTGTTTCCACCTCACACCTTCCCACTCGTTTTTCTCCAGCCTTTCCACTGCTTTTCCATCTTTGTACAAACACTTCAAAACCTGTCTCAGCTTCATACACCAAGTGCACAGCAATGCCAGGATTGGCCGGGGTTATCAGCAGGAAGTCTCGAATCCTGCACCAGATGGCTGGGAGAGTCTAGCAGCTCCTAACAGTGGGGGAGGCAGAGGAGTGACAGCCTGACATGGCTGTAAGGAAATATTTTTTTTGCTCTACAGCACACTTGTCTCACCATTTGCAGAGTTGCTAAGCCATACGGTATGCTGTCAGAAGAAACAAGCTCTGGGGAAGGAAGCAGGGAGCACCACTTCAGAAGGTGGGCTGGCTTCCTGCAGGAAATTTTCACTTCTCTTCCCATTGCCTTCTTTGTTTTAATGCTGGCTTTTGTGGAAGCAAGGGGTTCATGAAGGAACATTGCTGGTTCTTCCTATATATTTCTGAGATAAAAAGAGTGCCAGAATTAGGTGCCTGAGAATGAACTCTGGGTGTTTGGTTTTTTGGGTTTTGTTTTTTATTATGGGCTACTTTGGGGTTGGGGCATGGTTCTGAGTGCTGAGAAAGGGGCTTGCTGAGGACAGTAATTTTTTCACCTGCCATTACAAAAGCTGCCAAAGGGGTAACTGCTTATACACTCCTTTTCTTCAGCCTTCAAAGACTTTAAACTGCTCCCTCCTTTCCTCAAGTTGATGAGACAAACTGTAGCTTGTCCACGTTGCTTGAACCTGACCTCAAATAAATTAAAGCAGACTATGATATTCTGGAGTAACTTGATCCCCACACCACAAAGCCACTGTAAAATGTCAGTCCTTTGTGAAATTGGGCTGCAGAAACATAGGACAGATGTGTGCACACTGCATAACGTATAGAAAAATGAGCTAGATGAGATCCTTGCAGACAACTAGTTAGCTGTAGAAACTCACTGTGCTTCTGGTTACACAGTGCCAAGCAGAGTGTGTGACTTGGCACTGTCTCAGCTGAGCTGCTTGACATTGTTTGTTCAGGACAACCTGGCTATCATCTCCCTTCCCACTCGACTGCAACAATGCAGCATGGATGTACCTTTGGAGGTTGCTCCTAACTCCAAACATTTAAAGTCACATCAGACTAAGAGGAGGGGAAGGGAGGTAGAATTTGCCTGCTTCTGCAGATGATCTGGCTGCAGTTGGCTGAGGTTATGTCTAGCTCTGCCTGCTGCAGAGCTAGAAACAGAAACTCAGTCTCCCGAGTCCTGGCCAGTCTCTGCGTTTGACCAGAAAGATGAAGAACATTGGGGATGTCAAAGCTTCACTTCACAAGGCTGCTGTCAGAGACTGCACTACGAAGAAATGGTCTCCCACTAGATTCATGAGCAAATACTGCCATAAAATGAAAGTTATTCTTTCCTGCAGCAGAGCCTATCAATCTGACAATGCATGTATCCAGATTTAATTTATGCTTCCAAGTAAACTGGCATTTAGAGAAATTTGCATGGTTTGTTTTTTTTTTTTTTATTGATTGTGCAACCCTGGTGTGGACCAAGCATAGATTCATCAGCATTTCAAGTAAACAGGCTCTCTGCCCAAGCCAAATTCTCCAAAGTGATTGAGATCTCCATAATTCAAACTGATATGCTAGGAGAACTGGAGATGCATTCAGCTCAAGATGTACAGTGCCATGGCAATAACATTAGAGGCACCAAGCTGAAAAGGTAAACAAAATGATGAAACACTTTGGGATGAACATTAATCAAAACCTCAGGGAACCTGGGGCAGGTTCAGAGCAGGATCCATGCTCTGCATGTTAGACCCCTTCTGCCAACCTTGGCGCTGCTCCCATAAAGCCATATTGTGGTATTACAGATCATCTGACAAGAGATGGATGTCATACAAGCACAGCCAGGAAGGGATGTCATACAAGCACAGCCAGGAAGAAAACTGTTCCCTCCCCAAAAGACCATGCAATTCATGATTTTCCTTTAAAGCTTGCCACTACATTCCCATCTCCAGCATGTAAGTACCTTATTTAATGTTGAGCCGCACCTGTTTGGGATTGATTTTTCAGTATTCCAGCCCCCTCTTCTACCAGGATTTCTCAGCCTGCAAAACATAACTATGCTAAGATGATACCTATTCCCGCAGGGAATGTCTTCCGTTCTTGACTCAATAGAGCAAGCATCCTGGGAGGCTCAGCATGCTGGATGAGCAAGCTTACTCTTGGCCTGAAAAAGAGATGTACTTCTCCCAGGTAGAGTGGACAGGAAAAACCAAAGACCTGGAGCTTCCCAGAAAATGTAGAAGCAGTCTCCCAAACCTCCCCCTGTCCACTCTCCCGTAGATGAAAGAAGTTCATTGGGATCAAGACCCCTGTTCCATTTTCTTTCTATTCTTTAAACGTGTTGTTCAAAAACTCTATAAACCTTTTGGGCAGGCTGTAGTTCCCCTACATATCTAAGGAGAAAGAATATATGGCTACCTTGAAATCACTTTCTTTTTCTTCACCTTTCCATGTTTCTGCCAGACAACCAGAGAACCTAAACAGTGCCATTTGATAGACTTTGCAAACATAGAACAGGTGGAGGAAATAGCACACATTCAAACTGTAAGCTGGGATAGGTTTACATTTGCATTCACAGCTGAAAACTCAACAGTTGTCCCTAGGCCATTCATGCATAGAAGGAAAAAAAATGACGTCAGATACAGTATTTTCTAGGAACCACTTATCCATATTTATTTTAAAAACAGCCTTTAAAAATGGGAACACCTAAAGAACATGAAATACAGGATATGGGGAGCTAATACTTATTTGACATTGAATGTGTAATTATTGTTATTTTTCTCTAGGTATTTATTACATGTTTGAAAGAACTTGTTTGTTTCCCCTTAAGTCATTGCAAAAACAAACAAGCAAAATTGTTACTACTGTTGCAGTAACAAATACAAACAAATAAAAATATCCCATTTTATTTAGCTAAATGAAGTTTGTGGTTAATAACTTTTCTAATTACTTTGGACCTTAGGATGATAGTGCTGGTAGAAGGAAGGAAATTATATAGTAGATGACTGCTGATTAAATTATTTTAACACTTGTGGCAGGGAAAAGAGCTTATCCTGTAATAAGTATACCCAAAATATGCTGAGAATGAAAAGTACAACTCTGAATGAGCTTGATCCTGCTTGCACTAGGGGTTGTGGCTGTGGAACACCAAGGTGAAATCAGGCACTTTGCAAATGGTCCAGCTGTGTCCTGTTTTGAAGACACAGGTGGAGGCATAGGGTCCTCCAGACTTGCTTGGGCATCACGGTGAGCTGATCTGTGAGCAAAGGGATCTCTCTGGGCATGATGTAAAACCAGCATGAGCTGGGCAATAACAGGACATCTTCTAGTTCTCATCAAGTCCCTGAGAGCAAGCACAACAGATTCTGGGAGACTCGGGTCAGTTCTGGAGAGGAGGAACTATAGCCGTATACATAGGAGGAACTATAGCCACTGACACTTTTTATTCCCTTCTCCAGCCCACCATCTTTTCCTCATGGTCTGCTTTCCTGGGCTATCTTAGGGGTTCCTCTCTCTAACTGGGGTCGCTATGGACTTAAGCCTAACTTTTTCTGAAGTGCGAAGAACTGATTACTGGTATCAATTTGTATCATACCAAAACTGGAAAACAAATCTGCTGAGAGCTAAACAAATGAAAATGTGCTCACTTTTCCTGCACATTCTCTTTCAAACAACTTGGTCTCTTTCTGAGTGGAGTGGTTATATTTGCTGGAACATGCAAAGGGTAAGAATAAACATTTTCAAACAAAAAATTGGTGTATCAGCTCTTCACTGACCTTTCTTGATTGGAGCCAGAGGTTAGTGCATCTTAAGGGCTAAGGGGAAGAGGGATAGTAAAACAGCAGTGAGGGAAAACTGCAGCCTTTACAAACTGCTACATTTGTGTAGATAGTCTCAAGCACTATGGGTATCTACATCCTTGTTTCATCTGCACTTCAAGATGGACAGGGTTATTCTGTAACACACATCCAAGATGAGGAGAGAAGAACTGAGCTAGAGTCATGGATTTTCACTGCCAGAAGCAATAAGAACAAGCTGGTTTTAATTCTGTTGCTTAGCATTCTCATGGTGGAAGCTGTTATTGTGCTTTTTGGCCCCTTGCCCATCAAAACTAAACATGCAATTAATGTTAAAAGGAAAATGGGATCAAACCAAGACCTTCTTCTCTGTGAACTTTTAGGACTGAAAGGGTTTTCTTCTTCTATTCTAACAGACCCTGCTGCAAAGCCAGAATAATAACAGGCAGCTGGTGTGCAGCCAAAGTTATATACCCAACAAGGCTGTTATCAAACTAATATGCCCCTGTTTGTATCCCTTATTATGCCTAGAGATGGGAGGGAGGCTGGCAACTGGGTGTTCATGGCATGTAAAGGCTGGAGTCCCTCTTGCAGAGATTGCATGTGTGATGTATATATTTAGCATCTATTGCCTTATATTGATCTTCATCATCATGTTTTAATGTATTGCTTGTCAGTGCCAGGCTTATGGAGTTTCTGCAGGTGAATGCTACCAAGTGATCTATTTTCACATTAAAGTATGAAAAAGGGACACTGCCTGCTAGCTTTTTGGAAAAAAGAAAAGAGCCAATGAGATTAAATCTGACTGGAAACATTTCACAGTTTCCTTTTAAAATTGCAATCAGACACATCATTGTTGTCTGTATTTCATTTGCCCACAGTGATGAAGGACATCACAAAACATCTTTGCATTCCTTGGACTAAAGGAATTGAAATACAACAGAAACAACACACAAAATCACCCATTTCATTCCTTTCCTCAATGCCCCTGAAAAACCGCCTGTTGAAATTACATCTGGCCAAAGTCCGAGTGTCTAGCGCTGCACCAAAAGCTGCAGACAGATTGTGCAGGTATGCAGAGGGATGGGTGTCCTCACCTCCTCGCCTGGCTGGTCATGTAGGCTCTGCTTGCTGCAGAGGGTGCACTCTGACCATGCCTGAGCCTGCCTTCTGTTGATCTGCAGCACAGTGAAGCTGGCCTAAAGAGAGTCCCTGGCCTGGAACTGCCCTACCATTCGGTTTCCCTTGGTTATATTGGGTCAATATTTTTGTGCAGCCCACCTGTAAACTGGGTAGCAACTGGCACAGGATTAGCTGGGAGAGGGCAGAGGGATGGATGAGCTAAGAAAGATTGTAAAGGATCGGAACAAAAATCCAGGTGCCCCATAATTTGCATAAGCAGTTTTTCTGAGGTCCTCTCTACCCCTGTTTTCTACCTAGAAAAAGCTATCATGGACCAACAGCCTGGTTAAGGCATCATTTTATTCATATGGTTAAACTGTTGAGTCTGGCTATGAGACTATTTTGTTTTAAACTACTTTGGCTGCAATTAATTAAGCCTAATTCTGAAGAAACTATCAATCTTAAATCACATTTTAAAATGCCACAACTACATGTAAAGTCTTAATCCAGTTTAACTTCTTTCAGATGGTTTCTATTTGTACAGCTATGGCATCAAGGATCATGCAACCACAGCCTAGAAATCAGTTTGAGTAAAAATTTAAAAAAAAAAAAAAAATTACATTTAGGCCTTTTTCTCAAGGTTCTCTTGTAAAGTAATTATATAAAAGGCAAATTGCCAAACAACAATCTGTTTCTGAAAACAGGTAGTCAAGCCTCAGCAGTGATATGGTGCTAACTGCATGGGTAAAGCACATAGATACATTTTGTTTTCTGAATCAATGTTCATGTGCTCTTTGCTAAAGATTTCCAACAGCAAGTAGTAGAAGTAGTCAAAGAAAGCATGTTATTTTCTTTTCTCTTTTCATCTTTGAGTATTGAAATAATCATCTTTGTAACCAATTGTTTTTAGCAAAAAAACTTTTGCAAAGGTCTTTCTGTCACCAAAATTCACAATTTCAAAAACAAATAGTATTAACGTGCAATACTTTCAAATTTTGACTAATCCTAGAAAGCATCAAAAGATTCTCATTTTCATGAATGAATAAAGCTCTGCTCAAAAGTATGGAAAATTTGTGGTTTCCATTAAAAATTGTTGTGAAGATTTAAGGATTAAGAAATCCCATAAGCACAGGGAAAAGGGAAATTGCAGCATGTTGTCTGCAGTTACAACTCTGAATGCCATAAGGCTGACATTGGAAACAGTAAAAGTATTCTCAGGTTAGAAACCCATTTCAATTTTCTCTTCTAATGCTGTTCTTGACAGTGTAAGTGCATGAAATCATGACAGATTAGGCACTTAAAGCAGGTTTTTAAAATGTCTAGGAGATAGGGATGCCTGGTTCCATCCACTTTAATAGACACTGGGAATCCCTAAGGCAGCTTTTACACTTTTGCATTAGGCTTTTCTCCAGCTCTCCAAACAAATAAGTGTGCAGCTGCCATTGCATGGGAAGATGAAGGAAATGGCAAACACAGAGTGTCAGCACTGGTCAAAAGTTAAGGTGATCTTAAAGCCCTTAAATGCCTTGGTGGGAGTAACCAAGGAAAGGGCCGAAGTCGGATGCTTGATGGAGGCAGCGAAGACTTGGCACAAACTGCAGGTATACAGTAGGGAAGACAAGCTTTGACAGGTAGAGACACCCTGAGATCATCAGCCTGGAAAGGATAGCAAAGGACCTGATGCTGGAGAGGCACACCATGGACAAGAAGCAGATGGGTCATGCCTGGTGTCAGTATATCAAAAGGTTGAAAAAAGTTCACTGAATCTTCAAGCAGCAGCTGGGACTTAAGCAAGAGCTGCATTCCTTTAACCAAGGAAGGCAAAGAGAGGTAGCTTTGATCTTGGATAAAACAGTGGTGGTGTTTACATCACTCTTGAACGAAGCAGACTCTATCCAACTGTCCAGACTGTACCTCTGCTGCCAGTTGTAGCTCATCTACCACGTCTCTGCATGACAGAACCATCTACCTTCTCTGTCAGTGGGAGTGTCTGGCTGTTAAAAATTATGCTTCTCAAAGCATACCCAAAGGAATTTATCCATGGGTATTAAAAAGTCACTGCATTGCAAAATGTTCTGCGTTTCTACCACAAATTCTATTTTTTAAGTAATTATAGGTCAGAGTATTGTGTTATTTTTTGCTGATGCTTTATGAAGACTGTTACAATTTGAAACTCATAAAGTACCATATTTTTGCACTTCATGCTGTTAACTTGTAAGACAAATCATGAGGACCACATACATTTTGTCTTGTTAGGAACAGAAACATAATGTTAATGCTAATGACTGCAAAATGGAAGCTAGCACCCCTTTTGCAAAATGACAGTTCAGTTTGTACAAATGAAATATGAAGAAGGCAACAAATTTTGAGTAACATTTAAGAACTAAGCAAGACAAAGAGGTGTGTTGTTTGCACAAAAAGCTTAATGAAATTGCTATTTCCTTCCTCTGCACAGCAAGCAGATGTAACGCTAAGCAATTAATGTGATATCTTTGGATTACTCCCAAACTATATTTGACTTCGTTGCACACCCACAGAGGAATGACTGCTGCTCTTCCACTGGTACCAGGAGTGTGCAGTCAGATCCTATGATCATCATGTGAATCATAGGCAGGGCCTTCTAGGATCTTGAATTGCTAGTATTTTCTGAAGCTATAATCTTCTCCTTCTATCAGTTTCTCAATGTTACCTGCTTCATGGCTTAACCCACCCACAGTTCTCTCTTGGCTGGAAAGGAGTGAGTCAGCTTTGCTAGGAAATGAACCCTTCAGAAGAGTCAGTCCTGTAGACTTCTCTGGATATGGCCTATACATAGGGATTATATCAACTCTGGAATATGTGTAGAAGGCTGGGAGACAAAGATTAAAGTGCTTCTGGAGCAAAAACTTACTATACAAAAGAAAAAAACTTCACCAGCAGATACTGAGACAATATGCATTGTCCCAAGGTCAAAAAACCCCAGGTGGTTCAGTCATCACTGCTACCTGATTTGAATCAGACAAGATAAGAGCTAGAAGTTCAGATGGCCTACATACCAGCAAGTGATACAATCACAGGGCACAGGGTCCATCTTGCTCATGATCTCTGTGCTCAGTGAAGAGGAAGCTGATAGAGCTGAGCAGGAGTACGGGCTGACTACCAAATAGCAAAGGAGGTGAACAAACCTCAAGTCCCTTTTTAGTCTGACAGAAGAAAAGCTGGGTCTCTTGCATCATAGAGCAGTCTCAGATCTGGGGCTCATTTGATCAAAAGGAAAGCTGTCTTTGTTTCTGCCCGCTATTTTTACTGTCTTCATTTTGTTCCAAAAAGTACTCTGTCTTCAAAAGCCCATGGTTTTGTTGCATGTGCTACAGAAAGGATTCCTGAAATCTTGACATTTCATAAGATAAGAAAAATACTTCATGCTCAAGGAACTTCTCACTGAAATAAGAAACAAAATTCTAAAAGCAAGAAAAAATAAAGCTTGCTTAGAGATAACTGCTGTGGGAAAAGTAGCCTACGCTGGTACCCTGTGAGGAAAGCTGAGAATCTGATTTGAACAATTATCAGCAACCATGATTCCACAATATGGTTTAAAGTGCTTGCTTTGCTGAGAACTTCTGTTTTCATCTTAATGGAGAGGAATACTCCATTAAAAACATGAGTCTCTTTCCCCTTGTGCTTAAATCAGAGGAAAACCTAATTACATTTGGATTATCTACTGAGCTAGATATGCCCTGAATTAAATAAAGATGGTAGACCCTGGCCCAAGACAAGCCACAAAATATGTGTCCATATACCAGCATATATTTTCAGGTCATTTAGTGTTGGTGTGTTTGCAGTCAGACGTTTACTTACTCTGTAAGTGCAAGAGTGAAGAGAGAGATCCTAGGAGCTGTCAGAATACCTACCAGTATATGCAGTTGCCAGGTATAATTATCTAGAACATTTCACATTTGTTTAAAAAGCAGTACTAATGAGCACAAGAATTGAAATTTTGAGCTCTCAGAAAATGCAGGAATTCAGATTATCTGCGCAATCTTTATTTAGGACCCTCTGTATGTCTCTTGTGTTATACCCTTGGCATCAAATAGGAAGTCTTCTTCGGACCCAGAACTTTTGACTCATTTTCTAATGCTTTAAGACCAGAAAAAAATCCCTGTCTTTTCCCGCAGTTCTCTTCCTCATGCACTGCCCACTCTGTGCATTCCATGAGTTAACAACCTTCCGGGTGCACTAATAAGAAAATAAAGGTTGTGTTGGTGTATTATTGGAAAGAAGGCATTTAGATCTGTCACACAGACTGATAACATTTACACTAGGGAAATAACTAGCAGAAAAGAATAGCAAAGCAATAGTTTTTGGCTTATGTAGACTACCTACTAGGGGTTGATGTATATGTGATCCTGCCATTTTACAGACCCATGTCTAACCCCAGTGCATAATCTCCAGTCATCTGCTGCAGGGTGCTATGACAGAGATTGGAGCTGCTGTGTGAAAGAACTAGTGTTCCCTAAACATACTTGGGAAGGTCACTTCAGGGCTGAAGGAAAAAAAAAAAAAGCTTTAGTGGTTTTACTTTGGTGGAGTAGTTCAGCAGTTATCTGGCTTCAGTATCCAGACCAGTTTGTCCAGCATTTGTGTTTACAGTTTAGCACAATATGAAAAATTGCTGTGTAAGCTACCAAAGAAACTATCATAAAAGGGTGCAGATGCTTACTGATGGCTGATGCAAAATCCTTGAGAGAAGAGACCCTAGCTCTGAACAGTGTGTCTCTTAATGCAAGGAACGACAGTGCCAAACAGGGCAATGGGTGCTGCGTGACAGGTTACATTATGAATGAGATATTTACTGTCTCTTATTCAGTTGCCTTATTGAAGAGGCCAAGTGAGTGTTTTATATGTACCCTGGTGCATTGTTAGCAGTGATTGTAAGGATGTTGAAGATATACTTATCTGTAAGTATTCTAGAAGATGGAAAAGGTAGCAGGAGGAATTTGAAGAAGGCCACTAAAGCAAGAAGGGTGTTATTGCAGAGAAATGGTTGGGTACTCTCCACCAACATTTCTATCAACCTAGGAGATAATTGACAGGGGAGTCAGTTAGGTTGGCAGTTTGGACATCATGAACACCACAGACTGAATCAGAGGAGCTAAACTGGGACATTCTGGTTTCACATACAGAAAACAGGAAGACCTTGGTCCATGCCACATGGCTCAGAGAACCTGCATGAGATGCCACCTCCCCTGCTGAGCAGGTAACCAACCTGGCATGTGTAAAGAGTAGAGCAGTGTCCCGCAAGTGAGAGCTATCTGACAGTGTTAGAAACTGGCTTGCCCTATATTTGTATATAAAATGTACATATGCATGCATGTATTTCAATTAAGACTGTGCATTAACATACCCAAAAATGGCTTCCTCCTCCATACCATGTCCCTCATTTCTTTTAACTCATGAGCCCTTCAGGTCAGGGGTTGTCTTGTACTTCTGCTAGCTGGGAGTTATTGTAACACAGATTCGAATAACTACTCAGGGTTGTGCTGATGGATGCTGTTGATTCTTGAAATCTTGCCATGATGCCCAAACCAAGTTTTTATTTCCTTTCATCAAAAATACCACTTTCCGTTCTGAGAGCAAGGCAAAGCTAATCATTATTATTATCCTGTAATGCAGTGATAAAACCCAGTGGCACACACAAAGCAGCTGTCACAGCTTCTCTCAGCCAGCCCATCAGCCCTGTCTATGTTTTACAACAGTTTTAATGACAGTGCCGTGCTGATGTCAGGGACAGGAAGGGCTGTAGGAGGGGCAGAGCACCGTGTAGTTTGTCCCGTTGCCCAAGGCAACTGAATATGCACAGACCTTTGCAAGCTCCATGAAAATACATTATTTTCATGGCCCTTGTCTTGCTTAATTATCACTTCAGCAAGATAATTTCATTTCTTTTTTCTCCCCATCCCTGCCTATTCTTTATAAAGATCTCTCTTGGAGTAGAAAAGGTCGCCTATGGAAAAAGTCATAGCAGAAACGAATGCTAAATAAAGGTTGGGTGATTTGATTTGACTCCTGTGTAAACAGCATTTGTGTTTTCTTCTTTGTGATTCATTAATGAGGGAACTGACAGAAATGTCTATATTTGGATTCTGTGAAAGATTTCATTATAATGGCTTCTTGAGGCTTTTTCTTTGCTTGAATGCACCTGATGCTTGACAGGACTGCCCCACAGCTGTAGAATACCTCTGCTTTGCTCATGGAGTTCCATACAGCTTTCATCCATGTGAACAATATGTATATTCAGAAAGGCATATGGTGCAGAGTCAAACAGGCCAGCTCTTGAAGTCAGTAACCAAAATGTTAATTCAACCGAAGTGGTCAGCAACTTTCAAAGAGATGTAAGCTCTGCACTTGCTGGAAGAGGACATTAAAAATTGCTTTATCTCTGTTCTCTGTCATCTGATAAATGCAAATTTTTCTAATGGACCATATTCCCCATTTGATTCCTGGCACTCCAGACCTTAACTGACATGAATTAGAAAGAATATACACTTAAGGGGCTAGAAGGAAAATAGGAAGGAACTTTGCTTGATGTTCTGAAATCACAGAGACACACCTTGGAAAAAATAAAGCTATAGTTTAGGCCTTTAGGCCTCTGTTTCTTGTTTTTTACCTAATAGATCTCCATCTTCCAGCCACTCAGCATGTGAAGTTGTAAGACTTAAGAGTCCCTTGCATCTCACTACATGTGCTTAATGATATGATACTTATACCAGCTGTCGTTGTCACCTTCCTTCTGGTCTATTGAACTGAACAGTATGGAGCTCAGATGGTCTGCCTCTACCCCAAAACATGTGCAAGATAAAGCCTCTTGGATAGAGGTGCTGTAAAATAATAACAAAAACAAGAAGGTTGGAGGGGAAAGACTTGCAGAAACAGAGTGAGGTTAAAGGGAGATTTAAGGTATAAGACTGGAGGAGTAAGGGAGTATCGTTTCAGTTGCAACAGGCTGAATACTGTTGATGAGTACCAAAAAGCCAGACAGTTTTCACAACAGGCTTTTGCCTTTTCATGTCCATTTGTATGCAACGCATCACACGTTCAAGCTAGTGGAGAAAGTGACATTACACAAGGGAAAGCAAGAGTGAGCCCAACCACTGTGCTGCTCCAGGGCAGCCAATCCACAGTTGATGCCTTGTTGTTAAATTAAGCAACAGGCCAGGGTCTGAAGCAGACATGGACTCAAGGCTTCATAAATCAAATTTCCCTGCAGCAATAGAAGCTTACAGGGAAAAAGCAAACAGTGCTCTTGCAAACCCATTCATGCATTTGCAGACTGGGCCCCTTTTTTTTTTTTTGGCCATTTCTGAACAGTTCAGAGCTATTACTAAATAAATGTTGCAACAGATTTTTACTACATGATAATAGAGCACTTATATTATTACTGAAATATTTACTGAAACTAAACAGTATTATGTGTGCAAAATCCAAATCTCATCTGCAGGCAAACTGAAACAGAAGCAGTATAAATGTTGGATCGTAATTATCCCTAATTGCAAAAGCTTTGAACTAAAAAAGAATTGAATCTTTACACTTGCCCGGCTTGATTTAGTACTTCATTAGCCAGATTTTGCACCAGTTACAGAGCTGCTTTGGAATTCAGCTGGAGTAGCACACCAGTGAATAATGGGTGTGCTTTACAGATGTACTGCTTGTGGAATTGGAGATTTTAGGGCTTCTAAGGTTAACTTCTAACAGGCTGCCAACCAGGCATCACCTGAAGTTCCTCTCAAGGGAAGAAGCTCAAAACTTTCACTTTTGTGGGTAAAATTTGAATGGTATGCTCAAGCTATCAGGTTGTCCTGCAGGGGTGCTAGACCCACTTGTTCTCAGCTGGAAAAGCTTTTGGTGAATCCTGTAAAGACACTTTCCTTTCAGTGACACTTCAAAGGAAAGTAAGCAGGGCCCTAGAGCCATCTGCTTCATTTCTGCAGGAAACCTTCACACTTTGTCTGTTCAGCTGCTCCATGACCTATTGCGGTATTACCTATGTGGCAGCAGAGAATGAGGTATAATTGGTAAAGACTTGTGCAAACAATCAAATATGGAATAAGGAACAATGTGTGCCAAATGAGTTCACAGTCTCCATCATAAGTTACTCTCTTGTATGGGACCACTCGGCCTTTCCAGGACATTCTGTTTTTCTAGGGCCACTGTTTTTTATAAGTTCCCTGCTTCAATAGTAACCACTATGTGGTAAGATCCATGAAAATATTTCTTTAATCTTTCAAACCTTGAAAAAGCCACCTTTCCTTTTGAATTAAACCTTGGAGTATGATGTCTTATTATGAGAAGGGCATGATTTTATTTATAGAAACTGAAAGGTCCACTTCTTGTTTCTGAAGCAGAACTGAGAAACAATTGGTTTTCATGTCAGTGTTGAAAAGAGAAATGGTAGAGAAGCACTGGGACATACAGTTCCACAACAGCTTAGGCCAATTCTGTGATCTGGAGGTTTGACTTTGAGGTGGCGGGGGAGCCCTACACAATTGTGGTGAGATTGGTTTGGAGAGCTGGTATAGCTAAAATTAATAATTTGGAGAGTGATAGTTTTTGCCTGGATTAGCCCTCTGGTCCAGATCACGGTGAGGGCAAGGGAGTGTTCATGCTGGTCTGGGGAGAGGCAGGAGTGTGCAGCTCGGGTGCAAGAGGCAAGCAGGAATGTGGCCAGTGCAAACTGCCCTGAAACTATACTCCCACACATCCTTCTGGCAGTCCCCAAGCAAAGACTGTGTCTGTGGCCCCTCTGCTGAAGGATGAGGCCAAATGTCATGGAGAAAACTCCACCAAATTTTGTAAATTCTCGTATCCTTCACAACAGGATGATTGCATCCAAAGTGCTGTTGGGCATGGACCTGGAGCACCCTACCCATCAGCCAGCCATGCCCAGGAATTGCTTGGGAGATTGCTAGCTGACACTGATAAAATCATTAAATACCTGAAGGCACAATGTTCCAGTCTAGCAGGTTACATCAGCGTGCCCCTGGACTTCCCAGAAGCTTGAACTTCTCTAGATCAACATTAGTTCTCCAGAAAAAAACATAGTCCAGCTGCATGCCCTGTATTGTATGAGCCCTATGGGTTGCATGAGGACAAGAAAATCCATATAAAGAGAGAAAACCATCTTAGGTAATTGCCTTTTTCTCCCTGTTGAATTCCCTGTGCACCCTTATTTTACATGTCCAAAATGGCTGTCCTTGTTTCTGCATCATACAGGCAGGGAGAAGTCCTGGAGGAGACTGGGCTAAGTCTGAGCTCAGTGACTATGGAAAGCAAGATATTGCTGTCCTCTGTGGAAACACGATTAAAACGAGTCAGTAAACAGCACATGCAGCACAAGAAAAAAATCCACACACTGCTGACTTATATGGAAAAGCAACATGTTGATTACTGTACAAACACAATATATCTCTTTTGTATGAGAGACTTGAAATTAACTCATTTGTCTCCATTCACTTCACAATTTTCTTTAACTTCTGAAGAGTCAGTAGGTTAAAGCTGGCTCATCAAAGGTCAGCACATATGAGAGGCTATTTGACAGAACCGCCCATGTAAATGTATCCAACTTACTTTCCCACATACAGATACGACATTTCCCCAAACAAACATAATTTACTGTGTAGAGGTGGCCTCACTAGAAACGTTGTATTTTCCAGAAATTTAAACATTTGAAAACTGCATGGACTCTAATGTTGTTGTGAGACATTTCTAATGGTTGGGTTTTCTTCAGAGGTTAGGGTGCTGAGTTTTTTTATTAGGGACTCAGTTCTGCTCCTTCTGGAATATTACAAAATTCCCAGTGAGTTTCAGAGAAGGAGCTGACTTTGTCTTGTCTCTCCCTAGCATGGAATGCATCTTCTTGCACCTTCTTTTCCCTTGAATAGTCTTCCCTTACACAAGGCTGGCCTGTGCCAAGCAGTTAAAAAACTAAAAAAAATTGAACTTCAACTCTGGCCAATGTTTCAAAGGGCAGTACATCTAGCCTAATTCTATAAAGACTCATTCATCTTCTAGGAGCATCCCTAATGTCAGAGACATCTCAGTCTGTAGTGTTAAAGGTGCGAAATCCTTCACAGTCACTTTGAGTTTATCATAGAATCATAGAATGGTTTGAGTTGGAAGGGACCTTGAAGATCATCTAGTTCCAAACCCCCTGACATGGGCAGGGACACCTTCCACTAGACCAGGTTGCTCAAGGTCATCAGGTTGTTTAGGTCATCTGTGCCATTTTCTTGGAAAAATGAAGTACAATGTGACTCAAGGAACTGCTTGAAATGTCTAGCCCTGGGACCTGCTCCTGACCCTGTCATCACCTAGTAGAAAACCAGGTTCAAATGTTACAAACCAGAAACGACCAGAAGCATGTCCTCAAAATTGATGTCTAGGAGTTAGAATGGCTGCAAAACATGGTGGCCAGGTCACTCTGGGGTGCAGAGCTGTGGCAGGCCAACCCCGGTACCCTGCAACAGCGGGACCATTTTCACATCCATGCACAAGATGCAGAGGTGCACCTGGGCCTGGAGGGGCAGAAATGGCAGGATGACCCAGAACACACCTGCAGCCTGTGAGAGTCATGACCAAGCAGGGAGAAAGCACCTGGGCTCCTGCTTTTGGAGAGCAAGATGCTGGGGCCGCTGGGGCTGTGTGCATCCTGAGAGAGAAGCTTCCCAAACTGAGGATGAAACCAAGTCTCTCTGAGAGAGGCTGGCTTTGCTGAGGAAGCCCAGCCAGGGGGTACTGACTTGACCCAGTTGTACATACCCAAGGGTAAAGGGTATGTATGTCAAGATCCTTGTCATCTTACAGAAGTCCTGATCAACACTGTAGTGCCCCTTAATGGAGGCCATACAGCAGCACGAGGCAAACAGGTAAGGACATAAGAGTACAAATGCCTCCATGTCCTGACACTGCAACGGCTTATACCTGTGATGTGGAGGGGACCGCCTCTGGAGACGGTATGGTTAATCTGTGCAGTTGTGCAATACAAACGAACACAGGTGGGAATATTGCTTTCATTTCTCTAGCCTCTTCTCATCAGTCTTGGTAAATAAATAGGCTTTTCTCTTCAGCCCACTTTTCTCTTAAGTAAATGAGGCTAAAAAGAATCTGTGCTCAGCTAAACCTGAGTCCCTTCTTAGCAATGCCACTGAGATCAGAGAAGCATTGCCAACCATTAAGCTAGAGTGAGCACAATGGGATTCAGCTTTGATTACAGTTTTTAATAAAAAGCCTCAAACTCTTTGAAGGATTCTTTAATGATATCAGGATGTTATTTTTTCTTCTATTACCCACACCTATTTCAAGAGAGCTATTCAGTGCATTGGTGATATCCAATTTATTCTTCTAGTTGTGAGTGATACCCTCTGTTAGCAGTATAAATTGCATCCATTGCCCTTGGCAGAATTCTCAACAATTCTCCTGCTGCCTATTAAAGCAGTTTCATAAATAGACACACTTCATTAATATACACTTTTTAGAAGACTAATTGAATTTTCCCAATATATCCCTCAGCAGCCATTGAATTATTTAGCTAGTGGTGGATGTGTGCAAGTTCATGGGCAGTGATGCTGAAGAGTGGCTAAGAGAAAGTACAGGACGTGCTCTGCTTATGTGCTGGTTGAGATGCTTCTGAGAAAGCAGGCAAAATAGGAAGTTCTTGTCAGCATCATCTTGCTGTGACAGTGATGTCTGCTTGTAGGACAAAAGACTTGTCAAAATCGTCTGATGAGAATACATTGGGATAGCAAATGATGAACCTAAGCTGAGAAAGGAACAGCAATGGACCTCATGTTCAAAACCTGGCATGACATCCTGAGGAGAAGAAGATCTTCTGCAAAAGGCATAGATTGCACTATGACTTTTGATAAAAATCTTAACAACCCAAGGCTTCCTTGGAAGTATTCTGCAATGATGATAAATTCAGTATCCACTTCACACAGAGGTAATTGGCATAACTAGAAGTAAATGCAGACAATCAATGCAGGAGGAGAAAAGGGAACCAGGAAAGAGTGGGATAAACCCCAGCACTCAAGACAGGTACCAAGTTCAAAGATAATCAAGAAAATCACTCTTCCTACATTAAAATTAGCATAAACAAACATGTGTCTAAGTCTGACAGGACGAATTAAGAAGTTCATGCCACAGACTTGTTACTACTAACAGAAAAGAGCCATATTAACAATTGCACAAGGGCTCTTAGCACGATCTAATGTGGAATCCCAACAAATATTGCAAAGAACTCATAAATGGACTTGTGACCTTTCCTGGTGCAGGTAAATCAGGAATTAACTTCTCAATTTTTTTTCACCTCCCCATCTGCCTATTCCACTCCTGTGCTGCAGGTTACTGTGTGCAGAATGAAGTCAACACAGAGAAATGTCTCCTTGAACCCCTAAGGCTTCAGAGATTTTTATTAAAATCACAAAAAAGATGGCTTTAAGTATCGCATACTTTGCTCCCTCAGACCTGGGGATGGCAATCCCTGTCGGAAGAATAGGTCACATGAAGAAGTGGCTTTCAACCTCTCAATGAGGATTTTCAGGGCTCCTTTAGAAAATCTCCCAGCAGCCTGCCATTTATTCTAGGGCAAAGAATTCAGTGCTCTCACAAAAAAAAAAGATAGGTTGATTCAGATGAACAGATTCAGAAGTAAGTTTTCTCCATGTGTAACGAGTTCATACTGCTCCTCATCTATGATCAATGATTTTTAACATTTTTTACTCTTGAGAGTATGAATTCTTTGTATGTATATGCAGAATAGGCAACTGTTAATGTGTGAAGGATATAATCCTACTGTCATTAGTATCAATAGCAAACTCATTCATCTTAGTGGAAATTAATCCTGTTAAGACTTACTTAAAAGGAAGACTTGCCAATAGTGAGTATCAATAATTAGTACAGTTACTGTTTATCTTTGTGTTAAAGGTTGATGATGTGCTGAGCTCAAAAGAAGTTACACAGGGGCAAAGTTTCTTCCAGAGGACCTGCAAAGGATGAGGCTTTATTATCGACTATATTGTTGAAATGGCTGTACACCATCTGTTAAAGGCTGCTGCCTTTGTGTTCACTAGCACAAGCCACTGGAAGACTAGTCACAACCAAATTTCCTATGCTAAAGAGTTCATAGGCTGCTTTTACAATCAGCAATGTGACCCTTTCCAAAGAAGAGCAGGAATAATGTGAAGTAACTGCATACTCTTCCAAAACTGGGGACATCCCAGTGGAAAAAAAATCTCTGTAGTGACTCCTGAAACAGGGTATAGGTGTCTCCTGGGAGCAGGGTACTTCTGCATATACACACAGGTTAAAAGGAATTAGAGAAAATCTGCAATGACTACAGCCACAAATAACTTTTATCAAATACAGGTAAATTTTTCAGTTACACTGAAGAAATTATCTCAGCGAAGAATTCACTGCCTTAAAAGATTCTGTTTTGAATAGTAAGTCATTCTCTAGTAAATTTAAATGGGTACAAGCCTCTCAAACTTCATGATGTTCTGTGGAGAATATGGGTTCTGTGGTGTTTATGTCAAAGTCAAGTGAACAATAGCAAAGTCTTACGCACCCTTTGCAATCTGTCAGTTAATATACTGCAGATGACTATAGTTTGACTTACATCTCTCATATACATAAGGTTACCTCACAGCTGAGGTTTTCTATATGAGTCCCTTAACTACAAGAATGTTTCCCAGAGAGCAATGCAGTAAATCTTTTGGTTGGGAACTGAGTAGGTGATAAGAATGTCAAGTCATATTTATGCTTTTTTTCCCCCTGTAATGAGTAAAAGTGATTTATACTTAGGCAAAGAGCTGATATAAAAAGACCCCTATAAATTAAAAATGTTTGTTATCCCAGTGACATAAAAACACACTGTTTTGCTGGAAGTAAGAAACATGCTTTCTCTGAGCATTACAAAAGGTAACACCAAGAGAGAGTTAAAATGCACTATTGTTTTTGAAAACTCAGAAATCTTTTCTGGCTGGACTTCCATGTGTCTTCCTAGCATCCAGTCTGGTTCATGGAACCTTGTTCCCCTGCTCTTTACAGCTCTCAATACTCAGCAAAAGGAGGGGCAGTTTCATCACTACTTGAAGTTGCCGCCACCTGCTTCATCTCTCAAGGCTTTTGCAGCAACCAGGGAGTGACTGTACCTGGCAGTGTCACCCTGTGAGTCCCCAGGATGTCCACTTAACTCAGAGCTTTCAGCTTCAGCCTGCCATGACAGCTTTATGACTGCTGAGGATTGCCCTGTCTTACAGGACCATTTAGATCAGCTTTAAGGCTTTCTCTATTGCTAAAGGCAGGTTTTTATCCATTATAAATTGCCAGAGGTTCATTGATTTCAGGTTACTGATAATGATTGCTTCTTACAGTATTACCTGTTGGCCTCGCTTTGATCAAGATGCTGGCTCAGAGCACTCTGGCAGGAAAAACTGGCACAATTCTCTCATTTAAATCCATCATGGTTATATCTGAGGGACTGAGCATTAAAAAAAATGGGGAGGTCCAGCTCCTTGGAAGCAACCAGTCACACAGCATTAGGAGTTAGGCATGCAAAACCTTAGCCTAGAAGGTTATATATATATCTGTGTTTGTGTATACAACCACTGAAAGCATTGGCCATAATGGCTGAGAGCTTTACAGGTTTTCATCTACGATATGGAAGCAGTAGAGGAAAGAGGATTTTTATTTGCTTTATTCTCTCGGTAGTTTGGCATCCTATTCAGTGATCACATCCAGGATTTCATGTCAACTGAATCTGATGATGAGCAGGAAGGCAGGACTAGTCCCAGGCCTCCGATTTTGGAGTCATCCCACCAGGGTGCCATCACAGCAAAGAACTCTGAGCAGCTGTCTGATAAGCATTTAGCACAAATAGGGAAAAGATGGGAGGGCAAAAAGTGCCATCACATGAGGACTGAGGTCATCCCCAATGGGAGTATGAAGAAATGTGATCTGGTGGAGAGTCATAAGGGTTTGATGAATCTGTGGGTTAATAGTGGGGTCAGAGTAAAAAGAGGATTTTGTGGCCATCCTAGAGGTAGGAGACTGGGAGGACTTGGCAAGTGGATTGGGACAAAGCCACTGGGCTGTCCAGAGGGTTTTGCCAGCTGGGAAACAATTCTGTGCTATTTGACAAAGGAACGTGATATCAATATGGATCCCTTAATACTCAGCAGCTGCTTCTTCAGAGCACATCAGGAAAGATTTTGCCACACTTGTTCTGTTGTCTGGGAAAATGGGTGATTTCCCTTTGCAAAGCCTCAGGGCCCAAGGCTGCCAACAGGGTTGCTGTTACAGGAATCTGAAAAATATTTTCTCAATATAAAACCCAAACCAAGCCACTCTTGTAGTACTTTGCTTTTAACAATTCTATTTCCTGGGCAACAGTAGAAAACAGTGCCTTAGGACCATGTACAGAGAAAGCTGGGTAAAGGAGCATCACAGGTAGAGAGATCAGTCAACATTTCACAGGAAGAGTGGGGGAAACAAGCTGCTCTGGTGGGACAGAGATGCATGAGGTCCTTGGCCTGAGCTGGCTGGCTTCTCCCACATGTGCCTGGTGGGCAGCATTGTCAAAGTCCAAGAGAATCTGTCAAACCCTCCTATCTATTAAAAAAGGTACTATTTTGTATATGAAGCAGGTTTCAGGTAGTTTCTATTCCCAAATATCAAACCTGCAGGTTTTGTACAAAGTTGACCGACAATACGGGTACCACTGATTTTTCTGCCTCTTGCTGTTTCACACAATACTAGCTCTGAAAAAGCAAACCTAGACTGAGTCCTCTCTGTCACCTCTGGTGATCACAGTACTTGGGTATCTCCTACTCCACTGCAAGCTTGTCAAATGAGAAAAACACCTCTGAAACCGCAGCAGCCCTGCTTTACAGGGAGCTATCTCCTTTGCTCCCAATAGATGCCAATTCTGTCATTCTTGAGCACCTGCCCTGGGCTTATGGTTTCTTTTCTCAACTGTCCTGTAAAGTAAAGAGAACCAAGGCCCTAATGGTTTGACTAACATCGTGAAGGAGGTCTGTGGTCATGCTCAAATGAATACAAAATAATGTCAGAATCCAGTGCCCCAACCACTGAACCATTTCTGTCTTTCTCATATTTGTAAAAAAAAAAATTCTTTCCCAAAGCACTTGAGCCAGCCTTACTCATTTGTTAGCCTAGAAAAGGTTCATACCCAAATGCGCAATGAGACATTCAGTGTTCTCCAGCTCCAAAACACTGACATTTCTATGCCGATTGGGAATGTTCTGGTGACTAATTTGTAGACTGCAGTGAGGCCCCTGAGTGCATCTTTAACAGATCTGTTCTAAAATATTCAGCCTCTCAAATAGCCATCTAGGTCATTTGTTTCTATTTTTTGGTTTTGTTGGGGGGGGGGGGGGGGGGCTTGGGAAGGGTTGATTTTGGTTTGGTTTTGCTCTTAAAGTGCTGGTGGTTCAGTGTTGTTGATTGTCAGCAAGTGCTATTTAATGCCTTTGGCTACACACGCAGCATTGATCTTAACACTCTTAGCTACACGGAGTAATATTAAATATTCAGCTAAGAAGAAAGACAAATAACAATAGTAAGGGAGTAAATGAAAGGCAGATCCAGGCTTCTGTGTTCTAGGCAGTGTATTCTCTAAAATATTATCTCTTTCCGGAATTTTGGGAGTTTTCACCACTATTAGTACCTAATCACAATTGCAAGAATCATTCTTGACTAATCTCTGCAATACTTCCTGAGATCAGTGTAACAGAATTCACACATGGTGGGTTTTTTTGTCAGGTACATCATAAGAATTAATATTTGTTACCTTACTGTTACATCATGGGCAAAAAAAATAAAGTCATTTGGTCAGATACAGTGCCTGACTTTATTTCACAATACATAACAGTTAAATGCTTTTTCTTCTTGTGCTGTTACCCAAAATACGCAAGAAAATTGTCTTACCTCTGCTATCTGAAGGCGAGAGATTTTATGATTCTTACAACAGCTTTATCTGGTAAGCTATACTGTAAAGTACATCTGCATTCATGGCCAGGTGAGAAGATTAACATCTGTTGAGAAAAGCTTCAATACTGTCTTCAAAAGAAGAGGTTAGAACATCTTCACTAGTAGAAGATGCCTCATATTCTACCAGTTCTAGAGGGAAAGGACAGAGGAGGTGACTGGACTCAGGCAGGCAAATGATGGGTTGGGACAGAATTGGAAGAGAGGCTACTTAAGGTTGGCCTATGGAAGTGGGATGTTTTATAATTTAGCCCTGACATGGGGTAAAAGGGGGATGCTATTCTGAGCATCTCATTTTGACTTGCCTTCAATGTTTTGACATGTCTTGAATACTGGAGAGATTTGGCTTGCTTTCTCTTTTTTATTGTATTTAAACTTAACTTTCATGGCAAGGAAAAATTCCACAGCACACGTCAAATGTCACAGCTAGCATTTCACCTAGTATATAGGTAGTCATGGTACTAGGAAGCGTAGGAAGGCACACTGCTGATCAGTTTAGCTTTGCAAATTGACCCAAATGCACATACATTCATTCATTCACTCATTCCTAATGCTACTTATCCAATACATTCTTAGATAACAAAGATTGCAAGTCCCAAAGTGACACTGAGCATGACAGCTCCTTAGTTCTGTGTAGCGATGTGAAGTCTAGCACATGTGGTCAAAGCCAAGGATGTGTGGTTGTGACTACTGGTAATGTATAGCTGTTCAGTATATTTTCTTGGCAGTGAATTCTGGATGAATATACTGAAAAGAATAAAAAACAAGTCTCAGTGGTTTTTAAATTAACAGCCTTCTAGAGCTGAGCTAAACTCACAGACCATCAGTTTCTGAGTTCAGAATGCTGCTAATTAATCAAAGCTTCTGTCATAAAGCAATGTGACATTAAGTTCCCATTAGATGTAGATGCAAAAAGTACTCTTTTTTCCATGCTGAACACCATTCAAATATGTTATCAGTAGGAAAGATAATATAAAATTATTAGAATTAGTTTCAGCTATTTCTCCCTGCCCTTTTTCCCTGGTTAACAGGAGTCTGAAGATTTTTTACTCAAAAATAAGATCAAGCTGTTCTGAAATTATTTTAAGGGATGTTGACTTTAAAAGGACAGTAAAACATTTGTTCATCTGCCATCTGTGACTTATTCCATTATTTTTGCCTTGTCTGCTGAAATCAGTAAGAAATCACCTAGAAACTTCAGTTGTGTTGAACTCAAAGACAATATTTGGTACCCATACATTTCCTTAGGAACAACAGGAAGATGTCTTCTTGTTCTGCAGCTGTGAGACAGGTATCTTCCAAATCTACCCATGAACCACTGAACCTTGACTAGCTCATGTTCTGGAGGCATGTCCCAGACTTCAGAGGAAAACATATCTTTAAAGAACACGCAGGAAAAGCAGATTATGATAACCAAGCTGCTACCCCAATGCAATTCACCAATAGCCAAAATGGACATAATTTTTGGTAGAACTTGCATGGGAAACAGTGATGGTCTATGCTGCAGAAAGCCCATCTCAAAATGCTTTCTATAGGTTCAAAGGTCATAAAAATGCTGAAATAATATAGAGTGGGCCTGTACATATCCCAAATGGATCAGTTCAGTCCTGGTTTGAATGAGTCTTGTCCTTGGTGTTAGTAACAGAGTTTGGATGGTCCCTGTAGCAAGGGAGGACTTTAAAAGGGGCAGTAGCAAAGGAACAGTGGAAAATCACCCTAGCAGAAAGAGTTACAAGGACAAAGAGGGGTGGAGAAACTCCCAAGCAAACCTTGTCCATTTGAGTGAAGCTAAGCCAGGGTGAGCTCCATGATGAACCCTGTTCTGGAGGACCCCATGGGGAAGGTGCAGTGTGGCCATTCAGGCTGGCTGAGTCTGTAGATTAAGGTGTCCAGTGTAAATGGGCTGAGCTGTTTACAGCACACGTGAAAGCTTACATGGAAAATAATTCTGAGAATCAGAAGACCTGACGTACTTTAAATTGAGAAACTGTAAAATCAGTTGATTTGATCAAGTGGATATAGCTACTTCTGTGGTAAGAAAAGGAGCAAAAAAGGCAAAACAAGCTTTTTGAAAAGATCAAGCTCAGCTTCTAGAAACAGTTACACTGAGCACAACTGAGCTACAACTAAACTTCTTTATCCAAAGATATCATTTCTATTTATTCAGATAAATACAGCAGATATTACCTGTTTCTGATGCCAGTAATGTTATTAGTCCCATGGTGAGCAAGAGGTGTAGTAGATGCATGAAAAGGCCAAAAACCTGGAAAGCTTTTACTTCCTTATTTTAGATAAAACAACATAATAGATGATAGATAGATAGATAGATAGATAGATAGATAGATAGATAGATAGATAGATAGATAGATAGATAGATAGATGATGTATACACAACAACACAAAGACTGGCCAAGAGAAAGTAAATCAGATTTTTTTATATAGAATTCAGGAATAATGGGTGCACAGGCAAATTTAAAGATGATAATCAGGAATGTTGCTTCACAATACGCAATTGATTCACAGAAAGTTGAGACCATATGTTAGTAGGATTCTGGTGAAAATTAGTGAATACATGCAGGAAACAGAAACACCTGATTTTTTATTTTATCACCTGTCTGGAACGAATATAAGGTTTTCTGTTCCAATGCATGTTTAGAGATCATATTGACAGGTGATTTTTTTTCTTTTTGGGCATCTGTTTCCAGACTGACCTATAATATATGTAGTTATTCTTGGGTTTATTACAGCCTTTATATTTAAACAAGAGCCTCTGCTCCTCTTCAGTTCTTTTCTCCTTCACTCTCTACTGTTCATGCTACTTATTCTCCGTGCTTACACCATTTATCTACTCACCTTGCAGCACTTATTACATCTGCTTTTCATCTCGCCTGTTGTATGAATCAGCATTAAAAATCCATGTTGTAGGGAAGGCAACTTGAGCCATAAAAAGCCCTGGTAGTCATCCAGGGAATGATTCTCTTTGGTAGCATGAGGACAAGTTCCCATCTTGTGCGACAAAATATGAAAGTATGAAAGTAGCTGTGGTAGCCCTGCCAAAGGATGTTTCCCTCTGGAATAACACTTTACACAGCCAAGGAGTAGGCAGAACTAGACTCACAATTAGAACAGTTTCTTAAACTCAGTGCAAATGTACAAGCTGTAGAGTGGTCCCACATCACAGAACTGTATTGGGAGAGTATTTAATTTACATTTACATTTACCTTCAGCACTCAGAACCACTCCTTAAAAGAATCCCTGGCTGATTTTCTTTCTAAAAATGTCAAAGGCTTTTGATATATACAGTCAATATAATTTAAGTAGAGACAGAGCTCTGAATCCAGAGACCCCATGTGTCTGATACTGCATTAGCTTAATTTATTGTTCACAGTAGGCAGTAGTTGTCTGAGCAGATAGGTTTTCCAGTCATATTATTTGACATCATTACAGTTGAATATGCACCAGAATACCATGTGGTGAGTACGTAATAAATCAGCTCATTATGTCTATAATCATTATGATTATGTGTTGTTCCAGATCTCAGTTTTGTTGACATAAAAGGAGGTAAACAATATAAATTACTGACTCATCAAATGGTTTGTTTTAATTTATTGAGAAAGGAGAAGGTTATTTTTTTGTGTGGCCTGTTTCACATTTAGAATTACAGTAATGAATATATAGAATATGTGTTAAATGGGAAGGGCAGAATGTGAAATTAATCATACCCAAATGTACTACATAGATACTAAGGGTGAAAATGTGTCACAGCACATTGACCAAAGGTTCCCATCATACCAAAGGAATCGCAGAATCACAGACTATTAGAGGTTGGAAGGGACCTCTGGAGGTTATCTGGTCCAACTCCCCCTTGCTCAAGCAGGGCCACCTCGAGCAGACTGCCCAGGACCACATCCAGTCAGCTTTGGAATACTTCCAAGGATGAAGACTCCACAGCCTCTCTGGGCAACTGTGCCAGTGCTCAGTCACCCTCACAGCAAAGCTGCCTTCCAGCCAGTCAGCCCCAGCATGTACCAGTGCCTGGGTTACTCCTCCCCAGGCACAGGGCTTTGTAATTCCCCTTGCTGAAATGCTTCAGGTTCCTGTCAGCCCATCTCTCCAGCCTGTTGAGGTCATTCTGGATGACAACAGAACCCTCTGGTGTATCAGCCACTCCTACTAGATCTGGGTCATCAGCAAAGTTGCTGAGGGTGCACTCTGCCCACGAAAGAGGATGTTTAACAGTATTAACTCAGTCTTCACCCCTGGGGTATGCCACTAGTGACTGTCTTACTAGACTTCCTGTCACTGATCACAGCCGTTCAGCCACTATTCAAGCCACCTCACCGTGTGCTCATCGAGCCCATACTTCATCAGCTTCTCTGTGAGGATCTTAGGGGAGCCAGTGTCAAAAGCCTTCCTGAAGTCTAGGTAGACAACAATCTCTCCTCATCTACCAAGCCAATCATTTCACCACAGAAGTTTATAAAGTTGGTCAAGCACAACTTCCCCTTGGTGAAGCCATGCTGGCTACTCCTGATGACTTTCTGATCCTTCATGTGCCTGGAAATGGTTTCCAGGATTAGCTGCTCCATCACCTTCCAAGGACTGAGGTGAAGCTGAACAGCCTGGGTCCTTCTTCCTGCCCTTCTTGAAGATAGGAGTGACATTTGTGTTCCCCCAGTCTTCAGGTACTTCTTCCAATCGTCACGATCATTTGAAGATAATTGAGAGTCGCCTTGCAATGACATCAGCCAGCTCCCCTAGCAGTTCTGCGTGCATCCCATCAGGGCCCATGGACTTGTGGATGTCCAGTCTGCTTAAGTATTCTCTAACCTGATCCTCGTCCACCAACACTATGCTTTCCTTGCTCCAGACTTCCCCTGGTCTTTGGGATCTGGGATTTCTGAAGAACGGTCTTGTTAGTAAAGACTGAGGTGAAGAAGGCATTCTTACAGTCTTTTCCATGTCCTGTGTAATCAGGTCCCCCATATCATTCAGCAATGGGCCCACATTTTCCCTAGCTTTCTTTTTGTTACCTATGTACCCATAGATGCCCTTCTTCTTGTCTTTGATGTTCCTAGTCAGATTCAATTCCAGTTGGGCTTTAGCTTTCTAAACTTCACCCCTGGATGCTCTGACAATGTATCTATGTTCCTCTCAGGTTACCCATCCTTGCTTCCTCCCTCTGTGTCTGAGTTTGTTCATCCATGCAGGAGCTCCTTGTTCATCCATGCAGGCCTCCTGGCATTTTGCCTGACTTCCTCCTCATTAGAACGGACTGCTCTTGAGCTTGGAGGAGGTGATGCTTGAATATCAACCAGCTTTCTTGGGTCCCTCTTCCCTCTAGGGCTTTATCCCAAGGGACTCTACTAACCAGATCTTTGACTATGCCAAACTGCTCTCCTAAAGTCCAGGACTCTTAGCTTGTTTTTCAACCTCCTCCCTCCCTTCAGGATCCGAAACTCCATCATCTCACTATCACTGCAGCCAAGGCTGCCCTTGATCTTCACATCCCCGGTGAGCCCCTCCTTGTTGGTGAGTATGAGGTCCAGTGAGCACCTCTCCTTATTGGCTCCTCTGTCACTTGGATGAAGAAGTTGATGCACTCCAAGAACCTCCAGGATTGCCTATGCCCTGCTGTGTTGTCACTCCTGTATATACTGGGGTGGTTGAAGTTCCCCATAAGGACCTTCACACCACAGTCAGAAGCAAAAACTGTCAAGAATTGCATGGTGAGGGCCAAAGACATTTTCACAAGGCTGCAGAAATTCACATCCTTACATATTTTCAACTGAAATTTGACATAGCTGCCTGAGGTACAGCAACTAGCATATGGATTCATAGCATTTTAGAACCGTGAAACAGAAAAACACCCCAAATACTGAGTTCTCTCACAATGGCATACTATATAATCCATATCTATATATCCCTTTTTAAAAAATTTTTATGAAGACCATAATGCTTAAGGGAAACATTCTTAAAGGAAATATGACCAACAGAACCTATTCTTTCTAGCCGTAAACTGTGTTATCAGTCCCAGTCTGACGATCCAGGAGTGTTATTACTGTGGCTGAACAGTGCATGCATTTGTGAGATGCCGAGTGCAGTCCATTAGGTATGAGAAGGATAAAGGGAGAGGGAGATGCTGTGTAACATGTGGAATGAGTATCTGCTCGGCTCTGCTGGTTATACGGAAAGTGCATGATCACAAAACACATGCATCGCATCACCTCGTGTATGGTTTTCTTCCTTGATACATTTGCCTCTAATGGTACAGCTGCTGACTGCAGCTATCATATCACAGGACTCATACCTTTTTTGGCTCAGCTCCCAGTTCAAAATGAACATGTTCATCCAGTCATTCATGTGTTTTTTGCATTAATGGGAAACAAAGGGGTAAGTGCCTTCACAAAACTATAAATGTTTAATGTCTGTATTCATAAGTTTGCTCTTCATTGCTCTTTTCAGCTCAGTCTTCAGCTGGAGTTTTGCCTGGGAAAAGTTTTGCTTTTATTTAGTTTTTGAAGTATTTGTAACACCTTTTCTTAAAGAAGACATGAAAGATAGTTCATAAAAAAAAGCCCTCTACTTAAATTTGGTGTCAGCGTCATCAAAACTGAAAATATATTGAGAAATATGGTAGAAGCAGTGCAATAAACAACAGGCCTAAACTACACCAACATAAATTTGCATAGCTCTACTAAAGTAAATGAAACCACGCTAGTTTAGGCCAGCTACACATCTTCTTAACATGTTATACCACTGCTCATTTTAAAAAGTCAACAGCTCTATTTTTTTCAGTTAAGAGCTTACTTTCTTTTAGCCAGATGGTGATATAGTTTGAAGATGAGATTTTAAAACATTCTACAAGAGTCCTCAAAGGCACTGCAGAAGTATGGTTTTCATTTCTGATGTTTAATTGTATTCTGGCAGCTCCTAGAAAATCCAGGCTCCTGTTGCCCTGAGCTCTGGCCTAATATGTATCAAAAGATAATCCCTGTACAGTTAAATTTCTGCTTTCACCCTGGTCAATACTAGCAACTTAAAAAGGTTTAATTCTTTATTATTCTCAATATTTTTGAGACCTATGCACGCACCTAATTTTAAGCATGTTCTCTTGACTTTAGTAAGTGCTAAGCACTGTGCTTAAAGGTAAGCAACCGTCTATGTGCTGCCCTCAGTATGAATGTTCTTCTGCATTAAGACTTACAAAAAAATAACATAAAACAAATGTATATAGCTGGAGATTGAAGCAGGCAAAAGGATGGGGAAAAATAGTAGTAAATTGGCCATGACTCACAGATAATTAAGCAAATGACTTAAAAATTCAGATAAATAAACCAGAATAATCTAAATATCCGGTTTGCATTGATATGGTGACACATTGATATGTTGAGATATGATGACTTCTTTAGCCTATCAGGACAGCAGGTAGTAGAGTTCAGAGCTCAAAACAGGGTTTGGAAAATGGTTTAGAGGTCTTTAACACCAAGATTGCATGATGTACCAAACAAAACTGTTCTATGGTAGGCTGTGGTTCAGGGAAGAGAAAAGGATGAAGGGGGAAAATCAAGTACATGAGAAGAGTTCATAAATAAAGTGGCCATGCCCTGAGTATATGTGTGCACTTCATCACCTTAACCAATTTCTGCAATGATCTGAGTCTCTTTGATGCCTCTTCTCAGCTTTCCTAGGTCATCATTGCATTTGGAAACAAAAGCATCCTACTGGGCATTGGGAAGAGATTATTAGTTGAGCTGTATCTCAGTCATATTACTGTCTTCATTCTTGGATTTTCTTGTCCATCAGATGATAATAAGTAGACCCAGTGCTCAGCCATGACTACTAAGAGCAGCATGGGGATTCTCAGTAATGCTGTACAGACAGAAGGAAACGTTTATCTGAACTCAGCATGAAAACATTCAGACACTAGTTTTGAAGTGCGTGGGTGTGGAGGGGCTTGGAGCAAACCAACCTCCCAACCCCTCTCGTCTTTGCCTCAGAATTACAGTTTCTCCTTTCCTGGAGGTGCTGGGACTGAGTCCTCCACATGCTCTGAAGGTGCTTCACAACCCTAAAATAGGAAGAGCACAAAGAGCCCATAGAAAAGCTTCCCAGCCTTTCCAGCTCAATGTATATGACTCTTATTGCTGTGACTTTCAAGGCGGGATGGTCAACTGCCTCTCTTACTTGCCTTTGAAAATCCTACCATGTTTCCACTCCAATTAATCTTGAATTTGGTTTCCTAAAAAGAGGAAAGTATTAGCTATAAATACTAAAACAGCTGAAATTCCTCACTTTGCAAGTGGTTTCAGAGCCAAATAAGGGCTGCCTGGACACAAGCCTGATTCTCACCTTTCTGTGGCAGGTTATTTCTTCCTGGGCAGGGAAGGTTGCTGTCAAAGGGAATAGTGTTAATAGTTTTCCGTGACTTGGACATAGGGAGAAAGACACAGAAAGGAAAAGATGGCAGTGGGGTGTTAAAGCTACATTAAAGGACACAAGAAGCTTGGCTATCTTGCAGAATTATTTAACTAGTTAACCAAGTGCTGAGACTGTGATTTTAGTATCTCAGGCGAATGGTGTTATTATTAACAGAAAGGGTCTCTCTTAAGAATCCAGATAAGGAATCTCATGTTTAGGAAAACTAAACTAATTGTAACTGTCCCTTGTTGAGCAGCCCCTGAGGTCCCATGAAGCCCTCGCAGCAGCAAGGTCTGTAAGTGCCTACTGCTACCTCTTCACAAAAGTCCAATTGCTGACAAAAGGAAATTGCATCATCCAGTCTTTCTTCTTCTTTAACAAAAAAAGGGGAAGTTTCACTGTAGTAATGTTAATGGCAGCAGGATTAATTCTGGGAAGTTTGGTGATGTTTTTTTAACAATAGGTCATTTAGCAGAATAATGAAGAGGAGTTGAACACTGACTGTTTGCCAACCTGACCTTGTATTTCTGACTCAAACATGAGCAAGGTGAGGATCAGGGTCTATACAGCCCTCCAGAGCAACAAAAAAAGTAGCAAGATTGTGAAGAGAATGAAGTAAAGAGCAGACACCAGAAACCCCTGGCTGCACCAGTGCTGTAAATCTTTTCTCTGACAAAGTTCGATGCTCTCTCCACTCTTACCCCTCCAGTGAGGTTCCCTCATGCTTGGGATGTTCAGCCTCTCAAGAGTACTGCCGATTTGGTTTTGGCACATCAGAAAAAGTGGTTATTGTTGGTGAATATTGAAGATATCTCTTAAATTTTCCATGGTTTAATAACTGTCAGAAAGCCACATTCAGGAATGGCTATTACATAAATACATGCTGATCTTAGTGGCCACTGTTGGGGAAGAAATTACATATGTCACAGTAGGAAATGTAAGACGTTTTTCACAGTCACTTAACCCATGAGTCAAAGAGGTTTAGGATCAATAACTGAGCCTGAGGGTGTTTTGCATGCAGTGAATAAAATATGGGTCCACTTTATATGGATCAAGGGAATATGATTCATTGATATTTATGATGTTTAAAGATAAAAATTATTTTCTTAGGTCCTCTAGTCAACTGTTCTTTTTTCCCCCCAGTCTTTTCCATATTGCAACAGAGTTCTCCTCGCAGCTTGTCCTATAGTTCAGGAAATCCTGCTCCTATTTATCCCTAAAGGAAGGTAGAAGAGCTAAAATCTTCCCAGTCCAAACCCTGTATTTGACTTCAGTCTCCGGGCACTGCAGAACCATTTCCTGTGATTGCAGCAGAGAAAGATAAAATTCCATACCGGTGGGAATTAACCGAAATTAGAGCAAAGATTTCCAGACAATTAAGAGTCCTAACCCCAAATGTCTTTTGGTTGGATCTATTTTTTCCTTGCAGGCAAACAGGGCAGTGCTTCATACAGGAAGCCAAATTTGCCTATCAAAACCAACAATACAAACTGAAAGCGTGACAAGAGCTGATCGGCATTTGCATACACTGCAATTCCCCATGCCAATGTGTACAACTCCGCAAGCAAACGGCTCATTAGGTGCCTAGAGAGCCATCTGTAAGCCGCGCTCCCTTAGCTGACACACGCAGGACTAGCCAAGGTGGACGGAATTAAGTGGATTTGGGATGGGCAGTTCTAGCTCTTCTGCCGTGAAGAAGCTTAGCGCGTAGTTTTGGTTTAGGAGCTGGAAAGAACCGGCTGGCAGAGGAGGCAATGCAGAGCAAGCCCCGGCGCACCGTCGGGGCTCTGGCACGGCTGCCGAGCCCTCCCCGGGGGCTGCCGAGGGCCCCCTGCTCAGCCTGACAGTGGGCAGGAGCCTCCAGCTCCCGGGCTAGAAAAGCCAGGCGAGGCCCGAGGCGGGCTCGGCGTCAGCTGGAGATGCCTCCCTAGAAGCAGGTACGTGCCCGCGCTCTCCGCGTGCGGGGGGCGGAGGGGACTGAGGTGGGGTGCAGGGGCTAAGCGCCGAGGGGGACCGTGGCGAGGTGCCCTCCCCGCTGGCTGCCCCCCGGGAGCTGCCCCGCTCTCCCTGCGGCCGCGGGGGGGAGCCCGGCCCGGCGCCGCAGTCCGGGCGCTCCCCGCCTCCCCGAGCCGGCCACCAGCCGCAGCTGCGAGCGGCCGGGAGGCGCCGGCGCCCGCTCGCCACGGCTCCCCGAGCGGCGGCGGAGGCTGGCCGGGGTCCGGTCCGCCCGAGCCTCCCGCCGCCGCCTTCGTAGCCGGCACTGATCGCCTCTCCCCTGCCCCCCGCGGCGGGGAGGGCCGCCCCCGCGGAGCCACCGCCCTCCTCCCTCCCTCCGCCCTCCTCCCGCCGCTGCACACCCCCGAGGAAGGGCTTGTTTTCCTGCCCGGATGATGAATTTCTCCGCAAGGTCATCCCTGCCCGCGGCGGCGGCGTGTCCGCGGCTCCCCGGGCGCCGCCGCGGAGGTAAGGGGCGGGGGGGACGGTGAGCACCACACCCCCGGCAAGTTTTTTCGGCGCCGGAGAGGTACGGGGTCGGTGCGCGGGCGGGTGCCCGGGGCACGGCGGGGTGGCGAGGCGGGGACTGCCTCGCCCTGCCGGCCTTGCCCGGTGCGGGGGAGCTGGGCGGGCCGCGCCGTGCCCGGGGGACGCGCCCCGGGGAACCGTGCCCTCCTCCCCGCCGCGGCGGGGGTGGGTGGGGTGCGGGGGCTGCGGCCGCCCACCGCCCCGACAGCCAGGGCTGGGGGGCGGCCGGGCCACCCCCAAAAGCGGCCTCTCTCATCCTCTGCTGATTGGGGCCGGCGCTTGGAAGCGGCTTTGGCCCCCGCATGTCCGCGAGCGCGGAAAACTTTAAAAAAAAAAAAAAAAGAAAAAGAAAAAATAAGGTGCCCCCACCGGACCGGGTCGGGGGGATGCGCGGCGCGGTCGCCACGGCAGCGGCGCGGTCGCCACGGCAACGTGTCGGCGGCCCGCGGCCGCGGTGTCGCAGCGCGGAAGGTGCCCCGGAGGGCGCCGCCGCGGGGGGCAGCCCGGCCCCCCACCTTCCGCCGCCCCGGCCTGGGGTACACGGCGAAGGGGCGTCCCCCAGGGCCCCCCACCCCCACCCCACCCCTTCGCACCCACTCCTGCGGCCTCCCCGGGGCGAGGCCGGAGGGAAACAGCCGTGCGGGAGTAGGGCTGTACCCTAGGAGGGGTGTCTCCGAAACGTGGGGCTGCTAGAGCCGAGCCCGCGGCGGTGCCGGGCTGGGAGCGGGAGGACGGGCCGCTCGGCTGGCGGGCTGCGACGCTGCAGTCGAGCCTCGACGGCTCGCCTGGCGATGCTCACCCGGCGATGCTCGCCCGCACTGGCCTTGCCCTCCCAGTTCGCTTGGGGCGTTGGGGCTGGTCACCAAGCCCTGACGGGCCTTTCCTTCCTCCTGCTGAAGTCAGTGACAAAACTGCAGATGATCTTGCCAGCTCCTAGTCTGTGGCTTGTGTTGTCCACAGATCAACCTGCTTTTTGTGCCCCATATGGGCCTTGGCTTCGTTAATACTTTCTTCCCTCATCCTTCTTTTTCTCTCAGGAGAAGATAACAGTGCGTCCGGTGGATTTATTAGAGTCATAAGGAATTATTATGATCCTGTAGTCTAACCTCTTCCATAATATAACGCACAGACTATTCCCCCGTGAGTCTGAGGTCTGGTCTTGATTTAATGACTTCCAGCAATGGGGAATTGACTACATTCCTGGATAATTGGCTCCAATTGTTAATCTCATTGTTAAATGTTTGCATCTTTTTTTCACTTTGAACTTTTCTGACTTCATCTTCTAGCTACTGGATCTTGTAATGTCTTTGTCTGTCAGATTAAATAGCTATCTAGTTTCAGATCGTCTCTCTCTGGTCAAGTATTTAAGGGCAGTAATTAAATAGCCACTTAACGTTGTCTCTGATGAGATAAATAGACTGGGCTCCTTTGGTCTCTCCGTGGAATGCAGATGCTCCCCAGGAGAAAAGGCTCAGTCACTCTTCTCTGGCTTCTTCGTTGTCCTCGCCGGCTACCGGCGCTGCACAGTGGATTCCAGGAAGGCTCTCGTTAATGTCACGTGCGGAGATAATAAACTCGTGCTCAGTATTCCCCTGTCTATTCACCCAATGGTACAAACTTTTCTTTCCCACGACTACACGGTGGGAACTTCTGTTCCATTAGTTACACGCAGTGCTCCCTGTGTTTCCTTGCGAGCCGGGGTTTTCTCAGAAGCTGGTTGCCTGTCCTGTAAGGGGCATTTAAATTAAACCTTCCTGCATGCGTAACTTTGGATCTGCCTGTGTTAAACGGATCTTTCCCTCCTCCTATCACTTCACCTCCAATGAGTCTGCAGCTCTGGAATGACAACAGAGCTCTAGTGTTTCTCCCTCTAGAAGTCAGCTGAGTTTTTTTCCTGGGATCTCCGTGCTAAAACTGACTTTCTTCGTAGCATTCTCTCCAGATGACCTTAAAGTTATTTGAAGTTTACTGGGGGAGAAGTTATACTGAGTAAGATACGAACTGCAAACTGAAAGTGCCCAGTAGAGTGAGTTGGTTTCGTAACTGCTTTTGTTCAGCTGTGCCGCCAAGTGTTGGTGAGAGAGAAAAAGATTTGCTTTCCTGTCTTACAGAACTGTAAATCCCACTGCTGGGTATGATGTCTAGGCCGATACACGTACTGTCATTGTGTTGCAAATCTTTAACTTGACTTTTGTGAGTTTTACTTTGAAGTGTGCTTAAGCCTGGATTTATAGCTCTCTTTAGAAAGCACAGTGTTTTAGAGTATGGGCCAGAGGTGAGTGTTTTTGACAGGATATTGCCTAGTTTTCCAGTAGCATGTAGCAGCTCGAAGGGGACTGAAAGGATGAGATTGAGTAGTCTGAAGGCACCTGGTGTGGGAGATAGTACAAAATGATAAAGTTCTTTGAAGTGAGCTTTTTCTTGGTTGTTTGTTGGGTTTGGGGTGGGGAGTTGTAACCACCTTGACTTACCCTGCCTAACAGCTTAATGCACACTGAGGGATGGTGATGTAAGAAAGGTCCAAAAATTAAAGATCTTACCTGTACCCTCAGACCATCCCAGGAAGTAAGTGAGGTGATGATCCTTGCAAGATTTGTTTGCATGAATGAAGATAGCAGGTTTCAGCCTTTAGAATGACTTAACTGTCTTCAAAGTGTTAAAATTAAGAAAAAGTGTGTTCTGATAGTGTAATGACTTAAGTGTCAGGACAAAGAACTTTCTTGAAATTTCACAAGGATTTTTTTGTTTTTCTTTTCAAGTCCCTGAAAATACTTCTGTACGAAAGATTGCACTAAGTATAAACAGTGCCAGACCCTTAAAAGATCTGAAAATCATTACTGAGCTCAGATATCACATCTGATTGAATAGAGTAACCCTATGAGCTCTAGAATTGCAGTGAATTTTCTACAGGCTGGTGTCAGCATCTTAGGAATTGTTTGTCAAATGTTTATATAATTGTATGTCTTCCCCCAATATGAAATTTTATTACCTGGGAGGTGTCTTCCCCCATCCATTCAAACTCAGCTTCTCTTCCCCCAAACTGGGCTAATTTCTCTGAGCTTTTTTCAACATAAGCTTTCCCTTCTCAAGGTTGCGTCTTCTCTTCAACTCCTTTTGCAATCAGAAGAGCATGCATATGTTTCCATAGGGCAACTGGTCCCAAAACTTATACATTCTTGAGTCATGGTGCCCATCCAGGGTCAGCCCAGCATTAAGAACAGCATTAAACTGTTAATTAATCCTACAAGGGCAGGACACACAGAAGATAGTATTTTTATGAGTCTCAAACTTACAGTGTCAGCCGAAGACGGTCCAGCAAGTGCTAGGTTAAGAGTTAGGCAGATTTCATTAGCAAAATATGTTGGCAGTAGTAAAATTTGTCAGATTTGGGTCCTACAACTGTTACTGCCACCTTTATTTTTAACGACATAAACCCCCTCCATCAGATGCAGCCAAAGCTAAGGAGAACCTGATTATATTAAGAACAACATCCTGTTTGTGAAATTGTCACTGATGTAGGAGTGAAAGCAAGCTGCTAGGACTGTTACAGCTACAGACAGAGCAAAATTTTGTAACTGGTATGACTGTGCTTCTAGCGGTGCATCATTTCTTGATTTATAACTCCCACATTAAAGGCAGAGGTGGGATATAGGCAGAATCTGTTGCCTTTATGGATTTAAATGCAATCCTGGATTAAGAGCTGATATTATCTAACGGCATGTAGCTGACAGATCTTTCATACCTGTCCTACAGGGTTATGAACTGGTTTCATTTGTGCAAAACTCTTTAAAATTAGTTGTGTTGTTACTGGTGGTACTTTGATATTATTATGGAAGATGAGAGATGTAACAAAAGTCACCTGGGATTGTTTCTTTATTAACCTTGGATACAGACTGGTTGCCCTAATTGTAAGTCTCAATAATATGTGACAGGATGTCTAAACTGATCCCGTATTTGTTCTTATACATTGGATCATTTAGGTAAACATCCCTTTCTTGAGAGTCAGAACAAAATAAAGATTGGTAATATTTACTGGGGGAAACAAGTTCTGGATATGCTCTGAATGAAATTAAATCACCTTTCAGTAGGAAAAGCTTTTGAGAACGTATCTGAGCACAGTTTACTTTTGCAAATAGTAAAAATAGAAAAGGGCTACATATATCTGTTTTATGATATACATGGACCTTGAACTCAGTAACAGTTCTATAGAAACAAAGACTTGTACTGATTAAAAATTTAATCACAGATGATCAGTTACTTATTAAAGTTGAGCGATTCGTTTCTTGGAGGCCATAGCTAAGAGTTCGCGTTTGTAAATTGGCAGCAGATGCAAAAGGGCAGAGGTGTCAGCACACTGCTGAGTAAATAGGGAAAAAATGCCACGCCACCACTTGCAGCTCCATGCAGGGCATGGGGGAGCGAGGCAAAGGGAAAGGTGGAGACCAAGCGACTAGGAACCAGCGTACTATCATTTTGCCTCAGTTTGTCCTCTGTCAGCAGTGGACGCGTGTACTTGAGGGAAGAATGCCAACAATCACAAATATTACAATGAATTGCTGTAAATGCTTCTATTGGGGTGCTACAGGTGTGTCCACAGAGGACAGATTGAATTATTCTTTTTGTCCCCCATCTCTAACTCCATGATACTGTGTTATAAAACTTAGTGGCAGGTATGGAAACTGTTACCACAGCAGATATCAACCAGACATCCAGGGAGATTCTGTTACTTTTCTGAAGGATCCAGAAACAAGTGTCAATTATATCTGTGGTTGTAACTGTTAGCAACACCCATTACTTTTGTTGTTTATTACTTTTGTTGTTCATTTTATTTATTATACATCACTAAAACATGGTAATAACAGTTGAGTTTGCTCACTTCCTTGCCTGCTTTCTTCCCTCTGAAAGTAGTTCTCTTAGAAGGACAAGAAGGAGTTATTCGAGGGGGACACAAACAGCCAGCCCAGTGCCTTGTTAAATCATTAGTATCTGTACTATTAGCGTCTCTACATACTATTAATATCTGTATCTAACATAGACTCAAAGCTTGTATCACTTGGCAAATGATAACAATTCATTTTCCAAGCTAAGTTAGTTGTTTAGCTTTGGAGATGAAACTGTTCCGCTGAGGGAGTGGAGAAGAAGTTTTTTACAATAGGATCATAAGAAGAGTGTATTCTGAGCCGAGATATTTCTCATCTCCCTCTCAGGCAACCCTCACAGTCACTGCTAAGGAAACACACTCAACTATGGTAAAATAGATATGAAGCATATTTCTAGATGGGAATCTTCTCTGTGGTCTGGTGAACTTCTGATCCAGGAAGCAGCAGCATTGCAAAGTTTAAAATAATTGTTTATTGTCTATGGATTGATGGTAGTTACATAGTAATAACATACGCACTCTCACTTGTGTGCCTATACATTAATGCACACCCACACAAATGGGGGCGGGGGGGGAAGTGCAGTGTTTCCTGAAGGGCTGGTACTCCAACAAAGTCTGGCAAGAGCTAACAAAGCTACCTTTGTAGTTTAGTTAGCTACAACTGTGTATTTGTTCAACTGAAGCATAGATTAGGACTGAAGTAACTAGTGTAGGGAAGGTTGCTTGAAAAGATCCTGCAATCAGAAGTAATGTATTCTTATTGTCTGAAAAAACAATGTACCAATCATAGGCAGAAAGTAGTGACCAAACATTCAGCTTTGGAAAGGCAGACCTTATTATTTGCCTTTTTTTTTTCTGCTAAATGGACCAGGTGTTTCTAAAAACCTTGAAAAGTAATCAGTGTTTGCTTGAAGTCTCTGACACCTGTATCTTGAGATTCTGCTGTAGCCCAGTGATGGTAATTAATATTGTCAGCTCTTCACAAGCATCATGCAATTATCACCAGTTGGTGTTTTGTCCTGAAGAACAGGATGGCTTTCTATATGCATATGTGGTTTTCTTTTTCTTTTGGAGAAAGCGGAACAAATATTGGTTACTGTCACCAGGATCCCAGATTGCATTCTAGTGGTGAAAATCTCTTTTCCAGTGACACTAATGTGCAAACAAAAAGCTCAGTTTTTAAAAGGGAAGTCAAAAACAAAAAAAAAAGGGCAATATGAAACAAGGTGCAGTGCAATTATTTTTACTGCTCTTCATAAAAAAAGACAGCAAGTTTAAATAGAGGACATGAATACTATGCCACATTATGACTAATCTTAAAAGGATACTATAAAAAGCAATGGCTTTTTTCAAACGATGACATTGAAGTCAGTGAAGACTTAATTGAGAAATTTTGCAATGGCTCCAGGCCTCTTTTTTACATGCAAGACTAGACCTGCTGCCCCATGGAAAAATCACTAGAAATCTGAGAAAATCAGTCAAGGTGTTATGATGGAAACAGCAGAAACTTCCAACACAGGATAATGAAGGATCTGATGTTACCTTAAGTTTGCATAAACAGGAGTCAAATCATTAACATTTGTGTGCAAAACAAATAAAAATAGTTATGTGGTTGCACATAAGTTTCAGATGGATGGATTTTTCCTTTCCTGGGTGGAACAGAAAAGGAAAAGAACAGTAGACTGCTTACTAATCTGATTTTACATGCTTTTGGGAAGAGATGAGCATTCCTGTTGGTAGAGGGTGGAGCTGGAGTGTGGTTTCTCTGGTACCAGGGAAACGTGGTGTCTGTCAGCTTAGGGGTGAGCAGAGCCCCTTAACCTAAAGCCAACTGACTGAAAATGATTTTCTACTCTTGGGCAGTCATTTTGCCTTAGTAAAGAAACTTTTGAAATATTTTGAAGTCCAAGGATTGGTGCTTTACCTCTGGTATGTTGCCAGTGGGATCTTAGTCCAAAAAGTAGTGTGTCTGCCAAGTGCTCGGGAAATCTTCTAGCAAAGAAGATGATGTGAACAGGGGACTGTTGCATTTTCACAAGTACCCATTTTCTTAGACTACGGGAGCTATGATTTAGAGCAGCTTTTGGGATGTCCTTTGAGCACTGCAGAATGAACTAGATATCACCAGGTCCCAACTTCAGAAAGCGGAGAGGTGTAAAAGTCCTATAAATCTTCCCAGCTTAGCTCTCCTAGAAGCAGTCTGACTGTTGGGGAGTTAGCTAGCCCTTATGCTAGAAGATGCTGAAGGATAATCAGTCCTTAGTATTTAAAAAACTAAAGGGTCCCTATCATTAGTGTCATTCTCATTCCTCTGAAACATCAGTTTCACTAAAAACTTCACACAGTTGAAAGACTTAGCTTTAGAGATGAATCATTAGGGAAATGATAAAATATAATAAGCATGCTGGGGGCTGTAGGAAGAGGTAGAAGTAATGTGATAAAATATTTGTCAGAAAGATGATACTCTGAGAAGAGCTGTGTGGAAACAAGATGACAGAATTATTCCACCCTGAAAGGCTGGTATTTCACAAGTGCTGAAGTTTTTGTAATACTGCAGCACACCATGGCATCTCCGTATTTATTAAAAGAAAATGTTAATCTTCCCCTTGAGGTTAATAATTAAGGAGTATCTGCTAAAAGCCAGTAAACAGGCTATGAAGGTCTGCATAAGTTTATGAGAATCCAGATTTGTGCTCAAGCTAAGAAGTAGCTTTACAAGATTCCCCATTTCATTACTCTGAAAAAAAATTAGCAGTTTCCATCCAGTCTGTAGGGACAGGTATCCCAATTACAAATGCAACTCTGGTAACACTTGACAGTTCTTAGTTGCAGCACCAAAGGCATTTTCACAGAAGGGGTAAGTGATATTTCAAATGGTCACCCCAGTCCGTGGTACAGCAGAATAAAGTGACCAGGTTTTCGGACACTTGCCTGCTGTCTGGTCCTTCAAATAAACCTGTTCATGCCGTAAGCATGAGCACTACTAATTGGAAATGTGCTTTCATCTACCTCAGCCAAGGGCTGAATAGACTTGGAAGACCCATACCTGCATGTGGTGACTTCAGGTCAGGACTGTGCAGAATTTGTGCTGTTTATCTCATGCCTGAGAACATAGGGTTCATGGGCTAAATTCAGACTGTAGTTTTGGCCACGTGCTAATGATGCTAGAAATGCATGAGGATGCACTGCAAACTGTGACTGAGGAATAAAAGCTGTTCATTTCCTGAGAAGTGAGCTCCATCAGGAGATGCAGAGGAAAGTTTTAACAAATGCATATTACAGGATTAACTTCATTAATTTAGCTGCCTGTGCTTTTGGCACTTATGAATTAATCCAGCCTTTATTGATTGTTTAAGTCTTGATTGGCTTGATGCCAAAGAAGTGGAAGGGACAAGCAGTTTCCTCCTCTGTATAGCAAGCACGGAAATTTAACAGAGAGGTGGTCTTCCCTTTGGTGTGGAGAGGGGTTTTTACATCCTGGCTGGATTCACTGTACACCTCAAAGGGCACAATTCTAACCTCAAGCCATGGGGCCACTTTACACCATCCACAGTCCAATAAAAGCAGATAATATTCTATCATAAGGCTTGGGGAGCCTTCCCTCAGAAATAGTCTTGTATTAAATGGTCTAGTTTGAGAGTTGCTTCCAGCTGGACAATGCTTGTCCATTATCACAAAAACATGTGCAGCTGATATTGGGAAACAGCAGAAGAGTATCTATCCAGTTCAAAAGATGCCCTTAATATGAAGGGCCTCAAGGGAATATTGCTTGGAAAATGTATTTTCATAATAAAATTACCTATTTTAGAATTAGTTTTCCATGCTGGAGGAGGGAGGAAGGTGGCAGGAGGCTTGCTAAAGAGATGGACGTGAAGCACACTCACACTGGCTCTCTAACGAGAAGACGAGTGGAGTGAATGTATTAATAAGATAGCACACACGTTTTTTTCAGCTAGGTTCCTGCATGCAGGCTATTCGTATGTGTCTGCTATATCCAGATCAACATGCCTGCAGGAATGTGAGCAGACGTTCCTAGCAGCAGCCAACCCAAACACACAGATGACAGAGAGAGAGCCCACACAATGTCTGTTTGAGACACTCCTCAAAAAGCCTTAGGAGAAGAAAATCAAGGAGGACAAAGCTAATAATAGTTTTGTTAAGTATCAACCAAGAAAGCAAGCTTCAGTTACATTACACTTCTAATACTGTGATCCCAAATAGTGAGCTGTGTAACAAGGTTATTTGCTGTTACTCATCAGTTCCATCTGTACGGATGCTCCAAGACAACCCATGTGTTGGTGCTTCTCCAGTAGCAGAGCCTGCCTTCTGGTGACTAATGAAGCCCACCTACTCAGCCTCTGTTTGTCTCATATTTTGTCTGTTGAAACTTTTCTTCTTTTTCAATGTGATTTATAATTCAGCAATCAAATTAGTCTCTAACCACCACATGAATTAAACTAGCTGGCAATCAAAGCCACACCTGTTACTGTAAAATCACATCAGGATCAGTAGCTAGCTTGCTGTTCAGAAAAAAAAATTAGATGGGTGAAATTTGACCCTGCAGTTAAAGGCTGTAATTTCTTTGATGCAAACCCCATTAATGGAGCTGCTGTAGTTTTACGAGGTACAAATTTAGCCTTTTACCAGAGGTATCTAACCAGAGATATTAAATTGATATGAAACTATTCCAAACACTATAGTTGCCATTCTGACATGAAGCCAAACAACATCATCCTTTCAGTCACCCTATCTTAGGCAGCTGATTCAGAATGATTTTAGGACAGATGAGGTACAGATGAATGGACAGAATATTTAGTCATGGTACTTCAGCCAGCCAGTAGCATCCCCTTTGAAATCCTTGTCCTCTGCGGTTGTTATTGATGGTCCTGAAATACTCCTGACTTGAACAGAGCAATGTTGCCACACTAAACAGCAGATAATAATGATAATGAACTCCTAAAAGTTCAAAGTTCGCTTGTACCAGGGCTTCTGAAAATCTGGAAACCATCTCCAATGTGCTTTGCATGGATGCAGTGCGCCGTGCAGGAGGTTTCAAGCCCAAAGTTTTCTGTGCAGTGGCTTGTTGCAATAGCTTCCCATAATTGAATTTAAGGAAGACCAGAGTGGTAGAAAATCTGCAGAGAAAAAGACACTGAATAGGTCTTGTCATGACATTCTCAGTTCTGTGTCTGACTGCAGAAAGGAGTTTTCTGATCGCTTTCATGCAGTCTTCCTCATGCTTCTTAGAACCTTTTTTCTGAGTGGCTAATGATTCAACTTCTCATATCTTGAATGGAAAGAGGAGTGTAAAAGTACCTGTTTTCTGGCAGATCATACAGTGGCTCTTGCTAAGCTTTTGCGCAGTGGAGTTAAAAATACAGTTAAATGTGTTTTGGGGTGGACCTGTTAGCTTAGTTTTGGAGAGCGTTTTGAAGAAGAAATGCATGTGAAAATCTATATTATCCCTTGAATTAATGCAGTAGCATTCTATCTCTCCTGCCCCTCTTGAAGACTGACTTTGTGTGTTGCATGTGGAATTTAATCCGTCGGTTCCTGAGCAGAGCTCCATGACCAGAATTTAACTGGGATAAATCTGTAGTCACCTAGTCTTGATTTGAAATTTTTCACTGCTGACTGTTGAAATGGTTAATCAGTCATATATACTTAATGACTAATTCTGCCTTTCTTGAGAGAGGGTTTCCTGTTTGTGACTGAAAAGAGGGCAGTCTTTGGGAAAATAGCCTTTCCTCTTCTGTACATACACGCTTTTTTAGTTAAGTCTATTTGCTTTCCTTTTTTTGTTTCTTGTGTCCTATACATAGAAAAATACTTTATGTGTAGTCAGAAAGCAGCTTTTTGAATAGTGTTTGCTGTTAGTCACCCTCGGAAAAAGACCTAACTGACTACAAAAAAATATCAGGAAATGGGAAAAGAGACCCATCAGAAGCTTAGAGAGACAGAGCAATGCTTATGACATTCAAGTTGAGCACGCAACATGAGGTAGCAAGAGGTATGAACTTGGTCACCATCACAAATATATAAGCAGTGTTAAAACTGTCTTTCAAAATGCTGCTATACCATGGTGCAAAACATAATTTAAAACCGTGCATTTCTTATGAACAGTTTTCTGGCCTTGAGCTATATGAAGCTGTGAAATGGTCTGGCAGGGAGCGTGGAGTAAGAGACAGATGGGGAATCAGTGCTGGAAGAGCATTCAAGCCTAGGTCCAGGAGGCAAAGGGCCAACAAATTTTTGTATCACATGGACCAACCAACTTACTTTCTCCTGCATGTCCTCTTTTCTCTGAAAGACGAGCTCTCCCCTTCACCTCTTACCTCCTCCTGTTTTCTTACGTGGCCAGAATTCATTCAGCAGTTGTAGAGATAGGTCAGCCTCATAAATGGAATAAAGTCATTGAGTTCACGTGGGAGAAGGGTGGTGTTCCCAGGATCAGCATTTAGTCTCATGCTCCAATGTTGTGGGAGAAACTTAGGACTGAGGCACGCTAACCTTGAAATTCAACAGCTGAGCAACTCGCTCTAGTTGCTGTCCAGAGAGACCAGGGAGCTAATGAATTTCCAGGGGTTGTGATTTTTCCCTTAAAGTAAAGGGCAAGGCCCCCCTCACACTAGGGGAAAAGAACACGTTTTCTGTCCTCCTGGGAAAGGAAAAGTGTGAGAGTTTGGAAGTGGTGATGTGGGATTTTCCTGCCCATCTGCAGTGCTAACCAAACATCTGGCTCTCTTGAACCAGCTCCCATGGCAGTCTGCATTTGCAAGAATGTTTTTCTTCTGTTGACTTGGAGTAGAACAAACCCAACAGTTTTCCTGTGGCTGCCCAAGCCTGTGGTTTAGAGTTGTTTATAAATAGATGAGGGAGCAGAGTGAAGAGAGCTGAGGTAGTGAGGATCAAGCTATAGTAATTACCTGGACTGTGCTGACCAGCAGCTGAGCAGGGATGGAAGGGAAGGTGCAGGCTCCTCATCTTAGTGACAGCCAAGTTTCTTGGAGCGGGGCCTGAGTTTTTGATAATATGGTTGTACGAGGAATACCTGATAAATTGCTCTTTGTTTCCTGGCTCTATAGCCTGAACTTACTTCATCTTCTGATCCAATCTGCCTCTCTATCCGCATACTTCTTTCATTCATTCTTGGTCTGCTCTGAATCCCCTTCCTCAAGCATAGAAGGCTTATAGTCAGGGTCATTCAGAACAAGCTGCCAGCCTTGCTCTCGGCAAAAAGCAGCTCACCTATGAGAAGATAAAAAGATAATCAAGTAGAGTCACTTGCTCAGTATCTCATTGCCTGCTGCCCTGTTCACACTGGATGTCCTCCTCTCTGTTGTCAAATGTTCATACCCCATCTGATCTCATGCCCTGCCCCAGCTTTCTGAAGACCAAGAGCATTAACAGAGCTTTTTCCAAAAGTGCTTACCTCCTTGTATGAACACTTACAGATCTGCAGTGGTTGCAAGTACTTTTCTTGGGTGGATATCCTTCCTAGGTCAGTAACATCCTTTGCTTGTTCAGCTTTAAGGTGGTGCTTTTGGGGTTTTGTGGGTTTGGGGTTTTTTTCTTCAGAAGTGCTGGCAACAGCATGTTCTGTACACTTCTTTGGTTTTCTAGCTTGTGCTTTAACAGAGGTACCAGTCTGCTTTGCCTCTTTATAGATTCACGATTTGCTGTATGGCAGTAATCCAGCAAGGGGAGGCCCCCCCTTTGAATATTTTTTGGTAATGTTTCAGAGGTGAATCTGTAAAGCCAGATTCCTACGCTTGTGATTGCAGAGAATTTTTAGTAGTAGATGATGAGATGTAGGAGAAGGGTGTTCTGTAGTTAAATCACTGGCATTAGACGCTGACTGTTGCGTAGTTTTCTCTGTGATCATCAGCTGTGTTAGCTTCTAAAGAAGAGGCAGAAAAAGTACCATCTCCAACCTCTGCTCTGTATCTTGCCTGCTTAAGCTATGAATGTTTAATATCTCTATGGTCACTTGTAGCATCCAGTGAAATGGCAAGAATATGTTAGGGCCTTCTGGTATTTCTTGTATAAGAACAGGAAAAAAAGAAATTGTATTTTCAAAAATATTGAGCAACTGTTGACTCCTGCTGGCTTTACTGGTATTTCTGATTATTCAGCACTTTTGAGAACCAAACTTCTTTCATTTCAGCACCTAGCTTTAATCACCCAGATTAGGCTAGATGACTATCTTTTTGTTAGCATATATCAAATTTTATGTGTATATGTATGTCCGTAGTCACGTATGTATGCATAGTTTGTGGTAATAAAAATTGTATCCATAAATAGGATGCCAATAAAAATAAGTTGTGGTACGGAGCCTATCATGCATCCACAGCTGTCAGATGACTGGTTGAAGTATCTAGTGCTTATCTTCAAGAAGGTCCTGTGTGGAAATAAACCAACCTGTCTGGATTTTCATACTGGCTCTAAGGTTGTTACACGTTTTCTCACTCCTCCAAGTATGCCTCTGTTCACGAGGCATCTATGTTCAATTTGAGTCCAGTAATTAAGACCTAAACTGTGAATGATCCTTTTTCACGCCCTGCCAGCTTCCACTCCAGCTGACTTAGAAACAAGGACAAAGCTATTGCACAGCCCTGCTCACTCACAGCTGTGCTCTAGCAACGTACAGCCTGACCTCAGCTCACTTCTAAGATTTCCAGGTTAAATATGCTGGCAGTTTGAGCAAGGACAGCTAAAACTGCTCCAAAGAGGAGTAAAAAGGAACACAGCCTGATGTGAGGAGCTGGGTATTAGAGGCGATAAACTCAGTAATTGCTTGGGGCTGCCACATCTTTTTTTTTTTTTTTTCTTTTGTAATGCTTGGCGCCATGTTTTGCTTTTGTACCATGAAGCAGCTGCCTGTAGCTTGAGAAGGTCGTAGCTTCACCATACTTGAAGATAAGCTGGAGGGATAGCTGCCATGGTGGAGTGCCAGTCATGCTGCCCATGGGGCTGTCTGGTTTGGGCTTGGCCAGGTGGTCGAGGCAGCCAGCTTCAGTAAACCTGAGACTTTTTTAAACCCAGATGTGATATATCTTGTTTGAGCTGGCATTTTAATGAATGCTAATTATACTCATTAACCAATTTGGCAGTCATCCTGAGGGACAGTGATTCAAGTCAAAATTAATGTCTTTTACCAGTGCCTCCATCACAGTGTGCATTGCTTCAGTCACCTGATAAATGGAAATATGCCTGGTTTAAATGCAGAAGAAATGAGGAGAAAAGGTATGCCCAGCATTCAGCTCAGTGTAAACTTTGAACTCTAGCTCTGGAAGATCCCAGCCCTTGACAGGAGTAGGGATGTCGCACTAGCTGGTGTAAGCCATCATGGCCTTGCAGAGTTCCAGGATACAGACTACATATCTGGTATGGATAAGGCAGAGGTCCAGGGTATGGATATGGCTGTGCTGTATCACAGTAGGCAAAGCTTTGGCTTATGGCAACTGCAGTAATTGACTTCTAATATTATTATTAGCTTTGACAGGGTTTACAAAATAAGACATTAACGGGTCTCTGTTTCCAGCATGCTTTACTGCACTAGTTTCCAGATTTTGCATTACTATCTCTTAAATATTTGCTGTCCCAAGGAAGTATTTCTGATTTTAGTTTGGTTCTGACACAGATGGGACTTCCCAAGTCTCAGACACTAAATAAGGATTTGTTTTATGAGCATTGTGATTTTTCAGAATTCAAAAGCAGAGAATGTAATTATTCTTAAACCTGTGAAAATCCCATTTTAAAACAAGTACAAAAAGCTGCAGGCAGCTGGGTACCTTAGTCCCCCTTGTTGGGGCTGGAAGGATAGAAGCACATTGAATCTAAGGATAAAAATACATGTTTTGAATAAGCCATTGTTAGGAGACAGTTCTAATAGAAGGGACAATGGTTCCTGTGATTGTTAGTGTGAGAGATTTTTACACCCCTGGGCTGCCTGCAAGGGCAATTCTGAAAAGCTGTTACCATCAGACACCTGTGGGATAGACTGCAAATAACGAGTTGTTCCTAAAATAAGCTGTTGTACAGCAAGCTGTTCGTGTTTTTCTTTGCTGCAGGAAGGCGGAGGTGTTGAGAGAGTGACTTGGTGACTGAGTTGGCTTCTTCACCCAGGGAAAGCACTGAAGTCGCTTTGTTCAAGCACATCCACTTGGTGGATGGAGAAGACTTAAGAGCCTCTCTTTGTCCTGAAGAGATCTCTGGCTATATAGTGAATTTGACTCAAAGTTAGTGAGCTAAGGTTTGGGGGCTGATTTTTACCAATGCTGAGTTGGTATCAGTGTCAGAACCTCCTTTTTCTCAAGCCAAGAGCCAGAACAGTTTCTTTCAATTTTACCTGATCAGATCTGCCATGGTGGCAGTCACTGTCATCTTGGAGGTTTCTCAGATGTGTCTTTCAACACTGTGTGTCAGCTCTGGGTGGAGACTGAAGAAGACATGGTGTGATTTATAGGTGTAATCTTTTGCCAACATGTTCCTATCTAGCATTTGCCTTCACTAGGGTCAAGTAGCTGGAAGCCCTCACACAGCTGAAGTGCCGTGTACATGGTTAGGCTGTTCTATCATTTCTAGATATAAAGAACAATGGTGTCACTGATTATCTGCAGTACATGACAAGTGTCATTTTTCCTGGCTTTGACATATTTAGGATGTGTTATTCTGTCCCTGATTGGTTAGCACATACTGCTTTCCACGTGTCCCATGTGCAATAGCATATCATCAGTTAAAAAAACAGTAATGCATGAGGTGCTGGTCTCTGCTTTGGGCCAATTCCACTGGGGTCAGTGTTCAACAAAATAAAGCATATAGCCTCAAGTAAAGAAAAAGAAGAGTCTAAGACTGCAATGACAGCTTTTCCTGTAACTGAAGTCATATTGTAAGCTCGTGTGACTGAGGTGAGCAGGTTAGAGTCCTTAGCTGGATGTACAGGTTTGAGTCATTGCCCTCAAAAGAGCATTTACCAGTGTTGTAAAGATACCACTGAATTGCTTCTATTTTATCTCTGAACACCGAAGGCTTCCAACCTGCAGCCATTTTTGGTTTCCTGCAGAGCCTCAATACATCAGACAAAGAGTGGCCCAGCACACAGCACTTCCTCTTGTGTTTTTTTGAGAAGGTGTTTAGCAGGAGGCGGTTTACTGAGGAGATTATTTTGTTCTTTTTACTGCTCTTATTGTCAATGACAGACAGCAGCGGAGCAAAGTGAGAATGTGAAGAAACAGGAAGCAACTGCTGAGATGGCAGCAGGAAGAAGGCAAGATATTTTTAACTGGGTTTTTTTTTTAAAGAAAAAAAAAAAAGCTGTTTCAGCTGACAGCCTCTTTATTCACATTAGTTGTGTTTCTGATAGCCAGGAGGCAAGACCAGACATGGTGAGATCATCATCATGCCTTTCTTAGGTTAATAACATGCTACAGCAGATTTCTGTTACAGTAATGACTGGTTATGCTCTGCATCCTTCTTCTCTAATTACATGCCATTTGGAGTAGTTCTTTTCCGTTAGGATAACGCCTGTAAACAACAATGGATACGTCCTTTGCCAGGTGCCTGTTATGTATAGATCTATTCCCTTCTCTAATACTGACCCCAGCATCTTCATTAAAATAATATGATATACGAGAACTTAATTTTTCAGACGGTGTGTGAGAGTTAAACATTATTGTTGGATTTTACCTTATGCAAAATACATTCCTCCTGCAATCAGCTCTTTCAAGGCAAAATTTCCTTACTTGCAAGGTTGGTTAAAAAAAAAAGTGCTGCTACAACACACTTCTCTGCGCACCAATAATATGGTTACTCAGCAGCAAATCAAGCCTAATTATCTAAGGTGCTACCACCACTACTGGGGCTGCTTCAGCCATGTGATGAGTGTTTGCATTCAGTGTCCTGGGGGAATGTTCTTAAGAAGAAGGTCATAATGAAATTCAGGACATTTGCTTTTGAGGATCTTGAAAGCATGTTAGAAGTAGATCGAGTACTTTGACCCATAGAGCCACCCTTTCCAAGACACATCTACTCAGCAGTAGTTGTGTATTTCTGATCACACAAAATGTGGTTTTGGACTTGGTCCAGCTCCCAGTAGATGGATGTCCACATAAACCTCATCATCCTGGTTGCTGCTAGTTGACTGGGAGTCTTAGCACAGAAAGCAAGAATTGCATGGGCACTAAGCCACTGTTATTCTTTCACCCCTAAAGATGATCACTCTGCTTTATAATGAAGTCACGTTGACATCGCTGTGTAGGAAAAAGCATTTATTGTTGGCTATTGTTAAACTGTTCTCTCAAAAAATAGGGCTTTTTTTTGTCAGCTGTCGATGTTCAAATGCGTTCAGTTGCATGAAATGCATTAATGAGGGGTTAGATTTCACCATGCTTTTATCAGACAGAAGAAGATAGAGGGATAGATAAGGAATTAATTTCCCACTTAGTTGATGGGCAATTCTGTTGCTTTCAACATCAGACATGAAAATGGTGTTTGAAAGGTCCATATGACCCTCCTGTTCACATCCCTCAAACACCACTTCTTGGTTTTACTCAACAATAAGTTGAAGAAAAATAATGTGGCAGCGAGCTATGTGAAATGGGGTCATCTGCCTGATGTGAACAGCAGGTGTCTGGTTTCCTCTCACGTGCACATGTCAGGAGCATGCGCACAGACGTTCCTCCTGAAGTGTGGCTTACCCTTGAAGTCAGGCTGCATTTCCTTAAAAGTGACTTCCGGTGTCAGCTACTGAAATTTAAAAAATGCACTGATAAGTAATGAGGCTTAAACATAAGAACGTGTAATTAAAAAAAAAAAAAGGGCAAAATATATATCCCTGTGGGTTTCATCCCCATGTCACATCCCCTCTAAGGTGGCCTAGCATATGAGGTAGGAATGTTGCTGTAGCTCATACAACTGTTACAGCTGGCTGCTGGTCAGTGTAGTTGTTTGATTTGGCTGTTTTCATAAAGCCATTTATCCTTCCCTTTAACCTTGGAGGAGACAGACTGACAGGCTTTTGGCAGTGTTCTGCAGCAAGCCCAGTGTTCAGCAGGGACTTTTGCATACTTACACGCTTCGCTGAAGAAAGCCTTTTTACTGGGTGCTGTCACCCTGGGAGGACGCATGCAGAGAGAGAGCCTGTCTCTGCAGCCCCATGCTGCTGCCCAAGACTCCTCTCTGTGGGCAGGGAGGATGCTCAGGAGCACAGCAGAGCGTGACCTGAGTGGGAAAGTCAAGGGGCAGGACAGAGGCACAGGGCAGAGGAGAGGATGGTGTGGGAGGAAGGGTGTGGCCACAGGATGGTGACTTCAGCAGAGCCAGCTTTGGTGCTAGGGAACCTCTGGGTGAAAGTCAGTGGTGTGACCACAGTAGCTGTATGCATCAGGCTACAGAAAAGGATAATATGAGCTCTTCTGATACAATGTTGACAGGGATTAAACAAAATGCAACCAGGAGTGATGTTTACATGCACACAGAAGATTTACGTGGCTAACCGAGCACGGGATCCCTGCAGGGCTCTGTGCACAGGCACCAGAGCTGGACGGGGTGGTTGCTGCTTGTCTCCTAGGTGGGGCAAGACAGGCGCTGCTCACAGGGCGCATATGGGGCACAGGCTAACATCCCATCTCAGAGCAGAGCTGTGGTCGTACTTCCTTTTAGATGGACATCTTTCTAATTGAAGGGTATCTTATTATTCTGATGCCAGCAGGACAGTAGAGCTGAATCAGGCTGGGTCACTGCACAGTTTATATTAATCTGTGGTTGTGGGCCTGCCTGTTAAAAGCCAGTGGCCGATATTCCCACACATCTGTCCCTGGGCAGCTGCTGAGGTGCACATGTGTCTCTGGGACGTTTTGAAGTGTTGGAGTGAGGTTCTGCTCTAGCTCGCAAGCCCAGACTCTCGGATGAGCTTGTCAGCACTCTCCTGCACTCAGGCAGCCATGGGACTTGGACTGGTTTGCACCTTTCAGCCTGAAGTTGGAGCAGAAATGTACACCGTTCTGGTTCAGCACTGCCTGGGTGTACTCTTATACCAGTCTAAAGCTGCTTAGGCCAGTACTGATTTTTCTGGCAATCCTGAAGTTATGCTAGGGATGGACTGACTGATGCTTGCTTCTAAACTGGGATAAACACTGCAGTACCAAAACTGTAGATAGGTGACCCCTTGTTCTCACTGCCAAGTACCTGAGAGTACTTAAGAGAGATCCAGTCTCAGCCAGCCTCTTCTGCAGCCTGCTGGCAACTGCACTTTCTGGACTCCTAGGAATTCAGCGAGAGTCTAGGCAGCACAGAGATCATAGATTTTAATAAGAACATGTGCAAGAGCTAACTGCAGAAACAAAATCCAGCAATGCTATCCACATGCTGCAGTGAGAAAATATTGTAAATATTACATTTTTAAATGTATTTAAAATTAATCAGATTTGCTTTTGCATCTAGTTGAGTAGACTGTATCATTCACAGTAAGGTTACTGTGGTCTCTTGGAAGGGTGTACTTAAGATTTGTCTAAAGCTCAGCAAAATGAAGGAAGATGCAAAGCAGTTTGCTTTACTTTGGTTTAGACCCAGAGGCCACTGCGCCATTTGGTAGGACTGGCTTTAACCCATTTTCTCATCTGCAGGTTAATCTGGGCTTTGTCCTTCTAAAGTGGAGCTCCCATGCCAGATGAGAGGAGTCAACAACCAGAAAAATACATTTCTTCAGCTTGTACAAAATACTGCTAGGTAAATCTTCAGTAGCTGTCAGGCTGATTGGCAGCCATCTCTTTTTGGCAAAAAATGGCAGTGCATCTTGCCCTTGATCTTTCACACGATTTTCCTTGGTTTATTACCATTGCAAACGAAGGACAAGCAGAGTCTGAAATTTTTCTTAAGTACTTACCCTCTGTTTTTCCTTTTGGACTCATTTCCCATCTTTCCCTCCGCCTTTTCCATTTTTCAGTGTCGTGTCTTGACGCCTGTGCGAGCAGACCTGCGAGGTGCTGTGGGCTGTGTCTCAGCATCCAGGAGGAAGAGCTGTGAGATCTGGTGAGGAGCCAGGCTGCTCCCTGGGAACCCTGGCAGGAGCCAGGTTTTCCTCGGGGCTGTTCGTGCGGTTCAGTTGGTAGTTCCAGCTGATTTAGCATGCGTCACAGGTGGTTAAAAAGTGGTTCTAGCACAGGTGCTGGGAAGGGTTTTAGGAGGGGCTCTAGGGTTTTGTTTGGTGGTGTTTGCTTTAATACTAAAATGAGTGGCCAAGACTTCCAGTGGGCAGGCTTGTACAAATAAAGGCCCTTTTCTTACAGGGCATGCATGTGTGCGTTGCCACAGCATTTCATATAGGCCAAATATGCAAAGGGATTTCATAGCTAGGTGTGCATTCATTTCCAAAGGTGATTAAAGTGTCAGAAAATCCTTAAACTCCTGATGGCCAGCAGTAGGAAGGGACTACAGAGGATCCACGTCTCTGTAAGGGCTTCAGACTGGCCAGAGATTTCAATTAAGTCTGACATTTTTCTAAAGCAAGCATTCCTACCCCAGAAAATAACAAGAATAATTGAAAAGCTTTTCAAATAAACCCCCACACACCTGGAGTTAAAAACTCACAAATGAGAAATGTAATTTTTAATATAGTGAAAAGTAAAAATAAACAGGTAAGATACAAAGTCCTTGTAGGCAGGCCCTTGTTCCTAGGCAGGGTTGCAGCCAGAACAGGGGCTCCTGAGCTGCATGAGACTGCCTGGTCCTCTCCAGTCTCTGGGAAGTCCCTCCTGTCACCTTGGTGCCTGCCTGGATGCTCCCTGCAGGGACTACCACATCCTGGCTCCTTCTCAGCTTCCTCTCCAGCATTTGTTCCATTGCCTATCAAGCTGAGCTGTCTTCCCTTCTGCTTCTAGAGGGATATGACTGACCCAACCAGCCATTTAAGGGAACATAATAGCGAAGGCACGAATAAGACGCATACCATCTATCACATCTTGCCTTGTTTCTGTCCTCAAGGCAGTTGTGACGGAGCCAAATAAGGCTTCAGGTGTGAACTAATATGACCTTCATATGGTCATACAGTTGAGCGGGCCCATAACAGCCGTGAGCCCAGATGCTGCAACAAAAGTGCTCAGATATCATGATGATGGGCTTGACTGATGAGCAGAGTCGAGGTGTGCTGTAGTTTAAGGCAGCAGAAAAGCATCAAGAAGCAATAGGAAAGGTGAATATCAAAAAAGGTCAGAATACACCTTATTGCACTGAAAGCAGTCTGGCAATAGGCTGTTGTCTGTCTGGGCTGAGTAGTCATATCAGCTACCTGAATAGTGAGGGAGTAAATAGGTATTTTGCAGTGTCTGCTAAAGTGTTACAGCAGTTCTGGTAACTGAATCAGCAGACGCCAGTCAAAAGCAAACCACAGCATGGAGTCACCTGCTTTGCATAATGTCTGCACAGAGGGTGCTGCAGCCTCCTGGTGTTGAACTTGTTGCTTTTGCCATCCGCCTCCCTGTCTATCTCTGGCATGGGTTCCTGCGGTGTTTGCAGTTGTGGCCAGCAATAACATGTGTGGTCCCCAGGTGTGGAAGGGGAATTGGGACTTCATGCACGTTCTCCTTGAAATGCCAACCCCGTCACCTGTGAGAACCACATGTATGTAAGGTATCTGTGTGGGCATCCCCTGTTGCCTCTTGCTTCCCTGTGATTGTAGCATAAGAGTCTGTCTCCTGTCAGCATCCCAAAGCAAGCTGAAAGATGGAAATTGTGTATCTTCTATCTTACCTCTTCGGGCAACCTCTTTTGTAGTTCAGTGAATATGTCCTTGGTTTGCACTGTCCATCATTTGTAGTGCCAGTCTTCAGTCCCACAGAGAGTTAGGAGAAAATAACCCATGAAGCAACTTAATGAGCTGGGAAAAAAGAAAACACTGGGTGCAGAATTAGAAGGATGCAAGTACCTGTGTATGCTTAAAATTTAAAGAAATATGCTCTGTGTTCTATGTATTCAGTGGTCTGATACAAGTTAGAGCATGCCATAGTCTTTTCCTCAGATCGAAAAATGAGGAGGGAGGCTGAATTTCTGCTTCAGCGGATGTTTATATGTGTCCTTAACCCCTGCGGTTGTATGATGATTTTTGTGATGATCTGAGAGATCATATGATGAGATTAGAACTGTTAAGAGCAAATGTTCAGTTCTTCCATTTGTAGAGACAAGGTTGAAGAGAGGACTCAGGAATGGAAAGCTGATGAGAATCCAGAATTGGGGAGGGTGTGCTTGATTAGTTTGGGAGTTGCTTTTTAATTGTTTTTCAGTATTTGTTCTTAATTTTTTTTTTTTAAATTGAGGGTAGTTGGAGATGCTGGCAGTCTTATTTGTGCTTTTGCAGATTTTCGGATTTTTCAAGAGCGAATGGGAGGCAGAATTTTGTGCTGGAATTTCCTGGAAATTTCTTGGTTTGTTTTATTAAACATGCAGACTTTCTGGTTTTGTTGACATTCTCAGAAGCAGCAAGAGGGAAAATTTGTAGTGTTGTTTTGTTGGAACATGAGTGTTACTGAAATAAATAGGAGTTTCTTTATATTGTCAGCATTGAGTTGCCTGAAAACTTCTTGAGGTTTGGGGTTTTTTGGTTTTTTAAAGCACATAATGAAGACCTACTCAGTGACAAGAATCTGTGAAGGTCTGCTGGCCATGTAGGGACCCTCCCAGACTATATAAGCCGAACATAAACTTTGTCAAAGTTAGAAACTTCATGTTGCAAAAGGTCCAGAAGAATGCTATGTTGAGATGAGATTGACATAGTCAGGCAGACTAATATGGTCTAAAAGAATAAGGTAGAAAATTCTGTTGGTATAGAAAATCTGTTCTTATTACTAAAAATTTATTTTGAGATACTAATTTCACCTCCCGATAAATGAAAATTTTGGATGATTGCGCAAGGTCAGGCATATAACACTTGAAAAATTCATCAGTGACCTCGGTTGGTTTTGACATGTGTTTTGGCCTACCACTGAATTTTGTATTTCTGTTTCTTCTAGGTATTAGCTTGCAGTCAGTTTTGCTTGTTGTTTTGAGTCCTCACTGCCTTGGTAGTTGAATAGTGTTGCCCACAGGTCCCAGCGTTGTTCTTCACTCCTGTATAATAGGACTCCAATAATAAAAAAGAGGCAATAATCATAAATAAGATTCCAGTAATAAAAATTACTTTCCAGTTCTGTAATAAGTTGGGTTTGCTTGCTTTTCTCTTGTGTAAGACGCTTCATTCTGATTTTTATTAATTCTTAAGAAAGAGCATTGTCAAAAATTACCAGATTTATTTAGACTACTACAGTGCCTCTGGCTCCTGTCATTAGGATGGCTTAGTCAAGAGTCTAACAAGAAAATAGCTCCCATGACTTCGACAATGAAGTGTCTATAAAAACCTTATTCTCATAAACTAACTCATTTTCAGAGTTGTACCAGGCAGTAGAGTTACCCAGCCCCCCCACCCGTGTTCAAGGGTCAAGCGAAATGTCTGAGTTATACTCTGTTGTCCCACATCAGAGAATAGGTCCGCGTGGGTTTTTTGGGGGAGAATTTTCTCTGTCGACATTACATGTCGAGGGCTCAGTAGCAGAATCACTTTTAATTAGCACATGTGACAGTTGTTTAAATGTGCGTTTCAAGTGATGCTTGTGAAGAGCCACTAAACAGATGGGGAGAATTCATGTGGGGGTTCAGATCAGAACTAATTCACTTAATTGAAAAATTAGGAATCGTTCCCCCATGGAGTGGGTATGAGTTACAGTCAGTGCTCTGGCATGCAGATTGCCTTTCCCAGTTTCTGTATAGTGAAGAGCCAAACAGATTTGCTTTGCCGTCTTTATTTCTTCTGAAATCGTTTGCCGAGTAGTATGTCTCATCCTAAAATGGGGGTTGGCTTTGTTCCATTATTTGTTTAATTGTTCTTAAATAAACTCTGGATCTAAAAGAAAAGAAATGTGACCTGCCCAACTGTATATACTAGTTTGGTTTGCATCGATATTTGAAAAAGGGAAGAAGAGAGTATCAGAATTTATAGACAAACAGATGTCCAAAGCCATCTGCTCCTCTCCTCACGGTCATTAGACGTTCATAGTACAACAGCGTGAACTTGGAATGGCTCTCCTTTCCTTCAGGACTATGTTGACTGGCTTTAAAGTGAGCACAAAATGAAGTGAAGACATCTTGTAGGTGAACACAAACTTCCACCGATTTTTCACTCTGGTTTACATAGACTCAGTACTTCTCAAAAAGCTTAGCAGTCGTTAGCCTTGCTGGAAAGCCATTTTGAAGTGATGCAGGGTTGCTATCACAGATTGCAGCTAAGAAACTCAGGAGTAGGATCATAGTTTCCCAGGGCTGGCTTAACCCAGCAGACTCTGTATATCTGTGATTGGACAGAGCCCAAAGAGACAGTATAAAAATAATAAATTATTAATATCTGGAAGACATAAAGCTTAAGTAATAAGTCACAGCATTTTCCTTTTCTTAGAAAAACAGACTGTCTGTATTTAATTTTCCTTTCACTGAGCATTTTTCTCCTGTTGCACTTTCTAAGCACCATAAGGTGCTGAAATTTAGGATTAATTTTACAGAAACTGAGGAAGTCATACTGCTGCCATTCAGGCTGAGAGAGAGAAAGGAGAGTAGGGATGTTTTCTGGGAAGCACTTTTGCTGATATTGCTAGTGAGTAGGGAGGATCTGGAACAGCTGAGTGATTGCACAGTTCCTTCCAGCAGTGTCTCCCAAGAAATGTAGCAAAGGAGACCCCACTGTGTGCCTGCGGAGACACGGGCAGCGTCATCCCTCTTGTTAACATAAAACTAGATGTTCAGGGTGTCTCCCAGCTCTCATACCTGTGCTTTTCTGGCTGGAGAAAACTTTTTAAACGAGAATAAGTAGCCTGTGATTTAAAGGGAGACTGGAGTGGGATTTTATCACTGGCCACCACCACTCTGCTGACACTGTCAACAATCCAGCCCTTGACCTCTAGCAGGGTCTGAGTTGGGCAATGCTAAGTCCTTTTGAAAGCCCAGCCAACAAGCACATTTGGAGACTGCCTTCTGTTTGAAGCAATGGTTTCTCTGCAGTCCTGGCTGGATTTCAACCTGGATAACTCTGCTCCACCTGTTTAAAATCGCTCCCCAGTGTTTCACTGGGTATGGGATGGGCCCCTCCTGTTCTGCAGTGCTACAGTGTTCCCCTTCCAGTTTCATACCACCTGCTTGTAAATTGATTTCTAGATCATCTGTGCCCCCAGTTATTAATTGAGCTGGCTTCCTTGTAATTATTTCAAAAGATCTAAATGTGAAAGCGGTAAGTATGTGTACAGCCCAGGTGCTGTACAGTGCAGCAGCTTTTCTTGGTGTTTATCTGCACCATGCAGCAGGTTGTCGGCCCTCTGTGTTCCTTTTACCAGTGAGGTTTGGGTTCATCCACATTAGTCTGAAGTGACCTGTTGCCCCCTGTGACATGTCCTTGTTAGTAGTGGAGTTAGAGAAGGGCTCTCTGTGGGAAGATGGAACTGGTGCTCAGCAAAGGGATCCACTCATGTCACAGGGTGGGAATCAGATCTGGTTCTTCACATAGGCACAACAGTCAGGGTAGCACCTTTCCTTCCACAGGTGGCTTGCTAGAGGATTTTATTACATTGAGTTTATTTTGTGACCTAAAACTTCCACACAAAGTCTGCTCTCCTTCCCATTCATCCCTGCTTTCCCTTCATATTTCTTTTTTTTTCCCTTTCTCTTGGCATGTCATTATGTTTTCATTGATGTATCAACAGCAGGGCAGCCGCTGTTCCTTTGTCCCTAGTATTGTCTTCTCCATCCAGACCTTGGAATCGGGAGATCCTTGAAATCTTTCATGTGACTTTTAGGCAGAATCAGATGTTTCACTTTCCCTCTTGCCTGCAAGCATTTCTCTCCAAGCTGTAAAATCAATCTGTTTCAGGTACTTTTTCTTGTATCTGACTGCTGCTAACACTATGTTTCTTTCATTAACAGATTAGCTTCCCAGGAAACCTGTTGCTTACAGCCTGCCCTGTTGCACCCACCACCCAGCGAGAAAACTCCGAGGAGAAGCTGAGGGCAAAACACATCTCAGATACAGTCCATGGGGACTGTACCAGATCCTCTGAGATCTGCCAAGCTTTCCCTGGTCACAGCTTCTGTGGAGGAGGACCACCTGGGAGACCTGCAGTCTGCTAAGCACCAGTCCCAGCTACCCAGTGGAGAGAGGGCCAGCAATGGCTTCCCATGCACGTCATCCGGCTCTGCTGGAGTTTGCTTGTTCGACCTGAAATGTACATCGGCTGCCAGCGTGCAGAGGTGTGAGCAGTGCTGCGAGGACGATGCTAGCCAGCAGGAAGCCTTTCCTCCTGGGCTCGCCAGCAAAGCTGCAGAGGGACATTCTGCAGCCGTAGAGCCAGCTGGTTGCTCCCAGCCAGCGGGCAGCCAGGGACCAGCAGCGCTAGTCCCCGCTGCAGCAGGAGCCCCCTCAGCAGGGCGGGGGCCAGAGATGATGCCAGCCCCCCAGAGCTCCCGGCAGTTTGTGCAAGGCAGCCAGGCAAAAACGAGCTCCCTGACGCAAATGGATGACTCCGCCTTGAAACCTCAGGGGACTGATGATCAGCCAGCACTTGAGGTGTTAAATTATTCTTCCCCCAGCGACCCTATCAGGGGTAATGAGTCCTGTCATAGTTCTCAGGCAAACCTTCTGCAAAGAGGGGAAAAAGACAGGGAAGCAGAAGAAAATGGTTCTGCTGCATGTCAGTCAGCCTCGCCAGTGTGTCACACTGAAGCTGACCTGGGGAGAGACCTACAGACCAGTTTGGAGACAAAAAGCGAGGCTGCAGACACCACACAGTTGCATCCCACAGATAAGACTGAAGCGGTGCAGAGCGGTGAGGCACCAGCCCAGCCTAGCCATGAGAGTCCGCATCCTGTACGCAACGCAGATGCTGAGCCAGGGAGCCCAGGCCCCACCCAGCTCTCCAAATTCAGAGAAACGAGTACAATGACAGTTCAGCCGGAGAGCAGCTCTTTAACTCAGGAAGCAGTAAGCAGGACGTGTCAAGATGCTGAGGTTCAGGCCGTGGCTACCATGGAGAGCAAATCGGCTTCCACCAGTCCCAGTATCCTTGCTGCCTTCTTAAAAGGGAATCCTCCTCCAGAGAAGAAGGAAGAACTGCACGTAATTTACCAAGGAGGTACGGGGCTGAGTCACTCTGCACTTACTGACAGTTTATCCTCACAACAAAAGTCACCATGTTCTCCTGATATCACATCAAAACTGACTGTTATGGCTGTGACTGCTTCAGCCCAAACACAGCCTGTCAGGCTGCCTGGAGTCCCACCTGATGTGGTGTCTCCATCATCAGCAGATAATGCAAAACACTTCTCCCCTGTGGCCGTTACCTCCCAAGTGACATCTGTGGGTAATGCAGAAATGATCAGTGCAGCCCCTGACAGCAAGGATGCTGCATGGCTGCCAGTGAATGCTGCAGTCCCACCAAAGCCCATCCCTGTTGAGCAGCTTGCAGTTGACTCCAGTAATCAAACTCCAGCACAGCCTGGGTCTGGCACTGGAGAACCAAGCACCCCTTCTGCTGCTGCTGTCCCAGGAACCAAAAACAATGTGCAAGATCTTGTCCATGATGCAGGAAGCAGCCGGTTACCTTTACTTTGTAGCACAGATAGTGAAGTCAAGCAGAAAGAGGTCATGGGTGACTCTGAGCAAAAGCCTGTGCAAAGTAAGGGTGCGAGTCAAGGGGAGGCCATTCCTAATCAATCTGTGGTTAAACCAAAGGAAGAAAACTCAGCTGTGCTTGATCCTAGAGGAGGGATGAATGTTAGCAGCCAGCCTGCCACGGTCCACATAAAGGCACGTTCAGAGGATACAGGTGAGAAGGAGGAGAGCAGGGGACAGGGAGAAACTGGCCAGGCTCAGACAGCCAGCAGCCAGAGCCTGCAGGCAGGACTGACACCCGAGTTGAGTGAGAGTTCTGCACATCTCACCCCTCCCTTCGAGGTGTCAGCAGCCCCCCAGCAGCAAGGCCTTCAGGCCAAGGAGCCCAGGCACCAACTTCACACAACAGCTCTTCCTGCTTCAGCTCAGGCCTTGGCAAACCTGGGGGAAAACAAAAAGCAGCCCACCCTGGCCATGGAGGCAAAAGTGCAAGTGAAGCAGTCCAAACACGTCAGGGATGTTGTTTGGGATGAGCAGGGTATGACGTGGGAGGTTTACGGTGCTTCCCTCGATCCAGAATCCCTGGGAATTGCCATCCAGAACCACTTACAGAGACAAATACGGGAACACGAGAAACTGATCCGGGCCCAGAACAGTCAGACCCGGAAATCCATTTCCTCAGATACATCCTCAAATAAAAAACTGAAAGGAAGGCAGCACAACGTGTTCCAGTCCATGCTGCAGAATTTTAGGCGTCCTAATTGCTGCGTCAGACCCGCTCCCTCTTCTGTGTTAGACTGACATGGTTTGCAAGAGTGTGTAGATGTCTGTGGTGGTAGAGAGAATCCTTCCCCTCAAGTCTCGAGTCCTGCTGTTCAGTTGTGTTATTGGGGTTGTGATGCAACAACAGTGGAAAATTGTTCCCCTTTGTTTTCTGAATAGCCACGCACTCCATCAAGCCGTTACTCTTGCCACAGCTGGTATGTTTCCACGTTATGCCCCCATCCTGACTACTGTCAGATGAAAAGTTAGGCACCTTAGCAAAAGCACAAATTTAAATTGTCACCTTGCTGCAGGGAGAGCAGCAGCTTCTGATAAAGCAAGAAGCAGAGAGATTGTCAGCATTATTATGGGAAGTTATTTGTGTGCATCACAAGGTCTTATACCTTGGGGTGGGCTGGGGGAGGTGAAACTGAGTTCCAACAGCTGTAAAGACCTAACGCAAGACAACTTCCCTGGTGTGTAAATTACCCATACTGAGGTAAGTCCGTGAAAAGGCTGTGGACCTTGATCACTGAGCAGTCTCGCTTCTGTTGATACTGTGAGACGCCGTTCTCATGTGAGCCCCAAAGAGCCAGGTCTTCCTCTCCACTGAAATGGAGAACCAGGCAAAGAGTGAGGATCAAGGCTGAAGGATTATCTCTTTGGGAGAAGTTAAGTCAATGGGATTTTGATGGCTAGAAGGGGAGGTGAGAGAGGACTATATTCTGCGGGCTTTTTCTCCCCTGCATCAGCCACACTTAAGGTGTAAGCAGGCGATGCACACAGGGCAGGCGAGGCATGAGAGAGCACATCAGTAGATGTACCCGCATCTGACAGGATGCTGCCCTCACTCAGGCTGTGGTGCTCCGGCCAAGTCTTTCAAAAGCAGCAAGCCATTCTGGCTCCTCTAAATCACTCTTTAAAGTGATGTGAATCTTTTTTTCTCTCTCTGGAGATGCACAGTAATGTTTTCCCATAGAAGTAGGCTATCCTGTGCATCTGGGTCCATGAGCCTACATGTCTAGTGCATTACGCTGATTTTTTTCCCTTTAAAGTTCTTAGCCAACTCTACTTTTTTTGTAGTATTTTGATGCTTTTCTTGCCATCTTTCATAAACCGAATACCATTTATTTAGCCTGTGTGTATTTTGTTTTACCTAATGTTGTCTATATTATAAACCATTATATTGTTAACTTGAAACATCCACTTTACAAAAGTATTGAAATCTTGAGACAATCTTTGCTGTATTTCTAATGTTAGAAAAGTTGTAGAAACTGCTAATAAAAGGTAGCTTAGTGACTGTTTCTCCAGAAGCATGATATACAATAATGTCTCAAATGTATGTTGGTCACATTTCTCACCTTAATGATATTTTTCAACCTGGGAAATGTGTTTCCCAATAGCTTTTCATTCTGTCCACTAGAATTCATGATGGGAGGCTGGAGAACTCCTGCAGTTTGTAGAAAATTTAGTTTTCAATCCTGCAAAGCACTGAGGATTTGGATATTGTAATCCTGCAGAGTACTAGAGTTAAATAGGGGTTATTTTTATTCCATTAAAGATTTTTCATGAATCATGATGATAATTTATTTCTGTCTAGTACCACACACCTGACTTACTCTGTAGATCTCACTCTTATAACTTACTCTGTGAATCTTACAGGTTTACATAGTGTAAATGAGTACTAATATAATTTTTTTTCTTTTTTTCTGTGAAGGAGACCTGAGGTCATCCCCTTTTATTTAGGAGACCAGACTTTTTGAGTTTATCAACTGCCAAGCCTTCAAAGCAGCTGTTTTGGGGCAATTTTTCCCCAGCAGAGAGAGAAAATACTGTAAGATAAAATATTTTAACCCAGTTCGATGATAGGTGTTGCCCCTATCGTAGTATTGAATTGACTCCCAGTTTTCCTCTGGTATATATTTGGGGGCTTTATGGCATGTCCTTGTTCCATTTCTGTACGTCATTTCAAGTCCTCTCCCACTTGATGCTGAATTGCTAATTCTGAAATACCACATTAGAGAGTGTCTTCCCACCTCTGCCTACCAGGAGGAAGGTCTCCTACCTTTTTTCTGTTAGTACTACTGTTTCCACCCCTTCCTAGCAGTGTCCGAGATGTGAGTTTCACGTGAAATTTTGTGTGGGATTAATATTGGCAGTATCACTATGTCAGGTTAGTTGACAAGTTCAGTGTCTCTTCCCACGTTGTGTCTGTGTCAGCCCTGAAGAGGTTCCCTGAGTTGTCAGCGGTGTTTGCTGTGTCCTGTCCAGGTCCAAGGCTTTGCGCTGCTCTTTTCACCTCCCTTTTGCCCCCTCCCTAGCTAGCTGCTGCCCAGCCTGTCTTCCTGCAAAACAGTGTCCCCTGGCTCAGCTCGTGTCCCTCTCTCCACTGTCCCCCTCGCTGTAGCGTTGTGAGCCAGCTTACTCTGAACTGTTCCTTTACAAATATGCTCAGTCTGAATATATAAATGAATTGTTATATTTTTTTCCAGAGGAGAATAAATGGCTGTCGCACATTCACCGATTTCCATGAACTTTATCCTTTAGCTTAAGCTCTCCAAAATATTTCTAGCCTATGGGTATGACTTGATTTACTGAGACCAAAGTGGGCTTGGCAATGAATGTGCAGGGTGCTGGGCTGGCACTGGAATTAACTCTTCTTTGTGAGGAATGGGTGATCCTTCCTGGTTCCCTGCAGCTGCTTTCAGCTGTGAGTCTTTACCAGCTGGTCCACCCACACCTCCCTCCCCACACCAAATGACCTTTCTTCCAGGAAAATTTCATCAATACATACATACCACAGAACACCGGTGAGCAAGTTACTAAGTGGATGCATCTGAACAACTGCATGGGCATAACTGGAAAAACCGTAGTGGTCAGCAGACCACTGTGCTTTTGTACTCCAGGAAAATATGAGTGCAAAGACAAACTGCAAAATGTTGGTGACACTGCCTGGTGGACACAGAAGTCCTGAAGGCATGCATTTGAAGCCAAGCAATAACATGCCAAAAACCAACACACAGAAATGAGTTGATAATCACCAGCACATCTCATGGAAAATATTTTAGGTTTTCACTTCGCTTTGCTAGAGCAGACTGTAGGCAACCTGATAGTTTAACACTGGTAATTTATGCTTTCTCCTGCATAAAATGTCTAGATGGTGATGTGAATCCTTGTAGGGATGATGCATCTTTCACCAGCAGCAAAACAGAACCATGTTTTGGGTAGCAATTATCCAATATTATGCATGTGAATGGTCTTGTAGCAGCCAAGAAAGACTGTTCTTGGTGTCATGTCAGCGTCAAAAATGGAAGTGTGCTTGGAGTAGCAGTATGGGAGAGGGTAGGGGGAGATGATCTGTGTGCCACCACCATGCTTTTTTTCTCTGCCGAGTGACTCAGAATCACATTGCACTGGTGGGATGGTTAACAACCAAGGAAATCCATTTGGGCTAATAAAAAGAGGGTTCAAAACAGAAAGTACTTTGTCATTCCTAAGAGTAAATCTGTATGAAAAAAAAAAAAAGATAAAAATACATGTGTTGCAGCCTAGCCAGTTGAAGTAATTCAAATTCAGTTTGTTGCAAGTGAGAAATTTTGGGAAACAAGCTACTTGTCAGGAAACTCTTCCCTGTTGGTTGCATCTTCTAGGGGGGAGAGGTTGACATGGCCAGAACTATTAATAAAAGCAGTGAATGAGAATGGAAGAGTTACTTCTAGTTTGACTTCAGGAGCTTTCCACTAGGAAAGATGAGAATAAGCGTGTTTCAGTGTTCCCAGTACAGAGCCTGAGTTGAAGGAGAATCTCATTGCAGGCAATTTGCAATATAGTCCGGGATTTTGTGTAAGGCTGTGCCATCCACCACTGTCTGTGAGCGCTTGGTTGGTGTCTGCCAGCTTTGCACTGCTTTGGGCACAAGTGCTGAAGTCCTGCCTCATTTCTGCTGCCTTGGTTTGGAAAAAAGAGTGGGGAAAGAGCTGGAGGGACAAGAAGGAGAATATCGGTCTTATCCATTTCAGTAGAAGAAAACCTTCTTTTGAATATACCAGAAGGAATTGGTGAGAAACATGGGGAGGGAGGGACCAAAAGAGAAGTAAACCAAAGTTGATATAGGTGCTTCACAAGGAATTCCCATTCCTATTTCTGCAAAGCCAATGTTCTGCGTAAGTTTGCCCATTTGTTCATTCTGAGCTCACACATTTTTCATATTGTTGGTGTCCCATGGCTTTTAGGAAAATGAACATTTCCAAAAGCTGTATATTTTGCTCATATGTATAGATATATCCAAATATGATTCAAAACCACTAGGCAAACAACCTCAGTTTATTGCTGCTACTACCATGTAAGAGCTTGTAAAATGCACCATTTGGAGAAGTATATTCAAGGGATTCAGAAAAGGTGAATTTATGCTCTAAAGATAACACTAGCTTTTATCTTGAATTTCATAACTCTGATGAAGTGTTAAAGTTAGAAGTGGAAATCCAGATGAAAATCAGTGTTGAAGTTAATAGGAACCCTGGTTTTCGGTTTGGAAACTTGATGGAATTACTTTCATTACTTAGTATAGGCAAGGTTTGTATGAAAGTACAAATTTTATTAGCTTGTTAGTTCCGTTGTCTTGTTCCATGTCTTATCTTTCTACACCTTTTAAAAATTAATGCAAATGGTTACCAAGACAGAGTAAGTCTTTCAAACCCAGCTTATGGAAATGGCTGCTCTGAATGAGAGACAAATGATTGTCAGGCTCCAGGGACTTAGAAAGTTAAGGGCTATGGTCTGAAGAAAACTATCCCCTCCTTTTCCTTCTCCCCTGTTTTTGTAATGTCTCGACCTCTGCCGGTTTATTTTATGGTGACTCTGTGATGCCTGTATGGGTGGTTAGTATTTTCAGTCATCCCGAAGATATGCACACAGATTCTTATCCAGATGCTGCACACTACCAAGTATCTCTGGAGTCACTGGATGCTGCAGTGGTCCATGGGACTGAAGGTCAGGTCCTGTACATTGAAATGGCTGCAATGTTCTCTTAGTCATCTCACTTGAGTCAGTGTAGATGTTTAAAAGAAAAAATGAAGTATTACAGCTTCATTGAGCCAAACTGAAATTACTATGATCCTTTTTTTTTTGAAACTGAGATTTATTGTTTTATTCTGCTTTGTGCTTTTCTGAGCAGCTCTTCCTTCCCAGAGTTTATAATGTGGATGTTGCATCAAATCCTGGCAAGGCAGATTTTGCAGATTTTTGCATCATTCAGGCTTCTTTAAAGAAGAAAATGCTGTAATTACTGAGCCCAGTCACACAGAGATGAAATGTTTTTTCCTCTAGGAAAACATTTGCTGTAGGTAAGCTTATGTGTGCATGTGTCCATGTTTAAAAGGGATGTACATGTGTGCAGGTCTCATGCATTACTCTAAGACAATTTTTTCCCTTTGCCCTTCTGATTGAATGCTGGACACCTAGCATTTTCATCAACTTTGAGGCAAGTTTAGATCACTCTGCAATACAGAAACAAGGATTTTCTCCTTATGTGGTCTCAAAAAAATTCCCACAGCTGTATCTAAAAAAAACACCAACCTCTGTGTCTAGACTGTCAACAGAAAGTGCAGTGGCTCCTGAGCTTGGTGGAAATCTGTACTTTATGTACAAACTGGTTTCTGCAAAAAGACTATGGGTGATAGCAAGCATCTGAGCTCATTAGAAACAGAATCACGTCAACCAAGTCCCGTTTGAAATACTAGACCTTAAGTTTTTGTTAGCTTTCTGCTTAGACTGACACTCTCTGGAATAGAAATAAATGACAATTCTGCCAGCAAAGTCTCCAGCAGTTGTCTGTTGCTGAATACGAGTCTCTCGGATGCTTCTCAGCAGCTCTGTTACAACAGGTAACCCTTCTACTGGAGAGTCCTCCTGACAACACTTCCATTAGCTGAGCTTATAATCAATAGTTTCAAGTATGTCAAATGCAAGTTTAGACACTGCCCTGAGGAATTTCAGTAAAATGGAAGAGGAAGATCTATGCATTTGTGGTACATAAAATCACATCTGAAGTCTGAAGTTAGGGTCTTGGTTGCACACTGAAAGCATTGGGAGTTTCTACCCAGAGTTAAAGGGAGAAAGGATAGGTGAAGTTTGAATTCCTGGCTGTTGCAAGCACCACAAAAATGATGGCTGTGAATCAATCAGCAGCAGGAGAAAACCAACTTGGGGGCTTCTAACAAGAACTAATGTTATTGTGGCTTTGTTATTTTTATAGTTACACTGACTGAGCGTGATGTACTGTACAAAGTAAAGCTAGTATTAGGCTTCCAGGTGTACCGTGGCGTTCATTCAAGACATACCAACAGAAGTTTGCATGTGAAGAAGTCTTACAGTGATACTAAAGCAATGTTACCCACTCGATTGAGTCACTTAGGAATTTAATGTTTTGCTGTCTTACATCTCCTGGTTTCCATGCTGAGCACAATAAAATGAACACTGTCTTAATTATTCTGGGTCTCTGTTTGTAGGCTGACATGGGAAAAGAAAGGACTTTTAAGTGTGGCCATTCGGGCTAGATCTGTATGTCTGTAAGACAGAGCAGCTACAAAGGGCTTTCTCTGTTCAGGCCTGAGACCTGGCACCTTGCAAAGCTCAGTGCAGTGGAAGCCACCATGCACTGTCCCTGCCGGAGAAGAGACACGTCTGCTTCCTTCTGTGTAAGTGCCCGTGCCTTTTCACAGCTGTTCATGAGCACAGGCTTTTCTGCAGGACTACTCTACCCTTTGGCATGAATTCACTCAGCCTTTCAGCAGCCTTTCAGTAGTTGCCACACAGCAACACATTATTCATCTGGCTCAGCAACCCAGGAGCCAAGACTGAAAAGGGCAGCGTTTTAACCCTGCGGTGTCACTGCTGTAGTAAATTGTTACCACCATCCACCAGCATGCCTGCACATCATGTGCAAAGCCAAGAGCATCAGCATCAGAGTAACCTGAACCACTTTCCTCCCCAAAAAGAAATAAAGTTTTATCTGATAGTACAAAAGAGCATAAGATAACAGATGATGGCAGTGAAGTATTTTGATCTGGTGGTGTTACATGTATGGTATTTCCATGTGCCTGTCTACTACTAGAGGGCATGAGGAACCCACCTCGGCGTACTCTTTCCTATGACAAGGGGAGAGGAGCGGAACAGACCCTGAGATAATGTGGTTGTGTGGTGCCTCTGCTACCAGGGACGTTCTAGCTGCTCACCCCAAGCTGGAGCTCTCTTCCCAAAAATAGTTGTTTTCTTCACTGTGTTTCTGTACTTCTCGTGTCTTGCGGTTGGCTGCTAGGGTTCAAGCTACTTCAACTTGGGCAATTGGGCAGGGTATTTTATTAATGAGCTTTCCTGGATTCCTTGTCATATGGTTCAAGTTCCTGCATGCCAGTGGCTGCCAAAGATCAGTCCTGAACCCAAACTGCCAGGAGTGGGGTGTTTCCCTATGGTAGCTGGGTTCATTCAGCTGTGTGCCACAACTGGCAAGCTCTCTATGTTGGCAGGAAAACTGAGGTCTCCCTTTCCTACTTCATCCCTGTAGTCCCGCTGCAGTAGGGAAAAAACCTAGAGATCCCCCGCCACCAGGAGACTGACCCAGCAGAAAAAGGACCAGTGCAGAAAATAACCTAGCATCCTATCAAACCAATAATCACCAGTACATATTTTCCATCTGATGCAGATTTTATATCATGTCACATAGCAATTTCAGCAAGATAGTGCCTTCATATGTAAAGAGTAAGTCTGGCTTCTTGTTCATGCATCAGCTGATTTACTGAGGACGTGCACTTCCCAACCAGCAGCACTACATCCCAGGGTATCTGCTTCACTTCTTTAACCAGCTAAAGAAATCACCATGCATTTGGGGATTCAAATGTCATCAAAAACACTCTGTGGTAGGTGGCAGTATTGGGAGTGGAAAACTTGAGATTTCTTCATCAAATTTCAAATTACTCCTTTGAGAACCATAAATGACTAGTTTCGCTAGCCATGTCTTAAAATGTAGGCACTTAAATCTGCAGCTGAGTATTGAGATAAATATGGCTTCATCTGTGAGAGATGTTGCGTGCTCTTAGCTCCTGTTGAGGTTGGGTCATGGAGACCTGTAGATGCTTGATATCTCCACAAAGAAAGCTACTGTTAATGAGACTCCTATACCCAGTGAGACAGCAGGTAACTCATAGTAGGCAACTCTGAGTAGTAATGACAGTCTGCATGTTTGTACCAAGAGTTGTCAGTGCGAATTAGGAAATGGTAACGTATGCCCCATTGCTACTTGTATTTCAGCAGTGTTTGTAGGAATGAGGGTACTGCTGCTTGAATTGCAGAGCACCCTGCTTCCTAAAGTATTGAATGTCAAAAAGAGTCAAATTAAGTGGGATCAGTAGCTTGGGAGAGTGGTTGCCAGGCTGCAAAGGAATTTGCCTTTGCTGTGCCATCTTAGCAATGAATTAACTTTTTTTAAAAAATGTGTTTTCTAATAGCCTGCTGTGGACTGCGGCACAAGGAAGGGATTTGGGTCATTCATGCTGAGGTTCTGCCTTAATTCCATAATTCTATTTATTTCTTTTCCTAATTAGAAACCTGCTCATGGCAGTGCTTTTTCTCTAAATCCACTTATATAACATCAGAAAGACATAAGCAAGTTGAGCAGTTAAGGAGGTGTTTCTCACGGGCTGGTGAAAAATACCCCGGCAGCTAGAGCACAACCACTCAGCACCTGCCTTTTCCTCGGCATCTGTTAGAAAATGGCTGATGCATAGGAATGGCTGCTGGGTTCTGCAAAGCCCCCGCATCCGCGCTGAGCCAGGGACTGCTGGACTGCATCACCTTGGGCTCGGGAAGGAGGAGAGACAAGGTCTGCCTGGGAACCAGCAGAGGTGAGGCCATTCACGAAGCCGCTCATCTTGTGATTTGGGAGCGTCTCACATTTCTTCCCTTGCATTTGTGTCTCTTCCTTTTTTAAGGACAGTTACTGATCTATTAATTGATGAGACAAATTTCTTACGTTTAGTAAGTCTTAAGCTAAGGGAAAAGCCTCTGGGGAGATGCTGGCTCCATGCATTGGGTTACTCACCCTTCTGAAACACCTGGGCTCCCATTAGGTTTTGGATGCTTTGAGCGCCTGCTCTGCAGACAGAGGCTGGTGGACAGGCTTCCCTATTTTTTCCTGGCTCCAGCAGAGAAGGAATGGGGAATAAATAGGGCTGACACTTGGCTCGGGTCATATCCAAATGTCTCCCCACATCCAATGTGACTATATCTTTATGTATACCAGCTACTTAAAGGAGAAATGCTGGCTAAGAAAGCTGAGAGCTATACCGCAGTTTAGGTAAGACGCTGTAATCAGGTGAGTCCCACAAACTCTCTGAGGCAAATGCAAATGCAGTATATGCTCCAATGTTGGTTAATGATGTGAAATATTCTTTATTACAGGTTTATATCCTTCCTTTTACTGACATGGCTCTGCATGCTTATATATTTCTTTGCTTAGAAAGTTTTCCTGATATTCACCCTAACTTCCCTGCCACAGAGCTTATACCACAGCAGGCTATACCTCCTTCATCCATGCATCTTAAGCAGTGATCTCTCTCCTCCCAAACTCACCCACCTCTCCAGCTTGGCTCAGTTGATGTTGAAGGACTGTTTGGAAGAGTGAGGCAGTTGGTCGCTCACACTTATCTGCTCTTCACTTTTTGGATGTTGCCATGAGTGATACTAGCAACTGTCTTGCATTCCTTAACATGAGTTCTTGTGCCTTGGGGACATATCCAGAGATCACCAAATTGAGTGCAAACAACACAGCCAGTACATGGCTTCTGCTCCCTGGGGTGGATGTGCGTGAGTAGCCTCTTCCCTGTCTGCCACTCATCTCTCACATCTTCCTCTGCCCTTGCAAAGCCAAAGCCAGGTTCTCTGGCCCATTCCCCTTTGGCAGTACAGGTGGAGTGGAAAGCAGTCATATTTTCTCCACTGGACACTTCCCTGAGATGGCACACTTCCCACAGGCACAAAGCTACAGTAACTATCTCATAATGTCCACTCCTTTGCTTGCAGGGAGAAAATCTGTCCCATTTCTTTTGTGCATTTTCTTTCTAGCCTGGCACACATACAGGCAGGAATAGCTACTGCAGACTAGTTGACGGCACTGTAGAGAGAGCCTACCAAATTGAAGGCAGTCCCTAAATCTCTGCTGAAACAGAAGCAGGAGCTTTTGTAGAGCCTGCCCCTAACAAAAAGAGAGCTATATGGTATAGCTTACAGCTTTTTTTATAGCTATGTATGTGGAGGTTGTGTCCATCTTAAGCTGATCCTTTGTGTCTCCAGTGCAGGTTATAAAAGAAAAAACTACATTGAAGGCTCCCTCTACTGTGGCACACTTCTCTCTTTTATTCGTCCAAACACAGGTAGTGGCACAATGTAAACATTGCTCTTTCCTGGCAGTCTGTTCTGATTGCACAGTTTTTTATCATTACAAGGCATCCAATACCAGCTCTAGAAGAGCTTTCATACTTCTTTAACTTGTTTGGCAAGTTTTGCTTCAATGAATTATTTGGGTCTTTCAGTGCTGTGACTTATTTCCTTAAAAGGTCATATGCCTAATCAAAACAAAAAAACCCAACTACATTTCCAGATGCTAGGAGGAAAAAGAGGTTTGGTTTCAGTACCCCTGTCTGAGAATGCAGCAGGTGCCACAAACAAGTGCAACTGGGAAGAACACCACAGCACAGAGCTTTCCTTTGATAGTAAAGAGAAAGGTCTGTAGAGGAAGGGATTGGCTACTTTAAATGCTTCTTTCCATGGATGCTCCACACCTTTCCAGGTAAATGAATTATATTTTGCAAAGGCATTTCGACACTGTTAAAACAGTTCAGTCTGGCTTTCAAAAATCAAGTGATTGACATATTTTCCAAAGTGCTGCAATGTGGATGAAAATGAGTAATTGCTCATTAAAAGAAAAATACCCATTTGGATGAAAAATCTCTGAGCAGCTTTTCTCTAAGACTGGTTTCTAACCAGCAGTCTTGGCAGGTTGGACCTTGCCAGAGAGGACAGTGAGAAAGGAGGCTCCCATCTCTCCCCACCTTTGCAAACACCAGGTGTATTGGTATTGTGCATTAAGCTCAGGAAGCAGTAGAGGCTCTGCCAGATGGGAGGAGGACAGGAGTACAAGTGCTCTTGGTTTCTTAAGTTCAGTGAGCAGGGGGAGATGGGAGGCAAGAGCCTAAAGACAGTTGATAAAGATGCAGTGAGTTACAGCAGAGACCTAGGTATAAGAGTGGGCAAGGCTCCCTCTTAGGAGAGATGGGAAAGCCTCAGGTAATGGCTTGAGAAGACTGTTTGTCCTGCAGGACAGCTGAGGAAATGGGGGGAGCTGCAGGTAAGGTGCAACATTGAGTTCTTGCCTGTGTGATGACTTTATTCAAGGTTAGTTCAAAGGGTTGTGAAACTTGAATCTGGCAAGTGGAGAGGATGGAAGGCCTGGGTTGAGAGGAGGGACCCAAGGTGGGGCACCATGCTACGTGGAGTGCACAGTGTTATTAATGCATAGCAAGGAAAAGGTGCAGCTTCTGGGAGAGGCTTTGATTCTCTGTGCGGAAATGAAGTGGTTTGAGATGCTGGGCTGGACTTAGGGTTCTTGTTTTGCAAACCAAGAGTAAGAACAGGTAGAGTTAGACCCAACAAAAAGAAGGACAAAAGATCTAAAGCTGCAGCAGGTGACTCTGTGTTTCCACCAGCCAGGGCAACCCAGGGAGTGCAAAGTGGCACAGCTGTCTGGACTTAGCAGAGAAGCACACAAAACCCTGTAAGGCCAGGATTTCCCCTGGAGGTTTTATTGTTTCCATCTTTTTTCATGCCAAGAGACACAGAGCTGCAAAAGGAAATATGAAGTTCCTGGTAGATTGTTTACCTTAAGTTTGCATTGGGTTTAGTGGGAGAAAAATGTATTGACTGGGTTTTGATAGATAGAAAAGGCAGACATAGATTGATTGGGTAACCTCCCAGAATACTAGAGAAATGTGACATGAAAGTTTTTACATATATAAAAAGGTACTGTCAGCAGACTCTTTTTTAGCATTAAGACTCCAATAGAAGAATGAAAAGGTGCTCTGGTAAATTGGATGTTCTTGGCAAGTTATGTGGTATTGCCACCTAACTTATATGAGATCTCTTTTAAACGGAGCTAAATTATTGAATCCCCTATCATGTAGCTCTCATCCTAGCTCTGCCTTCCTTGTTTACCAGGGACCAAGCACTGCCTGCAGGTATACACAGCACACATTGATTTTAATGTCACACTAACACACTGGACACAAACACCATTAACAGTTCTTGGGAGCAGCACCAGCCATAGTGTCACATGGCTGTTTAACTCTTTCTCACCCTGTGCCTTTGGCATGCAGGGCCTGAAGTGGATCTGGCCTTGCAGAGTCTCCATTTGGTGGCGGGGGGGGGGGGGGGGGGGGGGGGGGGGGGCAGGGAAATCTGAGGTTTAGCTCTCCAAGATGCAAAAAAATTACCTTGAAATTGTCCCTTCAGCATAATCAATGCAGCTGTATGCCTTAAACCTGCAGGTAGCTCTAAATCATTTCTTGCAGTTCAAATTAATATCTGACTGAAGAATCAATTTTAAAGCCCCAAAAAACTGCTGGCAATAACTGTGCACAGAATTTGGTCCTCCCCTGCTGTTAGCTACAGCATAGCACAGAAAAGCTGGGAAGAGTGAAGGTCATTTTTTTCTTTGTTCGAGCAAAAGGGTAAGACACTTTGCTTCTAAGTGAAGCAAATCAAATCTTTTTCCATTCTAACTTTTAATGAGCTGTCAAACCTTGATAGAAACCAAGAGGAAACAGCTGATCTTGGCAGGACTCTTGCACTGAAAAGCTATTTGTCCCCTCTGGAGAGAGTGACCCTCCTTATGTCTATACAGCTATGCAACACATGATGACTGAGTTTACATCTTCCTTGATAAACAGTTTCAGCACTACAGACTAAACTGCATCTCAAGCCCAAGGGAATCAGAAGTGTCACATAAAGTAAAGCTTGTGTGTTACAAGCAGCAAAGCATCGCACCCTGGTAAATGTACATTTTAGCAAAGAAAATGCCTTAGTGCCTGCTGCCATGGCTCAGGGCTGGCATGTTCGATGTCAGAGCTCCCCCTCCTCCCAAGATGACCTGTCTGAAGAATTCTGCAAATGGATCACTCTGTCTTAAGGAAACCACTGAAACCCAAAGAAAGCATCCACTGAGCCTGCCACCTTGCGTGATGATGATGTAGTGCTTGCATACAGCCTCTTGCTCACAAGAGCAACAAATTTGCAGTAAAGAAGGCGAATGTGTTGTCCCAGGGTTTAGTTTTCACATGTCTCACTCCAGTGAGTAACACGCCCCTAATAGTGCTCTCTGCCTACTGAACCAGCAAATGAATGGTTAGTCTCAGGACCAGTGTCTTTCCTCACTGTGTCACTTTGTATAAATTCAACAAAATGTCTAACCTGGCAATCGTGGGGGAAATTTTGATTCTTATGTACTTAGACACCACTTTTTTTGTAGACTATCCCAAAGCCATCAGGCAATAGGGAATCTTGGGCACTGCTGTGTAGGTAGGTTTCAGCTGGTGATCTAGGCACCTTAGCACTGGTCTTCTAAGCCTTAGCCTTAATGTCTGGGAGAAGCTCCTTAATCTTCTAATTATCTGCCATATTTAGAGAAAGTCTTTCCTTCCACGTCACATGAACAAATGCTTGCACCCTCTGTTACCTCCAGTCTAAGAGAACACTTTTCTCTAGAATGTGCTAATAGCAGGGGAACCAGAAAATCCTTCAGTCACACTGCAGGACATTTTACAGCTTCTGTACTGAGCCCAAGCATTTTAACCCTACTTCCTTCAACATGCAAAGTGCTCAGGTATGGTTTTGGTTGTTTAGTTTTTTTTAAAAGCCACTCATCTGTTGATCAGCTCATGGTCTGGACAGGGTGCAATGTATGGAGGCCATAGTGAGGCAAGGCTGGCTGGCAAGTATCAAATAGTAGCAGTGCCAGAGTCTAGGAACATTGTCCAACTAAATCACTTTAAGTGTTTCAGGCAAGACCAGTAAGCTCCAGGTCAGTCAGCTGGGTGCAGAAACTGGTTAACATGTTTCTCTGGCATATATTAGACTATCTGTTCAGGTGACTAGGAGGGTTCCTTCTGGTGGTAAAAACAGAGGAAGACCTGCTCTTCACTGGAGTTTTCCATGTCTCAAAGGACATAACCTTGCAGAAAACAGTTCATTCCAGAAGCTGAGCTCACTCACCTCCCACAGGGCTCAACAGGGAGCAAGGGCCTCCAGACTGGGTCCCCAGTAAGTGGAGGCAGACAACCTTCACATCCCTTTGCTAAGCAGACAAAATGAGCAGGGAACCTCTGCTAATTAAATGCACTAAATAATGCTGCTTCCTGGAAGAATTCGTAAATCGATGCTTGTCTGTTGATCTGCCCAAGCATTGGCACCTTCCAGTCAAATCACAGTAGCATCACTAACAGACATATGACGCATCTCAGTGCTGCCTATGGCACCTTGCCATCTCTGATGCGGTTACGTAGGGACACCTTACAGCATGCCCTCCGCAGAAGGGTAAGGCACAGCATCTGCACCATTTGCTCTGTACTGCCCAAGCTGCCCTCAAGCAGAACATGCTTTGGTTACTCTTCAATGCCATCTCTGCAGTCTTGCGATTAGTACTTACAACCTTGCCTGGATCACTAGGAAAGAGGGTGGCCAAGGCTTTTCTTGAGGGAAGGCAAGGTTGCGGGAAGCCCACTGGAACCAATGTCCTGTCGCATTCATGTTGGGCTTTAGGTCAAACTGTCCTTGTGCAAGATAGAAACAGCCTGGCTGCTGGTCACAGCCAGCTCTGCCCTGGGGACCTTCACCTCGCCCAAGGAGCCCCAGCTCCCTCCTGCCCAGGCCAGGTGGGATGTTACCTTAACGCTGTCGTCTTCCTAGGATCACATGCAGGGGTTGTAGAGAATTGATTTCCTTTCATCTTAATCCTACCTCTACCTTTTCTGTAAAACTCCCCTCTGGAAGCCTTATCACTCCTTCTGCTCCTCAACCCTAAGAGTTGATCAGATTAAAGAAATTCCTGAACTGTGGGAACTTCAGCAGGATCTCTGGCACCAGAGCACAGTAGCATTTCTCATCAGGGAGCTTCTAACTAGGAAACAAAATAAAGAGCTTTAATTTCCTTCTGAAAGTCAGAGAGAATCTGCATTTACCTATTCCCCAGGATCCTATCTGGCTTTTAGTTCAGCCAGCCCCTGGACTGCAATCACCAGCACTCTGGGCATTGCAATGGACTCAGACGACTGCTCTGGAATGTAATGAGATTGCAGTGTATCAAGAATAATAATACACATCATACTCCTCAGCTGCGCTGCGTTGTTTTTATACATAAGGACAGGGACTCTGGTTTATGTAGCTTGCTCTGAAGAGACATATTGGGTCTGACTGATGTTAGATTTTAAAACAAACAAACAAAACCCATAGCTGTTAAACATACATGGAAAAATCACCTCTTTCTTCCTGTTCTAATCAATGGGCTGTCCACAAATGCATCTGCATCTTCTCATGTTGGTGTTTAGTTGATTAAAGATTTGTGTCTGAATCAAACCCCAAGGGCCCGATTATCAGCTGGAGTTAATGAACATAGCACTATTGACTGCAACAAAGCCATCAGCCACTTTATAGCAGCTGATAAATTGTCTTTGATTCTGAATATCTCCATATATTAGTGCACCTAAGACCTGAATCTGACTTGCACAGCCGCTGTCCTGTAGACAGTGAGACTGAGCTTTGCACATTTTGGGGGAGATTAGATAAACTACACTGCTACCTTTTGAGGCTTAACTTAACTGAGCCCTTGCCAGAAATTCAGTGTTCAGAGTCGATAGAGTCCAGTTTATTGACTATTTTTCCACCTCCCAGCCCTGAGTCATTTTGTTTCGCTGTTCTGTTTTGTTCCAGTCCTCGAGGACTGGGACTGCAAACCCAGAGGGGTAGGGAAACCACCTCTGCCCCAAGCTGTACAGTGCCTGGTGTAAAGGAGCTCTGCCTCCTGGATGACCTTCTTGCTGTTATCTGAACATGGAGTCACTGAGTATTTGTGAGGAGTTGATAGGGATGTTATTGCTACCCCTAGGAGCGTTCGGTCCCTCCACTGAAATGCCCATGGTTTAATTAGTTATTCACTTGTCATAGTGTTTCTATTCAAGAGTGATTGGGAGGGTTGGTTGTTTGCTGTAGCTGTTTCCACATCTGGATGTGATCTTCACAACCACAGCTGGCAGAGCCAGAGCCTAGCCCCTGAGCAACCTCTGATCCCTGAAGGCTCCTGGGGGTTTCCTTCCTCACCACATGCAGGGCCCAAAAATGTTGCTGCAGCCACATGGCTGTGCCACACAGGCCTGTTGCTTTCCTTCTGCTTTGGGAAAGGCTGCAGTCCTACCTATAGGCCCAACTGCAGTTTTGTGCCTAACTCATGCACTTCTTTGTGTAAACCCAGTCCAATGCTGTGGTCTCTGCCAGGAAGCCACAGGAAACATCTCATAGCTACCATATGCTGAGTTGCTAACATCACTAAACAGAAGGTTTGGGGTGTTGCTGATCACCATCAAATAACCTTTTAATCCCATTCCCATGGACGTCATTTAGGTTAATTTTTCAGCTGGTGGTGTGTAGCTGTGGGTGAGCACATTGCACCTCCAGCAGTGCTGCGAGAGCAGCTCCTTCTCTTCACCAAGTGTTGCAGGGGGTTTATGCATGCTGCTGCAGTGAGAGTCCATGGTAATGGGCATTTGGCATCCCAGATTTTATGGGTCTGTTCAAGCAGAGATGGTTTAGGAAGCAGAGAGCATCTGCAAATTCATGCTTCTCTCTGAAGATGTGGTTGACAGATAGCAATGATCAGTAGCATAATAGCTAATAACAGCTTGAGGCAGCTGGGCTGATAAGCCCAGTTGTGGAGGTGGACCTGGCATAGTCTGTATAGTCACTTGAAACAGATAGGGGAGTGGGGAAATATTCAGTTTACACCAGTGTGGCTTTTGTCTCTGAGAATGCAGTAGGATCAGGAGATGCCAGCTCCAGTCTTGTCTCCTGGGTACTTTTTACACCCAACTTGAGTGATAGGGAATAGCAGGCTCTAAAGGCAGCCTGAAGCCCTGAGAGGATGAGAGCTCAAGGTCTGAGTGTTTAAGCAGTCAGAGGATTTGTGCATGTAGAAGTGAGGTAGGAAAGAACTCGACATCAGACAAAGTCATCCTTATTCCAAGGTCAAGTGTTTCGTCAGCGATTCTTTCAGTATCTGCTACTTTCTGTCTATAATGCACTGATTTCTAAAGTTTTCTGTCTTACTGTGAGTCTTCAGCTTGTCACAGAGGAAGTGGCTGTGGTTCATGATGTATGTGGAAGAGAGTGTTTTGTGGCTGAATTATATTGCCACTCTGCAGCAAACGTTACTTGATCATCAATGTCCATTTTTTTGCAGGTTGCCTCTATGAGAAGGAAAAAGTGCACTTAATAGTATATCTCTAACTCCTCAGATGTATCCAGATTCAGGGAAAAATTATGAGAACAGCAGGAAATTCAGTGAGCCTTGACAGGTCATTGTGATTTCGTTTAATTTTTTTTTTTTTAATGGACAATATGAGACTGTCTGTTTAGTGTTATTACTGTCAGGCTTAAAGCATAAACTATGAGGATCTCCTCTGCACCATTCCCTGCAGTGAATTAATGAAGTTATCCCAGTGCTTTAATACCTAGTCAGATTCTCATTTGCTGAATCTTCATAAAGAATAAGTGTCTTGCAGTGAAACAGTACTATTAAAGTAGTAATTTTAGGGAGAGCTAAAGTAACAGTGAGCCTATCATTTTCACCAGGCAGAATTTCACTGTGTTGAAACTGAGGGCTCAGACAACTCCATTTAGATTAATTTCTAATACTGTTCTTTGTGGTAGATGGGGCCTGGAAAGGCCAGAAATGGGTACAAGAGGGATGACCTCAAATCTTTGCTCAGTATTTATACCCTCAGATCACTGAAAAATCCTGGCCTTTTTGAAGTCACTGACAAGATTTCCACTAATATCGGAAGTTTTTTGGGGAGCATGTTGTTTCTCCCTATAAATTTCCAGCAGAAAAAACCATCAGAAACAAGTCTGTGCCAACTTAAGGCCCAGCTGAAAGGCCCATGATATCTTGTAAGTGGCTTCTTATAGGGACAGTCTTCAGATGTCTGTCCTGCTGTTTCTGTAGGATGAGACAGTGGGCAGTGACACATAGTCTGGGTAACATGTTCCTCCAGCAGTCAGCTAACCTTCAGGAAGCCTCTGGCACAAGTTCAGAACAACACTTGGGCAAAAAGAGCAAAAAGCCATCACTATGGTCCTTGAGGACCCTTCAGACAGCTCCACATCCAGCACGGAGCTCAGAGTGGGGCAACAGCCCCAACCAATAACTGAGGGATTATTCTGGTGGTGGCTGGGCATGTTGCGAAGCACTTGTCATGCACACATCCCCTCTTGCTGCTGGGACGCTGGGGACATTGTTGACTCAGGAAGGCTATCTGCTGTTCACTCCATCCTTCTTCACTGCAACACCCAGTACAGCTCCTGGCAGGTCCCTGGTGATTTTTCCTTCTTAATTTCTTAAAACATGCTTATAAACCATTAGGTATACAGGTGCTATTTTCATGCATGATTTCTGACAAAGTGAATATGTGTCCCTAGCTAAAAACTGTATGGCTAAACTAACTGGGACCAATATTTATGGATTAGCCCTAACTTCAACTTTGCCCCCTATGCCTTCCCAGGCAGACGTGCCTGTATACATCATTTCAATGGGGAGAGCATCCTTCAGATTACACAGGCCTCCTTCCTGTTTGGATAAAGCTTCTACAGAGCAGTGAAAGAAGCTGTGTCTAGGGGATATAAATAGACAACCTTTCTGCATAAAAACATGTCTGTCATCTTTAAAACAACAGCAGTGAGAAACAGCCAAGGGATATGTGTGACAGGATGCCCCGTAATAGATACCACAGGAGCCATCCATCAGCACTGCCTGTCCACTGTTGTATCTGGAGTGCCTGCAAAACCAGACAAAATATTTTATTCTGATAGAGGAACCCAGAGAAAAATCAAAAATCTCTTATGATTTGAACCAGATATATTTTCATTACAAACAGAGCTCAGACCTCATCTCATGATCACTAAATCTGATTCTTCACTCCTTCCTGACAGTTTAGGTTGTTTTTCTATTGTGGTGGTTTAGGCCCTGCCAGGGTCTGAGACCACGCGGCCACTGCCCCTCCCCCACAAAGGGAGTGAAATACAAAGCCCCAGAGCTGAGATAAGGAGAGGTTTAATACCACAGTGCAACAGCAACAAAACAAACAGCAACAATAACAGTAATAACAATGAACAGAGCAAGATATCTACCGATACAGCAGTGAGAGCAGAGAGATGGCATAACACACGCGTTCACCGATTCTCCTGCGTTTGGGCGCCAGGAGGTGACGTCAGCATGGTATGGAATAACCCGGCTAGAGCTTCCCCCCACTGCTGGGGAAACTTAACCCTATCCTAGCTAAACCAGGACATCTATCAATATGGTTTTCTAAATTTTCCCATCAGTTTTCAAGTCTGGTCCAAGAAGGGTTTTAAGACGTACTTAGCTCTAATGCCAAGGTATGCAGGACTTAGAAGTCCTGTTATGTCTATTTGAACTAGACCATATGTTAGCAACAGCATCTCTTACATAAACCAAGTAGACAGACGCTCCTTGGTCTCTTACTGGAAGAAGCATTATTTGACTACAGAATGCAAATGCTACCAAACCAGTAAGTCCAGGAAAATGATGAACAACTAGTAAGTGTTTAAAAACTCTTCTTTCTAGCCATGAGCAAATGAGTTACAGAAACAAGATATCAAGAACCTGTTAAAATTTTCACAAGTGTACCTTTGTGGTTCTTCAATTTTGCCTCCACCTCTGGAAACAAGAGCTGTGCTATTCCAGCAGCATTTTGAGGCAACATTTTTACTTCATTAAATACTGCCTTTTTTGCACACATATTCTAACCACTTTTATACTGAGCCCCTTCCTAGTTACCCTACCACAGAAACACTGGCAGCAATGAGCCGGGAGTGTAAACAACTTAATTTCTGATTTTCAAACATTTGGCATTTAAAATTTTGAAGTGATTGATGAAAAGCTCTCCAAGGTTATAGAGGCTTTGCTCATTCTCCACATGTTGTCTGTTTTTTCAAATGACAGCAATACCTGAGAGCAGCTGTGGGAGGTCAGTGTCATCCAAACCTGGTATTTTGGACCTTGGCTTGACTCTGAAAGAGGCACAAATTACTGTGATTTTGATGCATATGCTCTTGTAAGCAAAAATTGCAATAAATCAGTACTGATAAGAAGAGATACAGTAGCTGTGTAGAGATCAACTTCATGGTTCAGTGGAAAGTGTGTCCAATGGGTATATAAAGTAATAATCTTAGCTATGCCTATATTGTTTTCCATTGAGTTACTTTGTGTTAGTCCTGTCTACCCCAAACATTTAAAATATCATCAGAAAATTACTACATCTTCATGACAGTGCATATAAACTACTTATCTTTGTCTTCTAATTTTTATGCCTCTAGGATTTTTGCCCATAGCTAAGTGATCCAGAAACTAGCAATCAGGAGGGTGTAAAATATCATATGTAACAGCAAAGCCATTTCAAAACTTCAAATACTGGCAAATAATGGTTCATGTTCTGTGAAGGGGTATAATGGTTTAGCCCCTGCCGGGGTCTGAGACCACGCGGCCGCTGCCCCTCCCCCACAAAGGGAGTGAAATACAAAGCCCCGGTCTGAGATAAGGAGAGGTTTAATACAACAGTGCAACTGCAACACAACAAACAACAACAATAACAATAAGAATAACAGTAATAACAATGAACAGAGCAAAATATCTACCAATACAGCAGTGAGAGAAAACCCGGCTGCGCCAACCCCACGCGATCACTGATTCTTCCAGCGCTCTGGCGCCTGGACTGGCGCCTGGACGTGATGTCAGCATGGCATATGAATAACCCAGCTAGAGCTTCCTCCCCCACTGCTGGAGAAACTTAACCCTATCCTGGCTAAACCAGGACAAGGGGCAACATGCATACTCTGTAATGCTTCTCTAAATCCTCCTTCATCCAGTGTAGCAAACTTTGGGCCTACTCTTCTTTCTATAGAAACGACCAGCTGAAAATGAAGTAAAAACTTTCTAGAACAAGGGGGGAAAAAGCCACTGAGGTTATTTTCATACTGAGCAGAAATTTTGCTGGTTTCACAGAATCACAGAATCATTCAGGTTGGAAAAGATCCTTGGGATCATCGAGTCCAACCCTCAGCCCTACTCTACAAAGTTCTCCCCTACACCATATCCCCCAACATCTCATCTAAACCACCCTTAAACACATCCAGGGATGGTGACTCCACCACCTTCCCGGGCAGCCTATTCCACTGTCTAACCACTCTTTCTGTGAAAAATTTTTTCCTAATTTCCAGTCTAAACCTCCCCTGTTGCAGTTTAAAGCCATTCCCTCTTGTTCTGTCACTAATCACCTGTGAGAAGAGACCAGTACCAACCCCTCTACAATGTCCTTTCAGGTAGTTGTAGAGAGTGATGAGATCTCCCCTCAGCCTTCTCTTCCTCAAACTGAACAGTCCCAGCTCCCTCAATCTCTCCTCATAGGATTTATTCTCCAGGTCCTTCACCAGCTTCGTTGCCCTCCTCTGCACTCGCTCCAGCACCTCGATATCTCTCTCATATTGAGGTGCCCAAAACTGGGCACAATACTCAAGGTGTGGCCTCACCAGTGCAGAGTACAGGGGGACTATCACCTCCCTACTTCTGCTGGTCACACTATTTCTAATACAAGCCAGGATGCCATTGGCTTTCTTGGCCACCTGGGCACACTGCTGGCTCATGTTCAGCTGCTGGTCAATTAGAACCCCCAGATCCTTCTCTTCCAGACAGCTCTCCAGCCACACCTCCCCAAGCCTGTAGCGATGCATGGGGTTGTTGTGGCCCAAGTGCAGGACCTGGCACTTGGCCTTGTTGAAGCTCATCCCATTGACGTTGGCCCACTGATCCAATCTATCCAAGTCTCTCTGTAGAGCCTCCCTATCCTCATGCAGATTGACACTCCAGCTTAACTTGGTGTCATCTGCAAACTTACTGATGGTACACTCTATGTCCTTATCAAGATCATCAATAAAGATGTTGAACAGAAATGGTCCCAACACCGAGCCCTGAGGAACACCACTTGTGACTGGCTGCCAGCTGGATTTAACCCCATGTTTCCTATCATGACCCTCAGTGGTGCTACATTTGCATAGTCCCTGGCAGGTCACTCCATTCAGACTGCTAACTCATGACATGCAGAGTTAGGAAACAGGTTTTATCTTGCTGGACTGACTCCACAAATGTCTATTACATCAAACCCAGGTTCTATCTAGTCCAGCTCAGCTGTGATTCAGCTTCTGCTCCATGTTGTCAGCAGAATCAGGCTACAATGCATTTGGTTAATGAGCATGTTTGTGTGCTAATTGCAAGCATCATGAGTTGAGTGGGGCTCAGTCTAGCCCTTCCTTTTGCTCTGGTTTGTTTCTATCCCTGGGAATGCAGAAGGAAAAAAAAAAAAAAAAGAAATTATCCCTAATTTTCACCTCTCTTTTGAACTAAGTAGAAAATGAATGCAGTGCTCAGCAATGTTCACAACTATAAATATCTTCTAAAATAGAGTGGCTTAAAACTACACCTCAAATTTTGGCCTGTAAACTCCTCTAGGGCCTGAGAAAACCAGGTTTACTGACTCACATCTCAACAGTGCTTGAGGTTCCAAACAAGAAACCAATGGTGCTGGTACTGCTGCCAGCAAAGGGAGCATTCATACTGACCGAATAAATTCTCCTTGTGCTGCTCTTAGGATGGTCATCTACATAGTGTATGAGTGAGAGCTGCTGCTTTGCAGCATCTAGTTTCTGTGGTTATAGTATAGCAAAATCGTGAGCAACTCTGCCATAAGTAGTGGTGGACCATCCCTGTGTTAGGTCCCAATGGGAAAATGAAGCTCAGTCTTAAGGCTGCTCATATGGTTACCTTGTGACTGGCCTTTCTGTACACCTGTTAGCAACATTTCTTATTTTCCCTTGCCTGCAGAAGATTTTAGTTTTGATTCTTAGAGGAGTAAATGTTGATTCAAGTAATTTCTTGCTAATGCAGGGTTTGCCTGGATACTAGTTGGATGCTTCTGCTGTTGGGAAGGTTTGCTGCAAACTTCAGCACTCATGACAACAGTGTATGTGTGCACTTATACTATAGATCATAGAATCATTTAGGTTGGAAAAGACCCTTAAGATCATCGAGTTCAACCATAAACCTAATACTGCCAAGTCCACCACTAAACCGTGAAGATGTTAGAATTAGGAATTGAACTGAATGGGTATGACTGGCATATGGCTGAGATGAGTTTAAGGGTAGTTATCAAAATCTGTCAAAAAGAATGTTGCTTTTCCATAGCAACATTCCTTGCTTTCTCTCCTGTGATTCTGGGCAGCTTCATCAGTTTAACACTTCCCCTGGATGGTGAGGGAGGCCAGCAAATCTCCTAGGCCTGACAATTAGTCAGACCTGGAGAACTCGGTCTTTGATTCACCAGTGGAGACAATATTTCTAAGAGTATTTCAGGCTTCCCAGCATCTTGCTGCTAATATGACTCAGCCTATGCTAGAGGAACTGTAACTATTCCAGGAGTTTCACTGGCATTGCCTGCAACTTTAACATGTGTTTTCTGCTTTTGTGACAAAAGATGAAACTACCAGGCAACACTTAGTGCAGTTGGCAACAGAAAGGACTTTTGCACAAGAGCAGGCGTGCTTTTAAAGTGATCTGTAACCTTGCAGGCAGAAGGTAAAAGGAGAAAGGAAACTGGATGCAACTCTGTGCTAGGCTTAGGCTGTAACTTTCCTTTAGACATTTTAAACGTGAATTTTATGTCCCTATCCCCAATTTCAGAGCAGAGTCTGCTAAAGCAGGTTTCTCAGGGCCATGTCCAGTCAGGTTTTGAGTATCTCCAATGATTGAGACGTCACAACCTCTCAGCCTCTCTGGGAAATGTGTGCCAGTGTTTGACCACCCTCACAGGAAGAAAAAAAAATGTTTAATTTTATGTTTAAATGGGATTTCCTGTACTTCCATTTGTGCCTATTGCCTCTTGCTCTGTCAGTGGATAGCACTGAGAAGAATTGGGCTCCATCTTCTCTATCGCCTCCCTCCTATATCAGATATTTTCACACATTGATGAGATCCTCCCTCAGCTGTCTCTTTTTGAGGCTCTACAGTCCCAGGTCTCTGTCTTTCCTTGTATGACAGATAGTCCAGTACCTTAACCATCTTGTGACCCATTCTCTGGACTCACTCCAGTAAATCCATATTTTTCTTGTGTGGGGAGCCCAGGACTAGACCCAGCTCTCCATTTGTGTCTCACCAGTGCTAGAGGAAGGTTCATTTCCTTTGGCCTGCTGGCAATGCTTCTTCTAATGCCCCTCAAGAGGATGGTAGTATTCCTTGTCACAAGGGCACATTGGTGGCTTATGGTCAACGTGGTGTCCACCAGGACCCCCAGGTCTTTTTCTATAAAGCTGCCGTACAACCACTTGGCCCCCAGCAGGTACTGGTGCATGGGATTGTTCCTCCCCTGGAGTTTGCACTTCCCCTTGTTGAACTGCATGATGCTCCAGTCAGCCCATTTCTCCAGCCTGTCAAGGTTCCTCTGGATGGCAGCACAACCCTCCGGTGTATCAGCTACTCCTCTCAGTTTTGTGTCATCTGCAAACTTGCCAGTGGTAGACTCTGCCCCATCATCCATATCATTAATGAAGATGTTTAAGGGTATTGACCTCAGTATCCTCTCCTGGGGTACACAGCTAGTGACTGGCCTCCAGCTGGGCTTCATGCTACAACTGGACTTCATGATTACAACTTTGAGTCTGGCAGTTGAGACAGTTTTCAATTGACTGTCCATTTATCTAACACATACTTCACCAGCTTGTCGATGAGGATGTTATGGGAAACAGAATGGAAAGCCTACTAAAGTCTACTCAACAAATAAATAATGTCTGCTGCTCTCCCCTCGTCTACCAAGCCAGTCACCTCATCATTATCAGGTTGGTCAGGAATGTTTGTCCCTCCATAAATCCATGCTGTCTGCTCCCTCATCTTGTCCTTCATGTGTTTAGAAATGGTTTCTAGGTTTATTTCCTCCATCACCTTCCCAGGGATCAAAGTGAGGGAGGCCAGCTTATACTTCCCCAGATCCTCTTTCTTGTCCTTCTTGAAGACAGAAGTGATATTTCCTTTCCTCCCATCCTCAGAAACCTCCCTGGAGGACCACAACCTTCCAAAGATTAGCAAGAGTGGCTCCAAAATATTACCTGCTAGCTCCTTCAGCACTTGTGGATGCTTCCCATCAGAGCCCATGGACTTAACATGTGTCCAATTTGTTTAAATGTTACCTAACCTGATCCTCTTCCACCAAAGATAAGCTTTCCTTGCTCCAGAGTTTCCCACTGGTCTCAGGGCTTTGGATTGCTTACTAATGGCCTTACCTGTAAAGACCAAGACAAAGAAGACTTTGCGTACCTCTGCCTTTTCTGTGTCCTTTGTCACCAGGTCCCCTACCCCTTGCCAAAAGATGTTTCCAAGTGATATCCCTCCTGTAGGCTTAGTTTTAAGAAAACATGTAGAGTAAACCCATGAATATCACTCAAGCAATTTGTATTGTCTGTACAGCTGTTGGGCAGCAGTACAGCAAAGCACATGAATTATTCCTTTGCTGTCAATAGCATTACTCATGTGCCCAAAGTTAAGCACGTATTTAAAAGCTTTGGGAAATGGGCCTTTAATTTCCATCAATGTGAAATGCTTGAAACACAATCTGCTGCTATTTAAATCTAGTCTGAGACATCTACAGAGTACAAAATTGTACACATTCAAAGATCAATTTAAAGAATTGCTGCTAGCAAAGGAAAATGATAGAAAATAAGAGAACAGTGAAGAGGGGTGATTTTAAGGAGGACTAGGAGCTGGAGCAGACTGACGTTCTCATGCTTGGTATGCATTTTGCAAAGCTGGATGTGTTTGTTTGGATGCATTTGGAAAAGGGCTGTATAAAACCTGAAACACTGATCTTAAAACACAGAAGACTTAAAATATAGAGAAAAACTTGAACTCATCACAGCTCTGAGTACCTCTTTTCCTCAGATAAGAAGTTGCCTTTTTTATGTGCACTGACACTTTCAGGTACAGAAATTTGAGGTTTGGTTTTATGGGGCCTCGGATGTTTCCCTCTAAGCCCGGTAACACAAAGCATACTGCTGAGTGTCTTGCTGAGTGTGCCAGTCCAGCATCCTTGGCGACACTTCTCTGCCTGTGTATCTTGGCCCACTCCTTCGTTAGCCTCTCTGCTGGGACACACGGTTCTTGATTGTAATGACAACTTTGTACAGGGTAAAAAAGGAGTTTATCTGGTTCCTATAAATATGACTGATCTGGGAGACAGAAATGAGTGTTTTCAACTTTGTGATACTGCTGATGTAATTTTATTTCTCAGGGTGGAGGAGTTGCCTTTGTAAATTGTTTCTGGCAAGAGCCGTGTCTTTGCACAGCCTCTGCCCCACTGGGAACTACAGCTTTTGCCTAATCTGCTGCTCTGAGAGTAATAACAGTCAATTACTGTAATGGGACCAAGATCACAAGTCCCTGTTCTGAAAAGCAGCAAAGCGGCTACCATGTGCCAACAGGGTAATCAGTGCTGGCTTTTGAGAACAGCTCTTCCCAAGAGATTATAGAGATGACAGCCTGACCTCAAGTTGTTAAGGGCTCTATTGTAAAACTGAGAGATTAGTCTGATTTAGATTAGCCCTGCCAGATTCTGATCTGGTTGTTTGCATCCTTCTTCCTGAAATGATCTTTAAAGTCTCAGTGAGACTTGGTGTAACAAGGCTCTTTGCTACTTAGCATAAGTCTGCTATCTTCTTCTATCTTTTCCCTGGAGCAGGTCTGTGGGGACACACAGAAGAGCAGCTGCACTGAGGTTGAACACGAGCTGACACAAAAATGCAGGTTTTCAATTTTTGCAAGTGCCCTGAGTTTCCTTGAGATAAGGAATATGAGGAAAACATAAGCATTTAAGATTGTTCATCTAGGTATACTTTTACATATGCGTTAATTGTGCTATCAATAGCACCATCTACTGCCTTCAGGATAGTAGGACACAAGTTCTACATTGTAATAGCAGAGATGACTAGTGAAATGAGTAGAGGGCATCTGAAGAGGTTGCTTTCCTCACCTCCTGGCAGCAGTGGTGCTGGAGAGTCACTGCATCCACCTGTGTACACAGCACAGGCAATCTGCTGGGAGCCGGTATGGCAAATCTCTGTCAGTGCTTTGCAGATCTTTTTTCAAGTTATTGGGGCCCTCTTTTCAGACACGTGTAACCAAAGTATCCCATCTGAATTGGTAACAAATATCAGGAACATTATTTCTTCCAGCTCTTTGCCTAGTCTTCTCCACTTGCCTTCTCAGTCTTCAAGCCCATTCAGGGGCCAGCATCACGTTCTCAGTGCCAACCCACTGTGTCTGCCTCTCTGCAAGACCATCACAACATGATTTCCTTTCTCCCCTCCTCAAGATACACGCTGTGGATGCTCTTGAACCTTTGTTCAGAAACTAACTAAGCCAAGCAAGGGAACACAGATGAAGAGACATAGATATGGCTGAACCAAACTAAAATCATGAGCTGATACAAGACATTGTGGGTTTTATTAACCACACAATGTACATGTTTAAATAGGAGACCATAACACAGTGCATAGTCTGAACAGCTGCCTGAGCATCAGGGAATGACAAGATCCCATCCTTTGCACAGATCAGATTAATGGTGATCTGCATATGATGCAATCTTTAATTTACTTTCCCCTCACAGGATACCATAAGACTTTGGACCTCTTGGCTCTGCAAAGCCATAATCCCTTATCTAGTCTGTGAAGAGGGAGCTTTATCCCAAAGTGAGTGTTATGGAGGTTCCTGGATGCTCCAGCCCCAACCCTGGGATTTGATTATGGAGAACGACCACCTTATTATTCACTCCAGATTTACCCTCTTGTTGAAAGGAACAAACATTTCTTTTTCCTTTTGTTTGGCCTTTTTTGTGTTGTTCCAGGACAGGATGTCTCACTTAAAAATCTAATATTTTTTTAAGAGGAATTCAATTTCTCATGCTGCTGCCTGTTGCTCTCCAGCATTCACAGAGCCCCTGCTCTGCCCCAGGGAACTGAAAGGAGAAAAAAAAGAAGTCATAGGCAAGGAAACAGAATTAGCAGAAGTGGCCAGCATCAACATGGGAATGAGGAGTACCAGGAAAAAAGCAGTTGTTTCCAGTACTGCAGAGCCAATGACACCTGGGATATGGACATGGATCTTCAGGGGGAGTCTCTTGGGTCCACAAAAGAGTGAGCCCACACGCCTACCAACGCCACAGGAGGGCATGAAAAATACCTTTTTTTCCCTTCCTCAGCTAACTGTAGGAATCTAATATCTCTGGGGCTCCTAATCATCTCCAGACTCTGGCAGAAACCAACAACTGGATTCAGCAGTGACTGTGGTTAGGGGCAAGGGATGAGATGAGACAAACGGAGAGATTGTCCCCTCCTCCTCCTCTGACGGAATTTTCTGCAGCAAATAACGCAGCCTCATAGCCCGGCATAAGGCTCAGGGTCAGACAGTCAGCAACAAAAACGAAAACACTTCTCATGTGGTAAATTACCATGGGGTTCTCTGGAGAAAGATATTGTGTGATCATGTCATTAAGGGCTGTATAATAATGCATCTGCCTTTGGGGTCAAGTTAAAGCTGTACAGACAGCCCTCATTATAGCTCCTCCTCAGTTCTAAGTGTTTGGCTATGCAGATTAAATCCTTTTGCTGCAGGATTTGGGGGTGTTGTATAAATTTATGCCATGAGAAAGTCAATAAGTGACAGCAGTTTAAAGATCTGCCTAACAGAAAAGTAAAAAAGAAAAAAAAAAACCTAAGCAAGAAAACCAAACAAACAGTTAAAGAACACATCAGTCCTGTCTGGATTTGAAGATTAGCTTCATAGCTAATATCAAACAGGAGAAAAAAAAATCCAAGTGCTTACAAGACACTCAGGACCATGTCTGAATATTAATTATGAAGCTGACATAAAAACTGAGATGCTTCTGTGGTGATGCTTCTATTGGCTTAATTGTAGTAATAGTCTGATGGGGCAGCAGTGATGCTGCGAACGAGCACCTTACTCCTTGGGAAGGTCAGGGATCCTACTTGGACTAGTCAATTAATTGGCTAACCTATGATTCAATGTTGCTAAAACAAGGACAAGTGCTTGTGGAGTATTTCAGCACTGCTAATGACTGCTGAAGCACTTGGGCATTCACCCAGGAGGCAATTTTTACACTGAGTAGTTCCTGGGCTTGGCAAGACCTCACCTCCTTTGCTTCCCTGTGCTGCACTTCACTTTCCTCCCCATCAGTGTATTTCTCAGTGCCTTTCTGCAGCCCCCCTGCTGCTGTCTTGCCAGGCTATTAACAACAAATACATCTAATTGGAATTCTTCTGAGACCTGGTAGCCTTCATGTCATGAATTTGGCTGCCCATGACTCAGGGTGGCTTGAAAAAGGGGATTTCCCCACTGTGGCCCTGAGCTGGCAGGCAGAGCCCCAGTGCCCCTCAGTAGAGGATTTGCTTTCAGTGCCCTGATGGATGCATGTTTCCATCCATTGCCAAACTCTGTAAAAAGCAATTGACAGTAAAGATCAACCTGGTTGCCGCAAAGCAATCTCCAGGCCCCTTCTTTGTACTCCTGGACAGGTGAAAATATCTTCAGATTATTGGCAATGGACTGTACATTTTTTCTGAGACTCCTTGTGCTGATAGTGAAGATGGATCTTTTTCCCCCACCCTGTTCTGAATAGTGGGAAAGAAAAAAGTTGCTTGGGTAGGGAGAGAATAGAGAGTGGGTAGGACAAAGTCATGAGTTTGGAAAGACGAGGACATGCACCATCATGTGCTGTGTTCTGTAATCCAGCATGAAAACAATTATTAGCAAGTACTCACAGCAGGCAATGAGCCACAGAGACCCATGAAAAGGAGCTTGTTTCTCCTTTCTCACCTTCTGAATCCTGACCTTGCTCTAAGGGGACTCATCAAGACAGATGCCAAGGAGCTGAGTGCGTGGTGATGTCCTTCAGCTAGGTGCATGTTCAACGCTGCATCCCTGTGCTGGTTATCATATGCCACTGTATGCTGTGTTGGCTTTTTAGTGTTGGTTTAGCTTTCACAGTGCTAAAGCTGTTGTGTTACATGCATCTATAGGGTACTTGAATTCATACTTCTGGGAACAGAATTCTTTGGAGAGTCTAAACTCTTCTGCAGTTCCACCACTGTCTTTGAAAATTGGTCTAATACCAGCAGCAACAGGTACCCCTTGCTCACTCGGAGTGCTGAGTTAAAATGTCAGCAGGACATTTGTGTTCCTGTCTCTGACTGCCTATGGTTTTGTGGTATGCTGGGTGGGTGATGGGCAGCTGTAGTTGCCCTCTGGAGGGCCAGAACCATGGGTGGCCATTGCTTTGAGTGTTCACAGGGCATACTTTCTCAGCACTATTTTCCCCCTGAGTTGCAAATGCAGCATATGGAGGTCTTGCTAGAAGGACACTGCATGATCTGTCTATCCCTTCACTGTGAAATGGGTATTATGCTCCTTTCCTGTCATGGTGAATACAACTATTCAATGAAAGTAGGCTTTATAATTGCAGTGCCCTAAGGTGACAACTGTGTTTAATCTACATCCAAACTATACTGTTTCCATTGACCTTGTCTGGTGCCTGTATGACCCTCAATACCCCTATGGACTGTGAAACATAAACAGAATTATCTGTGTGTGGAGACTTTCCTGTCTTTGCTGAGGACAGGCACAGCAAGTGGCAGGAATCCCCACTGCTTTATATTCTCTTTTATAGGCAAGGGAGCTGCGACTCCAAATCATTAGGCACTGTGTGGGAGAGATACAGTAAAAATGACCTTACAGCCTCTCTAAGCCAGCAGAGACACTAAATCAGTTGACAGATACAGCAGGAAAAGAAGGCTGTGGGGGAAAAAAAAAAAAAAAAAAAAAAAGGGTAAACCAGAGCAATCAGTCACATCTGAGTCAGATTTGCGCACATCTTTTTTTGTTCAGCCAGGCTCGGACAAGCGGGGACACACTGGAGGAGGGCTGCTCCCTCCACTACTTCTCACAGAAACTCCCAGGCATGGAGAATCCTCGTTCTTTCTGCAGCAGGAAGCACACTCTGTGTGTGTGTGTATGCACACAGGCATGCTTTTTTTTGGCTAGCTGATATTGCAAAGAAGCTGCGTTGCAACCCAAAATTATGAATCGTACTTGGAACAACTCCTGAGCTGTGAGCAGTGTGAGATCATGAAATGAATCTGAAATATGTGACCGAGAATCTCCTGCACATCTTGCTGATAATCAAGCTTTTAAAAACCTGTGTGAAAAGCTGAGATGAATTCTGTGCTAACTCGGGCTTGTTGAACTACATTTCCCAAGACACTTGTAGGTGGAAAAAATGTGGAAGACCTGTCAGAGGACGTATCTTCTCCAGGAAGAAAATTTGTTATTCCAGATAAGATATACAGACCTCTGTGTGACTTGCAGGATGTGTGAGCAGGCAAGTAGGAGAGACGGGTTCTGCTGCAACAGATAAAACTTCATTTCTTCTTAAACAGAACAAGTTAGTAAGGGAATCATTGAAAAGCAGGCTCTTCAATTTTTTCTCCTCTTGGAATAGAATTACTTTTCAAACAATTACCTGCTTTTTGCTGTAGCCTCGGTTACTGAAATACCTCCTGTTTTGTTCGACACAACCCTTGTCTGATTTATTGAAAACAATAATTTATTGTTATTTGTTATTTTACCCTTTCATTCAGCTTTATTCCATTAAGAGCTTGTGCATTGCAAAGTCATGTTTGAGTTTTCTATGGTCAGGTTCATCGCATGGTTTACATTGTTGCAGAACTCCCTGCTCCAGCCTGGCCACTGTCTTGAGTGTGTCGGGGTCGCCTGCTGTCCTCTCCTCTCGCAGACAGCCCATGGAAAGGTGACCTGGCAGAAGCTGGACCAACTCTGCTTCCCTTGGCCGATCATCCTTTATTTGTCTGTCTTGCCAAGGGTCGTTGGCACTGAAGAAACAAGGAGACGAGGCCATTACCCATGGGTTTTACAGCCCAAGCAGATGTTAGCACTCAGGCTTCTTGAAAATTTCCAGATGAACTACTTCTCAGTGGGAAACAGTTTCTTGACTAAGTGTGTTTGCTGAATGTAGTCCTCTTTTGCTGAAAAAGGGAAAGTCCCAAACTCAAAAAAATTCAATTTGGAAAATGAGTTCCTCTAAAACACTGTGATCTGAGGTTGCCATGTCATGTGTCTTTCCCTATTGAGCCTCCCTTTGGACCACAGACAGGAAAAATCTGCTTGGGTCCCCAGGGCTGCTTCCTGATGCAACAGCACCCCCATTGCATAATCCACCTTCACACTAGTTAGGTTTCTTGCCTTTACTCTTCCATCGAGAAAGCTACTCCAGAACTTTGCTAGGTTTTAAATATTTTTATTATTTCCACCCTAAAATTATTCACTAGACACATATGCCAGTTTGACATTTTGCTAATGTTGTTTCATACATTGTAGTTCTCTCCTCTTGCTGGTCTTTACCTCTGCTATGTTGTGGCAGTAAGAAATCGTACTTGTTTTCAGTCTTCATTTTGTAACATCAAACTGAATTTTCTCCTTTCTATTTCATCCTGTTAGTTCTTTCCTGCACTTGTTTTCATTTAAATTAATCTTTCATGAAGCAGGACCGAACACAGTACAGCAGATGAGCTTATGCCTGTGCCTCAAACGTCGGAACTGATGTTTATTTGATTCAGCTGAAAACACATCACATCACATCACAGATCCTAGGATTTTCATCAGGGTTCATTATCATAATGCAGCCAAAGCAGGTCTTGGACTTCCAGCTAAAGCAGAGGATAGGAGCAGGAGTCATCTGGCCAGAATGTCAATAAGATGTGGTGGAGGAATTTCATTGTTGAAATAATTGATTTTCAGCCACAAGAGCATGTGCTAACATTTTACACACACACAAAAAAAAAAAAATCAACATTTTCTTATGGAGACAACTCTCTTTCCCTGACCAACTCTGCTGAGGTCCAGATCTCTTCTTGATACTAGCTTTCAGGGCAGTGAACAAGCCCAGTAAAGAAGTCTGTAAAACCTGGACAAAATCAGATTTGCAAAACTTGACAGAAGTGTGGCTCTGAGTTTTGCTTGGCTCCAGGATGCACAATTTCCAACCAGAAAAGGTAATCCATGGTTTTGTACAGTTGCTTTTTGAAGGCCATTTGAGCAGGCTTCAGCTGGGATGCTGACTTCTATTCTAAACGAACTTGTCAAATGCCATTCATTCTCAAAGTCCTTATTCTACACATCTGGTAAATACCTGATAAATTAAAAATATAACTAAAACCAACTCATAGGGTAACAGCAGCCAACACAAGATCTTCCCTCTTATCCTCTGCAGAGCAGCTGAGTAGTCACAATAAGGCCTCAGAGCTTTACCATGAAGGTTGACTTTTGCTCTACCTGTGGGCAATGACAAACTCCAGATAGACCAGAGATTCCTAAAGCAAGGTCAGATTTAATACAAGTGTTATATGTGTGCACCACAGAGCCTAAGTACAAATTCCCTCTTGAGTGGTTTTCATCTTCAGTGCCCAAATCCTGGCTTGGGGGCTTCTCTGCTCAGACAAATTAATGGGCAGGATCATTTAGCAGTATCAGATGTGACACTCTGCAGGCTGGTGCTCAGAGACTTTTTTGTAATTTACACATACTTGTATTTTCAAGACAACAGCAGAAAACATCAAATCTGTAGAAGCTTTATTTAGGCCCAGTGCACACCTTTCTCTCCTGTTGATTCTACTTCACCCTGCAGTAAGGGGCATGTGATTTCTTTCGCCTCTTTGGCTTGGCTCTATGATTCACAGCCTCTTCTGAGGCAACATCTGCTCATAACACACTTTCTGAAATGTTCAAAGCCAGTAAGAACAAAGTGTTCTGACCAACTAATACAAGCTTATAGCCATGGTCCACTGGGTAATAATTCACAACATTTTGAGTTGGGAGATGTGTGCAAGTATGTTTTTTCCTGCAGTTATGCTTGAAAGGGGGTGTATGACTCCGATCGTAATTTGCCAACCAGTGCCTCATCTTTGAGGCCACCAAGTTCACTTGCAACAGTCAGGGCAAAGGTCTGTGTTTTGTGGCTATGTTTCCCTCGCTGCAAAATTCTCAGCAAACAAACTGAATAGTTTTGGTAGATTTTGAGGGGTTTCTGAGCATTAGTTGTGTCAGCAAAATCACAGAAGTCTCCAGGAATGCTGAGGAGTAGCTTCTTTGAAGGGAGAGCAGGGCTTCTACATCTGTAGTGCAGACAGTCAATGAAAAACAGAAAGTTACTAAAGAGCAGAAAGTCCTGACTGCTGTGAGTAGCCAGCCCTGCTGCTTTGTGTTGCTTTTGCTACCAGCCATCTCCTGGGCAGGCAGCAGTGGGGACATAGCTGCCAGCTTTGCCTGAGAAAGGGCTGTGAGATTAAGCTCATGCACATAACAAACGAAATTTCAAGGCAAAAAAATTAACTTGGTCTGCTGCATGCAGCTGGTCACTGAAAGATGAATACTTTTAATATGAAATACTGGAGATATTTCCGTTACCAAAATACGGTAGGAAAAAAAAAAAAAAAAAAAAAAAAACCACATTTATTGCCCTCCCATATTTCCCTCCCTTCCATCGTTCATCTCCCTGGAGAATCCTGGAAACTGTTCCCTGCTTTCTGACAGTTGCCTGGAGTGACTGGCATTCTTGAAATAACAGCAGCCCAAACACATTGGGCTGTGTTGGAAACTTTTCACAAAGTTCATCCCATATTCAAGGGCTCAGATTCTCTTTTTCAGTGGACTTAAGTCTAAATTTTCACTTCTGGGTAAGGCTGCTTCATCACCATGTGTTAGCTGAGCTCATGCAACATTGCCCAGTTCACAGCTGGATTCTAGCGGGATCTTGAGCCCTCTAAACCAGGGCTCCTGGTCTGCATTGGGCACAGAGATGTAGTCAGACACAGCAGCTGGATTATGCTGGTTTTCTAGGTGAGGAAATACAGGCTGAAATTTCTGAGGGTTTGGAATAGGGTAGACATCCCGTTAATGTCCCCAGAAGGGTGTCTCAACAGCAGCACGGATTCCCACACTCATCTTGTCCCATGGGGATCCTACATATCTTTAAGCATGCTACAGTCTTGCCAGCTGCTGCCTGCATCTGCCTGGTTTTAAAAGTGTGCACAGGTTTCACCAAGAATTGTTTTTAGGACCATGTAGCTCACTGTGGGATAGGGTAGCAATGCCATTCTGTCTCCTTGTAAAGCTGTTGATCTTTAGCAGTTTAATTGCTAAGTTTGACTCACAACCTGAGGTGGGGGCTGAGATGGTGAGAGAAAGAGGGGACAAACATTACTTATATGTTTGTAAAGCTCATCACTATTCTCACAGGGTTTCAAATTAAGTATTGTTATTCTGCTGTAGGTAGGCTTGTGCATTTTCTGGCACTCTGGCCTTCCCATGCCTCCGTATTTCAACTGTTTCCTGTGCTTCTGAGTTCTTTATAAAATGTCCCAGCAGCTGATGTTGGGTAAAACACACAACTCTCTGTAATGTTTGGGACACAACACACTGAGCTTCCCTTCTCTGTGTCTGTGTCAGTGTGACCACATACATCACCCAGCATAAGTACTAACCACTCTGTCTCTTGGAGGTGAAACAGTCCATGCAGTGGGGGTATTAAAATGTGTATGCTCAAAGTGAGACACCCACAACCAATCAGTGTATGGAGACTGCCATGGCAGCAGTGCACCAACAGCTCTGCTGGCATTGCTTGGCTGGTTTCTTGGTCAGTTTTGCAGTCCCTAGGGTTTTCCTTCCCGAACAGATAGGTACATTTAAAGATCTGTCTGACAAACCAGACCTGCAAAAACATAAATGCAAAGAACTTTGGTAAAAGTATATCAGTATATCACCAAGGACAGAAAATACTTTCCTAAAAGCTAAGGACAAAAAAAAAAAAAAAAAAAAAAAAGATAGGAATGGGCAGGTAGTCTACATCCAAAATAATACTGGGTGCTTTTGATGTAATGTGCACGATCAAAATAATCATCAGTGTCAGTTCTCACTATAATCTCTAGCAACTAGAAACTGGCTTAAGAGAGAAACAGCGTGCATACAAACTTCGTAACAAGGTTGTCTGTACAGCCTGAGCATGCAAGCTGCAGCCAAGAAGGCTTTGCTATGCAAACATAGGACTAGACTCTCAAGGAATTACCTTCTGGAAAAATGGACCTATTCCCTGTTCTGATCTTCACAACAGCCCACCTCTCCTAACTCCTGTTTTACTTACAGTCCTGATCCAAAACTTACCAGAAGCCTATAAAATTAATGGACCTAAGCTCATATCTCCCCTGCTGAATTGGGATTGAGAAAATGATGTTGTTCCTAAAGTATGGAAAGCAGATTTCCTAAACTGATTGGCCCAGTGCTGGAATGGAGACCCTTTCTATACCAACAGAAAGAAAGTCTTTGGAATGCAATTTTGCTGAGATTTTTAGAAACAAGTACATTATTCTTTTGACCGAGACAGGATCTTCCTTGGGCCCTTCTTATTGATGTGGCAGGAGACCTGGAGGCAGGGGACCCGGTGTGAGATTAGAAACTGCATGACAGCAGTTACCGAGCCAAGAGGACGTGCCTTATGCATCCCTGCTGGTTGGTTGGGTGTGAAACCGTGGTTACCCTAGGCCACAAATAATTTTCTCTTGCTGCCTTGTAACCATTCTCTTTTGCCACAAGATGGGGATATAAGCACGAGTTTAGGCCAGGTATAAAAAGGCTTTTTCCCCTGCAGGAATGACTCTTCATGATCCTTGCCCAGTCAGGGACCTCACTTTGTTGCTATTATTTTGAGCATGTATACTGGCAAGATACATTAATTCATAAATAATAGCTGGTGGACTGCTTTGCTGTTATTGAGGGGTGTTTGGGTCTAAAACAATTTTGTCTTATCTTTGCTGAAATTTTAAAAATCTCTGTGATGTAGTTGGCCATAAACCATTTGAGTTCCTTGCAACTCCATGTCAAATTTTAAATCATTGCAGCAATAGTAAGAGCAAATCTCTCGCTAAAAATACCTATGTGAATTTATGTCACTAAGTAGAGATTAGTGAGCTAATGATTAGTCAGCTAATAGCTGACTATTGATTTAGGCAGCTAAATCAATTCTAAACTTACATAAGCTGCTTTATTTTCTGTTTTCAACTTCAGGAGTCATCATACCCACTAATGTTCTGTCCCAAGTGGCCAAGGGAAGAAAACTGGGATAAAATGTGGCTGGGGCAGGACCTTGTCCTGCAGATCTGATGTTTAGCTGGCAGCTTGGCTGAAATGAGTAACAGGCTACATTTCATAATATAGCAATGGGCAGGCACCTGAAAGGTTTTGGTAGAAAATATTATGTCCAATATATGTTTATTTTCATTATGTTGCTGTAACGAAGCCTCCCATTCCTCCTGAGCTAAAGGCAAGTGCTTAGCATACTCAGCCATTCATTTAGCCAGCATTTTCTTAGGCCTTGCACACGTAGAGGGGGTTGAAAGGGACTTGAGCACCCAAAATCCCATCTTGCATCATCCATGCTCTGAGGTGACACATCCTTTCATCACCTGTTTGGGACCACTGATATCTTTGTGAATAGCTCTAAAGCACTCTCACAGAGCTGCTCCAGGATGTGGGAGCTCTACAGAGATCAAACACTCCAGCACTTTGATGAAATTTGTTTACAGTTATCTGGGGGGAAAGGAAAGCAAAGAAGGAGAGGAGAGGAAGAAAATGAAACTTCAAGCACCAGAAGCCATAAACCTTAAAAAATCTCCTGACCTCAAAATACTATATCAAAATGTTGTTACTGGACATTCTTCATTGTTTACCTACAATAAAAAATAATTTATTTATAAATCCTTTTCCTATTTGTCACCACTGATTATTTCTGTGCTTTCGTTTACAGTACTGTTTATAAGACGAAGTAGTCATCGTTCAGAGTTCTATGTTCAGAGAAGTCACATGTAGCAATGAGTGCCTCCAACAAATATTGACTTTTTCTAAAAGAAATTTTGTATTAATAAAGTAGGATGTCATAGAAAACAAGATAATGTTGAGCAGCAGAACAACATTATTCAGGCTTGATTAAACTGTAAACTGTGTTTCAAGAACAAGAATTTGGTTTTTTACTTTACAATCGTAAAATTCATATCAGATGTCTCCTCCCTACATCCCTCCCTGACTTGAAGGGCAAAGGTGCTGTGAAGACATTCAGAATTCATCCTGCCATTTCTGTAGGGTTTACATTAGAAAAGAGCCACACAACAAAGCCCTGCCCCATCTTTCAGTGAGAGGGCTCTCAAAAATACTGGCTTTATTTTTACGTCCTCCATGTGCTGCCTGGTGGCTTTTGGTGTTTCTCCATTTGGACAATGCAATGAAGTGAAAACAAGCTAGTTTCTAGTCCACTTTCTGGTTTTCATGCAGAAGTGCAAGGTAGCCATGTATTGTTCAGAAAAGCAAACAAACAAAAACCCCTCATTTACATTCGTTTTAGATTTTTGATATTTAAGACATTTAATCTGTTTACAAGAACAAGGTCCTGGGAAAGTCATTTTTGTTTTGACTCCAAACCCAGTGTATTTTGGTCTAGTGTTACTGAAGAGCAGCCAGTATCGTTAACAAGCAAAGATACAAGGAAAGCTGATCAAATTGGAGCTGGTGGGGGAGAACTCAGCATTTTGCCCAGCTGCTTGAAGCAGTTTATTTGGTTATTTGTTTATATTTATTTTGTGTCCTCCAGCGCTGGCACACAGAGGATTGGGATGTGGGGCCCTGCTGCTAGCCCTGACTACTGGCAGACTGAGCTCAAGTACTGGTGTCATCACCAGCCTCTGCGCATCTTTCTTTGTAACGCAGGCGTAGGCTGTGTTACTGAGGAGTAAAATCCTCAGAGGCAGTTTGGCTGTCATGCAGCTTGCACTGCATTTAGGCATTTAGGCAGAAATTGTGTAACACGCTTTGTGTTTTTAGTCTCCTACATACACTTAACAACCATAGTGATTTTTAGTATGACTTCATGCAGGCATAGTGATTTGCCTGGGCAAAAGTTAATTGCTGTGATAAAGTTTTGGTTTGGGGAACGGTTGACATTTCTGTGTTGTGCTACAAGCTGGGAGCTGGGGTGGCACCAGCAGCAGCATTCCTGCTCCAGGTACTCTATTGCTGTTTTAAAAATCCAGCTTTCCCTGAATCATATCCAAAATTATCACACAGTCCTGCAATGGTACCACACAGTAAAATTACTTAGATCACCAAATCCTCAAATGTCAAACAGTTTTGCACAGACATGTTTTAACTTTGTAATTAGGTAAGCCTGAAGAAGCCTGGTATTATTTTAAATAATTTTGTAATTAGTATGACTGTCTCCATCTCATTGATTCAGTAGGCTGGTAACCCCACTGCTTAAGTACACATTAATTTTGTACTCAGCTATTTGATAGCTATTTGGTTTTCCTTCATTCCTTATCCTTACAGTTGTATTTTACTGAGCCAAACCAGTTCAGTAATGCTTCAATACTTCACACAGATGTCTTGATTTTGATGCTTTTTATCGCACGCTTTTTTTAGAAAAAGAAAAAAAAGGTCTCTTGTTATGGTTTTTGGGATTAGAAGTTCCAGTTAGTTACACAATGGTAGAGAAACTGTCAGTCAGATGCGTTGGTCTGGCAGTTTCCAACTGCTCTTGCATGCTTCTTGATTTCTTGATTTGTCTCCTTCTCTCACCTGAACTGCCAGGTGTTACACCATGCTGGTCACTGAAGTATGCCCCACATTTAGTTGGACTGGCCTTCTCATGGGTGCCCTGCAAGGTCACAGCAAGTGTCCTGCGGCTGGCTACTTAGGCTAGCCAGGAAAGAACGGTGTTCAAGGATGCCAGAGCTGGCAGTAGACATTTATTTCACAGCAGCCCGCTTTTATGTGGGCTGTTGTATAATGAGTGCTGAATTCTGATGTCACAGTGGAAATCATGAATAATAGTCAGGTTAAAGCAACATATTGCATAGCAGAGATAATGGGATTATTCACAGAAGCGGTGTGAGGAAGTTCCTTTGAACTTCTAATGCTAGCCCAGCTGTTCTTCCCCTCTGGAAATCAACATCTGAGGTAAAATGCCTTATTTGTAAACAAGTGGAAGGGAAAAAAAATAAATATTTTTTTCCTTTCTTGATTCATTGCACGATTTTATTAGACTGTCCTTTGCAGTGTTTTTACACTAGCTTTTAGATGATATGTGGAATTAGAGAGTAGATGACGGACATGTGTATCAGCCAGAGAATATATTCTGTTGGCTCCCCTGAAAAGATTGGCATGTTAAAAAGCCAAGAAGCATTTCTTGCACACAGATGATAACTGTGTAGCTGAGAACTATAGGAAACAACTGTGTGATCAAAGGTAGGTAGGCATGGTGTGTCATAAAAGCTAGTGATACTCAACTAGTGGGTCTCATAAGACTTTTCATCAGTCTTTCACAATGCATTTGCTCTGATTTGAGCTCTCATGGCTCTAGACATATTTATGACAAGTTGCATAAATATTCATCCTGAGGTTGTACTGCTCATGCAGTATAAAATACCTCAGGAGTAAAAAAGGGAAGAGGCGATGGGTTGATGCAGCATCTTAGCCAGAGAACATGAAATAGCATAACGGAGACCTTATACAGAGGTGTGCTTTTTTTGTTGTTGGGTGTTGGGATTTTTTTTGTTTCTCTGTGATAGGCATGACTGCTTCTGATATTTTGTTTTCTAAGGGTTTTTCTGAATTGCTTACAAGAAAACAGTGATGGTTTCCTGAGTAGGGTGCAACCTACAGTCAAATACCACAGCATGTCTTGGCTGATTTCTGTGGTGCCAGAAATACATACTGGTGTTCCCCATTCATCACACCTTTCTTCTGAACAGTCATCCTGAAGGGCAGTGGTTCAGCAAAGGCAGAGGAGGAAGATCAGGATATAGAAACATGTGTCTGTGGGAAGGGTGGAAGGTGCAGGAAGGGATCCACTTATTTCTAGGCTGGGGTTAAGGAAAAGTTCAGATAAATCTTACTCTGCCCTGAGCAGGGGAAGCTGGCCCTGTGGAGTGCTGATGAGGAAAAGTTAGGAGGGGACAAAGGCATTGAGGAAGTTTCAGTCTGGTTTCCATTCTTCTGCCGCACAGGAGACGAGTATGCTGGCCTTCAGCTCTCTCAAGACTTTATGCAAGTACAGAAGTGTCTTTATTAACCCAGAGAAAAGTTACCAGCATGTCACAGCCCCGAGTGCTCCAGTGACTTAACAGAAGTGTGACTGTCCCAGCTCTGAAAAACAGCTGTGGTGGAAAAATACTGTACTCCAGCCAGAGTATTGGCTCTGGGGCTGCTGCCAGTAGTGCTTGTGTTCTGGTCTTGCTTTTTATAGAATAAGAATATACCTGCTGCTTCTCAACATACGTTTATAAAAGTCTTAATGTCGTAGCTGCTGTTCACTGTGGCTTCATGCCTGAACTCTTCACCCTCAAAGTCTCCAGGGAGTTGCAGTTTCTTATCATTCACTCTCCAGATTACAGTTTGAAGCACGCCATTGGGTTTTTGCTGTGAAACTGCAATTAGGACTAAGGAGAGAGCTGTGGGTGATTTATGTGAAAAGCTCATTAGAGGTTTACAGTAAAGCAGGGGATAGAGGAGGAGATGTTACATCAGCTCACTTTGAGAGTCCTATAGTGGACTTAAAAGGAAACACTAATGCCATAACCTAACTTTCTGTTGTAAACTCGCAAACTGGGAAAGCAGTCATTTTGGCTTAGACTGGCTTAGAGAGGAAAACAAAGACTAAGTATGAAGGAGATTCTGATCGCAGTACTTAATAAAAAATAAATTGTGAATGAAAACTCAAATCTGCAAGTTAGCATTTTCCTTCTGATGGAGAGCTCAATAAAATGTTCTCTTCCTCCCTCTTTCTCTACTTGGACAGACTTTCTCTTGTCCCTGCACCAGAGGGAAGTATTTCTTATAGGCACTTTCCAAAAAAGACCTTTGCTGCTACCCGGATGCTCAGGCCCTGCTGAGCAATGTTTGTATCTGAGTGGATACAGAAATAAGCATTTCTTAACGTGTATGTGCTTTTCTTCCACAAAAAAAGGGTCAAACATTTGAAACAGCACAACTCCACAGTTCTGTTTTGAAACGTGCTTTAAACTTCTGGGACAAACACTGCTTCCAGCCTGCAGTGACCAGAGCAGGGCACCGAGGGAATGAATTCCTCCTCCCGCCGCTGCCATGACGTGACTGCTGGCAGTCGCTAGCTGTGTGGGGTGTCCTCCCCCTCCCCTTTTCGCTTTAACCTTTCTCTTATTTCACCAACATATCCCTAGATGGAAAAATCACAGGGGCGTTATGTTTACACCGCTTCACACTTTCTAAATTCAGGCCAAATATTGCACCGCGTGGTGCTCTGATGGGCCCTGGCACAAGTCAGGCCGTGCCATCAGAGGCTTCCTTGGCACTGGGGTTTGTTTTGCCTCGCCGACTTGACTCCAGGCCATGCTGGCCGGCTCTGTTAACCTTTAAGTGTGCGAGGGCAGGAGACGCTCGCTATTTTCACCATGGCCCCGCTAATGTCACTTGGCTGAAAGGGGGTTTTGTGGTGACATTTCCAGCAGCAGCCCGGTTCTGATCGAGCCCAGACTCTCACACGGGCGGAGCGTCCCCTCATCCCGCTCGGCACCAAGCGGCAGCCGCCGGCTGCCTGGCCTGGGGTCGGGGTGATGCCGGGGGGGGGTTGCCCGGGGCAGCCGCGGGGCCTGCCCCTCGTCCGCCATGGCCCGGGGAGCCTCCGTAAGGGAGAGCCCTCTTCGCCGGGCCCTCCCGGCGGCTCCCGCGGGAGGGGCAGGGGGCAGGCCCTGCTCCCCTCGCAGGCCGCGGGGGCGGGCCGGCAGGGCGGGCGGCATCCTGAGGCCGGGCGGCATCCTAAGGCCGGGCCTCCCGCCTTGAGGGGGCCGCCGGGCCCAGCGAAGGCGGGCGTCCAGGGCGGGCTGCGGGAGCCGGCCCCGCCGCCGGCCGGCATGGGGGCCGGGGCGCTGGCCATACGCGTGAGTAGGGGCTGGGCGGCCGGGCCGGGAGGCCGGGGGAGGCGCGGCCGGGGGAGCGGCTGCGGAGCGCGGCCGGGCCGTGGGGAGCGGGGGGCGGCTGGCTGCCGGCTGCCGCCTCCCGCCCACCCTCCGCCGCGGTCCCTGGCGGGGCGCGGGGGGAGGAGAGGCCGGCCCGGGCCCGCTGCCTTCTCCTCGTCCCGAGCGCGCTCCATCCCCCTCTCGGCAGCTGCCGCTCCTTTGGGAAAGGTGAAGATTAATAAAGGCGACTCCAGGCTTCTCTTTTTCCCGCTTTTTAAGCCAGCGAGCAGCTGCGCTGCATCGTTCCCTGTGTTAAGGTTGTTGGATGAGCTGAAAAAGTGCGTCCCTGCGGCATATAAACAGTTTTTCTCAACTCCAGTCATGTTGTCTGGGCGGCACTTCGCGGCGGTATCGTGCAGAGATGATTAAGTTGCTTTTTCCAGTCTTGGTGATCAGTAACAGTTGCATTAATATTTGGACAAATTTTCCGTGTGTAAAATCAGATCTTCCATCTGTAAGGTCATATAACATTGAACTCTTTGTTTCGGAGCTGTTTTGAGGGGGTGATTCCATTTTGATTTGTGTTAGATGTATATTTTGGATAACTGCGTAATTTTTTGTTCCTACTTAGCATGTCCTCTCCAGATCCTGAAACAAGCTCAAAAATTTCCTCTGCTGCTCCTGTGGACATTGGAAATGTCTCTTGATTCTCTTGCAAATTTAAATCGTGAGTTTCCCCAAGTAAATCCAGCTCTGTGACTCAGGTTTTCAAATGCTGAAAAGGAAACAGGCTGGAAACCTGTAACTGAGCAAGATCGTGAGGCTAATTTGAGGCCTTAATTGGAAAAGCTTTGAGCATCACAGCTGCTCAGAAACTGCTCAGAGGATTTTTGCTGTCTTCTGAATTTAACCCAGACTATGTGATTTTTGCCTTGGCATGTGTCTGCCTGGAGTGAAAATCATGTATTATTCATTTAATCCTGAATGGGAACATTGCTTTTAAAAAGAGATGTGATATTTTAATAAGTCAGTCAAATTTTAGTTCAAACTCTGATGGATGTACTGTTTATCATAAATATTTATAAGGTGGTCACATAATGGTGTTTTTATTTATATATTGCAGTTCTGCTTCACAAATAATAAAACATATTTGTGATCTTTATGCAAGCAACATCTTTTGTAAAGATCAGATAAGTGTTGCATAGGACCTGGGACTGCAGAACACACATGTACTCCAAATAGCTGTGTTTAATGGGAAAAACACAGCAAAGTGAGTGAACTGCCAGATCATTTTATATCTGAAAGAAGGACAGTCATGCTTAATAGCAGCACCAATGCAGATGTTTATGCTGCTACAGACTGCAGTAAAAATATTGTCTCACAAACGGGGAGACTTCAAGGGTTTGTTTAAAATAAAAAGTGTATGCCTTGCTAAAATCTGTCTTAACACAGTCAAGCGCCAAGATCTAGGTAAGAGTCTGAGCACTTCTTTGTGTTACTGTACAATATTCTCTATCTGTAAGGTTTCTACTACCTGTTTGTTAATAAAACACAGTAGGAATAAGTTCATTTTTAACCATCACTCTAGCAGTGGACTTCTTAAACAAATAGATTGAATGCCATGGTAGCAGTGGCCTCTGGTTCCTGCAGTGTGATGTCAGAAACGCAAGGAAATTCATCAGCAGAAAAACTTACTAGTTTTTTGTTGAGGGTTTTTTTTGTGAGGTTTGATGAGTTGTACTGTGGTTGTCTGTATTAGTGAAATAATGCTTAGGTGTGTATGGAAATCACAACTGTGGTATGCTGATTTAGATTTCTGCTTATTATTGATCTTATAAATGAATTCTATTATATATTATTCCCTTGGGTTTTATTGGCTGTTGTCTCATGTTTTCTCTGTCACTGCCAGTTGAAAACTTGTGAGAATGTTGTGCCTCCAGAAGAACCTGTGGGATGCATGCAAGTAAGGGTTTATTGTGGAGTGGGTTTTCCACCATCCTTACTATGTGTGGTTAGATTACATAGTCCCTTTCTAACCTTAAAACCTCGGTAATTAAATTTCAGACTTAGCAGGTACTAAACATAACGTAAAGTCTTTCATAGGGATCCACTTCACCTGACAATGGCCAAAATGAATCCCTAGGGAACAGCATCTGGAAGAACAGTGCATTGAACCTCCCCCAGAGTAGCCTCTCAGACTCTGACAGGCATCCTGGAGACAACCTGAACTAATGGTGGTGTATTGGGATTTTTTGGTTGGTGTTTGTCCAGTTGCTTTTGTAACCCATGTGAACTGCATGAGTTACAACTGCAGTCTCCTGGGATTCCCAGTTACTTGTTACTCTAGTAACAAGCTTGCATACAAAGGTGTATCTTTCTCCCTTATCTTAACTACACCCTTTTCCTGTTAGTTACTCTTCTAGTTTTTCCTCTGTTCATTTTTATTTTCCTACTTTACAGAGATTTTCCTGTGGATTAAAAGGAAGTAAGGTCAAAACCTTATTCTGGAGCATAGAAGCCAGTTCTGATGGATGTGCTTATGTTTTGACTATGCAACCTTCTACAGCAAGTGTGACTAACATACTTTTTTTCCTCTGCTCCTTTAAGCAAAGCAAATCGGCTGTGAGATTGAAGGAGGACATGAAAAAGATAGCCGCACTTCCACTGAACAAGCAGAGGGACAAGACCTGTCCAAAGGTGTTTGGTGTGAGTCTTCTGGAGCTCCAGCAGCAGGGACTAAGCAAGAACGGCATCCCAATAGTTGTGTGGAATATAGTCGAGTACCTCACCCAGCATGGTAAGCTTAATGGAGTCACTTTTGCTTAGTAACATTCTCTGTAAGACTCTTCAAAGGGAGGGATCTGTCTTTTTTTGTGGTACAGGGGCTAAATAAGGTTGTGGCACTAACCACAGGCAAAGACTATTACTGTGTGTGGTTTGCTTCTTTTTTTTTCTGCCTTGATGCTGAACTTACTTTTTAATAGGATGTTTATGAAGGTAAACTATGGTGTTATGAAGCAGCACACTCTCATAAACAAGCTGTTCAGTTTATAAATGGAATGTATTTCATTTGTGAAGGTTTGTGTCATTTTCTAGTCACAAAACATTTGTCTAACACTTTCTGATGGTGAGAAGACATAAGTATCCATACAGAGGTATTCACGTGCACACACACACCCCCCCCACCACATCAGAGAACATTACTGACTAGGAATACGTGTTCTTACAGGTTTTCAGATAGATTCCAGTTATTATTAATCCTCTCGAGGAAGTAGGTGTCCAGTTCTTAGCTTCTTTTTGCATTCATTTAATGGGACTTTAGTTCCTGTTGTTCTGTTCTTTGCAGAAATCTAGAGCACCACTGGTGCGCAGATGTAATCTGTGGCAGTTGTTCAGCAATGGAAAAGATTTTGTGGAGGTAATTTCATTTTGTAAGAAGCTGCATCTGGTTTTACCCTAAGGTTTTTCTTTTAGCTGCTCAGTAATGATAATCCAATTGCAGAGCCTTAGATTCCATGTCTGTATCTTGATAGACCCTCAGAAGCTGATCGATGCAAGTGTGGCTTGAAAGTTAGCTTGGATTAAGGTACAGTGCAAATTTAAAACATTATCCTACCTTTATACAGCACCATCTAGCTTGATCTACTTCAACTTGCCTTGAAGTGGTCTGCTAGAACACTGAAAGAGCAAGGATGGAAAAAGTTTTTGCATCATTTAGGTTTTAATCAAAACCAGAAGCTAACAAACACTCTTGACTGCAAACTGTGGGCTGTGCTCTGTGTTCCATAAAAAGATCTGAATCCCACACAACCGTGTCCCAAATATGAACTAAACAAGCCAAGTCCTCTACTCTGCAGCAGGATTAGCTAGGCTTCCGAGTGCCAAGGTGATTATCCAGCCCAATAAAGATACAATCCAATTTTTTCTCAAAAGTGCAAGCAAGATCTCAAAGATGCCCTCTTACATGGGAAGTTCTTGAAATGGATGTGCTGTACTTGCCTAAGGTTTGTTTTGTGAATTAATGGTGAAGTTAACTGTGAAGACATTTTTAAAAAGCCCAGGTATGAATTCAAACTAGTTGGAGGCAGAGCGTTCTGTGAATCGTGGTTGCTGTTTGTTCAGTATTGTCATACGTCTCCTGTTCTGCAAAGGTGTTGTAATAGACATTGTAGGGCTTTTTAAAGCCAGACCATTTCAGAGTGTCTCTCTAGCTCATGAGGAACTGACTACCCATCTGAAAAAGCTGAGCTGACTGTTGGGCAGCTACATCCTTGAACTAAGTTTGCGTTAAGCTGGCTATTTTTAAATTTATAGGTGAAGCCAAGTTTTCCTGTGCTGAATTTAGTAGTATCTGATTACTGCTACCAGTATGCCTACCCTCTCTTTATTTCCATAAATGACTGAGGAAGAGGAAAGTTTTATTTGCGTGGGGACTGTGTCCTTTGTTCACGTAGTGCTGCAGAAATGAAAATCATTATTGAGATGTGGTGTTTTCTGCTGCCCCCAAGATGGCAGTACAGCAATACCATGTAAGAATGCATTTTGTTGTGAATACAGGAATACAAGCTCTGTAAGCAGTATCTTATATTAGTCAAGTAAAATGCTTGAATGCTTGTCCATTTTTTTTTCACTTACTAGACTAGTTTGTCTTCTGGTCCAGTAAAAGAGGTTATTTCTCTCCACAAACTCTGCTGCATCAGTATTGATTTCTTGGACTGGAAGCATTCTGTCAGACTGCTGTTTTGTGGTGTCTACTCTGAACTGATGAAAACCATATATATTTTGATCCTTTCAGTGTTATGTTTCTGAAGAAGAATAAGCAGGTCTATAGGCACAGTATTAGAAAAGGCAGAATTTTTGTGGTGAAAGTGTCGTGAAAAATTAATTTACTGAGTTCAGTTTTAGGCACTTTACTGAAGCACCTGCCTAGAAAGTGATGTTTGATAGAGTATGATCCATCTGGCTTCCTCCACAGAAATCTTCCTCTTTCTGCATCCCCTTCATTGGGTGTGCGGTGTCTGGCCTGAAGTGATATGCGAGTGTATTATACACACTAGAATATCTGTTTCATCATATCACTGGGATGCCTTAGTTCAGATCAATCTCATATGCAATATATAATTACAGGTATGACGCAGGAAGGCCTCTTCAGGGTAAACGGCAGCATGAAAATGGTAGAACAGTTGCGTCTGCAATACGAGCGTGGAGAAGAGGTGGAACTTGTTAAAGATGGTGATGTGTACTCAGCAGCCAGTCTGTTGAAGTTATTTTTGAGAGAGTTGCCAGATGGGATTATCACCTCTGCCTTGCATCCCAGGTTCATTCAGCTTTACCAGGGTAAGTGAGAGGTAAAATCTCCATCCTTCAATGCGCTTGCTTTGTGGATAATTGGTTATCTGGTTATAACTGGTTATTCAGTGAGCATAACCAATACTGTCTGTTTCTTTGTTTACCTACTTTGTTCTGCGTTTCCTTTGACTTTAGCTCTCGGCTGCTTTCAGAGTGCTAACAGATGTGAAATTCTGTTAAAAGAGACAGAAAGTTGTTTCTTAGGTGTTTGGTAAAGTCTGGACTATTCATAATTCTCTAATCCAGTTATAACTGCTGAATATAAACTGAAATGATCAGCTGGTTTCTTTGAGCAAGCTTGTAGACAATAGCTCCAGTCTCTTTAGGACACAGATTTGCTTCTGTTTTGCTAGGGTGATTTCTGGCAATTTCATTCTAATGAACTCGGAAAAGTTCTAACAAATTCATCTGCTAATCCATTGGGCACGAAGCATATGTTGTCTAAATTTCTACTTGTCACTAATAATGTGACTGCCCATCAAAAAATGAGCCAATTTGCAAGTAACAGCAGACTTTACCTTTTATTCCCTGTCATAGCACAGAACATGAAAGACTTCTTTTTTCCTTTTTTTTTTTCTCTTCAAGTGGTGGATCAACCATAAGAAAGAACATCACTTCTGCTTTGGGAAGTTGAAATTTTCACAACATTTGTCAAATGATTTCTCAATCTAATTCATTTGTATCACACAGTCCGTGTTCTTGTTATATGGAATAAGTAGTGGTTGGCCATGGTCCTTGACCATGTGGGTCGGGGGCAGTTCTTTTCTCTTGCTGCAGGCAGTCAATACATCTTCTCGCTGTCTTCCTAAGAAGCTGCAAAGTGAGTGAGTAGATGTTACTAGAGATGTGCTTTTTACAGTAAAGCAGGCAAATGTGATGCATGATGCAGAGGAGGAATATGCGCTCTGACATTCATCCCCAGTGGAACATGGTGCAAAGCTCTCACACTCTTGTCCTGAGGTCTCTCTTCCACTTTTCTTGCCTGCAGTGGAGATGAAGTTTAGCCATTGCCTGGAGGAGGGAGAACACGATTGTGTCTTTTCTTTATTTCCTTTTGGGGGCTGTACAAACTGTTGAGGGTGCACTGAAGAAGAGCTCTGTGCCTTCTCTTGAGTGCAGGCATTTCAGCTGTAATCAGGTTGTCTGTGGGCTGTGTAAAACACCTTCCTCATTTAGTAAAGTTGACTGGGGCCCAAGGATAGGGTTCAGGAAGTGTTGTGTAGGAAGGTGCCGTTGTTTTAAAAAGTCCCTTTTTTTTCTGGTCATCACTGTGCTTTCTTTCGTGTGTTTTAGATTTCACCGGATCTGACTCATGTTCTTTCTTATAAATTATGGTTTGAGTGGCAGTTTTGTTTAAGTCGCACCTTTGCTGTTCTACACCCCTGTCCCCACAAAGGTCATATTGGTGTATTGCACCAGGAGCTGCAGATGTACTTTGTGAACAGCGCTGTTTGCAGAAAGCTCCTTCTTCCCACAGGAAATGCAAAATCCCACCCAGTACTTTCTGTGGAAATGAGATAGATATCCTTACTTAGCAGATTTACCCACCAAGCTTTTTTGTTTCTAAAAAAAAGTTACTGGTATAACTTATGAACCCAGTTCTGCAAAAGTCAGCCCAACTGTGACGTGTCTTCATAGCTAAGTTTGCCTGTGTTTCACAATAAGCTCCAGTTATAGTCCCACTATAATTTTGATTAGGAAAAAAAAACTTATTTGAAAAATGCCAGATTGGCCATTATGGCAAGGAGAAGACTTCTGTCAAATTTGAAGAAAACTGAGGGGTTTTTCATGCCCTAGAAAATACAGCATAAATGAGTTGCTGGGAAAGGCACTGATGACTTTCATCAGGTTCAGATTAGCTGAAGTGGTAGATGGGCCTTTGTTTACAGTTAAATGATCAACCAGCTGTGCAGGATTGGAGTTATCTGTTCACTTATCAAAGTATGTACAAGGATATTCGTTGCAAAATAGTACCAAGAGAGCGCGTGCCTGGGTGTTCTTTTTGTAAACTATGAAGAAAGTAGGTCAAGCTGTTTCTGAGCCAACAGGTTATTAAAAAATAACTTTGAATCTGGAGCCACTTCGCTGCATGTCTACGGTAAAGGCAATTACAAGCTGTGTTACAACCTCTATTCCCTCCTGTTGAAGCTTTGCATGGGAAACGGGTTTTTAGGATTATGTTAGAGATCCTCTGGAATATTTTCAAGGATTGGTATCAGCATTTTTTTAAGCCAGCTGAGATCTTGGCCTGAGAATAACACACAACTACTTTACTTCCTATAAAAATTGTTAGGGAGTGATTCCTCTAGTTAAAAATAGTAGGACTGAAAATTACGAATTTTACCTGTAGCTGAAACCCTATTTAATTCTGGGTATAGTCTTTGTTACCAAACCAAAGAGTAAATAATCTGCCCTTTTATGAAAAAGAGAGAACCTGACCTCTTGATAGTTCAGGAAGTCCGCCCAGCTGGTTTGGCATGCTGTCTGCAGCCTGTGCAATGTCATGTGAAATGGAGCTCTGCATGCTGCCCCCAAATCCTGATGCATTGCTGTTTATATAAATATTCAGCGTAACACCAAGACTATGCAGTTCCAGAAAACATGTAGTATATCCTAAAGGCCATTTGGTGTGTCCTCACGTTCTCTCTCTGCCCTTGGAGAAGGGCAGTGGCAGTGGGAGCTGAGAAAGGCCTCCCTCTGTAAATGATGTTGATTGGAGATGTGTGTAGCAAGTGCAGGCCAGGGACATGCTGATAGTGATCTTTGCGTTGGCCGGTCTCCTCAGGGCGCCTGACAAATATGAAGGCTGCTTCTTGCAGGGACTCCTGGGGTAAAAAATGTCCATCACAATCTCTTTTGTGAGGCTTCACTGGAGAGCAGAGCTGTGCCTGCCTGTGCAAAATGGGCCATGCTTAGAGTGGTGAAAGTTTCTTTCAGACATCTCGACTGGAAGAAATCAGCAGCTCCCATACAGCAATCCCTGCTTGAGCTTGTTTATTCCTTCTGGCTTTTCATTCCTTATCTTTTATATCATGATCAGTGGCTTTTATGTACATACTAGGAACTTTATGCAGGGCTCTTACACCCTTTCACAGGTCACTTGCTTTCAGCAAGACAGGTTGCTATTGTACTTTTCCTTTTTAGCATACAGAAATCTTTTCCCTTATGTGAATTTCTTTTTTTTTTGTCATTGTTGCATTCCCTCCTCCAGTTGGGGTACAATGAAATGTGGGCTCCTGTCTGCCTTTGGTACTCAGTCTAATTAAGTTGAGTGCTATTTGATCACTCTGACTTCTTGACATTGCTCCATCCTAGAGAATTTATATTTTTCAGTGGGCAGCAGCTAGATGCGAGTTCTATCTCACATACCACCTCCCGCTCACAACCTGCCACGGCTGGCAAGGTTTTATCTGGTGCCCATGAACAGCCCTGCTAGTTTCAGGGAGAGTGATGGGAGGTGGTGGAAGGGAAGGAGCAACTCCCTTCTGGATCAACAGGTCAGTTTAGGGAATGCTTAGTAGCCAGCAGCTGTTCGAGTTACATGAACAAGCAGAACCAAAAATAAAGGTTGTGTTGGGGGATTTTAGAGGTCAAATTTCAACCTGAACAGTGACTGTGAAAATGAGTGTGAAAATTAATAGGCGAGAGCTGACCCTTTAACCACAGTAACTGCAGCAGTACAGCAAATCAGATTCACTAGATGTCTGTGATTCTCTGGGCTCTTGTGGCATCATTTTAACCTTTTCCTTTGGCTTTTATTGTCATTTTGGTGTGATCAGGACCAGTTCCAAACTGGAAAAATAACTTCTGTTTTCCACAAGAAGGAGGTGTTTGTTATGCAGTAAAAACTCCTGGAACTGGGTGGGTATCTTATGCAGATGATGACACTCAGCAGAGCCGCAAAAGAAGTGAGAGTGCTCTGCTCTCAGTATGTTGGAATGAAGCATAAATACAGCTCTGCAAAGTGCCATAATGATGCAGAGCAAGGGGTCTCACGTTGGATTGTGATCACAACCTTCTTATGATGAGGACTTACAGCATTTCTGCTACTGATGGCAACAAGGTGTGATTTTTTTTTTTTTTAAATTTTTTTTTTTTTCCCTCTGGGGCAGGATCGTGTCTGAAGCAGATTGCTTCTTGGCAGAGGGACTGGAGTCCCACTTTCTGTAGGTTGTGGAGGTGGAAAGAAATGCTTTGATTCCTCCAACAGCAGGGTGAGCGCAGTGGTACTGCAATATACAACCTGCTGCCTGTGTGCCAAAGATTAACTTCCTAGGGCACGTTGATAGCTACAGACAGATGCAAGCTTTTCTGTATGCTCTCCAGGCTGGTAGTATGCAAGGCAGCTGAAAGCTATGCAGACATGGTAGCATGACACTGAGCCTTAGACTCTCTTCCTCGCCTCACAGCAGAGATAATTAGCTAGGGCATGGCACTGTGCTGATAGGGTTTCAGTGCTTCCAGGCTGGAGTTGTTTGGGGTCAGACCATTTGAGACAAGAGCAAAGCAATTACACACACCTGTCTGCAGGCATTGGTACCTTTAGTGATGTTCAGGTGGCGTGCCCTGCAGGGGGAAGGAGTCGCATGAAGAGGAATGGATTGGGGAATTAAATCAAGTCTGTAGCATGTCAAAGAAACTCAATATGTACAGAAATAGGATGAACCATTGGAAAATATGTCCCTCTTGTTGTGATCTGTGGGTGTATACTGAAATTAAATAAGACTGAAAACACCCTTGCGAATGTGTCTATGCCTCCTACACTGTTGAGGCTCCTGTTTCTGGTTAATTAACATTTTTAGAGAGACTGCCTGTCCTTTTCAGCTGTCTCCTTGACTTGTCCCTCACTACTGAGTCCCTAGCTCAGTTCTGAGGTGCTGCACTGCCCTTGCTGGCTTCCTTGGTCCTCTGCCTGTGTCATGCTGTGTTCTGTGTCTTTTGGCTGCTGAGCCTAGATGTGGCCTGAGGCTGCTCGTTTTGTTCCCTTCTTCAGCCTAGAAACCACCATCTTATCCCTGGTTTTGAACCCTTCCTGGCTGCTCATCTAGCTAGGCTTCTCTTGCAGACCCCTGCTGTCATGCCGTATGCTTCACATGGCTTCTGGCAGGCTCCCAAAATAAAAAATGCCTTTGACTCTGCCTTGAGAGCACCTTCCCTCTTAGCTTTCATTCTTCTTTTACTCTTTTCTCCTTCTCTCTGCTGTATTGGGCAAAATTTTCAAAAGAGCTTCATGTACTATGCTTGAAAATCACTAATGTGTTGGTAGCTGGGCATATGTGAAAATATGGCTTGAATATAGGTTCCTGAATTGCCTTTGAAACTCTGGCACTTTGCTGTTTCCATTATTGACAAGCTCATTTGTCTCATCTCAGGATGCTGCAGAGACTAAAGCATATGCTTAGCTTCATGCCACCCTCTTTAATCTGACTGAATCTCCCTGGCTTGTATCAGAAATAGCGTGGCCAGCAGGGACAGGGAAGTGATCATATCCCTGTACTCGGCACTGGTGAGGCCGCATCTCGATGACTGTGTTGAGTTTTGGGCCCCTCACTACAAAAAGGACATCGAATTACTCGAGCGTGTCCAGAGAAGGGCAACAAAGCTGGTGAAGGGTCTGGAGCACATGTCGTACGAGGAGCGGCTGAGGGAACTGGGGTTGTTTAGTCTGGAGAAGAGGAGGCTGAGGGCAGACCTCATTGCCCTCTACAACTACCTGAAAGGAGGTTGCAGAGAGCTGGGGATGAGTCTCTTTAACCAAGTAACAAGCGATAGGACAAGAGGGAATGGCCTCAGGTTGCACCAGGTAAGGTTTAGACTGGATATTAGGAAGCATTTCTTTACAGAACGGGTTGTTAGGCGTTGGAATGGGCTGCCCAGGGAGGTGGTGGAGTCCCCATCCCTGGAGGTGTTTAGGAGTCGGGTCAACATAGCGCTGAGGGATCTGGTGTAGTTGGGAACTGTCAGTGTTAGGTTAATGGTTGGACTAGATGATCTTCAAGGTCCTTTCCAACCTAGATGATTCTGTGATTCTGTGAATAAGAAAGACTGCGCTTGGTAGTCTTGACTTCCACAGGACAGCTTGTACTTCATGAAAGTAGGCATATACATAAGCTTAGGGCTTTGGTACATTTGATGCTTGTCTGCATGGTAGCATAAACAGCTCTGGTGCTCTAATGTTTCTCTGATGGTCAGTACCAGCTGAGTAAACCTTAGTGATTGACTTTGAAGCAAATTGAAAAATAGTCTAGCAGGTGGACAAAAGGAGGAGAAATGCTCCAAGCAATTGGTTGTTATGACTCAAGACTATTTTTGCTCTCTAATAAGTTGAAAAGCTGTTTTATTTGAGGTAATATGGTCATGGATAGCAGAGGTACACTTGTCCTGAAAGATGTACAAAGTGCTGTGTATGCATGTCACTCCCTAAATTAACCACAAATTGTAATAGTCACTTTTAAAAATAAAGCTGAAATCCATGAAAAAATTGTCAGCAGCAGGAGAATTAACAAATTAGTTTTGATTTTTGGATTGTATTGGCAGAAAAGCTTGAGTTCCTTCCCTTGTTTTACAATGGAAAAGGAGGCAAGAGGAAAGCCATATTTTGTTTCTCCCATTTCATAAGGACAAGGAATTTCATGGTTGTTGTGGTTTAACCCCAGCTGGCAGTTAAGCACCACACAGTCTCTCTCTCACTCCCCCCCTGCAATGGGATGGAGATGAGAATTGGGAGAAGAAAAACAAACTCACTTGTGGGTTGAGATAAAGACAGTTTAATAGGACAGAAGTGGAAGGGAAAATAATAACAGAATATACAAAACAAGTGATGCACAATACAATTGCTCACCACCCGCTGACCAATGCCCAGCCCAAGCCCCAAGCCATGGTGCCCCCCCGCTAACTCCCCCAGTTTAGATACTGGGCATGACATCATACGGTATGGAATACCCCTTTGGCTTGTTTGGTTCAGCTATCGTTGCTGTGTCCCCTCCCAGCTTCTTGTGCACTCCCAGCCTCCGCTGGCGGGGCAGTATGAGAAGCTGAAAAGTCCTTGACTTAGTATAAACACTGCTTAGCAACAACTAAAACATCAGTGTGTTATCAACATTATTCTTATCCTAAATCCAAAACACAGCACTATACCAGCTACCAGGAAGAAAATTTAACTTTATTCCAGCCAAAACCAGGACATCAGCTCAGTAAACGGGGTTTGCGGCCTCATGTTGTTCAGTGTCTCTGTGTCCTTTAATTAGGGTAATTTCTCAAGATCTTATGATCTGATATCTGTCTCTCTTCTTGAAAGTCAGAAATGAACAAAGGTTTGGCTGTGCCCAGCGATAAGCATCTCTGATGTTGATCCGCAGCACATAATATATATATATCGCAGTTAATGAACAGGGACATCCTACCCACCAAATACAACTGATGCCATGAGCTTGCTTTGTTGTCAGAGTGCAAACCGATGTTCAGAAAGTTTCGTGGCAGTTATTAGCATCTTTCTAGTATGGAAGGGATGGAAGATCCTTCAGTGACTGGAAAAGTACCTGTCAATGTAAAGCCCCAGTGGGAGGCTCAGAGAGGCAATTAGTTCTCAAGGGCATTCCCTAATTAGGTGGTAGGGTGATGGTGGTGGAAGAGGTGCATTATTCCTGAGAGATGGCTTTGCCTTTCCTTATCATAAATGCAAGCAATTTATAGTAGAAAACACTATGTGCTAGTTGTTTTTCTTTATCTAAAGAGAAGCATGTTAGGAGCTGAATTTTAATGTTCTGGCTATGTGGAAATTAGTTGTGTTTTGTTTTTCTTTAAGCTTCATGGCAAGATAATTAGTAATCAAGTGAGAGACTGTCCAGTCCACTTTGATCAGTGCAAATACAAATCCAATTAAATTCCTTATTGTTATTCCATTTAATACAGCCTTCAGAAGCATCCTGAAATTTTGCTGCAGAAATAAAAACAATAAATCAGATTTCATACTGTTACCAAGCTGTTTCACAGTAGTGAAGTCATGATTGGTTTTATTCTGTATAGCTCTAAAAAAAATTTGAAATAAATGCTTGTGACAAATAAGCAAACAAGATTTTTGCTCATCTGCTTCATGCATATTTGACATTTGACTTTTCTGAAGGAGCTAATTTCTTAGCTGTAGAAATAAATATAATTAATTGGCTGAAATGTTTGGTCATGTAATTTGACTGGCATTTTAAACTTTGGCCTGCTGTCATGAAAGAATTCATATTAAGTCTGTGGTACCAAAACAGATACATAAAAATGAATTCTCCACGCATATAAAACTTAAAAAGGCTTCTCTTGCCTTGTACTCTATTATGCATGTCATGTAAGGCAGGAAACCTAAGCTTGGAAGCAGATGAAATCCCTCCAGTTCAGCTGTATGAAGTGGCAAGTATGTACATACAAAACTCATTTGCTTCCCAAACTATATATGGGATAAATACTGTTTATTAGCCACAAAAATGTCTGGTTGTAAAACAGAAATCAGACTGCGACTTAATGGTTGAGTTCTCAGGAGTCACTTTCAGGTATTTTTATACAGACTGCTAATTTACATAGCTAATCACTTTTCAAAGCACTCTACCCCTGCAATACTGTGAAATCCAGCCCTGGAATATTTCTGGGAAATGAAAAGTAAAAACAAAGATGAAACTTCTGAAGCATTTGTACATACCTTATGCTGTGTTCCTCCTTGTTTCCTCCTTGTTTCCTCCTTGTTTCCTCCTTGTTTCCTCCTTGTTTCCTCCTTGTTTCCTCCTTGTTTCCTCACAAAAGTATTGGGCAAATGTAAAATGTTCTTTGTTCCTGCAACACAAGGCATGGGATGTTTTCTGGCAGTCTTCTCTGCGTGCTGGTAGCAGGGTGTACAACAGAGGCAGCAACTAGTTGCTGAAGTGTTTCACGTGCAGCCTGTTTTATTATATCTTCTCGACTAAAAACGAGTTTTGAAAACTGAGCAAGGTTTGGGTTTGATTGAATGCTTGATGAATCTCCTTGCTAAGGATCATAACATCCTCTGAATGAAAAAATACTTTGTTACCCTTAGCATGGGGAGGCTGGCTGTATTCCCATGGTAAGCCAGCAGCTACTTTAGGACAAGGCAGTCTGTTACAGATAGCACAAAGGGTTGGCGTTTACTGTGAGCTCACTTTGGGTTTGTGGAATAAAGACATCCGTCCAACCACTGGAACTATTTTTAAACCTTAAAGTACATCTCTAAGGAGAAATCAGTTACCCAACAACAGTCTTACAGCATTAGCACCATCAACCTATAAGGCTGGTAAATAAAGAAAAAAAAAATACTAGAAATGCACAGCTGCCCTCATGTTAATGGATGCTGCTTATAATTAGATCAGTGAGGAAAACCTTTAGGGCCTGAGGTCTTCTGTCTGAAAATGCTGTTGCACAAAAACCCAAGAACTCTGCATATGTGAGTTTCAGTGAAATTTCATTTCAATGGAGAGTAGAAATGAATATTTCCAAGCATTAAGGCATCCTGTTTTGGCATAAAGTCTTTTTGAGGTGGAGGGGTGGAGGAGCGGAACAAAGAATTTTGCAGTTTTTGAGTTCAATTCCAGAAGCAGATCACAATTAAGTAGAAGCTGTGTGTTAGGCCAAGCTTGTGTTCACTGCCTGGGTCTGTATAAACACAGCATTTGTGAAGTTCATGTAATTTTTGCTTTAAAAATACCCAACAACAAAACAACAAAAACCTGCATGAAAGAAAACTGACCTTAGTCATACTTTGATACTAGTCAGTTCAGTATGGGAAACTTTTATCCATACTTAAATTCTAGAAGGTTGTATAACAAGGCTATTCTCTAACATTAGGCCAAGTTTTGGCTCGTTATGGAGTGTAGCTCTGCCCTGAACAGCCTTTTTTCTGTAAGCAGGACTTCTCACCTAAGACTTAGTACAGAGTTGTCACTCTAACAAAAGACACAAAATTGAGCTGTTCATAAAATGTACCCACAGAAAATACTGTAGTACTGTTATTCTAACAACACTTGCATTTCAGAAGACTCCTTGTTTTACTGTTCTTGCTGCCTTCTTTTTGAAGGTTTTCATGGGAGGGGAAACTAAAACAGAGTGTGGAATGGGGTTTGGGAAGCAGAGATAACATTCAGAAGCAGCATGGAAGCAGGAGATCTGGTAGAGCTGGAGTTAAAGCTGATATAGCTATGTACCAAGCAGGAATAAACATGCTCCAATGCAGTTAGCTATGACCAGTGTTGCTTAAGAAAGCAGTTACAACATAAAAGTGAGCATGAAGCAGTGCCAGTGGTGGCCAAGGTGAGCCTCAGGAGAAAGGTGCAGGTTCCCTGAGGAAAATGGGAAAATTGTCTCTGAACACAAATAAGACTAAATTTTAGATCCCACTGCTTACTCAGCCATGTAAGTAAATTGAGAGCAATGTAGAAAACCATATACATATGTTTTTTTCTTCTCTTTCCTAGACACCAGAAACGACATGCAGAAGGAAAGTAACTTGAAAGAACTCCTTAAAGAACTGCCTGATGCTCATTACTGCCTGCTGAAGTATCTGTGCCAGTTCCTGATAAAGGTTGCTGAACATCATGTAGAGAACAGGATGAACCTTTGCAATCTTGCCACTGTATTTGGACCAAACTGCTTTCAGTAAGTTGGGGTTTTCACTTTTCCCCATATGTTGACGGAGAGCGTAATGGAGCAGATGGCCAGAAATGTATCTCAGAACCCTAATTTGTCAGGATGATCAAACGGAGACAATGACTGGGGCTTTATGATAAATTTTAGTGCCTAAGCTATCGTTTGAGCCGAATGGGAGCTGAGTTGCTCTCCCATCTCCTCTTGCTATTTTGCTAAACAGTTGGTCAGTTTTCAATTGCTGCATCAACAGCAGAGCAGGAGTATAACAATGAAAGACCTTCAGAGTGTGTAAGTGAAGGAGACTTGTGTTCATACAACTTTCTTCCTTTGCCATCAGATAATATGGATGCTTCTTTGCAGAAGGCTTTGAGAAGGGATACCTGAGGGAAAAGGACTCCTGTGCAGCACCCAGATGCTGTATAATTTCTACAGATGGATGCTGCATACTCTCTGCAGATTTGGCCTTGTGATCTGGTGTTTGTCCTCAAGATGCTGATGATTCTGGGATCTTTATCCTTCTACTACATTCAGAACCTGCTCTGGAGGTTATGGGGTTCCACCGGTCTCTTGAGACTTCTTACTGAACTCACTAATTTCTTTCACTGGGCTCAGTTCCTTAGTGTTTGTGGTGAAGACATGTTTGTTGTACATGCTACTGGAGCTTGCAGCAGCAGTGAGAACAGTTATTTCCAGGTGCAAGAACACACTTGAGTGAGAATGCTTCTATTGAGTCACTGCTGTAATGCAGTGCGCCATTAGTGTCTTTGCCCCGGGCTTGTCTGCAATACACCCACTGGCTGGCATCTGGGATCTAAGACAAGAGAGACATGTAGGGAGTTTAGTTCAGTCATCAAGTCTCAAAAGGTGCGATATCAGCAAACAGAGACAAGCAAGTTCCTTGTAGCAAATGTTGGATTTGTATTGATCTTTGTAAAATGTTGCTCTGGAATAATACTGAGTTGCCTAATGAGACTTAGATTACATAATCACCTAATGAGACTATCTCCCTAGGCTTCCTCTGTAACCAGTGGAAGGAAGTAGACTTTAAAGAGAGAAAGCAGAAATTAGGTTCCTTGTAATGTATTGAGCCAGTTTCACATACCTAGACTAGATGCTGACTGCTGTCTTTTTAAAGGATCATATCTTTTTCCATTGACTAGGAAGAGAACACACAGAGATGAGACATTTAAAACAAGGCTTGTCCTTGTGACTACACTGCTGCCTCATCTTAAGATGTTGCTTATGGATGATGAAGGTGAATATGTCAGGATTAAAGCATTTGCTGTGTTAGTACAAAAAGATAAATCATATTTTGAAAAGAATTGTCTTCCTCTCCAAAAGACAGTAGTATGTGCAAGAACGCATGAATATCAGAGTTAGTGGAAGCACAATACTACAAATTTCTGACAAGGAAAAGCAAAACAATTTTTAAAATTTATATTTGTATGGGCAGTTTGGGAATTTCTGTCTAAGTGTATTAACACAGTTAAGAACAAACAAAATCAATTAGAAGAATCTGAATCCAATGGCTAAATCTCCATGACTCAAACTCCCAAGTGGCTATTAGAATAATTTTTAGTTTACTCACTACTTCGTTCAGGGAAGTTTAAAAATTATGTCTGCATACTTTTTGATGTAGAATGCAGAGTTGCAGTTTGGAATTGCAATTGCCATTCCTAAGATTAAACCAAAGCCTACTTCTTAAAAGCTGAATAGTTGTTGCCTCAACTGATCTCTACTCTGAAGATGGCATATAAAAGATGTAACAATTTTTGTAAGGTACAGGGACTGTGTGCAAGAGGGGCGGAATCACATCATTCCATTGCAGAAGACTGAGAAAGGCAGAGTTCACTCAGGTGAAAACACAAGGGCTCTTGTGACAGTATATGAGTGCAGCCAGCCCTGCAGTTGTGACATGCATTGAAATAAATGCTCTTGTAGCAAAAGAGGCAGTGAAAGCGAGGCTTGACACTTAACAAATAGATAATGTGAGTTTAGAAGATCCAAATATGTCAGAATTATGGATGTAGATTTTTATTTAAACGTAAGTTTCACCATCTGGTAATTCAGATATGTGTTTCATCAGATCTTGATCTTTTCAAGGTAGTTTCAGATTATGGTCCAGACACAAAGGTTGTGAGCAACAGTTCAAACACCCTTTTTTCCCGTGTTAAATTGCTGGAACTGTGACCATCTGTATTGACAAACATTTGATAGGAGGAGGAAAGAACCTGCAGCACTGAACTTCAGACATTGGGCTTAGCCAGCTTGTTGGCCAAGCAGCCAGAGAGAGAACTTCAGGATGTAATTGAGAGCTTCAGAGTAAGGTTGCCTGAAGCCTACTTGGCAGGGGCTGTCTTACTAGTGGCTACAGGCAGCCCTTAGAGAGACTAGCTTCACAAATTAAATATCAGCAGGTGGTTGAAGCAAACACTCCTCTTGCTTTGAGTTGTTTGTTCAGAGCAGCGTGTGGAGTGTTGCTCTGGGACAAGGAAAGAAGGCTTTAGCATCCACCTTGTCAGCAAGTACACTGCTGAAGCAGGAAGATCTGAGATTTTTCTGTCAGAAATTCACACTCATGTCTAAAATCAATGTCGGAGTCTGTGTAGTTAATGCATAGTGTCAGAGAAGATAAAGCCCATCTGCTGATAGTGAAGGATTGCTTTCTACAAGGTATTTTTAGTGACATTTTTAGCTATTTAAACATATTATCTCCTACTCCATAACTGAAGCTGTTTAACAATTGAATAAATCTCATTGTTGGACCACTTTCTAGACATTGAGACATCATTTTAATTCTCTTCATCTCATTCTATTTTTCTACGTCGTGTTCGCTGTAATTTATCTCCTCTCCTAAACTTTCAACCCTTATTACTTTTATCTTATCTACTGCTTCCCCTGCTTCCTTACTTACTGTTTGACAAACTGCACTAGTGCTTTTCTAATGAAAGGTTATCTTGTGCTGTCTGTATTTCTAATGCATAGAAGAGGGGAGAAAACAGCTATTTGCATTCCTTGTAATGAATTGTGATGTAAGATATAGGAAAATGTAAAGGGCAAGGTCGAACAGCTCAGAAGGTTGAGATTTGAGATGTAATGTACTGTTTTCTTCCAACTTGGGTTGTTCATATTTATTGAGATGGAAGCCAAAGGCCAAGTATGCAGACACATACAGAATCACAGAATTGTCTAGGTTGGAAAAGATCTTGAAGATCATCCAGTCCAACCATCAACCCAACATTAACAGTTCCCAACTACACCAGATCCCTCAGTGCTATGTCAACCCGACTCCTAAACACCTCCAGAGATGGGGACTTCACCACCTCCCTGGGCAGCCCATTCCAACACCTAACAACCTGTTCTGTAAAGAAATGCTTCCTAATATCCAGTCTAAACCTTACCTGGTGCAACCTGAGGCCATTCCCTCTTGTCCTATCGCTTGTTACTTGGTTAAAGAGACTCATCCCAGCTCTCTGCAACCTCCTTTCAGGTAGTTGTAGAGGGCAATGAGGTCTGCCCTCAGCCTCCTCTTCTCCAGACTAAACAACCCCAGTTCCCTCAGCCGCTCCTCGTACGACATGTGCTCCAGACCCTTCACCAGCTTTGTTGCCCTTCTCTGGACACGCTCGAGTAATTCGATGTCCTTTTTGTAGCGAGGGGCCCAAAACTCAACACAGTCATCGAGATGCGGCCTCACCAGTGCCGAGTACAGGGGTAAGATCACTTCCCTGTCCCTGCTGGCCACGCTATTTCTGATACAAGCCAGGATTCCATTGGCCTTCTTGGCCACCTGGGTACACTGCTGGCTCATGTTCAGCCGGCTGTCAGTCAACACCCCCAGGTCCCTCTCTGACTGGCAGCTCTCCAGCCACTCCTCCCCAAGCCTGTAGCCCTGCTGGGGGTTGTTGTGGCCCAAGTGCAGCAGCCGGCATTTGACCTTATTGAAACTCCTACAGTTGGCCTTAGCCCATCGCTCCAGCCTGTCCAGATCTCTCTGCAGAGCCTCCCTACCCTCGAGCAGATCAACACTCCCACCCAACTTGGTGTCATCTGCAAACTTACTGAGGGTGCACTTGATCCCCTCATCTAGATCATCAATAAAGATGTTAAACAGGAGCAGCCCCAAAACCGAGCGCTGGGGGACACCACTGGTGACCGGCCACCAACTGGATTTAACTCCGTTCACCACAACTCTTTGGGCCCGGCCATCCAGCCAGTTTTTTACCCAGCAAAGCGTGTGCCCATCCAAGCCACGAGCAGCCAGTTTCGCCAGGAGGATGCTGTGGAAAATGGTGTCAAAGGCCTTACTAAAGTCAAGGTAGACAACATCCACAGCCTTTCCCTCATCCAATAAGCAGGTGGCCCTGTCGTAGGAGATCAGGTTTGTCAAGCAGGACCTGCCTTTCATAAACCCATGCTGACTGGGCCTGATCATCTGGTTGTCCCGCATGTGTTGTGTGATGGTACTCAGGATGAGCTGCTCCATCAGCTTCCTGGGCACCAAAGTCAAGCTGGCAGGTCTGTAATTTCCCAGATCATCCTTCCAACCCTTCTTATAGATGGGCGTCACATTGGCCAATTTCCAATCTGTCGGGACCTCCCTGCTCAGCCAGGACTGCTGGTAAATGATGGAAAGCAGCTTGGCGAGCACCCCAGCCAGCTCCTTCAGCACCCTCGGGTGTATCCCATCCGGTCCCATAGACTTGTGTGTGTCTGTGTGATGCAGTAGGTCACTGACTATCTCCTCCTGGATTGTGGGGGGGTCGTTCTCCCACTCTCTGTCTTCTGGCTGAGGAGGCTGGATTCCCTCAATACAACTAGTCTTTCTATTAAAGACTGAGGCAAAGAAGGCATTAAGCACCTCAGCCTTTTCCTCATCACTTGTTACCATGTTTCCTCCTGTGTCTAGCAGGGGATGGAAGCTCTCCCTGGTCTTTCTTTTGCTACTGACATACTTATAGAAACATTTCTTGTCCTCGATTGCTGAAGCCAGATTAATTTCTAGCTGGGCTTTAGACCTCCTCATTTCTGCCCTGCATAGCCTCACAGCATCTTTGTAATCACTGTGAGTGGCTAGCCCCTTCTTCCAAAGGCTGTAAACTCTCCTTTTCTCCCTGAGTTGCAGCCAAAGCTCCCTGTTCAGCCAGGGTGGTCTTCTCTGTCACCAGCTTCTCTTACAGCACCTGGGGACAGCCTGCTCCTGAGCCATTAACACTTCCTTCTTAAAGAGTGTCCAGCCTTCCTGGACCCCTATACCCTTCAGGACCGTCTCCCAAGGGATCCTGTCAAGCAGGTGCCCAAACAAGACAAAGTCAGCCCTATGGAAGTCCAGGATATCAGTTCTGCTTAGCCCTCTCCTGGCGTCCCTAAGAATAGAGAACTCTATTATTTCATGATTGCTGTGCCCTAGTCGGCCTCCAACCGTCACATCATCCACCAGTCCTTCTCTGTTCACAAAGAGGAGATACAGCCCTTGAGGAACAGCAAACATGAGGGTATAGGAATATAGTTGTCTTTTCTGTCACTGAGCTAATCTGTGTAGAGTATTAACAATTGCAGCATGGTTACTCTTGGAGGAAGTTATTGTCCGTTGACCTGAATTTCAGCTCATGTATTGCTGTAGCCTTAGTTGTGGCCTTTGCTCGCTCTCACAACTTGTGCTGAAGAGGAAGAAGAGGACCAGCTGGGTTTTCTCTCCTCTCTGCTCTCTTGGAGCTGGGTATCAGAGGGGCTGCTGCACTCATCCTGTCCTTTGGCTGGGATGGTAAGAGACATGAGGTCTACCAGTTAGAGTAAGAAGAGGATCCCTTTTTACAGCTCACTCTCAAAGAATGATCTCTCTGTGTGTGGCCTCCATCATTCAAACCCTCACTAACCTGACTTTGTTTCATTCCAACGGAGTTAAGCATGTTGTGAGTGATTGCTCCATCCCCCCAAAAGTGGCTGGCAAATGCAGGTATCCAGTTAAAATGCTGGAGTTAGATGCAGTTATTTCTGTATGATGTAACAGAAGTTGCCTGAAAGGTTGTACAAGAACGCATTAGGTATGGAGAAAAGGTAGATTGTCTTAAGGTATAGAGAAGATGTAGATCATATGTGGGGTAGCTGTAGGTATTTCAGAGATTCAAAAATATTTCCAGTGTGTTGCTGTATTTCTAAGAATTAAAATCTGAGCTCAGTTCTGCATGAATGTCTTACCTTGGTTTCTAGCAGCCTTGGAGCCTGCACAGATTGGATATATGAAGCTGAAGTGAAAGCAGAGGAGCTGAACTAGAACTCCTCAGTGAGTAATATTGGCCTTTGAAACACTATGTCAGTGGACTTTTTTTTCAGGCAGTGCAGTCCCAGTCCTGCATCAGTCTTAAAAACAAATGTGCGTCCAAGATTGGGGTCAAAGTGAGTACTGAAAATTGTTGTTCTAACATTTATTATTGCAAATTGGAACATGCAACATAACCTTTCTTACAGGGTTTATATAGATTTTAAATACTGCATTTGCCAGCAAGGTAAAGGAATTGTTTTTCGTAAGAATTCAGTATGCTGCAGCCTATAATGCAAGTTTCAAGCATCAAGCGTAATATAGGAAGGCCATAAATGTTCTCATCCATATTAAATACTCAGGAGTGCTTGCCTTCTCTTTGGGAAGTGTGTAAGGTACTATATTGCCAAGCCTTTCTGTGATACATTTTTATGTTTTCTTCTCCTGTTTCTTTTCTGTTGTGTACTCAGATTTGTCATCTGGAGTCCACTGAATGGCCTATATGTAAAATAAACTGAAGATTGCTAAAGATGACTTGCTCTCTTCATAAGTGGAGGTGTGTTCTGGCCAAATTCCATCTCAAGTCTTCCATTCTCCTAGTGAACACCCACCTGTTAAAATTTCAGTTGAGAAAGTTATGATCTGTCCAGTGTCAGGTGTTATGATATCTCCTATTTCATCTCTTGAATGAAATAGAATCATAGGATACCAGGTTGGAGGGGACCTCAAGGATCATCTGGTCCAACCTTTCTGCATGGTCTAGGCAAGATGGCCCAGCACCCTGTCTGGCTAAATCTTAAAAGTGTCTGTTACTGGGGAAACTGCCACTTCCCTGGGGAGATTATTCCAGTGGCTGATTGTTCTCATTGTGAAAAATTTTCCTCTTGTGTCCCATCGGAATCTCCCCAGGAGTAACTTGTACCCATTACCCCTCATCTTTTCCATGTGAAAAGGGAGTCTCCATCTTTGTAGTCGCCCTTTAAATACTGGAACATGGTGATAAGGTCTCCCCTAAGCCTTCTCAAGGCTGAACAAACCCAATTCTCTCAGCCTTTCCTCACATGGCAGGCTTCCTAGTCCTTTGATCATCTTTGTGGCCCTCTGGACCCTCTCCAGCCCGTCCACATCTTTTTTGTATAGCAGGGACCAAAACTGACCACACTATTCCAGGTGTGGCCTGACAAGTGCTGAGTAGAGTGGGATGATGACTTCTTTATCTCTGCTGGTGATGCCCTTGTTGATGCAACCCAGCATAGGAAATGCTCTGTTTGTTGGTTTGGGGTGGGGGGGAGATTTGTGGGGTTTTTTTTGGTTGAAAAACTCAATGAAAATAAGATACTGCTCTGGGTTGAAGATGTTCTTTCTTCTGATCTTGATTGAGGATTGGCAATAAAGCATACACCCAGAATTTAAGTGGAGGAGGAGTTTCACAGGAAAAACTACAATCACAGAATCGCAGAATATCCTGAGTGGAAGGAAACCACGAAGATCATAGAGTCCAACTCCTGCCTCCACACAGGGCAACCTAAAAGTTAAACCATGTATCTAAGAATGTTGTCCAAATGCTTCTTGAACACAGACATCTGTGGGGCCATGACATCTTTCCTGGGGACCTTGTTCCAGTGCTTAGCCACCTTTTTAGTGAAGAACTTTTTCCTAATATGTGGAAAGCAAAATGGTGTTTCAGCTCAACAATACAGCTCAGATACAATCACAAGGAGCACTTTTGAAAAGCCTCTGTTAGAAGTGTTTGGAGATGAGTGATGTACTTTGTGAATGGGCATTAGGCTATGGACTGCCCTTTGTGTAGGTTGCATTTTCAAAGATGCCTACTATCACTGCAATTTCCTGATAAAAAATGGAGCTTTTGCTGGAGCAAAAGATTTTCCTTATAAATGAAGCCAGTTAGTAAAGTCTTTGTGGCAGCCTCACTCTAACTGCTTTGCGTTACCTGCATTACCTGCATTTTGTATTATGTATCTACTGCAAGTAATGTAGACAGAGATGGAATTACCGAGTTGACTTAGGCTCCTAAATCTGATGTTACAGAAGATAATCTGGAACAGATTTTTAAAGGTAGGCAGTTAGATGCCTCACGGGATTCTCCAGTGCCTCAGAAGCTAGGACACTTCTGTAAAATCTCAGTAGTGATATATGTCCTTGCATTTGGTCCAAACTGGTGAGACAGAAGTCTGTAGATGATGCAGAGCATGTAAATGAGTCGCACACACTGAGATGAACACCTGCCTCAAGTTAATGTTGCTGTATATTTAGCTACCTGTTAGCCTCTGATCTTGCAGCAGAGTCTGCAGACATGAATATGTGCCTGTTTTCAGCTGCACTGGTTTGTGGTCCAGTGTGTTAAGACAAATTGCTTTCATTGGCTGAAGTACAGGGCCGACTTGTGGCCATGAGGTCTGTTACAGACACAGTAACATCTGTCTAGAGGGACAGAGCAGACTGCCTGAAGTTGTAACCTTTTAAGATTACTGCAGCTCTGCTCTCAAAATCTTCAGTTGTGCTTGTTAAGGGGTTCATGGGCATCTGAGGTACTAATGAAAATGTTTTGCAAGGGCCAGAGAAACAACAAACCCATGTAGCGTTCCCTGTCCTCTGAGTCCCTTCATTTCTTGTGGGATCCCTTAGGAGAATGGTAAAGTGACTTTGTGATGCTCCTCTACAAAAGGTACTGTACAAACAGCAAAAGTAGCAGTCAGAGAAGGCAGAGCATATAGCCCTCAGTGCAAGCTACTTCTGCAAAGCCACTTAAGGAAATGGTAATGTGCATTCTTCATCCCAGACAGGGTGGAGTTGAACGCTATTGGGAATTTGTAATGAGACGCACTGTTTCACATGGAAATCACTGGTTCTCAGTTGTGACAGGGAGCTGTCAGTAGTTGTTGCCTGGGGAAATCACTTCAGTGATCTCAGTCCCGCTCATTACAGGTAGATGACTACATCCCAAGTCCTCTTGGCCCTCGTTTCCACTTGAAGCAAGTTTCTCAAGTGTGGTGGGTGGTGACAGAGCCTTGTAGTGATGCCTGTCTTGTGCCGGATGCAGTCATGTTTGGATGTGTTACTGCACCACTCTCAGTAGTGTCTGGAGATTTGCTGTCTCATAAGCCCACTCTGTGTTTAGCCTGTTACAGCTTGTTTACAGGGACCCTGAGGTAAATTCATTTAACTAACGCATGAAATGTAAGTAATTCTTCCACAGTGAGTTAATCTGACCTCAGGTCACTTTAGTTGTGAGTAAGAGTTGTGACACATGGCTTTGATGTGGTTTAACCCATCTGAGGCTAGGTTTCTTGAGCATCCCCATGGAAGGAGACACTCTTGGCTTAAAGTCGTCTGGAAGAACCTAAAGAACAAATGAGCATGGGACTGCATGGACGTGAGTGACATGGAGCTGCAGTGGGTGGGCCAGGGACAAGGCGTGCTGGTAGGACATTGTGCAGAAGCGTGAAATACTGCTGGGTGTCATATTTTGAAATGAAGGGCTAACAACTTGATCGTATTCCCAAGTAATGTTTTAATTTTGAGAATTAGTGCTTTTTCTGCTTTAAAGTGGCTTCACCAATAATTTCAATCTTTAATATCCTGTAAAACTTGTAGTACTAATGCACCTTTGCCTTTGGCCCTGCTTGACTGAGTCAGATACTATTAATGCTGGTGCCTTGTTTAGGCAAAGCACATTTTTCTCAAATACTTAATGTGGAGCCACGGTGTTTTGCACGCAGATCACTCTGAGCATCTCTGCAGGAAGGGCAGGGTGTCCGAGGAATCTAAGTGGGAGGACACACTATGTATCTGTTCATGACTTTGCAAGCTACTGCAAGAACTCAGAGTTTTCCAGCTCAAATCTCAAAGATAGACCTGAACCCATCAACATTTTTTCTTCTAGAAATGACCACAGAAATTACAGGTTTCTGCCTCCCTTCTAGAAAATGTGTTTCTGGTAGCGAAGCTGATATTCTGCTTGCTGTTTCTGGTGCTGCTATTGAAGTAGTTTGTATATACATGGCTATAGGGGGACCAAGTCCCACCATTGAGGATTTTGTAACTGGAGTAAGATGTGTGTCTAACTCTAAAAGCAACACAGTTATAATGCCCAATTAACATGCAAATTAGACATAAAGGAACCATGACTATGAAAGCAGTTTTACTCTAATGTTTTAATTAGGGCTTGACAAAAGAATATTAAAAATTTTCCAAGGAGTAGGGTGTAGATCATGAAAGTGGTAGTGTGAGAGAATACCTTCTCACAGGACTGGGTTTTTCTAGTGAGTTGAAGTGAAATTTGTAGATATCACGACTTCTCAGACTAAGAAAAGCTAAAGTAAGATATTCTTTTTTTACACACATTTTTCAGAAAAAGTCTAGTCAGACTGGTGGATCATGCAGTGTGGCAACAGATGGGTTTTAACTTGTATAAATATGCAGGGTGGTGCGTGCTTATAATCTAAACTTCTCATATATGCTGAGCTGAAGATTTATTGCAAGGAAAAGATCACCATGGGTAGCTCAAAGAGCATAATAGTCCCTGCCATGATGGAGGTCTAATAACAGCAATTAAAGGAAAAAATAAATGAGAAGCTTTGTAAAATATGCTTGTTTAAGTGGCAGACAGATGGCAATGGATAAAATAAGTTACACTGCCATTAAAATAAAACAGTTCATGCTGGTCTGCTTGGTTACATTCAGAGAGGGGTGATAAGGTCTAAACCATGAGCTTTAGTCTTGTGTTCTGCATGTGCGTCTTGCCATACACATACAGAATTGTTCGGAATAAGATGTTAGATTTTTCACAGATTTGATCTAATAAAGTTTAACTGACAAAGTAATGTGGGGAAGGGGGAGCGCAAGAAAGCTGTGGAATTGTGAAGAACTTAAATATTGTTTGTATGCTTTGTGGACGCTTTATAGGCTGAACTGTTTTTCAACCAGGAGGAGTTTTTTGGTGTTAGCTGTTGCCAGTAAGGAGGTGTTGGCTGTAGTTACAAGTAGATGTGGTTTAGGTGAAAGTTCTGCTCTAAAACTCATTGAAGCTATCTGGAGTCTTTATTTTGACTTGAACTCACTCTAGTACATTTTCAGTCCGTTTACTAGGAGTGAGCTTCATAGGGGTGACAGGCTTATTTAAGTGGTACGCTGTTTTGGAGAAACACTTCATGAAGGTAACAGTCAGGATTTGCCTGAATTATCAAGCAACCTCTGCACCGTGTCAGCTCTGGAGCACATCATTTAGCATGGAAAGGGGGATTCTTTAAATCAGGATGGTTGCATGGACCTATTGCATATGTACCCTTTCTTTTATTCAGGCCAGTTACGATCTTTTAGTGAATACGTGACGTTCTTTAAAGTGAATTGGCCCAAGTATACATACACATCCATCAAAAGAAGTTGTCCCATTTTTTCTTTATTTAGTGTGAGGCCAGGGTCCACACTAATGAAATCAGTCAGCTGAGACTGACCCAATTTACAGTTGGCCATGTTCTGCAGTGTAAAATAAGCCAATTCCTTTAAACTTCAGGTACTGTGTCTCTAGCATGTATTGAATATTGAAATGACAGCAGTAAAGATTCTCTTCTGGAGTTTACAAAGATGCATTCTGCTGCAGTGGGATCCTCTCCCTGCTGATGTGTAGATGTACTGCAGAGAGTAAAATACTGAGAAGGATCGGTAGCATGCAGCCTCTACAAATGGCACTTTTGATGGCAGGTTCCTGGGACCATCTGCTTTCAGAACCTTCATGTTGAAATGCACATCTGACCCCAGTAAGCTACAGTTACAGTTTTATAGTAGATAGTTATTTGTAAATTTTAATTTGCTGGTTATAGTAAACAATGGTTTACTTTCAAGTTACATCCATGTAAAATAGGTCAGATTGTATTTGTTTAACTTCGGGGATTTGGGTTGCTTTTTTCCTCTCATACAACCACTAGTTGTGCTCAGTCAAAAAATACTTGAGACTTCTTTTGTTTCTGGTTTTTGCTTCCTTACTTCTTCCCTTTAAATCTTTCCTGTGTTTTCTGTGCCTCCTGATCTGCAGTCTTTGCCATTTTATAAGGTCCTTAGAAAATTCACATCTGTGCAACCACTTTGTGGATTATTGAGAGGAGAGTGTGTCTGCTGGAAATAAACACTGGATGATTGGAGTATTTTAATTGCTAAAGATTCTTCGGAGATCATACTTTTGCATTAAAACAGAATTTAAGTCAGCTTTGGGCAGCAAAGTCCAATAAAACATGCAGAAAGTGTGTGTTCCAGCAGATGATCATTAGATGCTTCAATGAATTTTGTGCTCTGTTGTGAGTAATATGAATTTTTTACCACATGACAGAGTTGTGTGAAACACATAAGGAAGGAAAAGGAGCACAGACTGGAATACAACACTGCTTCTAAATCAGTATCTTGCCTTTTCATTTGCATGTGCCTTTAAGGTCTGTGGCAAGCAGTTCCTGGCTGCACAGGGGCCTTTTGCAAGAGAACAAGAAGTTGCTGCTTCTGCAGCCAAGTAGCTGGTTATTCTCCCAGAAAGTGGAGGTTAGGAATCTCTTTTTATATGTGTCTTTTAGGCTGTTCTGCAGAAGGCAGCCTCCATCTCCATGTTTTAAAAAGCTCTGTGACTGATAAGCCTACTTTCAAAAGAAGTGACAACTCAAAAATTAGGTTAAGAAATCTGATGTACAGCATGGGGTCACCTGAAGCTGTGAAGCTCTTGCTTAACTTTCACTTTTAGTGTTCTGCTCAGCATGTGGGTTTTTTAATTTTTTGACCCATCCTTCTTGAATACCTTTGAAGTTATCACAAACCACTTTTTGGAAGAATCTGACTCTTCCCATTAACAGTTCAGAGATTTAAATGCCTTATGCTGTCTGTGTTGCAGTCATTAACCCAACTTTTTAGCAAAGTTGGTGCTATCTCATTTGGTGGTTGTCTCAATTAGATCTCTACCTAGGTTCTGTGGAGTAGATAGTTTGACCAACAGATGCGGTATTCAGTACTGGTAAGAAAAACTGCAATCAAACCATGGTAGTTGTTACCACCATAGACACAGTCCTCCTTTCCAAGACAAAGCTTCCTGTGCCTGCTAGCCAGCCTGTATCCGCATCTGAAATGTTACAGACACTCTGTGCAGTAACTTCTGTGTGTTGAGTACCTGTAACACTGTGCTTTGTGTTCTGTCCAATTTTAGTGTGCCCGCTGGATTTGAAGGTATAAAAGAACAGGAGATCTGCAATGAGATAATGACAAAAATGCTGGAAAATTACAATAGCTTGTTTGAATTGGAAGGTTTGAAGAAGGATGAAGAAAAGCCTGTATGTGAAGAGCTAGCAAGAATTATTTTGGTAAAAGTGAGTATCTCTAACATTTCATCATTTTCTTATAGGAATTCAATAATGCAGGCTTATTGCAGGCTTCAATTCTGAAATCTTTTAGGTAAGTGGGTGGCAGGCACTGTTATAATAATAGTTGGTGTTATTGATTGGTATACAGTTTACAAATCAATTCTGCTGATAGGCTAATTTTCATTACTAGTCTGGAAGTTGATTCTGTTAAACATCTTTATTCTTTGTTAGCTATTCACTGTTATTTATAGAGGAAATATATTCACTAAAATTTAAATGTGTTTAAATAAGGAGGCAGAATAATTCTAGGAAGCATTCAAGCTTTCTGACATGTGATCGTTTATGGTGTACATCAGTGATGATGAACTTCCATACTTTAGGACAATATGAGGTCTCTAGCCTTTGCCAGTATGAAGTCTGCTTGTCTCAAACACGTACCTGAATTTAAAAATCATGTCTTCTGACTCAGAACAGCCATTTCTGAATGCAGTTGAAGAGAAGCATTAAATAGTAGTTACTATTTGAAGAGAGTACATTGGAGCTGTTAAATGAAAAGAAATATAATGGAAGTATTATATCTTTGGTGGGAAGAGGGTGTGTGTGTAACATCCAAGGATTCTGAATTGAGAAAAAGTCAACAAAAATAAGTAGGGCAGCCAAAAGTGCCTTATTCTGGCTTGTGCCGTCATCCTACAGGAAGCAACCTCAAGTCTGTGCAGGAAATGGTCGTGAGGATGGTTTGCCTTTTGTGTGTTAGCTGTGCAGATAATTACTCCCTTCCAAGGTGTGAGTTCTTGAGTTTGAGAGGGTTGAACTACTTACTGCCTTCCCTTGGTAGGCTTTTGCAAGTACCCACTGATAAAGTCACTGTAGCCTTCACTGGCTGGAATGGAAGTTCTCAGAAAATAAGTTACAAAAATATAGTGTCTTTGACCTTGACAGAACAAGAAGTTTGGTGTGAGACCAAGTTCTGCCAATTAAGTGAAATCAGCTGAAAACATCTCTGCCTTTGCAGTGTATTGCAGAAGGGTCCGTTGAATCTGAACTGCAGGGCTATCTGTATGAGTTGGACCCAGTTGCTTTTAGAAGTGTTGGTGGTTTTCTTATGTGGTGAATCAGTGAAGTCTTCAACTGTTTAGTCTTTTAACTGTTACTAGCATTCACCTAAAATGCTTCTGTGGAAGGAGATAGAATGACAACTTGCAGCGTCCTCCCTGAAGTCACAGTAACTTCTGAGTAATGGAAATTTTATGCCTGGCGGATGAGAGTGATGTTTAGGAGCTGATGGTCACTTCCATAACAAAAACAGGTTAAGAAAGTAATTGTAAAAAGACACGGTACTTTAAAGAGCCCAGAGGAAAGACTTCAGATATGTGTCCACCTCCTTCAAGCCTCAGCCAGCTGCAAAAGCCAAGATAGTCTTTCACTTCTAAGGGCTTACTAGTAATTGGGAATACACAAAGGTGGAGACCTGGGAAATTTCCCACAGCAGTTCAGAGATCTGAGCTATCAAAGTACATGGCGACAACCAGACTTACTCCAACAAAATAGCCTGAAAGATATAGTTACACAAGTTAGATGAAAAATGTTGCCCATCTCTTTGCCTCAGGAGACAGATGACTGCCTGAGAGGAATGAGCCATGCCTGAACACAAGGGCTTACATTGTGTTTATGTCTTTCAATCTTGTTGATGGCTTCCAAATTCTGCTGGCAGTCAGCTGCAAAAATTAGACCTTGTTCCTTGTCCATCTAATTTGGGTGGGAAGTTTTCTAGCTTAACCAAGACACATAGTCAAACACAAGAAATACAAGCATCTAACTTCATGTAGCAAAGCTACATAAGAAGTGCTTGTTGAAATTTGTCAGGTGGCTCTTTGAAAGGCTGCTTTATACTGTTCCGGGAGGTTACTTGTCCTGTATCCTTGCAGATAACCCCTATCCTAGCCAATTTATATAATAAATTAGAGATGATGCCCTCGAAGAGAAGAGCAAGCAATAATAAATTAGATTCAGTAGAGAAGAGTGATTGCCAGTTACACTGAACTGTTACATACAGTAGGAGCTAGCTGATCCATGTCATAAAAGAAAAATGCCTTGGAGAATATTTTGGCATGACCTGGGTCAGAGTGTCCAGAAAATAGCAAGCCATTTGTAAGGAAAGTTACTGCTTCTTGAAAAGCCATTGATGAATTCACATCTACAGATAGCTGGAAAGAGATTTGTCAAGTAATCCTGTTGGAAGGAGTGAAAAATGTAGGATGCTAAGGACAACACTCTCGTAAACTGGGGCCTTGTTGATTTTAAGGGTGTTGCATTCAAGCATGAACCATGGTGGAATGGGGGAGCAGACAGTAAGGAAAGGGAAGAAAATGAGGACCTGCCCTTTACCAAACTCAACTGCATTTATCTAAATGGCTTTTACGGTTTTTACATTGTGAACAGCAAGAGGGTGAGGAGGGGAGATTTAAATGACCTCGCTCACTTCCTTCTGGGATATTTCTGTCATCCTCTCCCCCAAATCACTCGCTGTTTTGCCAGTGTTTCACCCTGAGTCACTACACTGATACCTTTCCCCTGATTGCCTTCACTCTCTCTCCTTTCTTGCTTTTCCATGTTTACATTTTTCTCCTGAATTCCCACAGCCCTGTCCCACTATTCTTCCTGTACTCAAATTTGATAGCCCTTCATTGCCACTCCAGAGAAAGGCTGGCAGTCTGTAGTGAAGTGCAAAAGCGCCAGCATTCTTGATACATGGCCTTTCATCACCTCCAGTCACTGTGCACACATGCTGTAGCCCCTTCACAGCCTGTATTTCTTTGTCATCCTTTCTTTTATGTTCTTGAATGTGGAGATAACTTTTCCTCTAGGTTAGTACAGTGCTTGTGATAATGTGACCTGCCTTATGTGTTCTCCGGGGTGTGTAGTTTGGGGTGAGTGCTTCTTTAGACAATTTCCTTAGACAAGCATTAATGCCTCCTTTTGGTTGAAAGGCTGCTGTTAATCTTACCCAAAGGTAAGGTTCCCAAAATGAGCATAGAATAAATTCATTTTTGCATTGTTTTAAGAGATTAATCTCATGATGGTCAAAGCCATTGGTGCTGATCCAGGTGTTCTTTGATTAAAAGTTTGGAAAGAGCACCTATAAGCATGCAACTTCCTATACAGGGAGAAGAATGCCACAAATTTGCAGAAGGACTAGCTTGAATCAAAATTTGAAACCCAGTGACAGTGGTTTAAAAAGTAAGGAAAGACTTCAAAAAGTACAGCATCCAGCAATGCACTTCTTTCAGTGCTCTAGTATGCCTTTCTAGCTTATTGTATTACAAAATTAGCCCTGCCTTTTCTTATCTCTTTTTTATGGCTTCAGGCTCTTACTTTGGTGCTGAAATCTCAACTGGAAGAACAGGAAACTATCTTCAGTTAGTGTCTAAAGGTATTGCAAGAATATTATTTCTCCCTACAGTCTTGGGTAGTTCTTGAGATGGTTTTAGGTGCCTGTTGCTTCACATCATCCATTCATAATCATATTTTTTGAAGTCAACATCAACCCTAAATTTTGAGAAAATACCCAGAAACAGAGGAGTAGTGGCTCATGCCATCCCATCCTAATATGGGAGTGTACCTCCTGTCATGTGTTTGGTCATGTTTACCATCTTCCCGAACTTGCATAGCTCCTGACACTTCATGGTCTGGATATATTAAGATTTTCCCACACTTTGGTCATAAAATCAGTGGATTTTTAAAAGCAGGAAGTACTGCTCTTTTAAAATGAAAACAAGACTATGTGGATCATTCAGATAAAGTCATGAAAGCATCAAGCTTCTCTTTGAGCAGTGTATTGGAAAGGAAAAACAGCTCAAGTGGAGCAAGTTGCATCTTGTCTACCATGTTGGTCATAGCTAGGGGAAATCCACAATGCTACAGACTTCCAGAAGGAGTATTTCAATCAGGTACAGATTCTGGCAGCTTAAAGAAAATCTGTTTTAAGGAAGCCAATAGTTAATTCATTTTAGAGATGAGAAAAAGAGACATGATCCTTTAGGGCTGTTGGTAGTTGAAATACCATTCTTGCTGCGTATATGTAGAGGAGGCACGGGAACACCTTCGCCACAGTTATATTTCTTTTCAAAGATTGCTCAGTCATTGGAAAAGACAAGTTGTGCCAGGTAAAGGGATTTCTTAGCTTGCTTTCTCAGTGGATCATAATTCAGAAAGTATGGGAGCTGGAAATCTGTGCAAACTGCATTCCAGTCCCTGCTTTGTTCCCAGGACTCTAAAGACTACTCTTGCTCATTGCTCAGGCATATGGTAGGATTATAGTTAGAAACGGTGGGGTGTTTTTCTTTGGGAACCTCTATGTTAAAAAAATTTAAAAGTGCAATGTTCACAAAACAGAATATTTATCTTTGAATAGTTCCTATTTCAGTGGGAATTCAAACTCTCAGGTTCCTGATGCCTTGCCTGGAAGGACTTCCTTAGTTTCTCACTCCACCTAGTAGAATGAGATCCATATGATCCTCCAGGCAGGTGGCCAGCAGGTGGAAGTATAACATGTACTTTCTTTAGAAAAATAAAAAATAAAAAAAAAAGCCTTCCTATAAAAGAAAAAATTCCTTCCTATAAAAGAATTATGGGGTGTGATTTTTTTTTTTTTTTTTTTTTTTTTGTTCCAAAATAAGTTGGGGTTTGTTGGGGTTTAAAGGTTTCATCTGCAGTCTGTGAAATCTGCAGTCAGCTGTTATTACAATCCTTAAGACTTTTATCCAAGCTCCAGTTTAATTTCCTAATCCAGCGAAGGTCTGGAAGAGTCTCTTTCTGTTGATCGATAGACTCTACTAGTTAGAGAGAAATGGGTGAAGTGGGTTGAGTGTTCTGATTAGCTATCTGCTCTGTGTTCAGATTTTCAGGATCTTAAATAGCTATTTTTTATTGGGCAGTGTTATGTGTGAACAGCTAGTTATCTGACATAATATCTGCACTGCTATGCATTTATAAGTATCAAGATGATATAATAAAATGTTGCTTATGTTTCGATTTGGAACAGAATTCCTAGTGTGTATAGGTATGGTCCTGATAGATTCGTCTTTTTTTTTGAGTCACTAAACTGAGTGGTAACTCATGTAATGAAAGATTAGTCAGTCTTTAGTTGCAGTATTGCCAATTTTATCATCTTCTTGAATAAATAGATTTACAAAACCTACAGTAACAACAAAAATAGTAATTTTGAATGAGGACCTTTCATTTCCAAAGATACGAAAGTGCTGTTCAGACTGCAGCTGCATTATAGTCCTATGTTTTATAGCTAGCCAGTGGAGTATTGTTACAACTCTAATGAAATGGAATCTTTGAATAACAGCAATTAGGCTTCTCCAATGATCAAAGACTGGCAGTGAAGAGGATTTTTATTTAGTTCAAGTGGGAAGGGAAATCTGGGCAGGCAAACTGTTATGAGACTCTCTCTTGGGAGATTTCTGGAATTACCCCTTCCACTGGTTTCAGATGAAACATGTCATCTTTAGTAGTATGATGATTTTTAGCTCAGTGTTATCTTCAAATAAAACATACAACCTATTACCAAGTCATGCAGGGTTACAAGATCTTTTTTTTCTATGTTTTTCACCTTTTCCCTCTAATGCCTTCTTGACAGAGCACTTCTAGTTTTAAGAACCAGTCAACTCAGAGCATATAAATGTTTGCACTGGAACACAAGCACTGCCATGATGAGGTTGTAATGCTGTTCCTGGCTTGATTACATATTTGGGACAGGAATTGCAAAAGCCTTTTCCCTTTCTTCCCCTGCTGCGTGGTAGAATACATAGTCCTGTTCACCTGATGCAAAGAGAAAGCAAGTCCATTTATAAAATTATAACATTAAAATGAAATTAAAAATCAGTTACAGAGTCAAGTAAAATTACAAATGTGCAGTCTCAACATTGTGAATATAATGTGGGTACATTCTGATGACCTCTGAACAGGGAGGTTTTACTCCCTGAAGAGCTATAGAAATTGGTCTCTTGCTGGCTTTTTCAAAAACTAATAGTTTCAAAACAACGTTTTTATATTAAATGCAATTAACTTCTTGCATTTTTATCCTGTTTGTTTCCGGTCTTCTAACAAAAGCTGCCACTTCAGTTGGGAGGATTAGTTGGAAAAATAGTTCTTTGTACGTTAAATGGCTGCAAAAGTGCATGCGCTGTGTTCTGCAAACCTGCTGTTAGATTTCTAAAGAGGCAAGCAATCCACCGCTTGTACCTGCATCTGTTGGTGCTTGGTGTGTGCAAAGTGTGTGGTGCCCAACCCAGCTAGGCAGGCCCCTAAGTGCATTTTTTTTATGTCAAGGAAAGTGCTCCAGATGACTTTGACGATGCTATTTTAAAGTGGAGTGCTTGCTTGCTCCTTCTGATTGAACACTCAGACCAGTTCATTCAGCCCTTGGTAGGATTTGAGCCTTTCATCCCTGAGGAAAGGTAGGGAAGGTAAGATGGTCAAAAAGTTCTCCATCTTGGCTGGACTTTGATGCTTTTGCAGTCAGTTGTAAAGCTCCATCCTCACTGAAAGCGATGATGTTTCGGATTATTTCCCCAGATGAATAAAGCAAGATCTTCACTAATAAATGTTTCCTTCCCTTCCTCAGCTGTTTTTGCTTAAATACCTTAGCATGAGGTCTAATGCCTTGATAAGATCCAAGAGAAACTGCTGAAAACTCACCAACTCCATGCCTGAGTGGGCTCCCCCTAAATAAGTCACACTTCCCTGCCACCTCAGTGCTCTGGTCCCGTGGTTATACATTCAACAGACACAAGAGCAATCCCTCATTTACGTCAGGAAAAAAGGCATCCACTTCTAATCCGTGTTATGTTGCCCTGACTAAGCCTGCAGGGTCTAGATAGTTTCCTTTATTCTTCTTTCATGTCTGGGACCATTTTAGCATCATGTTAATGGTCAGCTTTCAGTACTGGATTAATTCTTCCCCATCAGCAGGCAGTGGGAACTGATCTTTGAAAATCCTTTCTGAAGGTCTCAGCAAACATTTCCATTTCGTTCAGTATCCCCTTATTTGGGCAAGTCACGCCAGTTTTCTCCTGCCTGAGCCAGGGAGCTCCCAAGGGTAGGAGTTGGTTCACATGGGAGATGTGAAGATGGGTGGAAAGTGCATGAGGAGAAAGAGCACCTGTGGAAGTCTGTCTCAGGTTTTGTGTTTAGTATTTCTACAGCTGGAATTCACTTTGCAGTTGTCCACCAGTGAGCAGATGGGTGTGTTTATAGTAAGGGTATATAGTGATTCAGCCAGAATGACATTTTAAGATGCAAGCTGACAGGAAATGAGCAGTATGAGATTTGTAGGGGAAAGTTTATAAGCCTCCAAACCCTTCACCTATAGCAGATTCAGTCTGGAGTGAAGAGAACTGTTATGTTTAGGCTGTGATTCAGAAAGGCAAGCAAAAAATCAGATGATCCCCAAGCAATTCTTTGTGTAATTTTGAAATAGCTTTCCAGTGCTTCTAGCTCTGCTACTTTTGACAACTCTGTATATGTATTATTAAAACAGAATGTTTCTGCTGTTGAAGTTCATTAAAGCATTCACAAGATTATAAATCTGTCACTTGTGGTGTTACTAAATGCAGTCCTGAATATTTACACAAATAAGTTAATGCTAAACTCTATAAAGTAATAAATGATTATGCTGGTATTTCTTTAGCTGGAATTTCACCAACAATGTTTTCATTTTAACACATTGTGAGAATAAAATTGCTAAGATTTAGCACTTTTAAAGGGAACAGGGGCACAGAGCAAACATCTCTTTCTATACTGCCGTCCATATTTCTAGTATACTATAAAGTTTTTGAACGCACATGGCAAATTTTGCAGTTGAGATGCTTAGGAACTTTGCTTTTACTCTCTCACATTTTTTTCTTTAAACAAATGCCCAGTGATATTATCATTTCCCCATGATAATATCACATAGCCAAAATGCAGAGAAAATAAGATCCATATGAGTATGTGTGTTCCGGTCTGTATTTGCACATGTTTTGCTCAAAATGTTTTTCATTCATTGTCTGTTGTTTTGTTTGGGGGGTCTTGGTGGAGGAGATGAGGGGAGGGTGCCATCGTGATTTAGTACTTGGGAGCAGTCCATCTTGGTCAGTATAACATCATCTGTCAAAAGGGAAGCATCAAAGTCAGCACCAAGAAACAAGGTACAGTAAAATAAGCTTGTGAGCCCCTGCTCTAGCCAGCTGTTTCTGAGCATCCTTGCTGCACCCATGGGGGAAAAAGGAGGTTAGGAGGATGAGAATTTTTCTACTAAGACAAATCTCTCAGTTCCTCCTGTTCAGATTCCCCAATGTTTATTCTATTTCTCATTAATTAGTCATTCAGTTAATTAGGTTACAGAAAATGATCAGCATTATTCCCTCTGTATAAATTGGCAGTCAGTGCTGTCTTTGTAACAAGGACATATTGCAGGCAGTCAGAACTGGTCCAAAGTGAAGAAGTGTAAGACATTTTTCAGCCTGTGAGGGTTTAATTCTCACTGGCTTCTGCCATTAGCTTCGCCTGTAGTACTTTCAAGGGGGGAGCTTCAGAAGGGCTCAGCGCTGAATTAATTCTTTTTACCATTATAAGAGTAGTGAAATACTCATTGACTTCAGTATAAGTCCTACACGTTTTTGAAAAGCCCTTCTTTGAGTACTATGAAGATCACAGTTTATCCAGGAGAAGCTGGTTGGTACACCCTTGTGCGCCTGTAACATCCACAGCTTTGCGGGGTTTCTGGTGCCCCAGAACTTACTTGTAATAAACAGGGCTCAGGGCCGTCTAAGAGCAACAGGAGTATGCGATGCAAGGCACACAAGGGGCCAGACACTCGGTATGTGTCTGAATATGTATGCCCTTGAAAATCTGATCTATCCAGCAGATCCCAGCAGCATTTGACCTTAATTGCCAGCAGTGAACATCTCAGTTTCACTGTTAAGGGGTCTGTGTTCTGTGTGCTGGAAATCTTGCATTAGTAACTAGAACAATATAGAGACACTTAGGACTCCCTAATTTACTGCAACATCAGATACTCCTTTTAAAAGTAATGTTGCTGATTTCCATGTGTGAAAAACGTTTTTTCCTTGTGAGTATTTTGATTTTTAGATCAGAAATGCAATTTAGCTTTTCCAAGACTGAATTTAAGCAACTGTAACATGAGATGCAGGTCTGGAGAGCCTGGGTTTCTCCTATAGCTAGGTCATGGTTTTCTTTTGGATCATACTTTTTCTATTTATGAATAACATTACAGTAAATAAATAAATCAGACTCCAGTTTTCAAAATTGCAGGGGAGAATAAAATGTTCCCCTGGAACTGATCTTAACTCTGTTGTTATTGAACACACACACACACACACACATTAGGTACACCCAGCAAGAAAGCAATGTTGTTGTGTCACTTTGTAAATGCTTGATTTGTTTTTTTAATCTTAAATTCTGCGGTAGGCTCCTTATTTGTACCTCAGCCATGAGAAGCTGAGTTGTGGTCATTAACTTATTGCGTGACACCTTAACCCTGCCAGCTAATATATGATGGGCACTTACAAATGGTAGGAACGGACATAGAAGATGAACATTTTCACTCAGTTAAGTATTTGTAACATTTTACAAGTTCTGGAATTATATTTGATCCCAGCATTACCAGTTTAAGTTTTTGCAGCCTTCAGTAACCAGTCCTCCTGGATGGCTGGAGACAGGTTTTTCTCTTCCTTCTAGAAAATACCATGGTATTCCACAGATGCAGTTGCCAGCATTGAGGTATATCATGGGATTATTACTATGTTTGTCATTTCCTTTTCTATATTGCGGTCCTCTAAAAATAATGGATTTCCGCATCTCTCCCTTGCTTTCAAATCACAATTCATGACCTTTGTACGTGTTTCATGGCAGTAATTGCAGTAGGTTAAGGTTGTACTGAAGTGAAACAGAGTAACCTGTAGCTGTTTATTAAGAGATATGGTCTCAGGTAAAAGGTCACATATATATAAATAGTCTTGGGAGAACAAAAGGAAATGAAAGGGGAACTGAATAGGGTATTCGTTTCATACTGAAAAGCAGTGATGCATTTTTTGCAAACTGAGATTTTGCTTTTTATTACTTCTGTCTCAAACAGCGTTGCTGAAGTCTGGTTATTAAAGTATCGTGTAAATGATGGCAAGGTAGAACAGGAGATAGATACCGAGTCAGCTTTACTCTTTCTATATGCCAATAGCAACCAAGGCAAAAATCCCATATATAAATACTAGCTGTTTCAATCTTTGTTACATGGTTTGTTTAGATAAGAGAATGTTTAACAGCTTTGCTAATGTTGTTCCCCCTGCTAACAAGGATGTTTTCATCACTTTTTGGGTACAAAATGGAAAGGATACCTAGTACATTGCTAAGAGATTTTTTTTTTAATTACTGTTCATGTTAAATCATTGTCTGTATTTTTCCTGAAGGTATCTGTGCCACTGAATGATGACTCTTTGAACTGTTATCTGAATAAAAATTAGTTATTCCATCCAGTTAACATTCATGAAAATACCTGTGACCGCATGAATTAAAAAATGCCTTTGAAAATCCCCATGCCATCAGCTACATAATTTTAGTCTTAAAAATATAGATTATTTGATACTTTGCATGTCTTACAAAGCCTTAATCAGCCATGAACTGTTTTGCATGATCACAGAGGGGAAGAGATTACATATTTTCTTCATCTTGTGAGTAGGAGAAAGAGCAACTCTGTAATTGCTGTGGCCCTTTTGCTTCTGCAGTGGCACCCTTGACAGCACTGCTGCATGATTTGTCTGTGCTGCTGTGCTCCAGAGAACTTTGTGTAGGGGACAGCATTGGTTTGGGTGATATTCACTGCTCCAACATCAAATGAAGGGAGATCCAGTAACTGTGAAATTCCCTGTTTCTTATGCACTGCTCCATGAACAGCATGCACTTTTGTTATAGCCTGGGGAAAAATCACAGGTGTGACCCTGCTGACACCTACCTGAAGCAAACGCTGCATTGCACTGTTATCCTGGGATGCTGCTGAGAGAAACAGAATATTCCCTCCTCTGTGGTGTACAGCTGCTGACCCAGTAAAGAGTCAGTTGTTGCAGGCTATCCCTGTGCGATCAGCTAATGCATCATTTCTGCAATCATTCACAGCATTGAATTCCTGAATAATCCTCTTAATGGTTGCTCATCCTATGTAAGAGTGACTGTACTGGCTATCCATCTAGCCTAGTGTCCTGCCTCCCATGCTGGCCATAAGCAGATGTCCAGGGAGGAGTAAGAATGAGGCAGCAAGGTGTTTCCTTCAATTACTCTACCAGTTTGTGACTGTTCTCAGAGGTTCTCCTGGTCTTGATGTGATCTGTGTATTTAGTGATATCCAGAGTAATTGTCTTGTGTACCCCTTGCACATGTGTAAGCTTTTTGCTTCCAACATGTCATCTGGCAAAGAGTGCCACAAATTGTTTCCTCTTACGTGAAGAACTGACTCTTTTTGTTTGTTATAAACTTGGCTTTTGCTAGTGTCATTTGAAGGTCATCTGGTTTTTCTCTTTTCTTTTTTTTTCTTTTTTTTTTAACTGAAGGGGAGATAGTGAACAGTCCATCTTCTCTCCACCACCCATGACTTTGTATATCTGTCAGATCCTCACTACAAGCTACCGTGATTTTTTTTATTTTTTCTAATGAAAAATCAGTAGTACTGCCATTTGCAGCTTTAATCAGTGCACTGACAACAACTGTTTTTTTTTCTGTCAGAGCCCCTGCATAGAGTCAGTGAGAAAACAATCGTGTAATAGCTCTTCTCTTTTGGGGCACAAGGCCAAATACTTTGATGCAGTAAATTGGTGAAGTTGAGCTGCACCTTTTTTATATCAGAAGGGAATCTGACTCCTTGTTTCTGTAAAAAAACTAATTTATGCCTTAGTTAAGAAAAAGCTTCACATTGATAAAGTTCAACTTTCTTTTAATTAAGGTCTTCTAGGTATTAACAGCTAAAAAAATAGATCTCATGCTTTCTAGCAGCATTTAAAACTTGAACTGAAAATCCCACAGACCAGTTTCCTCTGATTATGCAGTTTGTGAGGCCAAAAAGAGATTAATTACTGAACCAAGTAGGAAAGAGATGGTGAGCACAGCAGTAATAATGAGATTGTTACAAGGATGTCTTGGAATACCAGATTATCAACAAATAAGTTTATCATTAAAATGTATCACAGTGTATAACCATTAGTTTTACTAACTCTTCTTTTTCCTAATTCCTTCCTGGAGCAGTTGTGATCAGATGCATTTAAACTCTTGTGTTACAGTGTGATAGTGTGCTGCGAATACAAAAGACTGTAAATTCACTGTGCAGTTCAGTATCTCTGGGACTGCAGTTGACTGAGGCCAAAACTTAACGGTTTTTATGCCCATTCAGCAATTTATTGAAAAGGATAAAAGCAAGAGTAGTATTCTGTTCAGTTTGAACTTTGCATCCCAGCCAGATAACAGTGCAAGATGCAAGTATGCTGTATGAATCCCTTTAACATAGTAATGGCAATGGATAAAGGAACCAGTAAAGTTTATTCTTTTTGAAGAAAAGGTATAATGAATAACTAAAGCTGAACTACTGTAGCAAGTATTTTCTCATTCCATTGAAATTTACAAAAAATTTGCCAATGTTCTCTTCTAGAGCCAGTAGTGCGAACTATTCAGGATGTGGGAGATGAGGTCTTTTTGTGCTAGGGTCTTTCTCAGTCTTTTCTGCTGATGTTAGTCATCTCTCTAAAATTAATTCAAGTACGTAATTGAAGATACATACATAATTGAACACTGTCTCCCTTCTAGCAATAATCCCAGTCAGTCTGTTTGTCTGAAGAGATAAACATAAATAAGTGCAGGAAGAGTAACTAAGACACATTGCTGGGTATCTTATACCCTGCCTGTGATTTAGTCTCTCCTTTAAGAATGCCTTTGACCTATTGTGTTTCTTCATGTGGGAGGAAGCTAGGGGCTGGAGTGCTCAACCACTTATCTTTACTAGCATCAGCGCTTCTTGACATGAAAGGATTATTCTCTTGAAGAATAAATAGGTCAAAGAGTATTCTAGGGATGTTCTAATCTTTCCTAATCATTGATGTCTCCATAGTTAATTGGTTTGAAGCTTTTATTGAGATGGAGTCTCATGCGTTGTAAAATCTGCATTTTGTATGACTTGCAAAGAATCTGCCAGAGAGAAAAAAATTTATTCTCAATACAATAACCTTCCTAAGGAAGAGGACCTGTTCCTTGGGCCAATAGAATTCATCTGATCTAGGTGTAAGAATGCTGGGCTGGGATTTGAATGAAGTGAGTTCATTTCTGTTTTGGGGTGTATGGACAAGTCAGCTGTGCTCTGTAGCAGGTTTTGGTAATTATTAGCGTTTGTAGCAGCGTCTTACCGAAGAATCTTATTTGAGGGTCAGGAAGGACTGCTATGTTAACCCAGAGCTAAAAGATGGTCTCAGGCATGCCTGAGGGTGCTTACAGACTTGTTGAGCTGTCTGAGCAATATAAAGTATTCAGGAGTTTTGGTACAATGGTAGTACATCTCATGGAAAACAACAGTCCATGATTTAGAATGGGTCAGTGGAAGTTGTTATTATTATAGTGTAACGTTAGGAAGATCCAAAAGTCTCTAAATTTGCTACATTCGCAGATATAGGAGATGACTAGAAGCTTTGCTTTATGCTGACATACTTCTGACTGGACCATTTGCTAATAAATATTGCCTATCAAAGTTAGGATATTAAATGAATAGTCTCTGGCTTTCCCCATTATCTTCTCAATTCTTGCTTAGAAATCACTGAAGAAACTTAGTTCAAACATGGATTTTGACACCATCCTGTACAGATGCTGACTATTTACTTTGGCCCAAGTATTCTTGATAGTAGACAATTTCCCTTAGTAACAGTAGTGAGGCTTGATAGTGGGACTTGATGCGATAATGAGCAGGTACTCTAGTTTGGTCAGGTTTTGGAGACTCTGCTGCATCATGCAGACTTGATAGGTGAGAGGTGGCAGTTTTTCCAGGTGGGTTTGTCTTTTTGGGGAATGTGGGATGAAGAGGTGGTTGCTGGCAGCTATTGACAGTAAGCAAGACTTGAGTAATTTTTGGGATGTAAACAGGTTACGATGATCATTGAGCACACACGGTTGAGCAAAACAACGCTTGAACTTGTTTTGTACCCGGTATGCTGTACTGGAGATTTTTTTTCTTCATATGAGAATGGGAAGTGTGCATTTGCTAATAAGCCTTACTCCTCACAGCATTCTCTGGAGGTCCATAATGGTTTAGAAGAGTGATGCTCAGGTAGTACTTCTGCATGGGATGCGTGCTAGTCATTTTATGACTCCAATTTATCCCGACTCTATAGTAGCCATGTCACTGGTTTTAAAGGAAATCAGCTTTAAAGCACAACAGATTTCATCCCATAGTTTCATAAGTTTCACAAGCAACACTAAAAATGAATAAATAGAAAGCTCAAAGAATTCTCAAGCTTTAGTAATTCAGAGATGCACAGAAACACATATAGGTAATTACATAATAAAATTAATTTTTTATGCAAGTACAAAAGTGTAATTATATAATCTTTCTTACCAGAAACAGACATCTGCTCTTTAATTCTTTGCAAATGTGACTTGACTAAATTTTGACATTTTTAGTACTCCATGTGGAATGCAGGTGCCTGACTTTAAATACTCACATTTGAAAATTATGATTTATGTTTACTGTTTGAATCCCAGTACCAGAGAGTGTTCTGAGAGTGCCAGGGTCAGATTTCTGAAGATGTGCAGTTATTTAATCTCTGCTAGTAGAGTTAGGAATCAGTAAAACTATAGTCAAAAATATCTTAAATTACTTAATTTTTTGAGCTTCAAGTTCACAGGATATTTAAAAAACAAAATATATTCCAAAA